>NC_083317.1:10853928-12053928 GCF_963455315.2 Globicephala melas | reverse complement strand
GCTTTGGGGACTCCCCAGATGCCACTTCCTTCCACCTTCACACCCTTATCAGTAATAAACAAGTGAAGGGACTCGTGGTCTGCCCAGCTTCTTCAGCACTGGGCCTTGGGAATGTTAGGTTTCCTCACAGTGTCCGGTGGGCTGAACCCTTGCCGTGACCTCTCAGAGCAGGCTGCACCCAAGGGGCAGGAATCCAGCCCACAGCAGGTACTCGCGCAGGCTCTGTGGCCCCTCTTCTTTGCCCCAGTCAGGTGATCCCATGTGTGGGTTTGCTGGCCTTGCTTCTAGTCTCCAGCCTTGCGAGGAAATGGGTGAGGATGGTGTAAAAATCCAGACCCCTTTGCAGGCCCACAGGGAGAACTCTGTGGCTACGTGAATGCGCCTGCTTCCTTCTGAAAAAGGATTAGGTGCGACAAAGTGCTTGAGCCCTCAGCTCTTTTGAAAAGAAACTCAGTCTTAAGTGCTAAGCTCAGATTCCGGGAAACCAGGCCTGTGGCCTCTGCAGCTGCTCGGATTCCAGCGCCACCGGCTCCCGCATGGGGGGATTTGCACCAGCTCTTGAAGGGGGTGGGGTGGGGCAGACCAGATGTTTTAAGGGGATTATTGCCTGAAAGAAAAGTCCAGATTTCCTGTATGTCATCCACTTCTTAAAGGCACTTTTTCCACTTAGTGCCGCCAAAGTTGGAGGGAATGGAAAGTAAGGGTTTGCAACTTCTGATCTCATCCAACACCCTAAGCGTCACGTGTCTCATCTTATTAATCCTCACGGTGACCATATTACCTCCATTAAGGGCTGAATTGTGGGCCTCCCCAAATTCCTCTGTTGAAGTCCTAAACCCCCGGGACCTCAGAATGGGCCTGTATTTGGACATAGGGCCTTTAAAGAGGTAATTAAGTTAAAATGAGATTATTGGGGTGGGCCCTAATCCAATATGACTAGTTTCCTCATAGGAAAAGGAAACTAGGACACAGACACATGCACAGGGGAGACCATGAGGACACAGGGAGAAGGCAGGTAGCTATAATCCAAGGCGGGAGGCCTCAGCAGAAACTAACCCTGCCGACACCTTGATCTTGGACTCCTGGCTTCCAGGACTGTCAGAAAATAAATTTCTGTGGTTTAAGTCATTCAGTCTGCGGTATTTTATTATGGCAACCTTAGCAAACTAATAGAGCCCCCATTTTACAGAAGGGGAAAGCAAGGCTTAGCCAGGTTCAATAACTGGCCCAAAGGTAGATAGCTCCTAAGTAGCCCATCTTGGGCCCAGATTTGGTTTCCAAACTTGTTTTCAAATAAGCAGCCACACCACTGAGATGGGCTGGGTGAGAGATTTTGCCACCAGGCCGTACAGACGGTCAAGGGATGATGGTGCAGCTGTCAAAGGCTGTGCTCTGTGGTGAATGGTCCTGGCCCAGCCGTGAAAAATCTTGGGAGCGGTTTGAAAAAACAAGAACTGCCTTTCTGGGCTTGGCTAAGAGCCACTTGAGGTGGGCACCTGAAATCGGCATTTTTGACAGATTTCCAAGATGATTCTAAGGTATAGTCTAGTTGGAGAATCAGTTCAGGAGAGAAAGTGCTCACAAGGCATAGCTCCTGATCAAGAATAATTTTCATATGTGAAGGACCATTTATTTAAGACAATTTCACAGCCATGTCCCCTCCCCCATGACTGGTACGGTCTGTAGCCTGTGGAGGGACATCCGGAACTCATGGCGGCCTCTGCTGGCCTTTTAAGCCTCCTACGAGCATCGGGTTCACCCCAGCACAGAGGTGGATCCACCACAGGCCCGGTAGTGGGATCCGTGCTTTCCACCTTCCAGGCAGCAAGCAAGTCTCCCTTGAAAGGTCTCCTGCTGCAGGTACCGCTGTTCTCCCTTGAAGAACCTCAGTGGAGATACAGCATGCATTGGTCATGACCCTCACAATGTGTCTCTGAATCATTAACATAATTACTAGGCTGTAGGCCAAGCTTCTCTGATGGGCCCGGGTGCAGCTTCTTCAGCTCAGAAGTTGCAGTTGGCCACTTACTTAGAATTCAGAGAAAAGCTTGTTGCTTGGGGCCCTGAAATCTCACAGTCTCTTAGTGAAGGGATTCTGCTCCACTGAAGTCCTTTAGATTGGAAAGGACCCATCAGGTTCCAGCCATGAGGGGTATTTTCTCAATCGTAAACTCTGTCCTACCTGCCTTATGGGGTTGTGGGGAAGACCTGCTGTATTAGTTACCCATTGCTGCGTAACAAAACACCCTAAAACTTAGCAGCTTAAAATGATGACAAACACTCCTTGCCTCACAGTTCCAGTGCACCAGGAATTCAGGAGCAGCTTAGCTGGGTGGTTCTAGCTCAGAGCCTCTCACCTGGTTGCAGCCGAGATGTCAACTGGGGTTGCAGTCATCTGAAGACTAGGTTAGGGCTGGAGGACCTGCTTCCAAGGTGGCCCCTCACATGCCTGGCAAATGATGCTGGTGGTTGGTGGGAGGTCTCAGTTCCTCCCTTGTGGGCTGTCCACAAGCTACTTGAGTGTCCTCAGAGTATGGCAGCTGGCTCCCCCCCGAGAGATGGTGACCCAAGTGGGAGTAAGGCAGATGCTGCAAAAACTTTTATGACCTGGCCACAGATGTCACGCTGAAATATCCTACAGGTTACACATGTCAGCCTGATTCATATGGGAGGACACTACAGAGAGTGTGAATGCTGGGAGGTGAGAATCCCTGAGGCAGCAGCCACACCACTGAGATGGGCTGGCTGAGAGATTTTGCCATCAGGCGGTACAGACGGTCAAGGGATGATGGTGCAGCTGTCAAAGGCTGTGCTCTGTGGCGAATGGTCCTGGCCCAGCCGTGAAGAGTCTTCCTCCATTTTGCAATCGCCATGTGTGCCTGAGTCTTGTTTGCATCTGGGTAGCATCCAGGAGTGCAGTGGTTCTCTGAAAGAAGCAACCAGACGTTGCAGAACAGACACAGTGTGTCTATCTTGTATCCAGTTCCCAGAAAAATTAAAAATACACAAGCATGTACCCCCAATGTACATTCGACAATACCTGGAAACGTCTTTGGTCGTCACACGTTGGGGAGGAAATGCTAGTGGCATTTAGTGGGTAGAGGCCAGGGGTGCTGCTATACAGCGACAAGATACAGGACACCTCCACAGCAAGGATGACCAGGACCAAATGTCACCAGTGCCAAGGTACAGAAGCTGCCTTAGAGACTAACCCAACTCTCCCAATGGGCCCAAGACGGTGGAGTCAGAGTCACATTCGTTTTTCTTGGCATGGCTTGATGTGAGGGTGGGGGAAAAGTTAGTGCAACTTGGACAGGCTTCGTACATCCGGTAGCAACATTCGAGGTTAGAAGGAGCGCTGGGAACAGTAAGAAAGTAAACTAAGATCTGAGTTCAGAATTGCTACCTCTGTTGTCCTTGGAGAGTTGGAAGATGCTAACCTCAGCAAATGAGTTCCCCCAAAGAACTCCTCCAGCTTTCTAAACGAAGAAACTGCGAGTGACTGCAGACCCCTTTGGACTCGGTGAATGAGTTCTGTTGTCATTACCTCAGAACACCAGAGGGCGCTCAAGAGAGGAAGAGGTGATCAGGTGCCCGCCAAGGTGCTCCCGTGTGTCTTTAGATGGCGAATCCCAGGGGCTGGGGAAGAAGCTAGAGATTCAGCCCTGCCCCTTTCATCTCAGTCACCTCACTGACCAACATTGGGTCCTCCCATTCTTCTGCCCAAAGCGGCTCAGCAAAACTTCCTGACATCGAAGCTAAAGAAACCACAGTGAAACCTGCTGGCTGAGGAGCTGAATCTCGGGCACTTTCATATTCTCAGCCCCTTGGTGCTAGAGAGGGAGATTTTAATTTAAAAAGAAGCCTTGGAAAGTGATGCTACAATGATCTCTCAATGCAAGGACTAGGATTATTTCCCTGACAGTGAGATTGACGGTACAGTAATGGAAAGATCACTGACTGCAGCTCAGGATCTAAGAAGGCTCAATTTTACGCTTACTGCTTATTTCTATGGGACCCTTGGGACTCAGAGGCTCATCTGTAGACGTGGGTGGATTGGGCGGTGGACTAATTTCCCAGGGTTGCTGTAACAAAGTACCCCAGACTGGGTGGTTTAAACAACAGAAATGTATTCTCTCACAATTCTGGAGGCTAGAAGTCCAAGATCCAGATGGTAGCAGGGTTGGCTCCTTCTGAGGCTGTGAGGGAGAAGCTGTCCCCAGCCTCTCCTCTAGCTTCTGGTGGTTTTCTGGCAATCTTGTAGGAGCATCACCTTGGTATCTGCCATCATCCTCTCATTGACGTTCTCTCTGTATGCCTCTGTCCTGTATCCACATGTCCCCTTTTTATAAGGACACTACTCACCTCGAACCTCATCTTAACTTGATCATCTGCAAAGACCCTATTTCCAAGTAAGGTCACATTCCCAGGTACTGGGGGTTACCCCTCAGCATCCTTTGGAGGGACATAATTCAATCTACAACAGATGGCTTCCGAAGTCTCTGCCGGCTTCTTGCCGTTACAGCTATGGAGTCCTGAGAATAGGACCGACTCCATGCTGTGCTAACCATGTGTCCAGCGAATGCTTCCCAAGAGGAAGGGGTAATGGCTCCAGGCAGGGAAAACCGACTCCAGCTAGGCAGCGGCTGGAATGTTCAAGTTGATTGGTGACGATCCTTCCCAAGGGGCGGTTACCACTGTTTGTTGCCACCCTCAGTGTTTCAGAATCACTTTGTTGCCAGTTGGAATAAATGGAAAACGTGTTTAACTTAAAAAGCGAAGCGTACAATGCTATTGTATTGCACAAGGAAACGTGCAGCGGGCCAGGGGCAACTGCCGTTTCAAGATGATTGAAGAATTTGATCCAGTGTCTGGCTACACAACTGCATCCTTTGAAAGGCACCTCACAGATGGGTTTCATAATCGAGAAATGCATTTGTTCTTTGTTCGCGTATAAAAATAACGTGATTCAAAGCTTAGGGTCGGATGTCTTTCTGAAAGTGATTTCCTTCTATCATGCACACAAGTACTAGTATGTTTTCACGGAAATGACAGGCAGGTGGAAAGGTAGGGTTATTACTGCACTCTTTAGGAAAGCGTGCATGTCCATCAAAAAAAAAGTCAAAGGGTTTGTAAGCAGACAGTGCAAAAGGAAAACGATAACCAAATAGAGCGTCTCGCAAGCCTTGCTTTGTGTTTAGAACGCTAGTCGCAGAAAATTAAAGGCATGGCGTACTTTGGGTGCCAAGTGCTTCACAGAGGGTGGGAAGTCACAGGCTTGATAAATTTTCAGGTTCTGAGACATACAATATAGAGCAACCTTCTCCAGTAATTAATTATTCCCTACTCAGCATTTTCCAAAGCCCACAGTACCTGACCAGCTTCACATAATCTTTCAGTCTCTCCATCAGTCAGTGAAAACAAATGATTTACTTTAAAAAGGAAGAAGCCTGTCCAAGAATCACACAATTAGAACTTCCTACCGGTACCTGGAAAGTGGGACATTTTCCGAAGCCCGATGACTCTGATTCCATCCTGTTTGGCTGGTTTTGGACCCCAAGACATCACAGGGCTATTCAGTGTTCCCAGGATTACTGACTTTTTTGTAGAACAAAAAGGAAACCTGTCTGATGTTTTCTTTCTTGAAAGACCTACATACAAGAAGGCTCTGAGGGTTTTTCTGGAGTGGGAAACACATGGGTTCTGGTTTTCAAACACCTTCATTTGGTCTGAGCAAGTTCCTCAAATCATAATTTGTGAATCGATGTGTTCATAATGGGCCCTGCCTGAACCCTTTTCAATTCGAGACACAGGACCCACTTGGTTACTGACTCACAGCGGGATACAGGGAACTGAAAGGGCACTGCTGATTCAATTACCCACAGCAGAGGTTCTCCAAAGCCAGTGAGCTGGAGAATCATGGCAGGGCTTATGAAAGCACAGACTGCCTCCGCGGGTTTCCCATCCCACCCTGGGAGTGAGGCTAGCGTGCGGGATGCAGGAAAGTGACCCGGTGACAGCTACCATACCTGCATGACCTAAAACCAGACACAGTCACCCCTGGTTAATTGCAAGCTGGCTCGGCATCTGACTAGGAGAGCGTAACAGAGACAGACCCTCCAGGAGGGACCGTGGCCTGCACGTCAGACGTCATCAGAGGGTGGGACGTGAGATGGGGATGCCTCTGGCTGAGTCAGCTCACCTGCTGCAGGCTGAACAGTGGTTGCAGGGAGGGGAGTTCCTGAACCCCTCCTTGAAAAGGGGATTTCAAAGGCTGTTTGAACAGCAGACTTATTTAAAAATATACAAAACACGGAGACAGAGCTTCTCTGGTTGAAGTGGGAAGCGAGTGAGTGAGGAGTCTGGAGGCAGGAGAGGGTGGGGAGAAGGACACCCCCACCCCGGCATCGCCCTTCTCTTGATCCCACAGTGCTGGACCTTGTAGTACCTCCAGGGAACCCCCCACCCAAGTTCCTCGGAACACAGTTTGGAAACCACTTAGTGGTTCTTTCCCTTCTCCTTCACCCATACATCCTCCAAAAGCTTTCCAAGCTCCTCTGTAGGAGGGAGTTTGAGGTGCTGTGAGACACACAGATGCCCACAGCATCCTTTCCACCTTCAACAAAGTAGAGACTGTCTAGAAAAATTGGACAGAGTTTTGTTGGAGAATTGCTGGATAATACAATAAAATGAGTATGTCTGGGGGCATCAGCAGGTAAGAGTTGTTCTGTGTGGGTTTACCTAGTAACAGCAGCGCTATCAGAGACCGAGAAGCTTAACCAGAGAGGAGTAATCCCGGGTCCTGGTAGAAACCCGCATGAGTGAGTGTGTATGTGTGCTCGCGCACGGTAATGGGGGTCCTTTCGGACAACTGGACTTCTGCACGTAGCGGGCCCTCAGGGGATAAGGCTGGGACTGCTCGTTTTGCCTACTCATAAGACCACTCCATCCCTTACATTATGGGGAGGTGGGATAGCCTCACAGTTAAGAACAGAGACTCCAGAGCCACACTAACCAAGTTCAAACCCCAGCTCCACCGCTTTCTGCCTGGGTGAACTTGGGCAAGTTACTTAATGTCTCTGACCTTGTTACTTCATTTGTAAAAATGGGGATGATGGTGATGACAGAGCGTGCTCCACAGGGTTGTTGAGACGATTAAATGAATTAATATATTTCACACCTTAGTGTTGACAAGGACTATACAAATGTTTGATATTTTTATTTTATTACAAGAGGTTTTCTATGCTTACATATTAAACTCTCAATAAATATTTTATTTTTAGGGGGCAGGGCTGGGAAAGATTGGAAGCTGGATTCTTAGAGGACTAAATCCTCCAACTTCTCCTCTCAAGCCTTAAAAATCTGTTTTAATGGCACGTGGCACCTTCAAGGCCAGCTGTGAACATTTTTGCATGATGGGAGCAGGGATTATCTGATATAAGAGCTGGGTAGCTCTTAAGAGAAGCAAAAGGGGGTGGGACCCAAGATTGACCCCGATCTCTAGTTTTTTGTTCTCCCCACCTCTTTCTCGTAATTCAAGAATTAGTGCTAAAACTGAGGGGCGAGTAGGAGAAGAGAAGTGTATCCTTCAGAAGCTTTGGTCACTAGAACAGCAAAGCTCATAACAGGGGCTGTTTAATGAGCACATACTACGTACGTGCTCTGGGCTGTGTTCAGTGCTTGACATATGTTCTGGCCTAGGCTAGGTTTCCCAGGAGATCCAGAAACAAAGGTTCACGTGTAAGTGATTTATCAAGGATAAAAATCCTTGATAGGGCTTCCCTGGTGGCGCAGTGGTTGAGAGTCCACCTGCCGATGCAGGAGACACGGGTTTGTGCCCCGGTCCGGGAGGATCCCACATGCCGCGGAGCGGCTGGGCCCGTGAGCCATGGCCATTGAGCCTGCGCGTCCGGAGCCTGTGCTCTGCAACGGGAGAGGCCACAACAGTGAGAGGCCCACGTACCACAAAACAAAAACAAAAATCCTTGATAAATGAAGGAAAATCCTTGATAAATCAAGGAAATCAGTAAGAAGGTGAGGAAGTTAAGGGAGGAAACCAAGCAGAGATGTCATCTCAGGCAAAATTGTTCAGAGGCAGTTTCCACCTGCTTCTGCAGGAGACTGTGGAGTGTCAGTTACACCTCAGCATCAGTTACACCCAGTAGAGGCAGGGAAGCTGGGGCTCAGTCACACATCACCAGTTAGACAATAAACGCCACGTTGGGGGAATATAAACGCCCAGGCACTTCAGCTCTACATCTTCGAACAAGGTGGGGCTCCAGTAGCCAAGGGAGGCCACAGGCACAGGCCAGGGGAAGCAAAGCAATTGCCGGGGGAAGAGTGGAAAAATGAGAAAAAGGGATTCTAGGAGATCCCCAAGGGGAAGGACCTGAAGAGTCCAGTGCTTCTGCAGCAGTGTGACGTTGTCCCAGGAGACAAGACCTAGAGGTCATGATCTTGGCCTCCATCCACCGACTGTCAGCAGGTACCAGCTGAGGTAAAGTGATACATGGTTGTCTCTTGAGTTTGATTCGAATCCTTCTTCTCTGCCTGTGTGAACTTGGTCATCTCTTGGACCTCATTTTCCATATCTGTCCAATCGAGGTAATAATAGAATACATGACAACTATTACTCTGTGGATGCAGAGTAGTTCCATCCGGAATAGACACAGTGAGAGAGGGGTTGGCCGGGAAACAGCAGGGTCAGGCACTAGCTAAGCAGACGGGGGCTGACAGAGTGTGCAGACTGGGTAGGACGTGAGTCAGAGTCCATGGAGGTCCAGTCCAGGCAGGAAGGCTCGGGCACCGAGTGCAGACAGCCGGCAGGCTCTTTGGATGCACACCCGGGAGCTGAGGCAGTTAGCAACAAGAGCCCTGGAGAAAAACCCAGATCGTGGGTGAAGACTCTTTGCTCTCGGGCCCATTTCATTTTGGTTGCTGGGTCAACCCTACTTCCCTTTTTCAAAAACATCTTTATGTTTTTACCAAAAGTATTTTAATTAATTTATTTTATAAATTTTTGATCGTTGAATTAAAAGGAAATAACATAATACTGAAAATATTTTGGTAATGAAAACTCACAAATAAATATCACATGTCAGCTAAACGCCAAACAAGAAACATCTTTATTGAGATAATAATTTGCACGCTATAAAACTCCCTCATTTAAGGGGCTTCCCTGGTGGCGCAATGGTTGAGAGTCCGCCTGCCGATGCAGGGGACACGGGTTTGTGCCCTGGTCCGGGAAGATCCCACGTGCCACGGAGCGGCTGGGCCCGTGAGCCGTGGCCGCTGAGCCTGTGCGTCCGGAGCCTGTGCTCCACGGCGGGAGAGGCCACAGCGGTGAGAGGCCCGCGTACCGCAAAAAAAACAAAACAAAACAAAAAATTAAAAAAAAAAACCTCCTTCATTTAAAGTAGACAATTCAATGGTTTTACTATAGTTACGGAATTGGATAACCATCACTTCAAACTAAGTTTAGAAAAAAGAAATCCCATATCCCTTGGCAGTCACTCCCCATTCCCACTTCCCACCAACACCTGGCAACCACTAATCTATTTCCTTGCCTATTCTGAACATCTCATAAAAATGGAATCGTACAACGTGTGGTCTGTTGTGACTGGCTTCTTACATTTAGCATAATGGTTTCAGGATTCTCCCGTGCTGGAGTATGTTTCAGTACCATGTTCCTTTTTATTGCTGAATAATATTCTGTTGTATGTATATGCTACTCTTATTTACCCCTTCTTTAGTTGATGAACATTTTGGTTGTCTCCACTTTTTAGCTAATATGAACAATGCTGCCGTGAACTTTCATGTATATGTTTTTGTTTGCATGTTATGTTTCGTTTTTCTTAGATAGATACCAAGAAGTGGAATTATTGGGTCATCTAGACCTCTATCCTTAAGCTTTTGAGGAAAGCACCTGTAATTACATATCTTTTTTATTCTAACACATCCTCGTGGGCATGAGGCAGAATCTCACTGTAGTTTTTTTTTTTTTTTTTTTTTTTTGCGGTATGCGGCCTCTCCCGCCGCGGAGCACAGGCTCCGGACGCGCAGGCCCAGCGGCCACGGCCCACGGGCCCAGCCGCTCCGCGGCACGTGGGATCCTCCCGGACCGGGGCACGAACCCGCGCCCCCTGCATCGGCAGGCGGACTCACAACCACTGCGCCACCAGGAAAGCCCTCACTGTAGTTTTGATTTGCATTTCCTTCGTGGACAATAATATTGAGCATCCTTTTTTGTGCTTATTGGCCATTTGTATATATTCTTTGGAGAAACGTCTATTCAAATCCTTTGTCCTCTTTTAATGGGGTCTTTTATTATTGAGTTATAAGAGTTCTTTATGCATTCGGATACTTCCCTTATCAGATATATGATTTGCAAATATTTTCTCCCCATCTGTGTGTTGTCTTTTCACTTTCTTGAAGGCATTATCCGTAGCATGACACTTTTAAATTTTGATGTAGTCCAACATACCTATTTTTTCCTCTGTTTGTTTGTGCTTTTGGTGTCATGTCTGAGAAGTCATTGTCTAATCCGAGATCACAAAGATTTACTCCAATATTTTCTTCCAAGAGTTTTATAGTTTAACTCTTATATTTAGATTTGTGATCCATTTTGAATTAAATTTTGTGTATGGTGTGAGGTAAGAGTCCAGTTTCATTCTTTTACATGTGGATGTCCATTGTTGTTGTTCCATGTGGAAGTTCTCATTGATTCAGTGGTTTATACGTGTTCTTTTCACCAGTGCAGGCCTTGCATTAATTGTGGTAGAAAACATGAAATTGGAAGCAAAACTCTTAAATGTATATCCTTTCCATTTCACAAAAGAAAATGAGTGAAGCTGAAAATGTTCACCATTCAGCATTTACTTTTGGAGACCTCTAGCCTCTATTATTTATTATTTACTTACTTCTTTTTCTCCAAATATATTTGAAGTATCTCTCTTCCTAGTATCTCTAGGGCCTGTGTAGCCAGTTGAAGAAGCCACACAGAGCTACACAAACCAGCAGAAAATAAAAACAGTTGAGAATCAATTTTCTTTATCTCTACTACAATCCACCTGAGAGAACAGCATTCCTCAGTGATTTGGCTTCCTGTAGGGGCAGCCTTGACTCACAGAGCTTTCTGACCCAGCCAGCTTGTCACCTGGGGCTGGATTCCCTCAGTTTTGTCTTTTCATTTTGCCTTTCCAGAGACTCAGATTGAAATGCACGTTGTAGAACTTTGATCTGGACTTGGCAGGACTGAGAATCCCCTGAGTGCCTGCATGTGTTAGAATTAGGTTCATCTGTCTGAAACCAAGGCCCTAAATAAAAGTGGCTTGAAAAAGACCCGAGATTATTTCTCTCTCATGTGTCCAGAGCTGGTGGGATGGCTCTGCTCCCTCGGCCATAGGGGGCTGCTTTGCCTCCTTAGCACAAATTCATAGTGTGTGAGGCATCCAGCCGTCCCGTCTGCATTCCAGTCAGCAGGAAAAAAGGAGAGCAAAGAAGGGAATGCCCCTTCCCTTTAAGGACACTTTCCAGAAGTTGTACACCATTTCTACCTTCAGCCTTTGGCTAGAGCTTAGTTACAACATCATACCTGGCTGTGAGCAATTCTGTTAAATATGGTTTTGTTTGTCTGGGCTGACACGTGCCAGGCTACGAATCGGGGTCTCCATTGCAAAGGAACCAGAACAGAACGGACATTGCAGGAGGTCTGGACTTCCCTACCAGAGCCCAAGGGCGCTCTTTCCCAAGACTCAGGGAATCTGCTTCCAATTGCAATTCTGCAAATGATTTGTCAGGCCCTTTGGGGAGCTGGCTGGGGCAGTGTGTGCTGACGCTGTCTTGCATGATTTAACACTTCTTCATTCCTGCATTTTCATTTCATATATTTGGATTTAGTACAGAGCGGGAGACTAGAGTTCTAGACACCGAAGGAAAGGAAACCCCCAAGTGGCTCAGAGTGCAGTGGTTTCGCTGCTTGAAATACGGTTGTACTCTCCACTTTCAAATGAAAATTCTGACATTGTTTTTCAGAACAATTGCACCACCCAGACTAAGGGACCCACAAAAGTGTCAATTCACCACATGTTAGCTTTTTTTTTTTTTTTATAACTAATTGTAACAAGTGGTTGCTGTGAAAATGGCAGGCTCCCTAAGGCTGCCCTTTCAATGACCCATACCCTGACCTGGACAGACCACCTTCTGTCCAAGAGAGGAAAAGTTTTGTTCCTAGATCAGATGAAACCCTGGCTTTACCCCTGGTGACCAGTAGGATTAATCAGACACCAGTAAAACAGCTGACAGAGACACTAAACCAACGGACAATAATTAGTACGCACACCAGGCAACATCCGTCCGAGGGGTTCAACTTGTCCCTTTCTTTGCCCTAAGACGCAATACCTGCTCTGTGGCTTGGCTCTCCGTGCTCCATAAAGGGAGCACTTGTAAGCTAAGAAGCTGCACGTTTTTAGGATCAATATGGTATTCACCCGAGCTGGTTAGGAAACACAATGCCAGGGACAGAGCTTGCTGTGGGAGCTTGTGTGGGATTAGGCTATTTCCCCAGGATTTACCGCCCAGCGCACAGCCGGCGCTGAAACCTGCATGGACAGCCCTGTGGTTTAAGATGAGCCGAAAGGCGTTCTCTTCAGTTTTGGGCTTTTTCAAAGTAAAATCTTCCCAACATGCAAAAAGCAACCACTAAAACTGAACCACATTCAGATGCAGAGAAAGAGTGAAAGTCAGCAAAAGGAAAACACATTTCTGAAATTTTACTTGGGAGGTTCCTGTAAGAGTCTTTCTTGGAGAAACCATCAGGCTTGATACCTCTGCAGCAGTGTAAGTGTCAGAACTTAACTTTCCAATGCAAATTTCTTCTTCACCTTACTACCTACAGAGCCACTTTCTTCACTCAGTAATTGTTTGGTTTCTGTTTTATTTTTTTCTCTCATTCTGTTTTCAAGGGCAAAGCAGAGAGGAAATAAAAAGTCTCACTCATGCGAAGAACTTAATATCAAATTGACTTTATTTCCAAGTGATTTCCCTCCAATTTTATTTTAAAACATGTTTGAGAAGAAAGCAAACTTAGATTTTATTTCTGGTCCTAAATACGGCTATCTCAGAATTGTTATGGAAACCCTGGGGGTGGCATAGAGGGATGAGCGTGATGCTTAAAAAAAAAAGATGACTAACAGACACAGAAAGACAAATATCATATGATATCGCTTATATGTGGAATCTAAAAAGATGGTACAAATGAACTTATTTACAAAACAGAAATGGAGTCACAAATGTAGAGAACAAACTTATGGTTATGGGGGGAAAAGTGGGGGAGGGATAAATTGGGAGATTGGGATTGGCATATACACACTACTGTATAGATTAAGGACCTATTGTATAGCACAGGGAACTCTACTCAATACTCTGTAATGACCTGTATGGGGAAAGAATCTAAAAAAGAGTGGATATATGTACATGTATAACTGATTCACTTTGCTGTAAGCAGAAATGTACACAACATTGTAAATCAACTATACTCCAATTAAGAAAAATAAGGAGATGAAATTCTCCAGATCAAGAAAGACAAAGTCAAAAAAAAAAAATAAGGTGACTTAGAAAGGAGGGCAAAGTATCACCCAGTGACTGTTTTTGAAAGTGTTACACTGGGGACAGGAGCAACAGTAAGAACCAGCCGTATTTGAGACATAAAGACTAAACGTGGGGAAACGCAGTTATATGGGGGAACGGATTTAGCGAATTTAAATCAGATGCCCAAAAAAATCTTCCCTGGGGAATAAAATAAATAAATATATAAATATGTGCTTAAGAGGAAGCATTTCAAAGCAAGACAATCTCTATTTCCAAAAGCCTTCTGGAGGCTCTCCCCCAAGGACGCAACACCAGTGCTATTAATCTTGACTCAGTGAATGAAAGTATTACACAGATTTCAATCCAGACCTTCAAGCCTTAAAGAGCTCTGAAGAGCACGGATAAAGCGACCCGTTTTTCACTTTGGCGATTCCACAGGGGTAACTCACTTTAATTTCCCTTTCATCTCTTTGGGAGGGACTCGAAACTTGAAAAGCAAACAGGTTTCCTTTTCTAATTCCTGGAGAGAAGTCTTCTGTTGCTTTCTTACGTGGCAAGGCTGAAGGTGGGTGACTCATCTTCATTTGTTACCTTGGAAGACGTAGAGAAGCAGAAGTAAGTCCGAAATAATAGGCAAACGGGAGATTCCTCCCTTGTTCGAGAAAAGCTATTGCCCTTCCAAATGCCAGTTTGTTTTTTGATTTTCCACGGTCCAGCCCTGTATTTAGCACAGAAAGCCACGACACTGATAATAACCCCCAATATACACAAGGACAAAGCAAGAAGCCCTGGCCATTTTGTTCTGTCAGGCAAATTATGATCTAAGTTTTCCGCCAACACCACTTTTCTCGGATTGTTTAATGGCAACACCAGCCTGTTTGCTGAGATTCTAAAATGCAGCTAAATTTTCTGGGATTAAAAAAAAAAGAGTGCGTGCTTATTATGTAGATGTAAACTGTTTCGAATGCAAATACTTCCCACTGTGAAAAAAGGAAAAGCGTTGTGGAAAAGGATACCAGGTTATCCAGACTGAAGGAAAGATGTTATGCCTCGCTGTGCTGCTTTCCAGGGACCCGAGAGGAAAGGGTACACCTGGAATCGTATGAAAATAAATGACTAAACCAGGAAGCAGGGACAGCAGCCTCTGCTAGGTTTAGTCCAGCTTGTGCTGAAATGATAAGCTCCCACCCGCTGTTACTTTCCAACCAAGAGCCCAGGAGGAAAATAGCTCTGGGAGGGTTAAGTTTCACATCAAATAAGAAGACAGGACAAACACCAGCATTTTTCCCCCTAAGGCATTACTAAAAGGCACCAACTTGTCTAAAAATG
Organism: Globicephala melas; assembly: GCF_963455315.2. NCBI lineage: Eukaryota > Metazoa > Chordata > Mammalia > Artiodactyla > Delphinidae > Globicephala > Globicephala melas. Next base: position 12,039,012 of record NC_083317.1, on the reverse strand, counting down.
GTATGAAAATGGAATGATGTTTTAATTGATGGCATATGTTTTATTCTTCCATGTGTCCAAATCCTGGGCTAGGCTAAGAAAAATAGAACTTGGAGCCTCAAAAAAATTTTCTTTTTTTCTTTGCACAATAGTTGTCACATGTGTGTGAGGAGATTGTAGGAATGGGAAAAAATGGGGGAAAATGGCATTTTTAGTTATGGAAAAGAAACTTTTAAACTGTTAATGTTTCTGTGAGAGTAATATAAACCTGACGGCTACATCACTAAATACTGATCACATCATGGGTAAACATTAAAATGAAGTCATTTCAATTAAAAGAGGGAGAAAGAAGGATACTACTTCTCCTTGGTTAATTGAGGCTTGGCCATGTGCATATTTTTTTTACTCAAGTAAAGGAACTTCTCAAATGTTTGGACCACAATTATACAAGGGAATACACAAATAGAGAGATTATGCAACAACGTGAAAAGGTAGCTTTTGTCTGATTTTGTTAAACTCTACAAGGCTTATTTTTGATGCGAATTAGTCAAACGGGTCTAAGGTGCTCTCTTTCCACCCACCAAAAATATCTGTGAATTAAATTAGGTAAACAGGGTCCTCAAAAGCTGAAGTGTCGCTCCGCTCCCCTCCCACACATGAATAGTCACATATGAGTTTCCACAAGAGTCTGCAGTGTGCATTTTCGCAGTGAGCAGAGCCTTCTCTGGGCTGACTCAGAAAGCAGCCCCTTTCCAGTGGCTTCTGAGATGATGTGCCAGAGACCAACACATCTGACCAAGAGGTCTCTGAAGTTGTAGCCTTTTGTATTTACACTTTTGAAATATCTCTATTGTGATGCTAATCTTGATTTTCAATCAAAATTGGCTGGAAGAAAAATTCTTTCTCTGGAAACTGTGGTAGGAAGTAAGTAAGCCTAAATCTCAAATTTCTCTCTCTTGGATTCCTATTAAGCCAGAAAACAATGATACTAAACACAAGCATCTTTTGCAAATGCTGATGGAAAACTCCACTGTGTCAACCAGGACTTCAACTGACTAGTGTTAGTCTCCAAAAGCATCAAGTTTATCCATTTTTTAAAAAGTTTATCCATTTTAAATGACAAGTTTGGGTTTTTTTTTCTTCTTTTGGTAATCTGGGTGCCGATGTGAAAAGCATCTAAGAACAGTGGCTTTTGTTGAGTGTTCAAAATCAAATCAATTTTAGAGAGTTTGCCCTTCTGGGCATGGATCCTTTCTTTAAGTCTAAACAAATAAAATAAAATGGAAACAAAAGGAAAGCGTCATCAATGGCACGAAGGCTTCCCACTTCTAATTTATTTTAAAAGCTGCGTGTTGAAATAGGGAATCCTCTGAACCTCCACAGCAAGTCTGAAGACTTTTAGGGCTGAGGACCTGGGCTCCTCGCAGAAGCCTTTCTTTCATCCGCTCAGGTTAAAGAGGTTTGTGTGTGTCCGTGTGTGCGCGCCTGTGTCTCTTACGGTACCCTTCGAGATGGAGTTCTGAGGGAGCGTTTCTCCTACCAAAATACACACAGCCTGGGATTAAAAGGGCTGAAACCTACCAGCAAGTTCTTAACGCCCTCCCACAATCATTAGACCAAATCCACCATCATTCTAGATTCATTTTTCCCTTATTCATCTGTCCAACTAATTCCTGCCGCATTCACCAGGCTTATATCTTAATCTTTTCTGTTACATAGAGAATACATAATGAAAAGCTGCATTTTCTGGGTACATGCACACATTTGGAGCGGATGAACCATATGTGAAGCGACATACAATGCTGAATGCGGGCTGAATGGTGTCCAGTGCGAAAAACGCTGCGAAGGGAGGAACAAAAAACAGCGAACAAGAGCCAGTGCAGGGCTGGTCTCCGCTGCAACACCAGGGGATTCGCCGCTAAAACATGGGTATAATTTCACTGTTTTCACTCACACAAGCTGTGGGAAAGGAGTCACCATCTGATGTTTGATTGTGTGGGATATGTTTTTGGCAGTGGCCTTGTATTCCGCATTGACAAAAAAGAAAAAGAAAAAAGAAAGAAAGGAAAAAGGATAAAAGGAGGCGGGGGGAGGAAGATAAAAAAAGAATAGAGGTACATTTGCTGTTTTTAATTTGCCGTCTGGGGGACTGGCACAGCCGACGGAGTTCTGACCAGTGGCCACCTGAAAAGTAGGGCCGGGGCCTGGCTAGTGGCCCCTCTTATGCTGATGCTACCGCAAGGGGACTTTTATCTGTCCAATCCTGTTGTCTGGTTAACTTATTACTTAGCAGTGGGGTTGACGTTTGCCTGATTTAATAAAGCCTTTTGTCCAAGATAGTGGCTGGGGAAACATGCCCAGGAAAGCAGGGTTCTGCCCGCATTGACACCGACGTGGCACTGAGGTAGCCCTGAGGTAACACCAAGGCAGAGAGGCCCACACTTCACAAGGAGGCATTTCCTGGAGCCTCAAAGGGCCCCTGGGAAGTGCATCTGCATTGCCAGCCCAACTGCCAGGGGGCTACAGGTGTCTCACAGGAGGACCCCAGCTTGAAGATTTCTCCTGTGGTTTGTGGCTGCAAGCAGGCAGGGTCCCCACACCAAACAGAGATTTTAGAAAGAAATGCATTGACTTTTGTCCTGTTCTCCATCCTCCCCTCATCCAGGAATGGCAGGTGGAGAAAATAAAGAAAGATGCCCAAATTAAATGTGGATTGCAGGTAAACAACAAATAGTAAAATGTGATGTGAGGTTTACCTGCAATCCACATGTAACTGGATGTCCTGTATTTTATCTGGCAACCCTATCCCTACCCCTCTGGGCCCCCTGGGCTGCCCACTTCCCCCTCTCCCCAACCTCCTGCCTCTCACCTGTCAGGGCGGCAGCCTCCTCTGTCTGCATCTCAGAGTGTTAAGAGGATAATGAGAATATAGATAGGTAGCTGCTTTCCAGAAAGATCGCTAATTAGCCTGGCTGGTTAACATGTGGTTCCCATGCCCCAGGTGTGCTAAAAGACATTCCTCTTAACTTCAGCTTCAACTAGGAGACATCCCCAGTGCTGTTGGACAGAGGGAGTTTGGTGTCCTCACCTTCTGCTCCCCATGGCCTCTCCTCCAATGGTTTTGCATCATTTTATTTGGACCACGTTTTTGTTTTTGTTTTTGTTTTTGCGGGACATGGGCCTCTCCCGTTGCGGAGCACAGGCTCCGGATGCACAGGCTCAGTGGCCATGGCTCACGGGCCTAACCGCTCCGCGGCATGTGGGATCTTCCCGGACCGGGGCACGAACCTGCATCCCCTGCATCAGCAGGCGGACTCTCAACCACTGCGCCACCAGGGAAGCCCTGGACCACGTTTTTAAGCCAAATCAAAACTCCCCAGAGGCAGATACTGTGCTTAATGGAAGGTTTGGCGATAGAGCCACCTGTTCCCCAACTGAGTATGTGCATACGCTTCAACTACCCTGATCCCACCATGTGCCCTGCCCCACCCCTGCCAAGTCCCCTACCTTCAGTGGCAATTGTGCTACAGCTCCTGTTCGTTGGGATATTGCATTGCTATTTTTATCACTGGTGTTTGTTCACAAGCTGCTTCCAGGATTTGTCCTGAGTGAGCGCACTGCTCTGAGTTGCCCATTCGTAGGCCTATGACGCATATCTGATTAAGGGTAGCAGGAAAGGAGCTTTCCCCTGCGAGCGGCGGGTGGACAGGGTAGGGAGGGCAAATCTTGTGGCCAGCCGGTGCTGGGGTCCACGCTGTCCTTTGTCTGCAGGTGGGCAGGTGGAAGTGGGCAGAGGCTTAAAAGCTGGTGACTCTGCAGTAACCTGTCCCAAGCTCTGATCCTCAGAAGTGCAGCTGAAAAGGAGATTTCCAAAGGAGCACTGCTGTCTTGAATGCTTCCACGATTGGAGACAGTAGCGGCTGCATGTATTGGCCGGGACTGGAAGTGTGGTTTTCTCCACGTGGCAGAATTGCTCTCATTTCCAAACATGATACGGGGGCATAATGGCCATTGGTAATGACCACATTAGCGTCATATGGAGCAATATATCTACAATAAATTAAGGCCGCATTGCAATTAGTACCGGTGATCACAGCTGTGGAGACAAATGGCATATGTGCTAATTAAATAATTTGTCACTTGACTGCTAAACAAACAATTCAGCCTCTTTACATCTCCAGAGAGCCACCATGGGCCGTTAACCCCAGGAAGGAACGGCGTGCTGTGCCCACGTGGCTGGGGAGCTGGGTCCCGGTAGCAGGATAAAACGGACAGAGGAAATCTCACTCGGATTAAAAATCCGCACATCGGATTGGTGCGAATCAACAAACACGGCGTCACATCGTGTCTCGACTTAGTCTTGTGTCTTCGGCCACAACATCCTCCCCGTCGGCAACACCTTTTTTATGGTTTCTCTCTCTTTTTTTTTCCCCCACCAGCCCTCCTTCCCCCACCTCCACCCCAAATGCTAATCCATAAAGCTGGATTGTGGAATATGCCTTTAACGGGGGCCCCTGCTAGCCCATATAATGGCTTTGTGTGAACTAAGGGAGACTCAGCCCTGTGCAGAGTGCACGTAAGCAAGGTGCAGGCTGGATTTCAGTCTCTGCTCACCTCCTTGGTCCAGGGCTCTTGTGCAGTGAACAACCCGCCCAACCATACGGGCAGTCCTGTTCTCAGCTGCTTCTGAAAGCAAGAGAGGTTTGGGTAATTTCCAGCCCCAGAAAATCCCAAAACCAATTGTCCTTTCTTCCTTGCTCTTTTATCAGAGTTGTTAACTAAGGGAACTTGATTTCGCCTTCTTATTCCTACCTTTGAGCACATTCAAGCAGCACTGCGGTCAGACGAGAGGAGAAAGGCAAAGCAATGAGGATTTTGTGTGGTTATCCATTGATCAAATCTCTCCTCGGGTGCCACATTTCCAAGGAGCTTTCAGCACTGGTGTGGTGCTGAGTGTAAGGCATCATGTGATGTAACCGTTCGGGGCAAAATACTCCAGCATGTAAGTTTCATGCAAAGTGATTCTATTGCAGTAAATTTCCAAAAGGCTGGAAGAAAACTCAAAGCTCCAATGTTGAGTCTTCTGTAGGAAACTGAATCCCTGGATAATTTCAGATTAGGCTTTAATAACTACTTTTGGGTGGACTATGGGAACAGAAAGGAACCCAAACCGTGTTTTATCTTTTTGAGAACCTGACTGTTTGGACATAAAAGTCTGTAAGGGAGGCAAGTTTGTCAGCAAGATGGTGCCTTATGCACCAAAAAGCCATTCTGTTTCTTTAATAAGGTGAAATCTAGCTTTATCCCAGAAGGATTGGGCACAGAGAATCTCAGCTAGCATCACATAGGAGAGAGCTGGGCACGTGGAAAGTGCTCAATGAAAACCAGCTCTTGTTATTATTATTAATATTATTACTGTGCCCATTTATAACTGAATTTTGTATCATTGAGTGTCTTCTTCAGCACTTGTTAATGTTGCCTATCAGGTACATGCAGAGTGGGAGAAGCAGATTACTATGAAGCAATGTTTTGCTTTGTTCTGCTTTGTTTTTTCACATCTTTATTGGAGTATAATTGCTTTACAATGTTGTGTTCGTTTCTGCTGTACAACAAAGTGAATCAGCTATATGTATACATATATCCCCATATCCCTCCCTCTTGAGCCTCCCTGCCACCCTCCCTATCCCACCCCTCTAGGTCGTCACAAGGCATCAAGTTGATCTCCTTCTGCTATACAGCAGTTTCCCACTAGCCGTCCATTTTACATTTGGTCGTGTATATATGTCAGTGCTACTCTCTCACTTCGAGCCAGTTTCCCCTTCCCCTGCTGTGTCCTCAAGTCCGTTCTCTAAGTCTGCATCTTTATTCCTGCCCTGCCACTAGGTTCATCAGTACCACTTTTTTAGATTCCATTTATATGCGTTAACTTACAGTATTTGTTTTTCTCTTTCTGACTTACTTCACTGTTTTTATTTCTATTTATTTTTTTCACGTCTTTATTGGAGTATAATTGTTTTACAGTGGTGTGTTAGTTTCTGCTGTATAACAAAGTGAATCAGCTATACATATACATATATCCCCATATCTCCTCCCTCTTGTGTCTCCCTCCCACCCTCCCTATCCCACCCCTCTAGGTGGTCACAAAGCACCGAGCTGCTCTCCCTGTGCTATGCGGCTGCTTCCCACTAGCTATCTATTTTACATTTGGTAGTGTATATATGTCCATGCCACTCTCCTACTTCGTCCCAGCTTACCCTCCCCTCCCCATATCCTCAAGTCCATTCTCTACATCTGCGTCTTTATTTCTGTCCTGCCCCTAGGTTCTTCAGAACCTTTTTTTTTTTTTTTAAGATTCCATATATATGTGTTAGCATACGGTATTTGTCTTCCTCTTTCTACTTCACTGTTTTTAAAAGAACTTTTTCCTGAAGGCTGTTCACACATCAGGAAATGCAGGGGAGTTCAGGGGAAGTCAAGAGGCCTTTGAAGCGCTACCGGACACAAGATGCTTTTGCGACAGTCACAAGATGCATTATTGTCTTTTCTGTTTTCTTGGCAGCCTCCCACCTTCTGGGACTGACTTTCATCTGCCCAAATGGGACTGAGATGCGAGTTGGGAAGCACCCAGACCAGCCATCACCCTGCAAGTGGTGGCAAATCCCTAAAGCTTCAAGGCAACCCAGAGACCCTACTCATCCAGCCTCTGTGTTCACCAGAGAGAAGAAATGGAAGTAAGTGTGAGAAAACAATGTCCCTAAATCATGCTGTTCACATCCTTCTCTCTGTGTGTGGTGTGCCCCCTCCACCCACCCCCGCTCTATTTGCTGATATAAGATGAAGAGGTCCAAAGAGTGTCCTTTCCTCTTGTTGTTAATCAGGACGCAGAGATTCCACCAGCCATTTTCTTCTTTCTGGTATAAGGTATTTTTGACCATGTAATCTTTTTGCCTCTTAAAGTAGATGTGTGGTGAGAAACCCGTCTGGGCACGGTCTTGTGTAGCCCCAGTGAGAACAATGCTGGAGTCTGAAAAGGTCATTAGGAAATAAAAGCTTAGATTCTTGAATAGCTTCTTGACCATTATCCAAGGGCGTGCAATCTGGGACACAGGGGATGCCAGCTAGCCCCTCACCCATTGGCCAACCCAGTTAGATCACATCCTGTCTTTTAGGAAAATTCATTAAGTTTTGTACCATTCTAGGCTCTCATTCACTTTGAGAATCAAGTTAAGAATTTTAATCTTCAGTGTCATTTATTTATACTAAGTACCTAAAGCATATACAATAAGTGTATGTTTAACTTAGGTTATATTAAATTTTTTTGCCATACCTTTTTAGAATCTTGAAAAATATTGCCAGCACTTTAAAAAGATAACTTATTTTTACCAATATATATTCTCTCATTTGAAAATCAAATAGTACTTAAATGGATTATAAGGAATAAACCCAATACTCTGTTCCACTTCTGGAATCTCACGTTCATGCCCTTGCAAGGAATTTCAACTATTTGATCTGAGTATTTTATTTTTTTCTCAAATTTACCTCCACATTTCTAGATGGTATGCTTCTAGGAGATTTCCTTGATTATATTTTCCAACACTTCATTATATTTTATTTTTAATTCTGTTATTCTATTTTAATTTTCAACAACTCTGGTTCTCTGACTGATCCAGTTTTATATCTTCCTGTTCTTGTTTCATGAATGAATATCCTCTTTTGTATTTCTGAAAAAGTCAGTTTTATTTTTTAAAAAGTCTACTTGGTTAGAAAAGTTTACTGAATTGTCTCTATTTCCTCTGAGTTTATCTTTGTTCATTTTTGTCTTCGTCTTTCCCTGTGGAGCTTTCCTTGGACATAAGAGGGAGGCAGTAAGCAGCTCACTGGATCTCTGGGTACGTGATGAGGTGGAAGCCAGATTTTATATCAAGAGCAGTTGTTAAAGCTTTCTAGCACCGGATCAACACCTGAGAGAGCTACATAATTATTTCTTTGTTGTGCAGCTCATCCTGGTCTTGTGTAAGTGCCATGAGAACAAAAGTTGGTTTATGTGTGAACTACTGCAGTCCCAGTGCCTAGGACAGTGCCTGGCACATAATAAATGCTCAAAAAATACTTGTTGGATGAATGGAGAGGTGTGAAAAAATGCTGTACAGAGCACAAAGTGAATGAGACACTAGGAGAGGGAGAAATTCATTTTGCCCTAGAGCATGAGAGAGGCTTTTTGGAAGACAAGGGATTTGACCAGAAACCTGAAGAATGGGTAGATCAACGTCAGGCAGGGCTAAGTGGGGAGAGGAGAGAAAATGGCCTGAAAGGAGGCACAGAGCACTTGACTTCCCAGGACCTTAAAGATCATCCATGCAGTGCTCTTCCAACTTACCTCTCATAGATCATGAGATCAGTTTAGTGGGTCTTGACTAGCATTTTAAAAAATGGAAATATCAGACTGCATCATAGATAGCTTGATGAGTTTGGTGAAATTTATTTCAGAAGTGAATGTATATATGTGTGACTCTAAATCTAATCTAATCTAAAACTTTTTTCAAAAAAGTTTGAAAAACACTGCTCTAGAATGATCCTCCCTTCAAATCTAGGCCCTTCCTCTCTGGGGAATATACATCCCTGCCACATAGTCACCAGCCCCGTCTTCTCCAGGACTACTGATGAACACTCGCTGCCTCACAGGGAGCCTACTGGCAGCACCAACTGCTAGAATCCACCCTGTGTCCTTCGTTCAGTCCAAGAAATTATGTAAATCAGCCCACTGTGTCTTTTTTTATTTTGATAATTTTAAAGACACAGAAAAGTCCACAGAATAACATATAATCACCCAGAATTCACAACAGTTAACATATTTTCAAATTGGCTTTCAGTGTTTTTTTTTTAAAGGAAAAAAAACGTTCCTCTCCTCACTCCCATGTTTGTTGGTATCCTTCTTGTCCAGTTTTAATACTTTCATATGCATCCAGGAACATAAGGTATAATTATTTGGTTTGGGGCTTTGAGTTTATATCAATGTGTAAAAGTATCAGTCTGGGTCTTGCTTTCTTCACTGAGACTTAAAGTCTTGAGATCACAGGGGAAGTTCTCAATCCAAAGGAACTAAACCCAGATTTCAAGGACATCATCTACCCACAGGTTCTTAAGGGGACAATCTTCTATGTCTAAACTTGCAGATGAAGCATCTGCTCTCTTGCACAGAATGAGATTTCCTTCTTATTCCCTGGAATTTCAAGGTTGCTCCCAGTCACCCAGGCAGGGAAAGGAACCTTTGAATTGCACTTGATATGCCCTGAGGGAACATGGGCATCCTCCCAGCCTGAGGGTTTGCACAGCTCCAGTCCTACTATAAGCATCTCAGTGGGAGAATCTGGGGTCTGGCCCTGAAAGACTAAAGACCAGTTTTGGCAAAGAAGGAAGTGTAGCTCTAGGCTGAGATAACGTAAGTCTGAGTTTCTTTCACAACCTAGACTGAGAGCATTCCGATAGTGCCAAGACACCTGCCCAGGTGTTTTCCAGACGTTCTTTTATTCATGCCACCAACATCTGTTGAGCACCTACTATGTGCTCTGAAGCAATGTAGCCAGGTGGTTAAGGGAATGGGGTTTGACACTGAGAGCTGAATTCTAGCTCTGGCTGTGTGTCTTTGGGCAAGTTACTTACCTCTCTGAGCTTTAGTTCCTTTACCTCTATAATGATAGTTATCATAGTACTTACTTACAGGATTGCTTTAAGGATTAAATGAGTTGATGCCTGTAAAGAGAGCTGGGCACAGAGAAAGGACTCAACTATTAGTTGTTTTGTTTTACTATTGTTGCTTTTAATCAGACATTGCACTAGGCTATGGAGACATAGCATTGGATAAAACCTGGTTCTGCCCTCAAAGTTTCATAGTTTAGTAGGCTGCCTCTAGATTCTTTTCTCCTTTTTAAAAAATACTTATTTGTTTACTTCTTTATTTAATTTTCCTTATTTTTTTTGGCTGTGTTGGGTCTTAGTTGCAGCACATGGGATCTTTTTGTTGAGGCATGTGGGATCTTTTCATTACGGCATGCGGTCTGTTTGGGTTTATCTCTAGTTGTGGTGTGTGGGCTCCAGGTGTGTGGGCTCTGTAGTTTGCATCCCGGCAGCCTCTCTCTTTGAGGCGTGCGAGCTCAGTAGTTATGGCGCAGGCTTTGTTGCCCCACGGCATGTGGGATCTTAGTTCCCTGACCAGGGATCGAACCTGCGTCCCCTGCATTGGAAGGCAGATTCCTTACCACTGGACCACCAGGGAAGTCCCTAGATTCCTTTCTTCCTTAATATCTCATGAAATTTTTTTAAAAATATAAAGTACAAATTACCTCCATAGGCCAACAAAATGATTCTTGAAGGTTTGTTTGTTTGTTTTTCTTTTGAGGGGGATACCAAGGATTCATATTAAACTGGCTTACCATCACCTCAGGAGAAGGCAAAGACGGGCAGAGGTAGAGGAAAATAACAAGTCTACAGCCTTTTCCCCGGGGGCTCTGGCTACGCTGGGGCTATAAATAGCAGAGACTTGCTCAGGATTAAGACAGCATTTCAATCACAAATCTGGGAAGTTGTGATTTTCCTCAGTGACAAACCCTATTGCTCCTGGTGGAAAAAGAAAAAAAAAAAAAAAAAAGACATTGCAACTTTCTCCTACATTTGATTAGAACTTTAGCAGAGTTGAGAAGAACACTTCATTTTCTCCAGACTCCTACTTATTCCCACCCTGACCTTGTCTAAATAGTGCTTTATTATTCTGTAAAAGGATATTTTCGAAGATAGAATTGCTGACTTTAAAATTTACTAAAACGGCCATTTTCTTGGTTGTTCGGTTTCCTTGGTTGTTGTGGTAATAGCTACATTTTTAAACGCAGCCCAATTTCATTTGCATCTGTACCCAACCTCTATAAAATCTCTAGCATGTATATTCATCCAGGAAGGCAGCACAGAAATCACCAGACAAGGAGAATGGTAAAGGATCAATTATAATTATTAGTTATAGAAATAAAATGTATAGTATTATGTCTTCTTTACGAGTTTTACAGTTAATTTTACAACTTACTATTTAAAATAGATCAGTGCCAGAATTTGCTAGTTGGGATGTCTGTTTTGTAAATGAAATGGGTCCAAATATTTATGTCAATGGTAGACAAACCAAATCAAACCAAAAAAGGTTCAGGTGTCGGGGGAACATCCTCCCCAAGCTTTGAGTCAAACCTTTGGCCCGGATCCCAGCTCCATGCACACTTTCCTTGGCAGTCAGACACCTTCTGGGGAAGGTACCGGGAGGGGAGGGATCTTTTACTGACACCCATGGGTCACTTTTAGATGAGATCAGGACCCAAGCACAGGAGGAAGGGGGAAAACCAAAAACGTTAGGATATTCTGATGGAAGCAACCACTAAATTCTTATTCCCAGTGTTATCTTTACTTAAAACGTTTCAAAAGAAAACTTAAAAAAAATCATTGTTATAAAGCTGGAAAAAAGGGCTTCCCTGGTGGCGCAGTGGTTGAGAGTCTGCCTGCCGATGCAGGGGACGCGGGTTCGTGCCCCGGTCCGGGAAGATCCCACATGCCGCGGAGCGGCTGGGCCCGTGAGCCATGGCCGCTGGGCCTGCGCGTCCGGAGCCTGTGCTCCGCAACGGGAGAGGCCACAACAGTGAGAGGCCCGCGTACCGCAAAAAAAAAAAAAAAAAAAAAAAAGCTGGAAAATAGAGGGGGAGAAAGTCGCCCATTAAAACCCATTATAACATAACCGAAATACAACCATTTTAATGTTTCTATATTCCCTGTCGTTTGCTGGCCCACAAGCATTTATAATTTTACAGTTATAATTATATTGTGCATAACAGTTTATGATCTACTTTTCCCCTGAGCATTGCCAGGCAGCTCCAGAGTCTTCCAAGTAATTATTTTAATGGGTGCATAATATTTTATTGAGTGGATATATCATCATTTAACCACTTCCCTATTGATGGGCTTGTAAAAGAGGATAAATAATTTCCTTCTACCTTTCTGAGTTGTTAGCTGAGGTTTCTATAATAAAAGATAGATTAGGAACAGAAAAACGAACAGAAGTTTATTCATGTGTCTACCTCATGATATATGGGAGATACCAGGGAAAAATGAGTCACTCCTGAGGTGGCTTAAATTCAGGATTAAATACCATCTTAATAAGGAAAGGGAAGGGGGGAGGCAGGCCTCTTAGGGGAGAGTAAATGGTTTTTAGGAAAGATGAAGGGACCCTTAGAAGACGAGATGGAAGGTATGATATTTGTGACAGTTTGTCTGGGTGTGGTCCTGACTTCTAGTCTCCTCTCCTGTGATAAGGGTCAGTCTTCCCTGGTTGATGAAAGGCCCCAGGAAGAGACTGATGTGTTGTGTTCCTTTTGGAGGATCTGTCTAGATAAAAGGAGTTCAGAGAAAGCCTCTTCCTGCATTTGCTGTTTTTCAAGTGCCTAGAAAACCAAGTCCCCTTCAAATAGAGTTCTCTCACTCAGGTTATGATTTATCTCTTGATCCAAAACTTTATTCCTTTTCTTGTCTGCTCTGACCTCAGTTGTGTGCTAATTGAACACTGATCACCCAAAATCAGATGACTAAAATTGCTGTTGTTGATAATATTGTTAATGTACTAAAATTGCTAGTATAGGTATCATCACAAAGGTACAAACTCAGATTGTTTCTCCAGGACAAAATAGGCTCACAGACCTCCGAGTCATGCACCAGCTGACCTGAGAATCATAAACCAGAGACATCCTGACTCCTGAAACTATGATTAAAACATGTCACAAGGCAATGATTAATCCCAGCCTCTTTGTTTTTCCCCTTTGAAAGAAACCTCAAAGACCAGGTGGGAGTGGATCTGAGGCTTGTCTCCCACTCCCTTGCTTGACGCCCTGCAATAAATGCTGTACTTTTCCTTCACCACAGCCCTGCGTCAGTAGATAGGCTTTGCTGTGCTTTGGGTGAGCAGAACTCAGTTCAGTTCAGTAATACCTACAGCTCAAAATAATCAGTATACCAAAGTGACAGATTTTGGGGTGACATGCCCTGAACTCCTAGTCACATTTTAGGGTGGCACATTCTGCTAACACTCAGCACTGAGATTGCTTCTAGTTTTCCCCCATTATAAATAAATATACTGAAGATTATATATACACACACACACACACACACACACACACAAGTAACCTAGACACGCATGTGTATATACATATATTTGCCTATCTTTGCATATATTTACATACGTATATATGTGTGTATACACACACACTTTTTAACTAAGATAGGAAATTTCTTAGCTTTCAATAGTCATCCTTCCATGATTAGTTCTTATATGGATTTGCTCATTTAATCTTGATAACAGCTGTAAAGGTAGGTATAACTAACATCCTCTTTTCACAGCTAAGAGGACAGAGACCCAGAGAGTTTAAATAATTCACTAGTGGTCGATAGCAGTGAAGCAATGCTTCAAACCCCAGTCTGACTGCTGAGCCCTTTCTCCTTGACCACAAACTATGCTGCCTCTCACCCTCCATTATGTGAAATTCTATACTTAGTGCAGTCAAATAAAAATGTGGCAGAGAATTCACACCTTCCTCCTGTCTTCTCTACACACACACACATACACACACCCATCCACCACACATACACACACCCATCCACCCCACATACAGTGTTAATACTCACACCCCTGAATTTCTTCCCTACAACTGGGCTGTGACAGGACTTTAAAATCAACAGAATGCAGAGGGAGAAAGCCGGGTCTGTATTTTCATTTTTGTTCAAATCTGTGAATTAGGAGTCCCCATTTTCCCATCCTGGTCACGGAGTAGTCCCAAATGGTCCCTGAGTAGAAGAAGGGAAAGATTTATGGACTGAATCCCGGTCCATGTCAGAGAGAAAAGTATTCTTTAGAAAGACATCTTCTGATGATTATTTTGAGAGACTTTCTGGTAATCTCCAGCAAATCTGCATATTAATAGGAATCATTTACTCAAAGCAGGGGTCCAAGGAAATAGCTTTACATAATAACAGTAGCTTGACTTGATTACTTCAATTTGGTTCTTCTATTGAATTAAATGTAAAGCCAAGCTTTTGGAAGTTTTACAGGACGATAAACAAAGCGGGAATAGTAAATTAAGACTAACTCTGGTTTCAACCTGCACATCTTTATTACTTCTAATGAGCAGGGAGATGTAAACAGGATCGGGGAGTAAAAACCATTGATAATCTCCTTAGCATTCTGGATAATTTATTGGTTTCTTTCCCACACTGAGGGCTCTAAGCCTGCCTAACATTCGTTAAGGCTTCTTGACAGTTTCTTCATAAAAGAAGCAATTGTCTTTCTTATAAGCTCGATGTCGTTTTGTTCACTTGCTCCCCAAAACGCTGATAGACATTTCCAGTTGCACTTGGCCATTTTGAGTCACAATAGTATTTTTTTTAAAGATATTTTTTGTGTTTTGTTGCACCGGGTCTTAGTTGCAGCAGGAAGGCTCCTTAGTTGCTGCTCGCTGGCTCCTTAGTTGTGGCATATGAATTCTTAGTTGTGGCATGCATGTGGGATCTAGTTCCCTGACCAGGGATCGAACCCAGGTCCCCTGCATTGGGAGCACAGAGTCTTAACCACTGCACCACCAGGGAAGTCCCTCAGAGCAGTTTTTTAAAAAAAATAATGTTATACTTACAGAAGAGTTGCAAAAATAGCCCAGAGGGTCCTATATGCCTTTCACGCAGTTTCCCTTTCACATCTGACATAACCTTAGAGCATTTATCAAAATTAAGAAATTAACCTCTACATGATACTATTCACTAAAGTACAGAACTTATCACATGTCATCAGTTTTCCACTAAAGTCCTTCTTCTGTTCCAGGGTCTGATCCAGGGCACCGCATTGCATTTAGTCATCATGTCTTCTTTAGCCTCCTCCAGTCTATGACAGTTCCATAGTCTTTCCTTGATTTCATGACCTTGGCCCTTTTGAAGAGTACTGGTCAGTTATTTTATAAAATGCCCCTGTATTGGCTTGGGCTGCTGTAACAAAGTTCCATAGACTGGGTGGCTTACACAACAAACATCTATTTCTCACAGTCCCGGAGGCTAGAAGTTTTTGGTGAGGACCCTATTCTGGTTTACAGACACTCACCTTCCTCTTGTATCCTCATATGTGGAGAGAGGTATCATCTCTTTCTTAGCTCTTCTTATAAGGGCACGAATCTCATTCATGAGGGTACCACCCTCATGACCAAATCACCCCCAAAAGCCCCACCTCCAAATACCATCACACTGGGGACTAGGGCTTCAACATATGACCACTGGGGGGACATAAATATTCAATCCATAGCACGCCTCCATTTGGGTTTGTCTGATGTGTTCTCATGGTTAGATTGGGGTTATGCGTCATTGGGAGGGAAACTCAAGGTGACTGATGTGTCCTCAGCTTGCCATGTCCACCCTGATGACTTGGCCAAGGTGTTATCTGCTAGGTTGTAAACTTACTATTTTTTCCCTTCGTGATTATTAAATACTTTGAGACTATGTAAATACCCTATTTCTACTTAAACATTCACAGCACTATTTTGTGTCCTCCACAGCGACAGTTTAACCTCAGTTAAATGGCAAAATGACGGCAGTGGGGACTTTGGACTTTGTGGAGGGCACAGGAGCCTCACAGCCATTCACTCCTCCTAGAAACCCAATGTTCCAGGAAAGGGCTGACGGAGCTCCTGATTTCCTCCACCAGCTGTCTGATAGATGGATACTGTGACTTGGGATTTTCCGAGCCAGGAGTGGAACCTTGTTTCCTACTGTAGCATGGCTTAGTTTTCTCCCCAGAATCACAGCCATGTTCCCGTGTGACTTAAGAATAACATACGATTGCTGAGGGAGGGAGAGACGTGGGCCTAAGTAATGAAATAAACTGTGTTAAAAGACTGAGGGTGGGATGAACTGGGAGATTAGGATTGACATACATACACTACCATGTGTAAAATAGATAGCTAGTGGGAACCTGCTATATAGCACAGGGAGCTCAGCTCGGTGCTCTGAGATGACCTAGATGGGTGGGATGAGGTGGGGGATGGAAGGGGGGGTCCAAGAGGGAGGAGATATATGTATATATATAGCTGATTCACTTCACTGTATAGCAGAAACTAACACAACATTGTAGAGCAACTATATTCCAATTGAAAAAAAAAAAAAGACTGACTGATTAATGCCACTCTTGGGCAGTCACAGATACTGATGTCTGCAGATGTTCTGAAGAATTTAATCCCAAAATAGATCTGCAACTCAGAAAAATGGTGGTTGGGGCTGTCTCCTTTGTGAGGATATCCTTCTCCTTTTTTGTTGTCTTTTTAAAAACAAGTATAGGGCTTCCCTGGTGGCGCAGTGGTTGAGAATCTGCCTGCTAATGCAGGGGACAAGGGTTCGAGCCCTGGTCTGGGAAGATCCTACATGCCGCGGAGCAACTAGGCCCGTGAGCCACAACTGCTGAGCCTGCGTGTCTGGAGCCTGTGCTCCGCAACAAGAGAAGCCACGATAGTGAGAGGCCCGCGCACCGCGATGAAGAGTGGCCCCCGCTTGCCACAACTGGAGGAAGCCCTCGCACAGAAACAAAGACCCAACACAGCAAAAATAAATAAATAAAATTAATTTAAAAAAAACAAAAAAACAAAAAAAGCAAGTATATTCGCAATGGATTAGAATTAGAAATGAAGGATGAGGAAAATTAAAACAAATGGGGAAAATGGGAGACCCAGTGCCCCCGTGGCTATGCAGCGGGGGGCTGATGGTGCCAGGCCTGGGAAGCTCCTTGTCTGAGATCCATATAACGAGAGAAGGAAATAGGGAAAATGCCTTTCCTCTCTCTCCCTCATTTTTGTTTCTATTTTGTGACAATACAGTTTTCAGGGTTCTGCAAAAACCGTTCTCAGGGTTCTGAAAAAGGAGGATACTAGTATTTTTTTGTTTAGCCTCAGAATTGACTCTTACATGTCTGCTTATATGGCTGTATCCTTATTTACCAGGGGTACACAACTAGAATCTGATGATGAGGTGAAGAAGGAAGAAGAAGAGAAAAAGAGGAAGAAGAGAAGGACCCAATCTAGAAAAATTAACAGATATTTGTACAGAAGGTAGCAATATATACATATGCATATACATATATATGTATACATATATACACATCATATCATATACATCATATATATGTGTGTATATATATCATATATACATCATATCTTGCTAAAACCTCTTTACATTTTCTCTGATCTCTGCCTTTTACTTGTACCCGAGCAGCAATACCACATATCAAGTATTTGTTTCTCTACTCAGAAATAAAACACGCAAACCAGAAGATGGGTGAGGCCCATGGTACTGAACAAGTGTTGCTAGTTGGCCACTCTGACCTATAGCTGACCTTCACGACCTGCAAGAATCTGAGCCATGGAGTCCAGCTATGACCTCCCAGCCAATCCATCGGGGTTGTGGGTGGGCAGGGAGCTAAATAAATATTCAACTTCTATGAGTTCTCTTCATGGTTAAGATCTCACATTATACCTAAGTCCTTGATGGTGGGTTCAATCACTGGTGCCGCTTTTGAGTAAATAAAAATAAGTTTTTCTTCTGAAGATATGAAAGGATAGGTCCAGGTACTATAAGAAAGAATAGCTGATAATGAGAGAGGGCAGCATAAAATAGAAAAAAAAAATAGTAAAACTATAGCATAAAACCAAAATCTGGCCATTCACATATGAACAAATAAGTTTAAAATTCTAATGAAAAGCCATCAGGAGAAGTTGAATCTGTGTTTATAAAACTCTGATTAAGAAGGCAAGGATGGGCCTCCCTGGTGGCGCAGTGGTTAAGAATCCACCTGCCAATGCAGAGGACACGGGTTCAAGCCCTGGTCCGGGAAGACCCCACATGCCGTGGAGCAACTAAGTCCGTGTGCCACAACTACTGAGCCTGCGCTCTAGAGCCCGCGAGCCACAACTACTGAGCCCACACGCCACATCTACTGAAGCCTGCGCACTCTAGAGCCTGTGCTCTGCAACAAGAGAAGCCACTGCAGTGAGAAGCCCGCGCACCGCAATGAAGACCCAACACAGCCAAAAATAAATTAATTAATTAAAAAAGGGATGTGTACAAATGTTTTAGATTAGTTTTTGCCTAAAACTGTTAGTTTTAAAGCAATTTTTGGCACCATATGAAATAACTATTAGTAATTTAGAAATGTAATTAACGTGAAGCCCCATTTGCTTTTTTTTTTTTCCCCCTTTCCTTTCTTTTTTTTGGCTGTGCTGCATGTGGGATCTTAGTTCCCTGACCATGGATCCAACCCGTGCCCCCTGCAGTGGAAGTGCAGAGTCTTAACCACTGGACCGCCATGGAATTCCCAAACTCCTTTTGCTTTTATTATGCCAGATAATCAGGTATTATTTGGAGTTCCCCACAAAGTCCATGTAAATATTCCCACTGACGAAAAGGCAGTGAGCCCTCGCTACTTACTGGAGCAAAGTAGGGAAGATTTTTCCGCTGATAGGCTAGCTGGGAGCACACGGTTAGAAGAGGCTCCCAGCAGCATCTGGCCCCCGTCCCCCAACACACACACACATCTGTGCCCCCCACTTTGCAGGGACCGACACAGACGTCTCCACAGCAGCTGGTGGGCTGGATCCAACCAGCCAGTGTGGAGCAAACAGAATGCGTGATTGATGAGGAACCCTCGGAGAACAGACCCTGGGTCTGGGAGGCAAGCGGTTCCTTGCACAGAGCAAAGGATAAGGGTGGCCAATCAGTCTGGGGGCAAGAAGCCATATCTCACCGACATGCGATGCCTTTTCTTTCCCTACACAGTCCCGGTATTGTCTGTGTTATAAAGGTGTTCAGTGTCCTTCGCTGGGACATACAAGGCCTGGTCCTGTCCTTTGTGAGCAACTCAAATATGAATTTTGAGAGCAGTGGGCGTCCTTCACCCACAGACTGAATAGATTCCCCATTCGATGTGCAGAGGAAGGAATAGAGAGTGATATGTTGATGCTTTTTGTTTGCTTGCTTTAAATTTGGTGGCTGGGTCTTCTTGCTCTTAAAGCAAGCTTGTTTGGGAATATTGAAAACCAGGACCCACAGTCCCTCTCCTGGGTGAAGGCCGCAAAGTCCAAGAAGTCACGCAGGTCAGGCTGCCAGGATGTGCCACGATCTGGGCGTAGAGGAAGCAGGGCTGGAGGGGGCATGGCTTTCACTCCCTTCATCCCGGTTTATGGTCCTGCAATATCAGGATGAGTTATTTTTACACATAGGCCAACACTATTTTGTTCTGACTGGAGTCTCTTTATTAAAATAATCATTTAATTTCAAATTAGGAATCCAAGTTACTTGACAAGGTATAAAGATGAACAGGTAGGTAGGTGAAGGGGGTAACAGAATGCTTAATACTGTGGCAGTGCTATAGAAGGTCTCTCCCAGATTAAAACTAATGTTTCTTCAAACTTATGGTTACTGGGGGTAAGGTGGTAGAAGTGATAAACTGGGAGATTGGGATTGACATGTACACACTACTATATATAAAATAGATAACTAATAAGAACCTACTGTATAGCACAGGGAACTCTACTCAATACTTTGTAATGGCCTGTGTCGGAAAAGAATCTAAAAAAAGAGTGGATATATGTATATGTATAACTGATTCACTTTGCTGTACACCTGAAACTAACAAAACATTGTAAATCAACTAAATTCCAATAAAAGCTAAAAAACTAAAAATTAAAACGATCCTATGTACGGTGGTTAAAAAAAACAAAGCTAATGTTTCTTGTTAGACAAAAGTGAAAACATAAAAAATGGCGACTTTCCATTTAAATGAATTTTTGCCCACATTTCTACTATCCTATATAACAACTACCTTCACTTCTCCATGTTCTCATTAGATTTTTACTTAACAAAAGTAATGTTTTAACAGCGCTTCAGTAATTCTATAGATATGACATTGTGCTCCTTTCCATGGTCCTAAATACTTAGCAACTTTGTCATTTTTAGTAATAGGTAATATTCCATTATACGAATATTTCATAATTTGTTTATCCGTCACCTATTGCTAAACCTTTAGGTTATTTTCAGTTTTTCACTGTCAGAAATAACGCTGCTATAAATATAACAATATATACACCATTTCTTCTTCTAAATTACTTCCTTGAGGTAAATTCCAGAGAAGGAGATTACGGGGTCAAAGAGTACAAGCGTTTTTATGACCTTTGACCTACATTGATTGCCAAATGCCCTCAAAAGGCATTGTACCAGTTTCCAAAGAATGAAATATCTGCTTCCCTCATGGCCTCATCAGCATTGAGTTATAGGATTTGCCTGTATTTTTATTTCTCCAATCTCAATAGATTGAGATTAAATTATATGCCCACGGGAGTATTATTATAAGTAGCTGCATAACTCCCTGATTACTTAAAAACACTTAGGACATAAAGAAAGAAAGAAAAAGAAGACAGAAAAAACGAGCCGAATCACATACTTTCTTAGTAGTGCTAAATGCCTTTGTATATTGAATATCTGTGAACTCTCTAAGCTTCAGTACGAAGAACAAAGAAATTGGTCCTGAAAGAGCTAGAATCACTTGGGTACCCCAGAGTCAGATAACTCAGTTTTCATTTTATGAATACATTCACACACTCACAAAGCTCAAAACTTTGCTAAAAGATTAAGGGGAAAGAATGCTCACTTATTTTATCAATGCCTAAAGTACTAATTTTGAGCAGCAAAGATTTTACTCTCTGTGACCTCTTGCAAAGACTTCCAATTATTTCCCAGTGGCTTTTCTGTTTTTGTTTTGTTTTGTTTTTTTTCACTATGTCTCAAGAGATCTTGAATAGGGAGAGAAAAGATAAAGGGGTGAAAGTAAAGTAACAGGGACAAGAGTCTTTCATTCCTTTTGTAAATTTTGCATCAGGCCTGGCCCTGTTTTATGGAAATACTCTTGCAAACACAGAAATGGGTAACTCATTTGTCAATGCGCTTTGCAGATGGAGTGGTTAAAAGAAAAATCCCTCAATATCTGATTCTTTGTGACCAGCCCAGCTCAAATACTGTTCCTTCTTAAAAATATGCCTTAGGATTTCCATGACTCTGTGGCTCAGAGTAGACATACTATTAAATATACCATTGTTATTTGAGGCATAAATCTGCTTCAGATGAACGGTCATCCCTTCTTAGCCTCACTACATCACAGACAGTGTACTTGGTATTTGTAGCTAGGAGGGCAGGAGAAATAAGAAGATATAGATTGCATACTTTAAGGCTCCATATTGGTAAGGGAAAAGTATAAAGCAGGAAGCACAGATGGTAACTCAGATCCATCCCTACCTTCCATCACTGCTACCCAGGACGAAGGGCTGGAACTGAGCCTGGAGGCATCGGAAGAGGAAGGGAGAGGCATTTGTATTCACTGTTAGATTCCAGGGCGGATGGACCAGCGGGACACTGCTGAACCCCGTGTGGCTGTGAATTGCCACCGTCTTGTTGTTGCTGGGCTGTACCATTGGTGGGGTGACCCCCAGTCGGAGAAAGGCTGGGATCCAGCTGGCGGCCTTTCCAGGCACACCAGGGCTGGGTTAGGGGAGGAGTGGGAAGGTCAAGTACTGGGAAGGGTGAACTAGAGAAAGGCATGGTAATTTGCCACAGTGGACCCTTCAGTTGGAGTGAGGAATTGTGTGACTGAGGCCCCTCGGGCTGGTAAAGAGCTTGTTCAAGGAGAGGATCCATCAGTGTCAGTGGCCAATTCAGAACGTGGCAACCCACTGATTTCCATCCTCCCCGTCTTCAACCCCTTCTCTCTCTGTCTCTTTCACTGCCCCCAAAACATTCTTGAAATAGGGAAGAAACTTTTGTATTCTATTACAAGTTAATCACGATGGGGATGTTGCCTATAAGCTTAAATTATACGTAATGGCCCGTGTCTGGGAACCCTGCCTCCCAGGTATTGAGCATTAAGCTAAAGTACCTTTGTTTAGCTCACAGCAAACACCCTGACCAGGCCCACCTATGAATGACTGCAGGGAGGAAGAAATGAACACATCCCCTCCGGAGGCTGATGGGAACCAGGAAGTGTTTGACTTTACTCCTCGCCTTTCAGTATAAAAGGAGCCTGAATTCTAACTCAGGCAAGATGGTTCTTTGGGGCACAAGCTTGTGCCCACCATATTCTCGGTCTGCTGGCTTTCCGAATAGAGTCACTATGCCTTGCCCCAGCAAGTCGTCTCTCGATTATTAGCATGTCATTGCATATCATTAGCATGTCATTAGCATGTCATGTAACATTTTCATTCCCAGCCCTCCCCTAGCCCACCGTGAATAATAAAGTCCAGGAAAATGAATATGGAAGTGGCCTGGGCTGTAGAGATCACCCCCTTGGCAAGCCAGACTGGATTTCCCTGTGGTTCTCCTCCAAAATGGGGTAGAACACATGTGGATCTGACATGCACTCTTAGGCTGAAAGTCATCTAGCCCCAAAGCTATAGCCCTGGGTAAGGAGAAAATGGAAGGAGAAAGGAAACGACTCACTCACCCCACCCCCCAAATCCTCTCTCCCCGTGTCCTGCCCTGGCAGAATCACCCACTCCATCCTCTCTCCTCAGAGAACGTGCGTACACACATACCCCTGTGGAACACTCACCCCGCTGTGTAGTAATTTGTTTCTGTGCTGTCTTCTCAGCAGGCAGACCTGGGTTCACGTTCCAACTCCAGTCTCCTCGTAGCTACGTGACACTTACAAGTCACTTCACTTCTCCGAGACCTTTGTTTCCTCATCCACACTGGGTTGCTGGGTACATCATATGAGCTTCTACAAAATACTCAGCCCAAGTCGATTCTTTCATTCATGGGGCAATTCCTAGCCCCTAGCGCAGGAACTAACAGATAACACACTCATGAAAATATAACTCCTCCAACCCAGTGGCTCGCCGGTGCTGTGGGTGAGCATGGGCTTAAGGGTGGACAGAGTCACTTGGCACTTTGGGGATGAGGACTTTCTTTTCTCAACCTTGGAAAGTGCCACTGAAACCTTTTTGGGTCATCTCTCCCAGTACTGGCTCTTCATACCAAATCCCTTTCCTTCCACGCCCCCCCCCAAACAGGGCGGGGAGGTGCAAAACTTCCCGTAAACCAGCTAAGGCTGGGGTTTTGTCACTTAGTTGTTCCTTTGTTTTCAACAGGTATTTATTGACACCCAAGTACTAGTGACGGTAATTGCTGCTCCGGGGCTCATGTAGAAGAAAGAGGTCCTCCATGTCCTGCAGCAACTTACAGCCCCTGGGACCCCTATGAGGATCATGCAGTGTAAAAAGTAACCTATTGAGATGCAGGGGTTTCTTCCTGGGATATCAGGGAGGGCTTCATGGAGCAAGTGCACAGTGAAGATGATCGGGACCCAGCCATGAAGATACTGACATTGACCAAGTAACCCACGGGGGCAGTGGCCACTCTATGGTGAAGTTGATAAAACTCAAGCTTAATGGACCCTCATCTGCATAGTCCCTTCCAAGGCTTGGGAAGGGCCCTACCAACTCGTTCACATGGTCATGTCTTCATAAAATTTGCATGTGTTAGATGTTTTAACCACAATCCTTTGAGACCGCTGTCTTTTTCTACTCTGCCCCTTTCCCACTTCCCTGTGTCTGTCAGCGTTGGAGTGGCTGAGAGCATTTGGAGAGGTGGCTAAGGGGCCGTTGAATTGGGGAGTATGTTTAGTTCAGTGGGATTTATTCGTGTGCTTTGCTGTCACTTCTCTATAGTGAAGTTACAAGCCATTGGGATACGGAAGTGTCTCCCAGGAATACCCCTGCTGCCCACTGTGTGGAGTCCCCCAGCAGGGTGACAAGAGATGGCAGGATCAGAAACCATACTGTGACACAGACGCATCCTTGGTCCCCAGCACCGGAATCTGGTTGGTGGCAGAGGAGAGACAAGGTTTGAAATGTATCAGGCTAGGAGCAGCGTACGGAAAAGTATCACAGAGGGTGTCCTAAGTTGGTGTTCATATTTGTCCAGTCTTTTTCTTATCTGCACAAGCTAGATTTGCCTAGCCCGGTCAGCACTTATCCTGGAGGGTCCGGTAGGGGAGCACGCACCCAGAATTCCATCTTTGTGCTTCATCCCAAAGTGCTGTCATAGAGACACATCCCTGGGCCGCCTGGACCCTGGCTCTGGCGTCCTAGCAGGAGACATTCCCAGGGGGGCGGCAGCTGCTCCATCCCTAGGGGGCACTGGGACCCAAGAGCCTGATTCCTGGGAGCCAGGGCTTGCCCAGTAGCCTTCCTTCCTGGCCACATGGCCGCTTTTGGCCAACAGCTGCCGTGTGCAGCCCCTCTCGCGAGAATCTGTGTGGCCATTCATCTCAGGCCTCCTCTTGGAAAGGCAAAGAAGGTTGCATTATATGAGGTAAAGCTTATCTTTCGCATCTGCCAAGATCCACGCATCTCCCCTCCCTCTCTGCCCCCAGCCCTCCCCCCTCCCCTCCCCTCTTCCTTTACCCTCTCTGGTGGGTTTTCAATAGTGTGTGCTTTTTTTTTTTTTTTTTTTCCTTTCTCCTTTCTTTCTGGTCAAGACAGGGTTGTCTCTCTGGGGGAAAAAGGCAGCGTGTTTGTGGAGTGCAGCTGCATTTCAAAGGTACTTTGTTGGCGAGTTATGAATTTGCCTTTGCTAATGTGGGGAAACAGGGAGAGTCTTTGGCTTTTTTTTCCCCCAAACTGAAATTGATGTTATTTCTTTGCCAGTGGTACCCAAGGAAATGTTTTGTTCCATTTCCTCCCCTTTCAGGCTGAGCCCTATTTATGTTCGGAGCTGGGGCACTGCCATTAAGAATCATTGTCATTACCACCAGGGGCTGAGGCTGGCCAAATCCAGCAGCTGTGGTTTCATGCCTACCCTCACCAGGGTTTATATCCTTGACAACATGTTCTTGTTTGGACCAACTTTCTTAGTCTTTCTCTTGTTTTTTTTTTTTTTCCCTTCTTTCCAAAATCCTCCTTACAATTTCGTGGGGCTTAAAATTAGAAAAGAAAAAGCGTGTGTATCTGTGTGTGTGTGTATCTGTGTGTGTGAGTGTTTGTGTGTTTTAGGGGCAATGGGAAGAGGACTGGCAAGGAGATAAAGACCCTGGGAGTTGAAGAAAGGGTACAGGGGGCCGGAGCAAGGGGCGAACGGTGGGAAGTTTTCACCGTAAATAACGGCATTAAATTTGTTATTATTTTGATGGTCACCACTCTTCTCCACCCCCAAGCTGAGTAAGACTCACCCTCGGCTTCACCCACCCTAGCCTTTCAAATGGAATACCTAGGTGGCCCATGGGACCCCTGACCCCTATATCCTGTTCCTTTCTCCCTGCTTTGCTACTTTTCTCCTCGATAAAAGGAGAGAGTGAGAGATAATTAACAAAAAACATGGCCCCAGGACAATGAAACAACTGGCCTTGGCCGGCAAGAAATTTATCCTGGTTTTCTAGGTGAACTTTCTCCCATCAATCTTCCCTTTAACCTCCATGTTAGTGGAAGCAATAGGAACACCGCTCCCCTCCCCTGAGCAAATGCTTTCTTTTGACTGGGAACAAAAAAGGGGGCTCTGCGAAGGCCGAGGTGAAATCTGGGTGGTATGGGGCGCCACACAATGGGGCCGCTGTTCCTTGGCCAGGCTGGTGTTTTACAACAGGGGAGGGGCGGGCGTGACTGGTCTGATGATGGAAACAGTCTCCCTGATTCAGGCTACAAACGCATCTTCTGTTCCACACCGAGACGGACAGAATAGAGAAAAGTGACAAAGAAAAGGGGAGGGGGCAGAATTCAAACAAAACTGAAAAATCTCCCCTCTCCTACACATCCTAGAAAGGAAACGCATCGGAGAGGCTTCAGGACTTCTTGCCTACATCTGAATAGCTCTAGCGGGACTCTGATTTATCGATGAAGCTTAGGCGGACTCGCTAGAGAAAGGCTTGGGGGCTTCTTTGTCTTTGGGAGAAAGTACAATAGGCCACAAGGGCCCAGATCTCTCGGGATGCTCTCAGGGCATGCCTTTGCCTCTTCTCCCTGCAAATGCCAGCAGCAGTAAAAACGATTGGTGGTGTGTCTGGAAGAGCTGGTGACAAGGCCAGGCCACTTGAGGTCTCCTTAAGAGGGTATTATGGTCAGGGAAAATATTTGCACTGTGAAGGTGGTACGCTCCATTTTGTTAATGGCTCTCATCCGTGTGGGATAATGGTCCCCCTGCTCGGCTGTCAGGGACGCAGCCGTGGCCAATTCATGGTGCCCTCAGAGAAAGCCCCTCTTCTGCGGCGACCAAGATGGAAACATTGTGTTCACCTCCTTGAGCGGAGGGGAAGGTGACCACGAGGGCAGCCTGTGTTGTAAATTACCATTAAAACAAAAACAGACAGTGCCTTCTCCGCCCCGGGACCCCCTCCAATAAATTATGGCTGGACCATGGGGGAGAGACTGGGTGCTGGGGAGTCCCTCCCCTCCAGGGCTGGGAGTGGGCTGCTGGGGAATCAGGAGTCTGAGAGGATGGGCTAGAGCATCCATGAGGGTCTATTGTTTGCCCTCAAGGAGAGGCAACAGGGAGAGCCTAACATCTCACAGGGTTGCTAAGCCACTTGACTCAGGTCCTCTGCAGCCCAACATGCACCTCTTCCCGCACATCTCCATCTGCCAGCCTCCAGCCTTAGGCAACATCCAAAGGAAAGGAGGGAGGGAGGAAGGAAGGAAGGCAAAAGAGAGAAGGAGAGAGAGAGAGAGGAAAAGAGAGAATGCGTGATAAGGGAAATGTGGCAAAATGTTAACAATTGGTCAATCTGGGTAAGAGAAACAAAGAAAGTGATGAAAGAAATGTTCATGTACTGAGGTGTGAGGAAGTCATTCTGGCTTATATGTGGGTTAATTTGAATTTTATGCCAACTAAACCAGCCCCTTCGTGGCCTATCAACGTACATTGTACATGTGCTTTAATCGTTAAAGAAAAGGGAGCAGGAGTAAAAAGTGTCCGTGTTAAAAATAAAGGTTAGGGCTTCCCTGGTGGCGCAGTGGTTGAGAGTCCGCCTGCCGATGCAGGGGACACGGGTTCGTGCCCCGGTCCAGGAAGATCCCACATGCCACGGAGCGGCTGGGCCCGTGAGCCATGGCCGCTGAGCCTGCGCGTCCGGAGCCTGTGCTCCGCAACGGGAGAGGCCACAACAGTGAGAGGCCCGCGTACCGCAAAAAATAAAAATAAAAAAAATTAAAAAAAATAAACGTTAAATGCCTCTCTTCCTGGGACACCAGTGCTGGTTTCCTTTGATAAGACTCCCTTCCCAGGTGCCAAGGCCATGCTGACTTGCTGTGTACGTGCTGATCTGTTTTTTTCTTAACCCTAAAGGAACGTATCCCTGACTTGTTTGATAGTCTTTGTTCTGACAACATAGAAAACTGTGCTGAAAACCATGCTTCTTGGAGCAGTTCCTCAGAGTTATCTGAGAGGCTGTCTTCCAGGCTATAGTCCCCAGTTTGGCTCAAATAAAAGTCTTTTCTATTCCTATCATAGATTGTTGATTGATTATTTTTGTTGACAGAAGAAAGGAAGGAAGAGAGAGAGACAGAGAGAGAGAAGGAAAGGAAGGAGGGGAGGGAGAGAGGGAGAGAGGGAGGAAAGAAGGGATGCCACTCTTAGCTAAGAATGAGGGAGGAGCAGTTTTTACTAAAATGAGTTCCTCACCCTTGATCTGAGGTCTGAAGATGTGAGCTGTCTCTCTATAACGTGCTAATACCAAACGGATGCTGGCTGTCCACCAGGAACGGCATCACCGTGTACACGTCAGGCTCCTCGTAACCTGGCACCTGCATTATGTTGTTTATGTAAATTAACTTCTGCAGTAATGGATAACTTTTTTCACACTTTTAAAACAACAAGTTCTCAAAACTATCAATCTCCCTTCCTTGATTGTATTGCACACATCCTTGGTTTTAAACAGACGATACCAAATTGAATTGAACTTTGTTGACTCAGGGTCGAATGAAACAGAATGAAAATGTTCAGTAAACCATACAGCACGAGACAGCCATGGGCCAGTTTTCCTCTCAGTGACTGTGTCCCCATGCTGCACGGCCCAGGCCCAGGTGTCAGTGGAAGGTGTAGTGTCTGCTTTTTATAGCCTCTCTGTGTCCTTCAGCCGTCACTTTTTCTTATGGGAGCGAGCTGCCTTCATTCTGCTTTGCTGTCTCTGTTGGCTTGTGAAACCAGATTACCATGCCTGTTGACAAGATCCCTGAGTGAGTGTCAAAACTCTTTGGCTTTGTGACTCTGGACAAGTTATGTAATGTCTCTGTGCCTCAGTTTCCTCACCTGGAACATGGAAATGGAAACAGTATTTACTTCGATGCATTGTTGAGAAGATGAAATAAAATAACACATATCAATTGCTCAGAGCAGGGGCTGAAATACACGTTAATATTAGTTATCATGAAAATGATAATTTAGCATGATTAGGAAGGAAGGAATTGTCCTGTGAATACAGGCATGAATTTCAGTACTTGCCTTTTGTACAATAGGAAGGTCTTCAGTATTTTCTGGCTCATTTCCAGTTTCTTGGTGTGGTTCTCTACCGTACCGTGGTTCTCTACCGTACGGTTACCTAGGTAGCGGGCTCCGGAAAATTCATACCCTGAGTCTCGGCCCTCGAGGGCTGGACCAGCCTCATCAGCTGAGGATATTTCCTAAAGTGCCCAAACCCCAGACCTGTACCGCTCCTGTGCTCCACCTGCCCTCACCCTCACATCCGCCTTTCAGCGAGAGGTAAGAATAACAACTAACAACGACGACAGTGGCTGTTACTCATCTCGCACCTGCGCCACACCAGGCATGGTGCTCAATGCTTCATCTACATACTAATTTTTGTAGCCTCACTAGTGAGTTTTTTTTGAGAGTCCATAAGATCCTGGAGACCCATTCATTTTCCCATAAGAGGCTGATTTCCAGGAGGTAAAGGGAGGTGTGTGGCGTCACCCAGGCAGCTAAGAGCACCCACGTCTCCTGACTCCCTATTTGGTGCTGTGCTACCACATTATGTCATATTCTTGGTTGGCCTCCTGGTTTCACTTTTAGTCTCACCTAAGGCATGTTTTTTCTGAGCACCTTGGCGAAACAAAGCACAGGGCACGTGGAGATGGCACAGGGTTGAGAGGGGCTGGCAGAAAGGTGGGAGCTAGATTGTAAGGGGCTCGCTGTCCCAGCACATGACACAGACCTGCCTGCCTGTGAGCACCTGAAGGATACTTTTCAGAGGAGCGGAGTGAACTTCACTCTTCCTCAAGCTTATTTTCCAATTAGCTGAATAATTTGGTTTTACTGATAATACGTGAACAATGTAAACTAATCTTGAGTTCTAGAAAGACCCACCATTGAAAGCTTCATACATTTCATTCTATATATATTTTAAAAACACACATATACACACTTGTGAATGGGATCATACACTTGAAAATGCTTTGTCTGTTTTGTTTTGTTTCATTAGCAGCAGACTGTGATGTTCAATAACATGGACCCTGGAGTTTTTTATGCCCCCATAGGGCTGTTGTAAAGAGTGAATGAGTTAATATCTGTAATATATTTATTGATACAATAGTATCTAGCACATTGATATTATTATACAAGTGGGAGTTTTGTCATGAATAAAACAACATATGGTTTTCTGTATCAACACATAAGTTTCCATCTTTGCTTGATCAACAGTTGCATTATATTCCATCTTATTATTTATTGGATTAATTTCCTAATGATGGACACTTAGGTTTTTCCAACTTTTGATGTTATAAACAATGATGCAATGAACATCCTTATATATATACTGTTTTAATACCTGTCTTATTATTTCCTTTAAGTAACTTCCTAAGAGATAGAGATACAGAATCAAAAGACAAACAATATTGCTATATTGCAATCCAGAAAGGTTAGGTGAAATGTTATTCCCACTATAGCATATGAGACCATTTCCCCAAACCCTCACCGGTCATGTCAACATTATTCTTTGTCATCACTGGTATCCTACAAGAAAAAAATTAAGGTCTCATTCTGATATACATTCAGTTGATTAAAAGAGAAGATGAGTGTATTTTCACGTTTTGTTCATATCCTCTGCCCATTACTCTATTGAGGTGACTTATTAAAATTACTATCACTTTGTCCCATATGTTGAAAGAATTTTTTCTAGTTGGTAGTTTGGGTTTTAACTTTGTTTCTGGCTCCTTCTGCCATGTAAAGCAAGGGTGATGGGGGCAAAGCAGAGAAAGCACCATTTCAGCAGTGATAAATAAGCCAAGTCTTGATTCATGACTAAGCGTCCTCTGAGCAGAGAGCATGGGGGATGGATGTCATTCCAAGCAAATGGAAAATCAGGTTGGGTCTCAAGCTGATTACAAAATAAACTGAAACTATCCATTTTTTTCCTGTCACTGAAAGCCAGATGAAACTTACACCTGAGTCCTTGTACAGAGGACACTAGGTCCCTTTCTGTTCCATCCTCTTCCCTGCCCACCTTCCCTTCCCTTCCCACATGGAGGTGTCAGCAGCAATGAGCTTGGTGTCCAAGACACTGGGTACTTGTAGGGGCGGATGGTGATGGTAGGCGGGAAAAGTAGTCAAAGTGATTTAGAGACGGGTTACGTTAAACAAATACATTAAATGATTGAGCAAATAAGTAAATATATTGAGGATAGTGGGAAGGTGGTTCCTCACTGTCAGAGAATGGACTTAGAAAGAACACTTGGGTATTGGATTAGAATTAGAACTATCATTTTAAACTAATTTTAATATGCATCTTTATGTATTTTATTCATGTATATATAATACAAACATACAATAGGTATGTATATTATATGTACACATACTGATATGGAAATTCTTATAGATGTATGCCTACCCTTACACATTCATATAT
This sequence comes from Globicephala melas, assembly GCF_963455315.2. Taxonomy (NCBI): domain Eukaryota; kingdom Metazoa; phylum Chordata; class Mammalia; order Artiodactyla; family Delphinidae; genus Globicephala; species Globicephala melas. The sequence goes on along the minus strand of NC_083317.1, from coordinate 12,008,063 downwards.
TTACTAACTCTTTCCCCTGAGACAGTGACACCCTAGTAACAATGAACCCATTGAGCAGCCAGGTCCTGGTTTGTAAATACTCCTACACCAAAAAGGAACAAAAGCTCTGTGGAATGATTCAGGGCTGGGACAGAGGAAGTCCCAGCCAGGAACACCTTATTGTGCCACAGAGTAATGAAATGCTCAAAAAATGATGAAGACCGAAGTCAACTTGAGCTAGCTCCCACTGGCCAAAGCTAGGACAACTGAGGGTCAAAATAAATAATGAGGATATCAGATTACTATCCATTGAATAAAATACATTAACTGGTATAAATAAATGAGTAACTAAACAAATGAAGAAGAGAAAGATTCTTCTTTACAACAGATTCCAACTAACAAATGTAGAAGGAACAAATCATATATCTGGCAAGGGACTTATATCTAGAATATATAAAGAACTATTGCAACTTATTAATAAAAAGACAAAGAACTCAATTAAAAAATAGGTAAAGGACCTGAACAAACATTTGTTATGGGTTGAATTGTATCCCTCCAAAAATTTATTTTGAAATTCTACCCCCCAGTACCTCAAAATGTGACCTTATTTGGTAATAGGGTTGTTACAGATGCAATTAATTAAGATGAGGTCAAACAAGGGTAGGGTGGGCCTTAATCCAATATGATTGATGTCCTTGTAAGAAGACAGCCACGTGAAGACATAAACACAGGGAGAAGACCATGTGAAGACGGAGGCAAAGATGGGAGTGACAAGCCAAGGAATGCCAAGAATTGCCAGCCATCACCAGAGCTCAGAGAAGGACATGGGACACATTCTCCCTCAGGGTCCTCAGAAGGAACCAACCTCGCTGACTCCTTGATTCAAGCACACCGTCACTCTTAACTCTCACAAGCACTCTATGGGATGGATAAGTTACTATCCTTGCTTCATAGATACATAAAATGAGGCTCAGAGAAGCCAAGAAACTTGGCCAAGTTCCCACAACTAATGAGTGATGGAACTGAGATTCTAAGCCAAGTCCGCTTGGTCCAGAACCCAAGTTCATCACCACCACTACAAAGCCCTTGATGCAGCAGTTCAAGAAATTACTTTCATCTGTAGAAGAGTCTGCTGATTATTAACTATGTACTCAGAGCCACGCTAGGATCAAAGAGTATTATGATGGTCCCAGCCCAAACTAGAGATCTAACTTTCTAGTTGGAGAGAACAGTCAAGGGTCAAAAGGACTTCAGGGCTCACTTCCCACCACTCCCTGCAACTACGTCACTGAGGTACTCTGTCTGGGCAGCTCTTCCCAGTTACATCTGTAGCCTCACCCCTTCCTCCAGCCCCTGCTGGAAGGTCCTTAGAGTTCTCAGGCTGGAAGGGGAGAGGGTGGTAACTCCATGATTTTCACAAAGTGGTCGATTCTGTGGCAATGACAAGCCATAAGCTTGGTTTTAAACCATCTCCTCCAGAGTAGTATGATGGCTGGAACCTTCCTGGAGCAGCTGGCTTCTTGGAAAAAGCCTCCTGGGGCTGTGGATGTGGTTTGGGGGGAATAATACAAGAGACTTCAAAAGGAACAATACAGCCAAAGTGTGGGCAAAGAAAGATGGCATCAGAAGCCTTATTAGGGAAATGAGCGAGGGAAAGAGGTGACAATGTAAAGAAGGGGTGGGGCAAAGAGTTCAGATTTCAGGCAAGGGGACGCTGGGTTTCCAAATGAGCACCTAGATGAAATCCTCAGATTCCCTACTTCAAAGACAGGGTCCTCTTGACATGTGCTTTTGGTGCCTCATACCTGCCTCTGTTTCATCACACACGCTTGGGTTTTTGCTCTTTTATTCATTTCTCACCATCTAGTCTTCCCCCCTATTTTAAAATAATATGTTATATTCCAAACACAGAAATTAAAAAAAAAAACTCATAAGGTAAAATAACAAACACCTGTGGACTTGACATTGAAATTTTAAAAATAGTGACATTTTGTCTCATTGCTTGGGATCTGTTCTTTTTAAGACAGGGAACATTCTAGATCCTGTGGGTGCACCCTTGGAACCACTCCCTGATGTCATTCCTGATCCCTCCCCACCACCCGTCCAACAAGCAGACTAACTGCTATGATTCCTCACTACCTTGGAGATATTCCTCTATTGTCTCCTGACATCCACTTCTGTTAATGTGATGTCTGTTCTCAGTCTAAGTTTTATTCATGTTCATCTTCTTTCTAAAATCTTGTAAGACTCTCTTCTTTATCTCTGTGTCTCATTACATTGTGCCTAAGCAGGGATTTACCGATGGATGGGTGCTGACACAGCAATTACTGTACACTTGCTGGCCGAGGATTTATGTAGCTCTTTAATTGTGAACATTCTCATCTGAATTTTCCATCTATCTCCTTCTGAAACACATATGTGATACATGCTGGACCCTCTCAATCAGTTTTTCAGATCGCTTAACTGCTCTCACATATTTTTATTTTTTTCATCTCTCTCAGATGCATTTTTCTCTGACTGCCCACAGTTGTAGTTTGAAGTTGTTGATTAAGAATAACATGGGAGGTGGTTTAATCCTCGTACGATGTGTTGTGGCAGTTGTTATATAGCAATTGCTATAATTTATATAGTCAGATAAAGCATTTCTCACAGGAAACAAGAACACTAAATAACGATCAAGACACTTTCAACGTCGGATACCTAAGAATGTTTCATTTATATGTGCCAAATGGCATATTGGCAAGATGTATAAGAGGAAAATAAAAATAAATATAAGAAAAAACATAAACTGAAATATACCTACAGTGGACTGAAACATCCCAAGAAAATAAAAACAATTAGGCACATAATTATTTTAGAAATCATAGAGAGTAAGACAAAATTGACATATATATATAGAAAGAATCAAACGGGAAAACAAGGCAACACGTTTCCCTCAACTTCGTTAATAAAAAAAAATGTTTTCACAAAAGATGAAACATTCTTCCAATTAAATACTTAGTAAAGGCCAAAAGGTAGAAATTCTATATATTGTCATATTAGACTTCAAAGCAATCAAATTAGAAAATTTTAAAGTATATCAGAAATTAAAGTAATTTAAACATAATACCTGAGTAGCAAAGAAACTCTGAACACAATAACCCGATAAAATATCAAGTCACGATAAAATAGATGCTACTTACCCTCAAACAGTTCAGAATTTATTTAAAGAGAAAAAGAAAATGATTAAGAAAATGTGATCAAATGGTTTTTTCTTAAAGATTTTTTTTTTTTTTTGATGTGGACCATTTCTAAAGTCTTTATTGAATTTGTTCAATATTGCTTCTGTTTTATGTTTTGGTTTTTTGACCATGAGGCATGTGGCATCTTAGCTCCCTGACCAGGGACTGAACCCATACCCCCTGCATTGGAAGGCAAAGTCTTAACCACTGGACCACCTGGGAAGTCCCAATCCAATGTTAATATTTGGGGAACCTGAATGAAGTATATATAGAAACTCATTGACATTATTCAGTTTGATATTCATTTATGATTTTTTTCCCTATAGAATTTCTTAACCTTCTTTAAAAAAATGATTTGTTTATTTAAAGCCCAGAAATACGGGGCATCAAAGTTATTCCATTTCTCTCTCCCTCTCTTTCTCCTTTCTTCTTCCTTTCTACAAAAATGTTTTAAGCATATAACTGAAATCCAGGTGCTGCACTAGGTACCGAGGATACAAAGATGAATAGATGGATATCTTGCCCTCAAAGTGTTTATACGCCTTTATCTTCTGAAATTATAAATCCACCTCAAAGTCCATTTTTTTTGGTTTGTTTTTTTGTATTTTTTGTACGCGGGCCTCTCACTGTTGTGGCCTCTCCCGTTGCGGAGCACAGGCTCCGGACGCGCAGGCTCAGCGGCCACGGCTCACGGACCCAGCCGCTCCGCGGCATGTGGGATCTTCCCGGACCGGGGCACGAACCCGCGTCCCCTGCATTGGCAGGCGGACTCTCAACCACTGCGCCACCAGGGAAGCCCCCAAAGTCCATATTTTTATACATATAACCTGTTTCCCAGTTAAGAATCATTTCTGCTGCAAAATGATTGCAATGTGTGTATGAGCTTCTCCTGGAGCTGAATTCACACAATTGTGCTTTACTTTGGATTCTGTGAAGTGTTCTTATATATATTATTTTGTATGAGTCTCATAATGGTCCATCATGATCTCCATTTTACTGGTGAGGCAATTGCCAATAAAGAATGTGAAGGCTCAGAGTTAATGAAAAGAACAACCAAAATTAGGACCCTGGGTTTCTGTCTCTCCAGACTTGATTATTCCCTCTTCCCCAATATGCTGTTCCCCATTTCTCCAAATGCATATCCCTTCATTTCTGATTGGGAAACCAGGCTCCAAACTCCGGAATTTAATCTCTTTTTGACAACATGTAAACTTAATAGTGAGCATTGTAACCTGAGGCTGAACTGGGTATCACCCAAGAAACTCAACGAAAGCATCAACACTGTGCCATCTAAAGTTGGGCTGAATCAGAATTCACAGAAATAGCCTGAGACCAAGAGAGTCTGGGAGAAACGCAAGTTCAGGCAGAAGCAGAAACCGAAGTCCTTTCTCCTGGCAAAAGTTGAAAGAATCATCCTGGATCAAATGGGAGGGAGACACAAGAGGGAGGGGATATGGGGATATAGGTATACATATAGCTGCTTCACTTTGTTGTACAGCAGAAACTAACACAACAGTGTAAAGCAATTATACTCCAATAAAGATGTTAAAAAAAAAAAGATACAAAGCAAAAAAACCAAAAATACAAAAAAACAGAAAAACCCCACAAGGATCCTAACTGGGTCTGAGTTGATCAGTAAACAAAGTGTTGAAGGTTCCAATGTACCATCATACATTCAGGTGGACTGGTTAATCATCTCTATTTTATAGACGAGGAAATAGAACCCCCCCAGAGGTATGGTCCTTTCTCACATTATACAGCGAATCATTTGGAAAATGGAGATAGAAGCTGCATTCTTACGTGGCTCAAGGGCCAGCATCAGGTGAAAAAAGTCCTTCACCTGTGCGAGTGAGGCCCCTTTTACTTAAAGGAGAGAAAGGAGTTGCCTTAAATTTATACATATATATTAAATTAATTAAGGTACTCTCTCAGTATACATTTGAATTATATATAGAAGTTACATATTACATAATATGATATCTATCTATATATCTATCGATTATCTATCTATGTTTAACTAGACAGAATGAAAAATGTAGCCACGGACATGGATATACAAAACCTAAGGTGAATCCAGTTATTTGAAATATTAACCTTGTTTAATAGAGGAGAAATGGAACAGCTCATGAAGTTTATTTAGCTTGTTTACCAGTCTGGCTTCTCTAGCAAATTATCCAGTTAGTAAGCTCACAACCCTTAACTCCTCCACTCAGAGCCTTTATTCTGACCTGGCAGAGATCTTATAAAAGACCGGCACGAACAGGGTTACACCATGTGCTGAGAAACACACCACCACCTGGACCTGCAAACCTCCAGAGGGGATGATGCTTTGCTGTCAGCTCTCATCTGGAGGATACCTCGTTGGGCAGGGCAGCAGCCTCCAGATGTTTCTCCCACTGTGGGTTTGGATCCTCGAGGACCAGAAGCTCCACTGAAGCTGCATAACTGGCAAATCTGTCTCTATAGAACTAGCGTTTTATTCCCCCAGCCCTGGATGTCTACTTCTTCACAAGCCTGGTTTCTATGAGCTTATATTTCTCAGGGTATAGTATTGATTGCTTGCTTCATCTGGCCCCCAAATCTTTCTTTTTTTTTTTTTTTGTAGACCTGATAAATCTCCCTGATTCTACTCTGTCAGTGGAACCTACAAACTCACCTCCCTTCAGTTTGGTAAGTTCTAAGGACCAACTGGTATCCGATTTGTCTTAAGGAATGCTAGCCCCAGGGACACATTTGCCCAGCGGCACACTCTGGAGAGATTTGCTGTTCATAGGTTGGTAGGGAGAAAGCAAGGGACACAGAGGAGGGACGTCTTAACTCCGGCTCACATCCGAAGAGATTTTTTAAATCGCAAGTAACATCCATTCAGTTTCTCTAATCAGTTTCAAAGGCTTCGCAAGGCTCCCTCTACCATTGTGGGGCTGGAAATTCTGTGTCACAACTAATTACCGATTAATAGCTGTCATGGGTGCAAAGTCTCCAGTTTAGAAGCAAAGTTGATTTCTTCCTGCATTCAGACCTCAGCTGCCCCTAAATGGAGATTTACAGGAGGTATTAGCAGCAGTTATTTCTACCTGCTGCAGTCCATCAGCTCCGTCTCCAGCTGAGCTAGCTGCCCCCTCCTCCTTGGACAAACATTACTTGTCATTAAAATGCTCAGGCTCACTCCGGCTCTCTTTTAACAATCTGGATGTTGCCTACACTTTGAGAAAGGTTTCTGAAGACAGATTAGCAGGATTAGGAAAGGTTCACATATGTTCAGCCTCACTCTTGGTATTCAAGACATCGCAACCCTGCACCACCCAGGAAGCACAAGAAAACGGAGTGAGCACAGGCAGAGCTGGGGGAGGGAGTGAGAAAAGGGAGGGGAGGGTGGGAGGGAAGCCCTGCAGTTCCCCCCCAACAATTCAAAGCTGGAGTCAGCTGCAAATCTGGGAATGCTGAATATTGGGGAATTCCCAGTTCACTAGAATTTTTGTTTTTAGCGCTGTTTTCCCTTCACTTCCTGTGTGATTTTTTTCTCTCCTGGAGAGCCTAGCCAGAGGAGGGGAGGTGTGAGAGGCAGAACTCAACACGTTGGCCTTGAAGCAGGTTCTAAGAGCTATGCCCAACGCAGTTGCTGTCCCTCAGCATCCCCCGTCCACTTTTTCTCACGCTACCTACTTTCCCAAAAGCACTAAGTGAAGCAGGAGTCATGGCTCCTGTGAGAAAACCCATCCCCGAGTTGGAATATTTCATTGAGCTAAACTCTAATTAATCCGAACTGATCACTCATCTACTCCCTTGGGGTGTCACACTGGGTACCAAGAAGAAGCAAAAAGGAAATGAGAAATAGCGGGGGTAGTTTTAGAATCTTCCCAAATGTCCCCATAAACAACTAGACTAGCAGAGCTAAAGAGCCATGGACAGTATCTACAACAATGATGAGGTAATTCCCCCAAACACCAATACTAACAGGTCTCCTCAAGAACTGTGTGGTAGCAGCATCAGTGCTGGAAGAAAGAAGGGAAGAGAACTGTGGTTCTGAAGATGCTGAGAATGGGGGAATCACAAAATCACCATAGGTATTTACTGGAGGGCATAGCAAGCCAGTCTGAGCACAGCAGCTGAAACTTGGAGAGGGTTCCACAAACCTAATACATGGTTAAGTGCAATGGGACTATGACCCAATAAGCCCGATGGTGCTGGAGGGTTTGGGCCCTCTATACTCTCAAAGTGAATAAATTTCCTTCTAATACAAAGCCCTGTACTGAGGAACATCTGAGCAGAAAGGCAGAGGCAAGGAAAAAGGATCTAGATAAATGGGGGTGGGGATGCAGAGCAGAGGAGGCAGCTCTCAAAAAGCTGGAAGATTTTTATTTCTTTGTGAAAACAACAGAAGACAGAGCTCTAGAGCCTTTAAGTTAGAAAGACTGTCCACGCATACCCTTTGCTCCTCAAAGTGGAGAAAAGTTTATTTCATTTAGCAAATGAACAACAGAAAAGCACTGCAGTGGAAATCCATAAAAAGTTAATTTAAGAGAAAGAAAAAGAAAAGAAGATGTAAAATAAAATTCCTACAGTGAAAGACTGCTAGGAAGAAATGTTCATACAACATTTCGAATATTCCAAAACAAGTTACAGGAAATTAAGAAAATGATAGAAGCTATGAGAAGACAACATACCTCAGAGTTAGGGAAAAAACTCAGAATTAAGGTGATTCAAAAAAAGGAAGCTTGAAAAAAGAAGTGACAGAATTTAGAAAATAACTAGGAATCAAAGAAAAAATGACCAGAGAGACATTGACCTACAAACTGGCAGAAATACAAGGGACAAAGGAAGACATTAAATGACACCATAGGATGAAATAAAATCCAGACTGTGGGAAACTCTATAGGACAAATGATCCAATTTCTTCAACAAAAACAATAAAAATTTTGGAAAAAGAAATAAAGAGGAAGAAATTGATATAGATAAAAGAGATTCATAAGTCATTTCAGAAATTGCAAAGTACAGACTTATTCGGATGCTGGTTCAAACAATCTATTTAAAAATTGTAAGACAGGGGGCTTCCCTGGTGGCGCAGTGGTTAAGAATCTGCCTGCCAATGAAGGACACGTGGGTTCGAGCCCTGGTCTGGGAAGATCCCATATGTGCGGAGCAACTGAGCCCGAGTGCGCCACAACTACCGAGCCTGAATTCCAAAGCCGGCCATCCACAACTACTGAGGCTGCATGCCACAACTACTGAAGCCCGCGCCCCTAGAGGCCATGCTCTGCAACAAGAGAAGCCGCCGCAGTGAGAAGCCTGCGCACCGCAAGGAAGAGTAGCCCCCGCAGGCAGCAACTGGAGAAAGCCGGCGCGCAGCAATGAAGACCCAATGCAACCCAAAATAAATAAATAATTAAAAAAAAATTGTAAGACAACTAGGAAAATATGAACATGACAATATTTAAAGATATTAAGGAATTATTGTTATTTTTAAGTATGACATACTTATTAAAATATGTTATGTTATTAAAATAACAATTATCTATTAGAGGTATATACTGAAGTGTTTGCAAATAAAGGTGCTTAATGTCACTATAAAATTATCCAGAAAGAGGATGGGTAGAGGTATAGATGAAGCAAGATTGTACTGTATTGGTGTATATTGAAGCTGGTTGATGAGTACTTAGTAGTTCTTTATATTATACTCTCTACTTTTATATGACTGTTACTGTTATACAAAGCTGAATGAACAAACAAACAGTAAAGGAAGCCTTACAGCTTGGCACCCATCAGGGAGGAGCATCCCATGATTCTATTATGAGAGGGCTGTGACACCTGTAGAGGATTTCAGTAGGTACAGACACACTGTGTAACCTGTCCCCTCAGACTTTCTTCCCTTTTGAGTTCTGCAGTGTCTTTGTCCCTGAATTGACCTGGAGGTGTTACTCCATCACTTGCTAGAATGTAAGGTCTATGGAAGCAAGGATTTTGTCAATTTTATTACCCTTGTAATGAACTTAGAATAGTACCTAGCATGTAGTAGGCTTTCAGGAAATAATTTGTTGGTTAATTGAATGAATTCCTACATGTAATTCCAGTACATAATTCCAGGCTCTAATTACACTTGTGGTAATTAAGAAATAATTTCTTGGAGAGAAGACAAGGATTCTTCACTTCATAATGGCCTAAGCTTGGACTAGCTCCTGAACTGGCCTCCAAAGTGTGAGATCATCGATATCTAACCTTGCCACCATGGAGGACTTCGGGCAGCTGCTGAGCTGCTGAGGGTACCACAGAGAGCAAAAGGACTGAGGACCATGGATGGTGACTGCTTTCACTTTGCTGAGTATCCAGTATCCAGTCATCAGCCAATGGGCATTGCTCAGAATTAGCATTATATATGTTGGTAACTGATGGGAATAAACAAATGTAAATCTTTTATATTATTTATTTGCATTGTTATTTGGTTTATTTCATCAATGAAGATACTTAAAAGCTACGTGCAACCCTTTCGTCTTTTCAGTTGAGAAGCAGTAAATTGTTGTGGAAGCATGAAAATTTTCATAATACACAGACCCAAGTTGACATCCTGGCCCTAAAAGTTAGCTATTCACAGTGTGGAATATGTTAATTAATCATTAACAATAAAATAGGGTTAATGATATCTCTCCACAGGGACTTCCCCCGTGGTCCAGTGGTAAAGAATCTGCCTTCCAATGCAGAGGACGCAGGCTCAATCCCTGGTCGTGGAACCAAGATCCGACATGCCAAGGGGCAACTAAGCGCACACGCCACAACTACTGAGCTCACATGCCTCAGTTAGAGCTCGTGTGCTGCAAACTACAGAGCCCACGCATTCAGGAGCCCGCGCGCCACAATGAAGAGCCAGTGCGCTGCAGCGAAGATCCCGCGTACCACAACTAAGACCCGACGCAGCCAAATAAAAAATAAAATCTCTCCACAGACCAATATCCCTCCTGAATATAGACACACACAAAAATCTTACCAAAATTTTAGCAAATTGAATTCAATAATACATAGAAAAGATAATACATCATGATCAAGTGGAATGCAAGCCTGGTTTGAATTTTGAAATAAATCGATGTAATTCATCATATTAACAGATTAAAAAAGAAAAATCACATTATCATCTTAATAGATGCAGGAAAAGCATCTGGAAAATACAAATGCATTCTTGATAGAAACTCTGAGACAACTAGAAATAGAAGGAAAACTCTTCAACCTGATAAGTAGAATTTCTGAAAAAATAATAGCTAACATTATAGTTAATGGTTAAAGAATGAATACCTCCTCCCTAAGATCAAGAATCAGGCAAAGATGTCTGCGTTCACCTCTCCCATTCAACAATGTGCTGGGGACTCTACACACAGCAATAAGGCAAGAAACAGAAATAAAAAACATTCATATTGGAAAGAGAGAAAGAAATGTCATTACAGATGGCGCGATCATCTTCATAGAAAATCCTAAGGAATCTACAAGAAGGCTACTAAAACTAACAAGTGAGTTTAGTAAAGTTGCAAGATATAAGGTCAATATACAAAAATCAATTATATTTCTCTATAGTAGCAACAAAAAATTAAAAATTGAAATAAGAATACCTTCTATAATATCAAAAAAGTAAGAGTTTAGGGATAAATCTGACAAATGGGTAGGACCTGTTCACTGAAATTACAAAACATTGTTGAGAGAAATTAAAGAAGTCCCAAACAAGTGGAGAGATGCACCATAGTCATGGATCAGAAGACCCAATATTGTTCAGATATAGATTCTCCCCCATTGAACTATAGATTCCACACAATTCTAATACCAGCAGCTTAAAAAAATAAAATAAAATTGGCAAGCTGATTCCTTCTCCACCCGCCACCTCTCTCCTTCTCTTTCTCTCTCTCTCTCTCTCTCTCTCTCTCTCTCTCTCTCTCTCTCACACACACACACACACACACACACACACACACACACACACACACCTTTTCTGTCCATATGCATAAAGAGAGGCCTGGACTTATCTATAGCAAATATTAACTGGTTAGTTCTAATGGCAGAATTTTGGATGATTTGCTGTTTTCTTTTTATATTTTAATCAATCTTGGAATGACAAATAAGTAAATATTGAACTGAAGATGCCCCCAGGGAACTCTATGCAATGTACTTATGGTGGTCATTTAAACCCTAATCTCTTTCCTTATATTGAGCCATTTGGGATGGAATCAACCTGTGATTTCCCTCATTGAAAAGATCAAGCCATGTTGTTAAATAAATTAAACATCTGGATAATAGAAATCAAATAATTGTTTTGTTGTCTATTGCTAGGAAAGGGATTCCTACTCATCTGAGAGTAGAAAATGCCTATCAGTGATTTTGTTCTCTCTAGACTGACATAAGAGTTCAGATTATGTTTGGCCAAAGTAACAGAAAACCTTATCAATATGGCTTAAGTTGCTAGGGGTGTCATTTTCCTTGCAGAGCAAGAAAGCAAGAGGTAAAAAGTGGAGGTCTGGGGCGGCTTCTTGACCAGCAATGCACACTGGGACTCAGACGGGTTTGCTCTTGCTGCTCTGCCATTCTTAGTTTTCATCCTCTTAATTGCAAAATGGCTGCTGTGCTTCCATACATGGTGCCCACATTTCAGACAGGAGAGAGGAAAAGACCGTAAGCTTTTTTTCTCAACGTTTTATGTTTTTATGTGAGAATGTATGCCATTCCTAGGATTTCTGCCAATATTGCTTTGGCCAAAATGGTCACACGGCCATCCTTAACTGCAAGAGAGTCTGGGAAGATGAACATTTTAATGTGGTCAAAAGGCACCGTAAAAAAAAAAAAAAAAAAAAAAAAAAGGCACCGTAAACAAAATTGGGTCTTTGTTAGAAAGAGAGAAGAGGAAGTAAGCTTCATTTGGACAATCAAGAGGTCTGCTACACTGTCTAAAACGTTGCCTGTATTATATTATTTAGTTTAAAAATACCCCAAAGAAAAGATTGACATGTGATCTCGGAAGAATGGTATAATAGGAGTGTCATATGAAGTTAGAGTTTAAGGCCTTTGCCTAGTGGTCCTTAAGCAAAATCTAAGCTTCATTTTCTTCACTTGTAAAATGAGATTAATAATACATAATGTGTGTAAAACTCACAAAATTATAAATTCCACTGGATGGGTGAAAGATAGGTTTATTGCTGAGTATTCCTGAAGCTTCCCGAGTCAGGAATATGAGGTGACACAACTAAAACTTGATTGTGCCTGTTTTTTTTAATAAATTGGTTTTTTTCCTCAGCTCATTTCATGAGTAATATGAGACAGCCAACAATGACAATACACATAGTAAAAACACTTAAAAGATTTGGAAATGGAATTAAAGAGTAAGAACCACTGAAATCTAAAATAAGAATAGAAGAACTTTTGTCCTGAGCTTTCTGGCCATCAAATTGTAAAGGGAATACATGACTATTTTCTGGTCACCAGCAAACACAGACATATGAGCTCATCAGAGGAAGCAAGTTTTCCTCATTGCAAAATGAATTTTTACCTAATTGAAAGCTTGTCTTTCAAAAGTCATCTTAGCATATAATTCAGTGCCTAATAAAAAAGAATGCCCTTGGTGAATATTTATTGGATGGATGGATGGACAGACACACAAACATGGAATGAAATCTTTCTACATCGATTATTTGATTATTTGGAGGACAAGGAAAATAGAAAGAAACAGGGTCTTTCCTATCCATCACTGAGCCACGGGATCAAGCCTAACCTAAAGTTCACTTCTCCTCTGGACTTTCATTTACGTGAGCCAATAAATTCCATTCATTCATTCATTCATTCATTCATCTACTTACTTTTATTGTGGTTAAAAACCACATAGCATAAAATTTATCATCTTAACCATTTTGTAGTATTAAGTATATTTACATTGTTGTGAAACAGATCTCCAGAACTTTTTCATTTTGCGTAATTGAAACTTTATACCCGTAAAACAACAATTTTCCTTTTCCCCCTTACCCCAGCCCCTGGGAACCACCAGTCAACTTTTTATTTCTATGAATTTGATTACTTTAGATACCTCGTATATCAATAAGTAGATTCATAGTGTATTTATTCTTCTGTGACTAGTTTTTTTCGCTTAGTATAACGTCCTCAAGGTTCATCCTTATTGCAACATGTGACGGTATTTCCTTCCTTTTTAAGGCTGCATAGTATCCCATTGTATGTATATGTTACATTTGTTTATCTATTCATCTGTCTATGGAAATTTGTGTTGCTTCTACCTCTTGACTATTGTGAATAATGCCACTATGAACATTGGTGTCCAAATATCTCTTTGCGATCCTGCTTTCAATCATTTTGGATACATACCTAGAAGTGGGATTGCTGGATCATTTGTAGTTCTATTTTTAATATTTGGAGGAACCACCATACTGTTTTCCACAGCCATTGCCCCATTCTACAGCCCCACTAATAGTGTTCAATGGTTCCAACTTCTTCACATCCCCACCGACACTTGTTATTTTCAGGATTTTTTGATAGTAGCTATCCTAGTGGATGTGAGGTGATACCTCACTGTGGTTTTGATTTGCATTTCTCTGATGACTAGTGATGCTGGCATCTTTTCATATACTTATTGGCCATGTGATATCATCTTTGGAGAAATGTCCATTCAAATCCTCTACCCATTTTTTAATCAAGTACCCTTTATTTTTTTAAACCAGTCTGAGCTGGGTTTTCTGTCCCTGGTTACTCAAAGGTTCCAAGTTGTGTCTATTATAATGTTTTCCACGGCAAATAACACTTGAGGATTTCGGCTTCTGGTTAAAAGTCTATGTGTGATTTTTCAAGCTTGGCCGTAAGCAGTTACAAAGGCTTTACCTGGCAGGACCCAAAGGGGAAAAGCTGCCCTCCCCGTACTGGACTTGGTGACAGCCAGGGCCTTGTAGTCTCTGAAGGATCACGCATCTGCACTCTCAGCCCTGGTGCTGTCACTCCTGGTCTCCTTGAGCTGAGGTCTGCAGGCTCCTCTGCTGAGCCCTCCTTATGAGGGCAGGGGTGAGGGAGGAAAGATCTTGAAGGCACTTTGCCCTTCTCTGAGTCAGTACCCAGTACTTTTCCACTCCTAGCCCTCCCCCTTCGTCCCCCACTCCTAGCCCTCCCCCTTCGTCCCCCGCCTCCCACCTCAGAGTCCATAAAACTGCTGGAGCCTTTTGTTCAGGGCTCCCTCAACAGGGAGACAACCCTACGTCTGCACAGATCCACCTGACCCTAGACAGGTGTGATCTTCATGGGGAAAAAGGAACAGGGAGAGCCAGTGCGTCCTCCAGTTTCAGACTCTGCGTGTACCGTCTTGTACCCTCACAGTAAACGGTTAAAGGCTTAACGCTCTCATTTCTGGCTTGTTGCTTTCCTCAGCTACTCTGACACCTGACAGCTCTCTCTCTCTCTCTGTCCCGACTCAGCTGAGCTCCTGACACCCCTCTGCTGACTCAGACAATGAGAAGGTTGACTCAATCACACGACACGAAGTCCTTGGGCAGAATGGAGTCCAGGCACCGTGCCTTAGTACTCTGGTTTCCCTTTCTCTGAGGTTCTCTGTGGACTCAGCCCTCCTCCACGAGCTGGTTTCATCCTCAGGCTGTTAACAAGATGGCTGGCAGAGCCCCTGATCCAGGAACATTCGGCTAGAGACCAGGAGCTGCCTCCTAGTGTTTCTTCATTCTTAAAAAGAAAGGTGACAGCCAGGGCCAGGGTTCTTTTTAAGGATGAAGAAACCTTCCTCAGTGATTTCCCCCATGAGTATCGGCCATACGTGGCCCATAAGTGAAGAGCATAAATGTTCAGGGGAAATGGGGTCGCCATGACTGGCTTGGATGGTTCAGAATTTACGCCCAGCAGGGTATCAGGTCACCTTCCCAAGGGGATGGATACCTGAACAAAACTGAGACTCAATTAGCAGGGTAGACAGAGGCAGTGGATTTGGGGTAACCAAGAGACAGCACCTCTCAAACCAACCATGGAGCAACTCCAGCATATGCCCAGTAAATACGTATTGAGTGAACCCTTCTGTAACACAAACCGATAGACATGCTGACACATGGTGAAAATTAGACCTCTGAAGATATCAGACACACTCCAGGACTCAAATTCAAGACACCAATTCCAATAGTTTTTTTTCTGTTCCCCCTTCTCAGATAGAAAAATAGCAAAAATGAAGAGTTGCTTCTAACTCTCTTAAAAGTCACAGCCACTCCCCTAAGCCCAACCTAAAAGTATCTGTGGATCGTGGCCACCCAAACGAGTGTGTGAGTACTGTAAGATCTTAAAATATATATTAACAGATCAGTAATGTTTAAGGAATGACCATGAGAAAAACCTTGGAACAAGGTGCATATTGCTTGTTTTTAATATATATAAATTTATTTAGTATTTATTTTTGGCTGCATTGGGTCTTTGTTGCTGCGCACGGGCTTTTCTGTAGTTGCGGCGAGCGGGGGCTACTCTGTGTGCGGGTTGCGCGGGCTTCTCATTGCGATGGCTTCTCTTGTTGTGGAGCACGGGCTCTAGGAGCGCGGGCTTCAGTAGTTGTGGCTCGTGGGCTCTAGAGTGCAGGCTCAGTAGTTGTGGCTCACGGGCTTAGTTGCCCCGCGGTATGTGGGATCTTCCCGGACCAGGGCTCGAACCCATGTCCCCTGCGTTGGCAGGTGGATTCTTAACCACTGCGCCACCAGGAAAGCCCATGTATATTGCTTTTGATTCTGATTTATTAAGGAAGAAATTCAGTGGTGCTTGAAACTAAAGACCAGGAGTGCAGGTTCTGGAGGAACCATCAAGGGGTGGAGGGTTTTTGCCATTGGCTGGGACAGGAGGTGACAGGGTCGGGCATTGGGGAGAAAGGGCCAAGAAATGCAGGTCAGACCCTGGCTCTGCCACTGGCTTGCTGTGTGGCCTCAGGCCAGAGTCTTTACCTCTCGGAATATCAGCTGCTGATCTGGAAATTAGGAAACTGGGGAGCAGCCGATTTCTAACGTTGTTTTAGCCTGGATGTGCTGAGGCAATGAAGACATAGCTGATCTCACACACACACACACACACACACACACACACACACACACACAGCAGCAGCAGCAGCAACAACAGCAACCAACTGACCAACCAACGAATCCAGCAGCACACACTGGAAGTGTGGAGGATGGAGGACAGTGGGGTCGGGTTAACTGGGCCAGAATGAGGAAATCGAACAAGGACATGAGTCCTCCTGGGGGGGCAGCTGTGGGAAGCCCCCTGGCCAGCAGCACAGAGGAAATGGGTCAGCTGCTTCCAGGGCATCAGTTTTAATATAAAGGTAAAAATGGGTGAACTCATAGCCCAGACCAGAGGGATCAAACTCTCCAAGGATCTAGAGGCCCAGCCCAGGGGTACATGAAACAGAGCAAGGTCTGCCTGGAACATGGGCTCTCAAACTTGAGTACTCAGTCAAATCAATAGGGAGTTTGTTGAAAGGAGAGATGCTGAGGACCCACCCCCAGAGGCTCTGATTCGGTGGGTTTGGAGTGAACCTCCACTTTTTTTTTTTTTTTTTTTTGCGGTACGTGGGCCTCTCACTGCTGTGGCCTCTCCCGTTGCGGAGCACAGGCTCCGGACACGCAGGCTCAGCGGCCATGGCTCACGGGCCCAGCCGCTCCGCGGCATGTGGGATCTTCCCGGACCTGGGCACGAACCCGCGTCCCCTGCATCGGCAGGCGGACTCCCAGCCACTGCGCCCCCAGGGAAGCCCGAACCTCCACTTTTTAACAAGCTCCTCAGCCATCCAGATACAGGGGACTAGTCCATGCACCAGTTTAAGAAATGTGGCTCTGAGGGATGGAGCCTGTTGACAAGGATACGGAGGGACATGATCACCAGTTTGCTCACCACATCTGGGACAGATGACCTGAGCCACCTGAGATGATACCTCTGATTGTGCCCAGGTGCAGTAGCTGGTGGCAGGAATTCTATTACCGCACTTCCAAGAAGGATAGCTGGACCTCAAGGGCTGCAATGAGAGGAAGTAAAGAAAGGTGGTTCCCTGGCACACAGTCTCCGAGGAGAAAGCCCCCCGCCCGTTTTTGCTCCCACGTGTAGACAAGAAAGAGTTGAGCGTAAGACAGAGTGACGGGGAACCAGCCAGGGTGGCCCCCCGTGTGGGAGTATGGAAGCTAGTCTCCAAAGATGGCTCTGAATGAACCACACCTCCCGGGACCCATGCCCTTGTGTAGTACCCCCTCTCACACTGGCCTGGGCTGACCTGTGACTCACAGAGCAGCAGAATGCAGTGGGAGTGACACAGTGTCACCTGTGAGGCCGAGCCTCCAAGGGATCTGCAGCTTCTGCCTTCACCTCTTAGAACCTTTCTTCTTGAGCAAAGCCACCATGTTGCGAGGAAGCCAAAGCAGCCAGGTGGAGATGCCGCAGCAGAGAGGAACTGAGGCCCGGACCAAACAGCCCCAGCTGAGCATCCTTTACGGACCTTCTAGCTATCCCCGCATCTCAGCCAGCACCATAGCTATCCCCGCATCTCAGCCAGCACCAAGTTAAGCAGAAGAACTTCCTGGTAAGCCCACAGAATCATGACAGACAATACATTCTCATTGTTTTGAGTCACTGAGTCTTGGCCTAGTTTGTTGCACAGCAACGGATAACTGGAGTAGGGAGTTTCCCCCAGAACTGACACCCTCACATTTAAATTCTGGGCTTGAGCAAAACTGGGATGGGCACCTACTGTGTGCAGATGCTTAGACCTGCTTGCAAAGCCACACTGTTTTCAGGAAGAGGGGTTTATTCTCAAGCACATTACTGTGATACTGCTTACTAGAAAATAAAAGACTGCCGCTTTTCCTACCAATTTGCCAAATAATAGTACAAGATTGAAAGATAATGAGAATTAGGAAGTTTTGAGACATACTCATGTTCACACATACTTACCACTAACCATAAAATAAAAGGAATTATTAAGAATAAAATTTTCCGGGCTTCCCTGGTGGCGCAGTGGTTGAGAGTCCGCCTGCCGATGCAGGGGACACGGGTTCGTGCCCCGGTCCGGGAAGATCCCACGTGCTGCGGAGCGGCTGGGCCCGTGAGCCATGGCCGCTGAGCCTGCGCGTTCGGAGCCTGTGCTCCGCAACGGGAGAGGCCACAACAGTGAGAGGCCCGCGTACCGCAAAAAAAAATAATAATAATAATAATAATAAAATTTTCCAATTTTAACATTAATAAATTATAGCCAGGACTGTGTATCAGACCATCCAGTTATTTCAGAGGAGTTAGGACGACGCTACGGAAGGCAGATGTTTGTAGCGTGCAGTAGAAAGACATAATTACTATCTTCGGGTTCCCTGTCCTTATAATGAGTGAGATATTTAGAGCCCCTAACTGTTGATGTCACATTTCAATAAGTAATGCAGAGATTTGACAACATTTCCATATTCCTCTTTTAAAGTCTGAATGCCTCTGCCTTAATCCAAGCTCCTTGGCATTTATTACTGTTTGTTACACTAACAAGTAAGATTATGAGAATTCTAATGAAGGCTTCCAGTGAAAACTCTGTGATTAAAATGCCATAATAACAGTTGCATGCATTTATGTGCCTGATTACCATAATCTATTTAGCACAAGTAAACATACAAACAGAAGGAGAAAAGCAAACCCACTGACTCTTCAGCTAAAGGAGAATTTGAAATGAGAGAGAGACAATGTAAATATGTAAATGTCTTTGTGTATCCTTTTCATCCCTCTCCTCTCTCATCCTTGCCTTTTTTTTTTTCTGTTTGCTAATGAGAAGACTATACCATCACATGTGGTCCCTGTTCTACCAGGCTGAGGTGCATTTGGGGGCCATCTGCTGGGACCAGCATCCTAAACAATGCCACCCAGAAAGGGCTGGATATATTTGAAGCCACCTTTGACATCATGGACTAGAAGGAATGGTATCTCAAAGACTCCAGTCTTTGATGCCTTCAATCTGAACACTTAGTTCAGCTGTTACTCCATTAATGCAAGGCCTGGAGGAGCGTGGGCCATGCGTACCCTTCCCTTGCCCTCCCCGCCATCACCCTTCTCCCACCAACACCACACTGTCAACAAATTAGCAGCAATCACGCCAGATTTCTCAATTAGCCTCCCTCTGGATCTCTGCTGGCTTCTTTATTTTTCATTCTTAATAAAATGTCAGGCAGGAGAATGCCTGGCATCTTCCACTTGGTAAGGGTTTTTACAAAACTTCTAAAAAGTGGAACTGAATAGTTTAACAGTGGGATAACGGTAACAGCCCCTCTGGGGAAATAAACGACAGAAACTTGCTGGAATCCCAAACATGTCGTGCTAAGGAGATGGCATAGGCATGTTCTTTTCTCAAAGAAGAAAATTTCTCAAACAGAAACATGAGGTATTTATCCTCATAACTAGGGAGCATGTACAGCCAACATCTATTGAGCTCTTACTATGTCCAGGCCCTACTCTAAGTGTTTTCCACGTATTATTAAACTTGACCCCCACGATAACCTTGTGAGAAGATCAACTACAGATGATATAGACCTACTACAGATATCTTACAGAAAGTTTAATAGTTGCCCGGGAAGACTCTAGTTTAATAAGTGAGGAAATTAGAATTCTAACCCAGGCAACCTGAATCCACAGCCTGCCCTTTGAAACAGAAACCCAACTTAAAATTTTGTATCCTCCATAGTTAAAGAACCATATGTCTTAGTGGAAAGCGCTATATCCTAAAAACAATAGAGTGTAGTGCCTGATGCATAGTAACCCTGTAATATATGCTAGTTACAGCCATTCACAAAATCACCATCACAATAATAATATCATTGTTCTTAGAAGAGATAGCTATTTCCACTTCTATACATTTCCAACACACACATGCATTTTTCAAATTAAAAGATTTTTAAAGGAAGGAGGTCAGTGGGATACAAAGAGGTAAGAACATTTAGTACTAAAAGCGAAATAGCCCATTGTCTGCCCACCCAGCTCCACACTTACCTGCACATATGGTGGGTCCTGGGAACCAGCATATGAGGCACCATAAATACCAAATAATCACAGGGGGAGGTTAAAGAGACAGGCTTCCCCATCATTTAACCAATTTAGCATTTGGGGAGGAGTCTGTCTTTGCCTATCTTGGGAATTTTGTGAACAATAGATTGAAAGAGAAATTAGGGGAGGCAGACAATATTTTGGAATCAACCTAATAAACATGAACAGCTGAGAGGCAGACCATCCGCACGATAAATGAGGGGTCCTTCCTCGCAGACGAAAATCCATGTCGGCCTCCCCGGGGTCTGTCCTCCGGCAGTGGCTCTGTGTCTGAGTAACCTCATCTACTTGCAGGATGATTTCCACTCACCCCGATGTGCTCTTGTACTCCCCTCCAGTCCTCTTGCTTGATCCCCTGGACAACACCCCCCAAGTGGGCATTTGACATTGCTTTTGGGTGGCCCCCTTGCATCTCTAACTCAACGCATCCAAAACATCAACTCCTTCTCATCGAATCTCCATCCCAGTTGATGACTTGGGATGACATCCCTCCCATCAAGCCACCCAAGTTTAGAAAACTAATAAGATCCTAGACTACCCTGCACCTCTACTGTCCACAAGGCTTGCCGATTTTACCTCCTAAGAATGTCTTCATCTGTCACCCCTCCTCTGTATCCCTGCCACTGCCCACCCTATTAGTTTGCTAGGCTTGCCACTACAAAGTACCACAGACTGGTGGCTTAAACAATAGAAAGTCATCGTCTCACAGATCTGGAAGTTCAAGGTCAAGATGTAGGCAGGGTTGGTGTCTTCTGAGGAGCTCCCTCCTTGGCTTATAGATGGCTGCCTTCTCCATATGTCTTCGTGTGCTCTTTCCTCTGTGTGTTCATGTCCTAATCTCAGCTTCTTTTATGGACACCCTAACGACCTCATTTTTTTTTTTTTTTTTGCGGTACAAGGGCCTCTCACTGTTGTGGCCTCTCCTGTTGCGGAGCACAGGCTCCGGACGTGCAGGCTCAGCGGCAATGGCTCACGGGCCCAGCCACTCCGCGGCATGTGGGATCTTCCTGGACCGGGCCACAAACCCGTGTCCCCAACCCGTGTCCCCTGCATTGGCAGGTGGACTCTCAACCACTGCGCCACCAGGGAAGCCCTCTTTTTTTTTTTTAATAAATTTATTTATTTTCAGCTGCTTTGGGTCTTCATTGCTGCGTGCAGGCTTTCTCTAGTTGTGGCGAGCAGGGGACTCTTCGTTGTGGTGCACAGGCTTCTCATTACGGTGGCTTCTCTTGTTGCGGAGCACGGGCTGTAGGAGCACGGGCTCAGTAGTTGTGGTTCGCGGGCTCAGTAGTTGTGGTTCTCAGCCTCAGTAGGTGTGGCACACAGGCTTAGTTGCTCTGCGGCATGTGGGATCTTCCCTGACCAGGGCTCGAACCCTGCAATGTTCACTGCAATGGCAGGCTGATTCTTAACCACTGCGCCACCAGGGACGCTCCCAGGCTCCTCTCTTAAAGCCTTTTCATATGCGGCCCCATGGCCACCTCAGGATCCTGGTGGCTCTTCCAGCCCAAGCCATCAGGTCGAGATTCGAGCCAGCAGGAACAGAATGAGAAGGACATCACTGGAAGTTGCACACACCTCTTCTGTTTACATCCTGCTGGCCAGGACTTGGTTACAAAGGAGGCTGGGAAATGTAGTCCTTGTTCTGGGTGGCCATGTGCCCAACCAGAAGTTCTATGCAGAAAGTGGAACAGATTTGTGGGAACAACCAGCAATGTCTGTCATATGACTTGGGGTGGCAGTGGGTTAATCACATACACCCTACTGTAACCACCTTCCAGGGCTGTTGAGAGAATCAAAAGAAATTATAATAATATTCACAATAGCAATTACTCTGTTAACATGTTTGAAAGTAGAGATGCTGTCTGTTTTGTTCACTGCTGGACCCCTGGCACCTAGGACAGTTCCTGGCACAGGAAAGAAGCCCAATAAATATCTATTGAATTATATGTTCAAAACATAAATATTCCTCAGCAGAGATAATGCACTGGCAAAAAAAACAAAACAATGCACTGGCATACTTGGGTCGTTCTACCCAACTACTTGGAAAAGTCATTAGTGAATCGTTGAAAGGACTATAAATGGTACCAGATGTTGAAATCTATTATAATTTGTACCTTGATGTTTTGAAGGCGGAAATGACATTTTATTAGTCTATGCTGTAGAGTCATAGCGGTCAGCTTGTCACCTATTCTGACATCCAGATTAGAGATCACATTCTCCCTGCATTCACGACAATAAGAGTGAGCATTTAAATTAGCTGTCAAACAAACAGTCTCTCTTCTACATTGTGACGTAAATTGGGAAAACACTTAGGTGACAATTTGGCAACATCTCTCAAAATTACAACTGCACAGACTGTCTGACCTAATAATTCTAATTCTAGGGATTTATCCACATGATATACTACGTATATGTAAATGACAGTTTGCAAGATTTTTTGCAGCATCGTTTGTAATTGTATAGGTAATAGTATGTGTAATAGTATAAGGTTAGAAACATTATAAATTTGTCTTTCAACAGGGCAATGGCTAAATAAACAATGGTACATGCCTATTACCGGAACCCTTTTCCTTTTTTAAAGGAAGAAGCTTTTAATGCACTGCAAAGAAGTGATCTCCCAGGTATTAATTGAAAAAAACAAGGTAGAGAGCCATATGTATAGTATGTTACCATTTGTATAAAAAGGAAAACAGGGACTTCCCTGGTGGTGCAGTGGTTAAGAATCTGCCTGCCAAAGCAGGGGACACGGGTTCGAGATCTGGTCTGGGAGGATCCCACATGCTGTGGAGCATCTAAGCCCATGCACCACAACTACTGAGCCTGCGCTCTAGAGCCCACAAGCCACAACTACTGAGTCCATGTGCCACAACTACTGAAGCCCGCGTGCCTAGAGCCTGTGATCCACAACAAGAGAAGCCACCGCAATGAGAAGCCTGCGCACTGTAACGAAGGGTGGCCCCCACTCGCTGCAACTAGAGAAAGCCCGCACAGCAACGAAGACCCAACGCAGCTAAAAATAAATAAATAAATAAATTAATTAATTTTAAAAAAAGAAAAAGGGAAACAGAGAGAGAGAGAACGTGCATGCACTGGTGGGACCGACAGGGAGTGTGTGAGCATGTGTGTGTGTGTGTGTGTGTGTGTGTGTGTGTGTGTGTGTGTTTGCTTGAATTTGCATAGAATACTTCTGGAAGAATAAACAAGAGATGGTGACTGAGGAAGGGAATTGAGTGGCTGCCCTCAGCCCACAAGAATGGGAAGCAAACTTTTCATGATATGCTTCTGAATTTTGAACTATGTGAACATGTTACCTATTCAACAAATAAAGATGAAACTGACGAATTAGTTTCATCTCATGGTCTTATATATACACTTTAAAGTCTGTCTGTCTAGATCTCTCTGGTTGATCGTCCTCCAGATAGGACACACTATCGTTTTTGCAATTACAACAAGAAAAAAATGGACTCACCTGCAAGTTTCAGGCAGTGGCTGAAAGTACCATTCTGGGGACACCGTGCAGAAGCTCCACTCAGTGTAGGAGGATCCTTGATCTCTCTTTATCTGTGGCTCAGAGTGTCTTAGCTTCTCTGTGAATGAGGGAAGCATTAAAGTACCATCAAGAGCCTGTGTGCCCAGATTCCAATGCTGTGATGCTCGATTTTGAGGTGAGGGTACTTGTCCTCATTGAGAACGGACAGAGGTTTGTTGCTCCTCTGACTGCTCTGGTGAGCATTTTAATGAGCAAGTGTATTATTGTAAATATGTGTATCGTGGGCGTGTGTGTGTGTGTGTGTGTGTGTGCACGCACGCGCGCGCACCTCGTAAGGTAGAGAGTGGTCTCTATTCAGGGAAATATATCAAAATAGAGAACAGTGTATGGAGTATGCTACCACTTGGGTACGAAAAAGGAAAAAAAGGGATCTTTAAATATATAGTTTGTACTTTCAAAGAACATTTCTGGATACACAAGAAACTGTAACAATAGTTGCCTCTGGGGGAAGGTCCGTTGTACTGGGAAGACTAACTTTTAATCAAATACTCTTTGTGCTATTTGAGTTTTATTTTAAGCACGTGCTACATAGCACCTATTCAAAACATGTTCTAAAAAAGAGGGAATACAGTTTATATGATGTAGTTTCTGTCTCTTCTTCCTCCTCTTTCCCTTCCCATCCCTACCTCCCCCTCCCCCTTCCTCTTCTTCCTCCTCTCCTTCTCCTTCTTCCCATGCAAACTGTAAATACGACCTAAGCAGAATGGCTTCTTTGCTCACACTTAGCCTCAGAAGTGGATGACCTTTTTTGTTGTTGGAAATGGGGAAAGAAAAAGGAAATTGAATGTTTAGAACTCCTGCATCTTCTGAAATCACAGAACTTCTGCCCTGGTCTCCGTTCCAGACCAGAAATGTTCTGTTCACACTTTGATCTTTCTCCTTTGAGCCAATCCAAGCTGCAGACGGATGGGTCAGTGCTTCCTGCACCTCTGACTCCAGGCAAAATGGGAGCCAGTCTCCTTTACTGCACCTTTGGGCGGAGACTCCTCCAAGGAGATCCAGCAACTGGCAGAGAGCCCAGCAGTGGCCAAGAGGGGAGCTCACTTTCCAGGCTTTATCAGGCAGCAACCCTGACCCCATGGTCCTCCCACCACAAAGGCACACACATTGGAAATCTGTTTTCAGGGTTTCTGGCTTTGACGGGCTTTTCAGGGCTGGACAGGCAAAGGAGGGAAGGCTCCACAGGGAATAGACTGGTGCGGGCCTATACTGTCGAAGGGGTCAGGTGGATCTTGTATTGTGGAAAGATGTCCAAGAGACGCTAAGAAATGAAAGAACCAGGTTACAAAGCCTGTATACAGTCTGGAAGGACTTCACCAAAATCTTTGACAGTGACTTGTTCTGGAGGAGAAGAGTTGGGCTAATGGTGACTTTTGCTTTCTCTTATTTCAAAGGTTTTGTTTTGTTTGTTTACAATTGGGCACACATCTTTTTTTTTTTTTTTTTAATGCTTACTGAATTTTCTTTGACAGATAGTCGAGGGAATGGGAGCAAGGACTATTGAAAAGCTGGGGAGAGGTTGTGGAATCTTCAGGAAATAGCCTTGTCAGTCCCAGAAAGGGTCTGTGTTTGGAACTGGAAGCCCCAGGGACCCTGGAGAGAGGAGCATACCTGAGGATGAGCCCCCCCCCCCACCCAAAGACTGAAAACCGCCTCTCAAACCCCAATGTGCCCATGAATCACCTGGAGACCTTGGTTAATTTACATTCTGTCTCACTGGGCCTGGATGCGCCTGCGACTCTGCGTTTCTAATGAGCTTCCCTGCAGCCCTGATGCTGCGGGTCCCAGACCACAAGAGGCTGGAGAGAGGTGGGCACGTGCGCGCACGGAGTCCCCCTGAGGTTCCCGGCTGTCGGGAGCCCGGCAAGACTCATTTTAATAACGGGGGTGAGGGCGCTCGGGGTAGGGGGAATGTCAGCCAAACGCACTGGAGGAGAATGAGACAGAAGGATAAAGGAGAGGGGGAGAGACTCACAGAGGCGAGAGGAAGAGAGTGGAAAGGCAAAGAGGAAAGGGAGAAGCAGGAGACCTTGCCCAGCTCCAGTCTTTCCCGCCGCCTTCTTCAAGCCCAAGGCCATGCGCGCAGTGCAGAGCGCCCGGGGCTCTCGGCGGGCGCTGCCCGCTGCCCCCATCATCCCCGCCCCCGCCTGCGGCGGAAGTTGCGGCCATCGGCCCTGAGCTGTGGCCAGTTTGCGGCGCCCACGCGGCGAGGTCCCGGCTTCCCGGTGCGCTCGGCAGCCCCGCGCAGCCCGGGAGTCGGGCTGGGGAGACGAGGCTGCGGAGTCCCTCGCCGGCTGCGCGTCCGGGCTGACCCTGGGGAGGGCACCGGGCGCCGGAGGGCCCTGCCCGGGTCCCCGGCCGCGCCGTTGCCCCGCGATGGGGACGCCCTCGTCTCCTCTCGCCCCGCGCGCCTCTCCCTTCCCGCTGTGTCCTCGCGCGGCCTGAAGCCCGTGGGCAGCGGCCTGAGCCCATCTCCGTCCGGGCCCCGCCCCCCCGCCCCGCACATTATAAGACGACCTGTTTGCCTTGAAGGTGGGGTGGAGGAGGGATCTGTCACCCTGCCTCCACATGACAGGGAGTGACAAACGTGGTCCTCATCCGGCAGTTTTGAATTTGGTTTAACGAGAGGGCAATGTTGTACCCCTGACGCTGAATTATTTTTGTCTTTTGTGGTGTGTGGAAACTCCAGGAAAACTCTTCGGATGTAACTGTCTTACCACCACCACTTACTTCTATTTATTGAGCCCTCCTGGGGCCTCTCCCTGCTCTGGGCCCCCGGGGATGCAAAGTGAGCTGGGGCACAGTGAGGACCCTCAGGGACCTCCCCTGCTGCAAGGGAGCCAGACCCTCACAACAGAGCAAGGTGGACCCTGACGGGGAGCAGGGAAAGCTCTGGGTGCTATAGTGTCTCAAGAAGGAGGTGATCCCTGAAAGGCTAGTACAAGACCGGATGGACCGGAGGAAGGGCAGGAGTGGGTGGAGGGAGCACGTGAAGATGAGGAAAGAGCAGAGCCCATCAGGTACTCTGGGTCCTGAGAAATGGAAGGTAGAAGGGGAGAGGCGTATTTGCACGTGTGTGCATTCCAAAGTATTCACCAAGCACCCTCCACGTGTCAGGTCCTGTGCTAGGCGCTGGGGCCGGGGATGACCCGGACCACTCCGGTCACTGAGTCTCATAGGGAAGACAAAGTATTTGTTTGCAGAGTTCTGCCTTCCAAGGGGGACAGGATGAGCAGCCGGTGGAGGCCAGGTGGACCCGGCAGTTGGCGTCAAAAGGCTCTGGACCTGATTCTTAAGGCAACAACAGGGAGATGCCATGCTGCTACATTTTCCAATATAACAAGGCAGGCCATCCATCCAGTGCTCAGAGCAGGCGTTCAACCCTCTGTATGTGGAAGTAAGAGGCTCCACGCCCTCCACGCTTGCAGCTCCCCACCCGGACCACACGGGGTAGGGGAACGCATGCATTTCCTGTCCCATCTCCGGAAACTGGCCTCTCAGACGTGTCACCTGTAGCCTGGAAGTGTCTCTCCCACACTCAGAAACCTGTTGCTTCCTCTAATGGAAGGTCTTAACCCCAGGCAGGGTCAGGGACTTCCTGGTCCCCTTTGTGCATGCCATCCTATACTCGAGTGGAGCGCACCCCACCTCAGGACTCGCTCTCCAGATTCATCTCTCTGTTCACCCTGATCCCCCATCTTCCAGATTAATCTCAATGGGGGGAGGGTGTAGTGGCCTAGTATCTCAGGGATGGCGGGAGAGAGTGGACAGAGGTGTCGGATTGAGCCGCTGAGGTCCTAGGACTTGGGATCTTGTGGGTGGAGTTTGAACTCAGCCCCTTCCCTGATCTTCAGTCTTCAGTATCTTCATCTGTAAAATGGGAACAATGTTCCTTCTTCTTAAGACCAAAGGGCTTTTGCAGAACTTGGGTAAGATAACAGTTTGTAAGGTGAGATCAATAAAAGTTAGTTCTGGGTCATTCCTTGGTCCGATCCCAACTTCATTCCACTGCGAACTTGGGGGGCATGTTAACTTCAATGGCAGGAATCCTTAGGCGCAGGTGACAGTCATGGGCTTGATGGGGGGCGGGTGATCCAGATGCAGGGACTGACTGGAGGGAAGGGGCTTTTAGTTTGGCGGGGGTGGTCTGCTGTTTTGTTTGTTGTTTCCGTTTAGGTGACATCTAAGCATGAACCAAGCCAGGGCAGGGGGTCCTTTATTCTCAAAGCCTCACGGTCACAAGTATTAGCAGAATAAAGAAATCACAAAGGGAGGATATCATTCAACCCTCTCATCCCCTTCTCAAATCTCACGGCAGACACACCCTTAGAGGCCACAAGTAGCTTCTAGAAACTCATTTTAGGAATGAGAGCCTGAGGCCAAGAGCAGACAACCCGAGATCCCTAAGTTTTGGATGCCCACCACCTCACTGGCTCCATCACCATGCTGCCTTCCGGGACCTGCCCCTCTGCTCAGGGGACCTTGAACAAATGGCCACACTCCTCTGAGGGTCAGTTTCCCCATCTGTAAAATGGGAGTAAGTAATACCTCCCTCCTAGGTCAGGGAGAGATGAAATGAGATGAAATCTGCCAGACCCACTAGGCACAGCTTAGATCACCTCTAAGTGGCCATTAGGTGGAAGTCACTACCCCTGTCATTCTAAATGCTCCCATATCCCCAGCAATCCAGATTACAGACCTCCTGGTTTACTGTGTAGCCCGAAGAAATACACACGCACCTTCCACCACATTTACATGAACTTTACCAGTTTGTTTTCACACCAGCCCACGTGCATATTTGCACGTGTGTGCATTCCAGAGTATTTACCAAGCACCCTCCACGTGTCAGGTCCTGTGCTAGGCGCTGGGGCCGGGGATGACCCGGACCACTCTGATCACTGAGTCTCACAGGGAAGACAAAGTATTTGTTTGCAGAGCTCTGCCTTCCAAGCGGTCTGATCGCTCACGTTTGGACGCCAAACGCTAACATTCCGCTTCCCTTCTGGTTTCCGAACCAGGAGCGATGGCTGCAATCTTTTTTCTTTTCTTTCCGGGAGCCTTGCCTCCCACCACCAGCCCCGGACCGCCCTGCGAAAGGACGCCGCTCTCCTTGGCACCCGGGTTGAGACGCTGCCTGAATGTGCGCAGGAACTCGGAGAAGGGAAAGGCGAGAACAGGAAAGAAAGGCCCGGGAGGAACCCGGGAAGAAGTGGGAGGTCTGCGCCTTTGGAGCCCCGCGCCAGCCCGCCCCGGCCCGTTTGGCACCAGCTCCTCCCGGGCCGCCAGGCGGCTGAGCAAAGGCCGGCCTGACACTCACCCGGCCTTTTGTGGGAGGGAAACACAAAGGAGAGGGAAAAACACGTCTTCCGTTTTGACGGAGGAGGCCGACAGCTCCGGGACGCCTGGACCAGCCAGGAACTCCCGGAGCCGGGCCCATTAGCCTCGGCAAGTGAGCACTCAATTTCGCGGGAAGGGGCTGAGGCCCAGCTGCGCGCGTGGGTGGGAACCGCGGTGCCCGGGACACTCCCAGGACGCGCACACCAGGCGCCGGGCGCAAGACCTGGACAAGTGCCGGGCCGCCTCGAGGACCCGCAAGAGAGCAAGCACCACTGGCCGAGCTCTAGTTTCTGATTATTCCTGGAGGGGGTAGGAGGACTCTCGGAGACGGAGCGAGAAGTGTTCAGCAAACTACTTGCCCAAGGGCTAAAGAAGCCCAGGGGACACAGTCCGCTCCCACCTCCCGAGCAAATCTCTGGCGACTGGAGGATGTTGGGGAAGGGTGCCCGGAGAAGGGGCTTGCAGCCTCGAGCTGCCAGCCCGAGCTCCGGAAGTGGGGAGTGAGGATCGCGAGGTGCCGGTGCACCGCCTCCGAATAGCCACCACTGCCTCGGCTCGGTGGCGCGGCGCTGGGGCCCGGAGCGTCCTTACGCGCGCCCACGCGGGAACCTGGCCAGTAAGCCAGCTCTCCTGCCTCCGGACTGTGCCTTCCCAGGCTCGGAACCCGCGCCGTGCCAGGAGGGACCCCCCCCCCGCCATCTTCGCCCCTGCTTCCGACTCCAGGCTTTGGAACAAGGGCGTAAAGAACCGCGCACTCTCGTGGACCGCGCAGGATGCAGGACGGCCGCCGGTGGCTAAAGCAACAAAAGGAACGGGGGCTCCAGGACACGTGCCGCCGGCTGGACTAACCTCAGCGGCTGCAACCCAGGCACGCACTCGTTGCGCCTGCTGGTGTTTATTAGATACACTGGCGTGCTCACAAGTCCACGCCCCGGTTGGTGGCCCAGAGCTCACAGCCCCACGAATGTCCTCACCGTCGGTGGCCGGGGGAAGCCCAAGGAATGACCTGCAAATACCCGGGCTCTGCCAGCTCCCCACCCCCGCTCCCTGCGTTCTTCTAAGTGCCAGACTCGCCTAACTGAACGGTGCTGGGTCATCCTCCGTGACCGGTGGACGACACATCTCCACGCTTCAGTTCTTCATGTTTTAAATACATATTTAACGGATGGTTGCAGAGCCAGCTGGGAAACGCGCGGGTTGAAAAATAATTCCCCAAAAGGCACGAACTGGGGCTTGGGGGAAAGCCCGCCTGGCTTTCTAGTGGAGACGGGGCTGGAAGACTTATCCAGAAGCTGGTAGCAATAATATGGGTTTCTTTTTGTATTTGTTTATTTTGTACCTTTCCTACTTGAAGGCGAATTATTCGCTAAGTTTATTTGTTTGTCTTTTTTTTTTTTAAAGCCGTACATGCAAGTTAAAAGTTCCCAAATAACGGAGGTAACCAGAGGCCGGTAACACTCCCTGGGAGACAGGGCTGAGGCGCGTTTGTGTGTCTGCAGTATAAAGGTCTAGTGTCCTGGATCTGAAGAAACAAGCCTCTGTACTTGAAATGTATGGGTGTGAGAAATTCAACTAGTGAAAATGTCTGAGGTTAGGGAGACGGCGGCTGCCTCTACTATAAAGGAACCACCAATGCTCGCATCTGCAGTACAGGGAGGGCTGCGCTGTAAAGGGCTGGCTTTTTTTTTTTTTTTTTTCCTGTATGCTTGCTACAGACACAGTCTCTTGATTTTCCCATCTGTAAAATGGGTGGAGGTGCCAGTACCACACGGAATTACCTCAGTTAGGCGCTTCTCCAGATCGGGTTGAATTCCTCACGGTCAAGGATTTCCAGGTTTGGGAGCTAGGCTGCGATGGGTAAAACGTGATCCACCGCGGCCGCAAGCGGTTGGATCTTTCTGTCTGGCCCACGGTGTGGAGAGGTCTTCGCCCAGGCTTGAGGCTTCTTTTTACAGACAAAACAGCTTTGTCCCCTACCCCATGGCGTGGTGACCACCACAAAGATGGTGCAGAAAATACCGTCACCTGGTTCCCGTGCTGTGAGGGGATGCTTAGCTCTGAGCTCGACTCTCCCCTTGTGTTAGCGTGCTTACTATGCGGAAATACCTCGTCCCTGTGTCTACACCACCGTCAACTTTATGAAGAGTGTGATTTTTTTCAAAACACCGTTCTGGAGTCGGTCCCCTCTCTTCTTCCCCGCCTTCTTCCTCGCAAGGCCCTGCACCCAGCTGGGGGCGCTACTGGCCGCCGGCCGAGCTGCGGCAGCCGCCACCTCTTAGAGGCGCGCTTAGAGTGCGAGGAAAGTAGGAGGTTTGAGCCTGGTTATCTTGTACGTTTGCAGCTCAAAATGCCCACGTGTTGATGAAACCCAGGAGGTGGGAACAGGTGGCGAGAACACACACACACACACACACACACACACACACACACATATACACACACATACAGAGAGAGAGAGAGAGAGAGGGAGAGAGAGAGAGAGAAAGGGCGGAGACTCCAGCTCCAGCTCCTGGGTCGCCAGGGTTATCCGCGCGAATCCCCAAGATTCGAGCGCCTTGTGTATCAGGTTAGTTTGTGCGCAGAGCCCCCATCCCGTCCCGTCCCATCTCCCAGCCTGATTTTGTGTTCCTGTATTTTAATAGAAATTTGACCATGTTCCCTCCTCTCTCCCTCGGTCCCAACCGCTGCCCTCTGCACTTCCCCCGCGAGCCCGCCCTCCGCCTCCCCTTAGCCTCTCACACGCCCCCTCGGGGTCCTTGCTCCAGTCCCTCCCCAAGAATCTCCCGGCCGCGGGCGCCCATTGGCTGTGCGCGGGGAGGAGGCGTGTGCCCGGCCCGGCGAGTTTCATTGAGCGGAATTAGCCCCGATGACATCAGCTTCCCAGCCCCCCGGGCCGGCCCAGCTCATTGGCGCGGTGGCCCCTCCAGGACCTGCACTTTGTTCCCCGCCCCCGCCGCGGCCACCGCCGCCGTCGCCGCTGCCACCGGGTTATAAAAACCCTCCGAGCCGGGAAAGGTGCGGATGCTTATTATAGACCGACGCGACATCAGCGCCTTGGGCCGCTTCTCTGCTGCAGCTTTTGGGAACGAGCTCCTCTAATTGCATCCACAGTAAGTGTCCCCGCCCCCCAGCAACTCCAGCCTACATCCCAGGGACAGACGCCCCTCACTTCGGCTGCGACCCGGGAAGCTCCGTTAAAGGGGACGCAGATCCCTCCCCTGCCCGCCTGTTCTCCTGAGCGGCTTCGCTGCTCTGACCCTTCCCACAGTGACCGCAGCACACCTTTCGCCCAAAAGCGAGAAGTCGGGGCAACAATAGCTTCTTCTGCCCAAGTGCCGGTCAGCTGGCGAGCCCCCGGCTGGCCCCGGAGACAGCGCGTGGAATCTGGGCCCGGCGCGGGCGCTGGGTGCCGGCCTATGAGCGTGTGTGTGCTGCGCGCTGTCGATGGAGATACGGTGGATGCGTTTGAGGAACCAAATAAATACTTCTCTATTTAGATCTCCACCTTCCCAAAGAAAAGCCCTCACTTGACACTCTTTCATTCCAGCCCTGGAGATCCTGCCTCCCCATTCCTAATAAAAGGCATAAAAACCCTGAAATGCCACCCTCACTGAGGGGCACCCCATCCTCCCTGGATTAAACCACCTGTGGATGAGAGCGGGGTGAGGTAGCAGGGAGGGAAAAAGAGATGACTTTAGCGCACCTGCACGCCGCAGGAAGGAAGGCCAGAGACAGCGAGGTGCACCAGAAGCGACCGGCCACACGCGCCTGCACCCCGCGCTGCGGTGCAGGCGGGAACAGTTTTTCTGTCTCACTGACCGAGTGCCTCTCGATCTCAGTCTCGATTCTGATCTCTACCTCTCTCGTGTTTCTTCTCCTCTCCACAGTAGGCGTCCGTGGAAGCTCTGAGGACCGAGGGAGGGAGGACCCTGCGAAAGCTGCGACTATCCCTCGGGGCCATGGACTCGGACGCCAGCCTGGTGTCTAGCCGCCCGTCGTCGCCAGAGCCTGATGACCTTTTCCTGCCCGCCCGGAGCAAGAGCAGTGGGGGCAGCGGCTTCACGGGGGGCACCGTGTCCTCGTCCACGCCTAGCGACTGCCCGCCAGAGCGGAGCGCCGAGCTGCGCGGAGCCATGGGCGCGGCGGGCGCGCACCCGGGGGACAAGCTGGGCGGCGGTGGCTTCAAGTCATCCTCGTCCAGCACCTCGTCGTCCACGTCGTCAGCGGCCGCGTCGTCCACTAAGAAGGACAAGAAACAGATGACTGAGCCCGAGCTGCAGCAGCTACGCCTCAAGATCAACAGCCGCGAGCGCAAGCGGATGCACGACCTCAACATCGCCATGGACGGGCTGCGCGAGGTCATGCCGTACGCGCACGGCCCGTCGGTGCGCAAGCTCTCCAAAATCGCCACGCTGCTGCTGGCGCGCAACTACATCCTCATGCTCACCAACTCGCTGGAGGAGATGAAGCGACTGGTGAGCGAGATCTACGGCGGCCACCACGCCGGCTTCCACCCATCGGCCTGCGGCGGCCTGGCGCACTCAGCGCCCCTGCCCGCCGCCACCGCGCACCCCGCGGCCGCCGCCCACGCGGCGCACCACCCGGCGGTGCACCACCCCATCTTGCCGCCGGCCGCCGCGGCCGCCGCCGCCGCTGCAGCCGCCGCCGCGGTGTCCAGCGCCTCCCTGCCCGGCTCCGGCCTGTCGTCGGTCGGCTCCATTCGTCCCCCTCACGGCCTGCTCAAGTCTCCGTCGGCGGCGGCGGCAGCCCCGCTGGGGGGCGCGGGCGGCAGCGGCGGGGGCGGCGGCGGCTTCCAGCACTGGGGCGGCATGCCTTGCCCCTGCAGCATGTGCCAGGTGCCGCCCCCGCACCACCACGTGTCGGCCATGGGCGCCGGCAGTCTGCCGCGCCTAACCTCCGACGCCAAGTGAGCTTGGCCGGTGCAGGCGCGTTCTGGCGAGCGGGGCGGGAGGGGGCGGGTGGGGGGCGGAGGCTGCGGGGAAGCAAGGACTGGCCGGCGCTGGGCCCTGGGAGCTCAGTTCCAAGGAGGAGCGCGGCACCGTGGGCTGGGGGTGGGGGCAATGGTGAGGACGCAGCACCCAGGAACGGAAGCAGTGGAGGCGCGCACTGCACAGTGGGGAGTGACAGGGGCATTTGCTCCGGGACCTGGTTCAACCCCCTCTGGCTTTAAACAGCGCTGCTCGGGTAGACACCGTTTTATATGAAGGCACAGCTACGTGCATCTCTTCCTCCAAACCCCCTTCCCCCGAAAAAGAGGTGATTCTAAAAACTGTAGTTTCCCTGCGAACTTGGCCTCACACGGCCGGGGCAGCCCTTGGTTATACCGGGGAGGAAAGGAGGGAGGGGAGCGTTGGAGACTTCCTTTCCTGCCTCCTCTCTGGGCGGGAAGGAGACTCTCAGCCACACTCCAGAAGCGGCTGTCCGGGCCTTGCCCTCACGGGTCGTCCCTGGCCCAGGGCCAGGGGTACCAGTTGGTCAGAAGCTGGTATTTGGTACCAGAAGCACTTACGGTCGTGTCCAATCTCCACATGTGGGCAAACCCACAGCTGTCTCAGAACTGTTACCGTTCCTCCCTGTCGCTCCTATTGGTTTGGGGGCTTGTGGCTTTCTAATAAAATCTGTCGATGTTCCTTTTTCAACAGTATGAGCAAGCTTTATAGACGATCAGAATAGAACCACTTGTGGATTGGAATAACCTAAAACTGTCGACTTTAGGTGCGGGTGTTTTTTTAGTTATTTTGAAGTAGAATCTCCCTCCCTTCCCATTCTTTCCATCTCTGAGCACAAAGTGATTTGATTTCTTACCTGACTGGGAGCAGTCATTTCGGTACCCGAGGGTTTGACAGAACTCAAAGGATGTTGCTGTGAATATAGTTTTGGTTATTTGGGGAGTTCTGTTGGCTTTTTAGTTTTTTCTTTCTTGGATGTGTAAATATCAATAACGAGGTAAGTGCGTGCTGCGGAGCTGTTTGCTCACATGACTGCCAGTCCTACCCCCTCACCCCCCAGTCTAAGCCGTGTTTCTTCTATATTGGTTTCTTTTCGCCAGTTTAACACAAATGACAAACTCCTCCGTGCTTCCTGTCTTCCGCAAACCGCCTGGGCGCTACCGGAGTTGCAATATGGGCTTCACGGCGTCTGCACGTAACATCCCGCCTCTGATCGCTGCCCCTTGCAGAGAGTGTATCATCTGTTTTATTTTTGTAAAAAGAAAAAAGTGCTAAATAATATTTATTACTTGTTTGGTTGCAAAAAAAAAATGAAATAAATGATCGAGTGTTGAGATTTTAAATAAAATTTAAAGTAAGTCCGGTGTTTTCCAGCCTTGTGGGTGGGAGGAGGTGTGGGGAGCTGCCTGGGGAAGGGAGTGCAGGATTCCATCCCTTTCGGCCGGATTTGGGGACCGTTCTGCTGGTTTTGCCCTGGAGAAAGATAAAAGGGTTGTTTGCCTATTTTCCTCCCCCGTAACAAACATACTCACATTCTCTTTAAAACACGTTCTGAGCACATCCTCCGGGCGCCTCTCACAACTCGTTTTTATTTTTATTTTCTAACGCCTAATCCGGAACTCCTTTTCCCTTTGGTTGAGGATTATGTTAATTGAAAGTGAAAATTTCCCTCCCTGCTCGAGGAACTTGGGGCCTCCGGAGTGAGGCCCGTGCCTTTGACTGGGGGGTCCGGGCGCTCGGTCTCCTGCCCTGCCGCGATTCCATTTGCTCTCTGCTGAGAGGTGGTCGCCCACCCGCATCCAGCTCGGGGCTTCAGCTGTGGACCAGCCACGTGAGGCCGCCCCCGCGACCGGCATCGCCACGGTGTTCCCGGCAGAGCGCTGCGGGACCGTTTGGCGCGGGATCCGCTAACCCTTCACTCCCTTCCCTGCGCTGTGCACGACCCTGCCCCGGCGCCCACCCCGGCCTTGAACTGCAATATGTCAGGTGCTGGGAACTGCCCGCGGGGAGCGAGACTGTTGCGAGACGCGCTTTGGCCTCGTGCTCTTCCTCCAGGGCCACCTCTGTTTTGTCGCCGCTACCGGGTTCTCCACAATCCAAAACTGCAATACAAATTTAGGACGTGGCTCTTAAGAGAGATTCTGGGTAAAAGTTAAAAAGCTTCGGCCTTTCCCGATCAAGGAAGAGGACAGACCATTTTGCAATCTTTCAGCCCGCCGGCTTACGGAAGAACGCGCACCCTTGAACGCAGCGAAGTGCGGACGCAGTGGACTGGTCCCGCGGCCCTGGGCCCTCTCGCCGACGACGTCTTTGGTGGCCACCGGTGGAAGGTCCCTGCGCCTAGGGCCCCCCGGGGCGGGGAAGGTTTCCCCGGTTGGAACCCCACTTCTTGAGGTCGCCCCTGAGCCTAAGGAGGACACCCCTTGCCCGGGAATGAGGGTAGCTCCATCCCCTCGCTCGGGGACAGGTGCTTCCAGGTCCTCCAGAAGGTACTATCGGGCTGCTGACCTAAACAGCAGGCAGGCGCCCAGGGATGGGTACTGTAGGCCTCGTACCCGGCTTCGCTTTTGACGGAAGGCTGGGAAGAGGCCGAGGGGCTGCGGAGGGGAGAATAAAGGGGGTGGGGCCCAAACCGCACCACGCGAATCCAAGAAGAGAGTAGGGCAGGATCTAGTAGCTTTTATTTCGAAATCCCATTTGAAACGAAAGTTGTTACGAATTCAAAGCTGGGTCCTGCTCCAGCCGAAGACACAAACAGAGGGGACCCCGCGGGATGCGGGTAGGGGGTGGGGCTCCGTCGCAGTCTCAGCTTCCTTCACCCACCTCAAGCCTTGACGTGTGCAGCCGTGGGCTCCCGGCGTGCGCGGTGTATGCATAGAGGGGCAGTTGCTGAAACAAATAAATCAAGTCTTTCCCCACAATCCCCATACCCAAACTCTCGGCCCGCGTCCAGCCGCCAGTCTCGCTAGACCTGGGCCTCCAAGGAAGGAAGGCCTGGTTCCAGCCAGGCTCCGGGCCCTCCCCGGAACCACCCACCTAAACCTTGCGCCCAGCCACGGATCTGGGCCACCACTTGGGAGAGCGCAGCGTCCTCGGACTCCGAGTCGGCGCGCACAGGCGCACACGAGCGCGTACGTCCGCCCGGGGCAGGTGGCTCCTTGCAGAGCGGCCTTAGACTGGGGGCAGCCTGGGTGGGTGACTCAGGCCAGCGGTTGGGCTTCGGAGTAGAGCGAGAAAGAATGTTATGCTACCACGCGGACTTCCAAGGCGCACCCACAACCCCCAGTGAAAGCGAGGGGAGGGGAGAAGGCGGTGGCTAAACGGTCCCGGGAGAGACGCGGTCGGTCCGCAGGGCACTGGGACGGAGGCCCCCTTCCCGGCAGCATTAACTTCTCTCGTGCGCTGGTCTACAGCTCAGCTTCCCCACGCCCCACGTGGCCCTTGCAATTCCTCAGCTCTCAGCCTTGGGGCCCAGAGACTTCTGTCACCAGCCCCCAAGGTCTTCGAGAGTCTCTCCAACCCCTCCCCCACCATAAAAAGCCGCTGACTTAAGGTTGAGGGGCAGTGCCTCCTCCATGGCCTCTGTCCTCCAGAGCACTGTCCTACCTCTTCACTCCCTTACTGGGCAGCAGACACAGAGAAATGACTGTTCCCTGGATTCTGTGTTGGAGAGCATGCCAGAACCCCTGGGTGTTGTCCTGCACCTCTAGCGCCCATAGAGCTGAAACTCTGAATCCCAGGAACAGGCAGTAAGCCAAGGGGCAAAGCAAAGCTTCACACCTAAAGCACATCTCAGTTGGGAACGTTGCTGAGACCCAAGGTGTCACACGCACTCCGAGAGGATGGCTGTAGGAAGAACTATACCGGGGCACTCATGCAATCTGGGGTTGGGACAGCCCAGCAAGTAAGACCCGTCCTTCTCATTCCCAGACTGAAACCAGGGAAAAGCCCTGAGGCCAGGGCATTGGATTTTAAAGCCCCCAAGACACTCTCAGTGCTGGAGAGCTGTCTGTCTGCCTCGCCTTAGGGCAGAACCCACCTAGCAATCTGTCTGAACTCCCTCTACTAAGTAAACACCTTGATGCCCCCTAGAAGTTCACCAAAAGCCAAAGATTCCCCCTATACAAGCCCACCTCTCATTTTAGGTCCTTCTTTTAGTATGGCCCCAAGTCTGGGTCTCCACACACATGCTCCACAGTACCAGTAAGGATTATGGGGGTCTTTGACGGGGGTCCTACACCAAAGGTCTCAAGACTTTGCTGGCGACAGGCTCTTCAGTCATTGTCTCTGCAGACCTGTAAGAGGGGCCAGATTCAGGCCTGGCGGTTCTCAGGGTAAGTTGTTGCTGCACTGAGTCCCACCCTGGCTGAGGAGGGGTGCCTGTGGAACAGCAGGGAGCAGCATGCCACTCCGTGGCTTGGAGGCTGCAGACAGATCATAGGCTAGACCCCTGGGGCTAAGCCCTCCACCCCCTGTCAGGGTAACGGGCCAGCCTAGGCAGGGCAGAGACGGGCATCACCCCTCACTCCCATCGCTACTTCCCATCTCTCTCTTGTGACTGCTTTGTTGCTACAGGGCCGCATCCATTTGTGGCTGGGGTTAATGGGGGGAGGGGACGCTGCAGAGAAGAACAGATGTGGCCGATCGGGGAGCAAGGAGGCAGCACGAGGCTGCACCTCGGGGAGTTCAGGATACTAATAATAGGCGGAGGAGGCTGGAAAAGGAGGCACTAACATTTATGGAAGGCTAGTTGGTACAGAGCATCGCGCGGAGAGCTTTGCGTGTGTTATTAATTCATTCAATTCTCCCGGTAACCCTTTGAGGATGGTGCTACTATTATTCCATTTTACATGCGAGGAAACTGAGGCACAGGGAGGGTGAGTGGCTTGCTGAGGGGAGGAGACAGTAAATGGAGGCGGCAGGGCTGTAATCTGGGAGTCTGGCTCCAGAGCCCACCTCGGGGAGGTTGCCCCATCCGCACCAACGCCCCCCTCGCCGCCTCCCCCTCCAGG
The DNA here is from genome assembly GCF_963455315.2 of Globicephala melas. Taxonomy (NCBI): domain Eukaryota; kingdom Metazoa; phylum Chordata; class Mammalia; order Artiodactyla; family Delphinidae; genus Globicephala; species Globicephala melas. The sequence goes on along the minus strand of NC_083317.1, from coordinate 11,968,942 downwards.
CTGTCCCCAGATTCTGGCTGAGCCGCCAGCCTCGGGAATCGTCGGAGCTCCCGCGCTGCAGCCGGCCCGCACCACGCCCAGCCCCCTTAGGTGACGCTCTCAATGCTTCCCTTGTGCGCCTGGACCCCATCTGGCCCCGACGCCCCCATCTGGACGGCGGGCGGTGCAGAAAGGCCTTAGCAATTAGCGGGCTCGGGTGGGCGCGCGGCGCGGGCGGAGAAGGGCCGCAGCGGGGGAGCTGAAGCGGCCCCTAATTAGGCGGCCGGCGGCGCCGAGAGGGACTATCGTTCGTGGCGGGACAGCTGCCACCTCCGCTGGCCCGCGGGCTGCATCCCCTGCCCGGTTGCGCCGTCCACACCGCGTGCTGCAACTCGCAGAGGAGTCCTGCACGGGTCGGGCTGTGCGACCTCCGAGGAAGCGGTGGGGTGCGCGAGCAGGGAGGGCGCGCTGTCCTCCCCGGGAACCTCGGGCCTCACTTTACAGCACGCCGAGGGCCCCACAGACACGGGAGGGGGCCGACTGCCCCGCGGGCTTCCAGCTTGCGACCACGGAAAGTGGCGCGGCTGACCAGGACCGCCCAGCTGGGCACCGGAGTTGGGGTCCTCCAGCCTCCCCGTCGCCGTTCTCAGGGAACTGACTTGCTCTGTGATCTCGTGCCGAGCTGCGCGCCGGCATCCCCTCCACCCCTTGCTTCCTGGATCCCGAGCAGGCAGAACGGGCCCGAAGGGGACGCGCACCCACGTCCTCCCCTGCCGGGGCCCCAGCGCGACCCGCTCGGGCTAGGATTGAAGCAGCTGCCTTGGACGGCGCGCGGCTTTCCTTTGGGGAGCTTTGAGTCTGCGGCGGCCGCAAGGCCTCTGAGTCCACTAGCTGTGGGCGGGGCTGGGAGTCCCCCCGCGAGAGGGAGACACGCAGAACCCACCAGAAGCGCCTACGTTCACGTGGAGGCCAAACAGCATCCCGGACACCGGCCGGGCACCGGCACCCGGGTCCACGCTCCCTAGTCCACACCCGAGCTCGGGCTCACGGGTACAGGCGCACCGGTGAGCCTGGAACCTCGAAGCCTTGGCCTTGGTCTGGAAGCCATTGGGGCCTGCTGAGCCCTGGAGGCCCGGTGAGCCAGTGATCGTTGGCCAAGGACAGCTCCGTTTACCTTCCCCTTCCTTGGCTTCCGGGAAAGCTGGGAATCTGTCCCCTTCCGCTCCTTCTAGCCCTTGTAGGCCCGGCCCACCGCCCTTCCCTCTGCCGGCCTCCCAGCCCAAGCCTGCTTTCTGAGGCCTCGGCTTCCGGGGGAAGAGCCAGTGGGAAACAGGACCATGAACAATTCACTCCCTCTCCGTCCTCACATCTTCTTGGCAGTAGAAGCTTGCCTTGCAGAGCAGGGCTGGAGTGGCCTCCCAGAAGCCTTGCGGGCTCTCTCTGACCTCAGTTTCCTCACCTGTAGAATGGAGCCAGGTTGGGTGATCACCAGAGCTCCGTGGGAGGATCAGGCTAGACCCTGGGTATCCGAGCCCTCAGGATCCCCGGATCCACCTCTGGGCAGAGGTTCTGGGAGCCCCTGTCTGGCAGAGAGGGTAGGATGGGTGAAAACAACTCCCCTTAGTGTCCTGTGTGTGCACCAAGAGAGTTCACAACCTCCACTGAAATGGGCGTGTAGACAATTCTAGAAATGACTCCCATTGGTCCTTGGCTTTTCAGCTCCCCCAGGGTACAAACTGGCTCGGATGCCTTTGTATCTAGACATTCCTGCTTGATGTAAAAGAATGAATGGATGGATGGTGTACTGGGAGTGAATGGAGGACTCAGAGAAGGAAGAGGTTTCCAGAGTGTGGAGAGGGAGACGAGAGTGTGAGGGGCCAGAGAATCACGCGCTGATAGGGGCCCCTGGGGCCCCTGAACCCAGGGCAGCTGGGTTCCGATTCCCCCGCACTACAGAGAGCCGAGTTATCAGATCTCCCGGGGCGTCTGTCTCTTCTTATGTAAATAGAATAGGTAATAATAGTAGCAGACAATTGTGTTATTGCCAGGATTAAATGAAATGGCCTAGGATTAAATGAATGGCCTCCTACCTGATCTTAGCCATGAACGGATGGGCCCAGGGACCTGGCCAGGGTATAGCGGCTGCACTCTCACTCATGAGCCTGGGCCTCCAGAAAGCAGCCACCAATGTTTAGGTCATCTTTTGGGGGTGGGGAAGCACTCAAACACCATGAAGACGGTGATTGGGCAGCTGGGTATGGGGTGGTGGTAGGCTGCCTTGGCCGGGCTCCACCGGCTGTGTGACCTGGAACAAGAGACGGGCACTTTCTGAACTTTAGCTTCTTTATCTGCAAAATAGGGGCGTGATGCTAGTACCATTTCCATAGGGAATCAGGTTTGAAAGGGAGAACCAGGCCCTGGGCCTGGCATACAGGGCAGGCCCACTGAGGCAGACCAGTCTACCTAGCTGCTGGGGTGTCATCTCACTGAATCTTCTACAAGGTCCTACAAGGTAGGGTCCCTGTTACTCTGTCACATGACCAGCCCCGGAGCATCCCAAGGGCACCTATATGACCCAGAACCCCAGGAGAGGCCCAGAAGTGTCCCTGAGCTCTATATACAGAGTCCAATCCCCACTCCCACCCTGCAGGGCAAAGCCCCCGTTCTCACCTCCGCTGGCCTCAGGGTGCCTGGTACGGGGCCTGGCACATAGTCCTTGCATTGGCTAGTGGAGCAGGGCCCACTCCCTGCATAGCAACCAGAATCAAGTCTTTTTAAGGGCAGGAGCCAGAATCAGAGAGGAATTAATTGAAGGGAAAGTTGTCTGAGAAACCGAGGCCCCAGCCCCGCAGTTCTCTCCCCTCCCTCTTGGGGGGAGCCCTTCCTCTCAGGGCCAGGCCTGCTGGTCCCTCTCTCCGCGCCCCTCGGATGCCCAGTGCAAGGGGTCAGCTGGAAGGTGAAGGACCCTTCCTGCTCTAGAATTGCCAAGGACAGCCACAGTGGTGGGGCCTCCTGGGAGTGGGGCTGGGAGCTCCCCATCACCCCACTTCTGACCTCGCCCAGCTATTCAGGCCCGTACAGCTCATGAAGACACCAGAGTGCTGTGTGGCTCAGCCCAGACAGGAAGGCAGTGACCTAGTGCAGCCCGTGTGCAGCAGGGGCAGGGAACTCCAAGCTGTTAAACCAAAAAGGCGTGGAAGACCCCTCCAGCCCGGGGGCTTACCCTGTCTCCCCTCTCCTTCCCATCATCCCTTCCACCAGATGGGAGTGGGGCTCAGGCCCCAGCCACCCACGGGCAGATCTGACTGTCATCACCCCCGCATTTCGGGGGTTGAATCTATCAGTCACTTGAAAAAATTTTTTTATTGAAATATAGTTGATGTACAATGTTGTGGTAGTTTCAGGTGTATATTTATATATATATATATATATATATGTATATATATTCATTCTTTTTAAGATTCTTTTCCATTATAGATTATTACAAGATATTGAGTTCCTTGTGCTATACAGTAGGTCCTTGTTGATTTCAGTCACTTCTTTTTGTTTGTTTTAATTGAGGTAAAATGTCTGTAAGATGAAATTAGTCATTTTCAAGTGAACAATTCAGTGGCATTCACAAGGTTGTATACCCACCACCTCTCTCTAGTTCCAAAGCATTTTTATCCCCCAAAGGAAAACCCTGAGCCCGTTAAGCAGTTACTGTCCACTTGCTCTGCCTCCAGCCCCTGGTAACTGCTAATCTGCTTTCTGTCTCCACGGATTTACCTACTCTGGACATTTCATTTAAATGGAATCATACAATATGTCCGCTTTGCATCTGGTTTTTTCCCTTAGTGTAATGGTTTTGAGGTTTAGCCATCCTGTAACCTGTGTCAGTGCTTCCTTCCTTTTCAAGGCTGCATAATATTCCATTGTATGGATGTACTGCATTTTGTTTATCCATTCATCTGTTAACTTCTGAGTAACTCCTCAGGCCATTGCATGTGACCTGCCATGGTGAAAAGAAGCCTGGGCTAGGAGTTAAAAGTCTAGAGCAGGCTGGGCGTTCTAAGGCAAGTTGCTTGACCTTTTGGGGCCTCAATCTATGCATCTATAAAGTGAAAAGACCCATTCTAAGTTGTGGCCCTCTGTGACTTTTCACAGTGCTGAAGTCCTCCCTGACACTTGTAGAGAGAAGCCCCATGACTTTCTTGCCAGCCATAACCCTGTGTCAGGGACCCCCAGAAGAAAGCCCCGGGGCTGGACAGGCACCTCCAGTGGATCAGACCCCCCTAACAAGTCTGTACCTTTGGGTCTCAGAGAGGCCGAATCTTAGTGAGAAGTGTGGCTGAAGTAGGTAGTGTTTTGTGAGTTATTCCCTTATTAAATACCCAGCCAGATTCTCATCACCTGCGACTTGATGATGAAATGGTCAACTTACTTGTTGCATATACAGGACCTCATTATGATATAGTTAAGAGTCACATTTTAAGAAGCGGACATTGAACTAGATCATGAGGATTTAACGTAAATCGGGAGGTTGTAGAAATAGAGATCCTGGCTCCTGTAATCTGCGTCTTTCATCTGACACACATTAATCACCCTTTTAGCCCATCTCCTGCTTTGGGCAGGTTGGAAACATACAGAAACAGAGTTAAGAACTATGCTCTTCTTAGCATTTAAGAGCTTTGAGGGAACTCCCTGGCTGTCCAGGGGTTAGGACTTGGTGCTTTCGCTGCCGAGGGCCTGGGTTCGATCCCTGGTTGGGGAACTAAGGTCCTGTAAGCTGCACAGTGTGCCCCCCCCCCAAATTGAAAAACAATAAAAAATAAAAATGAAAAAGAGCTTTGAGACCTACCCTAATTGGAGGGGGGGTTAGCCTACTGCCCTTTCCAATTGGAACTGAACTGGGGTGGAGGTACCATTATCTCAAGGATGGTTCACATTTCGCTTTGGAATATGGAAGCTCCGTAAATTGACATGATAATTTCATCTCCTTCTCTTTCAATACTCCAGCCTTACCCTGGCACTTTCAATCCCCTTACTCTACTCACTGTTCTTTTCCCCATACTATATTTTTAAAAATTTGTTAATTTTGTTGTTTACTGTCTGTCTTCCCCAGTGGAGTATACGCTCCAAGAGGCAGAGGTCTTTGTTCATCCTGATCGCTGGTATAGATCAGTGCCCAACCCACAGTAAGAGCTCAATAAACAGTCGTTGAATGAATGAATGATGAATGCACATGGAGGATTTTTGCCACCAAACCCTTTCCTAACTAGAGCAGAAGAGGTCCGCAGCTTCACTGGGAAGCTTCCACACAAGAAAACACAAGCAGAAGCTGCTCCTGTGGGGGAAAAAAAAAAAAAAAAAGCATTGTTGAACTCTGCCTTCCCAAAAGTACACTTTAAAAATCAGCCAGGTCTTGGAGGCTGGTCATGTATTGGTCTTGGGATAAGGGGCAGATACGCGGTTTTCTGAAATAATTTATCAGTTAGGACCAACAAATTTACTAAAGCTATAGCATCTTACAAACTTACGAAAGCTGTAACACTTAACAAACTTACGAAAACCGTAACATTCTCCACTACTTCCTTGAGTCCCTTGGGTTAGTTTTTGAGGATAATTGGGATCTAGACCTCGAGGTCTCAAACTGACCTTTAAATTAAATGGATTCATAGTTGGACAATTTGTCCTAATCCTTTGGGAGGCAAAAACTCCTTGGGTTAAAAAGAAAATAAAAAAGGCAAATATTCAATTTGATGCATCTTTCCGATGGGAGCATATTTGAAAGAGGAAAAATATTTCCCGGTATATTAGCAGCTCCCCAAAATCATCCACGTCAAAGGGTAGGAGGGTGGCTGCAGTCAGCATAAACCTTCACATTACATGTCCTAAGGGGAAAAAAAAAAAAAAAAAAAAAAAAACCTCCTCAGTGGTTGTATTTATCCCGAATGCAAAACTGTCCCCTTTGTTGAGGTCGGCTGAACCAACGCGGCCAGGAGAACAATGTCGAGTCTGCTGGCGGGCCATGTGCTAATGTGCTCATGCATTACAGGCCGCAACAGATGGCTGTGAGAACACCCGGGCCGGCGCCTGCCTGGGTCAGGATGCAACGCCCAAAGCCTCCTTCCCAGTTCTGTCCTGTTATCAAAACACTGCTTCTCTTTGGAGAGATGACGGCTGTCTCAGGGAGGCGGGCCAGGCCCCTGCTGCAATGCAGGGGCACCACGGGAGAGCAAAGGTGCAAAGGAATCATTATTGGGGGGGTGAGGGGCTTTGCTGGTTTGTTTGAACAATGTTGCAGAATGGAAAAGTATTCATACAGTTGAAAGTCAGAAGCAAGGAGACACATGCTGTATTGTTCCAACATGTTAGCCCATGGGTACCGCTCACATCTTTCATCTTCTTCTACGCCCAAGATTTGGTGTTTTGGGTGTAGTTCTAATTTCTCTCCCCTTCCCTCTGAGGAGTCTTTCTTCTCTCTTTCCCCTCATCTCAGTGAATCACTGAGGAGAGAGAGTAAGCCGGCGCCCAAAACCAAAACCAAAACAAAACCCAGCTTTCTTGCAACCACATAGAAGAGTTCAGAGAAATTCCTTTGGAAATGTAACTAAGTGGGATGCGTTGATCCCTGTTTCTCTGCAATGGAGAAGAAAACCCACAAGAGGCATCACCTCCACCTTGAAGCAAAGGCTTGAGCAGGTTGGGCTGAGCCGACACCTTGAGGTCCAAACGTTCCGGGACAGGATGCAGGACCATCAGTGACCGTCTTGTCTCCCCACCCGTGGAGCCAGGCTGGGCAGTCCAGGCCACCCTGCCCACTCTCCCGCTCACGTCCCCAGGGCTGGAGACCAGGACTCACTCTAAGCAAAGCCTCCCGGGATGAAAATAGCATGGGGAGGGCGGCATCTCAGATTCATCCCAGATCCACACAGGGGGAGAGGTGCACCCACAGCACAGAAACAGACAAGCCGGCTTACCCTTGCCATTTGGTATTCAAAGTTGGTCTAAGCTTCATGGGGTTCATGCGGGGAGCCCTGGGAAGCTGGCACGCACCCCAGCCTCTCCTCCCCAGCTGCCTGTGGTGCTCAGCGTTCTTCCTGCTAATGCCAATGTCTGGATACGTGTGGTGTCTCCAGAAAGCCCTGTAAAAATGCCCATTGCCTGGGAGGGAATACAGAGCGAGCTGTGAGCAGAGGTCAGTCTATAAAGTATTATTGATAACACCAAGTAGGGTCCCGAGAGCCTGGAACAGGTGAATTTTATGTAGAAGGGAAGCAGGAGAGGCCAAGAAGAGAGGGATTAACAGGACTAGTGCCACGCGGGCCAGATGCAGGCTTTGGGGAGGGATATTGAAGGGTGTATTCGTTAGGATACAGGTTGGGCGCTATAACTAAGGAAACTCCAAGACAGTTAAAGTGAAATGAAGTTAAAGTCTAGGGGAGGTTGTCCAAGGCTTGTCTGGAGGTTTGATGGTAACAGGGACCCAAGTTCCTTCCCCATTGTGGCTCTGCCGTCCTCAACACACAGCCTCCACCTATGGCCAATAAGACAACTCCAAGCCCTGCCATCATGACCATCTTCTGGCAAACAAGACTGGGGAAGGGGTGGGCCCTCCCTTCCCTTCCCTTCCCTTCCCTTCCCTTCCCTTCCCTTCCCTTCCCTTCCCTTTACACACATACATAAGTGGCACACCTCACTAGCTCCTGTTCCCCAAGGGCAGAACTCAGTCATATGGTCACATCTAACTGCAGAGGAGGTTGGAAACATAACTTTCCTGTGGGTGGCTGTGTGCTAAGTAAAACTCCTGTTACTAATAAGGGGAGAGCAGAAACTGGGGGACACAAGTGCAAGCCACGCAGGGCTGGGGGAGGAACTTCCCAAAGATCTTGGCATCTGCGGCAACTGACTCACGCCTGACAAATGTTTGTTGTGGACCAAGCACAGGCTGGAATCCGTTTTCTAAGGGAAAGGGGATGAATTTCCATATGAGCAGTGGGGAAAAGAGAACTTCTAAATAAAAATAGTACATTTCTATAGCACTTGCTGGTTTGTAGGGCCTTTTACATTTTACACTCATTGACTTGTTTAAAATGAGGAGCCAGGGACTTCCCTGGTGGTCCAGTGGCTAAGACTCCACGCTTCCAATGCAGGGGGCCCGGGTTCAATCCTGGTCAGGGAGCTAAGGTCCCACCAGCCACACAGCATGGCCGAAAAAATAAAACAAAATAATAAAAGATAAAAGAAGAAATTAACCTTGTTATCCTGATATTAACTGAACCATAGATTCTGTTTGGATGTCACCAGTTTTTCCGCTAATGTCCTTTGTCTGTTCCAGAGAAGAGTGGATGATACCACATTACACTGAGTTGATCTTTATGTTTAAGAGTGTTGACCAAAGACTTGCTTGAAGCGGTTCTAGATACTGCTCCTAGGCAACATATTATACAAAAATTCCACTGTTGTGAAAAACGGACACAGAGAAAGCTAATCACCACTGGATTAAGATTTGGTGGAAGGAGACATAAGATTAAGGGGAAATCAGGTGAGCATGGTACACTGGGAGGAAGTATTAAAATCCCTGGGAGTGGAAAAGGGCTGAAACATCCTAAGGGACCACATAATTAAAGCACAACAGATAACAATTTCCCTGAAAAAAAGGATGCAGGGAGAAAGAGGCGCCAAAAAGACTGCTCAGAGCAGAGAAGGATCCGTTTTACAAAGTGACAGGAGAATCTCCCTCTTTTTTTTTTAACATTTTATTTTATATAGGAGTACAGTTGATTAACAATGTTGTGATGGTTCCAGGTGTACAGCAAAGTGATTCAGTTTTACATATATATGTATCTATTCTTTTTCAAATTCTTTTTCCATTTAGGTTGTTAACATAATATGGAGCGGAGTTCCCCGTGCTATACAGTAGGTCCTTGTTGGTTATCCATTTTAAATACAGCAGTGTGTACATGTCAATACCAAAGAGAATCTCCCTCTTAAAATCTTCGTAAGAGTCTAATTTCCACGGTCACTCATGCTGCTGAGTGATTAAGAGCTTACCAGGGGAAAATGTGAGAGGAGAAAACAGCGACAGGAGTCTATGCGTGGATGCATCTCGATGCAGATAGAAGAGTCACGCCTATTTCAGAGCTGCCAAAAAAAGCCTCACTTCTGTAATTAAAAAGAGCCTGGTTGCTTTCAAATCTGCACTGTAAACATTCAGAATCCACTTTATCAGAGTCAATTGATAAGGAACCTTTACTTATTTAGAGACGCCACCAGCACACCTAGCTGAATCACTGAGAAGTTCAGTAAAACTCTGGTAGAGAGCGAGGGATAGGCACCAAGTTTGGACACAGGCGAAATAACATAGAGCATATGTCGGTCTCCGAAACCTCTCATGCAGACATTCTACTGATCCCATTATATCAACATTATAACTGGAATTACTACGATTTTTTAAAAGGACTATAAAATAATATCAGAGAAGAGGAGAGACATGAGATTGGAAAACAAGGAAACGTGATACAGTGGAAGCAGACTTTCTCCATCTGGCATATGGCGCTGCTCCCCCAGCCCTCGATTAACACCCCCAACTCTATCTCCACCATTCTCCATGTGTATGTTCCTAATTTGGAGTATTAATTTCTTTCCTTGTTTTGTTTTCTGGGACAAGAGAATCTAATTAACAATGGGTAAGAAAAGCATGACTCTTAACAGGAGAATGGATGTCACAGTCTTTTCCAAATCAGAGCAGAAAAGTTCCAGGAATACATATCATTTGAGAAATTTAACAAGCTGTGGAATAAACCTAACCCTTCAGGCTAATGGAAATCACAAGGAGTAAATGCACAGGAGATTTGCGTGAAGGTGACTAAAATTAATAAAATAGAACATGCCCCGTTGGATAGGATCGAAGAGCAGATGCTAACTTAGCTGAACTGACAATAAGCAAAGCGATGATTAGCTGTACTGTGATGGCTCGCTGACCTGGCCAACACATCTGAGAGTGGTCCAACTGGAGTCAGTAACCATGGTGTCAGGGCAGGTGAGAGACAGGGATCACCCCGTGAAGAGCGTGGCCTTCTGGGAAGGCCAGCTAGAGAGACAACAGGCTGGATGATTACACCAAATCTTGTTGTTCCACACGTTCAAGACAACCGGTGCATTATGGGTGACTTAGCAGGTGGAGAAAGCAAGAACAGACTGGAGGTCCGAAAGGTGGGGGAGGCTTCAGGGAGGCTGGGGGACTTAAACCGGCCCTGAAGGACGGATCCGATTTGAGCATGGAAATGGGGGATGCTCAGAGTTCGTCCACCCTTGGGTTTATTCGGCTCAGAAAACTCTTGCATCCTTCTGACTATGGGGAGAGCAAGGTCAACTTGTAGTAACGAATAAGACCTCCACCCTCGGGTCGTGGCTCACAAGCCCGGCTGTTCATCAAAACCATGTGGGTGGTTTGTTTGTTTGGTCTTAACGTCCACCCCAGGGTCTGACCCCAAACCTACTGAGTCAGCATCTCCGGGGGCTGGTGCCAGGGATGTGTGTGTTTGTAAACATCAGGTCATTCTGACCCAGTGAGCTACTCCAATGACCCCACGTCAAAGACGAAGAAACTGAGGCCCGGAGAAAGGACGCGATTGGCCCATGGGACACATAGAGTGAATTCCTTCGGCAGGTGAATTTCCAAGCATTTCCTCAACCCTTCTCCCCCAGTGTTGTGCTTGGAAACCCCACTGCAGTGGCAAGCAAGTGTGACCCTAACATCTCCTGGGCTGGGTCCTGACTGCCCCACGGGGTCCTGGAGGTTATAAGGGTGTATTGAAGCTCTGTGCCTTGTGGTCACTTCATTGCTAACAACCCACTTACCTGGAAGACAGAGAAGCAGCTTCTTGATCCAGCCCTGGAATTGGACCGTTTGTCCCTAGGGAGGTGGGGGGATGGTTAAAAACAAAACTGCTGACGTGACAGTTTTGCCTTTTCCTGCTTTGCCTTTGACCTAAGCCTCTGAAACTGCTCCAACTGCAGACACACCGTCTCTGAGAAGTAAGGGTGCTCTGTGGCCCCTTAGCCCAAACCTCGTTCCCTCCAGGCTGTCACCCTAGGGGTTCCTTGCAAATGCTTTCAGGCTCGTTTCTTATTTTTAAAAAGGATGTGTATAAACATGCAAGACCTGCTCTATTTTAGCCGGAACAAACAGATTCATGTTCCTAAATGCTCTCGTGCCTCTCCCCGCTCCTCTCATAATTTACTAACACGTCATCCCATCCCCACCTCCGGATTTCTTTCCAGATGCCTCTGAATCCCTAAGCCAGGCCACCGTCAATTTCTGTCCTCCTGCAGCACTTCCTCCCACGAGACCTTGCAGCTCCTGCCAGGCCCGCCTGATCTGTTGCCCAACTGTCTTCCTCAACTGGTACCCAGGCGGGCGGCGTTCAGACCAACCCTCAGCTGCTTTTCAACAACGCTGGCCTTTTCTCTACATGCCCCATCCTCCATCTCAGTCTTCCCCAAGCTTTTCCATTTTCAAAGAGAGTTTCTTACCTCTCATTCCAAAGGTGAATCCTCCAGGTCAGGGGTCTCTGGCCACCCTGCCCTGTGCATACCCTCTGTCCTCCCCCTGCCCCCTGCACATTGTCCCCGACATCCCATCAGCTTTGCTTTGGAGGATGCTCTCTGGCAAGGGGCAGAGGCCACTGGAGAAAGTGGGGTTTAGAGATCGCGCGATTTCATTTGTTCTTCTTCCTCCTCGTTAATACTGAAAACCCTTTCAGCGACTGATTTGCTCACCAAATATTTATGAGCCGCCTGCTGTATATCAGGCACTGAACTGAACCCTGGGATAGCTGGCCGATTGCTAGGTATTAAGGTTCAATACGAAGGTTTAGAAGATTATTCAGAAATCAACTCCAGAGTTGCCTAAAGAAATAGATCAAAGAATCCAAGTGAGTAAAAAGTCTTTTTTCTACCTTTTTCTAAGTGGACAGTTACCAAGAGACAACAAAAAGCATGTCACAAAATTTGTGTAGGGTCCAGGGACTTGGCTGGGTCATAAACAAGGCCTTAATTATACACAGCTTAGTGTGGTCCCATTGATTTAGGGACATTTATTAAGTGCCCCCCCGCCCCCAGTTTCAGGGTCCTTCCTCTTCCGCAGATATCTGCAACCCCATGACTGTAGGGTCGTGGTGATGGGGCTTAAAAGTCCAACGAGTGCCCAAAAGTTCTAGCAGTCTGTTGTATAACAATATGAATATAGTTAACGCCACTGAACTCTACGCTTAAAATGGTAAAAATGTTGTATTATTTTTTTTAGCACAACTTTTTAAAACCTGACGGATCTCTTCCAACACCCCTCCTCTGAGGGATCATTTCCCTGCTGGAAAGACTCACAGGGAGCGTGGAGTCCAAGGATGAGGCGGCTGCCTCATCTGTGTTGTGTCATAGGGACACGGATAAGCCACAAGCCAGCGCACCCCACCTGCTCTGCCAGGCGAAACCCAACCGCAGCCGGGGGTCTCAACCTCTGGACGAATACAACTCAAGGCTTTTATTTCTTGTTTTCTGGAGAAGGCAGGAATTTTCCATCTTTACTTCTGCAGAATTCCGATTGCTTCTTCAAATGTGTGGTTCTACAGAGCTCGTTCTCTGAACTGATAGAATCTCGAGTGAAAAAGAGAAAGAAAAAGCCAGCCTTACACGTGGAATGAGAAAAACACAAAAATGTCTTTAGAACATGGCTACCAGTGCTGCAGATCTGCTCATACTCTTCAAATTCGTCTGGCGAGGATGAACAAAATAAATTTGGAATCCGTTTTTCACTTCATTTCATCTCAATGGAGTATCTCTGGGCTCACGGGCTGTATAAAAATTGGGATTTAATGTCACCTCTCGTCTCCTCTTTCTCTTCGCTCTCTTCCCTATGGAGGACAAAAAATGGCTCTCGGGAGGGCTGGTTTCATGGTTGTGGGACCCCTGCGGTCCGTTGCCCAAGTTCCCATGCTCAGAAGAGCCCCGTGCTTGGTTTAATGATTTGCTGTCACCCTCTCGAAATCCTTAATGATTTTTAAACCACGGAACCCATATTTTCATTTTGCACTGGGTCCCACAAATTTTGGAGCTAGTTCTGCTCTTGGTGATGCAAAGATTTTCCAGGTGCTTTTCACATTTTCACATGCAATCCCTCACACCGTCCCCACTTCCAAGGCCAGCATCAAAGTTCCTTCCTGGTCGTGACAGTAGAAGGAAAAATAATTTCTTAGGTCTTAAACAAAGATTAGGGTTTTTTTCCCGGTTAAAAATTACACCCCTATTTATAGTAGCAACACAACTTGTAAGTAGGGAATACAGTACTTCAGTTTGATGTATTAAAATGATTTGTCTTTAAAGAAGAAAAAATTTCCTTGTGGGTCCCACCGGTACTAAAGTAAGGGAAGGGAAGGCTAACTTAAGAGAAACATATTCACTCCTTAAGCTCAGAGATTCCGGCTTCCACAGAGTGTATGCAAACATTTCTGTTAATACTGAGCAAGATACAACTTCGATCCCTAAGATCCTAACTCATTCATGAAAAGCAACAGGAAAAGAAGTTACACTGAACGTCGTAATCAACCAACCCATAGGTCCCAAGGTCTTTGTCCTCACCACCCGCATCCCCTCTCCCATTGTGGGATTTAAAGTATTTTTGTGAAAACAGCATTTGTGTTTTTTTAAGGGGTGTAGGATCTAAGTCAATTCTAATATATTTTGAATACATTCATCATCATACACTAAAAGCAAATTCCTATTTTGTGGTTCTCAGCGGAGAGTGACAGAGCCTTGTTTGTGACAGCCCCGGGCATAAGCAATCATTGTGTAGCTTAATTAGATATTCCCTGTGCTAGTGTGAGGGACATATGTCTATTCACTGTAACAAACACCAAGAGCGGCCGGGTGCTTTCAGGCTCCTGCTATATGCAGATAAAGGCAACGCAAGTGCAAGCTCTCCCAAGGACCTGTGGCCCCAGCCGGCCCCAGCACGCCCAGCCCGCATTCACCGATTGGTTCCAGTTTATTAACAGCCTATGAACTTCTCATCGGCTCCTGGACTGGTCAGGACCGTCACCTGCAACTGCCAGGCCAGAGCCCCCTCTCCAGCTCCTGGGAAACTGGGCGGGTCCAGCTCCGCTGCGCCGGATGCACCGTCGGTTTCCCACACAAAGAATCATGTACTTAGGGAGTTGCAAACTTCAAAAGTGGAAAAGCAGATCAACTCCGAGGCAGTTCCAGACAGGAAGGCCACCCCATGTGGAACAAGCAACTCTAAGCTAGCCTAGACTTGGCGAATTTTAAAAGCAACTCAAATTCTTACAATGTCAATGTTTAAATATCTCTTCCAAGTTGGACCGAGAGATGATCATACTGGGTGAAGTAAGTCAGACGGAGAAAGACAAATATTACATGATATCGCTTAGATGTGGAATCTAAAAACAATACAAATGAACTTATTTGTGAAACAGAAACAGACTCACAGACAGAAAACAAACTTATGGTTACCAAAAGGGAAAGGGGAGGGGGAGAGATAAATTAGGAGCATGGGATTAATAGATACACACCACTATACGTAAAGTAGAGAAACAACAGGGATTCACTATATAGCACAGGGAACTGTATTCAATATCTGATGATAACCTGTAATGGAAAAGAATCTGAAAAAAATATATATTTATAAGCTGAATCACTTTGCCGTACACCTGAAACTAACACAATACTGTAAATCGACTATAGTTTAATAAAAAGAAGAAAAAAATATATATCACTTCAAACTAACGAGAATGAGGGGGCAGTACCAAGTGGGTGCAGTTCAGCCCATGTCTCACCTTCTCTTTGGAAAAGGTAGAAAATGGAAATGGGGGACACAAACCAGAACGTCCCTGGGTCCCCAGTGGTGTTTGTCTCCTGTATCCATCTTGTGACCGTGGTCCTCCATCCCGCTCTCAGAACCGAGTCCAATTTCTTTCAGCTGAAAAACTATCTTACGCTGCGTATTGGTTTCCTAGAGCTGCCATAGCAAAGTACCACAAACTGAGTGGCTTAAACAACAGAAATTTACTTTCTCACGGACCTGGAGGCTGCAAGTCTGAGATCAGGGTGTCCGCAAGGTTGATTCCTTCTGAGGTTGTGAGGGAGCATCTGTTCCAGGCATGGAGATGGTCATCTTCTCCCTGTGTCTTCACATCGTCTTCCCTCTATGTCTGTCTGTCTCTAAGTCCCCCCTTTTATGAGGACACGGTCATATTGCATTAAGACCCATTGTAATGACCCCATTTTAACTTGATTACCTCTGTAAAGACCCTGTTTCCACATATGGTCACATTCTGAGGTCCTGAGGGTTAGGAATTCCATATATCCTTTTTTTTTTTTTTTTTGTGGTACGCGGGCTTCTCACTGCTGTGGCCTCTCCCGTTGTGCGCGCAGGCTCAGCGGCCATGGCTCACGGGCCCAGCCGCTCCGCGGCATGTGGGATCTTCCCAGACCGGGGCACGGACCCACGTCCCCTGCATCGGCAGGCGGACTCTCAACCACTGCGCCACCAGGGAAGCCCCACATATCCTTTTCTGACAGACATAATTCAATCCACAACACACAGTTTAAGGGACATAACAAGAAAGCACCACTTACTCTAATCCCAGTTCCAGAATGATGAAATATTGGGGTTTGTGGACATTGTGAAAATACAAAACTCTGATTTCCCATCAGCTGCAAAGAACAGCCACAACAGTGAGCTGCTCCTGTCGGTGCCTGAGCAAGTATCCACCATGGCCTCTACGGTAACTGCGAAATAAATCCGTTTCCAACAGAGAGGGGCACCCTTTGTTTTCGTCTGTTCCATAGGGGCTACTCTGGTGGAACTTGACTTTCTAAGAACATGGCAGTTCTCTTTCGAAAGGTCAGATCTTGAAAAGTCCTGATGGAGGAGTGAGTAGACCCCAGAGATGTAATGGCCGGAGGTCACCCAGCCGGTAGTGGTACAACGAAGGCTGTAGTCCAGGGCCCCGAAGGCCAGCAGGGTACTCTAGTGAGGGGACAGGGTAGAGGTAGCACCAGCTCCTCCGATGGCTCCACAGAGCAGTGGGAAGGCTTGATGCCTGCCTGTGCGGGTCACCCTTCAGTTGAGCCCCCCGGAGTCTGGGGAGCTCCTTCCTGGTCGGCCTTGGCAGGATGACTCTCCTCTTTTAGGAAGGGGTCTTGGGAATCCAGGAATCCCCAGTCTGGATCTCTAAACAAAGGCACGTTGTCAATCAGCATGAGGGCAACGCTGCCAATAGCCGGACAGCTGTGGAATGAAGGTACCAAGGACAGAGGTGCGCCTGCGTCAGCTGAGAGTTGATGCTCTACTTCCGAGTTAGTAGTATAGAGAGGAGCTGAGCTCTTGGAGTGAGGCAGACCGTGGTTCGAATCCCAGCACCACCACCTACCTGTTGTGTACCTGGCGCCCACTACTCCAACTTGACTTCTTCTGGAAAATTCCTACCTCTCCCAGTGGCCATAAGGATGAGCATTGATCATGCATATTCATTCCTTGATGACAAGCCAACACAGAACTGACCTTGAAAAGGGTCCTTTTCATTCAGCTATTCTTCCTGGACGGAAATGGAGTGGTGGCACGGTGGATGCAGGGATAGGATGCTGTTTTTACACAGATTCGAATAAAAATTTATTTTCATCTTCTCCAAAGTTCTTTCAGAGAATGAATAAACAGGAAGCAGCTGTCAAGAGAGCTGTGTGGAGGATACGTTTCCCTTCCCCAAGGCATCAGTTGATTCCACTCCCACAGGCTATGAACTGTCAGAATATATCGACAAGAATAATTTAAGAAGCCAGCTGCAGTGACTCCAGTGAGCTCCCCATCCGCAGGCATCGTAAACAGACGCTCTCCTTGGTCAAAGGAAAATAGGTGGAATGTCAATACATGTACCTATTTCTGTTGAGAAGATTCTGGCAAATTAAATCATGAGCCTAGAAGAAACCCCAGTGTGTAACGAGGGTTTGGCGTTCCATTTGTGAGCACACGAGTCTCTTCCAAGGGGCAGGTCCCTCTGAACGCTTCTGTCGACGTTTCCCATAACTGTTCCTCTGTGAGGTCAGCAGGGTGGGTTACCATCGCTCCAACTTTGCAGGGGAAGAGATCAAGGCCGACGGGGTCAAGAGATTCCCAGGATCAGGCGGCAGATCCAAGACCGAGACCAGGAATAGTCCTCTCCACTGTTCCAGACTGTTCCAGACTGCACCAGAACATTCGACACTATTCCATGCAGTTCTACACTGTCACACACTGTCTCAGTTGTACCTTGGGACCCAAAGCAGGGAAGCTTGAATAACTGTGCCACTCGCTCACTGTTTCCCAGCATATTCCAAATGTCTAAGAGATTTGTAGAGCCATTTCATCTTTGCTGTTAACGAGGGTGACCTCTCTCTGATAATTTTTAACCTCATTAATGTCTCCGGATCTCTTAGACACAAGGAAGCTGGGTGGCCCCCTACATGAGGTTACCTGAAGGTCCTCCATCAACTCACCTCCCAAATAATCATTTCCCTACTTTTTTTTTTTTTTTTTGCTGTACGCGGGCCTCTCACTGTTGTGGCCTCTCCCGTTGCGGAGCACAGGCTCCGGACGCACAGGCTCAGCGGCCATGGCTCACGGGCCCAGCCGCTCCGTGGCATGTGGGATCCTCCGGGACCGGGGCACGAACCCACGTCCCCTGCATCAACAGGCGGACTCTCAACCACTGCGCCACCAGGGAAGCCCCCAACTTCTTATCTCCTTGTTTATCTCAGATATCCATAGAGCTGAAATGCAAATGTTTGTAGAAAAAATATATGCAATACAAGTCTCCCCATCAGTCATTTATTTCCCTCTGTGTGAGCAGCTGATTAGAGATGTAGAAGACAGAAAGACCCGCAGAGAGCCCAGCACAAACCCTCATCTCACAGACGTGGAAACGGAGGTCCAGAGGGGCCACGGGCAGGACACAGCCGGAGACAGTCTCTTCACTCTGAGTTTGGTGCCAGTTCTAGAAAACAAAGTTCCTCCCTGGGCCTCTTTCTAGGAACAGGTGTGGGAGCCCAGGGCACAGGGCCCCAGCTGTGGCCAAGGAGCCACCCTTTGTCCCCGACGCTGGCAGACGCTGCTACAAGAGTGAGTCTGCCTGGGGGCCAGGCCGGTTGGGAGCAAACCACTTCCCTGAGCCTCAGTTTCCCCACCCGAGGAAGAAGGAATCATAATAACAACAACACCAGCCTCACAGGGCTATGGGATGAAATGAGGCTGTCTGGGTGAAAAGCTTAGAACAGGGCCTGGTGGGAGCCGACCACTCAGCAAATGTGTTTACTCATGCCCTCCACCCACCCACCTGACTCAGAACTTTCTAGCAATAGAAGTTGGCATTTAAATTAAATCTCCATTCTCAGACACGCTAGGTTCCCCAAAACAATCCACAGCAAAGAGGGGAAGATTTTCTTCTACTGGCTGATTCCTCTCCATCCATTCATGTCTGGGCAGAGGCCAGCAACATCCTCGGCGGTCCTGGCCACCCTGGGGGTCTGGCCCTGTTCTGCTGGGAAACCGATGGTCCTGGTGGCGCTGGGAAGGTGGGCTGTCCTATAGGCCATCAGTGACCAGACATGTCCCTGAAGATGGGGCGATCCTCGGCCTCCTGAACGACTTACAGTCTGGCCAGCAGCCTCCAGCCCTCTGCCCCCAGCTCCACTCCCAGAACAGCAGGGGGCCCAAGCCCTGCCCCTTCCCCTTTATGGATCAACAAGCTTCCTGGTAATTCCCTACTTAAGTGCGTGCGGTTAGCCGTTGATAATAATCTGTCTTCTCTGCTGGAAGACCCACCCCTTCCCTAACTTCCCTCACATTTTCAGGTGACCAACTGCCACAGAACTCAAGTCTGTGAGTTCCAGCTCTGCCCCTGGGATTCTAACAGGGTAATAAAAGCAAGATGCAAGAAGTGTTATTGGTATGACCTTAATTTTGTGATGTAAACAACGGCCCCTACGAATCTCAGCATATATGGTTCAACTACATTGATACACACCGAAGCATATTAGAGCTTAGATCATTAGATATGGGATACATTCCATTAAGTCACAATAGACATTGGGTAACTTAGACAAAAGAGAATTGGAGTTCTGTCTACTGTCTTATCAGGATGACCGATAAACACCAAGTGAAACACTCGTGGTGCAGGGTAATCTGATGGCCCTCGCGTACAGCCTGAGATGCTAGCTCCGTTAAAACAGACACAAAACAGAACACTGGGGTCCAGCGCCAGCTCCTCTGAGGGCTCTCACTGCCCCTGCTCCCCGAGCTGCATCTCAGTCCCATGGGTCTGTCTGTCTTCCTCTCCCCTGCCTTGTCCCTCTCTGTACACTCAGAACCAAGGGCCGTCCAGCCCCCGGCAGGCCCTCCATACTCTTGTTGAGTGAAGGACATCTTGAGTCGTGGTGGACAGGGCTTGGGGGATGGATGGTCTTTGCAGAGACAGGTGCTGGGCGCTGAGAGCACGGACCTCCCCTCCCACCTCCCCATCCCCCCAGGAGAGGTTGGAAGCAGGAGCAGAGACCCCCATCTTCTTCCTCTGTTCACATGTTAGCCCTACTCATGAGTCTTCTGTTCATCCCCACTCAGCAGCAGAGAGCAGTTTAACACATTTGAACCACATTTAAATATATTAGAAGCCCAAGGACACCAGAAAGAAAAAAAGAAAATAAACAGAATAGAATTAATCATACGCAACTTGGGTTCCACGATACGGTTCCATCCTGGCTGCCCTCGTGGTGGAGACCATCTTTCTGCTCCTTCCAGGAGCCCCTTCCACCCACTGAGAGCTCTCGACACCTAAGGGACTGGGGGAGGAGGGCTCTCCTGCCTGCCTGTCTGAGGCCACTTCTGGGTCCTAGTGTCATGCCTAAGAAGCAACTTCCCCAGAAGACTGAGAATGGCAAGGTAACCCCCTTCACGGGGGGATCCCTCCAGGGTTGTGGCCTTACCCTGTGGTTTCCACGAGACAAGCACAACAGAATATAACACAAGGAGCCCAACAGTCACCAAAAAAATACTACCAAACTCCAGTCAGGCAGTGGAGGGGCTGCTGTAGGACTGGGGCACCTTCCCTTACTGAGTGCCGCTGAGAGGCAGATATGCACCCAGGACAAAGAGGGAGCCTGACCCCACAGGGGCAAGAGCCCTGAAAGGCTACAACTGCTTCCCTCAGGGCAGCCAGGGTGGGAGGAGGTTTCTGGGGGCAGAGTTGAGAAAGGAGGAGGCTACACAAGCAGGCTTTGTGGAGCACATGGGGCGGGAGAGAGCAGAGAAGTTCCAGACAATTTCTGCAGCTGTCTGGGACATGGCAGCCCACAGCCACCCCAGGCTCCGTTCCCTCGGCTCAGAAGGCCTCCTCTTCTCTGCTGTCCCTGCTCTATCAGAACTGCATCCTCATTTGGTCACCTATTACCTCCCTTTCTTCTCTGGCAACAGAACCTTGGTTTTATGAAGGGTCACAATGGGCTGAGACAGAGGATTACATTCCCCCGTATCCCTTGCAGCTAAGTATAGCCACACAGTTAATAAGTTCTGGTTAATAAGACCAAAGTGGAGATATTAACTCAGTCTTCAGGGAAAGCAATGTAAAGGATGTTGATATAGCTAATGTAAAGGAAGTTGGTATGCTTTTTTACCTTCTGTCATTCCTTTTTCCTACCACTTGGAATGGAGGCCTAATGGCTGGAGCTCTAGCAGCCATCTGGAGAGTGAGGTGATCTTGAGGATGGAAGCCAAATATTAAGATAGTAGAGCAAAAAGCTAGAGGGACTCACCGTAGCAGCCCTGGCATTGCCAATCCTCAGATTTCCTTTACAAGAGAGGAAAAAACTTATCTTATTTTAGCTACTGTTATCTTGTGTTTTCCATCTTATGCAGGGGAACCTAATACTGATACACCTGGCCCATTCCACATCCTCTGCCCAAAGGGATGAGAGCTCTTCTCGTTGTATGTGGTCAGGGGTGGGTCAGGCCCCTGAAAACATTTTTCCTAGTTAGGAAATGCAGACAAGAATTATGCATAAACTCTTGTGGGCTTGCAGCTGTTTCGATGATATACTGTGGTAGAAAAACTCTCTCCAAATGTAGTGGCTTGAAACCACCATTTTATTATTTCTCAAGATCCTGAGGGTTAGCGATTTGTTCTCAGCCACCCGGGAGCACCGGCAGTGGAGGCACATCGATGGCATCATCCAGCCAAGGATGGAAAATGCTCCCTGGTGCAAAAGTGAACAAAGGAAGTTTGCAGCATGAGAGCCATTGCTTAAGCCTGCTAACCGCCCAGGGGGGACGTCCAAAATGAGAAACGGGAGGCTCTCCAGTGTCCTGCCTCTCCGTGGGACTTACACGAGTCCAGCAGAGGAAAGGGGAATGTGTGGCCGCCTTCACGGCAGGCTGGAGTCGACCTCGCACAGGATTTGGCATCCAGTGATAAACAGAGGCTGGCTGCAGACGGGCACTGGCTGTCTGAGGCTGTACGGTAACCCAGGAAACTGAGAAGAGACAACAGCGGTCAGTTACTATATCCACCGTGGATGTTCAGTCTCCCAAAATTCGCAAAGGTATCTATAAAAAGATGTATGGCAAGATCTCTGTTTATACAGCAAAACAGTCTGAAGGTGATAAAGGAACATGATGGCTGGGATCTGTCCATTCATTTAACACGTACTTATCCAGGACTTCATATGTCCAGGCACAGTCCTGAAAACAAAACTATTTATATTATAAAATATTTATAATATAAATTGGAAGAGGAAAGAAAACGAAGCACGCAGGTAAAGGGGTGATGGTCACCGTGTGGTTACGGGGTCAGCGGGGAGAAGAAATTGGCAGAAGTGTGCACACCGGCAAGGGGATCCCAGGAGAGGAAACTACAAGAGCAATGGAGCCGAGGCGGGGACAAGGCTAGGGGCGTCTCAGGAAGGTCCACAGGGCCTGGGTGGTGGGGGGGCGGGACATGGAGGGACAGCAGGACCAGGGATCGAGAGGCAGGTTGACCCCACGGGGTCCCAGGTCTCTCTCTGCCTGGGGCCCTCTGGCACAAGTGCAGGGCTTCAAACATGGCAGCCGGTTCCAAAAACACCAAAGCTCGAGGGCAGAATTGGGTGGAGCCTTTGGGCCCTTGGATTTCATTCTAACTGTGCTGGGAAACCTCCAAAAGCTTCTTTTTTTTTGAATAAATTTATTTATTTATTTATTTTTGGCTGTGTTGGGCCTTCGTTGCTGCGCGCGGGCTTTTTCTAGTTGTGGCGAGCAGGGGGCTACTCTTCGCTGCGGTTGCGCGGGCTTCTCATTGCGGTGGCTTCTCTTGTTGCGGAGCACGGGCTCTAGGCGCGTGGGCTTCAGTAGTTGTGGCTTGCGGGCTCTAGAGCGCAGGCTCAGTAGTTGTGACGCATGGGCTTAGTTGCTCCACGGCATGTGGGATCTTCCCGGACCAGGGATCTAGCCCGTGTCCACTGCATTGGCAGGCGGATTCTTAACCACTGTGTCACCAGGGAAGCCCCTCCAAAGGCTTTTGAGTGAGAAGGACTGACCTGACCTGTTTAATTTTGTTAAGAATTGGGGGCTGGAGTGATCTTGTCTTGCATTCATTGGAAGGAGCTGCGGTGTTAGTCATTTGTCCAGAAAACAAGTAAAAACTGAACAGTCAGGTTGGCTTCTAGCATCGTGGGGCTCAGGAGGAAGAGTGGAAAGAAGGCCCAAGGCCTGAATCCCATCCCGCCCGTCCCCCAGCCCCACTCCATCCTGCACTGCAGGCCTCATGCACAGCCATGGAAGGAGGACAAGCTCTGGGCGGACACAGGTCCTTAGCCCCGGACACTCTTCTCCCCATGGGGAGGGACACAGCCAGAGCAAGACCCAAGCGGGGCCCCTAAAGTGTGGGCATGGGGCAGGCTGCCTGAGTCTTAGCGTCCAGACCATGACCTCAGGGAACTGGGAGCATGAAGGTTTGACCATCAGGCTGTAACCTGGATGATCAATTAATTCCCCAGTAGACAGCATCTCCTACTGAACACAGAGACTCCCACACATGTGCAGCCACGGCGTAGCCTCAGCGTGGGGAGATATTTCCAACACCCACACAACATCCCAGCAGGAGGAACAGGGAGCAGCATGGTGAGTGGTGGGCACAGAATCCCACCCAGAGGCGCTTGGTCATGGCCGAGAACCTATCTTCGGTACAATCCTCTTTCACTGATTTTAGAAGAAGCCGGGTTTTGAGGCCACATGGTTTGAGACCCACCCCAGGACGCCTGTCACCCTTGCCCCCTTCCACCTCTCTAAGGCCAGTTGCCTGGCAACATAAAAGAGACAGGTAGGGATATCCAGGAAGGTTGCTAGGTACGAGGACAGGCAGGAGGGGACATTAAGGGAAAGTGGGCCCCAGCATAGGAAGCGCCCACAGAGTGGACACAGTTTGGGGTGTTGTTTGGCTCCCTTTCTTGGGACTAGAGTTGGCATCTCTTGTTCGTGTAATAAAATAGACAGAGTTTTATTCACCAGGAGTCCTGTTGGGGCAGGTGCAGCATTTGGCTAGAAGACCGTTTGCAAGGGTCCGCTCAGATGAAAAGTATATCGGAAGAGGGAGAGTTCTGTTAACAGGAGGGCAGGGGGATGGGTTTGTGCTGAACGACTGTGTGTCATGATGGGGTGTGGAGTCAGAGAGGGGGACGGGAAAGAGAACAAAAATTAAAATCGGTAGTAGATGCTGGCGAGAAGTGGCCGGAGGGGAGTCTGGGCTGCGTGCTGGTAAGGGTGATGTGTACAGTGCAAACTCAGAGGCCCAGGAACAGCTCCTGAGGCCACACTATCGTGGTGGCCTGGAAACAGCCTACAGGGAAGGGGTGACAAAGAACAACTGCACCCCAGAGGGTATCCCGGGGCCTCTGGAGCCGCAGCAACCCCTCTGCTCCCACTGTAGTCAGAGAAAGCAGGAGCAGCCGTGGAGGAGACCAGGAAGAAGCTGGGTGTGTGTGTGGGGGGTGTGTGGGGAGGGGAGCCCAGCTGGCTTGAGCCACGCCCAGCACAGGAGACCACAGAAGCTACTGTCTTGATCTGGGCTGGTACCCACAGCACTGCTTTCCCGGTCCCTGCTACTCTCAGCACCCCAGGATTTTAGACCTGAAGACTGGTAGCTGCCTCAATTCTTCCCTTGGATAAAGGGTACATGAATCCCACTTTTTTGATGAGTCCTCAAGTATCTGAAAATGCAGGCGAGTCCCTGCTTTATGAAAGCAAGTGAAAACTTGCCCTAAATGCCCCCCATCACTTTAAATGGATCCACTGTTAAAAGTGGGAAGAATCAAGTGAGTTAATAATGGTGTTATTGCTCGCCTCGAGGGTCATTAACCACAATATAATACTTCCTGTCTCCTCATTGGCACACAAGCCGCTGCCATGTGCCAGGGAAATAAAAGTCATAATAGGGGATGAAGGAGCGTGGAATTGGCCCTGACCTCAGTCTCCGCCCAATGTAGGAAGCAGTGCCAGTTGCCATGGCTACACGCATTTCCCTCCCATCGGTGGGGGGAGCTGATGGAGGCCAAGGCCACTCTGGGGGGATTCTAGAATATTCTGGCATCCCAAAGACCATTAGCCTAGACAGGGTCCCATCCTGGTGACCAAGAGCTCATCGTTCTACATACTTCCTGGGAGGCTCTCTCTGATAGAAGAACTGCTCGTCTCCAACCCTGTCCGCATGTTAACATGTATGAACATCGAGGCAAGAGGCACCGTGTGAAAGAAGCAGAAGAATTCCTCCCTGTCTTAGCGCGAGCTCCGCACCCAGTGAGCCTAGGCTGGCCTCAACCTTCTCTAGGTCTCGGTTTCCTCGCCTGCAAAACAGGCAGCTGCCCTCCCAGCCTCACAGGGACACCATAAGGCTCAATGAGATGACAGATGTGAAAATGGTTAACAAAAAATAAGGGCAAGGGCTTCCCTGGTGGCGCAGTGGTTGAGAGTCTGCCTGCCAATGCAGGGGACACGGGTTCGTGCCCTGGTCCGGGAAGATCCCACATGCTGCAGAGCGGCTGGGCCCGTGAGCCACGGCCACTGAGCCTGCGCGTCCGGAGCCTGTGCTCCGCAACGGGAGAGGCCACAACAGTGAGGGGCCCACGTACCACAAAAAAAATAAAATAAAATAAGGGCAAGGGTGTCCTTGGGCAGGTCACATGGCCTTCCCAGCTGGTTAAAACCAGCCACGTGACCACCGGTGCAGGACACCTGCCCGCACGCCCTCAGCTTTGGCAGCATCCCACACAGAGCTTGCTCTTTCACCTCCACGATGCCCTGCTGGGAAACCCTGGGTTCTGACATTTCTGAAAATATGTTTTGGACTAATTGACAGATCAGAGGAAGGCCGTATACTGGTGTCTCAATCCTTCTACGAACTGCCTTTAAAAATAGAAGATTGCAGGGCTTCCCTGGTGGCGCAGTGGTTGGGAGTCCACCTGCCGATGCGGGGGACGCGGGTTCGTGCCCCAGTCCGGGAAGATCCCACATGCCGCGGAGCGCCTGGGCCCGTGAGCCATGGCCGCTGAGCCTGCGTGTCCGGAGCCTGTGCTCCGCAACGGGGGAGGCCACGACAGTGAGAGGCCCGCGTCCGGCAAAAAAAAAAAAAGATTGCGGAAGGAGGGTGTGTGTCACCACGGCTGTGGTTGGTGTCTTCCCTATCTGCCCCTCCTCTGCCCACCGCCCTCCTGTCGCACAGCTCTGCCTGTCCCCTTCTCGAGCCCCAGTCCTCCAGGCCTGCCTCCTTACCAAACCCTCCTCCAAGAGGCCTCGGCTGTAAGGTCCTGCTTCCTGCTCTAAACACGTAAAGCCTCGCCATCCTCAAAAGCGGGATCCTCGGACCAGCAGCGTCGGCGTCACCTGGGCACTGACTGCAGAGAAGCATCTCAGCATCTCAGGCTCTACCGTGGCTCCTGGACCCGGACGCTGCACTTAACAAGATCCTGGTGTTGCAGGTGCTCTGAGCCACAGCAGCTCCGGTTCCCTCCCAGTTCATGCGCACCCTGTAACCTGACACTGCTAGTCAGGTGTTCAGACGTGTCCACCCCACGCCCTCAAGTGGGTTACACGTTACTAGCAGGCAGGGAGCCCACACTTCCTCAAGGGCCTGGCACAGCGCTCTGCACATAGCGAGCGCTCAGTGAACTCGGCCAGTCCGTCGAGATTCGACCTCTGCACTCATTCATTCACGTATTCACTGAACACCTAGTAGGGAGGGGCCCAGCCCTGCTCAAGGCACTGGGGTACATACAGCAGAGAACACCACTCCCGTGCGGCCTCCCACCTTGAGTGGGAGCAAACAGACGTGTATAAATACATGGGCAAGTAAGTGACCGGGCCATTCTAGCTGCTGGTAAGCGCCACGAAGTAAAGAAAGCAGGGAGGGGTGAGAGTGGGGCGGGCGGGGAGTGGGCACCACTAGGGTGGGTGGTCTGAGAAGGCCTCTTGAGGGGTCATATCTGCACCGAGAACTCAATGGTGAGGAGACCTGGGCAGAGGCTTCCAGCAGAGGGAACAGTGGAGGGCTAGGGCCCCAGTGGATGGGCTTGGTCCACGTTCCGGCTCCCGTTCTCTCTCCCCGCCCCGTTCCAGGCCATCACACACCCTCTGCGTCTCATCCGTCCAACCACACCCTCTTGGACCTGGAAAAAACCCCAGGTCTTAGGTCCAGCCATCTATATCTGTTCACCTCCCCAATGTGTATCGTTGGTCATTTCTTCATTCTTTTCTCCAAAGCCAACTTTGCTCTTTCTCTAAACATAGTTGAGACGCCAAGGAACAGGCATGAGGAAAGAGGGCTGCTTCGAAAAACATTCTTCTTAAATCAGTTTCATTTTCCTAGATGGGACCAGGTGAGGCCATCATGGCCCTCGCTACACACGAAGTGTGGTCCTCCAACTCAGCTGGGAGCTTCTTAGAAATACAGAACCGCAGGCCCCACTCCGACCTACTGAACCAGAATCTGTACTTAGCAAGAGCTCCAGGTAATCTGACGTGGGGCAGAGTTCTGCCTCCATTCTCCACTATCTCTAGAAACCTCCAAACAAGGTTTAGAACAGCTAATCTTTAGGTTTAGGTCTAGAACAGCTAACATTACCGTGAACCATACACCCATTTAATTCTCACTTTATAAAGTACCTGTGACCCTCCTACATTGTTGCTGGGAATGTAAATTGGTACAGCTACTATGGAGAACAGTATGGAGTTACCATATGACCCAGCAATCCCACTCCCAGGCATATATCCAGAGAAAACCATAATTCAAAAAGATACATGCACTCCAATGTTGACTGCAGCACTATTTACAATAGCCAAGACATGGAAACAACCTAAATGCCCCTCACCGGATGAACAGATAAAGAAGACATGGTACCTATATACAATGGAATATTACTCAGCCATAAAAAAGAAGGAAATAATGCCATTTTCAGCGACATGGATGGATCTAGAGATTGTCATACTGAGTGAAGTAAGTCAGACAGAGAAAGACAAATATCATATGATATCACTTATATGTGGAATCTAAAAAAAATGGTACAAATGAACTTATTTACAAAACAGAAACAGAGTCACAGATGTAGAAACAAACGTATGGTTACCAAGGGGGAAAAGGGGGGATGAATTGGGAGATCAGGATTGACATATACACACTACAATATATAAAATACATAACTAATAAGAACCTACTGTATAGCATAGGGAACTCTACTCAATATTCCGTAATGGCCTATATGGGAAAAGAATCTAAAAAGGAGTGGATATATGTATAACTGATTCACTTTGCTGTACACCTGAAACTAACACAACATTGTAAATCAACTATACTCCGATAAAAATTAATTAAAAAAAAGTACCTGTGAGGTAGATGTAAGTAAAATTACGAGCTTCATTTTGCAGATGAATTAACTGAGGCCCAGGGAGGTTACGTAAGCTGCCCAATTTCATAAGCTTATAAGCGACAGGCTGAGTTTGAGCCTCACTGGCCCGACTATATAGAGAGCCTGCCCTCCGACTGCCTCACCGCTTTATGGAGGAGTTGGCGCAGAGGCTGTAGCCCTCAGCTCGGACTGCTGTAACCAAGTACCACATACTGGGCGGCTGAAACAGCACAAAGGTATTGCCTCCCGGTTCTGGAGGCTGGAAGTCCAAGATCAAGGTGTCAGCAGGGTTGGTTCCTTCTGAGGACCATGAGGAAGGATGTGTTCCATCCCCTTCTCCCAGCTTCTGGTAACTGGCTGGCAATCTCTGGCCTCCCTTGGCTTGTAGGAGCCTCACCAGATCTCTGCCTACATCTTCACCTGGCATCCTTCCTGCAGATATCTGTGTCCAAATTCCCCCCCCCCCACGCTTTTTTTTAAGGATCAGTCATATTGGATTTAAGCCCACCCTAATAGCCTCATTTTAACTAATTACATCTGCAATGATCTTATTTCTAAAGGTCACGGTCTGAGGTACTGGGGGTGAGGATTTCAATGTGAATTTAGAGGGACACAATTAGTCCATGACAGAGGTTAATAAAACAGTTGTAACAGCTAACATTCTGCTGTGCAGAGTGCCTTAAGTGTATCAACTCACCCAGTCCTCTCCACGGAAATTCTAAGTTCTATTTTCATCCTTGTTTTGCAGATGGAGGGAACTGGGTCACTGACAGGTAACGTCTCTTACCTAAGTCACACAAGGAGTTAGGATTCAAACCCAGGTCGTCTGGCCTTGAAGTTTGCACTACAGTTGTCTCAATATATTGTACGATTACACTGAGGTCGTGTTTATATAGCTTCTTTAGCAAGTTGTTGTTAGATTTTGGTTCAGTGTGTTCAGGAAAGTGTCTCTGAAGCAGAGCCCGGTGGGTGGAGAATCGCTGGTGCTCAGCGAGCACAGGGACAGAAGGAGCTAGAAAACCCCATATCCTTGGTGCAGAGAAAGCAGGCACTTAAAGCACACAAAACTGGGACATCACCTCAGTCTGAATGAAAACCATAAAATAAGTGTCCTTCCATGGTGCCTGGCATGTAGTCAGTACTCAATAATATTAGCTACTGATATCATTTTACTAAGCAGCTACTATGTGCCAGGCTCCGGGCTAGGCATCTTCTTCATAGTTCCTTCTAATCTGTATAACAGCCCTAGGAGAGAAATACTATTATTCCCATTTTATAGATGAGGAAACTGAGGCTCAAATGAGTCTTGCAGAGGCTACAGGCTAGCTCCTCTCCACCATCCAGACATCAGGACTCTGCTTTGTAAGACATTAATAGGTTGAGCCTTTGAGCAGAAAAGCCTTAGAATATTCCAGCGGAGGAGATTTGCATGTTTAACGTGGATCGTCTTCACCGGAGTTAATATTTCCAGGTCAGAGCGCCTTCAGGAGAGGACGGAGGTGGCCTCCCAGCTCCAGTCTCCTTAAGTGCACCCTGGGAAGTCTCCACACTGCCTTTCTTTCTCCCCCCGGTGGTCTAATCTGGAGTCAGATCCAGCCGCTGGCTCTTGCAGACGGAGAAGGACTGCAAGCCAACGGGAAAACAACAGGTGAGTTCTGAACAGTCCCCTTCTGTGCCTCGGGCAGCGTGTCTGCCCGGGCGACCGCAGGGCCACAGTGACTTCCAGAACCTTCTGTCTCTGCAGGTGTTTTAGGAACTTGGCCTCAGCGCTTCAGTGACCCATATTTTATTACCTTTCAGGTTTCTATAATTCATCATTCACTCCTTTCTGAAAACCTAGAATGAAAGTTTAGCAGCTCAGTGCCCCGGCCTCTCTCCATTCTCTCCCCAAACACATCGGCCTGTTTGTTCCCTTTCATCCGCACTCTTCCTGTTGCATTCTGTCCGTTCAATGGGGAAAGAGTGAAACCGGATGGCTGGACCCAGTGCGGGGAAATGACTTCAGAGCCACCTTTGTTTCCCTCATTCCTTTGAGCACACTTGGCCCTGCGTCTCTATGAAAGGGCTTGTTTGAACCATTTGGAACATCTAGCAAGCGGGAGATGCTGTGGCCAGAATCGCTCGCATCTTTTCAGGCTGCCTGAGACTCTGGTTGAAACTGCCAGATTTTTGCGACAAAACTAACCATGACATTGGACATTGTGTTATAAATTAGCCACAGCCTTCCAAGCAAATTGTCTCTTTTCATTGTGTCAGCGTAAGCCTTTGGGACGTTTGGCTTCGGCTACTGACTTTGGGGAGACTCAGAGAATATTTTTGTTCAGCCCCAAACCAACCCTTCAGACACCAAGCTGCATGTGCTACGTGTCTTAATTCCCAGTTATTCTTATCATACTTACTCAGAGGATCCCTGTTAGTTCTATTCCATTTCTCTGCCTAAAATTCTGTCAATAGGCTTTTAAGTTTGGATGTGGCAGGAAATACCTCCATTCATCTTTAAAACAAAAAGATGTACTTCTCTTTTTCTAGGCTTTCCGCAATGATTATTTGAAGTTTCTTTTAAGGAGGAGTTCTTTGCAGATCTACAGTGAGAGGTATTAAAATCTGTGATCATAGAGCTCTAGGTGACGTGTAGAATTTCAGCATTTGGTACTCACAGCAGCAGTGAAAAATTTCTGTTTCTGTTACATCACCCTGGGTTTCAACAAAAAGAATGCATCTATCCCTCAGCTTGAGTTATGTCACCAATAGCCAAACCAAGATTTTGTTATTAAAAGGAAATCTGAAAAAATCCTCAGGTGCTATCTAATTTCTTTTCTTACTTTTAACTTTTTTCCACAGAAAAGGTAGCATGGGACGAATCTGGACTCAGAAATAATTTTTAAGTAGTAAACTTTATTAAAATCAGGTCCAAATGACATTTATTAAAAATAAAACAGAGGACTTCCCTGGTGGTCCAGTGGTTAAGACTCCATGCTTCTACTGCAGGGGATGCGGGTTCGATCCCTGGTTGGGGAAGATCCCACATGCCGTATGGTGCAGCCAAAATAAATAAATAAGATAAAACAGAATAAAACTTCTTATAATATGTGGAAAACACATCCACTAGATTTGATAATCTATAGTGTTTTAACCAGAAGAGAGACTACCGCATTGTGCTGCCTTCGCCCTTCCACACTGGAAGGAAGTACAACCGTGACCATCACAAAGCTTTAAAATAACATTGTAAGTAGCTATTAACATTGCGTCAGTGCATAACAACTCGATTAACTCGCACTCCCTTTTGAAAATGAACAAAATGCATAGTCTTTCTTATTTTCCCAGCAGGAATCTTTATTTAATCTGAACTGTTTCGAACTATGACTTAGAGTCTGTTCAGATGGTCCCCAAGTGAGAGTGGACCAAATGTGTCTAAGGAGCTCTGCTCCATCCAAGAACACTTACCAAAGGGTAAGTCACCTCCTCCTGCCAATCTTCTCTCTCTACTCCTGTCCTCTACCCAGAAAGGAGCTCAGTGCCCCTCTCTCTGCAGCTCCTTCCCTGTCTTCCGTGTGCCAGGAAGAGTTACGTGTGGCTGGGATGGGGGAAGCCGATACAGGGCAAGCGTTAGATGGGGCGGCCACTTCTCATAGCGATAGTGTAAATTTCAACACCTCTTGGGTAATGGACACTTTCCAGAGAATTTTGCTCTTCTTAGAAGAAAGCAGCTCTTTAAAGTGAACTCTGTTCTTTCATTACAGGTCTAAACTCCAGCCAGTTTCAATAGGACATTTTAGCAAAGACGACCTTTTACACTTAGCTGGCTTTCTGCAAGAAGACAGTCTCTTCAGGGACAACAGGGGGCTTTGCCGCCTCTCTGTTCTTATGGAGGGGTAGACGGTGCTGTACACTCACCAAGGCATCGGGGCCCCATTGTCTGTCACTGCAACAGTTCCAGCTTTTCCATCCAAAGCAAGGGTGGGTGGCAGGGCTGGGGGAACAGGCAGGAGAGGTAGGTTTCTGTGAAAGAAAAAGGAAGCCTGACACACCTACCTCCTTGGGGTGAAAGGAGTCACTAACACACACACACACACACACACACAACCCCTTTAGGCAGAGACAAGAGTGGTTGTTATGGTGGATGCAAGTTGCTCCCCAAGAATGTCCTGAACGTGGGAGGCCACGGCAGCTGTCCCCCTTGAGCCGGCCCACGGGGCCCCTGCCAGGGGTATAATGGCTTGCTGGCCCTTGCCAGCTGTCACACTTTGCATGCCGCTGGAGCTCCGGTCCAGCAGAAGGGGCATCCAAGTCACCAGCACCAACAAGCGCCAAATCCTGTGCCCATGCTGGGCCCACACGGCCACCTGGAGCCCTCTTCTGGGGCTCACCCGAGAGCACTTTAATACACACTGACCAGAGTGTCCTACTGACAGTGTCCTGGGCTGGGGAAGGGAGTTCTCCTTCCCCAAGACAGAGATTTGGGGAGGTTAAGGGCTAAAGACAAACATCAGGGACACCTCCAGCAAAGAGGGGCCCTGCTGGAGGGAAGAGCAACGTGTGTGTTTCCATCTCTGATTCCCGGGGCACCCCTGCCCATGGAGGGGGATGTTTAGGCCACTGTCCCAGGTCGAGCGTCTGTCTTTCTTGTTCACTTCCCCTTCCTGCTGGCAGAGGAAGGCCCCAGGAACCCCACCTTGGATGTGGGAAGAGGAGGAAGCCAGAGGGTGAGGTGTCTGGGGTCTCCCCCAATCTGGCACCTCGGCTACAGGACAGAGGGGTCCTCGGGGCGAGGACAAGCCTTGCCAGAGGGGGCTGTGCAGGATTCATGGAGGTTGGACCCTGGGAGCCGCCTCTTCTAGGACATGGAAGCCCATCAACTCCCCAATGCTGGCTTGGCATAGACTGCCCCCTCCGTCCATCCTTTCACGCTGTCCTCAACCATCCCCATCGTGGCCCCCTCCTCAGCTTCCTGGAGGCCTGGTCCAGCTGGAGAGAATTCTGGAAGCTGGCCACCGAAGGGGCAGCTCTGCCTGTCCTGTCTGAAGGCACATTATCAACCCCAGAAACCCACCACCCTCCCACCCTCTGGAAGCCTCAGTTTCACCATCTATGGCAGGTTTTTTTTTTAATGCCCAGTCATACGGTTCCCATGAAAATCAAATGCAAGCGCCTGTTGAAATGCTTTGGGAAACAGAATGCTTTAATAAAAGGGGGATGGTTAGTGAGGTCTTAAGGCTTGAAACTTTCAAGGTGATTTCCTTGGTGTCTCTCCTTCCTGCCCCTTACAGTTCTGCTTGGAGACTGAGGTCCTTCCTGCTGAGGTCTCTTCCCCTCTCCCTAAGTGAGTCCCCCAGCCTGCTAAGGGGTCCTACCAGGCCCCTTCCCTCTCCATGAAACCTAGGGGAAACTTGGATTAAAGCACTGTTGGGAGTTTGCACATTTCAGGGATGAATCTGTGAGCTAGTCGAGATTTCACACCAATTCTTAGACGCCCCCGGGACACACAGTCCTTGCACAGCTTTGGGAGGATGAAGAAATGAACAAATGATTCCCGCCCTCGAAACAATCACAGCCCAATGCAGAGATGTCCTCCACATAACACAATCTAGGCTATGGGAAAAATGATATCAACGGTCTCCCAAGCGTGATGAGAGGACGAAGATGAGAAATCACCAAGACTCTGAGAAGAAAGTAATGTTGGCGCTGAACCTGAGGCCTGGGCAGGATGTTATAGGCCAAGCTGGAGGTCAGAAGCAGAGATCAGAGTGAGCCTGTGGGGAGAATGTTGGTGGAAGAAAACGGAACAAAGCAGCCCTGAAATCAGCAAGCATGGCCAGTGGGCTCTGAGAGCTGAAATCAGTCCCCGTTATGATAGTCCCTTCAACAGCACCCCTCTTCTTACACCAAAGGGGACCATGGTAGAGAAGCTCATTTTCTTTAAGTTACTGTCAACGTCAGCACTGTCCAGTAGAACTCTCTGTGATGATGAAATGGTCTCTGTGCTGTCCAATAGTTGGCCACTAGAGCCACTACTAAGCACTTGAAGCAACGCTAGTGCAACCAAGGAACGAAACGTATAACTTGATTTTATTGTAAATAATTAAATTTTAATAGGCACAGGTAGCTCGTGGTTACTGTATTGGATGGTAGAGGTTCAGATACCAAAAGGTCCTCTTTCCCATGCCATTTGGCCATGGGATAACGACGAGCTGCAATAGTATGCCCTGGTGTTGGGATAGAAGACTTCCAGGGTCACTGAGTAATCTCTACTTTATTTGGGGAAGAGAAAAGTTCAGTTCCACCCCGAACAGATATGAGTGTGTGGGTGGGTTGTTGTTTTTGGATTTTGTTGTTGTTGTTTTCCTGCTAAAAGACCAATTTCTACGTGAGTTTTTACTTAAGCAAGAGTCGAGTCGCTGACAGAATGAATAGTGCCTCTTTTGGGGAGGAAAGAAATCCCACCCCCAAAGCTCCTTAGTCCCTAAAGACCTTTTAATCAGAGAGAGGGAAGAGGGAGAGGCTGGGAGTAACCATTCCAATGCTACTGGTCCTTGAGCCCAGAAATTTCGTTCTCAAACCTCGCAGGAAATCACGTATTTTAAAAAACCTGTTACAACCATGCTCATAGCGGCATTATTCATTCACAATGGCCAAAAGGTGGAAGCAAACCAAGTGTCCATCTATAGAGAGCTGGATAAACAAAACGAGGTATATACATATAATGGAATATTATTCAGCCTTAAAAAGAAACAAAATCCTGACACATGCTAAAGCATGAATGAACATTGAGGACATTATGCTAAACAAAATAAGCTGGTCACTAGCTTACAATATGATTCCACTTACATGAGGCACCTAGAGCAGTCGGATTCATAGAAGGAAAACGGTTGCCACGAGTAGCAGGGAGGATGGGGAATTGTTTAATGAGCACAGAGTTTCAGTTTTGCAAGATGAAGAGTTCTGCGGATTGGGTGCACAGCAATGCACGTAACACTACTGAACTGTACACTAATAAACGGTTAAGGTGGTACATTAACTTATGCGTATTTGACCACAATTTAAAACAAACCAATATGCACATGTATCCCCAAAAGTAGAGGCACAGGGCAGAAGGAGGTAGGCACAGTTGTTTTAGCCTCACCATGCCACCAGTCCTCCAAGAACAGCCGCACTCCACCCGAAAAGGCGCGTCCCTCCCTCCTTCCCTCCCTCCCGGAGGCCTGTCCTGTGATTCTCCATGGGGCGCTCACAATAATGTCCTTAAGCGGTGCCAGCGGTACCTCCGCGCAGGCCTGAGGAGCGGGTGGCCAATGAGCACGCGCCTGCGCCGGACCTCGCGCCCCCATTGGCTGCGCCCAGCAGCCCGCGACCCCTCAGGTTCCCAAGCCGGGTTTAAAGGGGTTGGGCGCGGGCTACTGCCCTGCCATCCGCTCCCCGCGCGCAGGTCTGCGGGGAGGGGCGGCCTGCTGAAAGGTCCACCCCGGGGCGTTCCTGAAGGGCGCTTCGGCCCTCCCCACCGTCCCCCAGATGTATTATGCGGTTTCCCAGGCGCGCGTGAACGTGGCCCCTGCGACCATGCTGCGGCCACAGCGGCCGGGAGACGTGCAGCTCGGGGCCTCCCTGTATGAGCTCGTGGGCTACCGGCAGCCGCCCTCCTCCTCCTCTTCCGCCACTTCCTCCTCCTCCTCCACGACGGCCCCCCTTCTCCCCAAGGCGGCGCGCGAGAAGCCGGAGGCGCCCGCCGAGCCGCCGGGCACGGGATCCGGGCCGGGCGCGCACGCGGGCGGCGGCTCCAGGGCAGACGCCAAGGAGGAGCAGCAACAGCAGCTGCGGCGCAAGATCAACAGCCGAGAGCGGAAGCGCATGCAGGACCTGAACCTGGCCATGGACGCGCTGCGCGAGGTCATCCTGCCCTACTCGGCGGCGCACTGCCAGGGTGCACCGGGCCGCAAGCTCTCCAAGATCGCCACGCTGCTGCTCGCCCGCAACTACATCCTGCTGCTGGGCAGTTCGCTGCAGGAGCTGCGCCGCGCGCTCGGCGAGGGCGCGGGACCCGCTGCACCGCGCCTGCTGCTGGCCGGCCTGCCTCTGCTCGCCGCAGCGCCGGGCTCAGTGCTTCTGGCCCCCGGCGCCGTGGGGCCGCCCGACGCGCTGCGCCCGGCCAAGTACCTGTCGCTGGCGCTCGATGAGCCGCCGTGCGGTCAGTTTGCGCTTCCCGGCGGCGGCCCGGGCGGCGGCGCGGGCAGCCCCGGCCTTTGCACGTGCGCCGTCTGCAAGTTCCCGCACCTCGTCCCGGCAGGCCTGGGCCTGGCCGCGGTGCAGGCGCAGTTCTCCAAGTGAGGGCTGGCCCGGGCCCGGGGCGCGACCTCGGCCCGGCCTCCCGCCGCCCAGCTTCTGCGCGTCCCCGCGCCCTGCGGCCCGCGAGAGCAGGGCCGAGCAAAGAGGGCATTTCGAACTTCCTCGCCCAGAGAAACGGACTGTTGGGCGTCCCCTCCCCGCCCCCACCCCGGGGAAATTAAAATGACCCGAGCGGATGTTCGATAGAGCGTCGGGGCTGTTTGGGGGTTCTGGGTGGATTCCAGCTGCTTTGCGCAGCAAGTGCGCACTCTCACTGCCACTGTCACCCAGCGCTTGTCTCTCCCGGCTCCTGGAGTCGCGCGCTTCGCAGGGGGTGATGTGGGCTTCAGGGCGCCATGCTAGCTCAGGGTGCGGCGGCAGGCCAGGCCCGAGGGGACCAAGGGGCTGCTCTCGGAGGGCGGGAGGGAGGGGTGGCGGTGGTTTCTTCTCCTCGGCCAGGGGTCATAGGCGCCCTTGTTCCCAGCAAACAGCCCCTGTTAGAGGAGGCTGCCCGACCCCAGAAAGCCGAGAGAGACCACTTAGTCGGTGCAGAAGGTCTCGGGCGTAGCAGACGGACCGACCCTCTGCGGCTGGACGGTTGGCATCGCGGTGCCACGGGAGGGGGCGATGACAATTCCCGGGTCGATGGGTGTGCTGGGTTGGGAAGTCCGCTTTCGTACCCCGACGATTACAGTGCAGCTTTTGATAATCGCATAACCGTGTGTTTCGCTGCGATTATTCGCTTTGAAATCCTGGGGTCTTCTTAGAACGGCAGTTTAGAACTCAAGATTCATCGTTTTGTCCCCTCTTCCCCAAAGGTAGCGTAACCAACATTTGAGCTTGCTTAAAAACAACCACCTTTCCCCCGCAGAAGGGGTTCCCGGTGTCCTAAAATATAGGTAACAATGCGTTTCGCCGTTGCCGTCCTGTCAGAAAGCACGTTGTCTAATTAACGTTCTGCCTCGTTAAAAGACACGGAGGGGAACCGGGAGCCTCACACAGCAGGCTGCTCGGAGGGGCCCCACTGCGGTGGCGACGGCGGGATGGCGTTTTCTGCGCTGTCCCTTCACGTGCGGGGTCTTGGACCAGCGCGTGGGGCGGGTCACCTGGCCGCTGTGCGATTGAAGAACTATCAGTACATTGATTTGTTACAGACGTTAACAAATTAGTCCACCCGAGATGATTTTATGATCTTTCAGAAGCTTGCTTTGGATTTTATGTTTAAGGTTTTTGGTTGTTGGTAGTAGCCGAATTTAACTGGCATTTTATTTTTTTTCTCTAACTTTGTTTCGTTGCGCTGTGAAGAATCAACAAAATAAACATGTACAAACCTTATTTTCCCGCCTGATTTGTTTGTTAATAAAAGTGTAAGGTGCCCTGGTGGATCCAGAACCTCAGGATGAAGGGTAATCATTAAAGGATGCGGGTCAAAATTTTTAAACCTGTCTTCCTGATTTGTAAAATAATCCAATGGAGTCAACTGTAGGTCAAGTTCAGGCGTCGCAGGTGAATGGATGGGTGAGAGGAGGGAGGGAGGAATTCCAGGAATTAGTTCTTAGCCAAGCTGGGAGGGAGGGTCTTTTTACACTACAGTCTGAAAAATGGGCTATGAAATACATTTATGATAAAATTATTTTCTATCTCATCATATTTCTCAGAAATATACCTTTTTCTGTCTTAGTGGACAGAAGCGTAAACAATATATCATGGCTATGAGCTTACCCCCATCATTTAAATCAGGTTGGCGTGGTCTCCCGGGAAATTATGACCTTGGACATCATTTTATTCTAACAAGTGAAGAAAACTCTTCTGTCTGATGATGATACAAAGATTTGGAATGTGGACTTGCTCACATGCACTATTTAAATATTCGTAGTTATTAATGAAATACAACCACATTTAAAGGTAGGGGGATCGTAGGGGAGAAATAGTGTCCCCTTTAACCTGTGGGAAATTAAAGAAAGGCCAGATAAGGTGATTTACTCAATTTTATCCACATTGGTTCATGTGAAGCATGTATACATTTAGGAAAAATGAGCATGCACTTTGGGAACACAGAAGGGATTGGTGGGGAGGCCTGGCGGCCAGATGGAATCGCCTTGCCTACCATCCTGGCTCAGTGTCTATTTACTCAAGGGGAGGGGCAGGAGAGGACTTGATGGAAAGTAGTGGTAACGCACCAACCCATTTCAGGGAAGAATTTCTCATTCTTCCTGACTCTGCCGTCAGAAAATTCACAGGCTTCGATTATGACTACATTTGAATTGTGGCCTTCTGTGTATTTAACAGCTCTCTTTGCTTACCTTGCATCTTGACAATGGACAGAAAGAAAATGAACAACTGAATCAAAACCAAATCAGGTCGCCCCTGAAAAAAATATTTCCAGGATATTAGAAATAAACAATTCCTCCAGTAGTCCCGACTATATCACCTAGATGCCATTCTCATTTTGAAAACCATCTCTAAAAGAAGCAGAAAGCTATAGGGCAGAAAAGGGATGGGTGGTCTCCCTCCTGTCTCTACTTATAGACTGGAGCAAGTGCCTTATAGGAAAGGTAACACTACATGTGATTTTTTTATTTAACTGAGAAAAATCACAACCTATCATGCTTTCCGGAACCACTAAAGATTATGAGTGAATTTCACAAGAATATGCAGGGCTATTTTGAGTATCATCAAAGTATTTAAGTTATCTGCCTGCGTGTAGCATCTTATTGGCCCATGTGCCAAGTAAGATTAGCGGACCCCCTCCTTACAAGGAATTGACATCCCGAAAAGTAGCATCAGAGGGCATTCAGCAGTCCTGTACAATAAAAGGCAATTATACACGGTGCCCCAGATGCAAAGTTAGACCTCTGAACGTATGTCTATGGGGGGGTAGCATATTCTGCAGGCACAGTATTTAAGTGTAGACATGTATGTTGTAGAGCAAGGAGCTGCTTTTTGAAGTCTGCAG
Source organism: Globicephala melas (assembly GCF_963455315.2). Classification (NCBI taxonomy): domain Eukaryota; kingdom Metazoa; phylum Chordata; class Mammalia; order Artiodactyla; family Delphinidae; genus Globicephala; species Globicephala melas. Next base: position 11,929,740 of record NC_083317.1, on the reverse strand, counting down.
GCAGGCTTTCTGCAGAAGGAACAAGTTTAAGCTGGTCTTGGAAGCGGTTGGGAAAGCAGAGAGGGTGTAAGGCTCCTTGAGAAAGGTTCAGCAGGCTTCAGAAGCACGATGAAAAGAAACATGCGGCTCAACGCCAAAAAGAGTTCCCTGCCTCCAGCCAACCACCAATTCGTGATCCCAGCGACGAGAGTGAACAGAACCTAAGGGGAAAATACACAAGGGCCCTGAGAAATCATGTTGTTTACATGTGCGGGAGGCCAGGTGAACAATCAGTCAGTAAACAGAGAGCAGATTAAATGCACTGTGGGGTTTCCGCAGCCTGCAGGGATGGTCTGTTTAGAGGTGTTCTCCTCCAAGGGCGACTGATTGCACCAGGTATGAAAATACGACCTTGTAAATGTATAACTTAGAAGGTAAGTCTCCTCATCAAGAAAGAGGCTCGACCCCCAGTAGGGGAAGTATTTCACTTCACCAAAGCTCAGATTATTAACAACAGTGCTTCCATGTTGCCCGTCTGGTTCAGGGTCACCCGTCTAGTCTTTGCTGACTCCCCAGATATGCAGGTGAGGCTGGGTCCAAGCTGGAAGTCAATACTCAGAGTCTTAGCCTGCTAGCTAGACCTCACAGGCCATAAAGGAAGCCAGCCGGAAGAAGGACTTTTCTTTCTGCCACACAAGCACACATTATGAACTTGCTAAGAACAAGGTGGTGGTTAGGAAGAGCTTTTTCTCACCGTGGCATACAGCACATCCATTGGGAAAATGCATTTCCTCCAGAAGGCCTTTTCTTGCTAGCTCACTGCCCCTTCCCTCTTCTGCACACTCATAAGTATCGATAAGGAGAGTACCGCCGCCACTGAAGGAAGCTCAAGAAACCACAGGTTGAAAACTGTCATGTTTTTCTAACAACAGCCTCACTTGTATCAAGCAACTTTTAGTTGTAGGGAACTATTGTTTTCAAGCAGGGTCCAGCTTCTCCTACCAAATATAAGATGTGAAAACAGAGTAGCAAATTCATCCTCAAGACCTAAACTGGCCTCTGTATTTATGGAGATGTTGCAAATGACTTCTTCAAGCAGTTTCCATTCTGTCCTTTTTAACTAAGCCCAGCATAAAAGCTGAAATGCCTGATCAGAACTTAAGCCAAATTCTTTCTGCTCGTGTTGCATTGGCCCCTCCGTTAGAAGACTTTCCCCTTTGCTTCCAGCTGATGTTGACAGGCCAGAGCTCAGACGCTGAGCTCAGGACAACCAAGTCCTTAAACATTACAGGCTGCCTGATGCTCGAGGGCATCATGCAAAGGGAGTGATTTCTCCTTCACACTCAGCTTTCCTCAATGACCACAGAGGACAGTGGACCACTGCCCGGGACAAAGGCCACGGATGCCAGACCATCTCTGAGTCCCACAGAGTGCCAGTGGGGCAAGAGACCCTAGGGGTTATCTTCCCACCCTCCTGCCTCCCGATCAAGGCAACTGTGGCCCAGGAAGGTCACCAGCACGCCCGAGGTCCCCAGGTAGCCAGAGTCAGCGATGCCAGGGTCCAGTACCTGCTTTGAAGAGGCAAAGGCTGCTTCGTTGGCTTGTCCTGGTGGGACTGGAGTCTCCTGGAAACAGGAATCCCGGCAGGAGTTGAGCACATCCTTCCTGTCCCCCGGAAAACCGCTGGCCTCTGGCCCCATCCAGCCTCTGAGCTCAGCCCTCCGTCTGCCCCTGCGAGTAGCAACTGGAAGCGGCAGACTCAGGGCCAGTCCCCTGCCAGGTGACCTGGCTGCAGTTTAGTCACCTGAACTTTATCCAGCAGCCTTGTCCCAAGCCCCGAGGGAGGCCCAGATTGGTGACAGGGAGCGGCAGAGGCAAAGCAAACCTTTTGAGAGCTCCTCTGCTGGTTACATGTTTGTCATTAGGGTTTCAGAAAGCACCGCTCAGAAGGCAAGGGAATAGACAGCTGACGGACAAGGGCGGCAGGGCAGAGGGGAAAGCAGTGTCTTAGGGGCTTCCACTTTGGGGGCTGCCTTTTAGTGTTTCCATGGTGACACTCAGTGTTCTCACACTCGTGGACCCTGATTTTCTCAACAGTGTGGGCTTACTTTTTGCCGAGTGTTTTTCCTGGACGCGAATGTCTCTCCAGGAGGCTGCTCGGCAGTAGGTGCTGGCTGCCACCAAACCCCAGGATAGAGGACAGGCACCCCGATGGGGGCCCTGAACGTGGAACACCAGCCAGAGGTAGATGATGGATGGGGCTGAGAGAAAAATGCTCACCATAGGCCCCAGCGCTGGGATCCAGAAGGGCTATTGTGTCCCAGATGCTTCTAAGTAATATGGGTAACTCCTTAGAGGATGCCAAAGGGATACAGCCAGGAGACCCCAAAATAAAAAGATCAGATAAGAACACATCGGTGGGGAGAGTGCGGGAGAGAAAAGCCACCTCACCTGGAAGCAGGCCGGTGGGAAAGTGGAGCAGCTGGTAGTGGGGGTGGCAGAGCAGCCGTAGTAGGAATGAAAGTGGTCTTGACATTGACAAGAGCTGGCATGGCGTTTATCAGGTACCAAGCAGGGTTCTAAGCATTTTACGTGCGCGACTTCATCTTGTAGGCGTTACTATTACCCCATTTTACAGATGAGAAAACAGAAGCGTGAAAAGGTAGAAACTAAGGAAACGGAGGCCAGTTAAAGAAAGTCATGGAACCAGACACTGAAAGAAATGAGGCTTTGTCTGGGGGAGGGAGAGCCCTCCCTAGGTTTCTTTCCTCATCCTCAGCTCTCAAGGTCAGCACTCCCACCCACCTGTACTCCTCTGGGCCCAGGTCTGGCTGTGGTGGCTACTCTCAGAATGCGTCTAATCAACGTGAAGTTGAGATTCAACACGTCCCCGCACACAGTGAATAGACGCTCCAGTTAATTCCTCCTCTTTCTTGAGTTAGAAGTGCCCTGAGATCAGTGTGGTTATTTTGGATATTTCACTTCTAGCGTTTTTGTTTCATTTGTTCCACTTTTTTTTTTTTTTTTTTTTTTTTAATTTCCAACGTTGCCAGATCTGGCTGCTATGAGGAAGGACGGTAGTGAAATACCAGGGATTGTGGGCGTGCCGGAAGGCAGACCTCACGCAGCCCGCACCTTCAAGACGGTGTGTCGTCCCTGGTCCTGCTGGTGTTCAGGCAAAAAACCAAAAAGCAAAGCAAAAGCTTTGAAGGTAGTGATCACTAGGTGTCCTCCAATTCAAATCTTTTATTTTTTTTTAAAGCAACCCTAGGGGTTGAGCTATTCTTTTTCATTTTATTTATTTATTTATTTACTTATTGGCTGCGTTGGGTCTTCTGTTGCTGCGCGCAGGCTTTCTCTAGTTGCCGCGAGCAGGGGCTACTCTTCGTTGCGGTGCGAGGGCTTCTCATTGCGGTGGCTTCTCTTGTTGCAGAGCACAGGTCCTAGGCACTCAGGCTTCAGTAGTTGTGGCACATGGGCTTCAGTAGTTGTGGCTCATGGGTTCAAGAGCGCAGACTCAGTAGTTGTGGCGCACGGGCTTAGTTGCTCCGCGGCATGTGGGATCTTCCCGGACCAGGGCTCGAACCCATGTCCCCTGCATTGGCAGGCGGATTCTTAACCACTGTGCCACCAGGGAAGTCCCAATTCAGATCTTAAAATCCAGAGTTGAGCCGAAGTAGAATCTGTAAAGAAAATTTTGACGATAACTTGATACCATTTTCTCTACGTAGGGAGTATTTTGTTATTGTTATTATGATTGTTTGGTCTTGTTTGCTTGCTTCTGGCACTTTGAGTCACATCATTCCCTGTGCAGTCCTGGTTCTTCATAGCTTTTTACTTTATCAGGGACAGTTAGAGTCAGGAGGCAAACCCAACAATTTTTTCATCACCGGTGGAGGGAACAAAACAAAACTGGACATCACAGCATCTCATTTAATAGACAGCTTTTGAATTCACTCATGACTGTGTAATCCATGGTTCTAGGGGCTCTGAGTTGCCCTCTGTATTTTATACTCACAAAGACCCAAAGTAACTCAAACGGAGAGTTGTCAGCTCTGAAACATAAACCATCCCCAGGGAGCGTGTGAGGGAGGGATGTGCTGAAGGGGGCTAGTGGGGCAGACCCGCACCCATGGGAGGGACAGAGATGGGGGAGAGTCCCTTCATCTCCCCATCGCCTCCACCCCTGGAACCCATGCTGTGCTCCAGTGCAAATACCCATCTGCTCTCCCACCTCCTTTCCACCCTCCTGCTCCCTTCCTGTAGAGTCTTACCTACGCACTGCCTCGTGCCTCCCATCTGTCCTGCCTCGCCATTGGTTACTCTGCTCACTGGCCACGTGACCTTGGAGAGGCTCTTCAGGCTCTTCAACTCTAAGATCTAACACTGGGAGCCGCCTCCCTGGGGGTTAAACGAGGCAGTGCATGTCAATGGTTAGCATGGTGCCTCTTGTAATGGTGGTTGTTTTTCCTGTTGCTACTCAGACAGTTCTTTCCATCGGCTAGAAATACATTAGTTACATGATTATTATCCTGTTGATAGCTCCTTCAGAAAGCAGTGGTGTGCACACGATCATTCCCATCTTCTCTTGCAATTCATGAATAGGGCTCACGACAGCGTTGGATGCTGCCAAGTAAAAATCCATTTCTAATGAGCAAAGCTGCGTCCTGAAATCTCCAGCTCCTTCTGGCACTAGCTCAAGCCCAACGGTGGCTTTCGAGGGGCTTCTCCTAGGGAGCCCTGTACTGGGCTCTATCCTTCCAAGTTGGCTCTCAGAGCCCAGCTACGACCCCCTGCTACTGTGGAGCCAAAATGCTTCTCCAAGACAGAGGGGGCTGGGCACCGGGATTTTCCTTCTCCTGCCGATTGACTAGCAGACAACGGGTTCTTCAGAAGCCACAACATTTCAGCTGTTTTGGCCACAATAGCCACAAGCTGAGTGGGTGTCATTTTGTCCCAGCGGAGAGTCAGCTCAGGACAGCTCCAAACACTGTCCACTGGTTTGTGGTGAGGGGCATAAACACCAGGCTGGCTGAATGAAGTCACTGCCTGAGTCATCTCTATACATAGAGTCTGAAGAGCACTCAGGCCTACAGGGCTGCAGGAAGGTGCTGGGGCTCCTCCAGCACCCAGTGAGCCCGGGCCGGACTCAACCATCATGTCTCTGTCCAACAAGGGAGCGGCTTCCGGCTAGGTACCGACACACACTTATTTCTCAAATAGTGCTGTGATCATGTAGCCTCAGGGGATGGTGCCCAGAACAAGTGTCAGCCTGTGTTCAGGAATTTGCCTCAACAAAAATACTTACTGAATGAGAAAGGAAGGAGGGAAGGAGGGAAGGAGGGAAGGAGGGAAGGAAGGAAGGAAGGAAGGAGGGAAGGAAGGAAGGAAGGAGGGAAGGAGGGAAGGAGGGAAGGAGGGAAGGAAGGAAGGAAGGAGGGAAGGAGGGAAGGAGGGAAGAAGGAAGGAAGGAGGGAAGGAGGGAAGGAAGGAAGGAAGGAGGGAGGGAGGGAAGGAGGGAAGGAGGGAAGGAGGGAAGGAGGGAAGGAAGGAAGGAGGGAAGGAGGGAAGGAAGGAAGGAAGGAAGGAGGGAAGGAAGGAAGGAAGGAGGGAAGAAGGGAAGGAGGGAATGAAGGAAGGAAGGAAGGAAGGAAGGAAGGAAGGAGGGAAGGAGGGAAGGAAGGAAGGAGGGAGGGAAGAGGGAAGGAGGGAGGGAAGGAGGGAAGGAGGGAAGGAGGGAAGGAAGGAAGGAAGGGAGGAGGGAAGGAAGGAAGGAGGGAAGGAGGGAAGGAAGGAGGGAAGGAGGGAGGGAAGGAAGGAGGGAAGGAGGGAAAGAGGGAAGGAAGGAAGGAAGGAGGGAAGGAGGGAAGGAAGGAAGGAAGGAGGGAAGGAGGGAAGGATGAAAGGAAGGAAGGAGGGAAGGAAGGAGGGAAGGAAGGAAGGAGTGAAGGAGGGAAGGAAGGAGGGAAGGAGGGAAGGAGGGAAGGAAGGAAGGAGGGAAGGAGGGAAGGAAGGAAGGAGGGAAGGAGGGAAGGAGGGAAGGAGGGAAGGAAGGAAGGAGGGAAGGAAGGAAGGAAGGAAGGAGGGAAGGAGGGAAGGAAGGGAGGGAGGGAGGGGAAGAAGGGAGGAGGCCTTATTAATATTCAAATTATAAATCATAATTATGTTTTGTTTCAGACTCATTAATTAAATGATGATCTTAAACTGGTCAACAGGACCCAGTCAGAAAAAAATACTCTGATTAATTAAACTTGTCTCCCAAAGTAAAATGAAAGAGACTAGACCTGTTTTTCGCTCCTCGGGTCTTAGGAGGAACCAGGGCGTCGAGAAGCAAGTAGCGCCTGGACTCGGTCGAGGCCAAGGAAGCACTTCCTTGGATACAGAATTTAAGGGGGCACCAAAGACTCAGTTATCACAATAAAATTTTAATGTGATATTTTTAAAAAAATCAAAATTGATGCAAAGATCCATGAACAAAATATCAAAAGTTTAAATACAGACGGGACCAGTGTCACCGATTTCTTCCCAGCCTCCAGCACAGCAGTGGAGGCTAGCCTCCACCTGCCCCCTCCCAGTTTGGAAGGGCCGTTCCCATGTCACTCATGAGGCCACAGCCTGGACCAGGCCAGGGAGGCCAGAGGGAAGCACTTCAAATGCTGAAGGTAGCTCTCTGTCCACTGACTCCAGGGTCATAACAGGGGCATAAGAGGCAGCCCTGGGCAACCTGGCTGGCATCAGAACGTTCCCTTCCCAGTTCCCCTCTCCCTAGCTCTGTTACCTTGCACAGCTTTATACGGAAACTCTTTAAGCCTTGATATCCTCATCTGTGAAATAGGACTGATAATGGTGTTTGCCTCTCAGGATTAAATGACACCTGTGAGCAGAGCGCCTGGAACCATCACGACTGTAGACAAGCCCAGGAGCCCATGTCTCCCTCTCCTTGGGAGCACAGGCCGTGCAGCAGCAGGGCTGCTCGCAGAGGGAACAATTCCTGTTCCCTTCAGCTGTTTGTGCAGAGGCCAGTGTGGCTGCCCCTCCCGAGGAATGCAGGATGGAGGACACAAGTGTGCCTGGAGTTGTTTGTGTTTCTAAGGAACCTCGAAATGGTAGTAGTAGCAGTATCGCAAGAGTGGGGGTCCACGCTGTTACTGCGCATCTCACGAGGCATGTTATTTAGCAACAAGCCTGTGCTAAGGGCTTGGGGTAGACAAAAGAGTTCAGAGGAGGGAATCCAGCCCGACAAGAGGGAGGGCAGGTCTTGGGACTGGAGTGAGCTGTACCCTGTGCTCAGCCCTGCTGAGCACAACTTCCGGCCTCAAAGTCTGAAGCCCTGGGGGACGAGGGAACTCCCTCTGCCAGGCCCAGGGCTTCATCCTCTCACCTCACCAGGTGGTGGTGTCACCTGGGGCTGGAAGCCTGGTGACTTCATGCAGGGAGCCTGGGGTCACCATATCAGGGCACACTTGACAATTAGACATAAGGAGGCTGGGAACACGGTCCCATGTCACCCCAGGCCCAGCTGGGTAAAATGAAGGGCTTTGTTTTCTGAGCAATGGCTGGTCCTCGCACACTCCTGCCTCTCACACCAAAATCTCAACCCTGGGGAGATGGTTCACCAAGGCAGGGAATAGATAGCCCACCTTTCCCGCTGTCTTTGTTGTGGTCTGAAAGTTTTCGGAATGTCGTCCATATTATACATGTCAGATTTTTAAATTCAATCTATTCAATTGAAAAATGCTTGCTGTGGCTTTTATAAAGAGGGGTGCCTCGTTTAAGTGCATGCAGGAAAAATCAATTACACTCAGTAGCCTCTTCGACTGGAACGATCCCCCCTCCAGAGGAAAAACTCTAAACGTTTACGTCCATTTTTAAATTAAAAAAAAAAAAAAAAACCAGAATTGGAAAAGACCCCTCCCCCTTAGGAGAATTTGTTAAATACTTGGTCATTCAAATGACCTTCCCTGATTCAGCAACTAAAACAGTGTGTTACAAAGCCTTTGAAACAAGATTTGCAGACACTGGGTCCTGGTCAAGCTGCCCTCCCCAGCCTTATAAGGAGCCTGCATAGATCAGGGATGCCAGGATGACTGTTTCACTATTTCTACTTTGGAACTGTTGTGAGAGAAACAGAGAGGGAGACTTTGGAACCGGCTTCTACGGCAAGTTCTGAAAGAGAGACCTTTATTACTTAGAAATACTCATTGTAAATAAATTAGACCATTTCAAAAAGAAGACAGAAGAAAATAGAAATTGTCTATTATCTCCCTGCTCTGAGAAAACCGCTGCTAACAGTCCCCCGGGATAGATTGTTACAAATTTTCTTCTCTGCACACACAGTCAAACATACGAAACAGATCAGAGTTAAACTGGACACTGTCTTGTAACCTGCTTTATTCCTTTAACAGTAGATTGTGGACAGCTTTCTATGCCAAAAAATATGTCACCATTTAACCTGGATTCTACTGTATGCTGTCCTGTGATTGATTGAAGTAACTCCCTATAAATGGACATTTCATTCTCCCCCTCAATATTTTACTACTGTAAGTCACACAGTAGTGAACACTGTGTACATACATCTGTGTGCCCTGTCTCAGTTTATTCTAGGATAAATTTCTAGAGGTGAAGTAACCACATTGAAAGTTATCACATTGGTCAGGCTTTGACTACATTCGGAAAATAGGTCCCTCCAAGAAGGTAGGACCAATTTACTCCCCCGCCCACAGGTCCTGAGAACGTGTGTCCTCATAGCCTTGACTGCGTTGGGTACTTTTATTTCGAAATATGTCCATGTGTCTCTTTGTATTTGATATCTTTTTATGATTATAGAAGAAATACAAGATCACGATAACATTTCAAACATTATCAATTGATATAAAGTAAAAAATAAAACTCCAGCCTAAAGCCTTCTATTATAACCCCATGTCCTCAGATGACCTGATCATATTTTTTCCAAAAATTTTTTTCCATACCTATACAGAAAAAAAAATTTTTTCTTTCTTACAAAAATGGTTTATTATTCAGATTGTTTTGCAACTGGCTTTTCTCTTTTTGTGTTTCTGTATATACTGTGGCTTCCTTTCCACGTCAGTTATCAATAATTTACAAATAAATAAATACAGGTCTCATTTTCAATGGTTGTCGAGTGTTCCACAGAAAGGACATGCTATAACTCACTGCCCCAGTCCTCAGGGATGCACACTTCTGTTGTTTTCAATATCTGAATGAACATCTTTGCTCATAGATCTCTGCATGTGTATAGGACCTTCCTAAGATTATTCTTAGAAAAACACTCATGCCAGAGGGTTTGCACATTTAAAGTGTCAATAGCTGTTTATCAAATTACCCCTCCAACGTTAACACTCCTGTCAACAATATATGAGAGTGTCTGTTTCCGTGAGATAAACAGGGTCTAGACCTTCCCTTGGCAGGTGTATATTGTAGATATATTTTGGAGTGAGGGGAGAACCAGTCTGGAAGGGCTGTAAGAATCCTTTGATATCTTTGCTCACACGAGGGACCTCAGCTGTCCTGTCTCCTCACCCCCTCCTATCTCAGTTCATGCATGCATAAATTTTCAAAGTTATGTCGATATTGTCTGCAATATTTATAATTGGTGCCTAAGAAAGATCTGTATGAATTGACCCACTTTCTATCCAAATCAACCAATTCAAATGGCAAATACATAACTCACTTTTATGCAACCTTGGGATTTCTGATTTTCCACATCTGTAAGAGAAGAACACAGTCTGTTCCTTGCAAGCCTCCACTGGGAGATGGTTTGAAGACCGTGGCCATTCTTGAACTGCTCTAAGCCTGCATTGTTCAATATGGCAGCCAGTGGACACATACAGCTATTGAGCACTTGAAATGTGGCTAGCCTGAACTGAGATGTGCTGTAAGTATAAAATACAGTATGAAGAAAAGAATGTAAACTATCTCCTTAACAATTTTTGTATCGATTACATGCTGAAAGGATAATATTCTGGACACACTGGCTAAATAAAATATACTGTTAAAATTAATTTCACCTCTTTCTTTTCTTTTCAAGTGGTGACTAGAAAGTTTCCAATTACATATATCTATATGTGTAAAGGAGAAAATGAAAAATATAAGATTAAGTTTGGGTATTCAAAAATATAAAAAGTACCAGGTTAGGTCTGGGCATTAAAAGACAGTGTTTAGGGCTTCCCTGGTGGCACAGTGGTTGAGAATCCGCCTGCCAATGCAGGGGACACGGGTTTGAGCCCTGGTCTGGGAAGATCCCACATGCCGTGGAGCAACTGGGCCCGTGAGCCACAACTACTGAGCCTGCGCGTCTGGAGCCTGTGTTCCGCAACAAGAGAGGCCGCGGTAGTGAGAGGCCCGCGCACCGCGATGAAGAGTGGCCCCCACTCGCCGCAACTGGAGAAAGCCCTCACACAGAAACGAAGACCTGATGCAGCCAAAAATAAATTAATTAATTAACTAATAAAAAAAAAGACAGTGTTTAGTCTGAATTCAAGGAGACACTTGGAAACTAAAATGAATAAGGACAAGTGATAGGCTTGTGAGGTCCTCCTTTTTTTTCTGTTTTGCCAGCCTTGCATCTCTTCCTTTCAAATAAATAAATAAATGCATCTGTGGCTCGAATTATATTTCTCTTGGATGGCACTGCTCTAAGCTGTCTTTACACCTGCAGAAGTATACCCAGACTTTGTGTGCGGTCTCTTTCTCTCTCCTTCCTTCCTTCAACTCGGTTCAATCCTCTGATTTGCAGAAATCACTGATTATTTTCCCAGGATAGTTGACCTCCATCACTTCGGCTATCTGGTATATGAACTGACTCTCTGAAGGGAAAACAAAGCCCTGATCTGTAACGTTTGCTCATTTCCTCGGTGTCAATACTCCCATCAACCATGGCCAGCTCCAAGCTGCTGATGTGATGCCCCGGAACCTGGAGCTGGGAAGAGAGGCAGCGTACCCGGGTTCTGGTGAGAGGGTACAGCCAGAGCCAGCGCACCAGTGCTTCTGAATCCTCTTCCTGTTGAGGCTGAATCCCCAGCCACGTGGAAGGTAGGACCCCCACTGCCACTCAGGAAGCCAAAAGTCGCGTACATTCCCTCCCCCCAATCCTGGGCACCCAGAGCTTGGGCTCATGATCTAAGTGAGGCCAATCTGATCCCCCTGCACAAGATGCTGAATGTGGAGGCTGAGACAGGCGGGGGGTTTGTTAGGGTGTACTTGCGGTGGCCACAACTGACTCACATATTCAGTGGTGTGGAAGCTGGAAGGGTAAATGCTGTCTGGGCCAGAGTCCGGTGGGGGGAATCCAGCTGGGGCAGCAGCAAGTGTCCGACAACAATGGTGACAGCAGCGGCATCCGGAGCGGACTGTTCCTGTGGCAGGACCTTGCTTGTCCCAGTTACCCTTGAACCCATCTTCTCAGCCTCCTCATTGATGCAATAAGCCAGCCAATCTCCCTCCATTAATTCCTTATCTGCTAGGTTAACCAGAGTCAAGAATGCAGACTAGCTATTTACCTATAACAATCCGGTGATGTGATATAACAGGTGCTCTGGCTGAAATACAGGGCAGATAGGAGACTGGCTGCCACCAGGTAAGAGAGTAGTTCTAAAAGAGGGGCACTCACCTGAATCATCCGCGGACCTTTGAAAACAGCCATGTCCAGAATTGAAAGCAGGAACTTGAACAGATATGTGTACACTTATGCTCATAGCAGCACTGTTCACAACAGCCAAAAGGTGGAAGCCGCCCAAGTGTCCATCCGTGGATGACTGGATAAACAAAATGTGGTCTATATATTTACACACACACACACACACACACACACACACACACACACAATGAAATAGTATTCAGCCATAAAAAGGAAGGAAATTCTGATACATACAACTTGGATGAATCTTAAAAACATTATACTTAGTGAAAGAAGCCAGGCACAATATTGTACAATTTCACTCACATGAGGTACCTAGATTTAGTCAAATTCATAGAGACAGAAAGCAGAATGGTAGTTGTTAGCAGCTGGGGGTGCTAGGAATGGGGAGTTGTTGTTTAGTGGATACAGAATTTCAGTTTGGGAATATGAAAAAGTGAAGATGGATGGTGGTGATGACGGCACACCACCATGAATGTACTTAAAGCCACTGACCTGTAAACTTAAAAGTGGTTAAAATAGTAATTTTTTTTTTTTTTTGCGGTACGCGGGCCTCTCACTGTTGTGGCCTCTCCCGTTGTGGAGCACAGGCTCTGGACGCGCAGGCTCAGCGGCCATGGCTCACGGGCCCAGCTGCTCCGCGGCATGGGGGACCTTCCCGGACCAGGGCACGAACCCGTGTCCCCTGCATCGGCAGGTGGACTCTCAACCACTGCGCCACCAGGAAAGCCCCCAGGGATGGTTTCTTTAGGGAAGCAGATATTATTTATATCATAAAAGCAGACTAGATCATGCAATGTCACTTCAATGATATAAACAGGCTCGTGATAGATTCAAAATAAGCTTCCAGCTCAGCAGAAGTGAAATCTTCTCTCCGCGTGTTCTTTAGACCGTGTTGGGGTGAAATATGTGGGTAACACACATACCTAGGTGGGAGTTTCTCCATCTTCTGTTGGAAGCTTGGGAAACCCTCAGAAAGGCAAATATTCTGTCCAGTACGTGTGTTGCGTTCTGTTGAGAGCTTTTCATCACCATTTATCAGGATGACGAGCCAAATCCCAGCAGGATAGAGTCCCCAAAACACAGGAATTCCCACCTCCTTGGCCCACTCCTCCCCTATTCCTCTCTCTCCTTCAGGTCCCATCCTGGCCGACTCCACCTGTAATTCACTCCCTCCCTCACACCGGCCCCCACTTTGGGTTCTTCCTCATCCCCCACTCCCTTTCCACCCTCCTGTCCCTGTTCTCCTCCATCCGCCACAATCCTACAAGCCCTTAAAGGCTTGGCTCCAATGCTGCTTCCCCCTTTATGCTACCTTTTATTACCCAGCACCCTCTCCCTCCTTTGCAATTCCTCCTCTACAGGGATCAGATCTACCTCCACCTTCTCTCTTCCAACATGAGGCAAACAGGGCAAACCCTGGATGCACGTGGGAGGAAGAAAGAGGGGAAGGGGGACAGGGGCAGGAGGAGAAAAAGAAGAAGGGAAGCTGTTAGAGTCAAGGGCTGACATGCAATCCTAATCGAACTCTCTGATCACCTGTTCAAAGAGAAACCAAAATCGTTCCAGAAATTAAACGATTTCCCAGCTTTCTAAGGAATTTCTATCAGGGAGTTTGAGTGTTGAACACAATACTGATAGCTTCTCTGGCCACCAATTTTATGCTCTGAAATAAAGAAATGATGGTGGAACGTTGCTTAGGAATCCCCAGGGTTACAAAATGCAGAAGAAATGAGAGGGCATTGATGTTTCCAACACATGAAGGGCCAGTTCCACAGGTCACGTGGGTACCCAAGGTAGTTCTCTTCTCCATACTTTATGACTTTATCATTCATCTTTCTGTTTTCCTGGCCGCTGTTTTCATTTACTCCTGTTAAGACATTCACTGTTTGGTTTCTTCCTTCCAGAAATTAGAGGTAATAGCTAGAAATATCGGGGACTTTGCAGCATTCAGTGAATTTAAAATCAGCTCCAAATATAGAGGGTGGTGGATGTAAGATGTGTGTTTTATCAAACTGATAAATTTTAGTTTTAATTGACATTATGTTAGGACAAGTCTCTGGGAGGCTGAGATATTTTTAGCTTCTTCTATTTTCCTACATTTTTTTTTTTTTTTTTTTTTTTTTTTTTTTTTTTTTTTGCGGTATGCGGGCCTCTCCCGCTGCGGAGCACAGGCTCCGGACGCTCAGGCTCAGCAGCCATGGCTCACGGGCCCAGCCACTCCGCGGCATGTGGGATCTTCCAGGACCGGGGCACGAACCCGTGTCCCCTGCATCGGCAGGCGGACCCTCAACCACTGTGCCACCAGGGAAGCCCTCCTACATAATTTTTTTAAAAAGTCTTCTTTCATAACTGATAAAGGCTTTTGGAACCTTTTTTTAAAAATCATATGTCTAATCCCATAGCTTATTTAGTGTAAAGTGAACTAAGAACTAAACAGCAACTCCCACTGAGTAAGAGAACAGTACCATCATCAGTTATAGATAATTCAGATAAATTCAACTGTAAGTTCACAGCAGCATCAAGCCCAAAACTCTACTGGAACTGAGAGCCCAGAAACACAGCAGTAATATCTGCAGTGTCACATCCCAGTTCTGCGTGAGAAAGAGAACAGTTTGGTGTTAGTTATAACTGCTTGTATCTCGTTTATGGTTTCGAACATGTTGGATACCTCACTATAGCAATAGGGGTTCTGATCCACCGAATGACAATTTGTAATGCCTCCTTTTTTTAATCCTCTCTGTTTTTATTTTGATCACCTTTCAGCCAAGTCCTGGGATGTTCCTTGTGTGCCAGTGTTCCAATTCAACACCCCACAGGTGTACACACCTAGCTCCTTGTGTGAGAGCCCCTGGGTATCTACATGGTTGACTAAACAGAAACTTCTAATCTGTGAATCACCAAAGCCATGATGAGAGCTTGGTCTTTTCTTCTGAGAATCACATTTCCACCATGGTTCCCCCTCCACATGCAGTGAAATTCGATTTTTTTTTTTCTGTAGCCCTTGCAAAACACCACTCAGGAAAGGCATAAATTGGGTAACCTTGATCTAACCCATTAATTCTACCTTTGAGGATTTTTCCTGAGGAAATAATGAGGGATATTACTTAGCTGCACCCTCTATTATTATATTATATTATTTTATATTATTATTATTATATTAGGAAAAAATAATACAACAGAAAAATATAAATTAGGAAAAAATAATATAGGAAAAAGACCACAATACCCTTCATAATGGGAAAAAACTGGAAATACCCTAACTGTCCAAAAATATGAAATGGGGTTAAATAATTATAATAAAGTTATAGGATAGAATTCCATGGAGTCACTGGGAAAATTTTTCTTATAAGAATATTAAATAGTAGGAGGAAATGTCATGATATAAGTGGAAAAGCAGATTGCAAACCATTTTCTAATGGGAATGTATTTCTATTGTAATTTTTAAAACAAAGACTGAAAGTGACAACACCTGCACTCCTTTGGCTCGCACACAGAATCTTCTTTGCAGAGGCTGGACCAGGCCCCACTGCTGATGCCACAGGCATCAAGTGGGCCCTGATGAGATGGCAGGACAGATGCAAGGATGCAGAGTGAGGTGCTCCTGGGTAAGGCTTCTCACCAGAGGGTACCTCCTCTTCCCCATGACCAGAGCTTTTCTGGAAGCAGCTTTCTAATTACACACTATCAAAAAACTCCCTAGAACCTAACTCATCGGATAGTCATGCTTGTTACCTTAGTTTCCTCTTTAAAAAAATAACATTTTTACAAGAATGTTTGATGACTTATAAGGCTATTTATTTATATGACAGACAAAGCAGGTTAAGAAACTGTTTGCTCCTCAATGGAATATTACTCAGCCAGAAAAAGAAACGAAATTGAGTTATCTGTAGTGAGGTGGATGGACCTAGAGACTGTCATACAGAGTGAAGTAAGTCAGAAAGAGGAAAACAAATACCATATGCTAACATATATAGAGGGAATCTAAAAAAAAAAGATGGTCCTGAAGAATCTAGGGGCAGGACAGGAATAAAGATGCAGACGTAGAGAATGGACTTGAGGACACGGGTAGGGGGAAGGGTAAGCCGGGATGAAGTGAGAGAGTGGCACGGACATATATACACTACCAAACGTAAAATAGATAGCTAGTGGGAGGCAGCAACATAGCACAGGGAGATCAACTCAGTGTTTTGTGACCACCTAGAGGGGTGGGATAAGGAGTGTGGGAGGGAGGGAGACGCAAGAGGGAGGAGCTATGGGGATATATGTATATGTATAGCTGACTCACTTTGTTACACAGCAGAAACTAACACACCATTGTAAAGCAATTATACTCCAATAAAGGTGCAAAAAAAAAAAAAAGTGTATGCTCCTAACTGTAGTTTTTTAAATTACCGGTGTTTCCTGATTGTTGACAAACGTGCTGTAGTTATATAACATGGTAGCAACAAGAGCAACGGGGTAAGGTGTGAACAGGAAGGCCCTACTGCCTTTGCAACTTCTCTCAATCTAAAACTATTCCAAAATTAAAATTCATTTAAGGAATAAGAGAACTTATTAACCCTATGGCACACATTTCTCAAAGCCTCAATTATTTAACATTTAATAAAATCCTTTGGAAATTAAAAAAAATATGTGTCTGTATTTTTATGTAGATTATGAGTCTATTCATATGTAAGTTACAGAGGAAAAGCGTATCTAGGAAATATACCAAAATGATAATGGCAGCTACGTCTGTGGGATTTTACTTTTTCTTTAGTTTTTATGAACTTTTAAGATTTTTCTATAATGAATATGATTACTTTCATATAATCATTACTTATATAATTATACACATCATAGTTATATAATATATAAAAATATAATCACTTTTATGAGGTTTCTTTCATAATCAGAAAAAAACAGTTAATAGGCATGTGGATTTCCCAAGAGCCCCAGGAGCAGCAGGAAGGCTGAAATTGGACACAGCTGGGCAAAGCTATTGGCGGACCCAGACGGTGATGTATGCGTTGCAGCTACTGTTCAAACTCTAGGTACTCTATGTGGTTAATATGAATTAGACACAAGCAGCTAATAATACTTTTGGAGGCACAAAGTTAACTTGGTAATGATAGTATTCCTAAATTAGCACAATGAAGAGCTTAGCAACTATTGCCCACCTAATGAATGGGTGGCAGAAAGAAAAGCCTCTTTTCTTTGTGAAGCTTAACATTAAAATTAGCCGTATCTGTTACCTTAGGTGCAAAAAGGAAAGACAGAAGGCTGTTCATTCAACTGGTGTTTTGCTCTCGGGGGTCTATGCTCGAGCAATTCATGGGACAGATAACAAGTAAGAGAGTCTGAAGACTCATCATCGAAAACAGTATTTTTGGAGGAAATAATTTCGAGCTTTCAAGGAATGAATGGTACCTCTCTGGGGTCTAATAATTTTTCCCAGAGAAATGACAAGACAGACAAACAGAAGATGGATAAAGTAACATTGCAATATTGCAATTGATCCTGCGGTGGTCATGAAAATGTAAATAGCAAGACAGCAGTAAGAAGACCCCAGCCTTTGCCTGGAAACAAAATATTCAGCCTGTTGTTGCCAGTTTTTATTGCAGGATTTTGTGGAAAAGTAGTCCCACTTGTCAATCAGCTAAGTTGCAGGGGCTAATAGATTCTGGTATTTAGGGGGGGTCAACACAGAATTTAATTTAACATCTCACAATACGCCCACATGCCCAGAAAATGTGGACAGCTTGATGGGGTTCACTGAGCCAAAGAAGCAAGACCTAAACAGTGCATTAATGTATAGGGGAAGAATGGTTGCAATCAGCCCCTTGTGAATTGGACAGAGGGCTTGGAGATGAAGCAATTATGAGCCATCGGGGATTAATAGTAAAGTGTGAATACCAAGCTGTATATGTTAGGGGCAGAATATGTTGCCTATAGAAAACAACAAAGGACGTTCCTTACTATTAAGTGAGATTAAGCGTAATGGCCTGATTTAATCACAAAGGCAGAATTAAATTCAGATGGCAACTTCAAAGTGGACACATGAACACAGGGAACACAGGCCACTGCTTACATTTACATATAGCTGGCATAGCTTGGCCTGTCTTACAATAGGATAAAGTTTCTTTGGCCACTTAAACAATTTTCTATTCTTCACTTTTTTTGTGAATACTCACTGTATTTATTCCGCGATTGCATTTAGTTAATAAGAAGGAACGAAGAGTTCTATTTATTCATGGATGCTATAATTTTTAATTCTTTCAAATTATGAAAAAAATGTTGCAGAAGAGTAGTCGTAATCAGACTGACAACAAAACGAAGAAGAAAAAGAAGAAGCAAAAACAAAACAAAATAAAACCAAAAAAATCTCTGATAGAGTGATCCAGTGTCTTAATTTTTATCTGCCTTCAACTTAGGAGAACTCACCATTTGAGGTTCAAACTTAGCTCGTGGGAAATGCAGCTTTTTCCCTACTCACACCCAGGTCTGTGTTACCATCGTGGAGTCCAAGCGAGTTATTCTTCTTTTTAATTTTAAAGTTCACTTAGTTTTTCTTTTCTTTTTAAAATTTTTTTCTTTTTACTGGAGTGTAGTTGATTTACAATGTTGTGTTAGTTTCAGGTATACTGCAAAGTGAATCAGTTTTACATATACATATATCCACTCTTTTTTAGATTCTTTTCCCATATAGCTCATTACAGAGTATTGAGTAGAGTTCCCTGTGTTATACAGTAGGTCCTTATTAGTTATCTATTTTATATATAGTAGTGTGTATATGTCAATCCCAATCTCCCAATTTATCCCTCCTCACGCCTTACCCACGGTAACCATAAGTTTTGTTTCTACATCTGTAACTCTATTTCTGTTTTGTAGATAAGTTCATTTGTACCTTTTTTTTAGGTTCCACGTATAAGCAATATCATATGATATTTGTCTTTCTCTGTCTGACTTACTTCACTCAGTAACACAATCTATGTTTTTATTGTCATAGACACAGAGATTGTCTATGACAATCTCTAGGTCCATCTATGTTCAAGTGAGTTATTTTTCAATACAGGCTCTTCCCTTCTTTCTTCTTTGCTACTGAAAGCTTACTTCCTTCTGCACTCCCACCTTAAAGTGAGTTCTCTTAAGAGGTTTGGGAGCTCAGGGAGACAAGCCTGTCTCAGGGTTCAGAGGAGCTGAGGCCCTAATTGTTAGTTGGTCCCTGGGAAATGTCAAGTACCCATGACTTAATTAAAAAATTCAGCATTTTAAAGTCATGATTGCCTCTGTGCAATGCCCAAGTACATCGAAAGCTTTTGGGTTCATAAAAGTCCTGTGCAAATTTTATCTCTCTATATAATATAAAATTATTATTTTACCTATAGCTATAAAACAATTACTATATAATTTTATATACCTATATAAAATAATTGTAATTTATGATTACACGTATTATAATGATCATATTATAATATATTATACATTAAATAATGTATACATTATATATTACATAAATGATTAATGATCCTACCCTTCAAGCCAGCAATCCTCCTTCAAAGAATTTATTCTAAATCGGTGTAGCATAAGGACTCAAAAATTTAAGTATGATGATATTCATCATAAAGTTGCTTTTAATATTGAAACCAAGTAGGAGCTGACCCAAATGCCCATTCTTAGGGATGAGATTAAGAAAGGTTGCTGTGAATTTAAAATAAAATTCCATGCGGCCTTTTTAATAATCTAAATCTGAAATGATCTGAAATAATAATCTGGAGCTATAGTTGATTAGATTAGATAGACAGACGGATAAATTAGAGAAGGATGTCGTAACATATTGCAGTTTGTAGAATTTATGTATAATATCACCTTAAGTACATCTAACTCTGTGTGTGTGTGTGTGTGTGTGTGTGTGTGTGCGCGTGTGTGTGTGTGTGTAAAGAAATGTTTAGGAAAATGTTACTGGTGTTTATGTCGGGGTGGTGGGATTTTGGTTGATTTTTTACTTTTTTCCTCATATTTATTGATGTATTAACAATGAAGAAGAATTACTTCCATAATCAGAAAAAGAAATTTATTTTTGAAAAAGAATTATGTTTTTGAGAGGATTTGGTAAACATTTGGAAGTTATTTTAAGGGCAGAAGATGAGATATTCTGAGGCCAAAATGAAGCAAAATGTCACATAAATCTTTGATGTCTCCCATCCCTAAAGGGCCCGGTGCCTGGACCCCAGGGTTCTCGCACTTGTCATCCTTCAGAGTCTCACTTTTGGTTTTGGAGAATTTATCTTCCTGTTTTCAATGCCCCTTCGTGTTGGCAGAGACTTTCTGAGTTTGACTCGCCCTCCTTGAAAAGAATAGGTTGATCGTCTCGAGTGTGTTGCAATCTGATTTCAATCCGACAAGATTTAGGGAAAAGCCGGGGAGAGGATGAGTGCCTGAGGAAGAGGCAGAGTCGAGGATGAAGTCCTCCGCCTTTAGAGAAAGCCAGCTCGGAACTATGCAGGGCTCTCTTCTGAGCAACCGGCAATCAACGTAAATGAATGAATGCTCCGAAGCTGGACAAACCGAAGTGTCTGAGCCTTGGTAACTTGCCCAACAGCAAGTGCAACTGAGAAAATATCCCCAGAAATGTCTTCCAGGCTTGCACCACTTCACTCTGATCCCTTCAACCAAATTCTCTGGCTCCAGTTAATTGCAAGACACCCCTCTGCTTCGAAGAATGAGAATAGACAGGGTAGAAATGAACAAAATGCACTTCGGGTTTCTAAGGGCTGCTTGTTACTGACATAGCTTATTTACCAGAAGTGGGAGCAGACCCTGACCAGTCTCCCTCCCTACCTGTGCTCTTCCTCAGGCACCTTTGGGCTAAGGGTCCTCTGGCTGATGGTACAGCTGGACCAAGCTGAACAGGGGGCAAGTGAACGACAGCTCATGAAGCTGCAGCATCCCTGCTCACCTGGGGACTTACTCCACCCATTCTCCAGCACAGAGCATCAAGTCCAAAAGAGGAAAATTGGCAAATCCAAACAAACTCGCTAGACTATTCAGAGAGAGGATGAGACAAATAAAACATGGCATCTCTCCCTTGATGGTTCAGGTGGTGTGACAGCAAACTCCTCTCTCTGCCCTTTCTGAAGTCATCTCCTGAAAGTGGAGTGGATATCAGGTCAGAAAGCCCCTCTCACACCCACCCTGAGTATCCAGAAATGGAGCAATTGCTTCATTTCCAAACAGCATAGGAGTAGAGAACATTTCTAGGGTCTTTAGTACTCACACAGACTATAGATGAGCATTTTTTTAAAACAACATTTAGCGTTTCTTTCTGACTACAAAAAAAAAAAATGCAGGTTATATTAAATTCAAAAAACTACTGAAATATAGAGAAAGAAAATATATGGCCTGTGTAATCCCACCTCCCAGACAGAACCATCTAGAATTTAACATCTAGAAGTGTTTCCCTCTGGTTGTTTTCCTATGTATATATAATTAGAGCATATACCTTTACTTTTTACAAAGCTGGGATCATATTATTTCATTTCCTCTGTTTTTATTTTAATAGTTTTTCAGAGCCTGAGGGAAATACAGCGCCCTGAGAAATTCTAGTAACAATAATAGTAGTAATCTAGTTAGTAATCGTGCAGTAGTTTGTAGTTTTTACAGTCTGAATTATACACAGGACTTTTCTCCAGGGAACTGGAGGTATTTTTAACTTACTTTCCTAACAGACCTATAGATAAGGAAAAACACACAGCTGAGACTGTCTAAAGAGATGAGATGACTTCTTGGAGATGCACAGTCAAGTCATAACCAGGAGTGGACCTGAGTCTCCACTACATCGTTGGGGACCAGTCACCTCAGGAAATCTGACATTCCTCTGGCCACAGGCAGGTAGTAGTCAACGCACAACTACTACTTGGTGATGAGGAAGGTATACACACACACACACACACACACACACACACACACACACACATACACACACACGCACACACACACATGCACACACACACACGGACTGCAGTTACCCCAGAGGTTGGGAAGGAGGGGACCACTGTCTTGGCTTCTCTTGCTGCTGCCCTCTCCCAAGACTCTGTGACAGTCCCTGCCAGCTTGTCACCCCTGCTGAGCCCAGGGCGGGCTGACACTTGTAATGGCATCATCTGTGTCTTCACAGGAAGAGCAGGAAGACCAATTGCTCCCCACAAAGGCCTGAAGTGCTCATGTGAAAGGTTAGTAAATACTGTCATCTGGGCCGGGAGGGGACCGAGAAGGAGGTGCCCATGAGAACAACAGACCAGGGGCACGATCCTAACCTCGGCCTGTGGCCTGGGCTGCCCAGGGGGAGGGGTGGAGAATCCCAAGGAGGGACTTGGGAGTGAGGGCAGCCAAAGGGATGTGAGGCGCCTGCCGGGTCCTCAGGCCTCCGTGACTCTGCGAGGAGACCGGCCGCGCTCATTCATTCCCCAGGCTGGGCAGGTGGCAGGGTGGCCTGAAAGGAGAGAGGAAGCAGGATGACCATCCCTGGGGACACTTTAGGCTCCGACATGAGGCCCCATCCGTGACCCTCCTCCTGTTCTTTCAGGAACCACATGAAACACACAGTTTCACGAAACCCAGAACACTGTTTGGTGTCAAATTCAACACCTTTTACGGTAAGTCCCCTACATACGAAGCTCTGTTCCGAGAGCGCGTTCATGAGTCTAATTTTGTTTGTAAGTCCAGCAAAGTTAGCCTAGGCACCCAACACAGTCGGCTATATAGTACTCTACTCTACTCTACTCTACTCTAACACAGTCGGCTATAGTAATAGGTTTATAATACTTTTCACACAAATAATACATAACAAACAAACAAGCACAAAAATAAAGAAATTATTTTCACATCTTTGAAAGTTCACAACTTGAAGGTTCATATGTAAGGGACTTACTGTAATGCCGCATTTGAGTATATAAATGAGGCAAAGAATTAAGAAAAAAATCAGTATATATGTGTTAGCATACATATATATATGGAATCTAAAAAAAAAAAAAAAAGGTTATGAAGAACCTAGGGGCAGGATGGGAATAAAGACGCAGACCTTCTAGAGAATGGACTTGAGGACATGGAGAGGGGGAAGGGTAAGCTGTGACAAAGTGAGAGAGTGGCATGGACATATATACACTACCAAATGTAAAACAGATAGCTAGTGGGAAACAGCCGCATAGCACAGGGAGATCAGCTCGGTGCTTTGTGACCACCTAGAAGGGTGGGATAAGGAGGGTGGGAGGGAGGGAGACGCAAGAGGGAGGAGCTATGGGGATATATGTATATGTATAGCTGACTCACTTTGTTACACAGCAGAAACTAACACACCATTGTAAAGCAATTATACTCCAATAAAGATGTTAAAAAAATAAAAGAAAGAAAGAAAGAAAAGAAAAAAACCAAAAGTTGGAAATGTAAAACAGAACAAGGAAAAAGGGCTGCTCACTTGTCCAATCATCTCAGTGAGTCAGGGACGAGTACCACTGTCCGTCACTTCCCTTACGACACTCCAGTGTAGCCCATCCCACCGAAAGCTCGAGATCTTTCCTCCCACAGACTTGGGCTCTTCCCCTCTTTCCCCATCTCTGTGGATGGAACCACCACGCAACTAGCTACCCAAGGTTTCTCAACAACCTTCCTTCGCTCACCTTGGAACAAATTCAAAATGATTTTTCCATTGCATTAACGTTTCATTAGGCTTTTCTTTGTTTTTGAAGGGTAGAAAAGGTGCTATTTGTGTCTCAAGGCTTAAGAAAATTCCAGAGCTAATGACATAGGATATAATTTGAATTTTTAATCAAATGCTTTGCATTTCCATGATAAGGATTCTGTCAGGGCCATTATCCAAGGACCTATCTGGATTTTCCATAGTGACCCAGGATTTATGACTTTTCTTGGATTTTGATTCCACAGGAGGAGATAATTTGTGGAAAACCCTGAAATCACTGTCAGCCCCAGATTGCCTTGTCATCCTTTCAGGATACAACCAACTGACCATTACAATTTCTGCAAATATTAAAGCACGTGATAATTACTGAATGAAAATAATACAAATTTTTTGAGGTGGAAAAAATGACAAGGAGATACATGAAATAGAATTCCTGGGGAAGAATAAAATAAGAAATTTGTCATTTACCTATGTTTTTATATTTAGGTATTATTTTCATAGGTTTGGGGTTTTGTTTTTTTCTTTAACCTAGCTGAAAAGATGTCACCAGAGAAAAGAAGAAGTAAAAGACACGATCCGGCCTGATTGTAGGTGGATAAAGAATAACATAGATGCCAGCTCTATGTAAGATGGACTAATAAAGTTTACACTATGCTAGGTTATTCCTTATTGGGTCTATTGATCTCAAGAGGCTCTGGTCTAAAGACCGATCATTTTCTCAGTTGCAAAGAAAACACTCTCTGTTCCATCCAGACTCAAGCACTGAGTTTCAATTATTGACAAAGAATTTCAAGAAGAATAAGATTTGGGTGTTCTGTCAAGATTTTGCACAAGCATCAGGCTCTTCTTTGGAACTTTTTTAGAATTAATTTGCCTCTATAACAGACAAATAGCCAAAGTTTGGTATCATCTCCAAATGAGAAATAGTCTGGAACTCCATCAACCTGAGCTGGTCACTCACCTCACCTAAGTTCATCTTCACCTCTTACTAGCTGTGTGACCTTGGGCAAGTTACTGAACCTCTCTGAATTTCCATTTCCTCACTTGTAAAATGGTCATAATTAGATCTACACCATAAGTGTATTGTTAGGATCAAGTGGCATCAAATATACAAAGTACTTGGCATATTGTCCATATTAAGTTTCCTTTTAAATTTTTTCTTTGATTATAGTATATAAGCCCTAATGATCATCCCTCTCGCAAACGTTTTAAGTATAACACTGAAAACTTGCTAAGAAATGCCCATAACAAAAGGAATCTTTAAAGCTTCTATTCTTTGCATGAAACTTTGCACATTCACAGCACTTCACAACTGCAGCGTGCCCCTTCTCTGAGGTCGCGTGGGTTTTACGTAACCCCCTGCTGCCTTCATAGTTGAGTAAACTGAGGCACAAAGTGACATATAAAGGGTCACCGCCATTAACAATAGAACAGCAGAGCACTCCAGGGAGCCAAACTCATTTGCCGGGAACATCAGAACCACCAACCCGTGCATATAAAGCCAGGCTGAACCAAGAAAAGCCAAGAGAATGCAAGCCTGGATCCCAAGGATGGCTTTTTTTAAAGCGATAAGGTGGTCTATCTTTCTCATCTGACCAGTATTTATCACGATCGTACGATGGCCCTAGAGTCGCAGCTATGAGTAAGAAAAGCATGCTCTGTGTGTCATGGAGCTTACATATTAGCAGGCGAGACCAATATCAAGCAACTAGCTAGACAGTTAATTTTTACTGAATTTCTATGTGCTGATTACCAGAACGGTGAACACACAATACAGGGAGACGTCACACGGTCTGGGAGGTCTGAGGGCTTGCTCCAGGGAGGCGATGTCTGACGTAAGCAGTGAAGAGGGAGTAGGTCTTAACTAGGTCGTGTGTGTGCTGTAGGGGCGTAAGAGTGCTCCGTGTAGAGCGTGCAGCTGTGCAAAGGCTGGAAGCAGGACGGAGCATGGGGAGCCCAATGGGGTCCGAGGTGAGGCTGCTGAAGGAGCCACATCTCCCAGGGCCTGGTTAAGAATGTGCATCTTGGGACTTCCCTGGCGGTGCAGTGGTTAAGAATCCGCCTGCCAATGCATGGGACACGGGTTCGATCCCTGGTCCGGGAAGGTCCCACATGCCATGGAGCAACGAAGCCCATGTGCCACAACTACTGAGCCTGCGAGCCACAACTACTGAAGCCCGTGCGCCTAGAGCTTGTGCTCAGAAACAAGAGAAGCCACCGCAGTGAGAAGCCCGCGCACCACAACGAAGAGTAGCCCCCGCTCGCCGCAACTAGAGAAAGCCCGTGCACACACAGCCACAAAGACACAACGCAGCCAAAAGTAAATTAAATAAGTAAATTTATATTTTTAAAAAAATGTGCATCTTTATCCCCAAAGCAGCAGGGCCACTGTGGTGAAGCCAAGAGCAGGTTGGGGCATCTGAGTACACCGGTCATCAAGAACTGGGACTCACTCCTCCCCAGAATAAAACATATTGGTTAGGTCAACTTTATTTTAGTAAATGGTTGCCCAGCTTAGCTGAGTCACTAGTCAGAAAATTATTCCATTTGTGACAACAGGGATGGACCTTGAGGCTAAGTCAGACACAGAAAGGCAAAGACTGTATGATCTCACTTTTATGTGGAATCTGCAAAAAACAGAAACAAAAAACCAACAGAACTCACAGATACAGAGAAAAGGTTGGTGGTTGCCAGAGGTGAGGGAAGTGGGGTGCGAAATGGTGAAGGGGTCAAAATGTACAAACTTCTAGGGAGGGCGGGAGGGAGGGAGATGCAAGAGGGAAGAGATATGGGGACATATGTATGTGTATAACTGATTCACTTCGTTATAAAGCAGAAACTAACACACCATTGTAAAGCAGTTATACTCTAATAAAGATGTTTAAAAAAAAAGGTACAAACTTCTAGTTATAAAATAAATAAGTCCTGGGGCTGTCAGGTACAGCATGGTGACTATAGTCAATAAAAGTATATTTTATACTTGACAGTTACTAAGAGAGTAGACCTTAAAAGTTCTCATCACAAGAATAAAATTATGTAACTGTGTGCTGATGGATGTTACCTACACTTATTGTAATCATTTTGTAATCTATGCGAATATCGAATCATTATGTTGTACCGTTGAAACTAGTATGTCAATTATATCTTAATTAAAAATATATTCTATTTTATTAACTACCTGCCACTCTTCCCCGGTAAGTAACCTCTTTTCCTCTCCTTCTCATCTTGAAATCTGTATGTATAAGAATGAAGTCAAGCCCACTTCTCAGAAGCTCACTATGGGGTAGTTGAGACCCTGAATGTCACACAGGGCTGACGGTGTGGGACTGAGCCAGTGGTCCTCAAATTTTGCTGCACATTACAAGATCAGGAGAGCTTCTCAAACCCAGATACCCAAGCCAATTAAATCAGACTCTCTGCAGGGTGGCACCCTGGCATCAGTTTTTTTTGTTGTTGTTTGTTTCTTTAATTGTGCAACGGATTCCACTGTGCAGCCAAGTTTGAGAAGCTTGGGTCTCTTCTAGACGAGTCTATCCTTCGCCCAAGGGGGAGGAAAAAACAGTAGCAGTGACAATCCTCTCAAAGGATTCAGGGCTTTATTTCAGCCAAAGACAAAACAAATACAAGGACGCCCAATAACCCTAACTCCCGCACCGCACCACCACCGCGTCTCTCCCAGGCTCAGCAATCCTTTCTTTCCGCGGAGGGCACTTGTGGGGCCGTCTCCAGACGACGCACACGGAGCACAAGCTGGGCCCCAGCAGATCCTCAGTCCGCCAGGCTCCCGTCCATCTGCGAGGCCCCGCGGGCCACTCGGGGGGAGGCGTGGGCTCCGCGCATCAGCAGGTGGCCCGCAGGCCCCCTGCGCAGAGCCGGGATCCCGGTGACCCCTGGTCCCCGCGCCCCGGCTCGGGCCACGCAGGTTGTCATTCCGGCATCTGCGCGCGGTTCCCGCTCCCGGACATCTGGCCAAGCGGTGCCTCCCCCTGCCTACTTCCTCCGCCCTCCCGCCCCTCCCCTCCCCACCCTTCCCTTGTTTAGGGCGGTAAGGTCAGAAGTGTTCAACAATTCGACGTGGGAAGTCTCCCTGAGGAAGTGCCGGGTCATAAATTTCATCCAACAAGAGGTTCCTTCAAGCTCAGGCATTAGGAAACTTCCCAGCCGCTAATCGCCTGCGAAGCTCCGGCGCTCTGGCTCCGGGGTGCCCGGGCACAGACTGGGCGGGGCTGGGCTGGGCTGGGGGCCCCAGAGCTGATTCAGGGTCCATGCGCCCAGTGCCATGATCGTGAGTGTATGTGTCTCTCTGCCTCTGGGAACTGGCCGACTTTCTTATGACTTTTTCTTTACACACATTTGGAAGGACAGTAATGGACACTCTCCTTACACTGAAGAGGTATGTTAAACCCCATCGGGACGGTTTCAAGCCTGAAGTTCAGACCGTGTTCAGGACAGGAAACATTTGAATGAGTGTAATGACGTGTTGAGTGCTGTATTACATATCTTGCTATCTGAGTGTGCTGATGGTACCCAGCTAAACCTTACAGCCAAGGGTTAAGGACAGCTTCTAGTCGCAGCCCTGGCTGTGTGACCTTGGGCCAGTCACTTTCCGTCTCTGATCTCCATTCCCAGCTGTGGAGTGAAGGAGTTGGAGGATGGGGTGAGAGATCGCTAGGTGCCCTCGGGGTCTAAGAGACTCGTGGTCTTTGCCCCCCTCCTCCGCGCAGCACCAGGGCGGCGAAGGAAGGGTTAGATCACATTCAGCCTCTGTCCTGCTGTCGTTCGCTCAAGGGAAGCCTTCCCAGGGCCTGGCACTCTGGCTTAGCTGGAAAGCCTGGAGTGTCCTGGGCAATTTGGAGATTCACACCTGGCACTTTTGTTGAGTGCCCCATGGCAGTGCTCCAATCCATAAAGTAACTCTCCAGTCCTGAAGGAGTCTGAAAGCCCACAGGGCGATCATAACAATTGCTATGACACAGCAGACACAGCTCTACCCCGTTAGTTAAATTAACTCAAGCCTCACAACAGCCCCTGAGGTAGTTACTATTATTAGTCTAGCTTTACAGATGGGTAAACTGAGGTACAGGGGCGTTAAATAGGTTGCCTAAAATCATACCGCAGTTAAGAGGCAGAGCGGAGACTTGAACCCCTGTAGCCAGGGCCCATACTCCAAGTGGTAAGAAGCACAGAGGGTGGCCTTGGGCCTCTCTGAAGAGACAGCACTTCCTATTCTGGGGACTGAGTGAGATGTCTGGGGCATTCCCAAGAGCAGGAAGCCAGGACAGGGGTGCAGGCAGGGCGAGGGGCCCGGGTGTCTGGCTGCCTGGCCCTGCAAGACAGGATGTGTCCTTGGGGCATTTTGCCTACTTCAAGCCCTTCGACTCAGATTTTCCGTCAGGCCCCAGAAGAACCATTTGGGACAGCACAGAGACCCCTGCGGGGACGAAAGATGCCAACCAGAGAAGCGTCACCCTTCAGACCAAAAAGAAAAATCCCCTTTGGGACCCAAATTCTTTGGGAAAAAAGTTAGAAATATAGGCTGCTCCCAGATCTTAGAGCACCCAATGGGACCTGTGGCTCATTTTCTGTAAATATAAGGAAGCTTTAAAAGAATAAGCCATTCTTGTCATGGGTGTTGAGTTTTGAAGGCTTTTGCTTATAACATCTGTATTCTGAGGACCAAATAATTCTTTTGAGATAAGCTGTCTGGAAAATCGTCAGCTAGAAACTCCCGATCACATTTCATCACTGATGTTCTCTGCTTTCCCTGACCAGCACGTGTTGCCTGTGTTTCAAACAGTTTTTGGGAAATTTCTGCACTGGAAGCATCTTTCGCTTTTGGTGGGGTTTCCATGCTCAAGAGGGAAACCGTTTTAAAATCAGAAGAGGAAGCCATACTGGCCCGTCACGTGCCGTGCACATCTGTAATGAGCGCACGGTCCTTGCCACTGCTGCCTTTTGCACGGGGCTCTGTTAATTAGTCTTCTTACACCGAACTTCTGCCGGTTCCTGTTTTCTGTCTGCCCAGCCTTTCAGTACTGGCAAGGTTCTGACCAGCTTATCTAGCAAAAGTTGTGTGCATTTATTCCAAGTGGCAGAGCAAACAAAAACTGCCTCTATGGTCTTCGGATAATTCAGCCACGTTTGAATCTTTAACTGGAAATATCTCCACACCCAAGAACACCCGCAGTAGCTATCGAGGGTAAATGCCTCTTCGTCAAACGGTTCCTTGCATCACAGGGGTCGCAGAAAGATAGGACCCCTGGTTGTCGCCACAGAAAAGCACTGGTGCATCAGCTCATCTGGGAGAGACCATTTCTTTCTGATGTCTAACTGGGAGGCCTCAACCTTTAAACACTGGTGTATCAGCTTCCCTGCAAAATTGGGAACCGAAGGCCTGAGCGTGGGTTTCCCTGCCCAGAATGTGGGACAATGTAATTATAAGTGGGGGATACTTTGTGCATAGAATCATCCTCTACCATGACTTGCTAAACACAGAGAAAGAGAGAGAGGGAAGGAAAGAATGAATAATTGGGAAGAAAAATATCACAATCTCATGGCCTCAGTGCCAAACTGGTGCCAATCCAGTTTCTCCCCAAATGAATGGCGATGCTTCTGAATTCGCTCTGGTTGCCCCTGAAAGCCCCTGCTTTTTCCGTGACTGCAGGAGGCTCTGATGGGGTGGGGAGAGGGTTGGCGGTTGGGAGAAGTGCTGGGCCTTAAGCTCCATCCTGGCTTCACATAAAGGAAGAAAAATCAAAACCCAAGCCTGGAAAAAAAAAAATCCTAAATTTAATTGGCTAGGAAACAGGATTCCTGGGGCCTCCGCTTTCTCAGCTTCCAGAGAAGGATTTAGGCAGGGGCACTTCCCCGCCCTCAGGATAAAAAAAAAAAAAAAAAAAAGGATTAAATTCGGGTTTGGTCTGGCCAGTACAAATTGCATGCAGAGCATACTGTTACTTTGCATATTGCATGTGCTTTCATGGAGAGGGAAAAGGGGCAGAGAGGGAGAGCAGGATATTGACGAGGGGGAAAAAAACTAAAAACAACTTGCTGTTTTCATACGGTGGGCGAAAACTGTTTTGTCTCTGTAACTGTGCAGAATGTCAATGGTGAGCACTGTGTCGTGACAAGATTTTTTTTTTTTTTAAATTAAGCTAAACTCACACCCGAGCTGTAGCCGCCTGAGGTATTGCAGCTTTAATTGTGTTCAGTATGATCTACTGAACAATATGTCTTGATCAATCTGAATGGCCATCCAGTGCACGGTTCCCCTTGGCATTGCTGCAAAGCCAGCCTGCCTTTAGTGAACCCGTTCAGGAATGTGGGTTAATTCCGCCGACCCTTTTTACCCCGGCAGCTCTGTTTTTGTGAGGTTGGCAGAAACTGACACGTTTTCTTTTGCTTAATTAAGTTGTTCAGTAGAAGGCTGGTCAAACAGTTGCATCTACGTGGGGAGTCTGCAGATACACAGAAAGCCGTGGGCGTTTCCAACATAAAAAGGGGGATTCTGTTATTGTTTGGGTGTAGACGGGTCATTTTTTCAAAGTTACTGCTGCCTGAGTGACCACAACCCTGCAAAGACATTAAAGCTGGTTAAATACGACTACCTTGGGTTCTAAAGTGTATTTTTAAAAGAGAGAGAGAGCACGAGAGAAAGGAAACCGTCTCATTTATGTGGCATTTTATTTGTTTCTGGCCTTCCTTTTTTTAAAAAAGGCAAACAGTGGGCTCATTTAAGTAAGAGGTGCCCGTACATCATGAATTACAGCTGGTGTGATGAAACTCCCTTTGGTAAAACAAAACGGGTGCCCAGGGAACTTGCCTTGGCACTGAGGGGTGGGATCCAGTCACCTGTCTGCCAGGCATTGGGGCTGGGAAAATCCACCCACAGCCTCGCAGCCGATGACATTCCGGCTTTCGTTCCTCGCTGATGTTATGACAACGACAAACAATACCAGTCTCACAGATATTCAAAGGAACTGAAAACTTGACAGGAGACCTCCCTATTGCGTCTCCAACCCTTCTTGAAACTTCCAATATTTCCAGTTTAAATCACCTTCCTCTTTCATGTGCGCATGCCCCCGAATTCTATGACTATTTGGTCCTACCAAGGGTTTTCCTCATTGCACGTACTGCGTGATATAATTAACAAGAGTCATGGATGGAACTTGAGCTGGGCTTCGGTGTCGTCATGTTAATGATGGTAGGACCCTGAGTGAGTTCTCTTGGATGCCCTTATGCCTCCGTTTATCCATAACGGCACATACCCAATGCTGGGTACTTAGCAGGGACCTAATATACCTTTCTGAGCTAGCCTGCCCTCTCTCCCTCTGCAATAAGTCAATATCTGGAAAACCGCGGTTCCCACAAGCCCTTGGCACCGTTGCGCCTTTATCGATACCGAGATGTTTACCAGTTGGGCAGCCCTGGCTCTAGGCAATCTGTTGGCCCCTTGGTTATGCATCAGGGCCTCAGCACAGAGAACTCATGTCTGCTTTAAGAGCCACGCACTCGAATCTCCCCCCAGGACCCAGAACGGCAGCTTTCGGGAAGCCCGAGGATATGCTTCTTCCTTCTAGAGAGGAAGACTGGATGGGCAAACACCTTAAGAGTCTTCGCTGTGATTTTTTTCCTTCTCTTCACATACAGGAAAGAACGGGCAATTATTTGACTGACTGAAGTTGCACGAATGTCAAAATAATTCTTTAGGGGAAAAAAGATCCACTTTGGAGTCTCAGTTACTCGCATCAGCAGTCTACACTGACATCAGTCACGTTCATTATGAGCAATGCCTACTTATCCCCCAGACATTGTCAGCGCCTGTTACAGACCTATATGCAGGACACCGTGGTCCTATATGTAGGTTAGGTATGTTCAGGTGCCCTTGACATATGTCAAGGTCCTTCCAACCTGTAAGTGGGGTGGGGGGGGGGGGCTTTAGAAGTCCTGGTTTGTGCAACCACTCCCCAAATGACTTGTTTTTCTAGAGGACCAAAGCCCAGCCGCACAAAGGATGCAGAACGCTTTCCCCAGTTCTAGTGGAGGATGTTTAAGGACCACATAGAACACTCGTGTGCAGCGTCCCTGCCTGACTCCTTGGCCCCAGAACACCGGGCTTGTCCACCAGTCCTCAGTTGTAGGGCCCTGCTGGTTGGGTCACTTTCCTTACCTTCAAAAAGGCCAAATTTAAAACTGCGCAGTCCCATACAACAACTTTTCAGTAACAGCTGACTGGCTGGTCCCCGCAGCCCTTAAAGAGAGGAGTTGTCAGAGGCCAGCGGAGGCCCGAGCAGATGGGAGCCGAGATGGCTGGGCAGCCAGTGGACGTGGGAGTTGGCCGCCTGGCAGCCTTCCCATAGTCTGGAGGTGCTGTGTGTGACTGCCAATTTGGTTCCCACTCGAGGCTGCGGGCCCTCTCCCCCTTTCCAATTCCCTGACAGGCCGGGCAGATTTTTCTTTGGCTTTTGAAAATCCGGGGCACGCTACGGTTCAGAGTCACCAAGTTCCAGCTGCTAGAGAGAGCCAGCCTTTCGCTCTGCTGCCCCACCACCAACATGATGTCTTTACACCCAGCGAGGTAGAGGGCCTTCCTTGAGGCGGGGGAGAGCCCACAAGAATTCGATGCTGCCACTCGGGTCCTGGAGACAGAGGAGAGGACTCACAAGGGCTGGCCTGGAGCCATCCCACTATCCCTGGCACTCACAGTTCCACATGGAGCTCTGCGGCTCTTCAGGACAAAGAGGAGTGTTTCTATCAGCCCAACGTTCTGCTGACAAATGCATAATCAACTGACAGAAAGCGACCGAGCAGCGTTTCCAAAATCCCAGTTACGGGGAGGCCGAGCCCAAGCGGGGATGGTCACTTTCTGCAGGTGTTCGGCCAGTGTCCCTTCATTTGCATGTATTTGCATAGACTGTCAAACAGTTGGCTGACAGAAAGTCTGAGGAGGTCTGGACACAGCCCAAACCTGTCAGTGGCTTTCTCCTTGCCACTCAAGGTTGGCTTGGGCTGCAATTAAAGCAGGAAACGAATACTTCTGACATTGCAGTGTACCCAGCCACAGCTGGGTGAAGTTAAATGGTAGAGTGTGCTTCATTTAGAGGGACAAGATGCAGGCTGGGGGCGGGGGGGGGGGAGAGAAGAAAGAAAGGGGGGCGGGTAGTGGTCCACGCTCAGAAAGCGACTCTCTGAATGCAGTCTTCAAAGGGAGAGAAATAGGCTGTAATCCTCCCATGTTGCCGGGCTGCGTTGTTTGTTTGTTGTTGTTGTTTGGGGTGAGTGAGCAGATTCCCCCGCCCCCCGCCGTGGGAGGTCAATTCCGCGTGTGAAAGGAGCTTGCCAGACACTACACCTTCTATGCTCAGCCATCAGGCATCCTCTCGGAGCAGAAGGGAGGAACCAAATCCCGAAACTGCATTTCCGTGGCACACTCTCTCCCATGTGAGGCTCCACTGTGCTGTCCGGGGCTGACAAATAGGTGGCAGGACTTCAGAGAGGGTGAGAAAGTTGGAGGAGACCAGGCAACAGGCATCTTGTTGTTCCCCCATCTCGCTGCCTGAGGATTACAGATCATATTAGCATATGGATTGCGGTGGGAAAGAAACAAAAATCAGAGCCTTGGCTACTACTGTAAAAGAGGAGACGGGGGCGGGGAAGGAAGAAAGCCGTCAGCAAGGTGGTGGTGGTTTTTAGGAACACAGGAGATTTATATTTGGGGAGGCCTGCATCCTTCTGAGATGCAGTTTCATAGATGCTTTGAGCGAGACCTAACAATTTATTAAATACTTCATCTCTAAACAGTGGTGGGCACTAGAGTTTCATGAGCAGGAGACAATAGATTCCGTTTATTCGCCAACAATACAGACACTGTTTAGCTCTGGACTGCAAGTGGCTGAGCCATCTGGCACGTATCTCCACAGTAAAACATTGTCTGTGACACAAAAAATGACTACATCCCCAGGACAAACTAGTGTGACCTCGAAATAAAGCCTTCCTCTGAAGCTATGATATCACACAGCCCAGGGGACACCAGCACAATTGAATCTGGTCACCAAAAGCCCAAGTGACATAGGACTATGTAAATGGAATTTTATAGGAGACTTTTTGTCCTCCGTGGCAAGCCATCCAGATCCGTCCACAGCACTGAAACAGCTTTTTCATCCACCCCTGGGACAACAGTGCGGTTCTATTTGGGGATTGGCAGTCCTTTTTCTCCAGCACCCGACCCAGGAAGCACACGTCCGTGTCCAGAGGCAGCACCTGCAGCCACGGCTTCCAACAACATTTCACTGACGGGGTCCCCACCTGCGCCAGGCTTTTTCCTGATATTTCGGAAACAAGTGGCCCTTTCTCCTCCCTGCCAGGGGGAAGGCCCAAGTTTGCCAGCTTCTTCACAAATAGCCGAACAAGTCACTCTCAGCATTGCACCACCTGAATGCCCGCTTCACTGGGCAAACAAGCGCGCACACACACACACACTCACTCCCCATCACCCTATCCAAGAAAGAGGCCATTTCAGTGAAAGAAGTGTCACTCTCCGGAAAAGACCCAATTCAGTCTCCACAACCAAGACATTTGTGTTGCTGCTGGGTGGGAACATTTCATGACAGAAATGGAGACATGGTGAGAAACAGACCAAAAGCTGGCGTGGCTTAAGCATTCTACCTGTTCCAACCTCTGCTGGTTTGGTTTGGTTTTTTAAAGAAAGAAACCCTGATCCTTTGCTGTGCATGAAACTTTTGCATAAAGAATGCCTCAGAAGATAAGATCTCTAAACGCTTTCCAAATGCAAGGAGGCATTAGATCATTTTGCAGCCAGACTCACCTGAGGGATGACACATGTGCACAGTGATGAAACACCACGTTTGGGAATAAAGGGAGGAGGGTTGAATTCCTACCTGAACATTTCCCAGCCCTGCCATCTTAGGCAAATCACTTAACCTCTTGGTGCCTATCCTCATTAGTAAAAAGAGATAACATTTTCCCCCTTGCCACAGTGGTGGGGAGGCGAGAAACATAGCTACTATTATATGTTGTAAAGTGGATGTCTTCTAAAAATTTCCTGAGAAGATGGCACAGTAGAAGGACATGCGCTCACTCCCTCTCACGAGAGCACTGGAATCACAGCTAACTGCTGAACAGTCATGCACAGGAAGACACTGGAACTCACCAAAAAAGACACCCCACATCCAAAGACAAAGGAGAAGTCACAGTGAGATGGTAGGAGTAGCACAATCACAGTAAAATCAAATCCCATAACCGCTGGGTGGGTGACTCACCAACTGGAGAACAATCATACCACAAAAGTCCACCCACAGGAGGGAAGGTTCTGAGCCCCACGTCAGTCTTCCCAACCCGGGGGTCCGGTAATGGGAGGAGGAATTCCCAGAGAATCAGACTTTGAAGGCTAGCGGGATTTGATTGCAGGACTTCAACAGGACTGGGGGAAACAGAGACTCCACTCTTGGAGGGCACACACAAAGTAGTGTGCATATCAGGACCCGGGGAAAGGAGCAGTGACCCCATAGGAGACTGAACCAGACCCACCTGCTAGTGCTGGAGGGTCTCCTGCAGAGGCAGAGGGTGGCTATGGCTCACTTCGGGGACAAGGACATAGGCAGCAGAAGTTCTGGGAAGTACTCCTTGGCATGAGCCCTCCGGAGTCTGCCATTAGCCCCACCAAAGAGCCTGCAGGCTCCAGTGCTGGGTCGCCTCAGGTCAAACAACCAGCAGGGAGGGAACTCAGACCCACCCATCAGCAGAAAAGCAGATTAAAGTTTTACTGAGCTCTGCCCCCCAGAGCAACACCCAACTCTACCCACCACCAGTTCCTCCCATCAGGAAGCTTGCACAAGCTTCTTAGATAGCCTCATCCACCACAGGGCAGACAGCAGAAGCAAGAACTACAATCCTGCATAAACCACATTCACAGAAAGATAGACAAAATGAAAAAGCCGAGGACTATGTACCAGATGAAGGAACAAGATAAAACCCCAGAAAAACAACAAAATGAAGTGGAGATAGGCAACCTTCCAGAAAAAGAATTCAGGATAATGATGGTGAAGATGATCCAGGACCTCAGAAAAAGAATGGAGGCAAAGATCGAGAAGATGCAAGAAATGTTTAACAAAGACCTAGAAGAATTAAAAAACAAACACATAGAAGAATTAAAGAACAAACAAACAGAGATGAACAATACAGCAACTGAAATGAAAAATACACTAGAAGGAATCAATAGCAGAATAACTGAGGCCGAAGAATAGATAAGTGACCTGGAAGACAGAATGGTGGAATTCACTGCTGCAGAACAGAATAAAGAAAAAAGAATGAAAAGAAATGAAGACAGCCTAAGAGACTTCTGGGACAACATTAAACACAACAACATTCGCATTATAGGGGTCCCAGAAGGAGAAGAGAGAGGAAGGAGCCCAGAAAATATTTGAAGAGATTAGAGTCGAAAACTTCCCTAACATGGGAAAGGAAATAGCCACCCAAATCCAGGAAGTGCAGAGAGTCCCAGGCAGGATAAACCCAAGGAGAAACATGTGGAGACACATAGCAATCAAACTGACAAAATTTAAAGAAGAAAAATTATTAAAAGCAACAAGGGAAAAATGACAAATAACATACAAGGGAACTCCCAGGTCTGGCTTTGCAGAAACTCTACAAGCCAGAAGGGAGTGACACAATATATTTAAAGTGATGAAAGGGAAGAAGCTACAACCAAGATTACTCTACCTGGCAAGGATCTCATTCAGATTCAACAGAGAAATCAAAAGCTTTACAGACAAGCGAAAGCTAAGAGAATTCAGCACCACCAAACCATCTCTACAACAAATGCTAAAGGAACTTCTTTAGGCAGGAAACACAAGAGAAGGAAAAGACCTACAAAAACAAACCCCAAACAATAAAGAAAATATTAATAGGAACATACATATCGATAATTACCTTAAACATGAATGGATTAAATGCTCCAACTAAAAGACACAGGCTCGCTGAATGGATACAAAAACAAGACCAATATATATGCTGTCGACAATAGACCCACTTCAGACCTAGGGACACATACAGACTGAAAGTGAGAGGATGGAAAAAGATATTCCATGCAAATGGAAATCAAAAGAAAGCTGGAGTAGCAATTGTCATATCAGACAAAATAGACTTTAAAATAAAGAATGTTACAAGAAACCAAGAAGGACACTACATAATGATCAAGGGATCAATCCAAGAAGAAGATATAACAACTGTAAATATTTATGCACCCAACATAGGAGCACCTCAATACATAAAGCAAATGCTAACAGCCGTAAAAGGGGAAATTGACAGTAACAGAATCATACTAGGGAACTTTAATATCCTACTTTCACCAATGGACAGATCATCCAAAATGAAAATAAATAAGGAGACACAAGCTTTAAATGATACATTAAACAAGATGGACTTAATTGATATTCATAGGACATTCCATCCAAAAACAACAGAATACACTTTCTTCTCAAGTGCACATGGAACATTTTCCAGGATAGATCACATCTTGGGTCACAAATCAAGCCTCGGTAAACTTTAGAAAATTGAAATCATATCAAGCATCTTTTCTGACCACAGCGCTATGAGATTAGAAATCAATTACAGGTGAAAAAATGAAAAAACACAAACACATGGAGGCTAAACAATACGTTACTAAATAACCAAGAGATCGCTAAAGAAATCAAAGAGGAAATCAAAAAATACCTAGAGACAAATGACAATGAAAACACAATAATCCAAAACTTATGGGATGCAGCAAAAGCTGTTCTAAGATGGAAGTTTACTGCAATACAATCCTACCTCAGGAAACAAGAAAAATCTCAAATAAACAATCTAAACTTACACCTAAAGGAACTAGAGAAAGAAGAACAAACAAAACCCAAAGTTAGTAGAAGGAAAGAAATCATAAAGATCAGAGCAGAAATAAATGAAATAGAAACAAACAAAACAATAGCCAAGATCAATAAAACTAAAAGATGGTTCTTTGAGAAGATAAAATTGATAAACCTTTAGCCAGACTCATCAAGAAAAAGAGGGAGAAGATGCAAATCAATAAAATTAGAAATGAAAAAGGAGAAGTTACAGCGGACACTGCAGAAATACAAAGCATCATAAGAGACTACTACAAGCAACTCTATGCCAATAAAATGGACAATCTGGAGGAAATGGACAAATTCTTAGAAAGGTATAAGCTTCCAAGACTGAACCAGGAAGAAATAGAAAATATGAACAGACCAATCACAAGTAATGAAACTGTGATTAAAAATCTTCCAACAAACAAAAGTCCAGGACCAGATGGCTTCACAGGTGAATTCTATCAAACATTTAGAGAAGAGCTAACACCCATCCTTCTCAAACTTTTCCAAAAAATTGCAGAGGAAGGAACACTCCCAAACTCATTCTATGAGGCCACCATCACCCTGATACCAAAACCAGACAAAGATACTACAAAGAAAGAGAATTACAGACCAATATCACTGATGAATATAGATGCAGAAATCCTCAACAAAATACTAGCAAACAGAATCCAACAACACATTAAAAGGATCATACGCATGAACAAGTGGGGTTTATCTCAGGAATGCAAGGATTCTTCAATATACACAAATCAATCAATGTGATACACCATATTAACAAATTGAAGGATAAAAACCATATGATCATCTCAATAAATGCAGAAAAAGGTTTTGACGAAATTTAACGCCCATTTATGATAAAAACTCTCCAGAAAGTGGGCATAGAGGGAATCTACCTCAACATAATAAAGGCTATATGTGACAAACCCACAGCCAACATCGTTCTCAATGGTGAAAAACTGAAAGCCTTTCCTCTAAGATCAGGAAAAAGACAAGGATGTCCACTCTCGCCACTATTATTCAACATAGTTTTGGAAGTCTTAGCCACAACAATCAGAGAAGAAAGAGAAATAAAAGGAATACAAATCAGAAAAGAAGAAGTAAAGCCGTCGCTGTTTGCAGATGACATGATACTATACATAGAGAATCCTAAAGATGCCACCAGAAAACTACTAGAGCTAATCAATGAATTTGGTAAAGTTGCAGGATACAAAATTAATGCACAGAAATCTCTTGCATTCTTATACACTAACAACGAAATATCAGAAAGACAAATTAAGGAAACACTCCCATTCACCACTGCAACAAAAAGATGAAAATACCTAGGAATAAACCTACTTGAGGAGGTAAAAGACCTGTACTCAGAAAACCATAAGGCTGATGAAAGAAATCAAAGATGACACAAACAGATGAAGAGATATACCATGTTCTTGGATTGGAAGAATCAATATTGTGAAAATGACTATACTACCCAAAGCAATCTACAGGTTCAATGCAATCCCTATCAAATTACCAATTGCATTTTTTTACAGAACTAGAACCAAAAAATCTTAAAATTTGTATGGAGCCACAAAAGACCCCGAATAGCCAAAGCAGTCTTGAGGGAAAAAAACGGAGCTGGAGGAATCAGACTCCCTGACTTCAGACTATACTACGAAGCTACAGTAATCAAGACAATATGGTACTGGCACAAAAACAGAAATATAGATCAATGGAACAGGATAGAAAGACCAGAGATAAACCCACGCACCTATGGTCAACTAATCTATGACAAAGGAGGCAAGGATATACAATGGAGAAAAGACAGTCTCTTCAATAAGTGGTGCTGGGAAAGCTGGACAGCTACATGTAAAAGAATGAAATTAGAACACTTCCTACCACCATACACAAAAATAAACTCAAAATGAATTAAAGACCTAAATGTGAGGCCAGACACTATAAAACTCTTAAGGTAAAACATAGGCAGAACACTCTACGACATAAGTCACAGCAAGATCCTTTTGACCCACCTCCTAGAGAAATGGAAATAAAAACAAAAATAAACAAATGGGCCCTAATGAAACTTAAAAGCTTTGGCACAGCAAAGGAAACCATCAACAAGACAAAAAGACAACCCTCATAATGGGAGAAAATATTTGCAAACGAATCAACAAAGGACTAATCTCCAAAATATATAAAGAGCTCATGCAGCTCAATATTAAAAAAACAAACCACCCAATCAAAAAATGGGCAGAAGACCTAAATAGACGTTTCTCCAAAGAAGACATACAGATGGCCAAGAAGCACATGAAAAGCTGCTGAACATCAATAATTATTAGAGAAATGCAAATCAAACTACAATGAGGTATCACCTCACACCAGTTAGAATGGGCATCATCAGAAAATCTACAAACAACAAATGCTGGAGAGGGTGTGGAGAAAAGGGAACCCTCTTGCACTGTTGGTGGGAATGTAAATTGATACAGCCACTATGGAGAACAGTATGGAGATTCCTTAAAAAACTAAAAATAGAATTACCATATGATTCAGCAATCCCACTACTGGGCATATACCCAGAGAAAACCATAATTTAAAAAGACACATGAACCCCAATGTTCACTGCAGCACTATTTACAATAGCCAGGTCATGGAAGCAACCTAAGTGCCCATCAACAGATGAATGGATAAAGAAGAAGTGGTACATATATATGATGGAATATTACTCAGCCATAAAAAGGAACGAAATTGGGTCATTTGAAGAGACGTGGATGGACCTAGAGACTGTCATACAGAGTGAAGTAAGTCAGAAAGAGAAAAACAAATATCGTATATTAACGCATATATGTGTAATCTAGAAAAATGGTACAGATGAACCGGTTTGCAAGGCAGAAATAGAGACACAGACATAGAGAACAATCATATGGACACCAAGGGGGGAAAGTGGGGGTGGTGGGGTGGGGGTGGTGGGATGAATTGGAAGATTGGGATTAACATATATACACTAATATGTATAAAATAGATTACTAATAACCTGCTGTATAAAAATATAAAATTAAATAAGATTCAAAAAAAAGAGATAACGTTTTCTTTTTCATAGGAATTATATTTGGAAAATATATGACACATGCTTAACGTAATACCTGGCAGACAGTAAGTGTTTATTTGATTAATGGTAGCTATGACAATAATGATAACAGGTAATGGTAACATCGCTTCTATGACTCCTGGTTAATTTCAGTAGGAAAATATGTTCCAGGGTACCAGTCATCCATTTAAATGCACATTGACTCTTGATAATAGTAACATTTATTATCATTATTATTTAGCAGAAGCCCAAATAATTTGGCAAAGTTGGATGGTCTACTGTCCTACCCGTTGGCTTATCCTCTACCCTATTTCTGGATAAAACTTTCTTCGTGCAGCATGAATCTGGCCATAATTTTACATCAGATTATTCTTGTGACCATCATATTTTTAAAAATAATGAGAAACCGGGCTTCCCTGGTGGCGCAGTGGTTGAGAGTCCGCCTGCCGATGCAGGGGACACGGGTTCGTGCCCAGGTCCGGGAAGATCCCACATGCCGTGGAGCGGCTGGGCCCGTGAGCCATGGCCGCTGAGCCTGCGCGTCCGGAGCCTGTGCTCCGCGACGGGAGAGGCCACAACAGTGAGAGGCCCGCGTACGGCAAAAAAAAAAGACCCAAAACAAAACAAAAAAATAATGAGAAACCACATGCACAATTGCCACATGTTAGGTGTAGAGTTTTTGCTGCTGGCTTGGTATCTTAAAATGATTCTATCTACTTTTGCTTTACTTCCATCAATCCCAAGATTTTAAGTGCTTGCAATTAATTTAAGAGTAATCTTTATAGTTACGACAGGTTGATTTCTAGAAATGAAATCATTCGGTTGAAATTATGAATGCTGATTTTTCTCACAATCACTTAGCTGAGAGGATGCAATCCAGACTCAGAACCTAGGGGACAGTTCTTCATAAACATGACCACAAATGCCACATTTAACCAACTATAAACTGAGGTCTGGACCATTTAGTAACAGGTATTAAATCAGTTTAGGAGGACATAATTAT
Organism: Globicephala melas; assembly: GCF_963455315.2. NCBI lineage: Eukaryota > Metazoa > Chordata > Mammalia > Artiodactyla > Delphinidae > Globicephala > Globicephala melas. Next base: position 11,887,482 of record NC_083317.1, on the reverse strand, counting down.
AATTTTGATTATCTTCTATATGACTCCTCTAGACATTTTCAGCAGAAATTCAAAGTGTTCCCAGAATATCAAAGCTAATGGACATTTCCGTATGGAAAAGCTTTCAACTTTATATCTTTGGAAAATGTAGAATACTCAATACCTATGCACAAATCTCCACCTCTGTTTCTTTAGGGCTTTTTGGTTTGGTTCTGTTTTTAATGCTTGAATATGGAAGCTATGGTGTAGGTGGCATTATTCCTATAAATCCTGGTTAATTTTAGGAAGAAAACGGTTCCCAGGCTAACAGTCAACCATGCAAACAAACACTGACCTGGAATCATGGAGCCATAGAAAGTCAAGCTAAAGACAAATGCAAGTGTAATTAAACTTAGCATACACCTTTGTGATGGGCGCGCAGAAGCAAGTCCTCTCCTATGCTGTTGACGGCCACTTTTTCTGAGAGTAATTTGGCGGTCTTTACCAACATGTAAAATGTTTACACCCTCTGATCCAGAAATTCCACTTCTGGGACTATATCCTACTGAGCTATTTCCTCAAGTGTATGAGAACATATATACAAAGAGGTTGATTATAATATTATTTGCAAAAGAGACACATTGGAGATAAGCTAAATGTCCATCCACAGGGGACTGATTGACTAACTTACGGGGAGAATTATGGAGAGCCGTACATATAGCATGCTCTATCTCTACATCTACATCTATACTGATACATAAAATTCTCTAAAAAAATGCACATCAAGCCATTAAGAAGATGAATGATCATTTTTACAGCATGCCCTTTCTTTTTTTTTTTTTTTTTTTGGCGGTACTAGGGCCTCTCACTGTTGTGGCCTCTCCCGTTGTGGAGCACAGGCTCCGGACACACAGGCTCAGCGGCCATGGCTCACGGGCCCAGCCGCTCCGCGGCATGGGGGATCTTCCAGGACCGGGGCACGAACCCGTGTCCCCTGCATCGGCAGGCGGACTCCCAACCACTGCGCCACCAGGGAAGCCCAGCATGCCCTTTCTTATTACTCACATTTTTAACCAAAACCACACAATCCTTTTGTGCTTTAAAAAGAAATACAAGTTGAAAATATGTTTCCCAGGAACAGTTCACTGTTAAGGTGCTCATCCTCCTTGGCATGGGGAACATCAACTTCACAAGGGGGAAGAGAAAGGGGAGTTGGCCAACAAAACTTCCTGGACGCCCACGGGGACGGGGGTCCAGTGACAAAGGCTGAGGGAGTTATAGCCAAAGAGAAAAAAAATATCCCTTTCCCTAAGGGACTTACTGGGCATAATAAGTCTGTGGTTAAAAAAAAAATGTAACATGAACGATGATTTGATTTACCCCAGCTGTAGGGTTTTAATGGTTTATGGTTATTATTGATTCTGTGACAACAGCACATGTCATACAATGTAATACTCAAGAGTCCAGACTCTGGGGTCAGAGTATGGTCAACTCTGCCACTTACTAGCTGTGGGGCTTTGGTAAGCTTAGAGTCTCTGGACCTCAGTTTCCCTCTCTGTAAAATGGGGATAATTGTATTATCTATCTCACAAGGTTAATGTAAAGCACTTAATGCAAAACCTAGTATCTATCATGTACTAGGCACATGCCATTAATTCAAGGGCCATAAATCTAGCTATTATTATTTTTGTTGCTTATTATTATTACAACTAGTTTGGTTATCCATCCACTGCCCTTCACACAAAAGGACAGTGAGATATAGTCTACATTTCTGAGGATGCTCTGACCCACCATTAGTTAGATACGGGTTTTAAGTCACTCGACCAACAAAGAAATTCATGCTTAACCAGCCCCAGGCTTTGCCTACATCACCGATCCACATTTTCAACACAACAGACTGGGGTGGGAGGGTCTATGGACCTGAAACAAAGGTGGACTCACCTGTAAATGCTGACAGAAACAGGCAGTTGTTTAACCAAGATGTCATTCGATCTGCAGAAATGGATACTTCCCCTGCCTACAGCCAGGCTCCCAGGTGACCCTGACCCATGGGACAATTTCTTCTGCAGAGGACACAGGATTTCCAGCTCAGGAGCTGTTCTGTGGCAAAGCTGGAGCTGGTTTCAGTGATCAGACACTCTTGTCCCTCCCACCCCCCACCCCCCATCTTCCAGGTTTAAGTCCTAAGACGACTGTCAGGGACTCTCAAATCCATCCCCTTTGCCTGAGGGTGGTGTTAGGCGGGAAAGTTCCTAGAATAGAAACTCACTTACGTCACCTGGAGGAGGTGGGGGCTCAGGGTCTGGAGACACAGAGACACAGACACAGAAGGCTGGGGGCCCCAGGCAGCCACCCTGGCTTCCCCTCATGGTGTTTCTACATCTTTCTGGAAACCCAGTCCATGCTCCTGCCTTCACACCTCCAACTTACACGTGAGCTTCACCGACCACCGAGTCCTAAACCCCAAATCCTACATGCCCTTTTTTCTGCTTCACCAGATTTCACTTGACTAATTCATTCTTCCAGTTCTAATCCCCATGAGAGCAATTAGACAGTCCCACTCATCTTTGGCAAGCTAGAGGAACTAGTCAGACACTATAGACCCAGGTCAGTGGTGTAGACAATGGCTATTTAAGCCTATTAGGGAGTTATGAGTGGACAGGCAATGACTGACATCTCTAGTAACCAGTAAGACCTAGGGAAGAGACATTTCTCCCTTCTCATTGGCCAGCACAATGTCTAGAGGCCCTGAACTGACAAGAAGCTGTTCTCATATATAGGTGCAGGGGACCCACGGGGCAGGTAGAAACCTTGGCTGTCTTTTCTGTGACTAAAATACAATTGCATTTTTCTGTGATCTAGACTTTATTCCATAGCTTTTTTCTTATCAGATGTAACTCATAACAAGGATGACCCAAAAAGTCATTTTTTATGAGATTATCTGCCTTTTACTACTAATACAGATGCTTTACGTACAGCTCTTTACCCTTTATCAATTCAAACTGCTTTCACATATGTTCCTTTGTTTGGACCATATACAAGGTGAGGTGTATCTTATTATCTCCTTTCTATAGAGGCAAATGCAGCTCAGAGAGGTTGAGGGATTAGCCCAAGGTCACAGAGCAAGAAAGTGAGACTGGAATTAGAATCCAGGTTTTCAAACTCTTGGGTCGGTCTTCCTTACATGTTTTTGAACATTCTGTGGGATATTCAAAGAAATATTTCTGAAATGAACTAGATCTCACTTCCCTGTCTCTCTTTTATTGACAGCAGATATAAGGATCCACCAGTGAAACAGTAACCCATCAGCTGGGCCTGTCAGGAAGTGAAAAGCGTCCCACAGAAATTCTCCTTATTGAAGGGACGCCTGGTCATGACCATTGGGGGCGGGGGTGGGTGTGTCTCAACCGCACGCAGATTTCAGTGACCTGGGAACCTGGTCCCCAGGCTGTGAGCTCCCCTCCTGTGCCCCCATTTCCTAGTGGAAGACATCTGCTCCTCTCTGGCCTCTGAGCAGATGTGGGTGACCCAAGCCATAGGTGGCCAGACTGCCTTAGACTCTGTCCTCCTCCTCGGCCAGCAAAAAACAGTCGAACGTACATCGGCGTGTGGCGACCTCAGTGGGAGTCTGCACCCACATTCTTGCTTTCAGCCACGTTTTTATGGCTTGGAAACTCATCACTGGGTGGCAGTTTGCCAAAGAATGAGCAAAATGGGACCAGCCTTGCCATGTAAACAAACTCATGTGTATAGGCACACGTTTCTGAAACGTGGTAAAAGGGAAAGGTATTTTCTCACTCACAAGAGCCCTGAAGCCATTCAAGGCAAATGACTTGCCCGAGGGCAAGCAGCTAACTGCCGGCAAGGGCCGGGCCAAATAGAACCTGGGTCTCTGGATGACTGGAATGAAGCCCAGTGCCTCGACGGAGCCAACACCACATGATTCACTCACCCCAAATGATGCTGGCATCTGCCAATGAAAACCAGAGCCAAGATGCAGAAATTGCGAGAGGGTCCTCCTCTTACCTTTCCAGGACTGGTCACTAGCACTCAGAGTCCTTTTTGTTATTTTCTTAAAATTGAAGTATAGTTGATTTACAGTATTGTGTTAACATCTGTGGTACAGCAAAGTGACTCATAGATATATATATATTCTTCTTTATACTCTTTTCCATTATGGTTTACCTCAGGATATATCGTTCCCCGTGCTGTACAATAGCACCATGTTGTTTATCCATTCTATATGTAATAGTTTGCATCTACTAACCCCAAACTCCCAGTCCCTCCATCCCCCATCAGAGTCCTTTCTGGAACTCCTTCTGAAGCCTGGGACCCTCAGGGAAATAGCCACAGAGTGAGTAAACAAATGAACGCAGACCAATCATCCCCAAAATAATGGAATCAAGCCAAGGTGTCGGGGCTGGCCGAGGGCTTAAAAACGTGTCCGTAAGAATTCATCCTGAATCCACATGTGTTGGATCAGAAGACTGTTATACCGCCCCATGCCCCTTAGGAAAGGTTGTAGAAGAACAGTGGGTGATCCATGTTGGCAAAGATGTTGCCGAGCGGGAAGCAGGGACAACAGGATAAACCTCTTTCTGGGCGTCTGGAATTCTGGAAGCTGCTTCTGCCCTCAACAGTGATCACCGGGCATGGCAAGAGGTAGACGGTCCCTGGCCAAAGCTGTAACTGGGATGGCATGATTTTCTGCAGAAACGCAGCAGAGACGCAGAATACCCCTCTCTTCCTTGGAACCTGCAAGGGCTCCCGTCTTAAACAGCTGCCTGTTTGGGGCAGGCTTTCTACATATAAAAATGTCAGGTGTCAGGGGCTGGGTGGAGGGCAGGGAGAGGCAGGAGGGGGCCACTGGTGCCTGACCCCATGCCCGACAGGCCCTTGCACCCGCAGCAGGCGAGGTGCACTGTTGACATCAGGTAGGGGGTCCCTCCTCACCTGACTTGCCCCAGGTAGGGCAGGACAACGCCTCCTTCTTTTGGTGCCACAGAGACATGTGCCACAGACTACACAGACCATTCCCAAAGACCAGCGCCACCCAGATCAACGGGGGCTCCACGACATTAGCAAATGAAGAACGTTGAAACAAGGACAAATTTGTCATCTGCTTTATGCATTCACTTTCCACCTAGAAACACAAGGCATAAACAATTCCACTATTCACAGAATAATGGCAGGTATGCAAAACATTCTTTCATGGTGCACTTCAGTGTGGCTTGGTGTTGGGACCAAGAGCAAGTTGAGTTCTCTGCAACAGGTTGGCCTTCTGGGACCAAATCTGCAGACAGTCTTGTTCAGAAAGAGCTCCCAAAGTCTAAGCTTGAAGTCTGGAAGAAGTGGGCCCAGGCGGTGCCTCTCCAGGCCCTCCCTTCATCGGATCAGATGTTTCCTCCATCAACAGGAAAGCTCAGGTTCCCCAGACTCTGGCTTTGGGATGGGGAAAGCAGGAACAACCCCGGCTTCTATATAATACAAGCATTTGTCTAAAGCCACTTTCTGGATGCTTTTTCACCTGGAGATGTAACCCAAGTCCGAGGAGCCTTCATTTTCATTTTCGGTGTAAGCACGTGGTACCCACGTTATCTGGCCTCGAGGTCACTCTGTCCTCCCGTCCCTGGTTCAGTTCCTGAGAGGAGACTGAACTGTGCACCCTGGGCCACTGGGATCCCCCTTGGCGTCTCCTTGCTGCCTCACACCCGCCCCATCTGGAAATTACCAAGTCCTTACGGACTTTGCTCTTTATTCATCCACAAAGAATGTAAGAATCCGTTTTTCAAGAACTGAATAGAAACCCCCTCGTCACCGTATCAGGGCGGCTGTTCCATGCCAACTCAGTAATTGCCCCGTTTCTAGTGCCTTTTTTCCCTCCACCAAAACCAACTTAAGCTGATTACCATCATCTCAAACAACCTCACTGGGCTCTAGATATATCCATTTAATATGGCCAAGACAAGCAGACAACTGCTGTTTTCAAAAGACGATCTGACAGGTTCTATTCACTTTCAAAGTAGCTCTCCACGGCTGGAATAATTATCTTTCATTTCCCTCATTCTGACACCTTTCAATGATTTGTTGACATCTGAAGAGTTATGGGCAATCTTAGAAGAGGCAGCTGGACTTTCCACCCCCAAAGACACAAATACAGAAAGGATTCCCATACAGCATCTGAAATAACTCTGTTCTTTGCAAATGGATATCCAAATCTGCATGTTAATAGGGGCACTTTTATCTTCAAATATAACCTCAGAAGGAGAAAGGGGGACGGTATTCATTTAACTGGTTCGCTGCCAGCTCGAGAGAGCAAATGCACCTTTCTCTGAAAACCTGGGTTCCCTCACTTGACCGATAAAAACAAACAAAACAAACCCAGAGCCAATATCCTGAGTTTTCAAACATCTGATGTTTGGTGCCGTCTTCTGTGGAGGGAGAACAGCAGGAGAAACCCAAGCAAATGGCAAGAGGCCTCCACTCTTTCCTCTGTGGCCAACAGGGTTTTAAGTGAGCATGACTGACATAGCGACTGTTAATGTGCACTTATAGCCCTTGCTTGAGGGTGTCTCTAAGTGCCTTCCCAGCGACCGCAGCCCTCAGGCTGCTGGAAGGAGCTGGGATGAGCCTCCTGCCTTGGGTCGCAGCTCCGGCTCCTATCGCAGCACAAGGAGGCACACTGTCTTGCAAACCTGGACTAAATGGGGTCGGGGGAGTTTTTAAAAGACAATATGTATAACATTTGGATATATTATCCAACTACAAGAATAGAGTCACAAGCAGGATAGATAGGTAATGCCAATGTTGCTGGATTCTTTTCTCTCTCTTCTTGGATTTCTCCCTCCCCCAATTTGAAAACTTCAGTGGGCAATTCTAGTAGTCTGTCAGGCTGAGTGTTTGGTAGATTTCAGCATAGGGAACGAGTGCCCTGAGTGCAAGCAAGGGTGGGATTCACCGGCCATCGTTCTCCAAGGTAAATAAGCAAAAAGGCAATAGAGAAGGGAAATGGAACAAGTAGGCTGAGGTTTTCAGCCTGGAGTGATCACAGCCCCGGAGCCTGTCTGTGGTGGTCGGGAGCCTTCCACACCCACACTGCTGGGGATCCAGAGGTGGCTGGACCAGGGCAGGGGCTGCCAGGGAGGACTTGGCAAGGAAACCGGCGGTGGGGGTTGGTTTGTGTTCAGAGAGTGCACTGCAGTGAGACTGCTGGAGTTGAAGGCACTCATTTGAGTTTTCCAGCTCCTATCAGATGGCAGCCACCCCCCACCGCGTCTACCCCCCAAAAGAGGGGGTCCTCAAGCCTCCAAGGACCTGAGAACACTTCATCCACCGGTCACTTCTCTTCCCAGGCTTTTAGCCACAGTCTCTCAGTCAACAGCGCCCCTTACTGGCCAGTGGGCTGTAAAGCCACACAGCTCTGGGGCTCCTCCCCAGATTGCAACCTGGAAATCGACATATATTTGTTTCAACTCTATTTATAGAATTTGGGGCACAGGGGGAATAGCGGTCCTTGAAATCCCAGCTCAAGGCTCCCGACAACCCCTCTGTCTTGAATTCTGGTCTCGGCAAAGTTGTGTGTATCTGCAGCGGGTTTATCGCTGCTTCTCCCAGGAGACCAATAACCACAAACACACTGTGTGTGATCCTAGCAGATCCAAGCATCAAGAAGCCTTCATCAATATCAAACATCCTGGCGGGAGAATCTGTTCCCTGCGAGCAGGATGGATTTGAATTCTAAGTGGTTGAAGTCAGAGGGCAGTCATTAAAAGCCAGAGAGGGATTGGCCCCTTGCTGAATTTCTCCAAAGAAACCCTCCGGATTAAAGGTTCATTAGCAAAGCGTAGTGGGTCAGCTGATCGCCAGAGAGAGACGAAGACTGGCAGAGGCGGCAGCTGGGCGGGCGGGGAAAGCTGACCTGGGTTATTTTGGGTGAGGGGCGGTACACAGGGAGACAGAGAGGTGGAGGGAGTGTATTTTGGTTGACGAGCTTTATTTTGCTTTCTAGCTTGTGAGGATTCGATCCCCCTGAGTAAATTAAAGTTTGTAAAGAACCCGGGAATTTCCTAGCGGGAAAGCGCCATCACAAATAAAGGGGTCACCGTCCCCGTGTTGGTGGAGAAGGGTGTCCAAGGCGGTGCCGTCAGGTTCTTAGGTTTTTAGCTAACGGGGTTAGGTACCACTTGCAGGCATTTTAGGGAAGCAGCTTCTCACGTTTGGGGAGCATTTATTGTTCTGGTGACTGTGCTGTGATTTTCTGTCTGTGAATTCATTTAATTCTCACAACAGATCAAATGCACTCATTAATCTATTCTGAATCCATATGTGCTTAATCAAAATAACTTTATAATGCCTGCCACTGCTCTTGGAAAATGGGGGTTAGTTTAGCTGGCTGCCCTGAGTCAGGCTTCTTAATCCCTCCCAAGGCCATTATCAATATGCTGTACCCTATGCAGGCGTCAGCAGTGACTTCCCACGCCTGCTCCATCAAGTCTGATTTCCTCTGCCTTCCTGGCCAAGCCTTTTATAACGCTCTTCTTCTGCCCCCTCTTCTTCCAGCTTCTCCCCTATGTCTCCGAGCAAATTCATAACCCCGGGAGTGGGTCCAGTGTCCCAGATGGGAGGGGCGTGACATTCCATAATCAAACAGTCTTGCTCTTATCTGGTAAAACACATCAAGACTCATAGAACATACACATTGTCTTTTATTTCAACTTTGGATGTTACTTTCCAACACATACAGAGTCTGCAGGCACGGGGGGTCTGGGGAGTGCTTTTTCAATAGGCATGCACACCCCTCAGTTCCGGACTTTTGAGGAACACCATGCAATCATCTGCTTAAGAAGAAGAGAAAACTACACTCCCTGTTGTAAAAATGTGTCCAATGCTGGGAAATAAAGCGACAGACAGTCCTTCAAAGCCAGGCTGAAACACTAACTAGCCCACTCAGGGTTATCACGTTATCCATTAATTATTATTGAGTAGGCCCATTTTCTGATGTCATCTTGTAGATTTTTTTAAAAACATCTTTCCTTTAATTTTTAAATAATTTCAGAAGTATAGAAAAGTTGCAAGGATAGTACAAAGAATTTTATTTCCTAATTTATTTGAGAGTAAGTTGCGGATATAATGCTCCGTCACCCTAAAATACTTCACTGTGTAGTTCCTACAAACCAAGACATTCTCAGTCATAAAATACAGCCCTTAAAATGAGGAAGTCAATATGATAGATGCTACCATCCAATCTTCAAATGCCATTCAGTTTTCTCCAGTTGTTTCAATAATGCCCCTCATGGCCAAAGGACCCAATCCAGGATTCTGCATCACACTTAGTGGTCACATCTCTCAAGATTCCTCCAATCTGGAGCAGTTCCCATCTGCCTCTCATGACCTTGACACATTTGGAGATTACAGGCCAATTATTTTGTAGAATGTGTGGACTTTTCAGATGACTCCTCATTATTAGACTCAGACGATGCATCTCCTGGGTATATACTGAAAATAATCGAAAGGAGGGATTCAAAGAGGTATTTGTACCACCATGTTGATAATGGCATCATTCACAACAGCGCAAAGGTGGAAGTAACCCAAGTGTCCATCAACAGATGAATGGATAGACAAACTGTCGTCTATCCACCAATGGAATATTATTCAGCCATAACAAAGGAAGAAAATTTTGACTCAGGCTACATCATGTGAACATGACGTAGGACATTATGCTAAATGAAATAAACCAGGCACAAAAGGACCCATACTGTGTGATTCCACTTACACAAGGCGCCTAGAATAGTCAAATCCATAGAGACAGAAAGTAGAATGGTAGTTGTCAGAGGCTGGGGAGCTGCTGTTTAACGGGTGCAGAGCTTCTCTTTTACAAGACAAAAAGACTTCTGTGGGTGGGTGGTGGCTAGGTTTGCAGACAATGTGGATGTACTTAACGCAGATAAACTATACCCCGAAAAGCGGTCAAGTTGGTAAATTTTATGTTATGTGTATTTTACCACAATTTTAGAAAACAAATAAGTTGTCTCTTCACCTCTAGAGTGGGGAGGGGGTGGTTGTGAAAATTAAATGAAATAATATACATAAAGCACCAAGTACGAGGTTCAGTGCATAGAAGGTGCTTAATAAATGACAACAAGCATGGTGGTTTGACAAGGTGCTTAGGAAATACTGGAGAAATTCATTAATTCATTAAGAGATACATTTTGTTCTCCTTCAAGAAAAGCCTTCTGAGTTTTGTACGATGGGAATGGAGGAGAGGAAAGTTGGAAGAGTTCGGCCAGACTTTGGTGCACAGATAAAACGGGGACTGCTGACAGAGCATGTGACTGACCACGTTGCAAGGGTCCCTCCCACTGCCTCAGAATCATTTCTCTGGCAAAAGCATCTTCTCCAGCAGGCCCCTCCGTAGAAGTACATATGTTAACCTAGAGGGAGAATCCAATAGCACCCTAATCCCCGTTAGCAAGGAGTGTATGGCTAGATTATCTTGCTGTCACCTGGCAGGAAGCAGGAGCCTGCAGAGAAGGGCACCCATTAGGCATATTGTGATGGGGGAGAGGAGTAGGGAAGGCCAGGAGAACAGCATGTGGTCCAGAGGCAATGCCCCGATGGAGGGCACAGTCAGCTCCCAAGTTCAAAGGAAAAGCCCAAGCTTCGCTCTAGACCACCTGCTCTAACGCCATCCATGCTCAGCACATCACAGCCTACAGTAGGCACCGCCTTGTTGATGCTTCCAACAATTTTGTGAGGCAGGTATCATCAGCTCCATTTTACAGACAGGAGACTGAAGCTCAAAGCAGTTAGGTGGCTTTTGGTGAACAGCGAGCAGCCCGCCAGGACTCAAATCCTGCTCTGCTGATTTCTCCGTTTGGCATTCTTGGCAAAACTGGTATCTGTACATTACTAATAAGAGCTAACATTTAGCCATTACTATTATTATTATAACTACTGCCACTCTGACGGGCACTTTCAGTGCCCATTTACATATGCAAAGCTCATTTAATCTCCATAACAAAAGTGCTATGTAGGTATGATTGTTATCTTCATTTTACAGATGAGGATAGAGCTAGAATTCGTAACCACACAGCCAGCAAGGGTGTAACCAAGCACATGGCAGTCTAGGTGAGATGCCACACAAGGACGTTCTCCACGGACAAGTCATTTTTCCAGCAGTCCTGTGCGCTAGCTCCAGTGCTGGGGGCCAGACCCCGCCCCGCCCGTTTCACCTTTCCACAGCATCACGATTTCCGGTCTGCAGCTGCCCACCAACACCTGCCCCAGGGCTTTTGGGTGGATCTTTCCCCTGAGATGGGGCAGATCTCATCACGGCATTGGTTTGGGGGACTAAGTGAATTTGGGTCTAAGTGAATTGCAGTGCAAACCATCAGGAAATCATATCTGTCTCCCAAAAAGTTTCGATAGAAGAAAGTGCTATTGATTTTGCTGATTTTAGAGTTTTTACCTGATCGTTATTTTGTTTTGTGCACTCCTCTTATTTTAATATGCGTATGTTATTTATAGGTTACATAGATGTTTGTGTATTACAATAATACTCATGTATTAAATATTGTTATATTTTAGAAAGATTCATTTTGTTTTTTTCTTTTTTATTGAAGTATAGTTGATTTACAATGTTGCGTTAATTACTGCTGTACTGCAAAGTGATTCAGTTATACATATGTATACATTCTTTTTCTCTATATATTCTTTTCCATTATGGTTTATCATAGGATACTGAACATAGTTCTCTGTGCTATAAGGACCTTGCTGCTTATCCATTCCTCATATAAAAGCCTACATCTGCTAACCCTAACTTCCCACTCCATCGCTCCTCCAACCCCCTCCGCCTTAGGAAACATCTAAACACCTAAACCTAAAGTATGGAATAATGGGCTGGCAAAATGATCATTATTGGTTGTCATGTAAAGTTTGATTCTACCCTTCAACCACCCAGAAAATAGCTTTTAAAAATTTTTTTGGATATATAATGTATATGTGTGTTGTACATCAAAAGAAATAAAATGTTTTAAATCTTCACTTAGAGTATGAGAATCTTTGCAAATCTTGAGGCACCAGGGGTATCTCATATTCAGGCTTTGCAGAACTGTGAACTCCTGGCATTGTATGAAAGGCCCGTGCCTCCTAGGTGAAGGATTTGGTTAATTGTAAGTCCCAACTGTGCACTTTAGCCCACCGAATTGCTTTGGAATTACTGGACTACTTCAATCTTCATTCTTATGTCCATAAACTAGCCTACCAGAGGGGTAGGAGGGAGGAATAACTACTATTTATTATCTCTCCATGTGTATGTATGTACATACACATAAAGATGACTCTCCCCTTCCAAAGGAAAAGAACTAGCATAAAGCATCTCCTGGAGAGAAGACAGAGTCAGGCCAGAAGGATGCTGGCTGAGACAGAGGCAGGTGGGTACCATGTCGTCCAGGAGCTGAGCTGGAACTGAAGTGGCCAAGTGCCCATGCCTTTGCCTGTCAGCTACATCTCAGGCAAGGGGATGTGTCAATTCACTGTAACAAAATGACCCATTGAGAATGTTTTGCTGGCCAAAAACACTCCCCCCCACCTCAAAAACAGTTACATAATCTCAAGAGCGAAGGCATGTAATCTTGAAATTTAGGGATGGTATTTTCCCCCTGGTTAGCTGTGTTTGAAATGAGTTAACATCAAAAATAGAAACCATTTCTGACAAGGGGCTGAAAAGACGTGTTTGGCACACATTTACCAGTGACATGAGTCTGTTGCTGGGGTTTTCACCATGCACAAAGCTCAGGACCTCTTGCCACGCGACCCGGGTCTAAACAACACAAAAACCTTCATGGAGCCTAATTTGATCTTGGTCTGCATCTCATTACCGTGTGGTAGCTTGTTTCGTGCGAACAGTCGCCAGTTTCTAGCATAACAAGGAGGCCCATGGTGTCTGTATGGAACATATTCCTCAGAGAATGAGAAATCTCCAACCGGGAAAGAGGAGATTCTTGTTAAACCCTGGAAATAGGCTGAAATGAAAATCTGCGTTCCCTTCCACACATGCCTAATTGCCCATAAATGTCATTAAGTTGAGAAATGTTTTCCACCAAATTAACTTTGACTCATGATGTCTAATTAGCAGAAGAAGCTGTAAGATAACAACTTATCAGTCACTGTTTAAGAAAACATGTTTAAACGGGTGACTTTCGGCTAGCGGCAACGTTGAACCAGGTATCGTAACTGTCAAAATCATGCCTGAGCCCAGCAATTGAGCACAATGTCTCTGTTTTGGTGCCAAGAATTGTACAACTCCCTCACAGATGTTTAAAAGTTGTGGTGCGAGTGCTCTGTCTAGGAATCTATCATGCACCCAAACGAGGGATTTGAGGGGGAAGGAAAGAAGACATCGGTGATGAACTTCTGTGGCAGGAAGTCTGAGGGCAGTGGATTTAAAAGGATTGATTCAGTGTTTAGTCTTTCTCAAAACTTAATGGGAAAAATCTCGTTGGTGATTTAGAGTAGAAAGTACACACACGGGGCTTCTACTGCTTGTAAAACGCATGGTAAGTTCTAGGACCCTCACTTCACCGATGAAAAAGCTGGGTTTAGAGGGATGAGGTGACCTACTCTCATTCACCCAACTAATAAGTGTCAGAAGCCAGCAACGAGGTGAGTTCTGTGTTAATTAACACATGTGCTCTTCACCAAGCTCAGTGGGAGAGTCAACCCCAAAGGAAGGGACATGTTTCCAACCAGACTGGGAATGCTCTGAAGGCATGAATGAGTTCTAAGACTCCTCTTTACTCCTGGTGCCTGTCATAGAGCCTGACACTTAGTAGATACTCAATTAATGTTTGTTGATTGACTGATGAATGGATGAATAAATTTCGGTTTCCTGAGGGCATAGCTTCAGAAAGTGTTTCATATCCCACACCTTTTTTAAAAAAATTTTTATATTTTATTTTTGTCTGTATTGGGTCTTTGTTTCTGTGCGAGGGCTTTCTCTAGTTGCAGCAAGCGGGGGCCAGTCTCCATCGCGGTGTGTGGGCCTCTCTTGTTGCGGAGCACAGGCTCCAGACGCGCAGGCTCAGTAGTTGCGGCTCACGGGCCTAGTTGCTCCACGGCATGTGGGATCTTCCCAGACCAGGGCTCAGAACCCGTGTCCCCTGCATTGGCAGGCAGACTCTCAACCACTGTGCCACCAGGGAAGCCCCGTATCCCACACCTTTTGAGGGATGTTTTCTTGCTGGAGAAATGAAGCAAATGGAAAATCTCCTCTGGAATCTTGGGGTTACATAAGCCCAAGGAAGCCAAGTGCAAGAGCAAAGAGGGACAAATGACAGCCCAGTGCTCGGAGTCCTGGAGTTCTGCTGGGATTATTTTTATTTATTTGTTGAATTTTTTTGTACCTACTTCTTTCCAAAAGGATTTGAAATGTCTAACTGCTGCAGTCGGAGAAGCACACGAGAAGAGCAGAAGACGGAATCCTCCAAAAGTGCAAGGGTGGAAGCTTTGCTTGGTGAGGGGCCTGGGTTCTTCATAGAGATCTCAACTCAGAAGACCAAGTGGTAGCTGGGGCCAAACCGAGCATGGGGATGTCAAGGGGGAGGAGAGAAGACATTGGAGGTGTTGGGAAAGGAGGGTGAGCGGCCATAACTCCAGAGGCTGGAACTGGGGTGGGGCCTGGCAGGTTGTCCCCTGAGACTCACATCCTGCCGACCAGCCGGGATCAGTGCAGATGGCTCATCCTAGGAGAGGAGGTGGCTGCACAGGGCTGGACATTTCCCCGCAGAGTGGATCTTTGGCAATGGAGCATCTGAGTGCCCCAGTGGGAGATATTCCTCCCAAGTTCCAGGGTCACAAACAGACCCAGCATTGATGTTCTCAGAACGGAAAACCTTGGGACCACGAGGTCTTTCTGGCAGGCTCCTTTCCCTTTTTATTTGGGGGAGTGCCATTGAATAAGGGGGATCCGTCCGTAGGTTGCAAGCTGTTGCCGTGTTTCCTCTGGTTGTGTGACCCTCTGGGGGCCACATTGTGTGTTCTGAGGCTCTTCTGCAGGAGGCTCAGTGCGCAATGGTTAGGAGCCTGCGCTTCAAGTCAGACAGTCCTGGTCGCTAAACCTCGCAGGGTCCACCTATAAAATTGCATTAATTCAGAGGTAAAGCACAGACAGCACCTAGAACGCATGGCACATGGTAAGCACTCAGTAAATGCCATTACTGTTATTATGCCCCCATCCTTAGAGTCCCTGGAATCGCAGAAGCTGAAGGGTGATTGCTTGGAGGGTAGGATTCTCCTTTGCACTGGACTTTCCACTAGGGTGATGGTCCTTAACCTACTAGGAGGTCACTAATCTCTTTGAGAATCTAATGAAAACGTTGATCCTTCTCCCCAGAATAATGCCCACGTGTGTGCGCCTTCAGTATCAGGGAGTCCACGGCACCCCCCCTGGAGCCCATTCTTGGGGCCTTCTCTGGACCCCACATCAGGTTAGCCCATTTAAGAACTGAGATCTGGGTACCCAGTTTATCCAGGGGATGCTACTTCAACGCAAATGGCATTGCAGAGACCCAACCCAAGCTCCAGCCAGATATCGGAACGCCTCCCCTCAGTCTGGGGCTCACAGTGAGGGTAGTGAGGACTTTGTACATTGAAATCGCCAGGGACGTGAAGGAGAAAAGTATGTGTATGCAACTTGCAGCCTTCATGTCATTCTACCTGTATGTGGGGACAAAGGATTGTCAATCTCTTCTGACTTAATAAGGTAACATTCAAAATATTTCATTTATTGACAATTTCCAGATAAATGTACTCTAACCAGATTAATAAATGTCCTGTTAAACCATATTCTTTAGTTCAGGAAAAGGGTAAAAATACAAATATCTGAGTGATTGGTGCTGATATATAGATTGTTTATACATGTCATTTGTTAAACACGTTAGGGCCATATTGATGACACTGTAAAGCTATGAATATATATTAAGAACGAGTGTGATAACAGTAGTGTCTCGCTTGGAGATTCTATAATCCGGTAATCCTCTTTGCACAAGGTCACACAGCCCCCCAGCTTGTGAACTTAACCGAAGGAGATTGGCCAATGTGACTTACAGGATGCGTACACAGTGCGATTTTATAAGCTAGTCAAAATTCTGTCCATTTATAATCTTTCTTTTCTTGGGGAAGCAGTGAAGAAACTAACACCACTAAGGTCTTGCAAAGGTGAACTAACACCTAATTAGCCACGGGTGGATATTTATACTATTGTGGAAAAGAAGATGTATCAGTTTTCCATTGCTGTGCGATGAACCAAAAACTCAGTGGTTTCAAACAATGGTCATTTATTATCACCGACGTGTCTGCATGTCTGTGGGTGGTCTGAGGTTCGGCTGATCTGGGCTGGCCTGTCTGAGCAGCTGTGTTTCAGGCACCAGCCGCTGGGGTGACTGTGTGTCTCACAGCAGGCCTGGGAGACACTGAGCTCTGTGGGAGCTGCTCTGTTCCATGTGTCTCTCCTCTGCCTTGGACCAACAGGCTGACAGACATGTTCTTTTCGTGACATTGGCAAAAGTGCAAGGCAGCAAGCCCAGTCCTGCAAGGGTTTTTCAAGGCCTTTGATTGCTTCAGGTCCACTAACATCCCACCAGCCAAAGTCACAGGGCCGCCCCAAGTTCTATAGCCACACCCACAGTCAAAGGGTGGGGTGACCATGGAGGTGGGGGAAGGGGTAAACATTCCTAAACGAGAGAGAGAAGGAAGCTTAAGAGAGAGAAGACACTTTGCAGTGGTTCTCAGTTGTGTCTACATGTCGGAATTACCTGCAGAAAATTTTTTGCCCTTTTCTTTTTTTTTAATTGAAGTATAGTTGATTTACAAAGTTAGTTTCAGGTGTACAGCAAAGTGATTTAGATATATACATATATGCATAAAAGAACCTTTTTTCTGATTCTTCTCTGTTATAGGATATTACAAGATATTGAACATAGTTTCCTGGTACAGTAGGTCCTTGTTGTGTATCTATTTTATATACAGTAGTGTGTATCTGTTAATCCGAAACTCTTAATTTATCTCTCTCTCTCTCCCCTTTTCCCTTTGGTAACCATAAGTTTGTTTTCTATGTCTGTGAGTCTGTTTCTATTTGGAAATAAGTTCATTTTTATCACTTTTTTTAGATTACACATATAAGTGAGATCATATGATATTTGTCTTTCTCTATCTGACTTACTTCACTCAGTGTGTAATCTCTAGGTCCATCCATGTTGCTGCAAAAGACATTTCATTCTTTTTATGACTGAGTAGTATCCCGTTGTATATATGTACCGTGTCTTCTTTATCCATTCATCTGTTGATGGACACTTAGTTGCTTCCATGTCTTGGCTATTGTAAATAGTGCTGCTATGAACATTGGGGTGCATGTATCTTTTCACATTAGTTTTAGTCTTTTCTGAATATGTGCCCAGGAGTGGGATTGCAGGATCATATGGTCATTCTATATTTAGTTTTTTAAGGAACCTCCATACTGTTCTCCATAGTGACTGCACCAATTTACATTCCCACCAACAGTGTAGGAGGGTTCCCTTTCTCCACCTTTGTTATTTGTAGACTTTTAATGATGGCCATTCTGAGCGGGGTGAGGTGATACCTCATTGCGTTGTTGATTTGAATTTCTCTCATGATTAGTGATGTTAACAGAAGTTTTAAAAATACTAGTGTGTGGGTTCCACATCAAAGACACTGTTCCAGGGTGCAGCCTGGGCTTCGGGGGTCTCAAGATGCAGCCACGTTTGAAAACCACTCTCGTAAAGACCCCTCAGATCCCTTTCTCAGGACCAGTGGCTCTCAGCACTGGATGGATGTGATCATCACCTCTGGAACCTTCCAGAGCTACCAGAGCCAGAAACCCCACACCCTATTTTTTGGAAAGCATACTGATGAGTCTCATGGGCAGCCGGTGGGGAGAACAGTGGTTCTTCAAGAGCAGCAGTGCTCCAGGTCTTTCATTCATTCCGTTGATGGGTTTTTTCATTCCTTACACAAATATTCATTGATACTGTGTGCCAGGCACTGTGCTAGCACCTGGTGACACCCTAAGGAACCCAAATGGACACACACTGTTCCCTCATAGAGCTTAGTGATGGAGAGAAATAATTTAATAATCACATTAAAGAATAAGAAAGGTCTCCAATGGAAAAGAAATAACAGGAATCTACACTGAGGGAAGTCTTGGAAGGCTTCCCTGAGGAGGTGTCATGGGCACAGGTCTGGCTGTAAACCCGATGAGCCAGTACAGTTAAGTGCAAAACATGAGCATTGCCAGCTTTACATCCTATGCCATCCCAATGTTGTCCCAGTGAACAAAGGTGTTTCTTGCAGGAAGATTTCGAGGGATGTCTGGTGCCTCTGCAGACACCTCATGGGCTGAAAGAGACAAACCTGATGTGCAGACTTAATCAGTCACATATGGTGGGAGGCAGGTAGAACACTCTCCTTCTCTTCCCCTCCCCAGGGACAGCTGTCCTAAGTGGACAGTTTGAAAGGACCAAGCCCTGATCTAGAACTGCTGGGGTGGGGGTGAGTGCTGAGGGACTGGGGATAGTGAGGACGCAGACGAGTAGATCTGGATGGCGGGGCTTTGGGACTGTAGATGTTTGGGGCTGGGAGATTTCCCAGTTAGGTGGGCATTTCAGCTCTTTGGGGACTGAAGTAGCGGTCTGTGGGGCTGGCTTGCACTGGAGCCAATTGTGAGTGTCTCTTCCCAACTCTGTGTTTAGCAATGTTCTCTTGGAGGTTCAAAAAACAGCCACTCTGGGAGTGTTTACACCACAGAAACTGGTAAATGCTAAAAATCAGAGCTCTCTCCACCCCACCCCAGAGAGCTAGATGTCAAACCTTTACCACACACCACTGGCTGAATGGAACTTTTATCTTGGGGGGTCTCTGATGTTGAGTTCTAGACTAACCAAGTCAGGATTCAGAGGGCAAGAGAAGAGAGCTAATATAGAGCTTAAGATGTAGAGAAGAAGGCAAAGCTAAGGACTGATCTGGGATTTGGCTAGAAATCCCCCTTGGCTCAATTGTTGAGGAACCTGCGGATGTAGACATAAGGACGTAAGAGGTTGGGACCATTCACCATGAGCAACAGGCCCTTGAGCAGGGAACTCTTCTGGTCCTCAGAGCATCATCTGTAAAATAAGGGAGATCCTTGTCTTATTTCAGGAGGAGGCTTTTTTGAGTTCCCTTCCAGTGCTCACATTTACGATTCTAACTACACACATCCTTACACGGAAAGTTAACTAACAATATACAAGGAAATCTACAGGCCACACCGCTGATCTGGTCCAGGAGCATAAGTAATGAAAATGAACAGATTTATTCATTCATCCAATTCAATTTTTGAAAGCTGCTGGGATGTGGCATCTCTCTAGTCAGCCGTCCCCAACCTCCAAGTTCTAATGCCTGATGATCTAAGGCAGAGCTGATATAATAATAATAGATATAAATTTATTTATTTATTTATTTTTGGCTGCGTTGGGTCTTCATTGCTGCACGTGGGCTTTCTCTAGTTGTGGCGAGCGGGGGCTACTCTTCGTTGCGGTGCGCGGGCTTCTCATTGCAGTGGCTTCTCTTGCTGTGGAGCACGGGCTCTAGGCACACGGACTCAGTAGTTGTGGCTCTCAGGCTCCAGAGTGCAAGCTCAGTAGTTGTGGCACGTGGGCTCAGTAGTTGTGGCTCATGGGCTCCAGAGTGCAGGCTCAGTAGTTGTGGCGCACAGGCTTAGTTGCTCCGCGGCATGTGGGATCTTCCCGGACCAGGGCTCAAACCCGTGTCCCCTGCATTGGCAGGTGGATTCTTAACCACTGCGCCACCAGGGAAGCCCCAATAATAGAAATAACATGCACAATAAATGTAATGCGCTTGAATCATCCCGAAACCATCCCCCAGCCCCCGGTCCTTGGAAAAGTTGCCTTCCGTGAAAACGGTCGCTGGTGCCAAAAGGTTGGGACCGCTGCTCTAGCTCTAAGTGTCACATGCATATTAAGAAAGTTTGCCCACGCTGCCTCCCTCCCTACCATTTCCTCATCTCCTTCCCCTCCCGTGTCCCTCCAATGCTCGCCTTGCACACCAAAGGGTATGGAAAAGCAGAACAAATCCAGGTGAGGTATCCAGACGTCAGGTGGAGCAGATGCAATCAGCATCCCATCAATATCCTGTATACTCTGAAGATTCCTCCAAACACTGCTTCCTTAATTGAAGGCTTCTTCTGGCCTGGACGCCATGCTTTTTGCTGGTGTGTTAATGTTCCTGGAATCAGCTTCAACCAGTGAAGACAGGTTACCCCTTGGTTGGAATAACTGTGACTGGGGATTCCTCCTCTGTCCCCAGAGTCCCCCCAGAAGGTTGCGCTGGTTTCCCACAGTGGTAACTAGCTTAATAACACATTTTATTGGCTTCCTTCCCTCCCCCATCTCATTTCCTCCTTCTCCTGTAATGTTTCCTAGGGTCATCTCTCAAATAAAGTATTTGCTTCAAATTTTTGTCTCTGAGTCAGCTTCTGAAGGAATCAGAACAAAAACATCACGATTCTGAAAATGGGCCGTGCAGTTTTAAGCAATTGCTCAACCCATCTGAGGGCTTTTTCTCTCCTCCAAAAAGTGGGTGCACGTAAGACAGTCCCTTGCCCCGCTCCCAGGGATGATGCGTGAGTGGTGTGAGATGCTAGATGCGTCAGGGCTTGAGAGAAGTTAAGAATGCACTGGGGGAGACTTCTTAGGTTGGTTTGGAAGATGTTAGATGTCTCCGAGAAAGGGTGTTGCCTCTTTGAGAAAGAGCTGCTCCAGGTCTTTGCTCAGAACCCTCCAATCCCACCTTTAGCAGGAGTTAACAAAAATCTTTAAGTCAAAGGGTCTAGAGATAAGAAAGGAAACTACAAACAAAAAACCAGATGGAACCAGATGGCAACAGATCTGACCTCCGACAGACCCTGAGTCTCATTATACCCTGATTTTACTACATTAGCATATTAAATGACACACCCACTGGCAGCCAGGACTGGACATTAAGGACCAAAAAAAGATAAAAAGGGAGTGGCACCGCACTCCCTCGGAAAAAGCCCTGCCCCTTCCCCAGTAGACTAATGCATCTCTCTCCCCATCATTAGCCTCACTCCTCCTCCCTTTGCCTTTACTCTTCACGCGGGGAGAACTTAATCTGAGAACTTAGTTCCCACTTCTCCATTCTTTCGCCATTTAGTAAAGCTTGTGCTGTGTCGATCTCAGCTTTGGATTCATTATTCGGCTGCTCAAGCCTGAAAGGAGAAAGAAACTCCCCTTCCCAAGGATCTCTAGGCCAGACTAGGGCCCTAGCAGGGTCCATAAGACTTAAATTCGACTTAATTCGGTAACAGAGGGATTTAATTCCCTATGGGGTTTCTGGAAAAGCAAAGACAGATTTGACTTAAAGTGGGTTTGGAGTTGGGTCTTGCCCCAAAAAAGAGAGAATGACGCAGGCAAGAAGGAAGGAAGGAGGGAGGAAAGGAAGGAAAAAAAAATAAAATTTGTACCATCTTCTAGTCCTACAACTCAACAATCACTGATGTTTCTGGACTGTCCCGAAAGGACTTGGAGACTAAGGATGCGATACTCAAGACAATAAATAAACTTATGCCACAGAATTTAAATAGAGAGTCTTCAGTTGTCCAAGACACAGAGATGCAAACATGTAAAGATAAAATCAGCTGGATGAATAAAGGTTGGCAAACTGCCCCTTTCAAAAGGAGAATCCTCTTTCTAGACATATGTTGTTATAACAAAATGTTAGAGGAACGACAGAAACGTTCAATTAAATACTACTTGGATCAGAAACGACAGTAGGAGAAAAGCGTGAGGTGGTCCCCAGGGGTTCTTGGTTTACCCCTTTGTCTCTGAGCTCCAGCCTGACACATATGGCTCATAATATTATCCAAACACTGTCACACGTGTGGACAAAGGGGCAGTCAGAGCCCCAAGGCTGGTTCTCTGCCTTATTTTTAAGGTGTCGGGCCTTCTTCAACACTGTTTTTGTGCTACAAGAGAAGAATGAAGGGAGGGAGGGAAGAATCGCAAATAATCAGTTTCAAACACAGCTCTAACCCACACACTGGAATATGGGTTTATGATTAGAGAATTGTGTGCACACAAAGGCCCCTCTCAAGAATCCCCAGGGCACGAGCTGTGGTCCCGGGAAAACGCATGTATAATCGGTGCTCTCCTGCCCACCGCAGCAGAACCGTGAGTGCACAGCTAGCAAGAGATCCTGATTTATTTCCAGTTTCTGAAAAACTGGGAGATACACACTGCAGGGCAAGTCTCAAAACTTTCTGGGAAGCCGTTTCAGACAAGGGATTGGAGCAACCAAGGCGCCCAGAATTCTTCCAGTGACGCCGCCCTTGCGAACACTTGGTGAGTTCTTAAAGTTTTGTTCTCCTTTTTTTTAATTCGCAAAAGCTCACAGGGAGCCAGACAAATTTCAATCCCGTATAAATTCAGATGACGAACCCACACAAAGCCCCCGAAGATTTGCAATGGAAATGGCAACGAGCCCTTAACCACAGAGCCCGATGTGACACTTGCTGCGTTATTGCGGTGTCTGATTTGGTATTCAAATGCCACTCAAGACAATGGTCCTTTATTACGTTTCTGACATCATTACCTTGCCTGCTGGCCGGCCACATCTCATGTACCACTGATCCTGGGAGACAGTCTTAACTCTTCACTCATACACACTAAGGAGGTGAAGTGACCAGGGAGGGGGCCACTCGGAAAGATGAAAGGAGCAAAACCAAGTCCCCCAGGTGCCACGCCCACAACTCCTGCCCCGGCTGGCCCAGGGTCCTTTCTGGGCCCTGAAACCCTTCCAAAAGGGCTGTTTCTGCAGCCGAGCCAGGTACCTGTTGACTGCCCTCTCCCCCTCTCCATTGCAAATCCTCTGTTGCTGTCACTGACACATGCCTCCTGGCTCCTCTGGGTGGCCCAGCCTCATTAGGAAGGGATTTGGTGCCTGTGCGTTAATTGAGGCCCGGCTGCCACCTGCCCCTCGCAGGCCTCATCTGCCCGCTAACAGCTCCATAATTGTAATCATACGGCGGGGGCCCGGCAACAACTTGAGAACAGATCCCGAGCAGCGGCGCAGGCTCTGCGCTAGGCCGGGAGCACTGAAACAATTTATCAAGGGGCCAGATGTTTGCGGAGGAAAGGCACCTTGCACCAACAGTGGCGTGAAAACTCGCTGTTTATCATACTTTCCGGTGTGATAAATGGAGAGATGGTCTTCTGGGGAGACATCGTTTAGGGTGAATAAAAGGCTTCGCGTGGACAGGGACGAACTCAGTGGAAAAAACATGGCTGAGATGCCCGGCTTGCACACCGTTTAGAAGCAGCGCTGCTTATCCTGCACGATCTGAGCCCGTGCGTTTGACCGACTTCTATTCAGAGACCAAGAAATGTTTAGGGTGTCAGAGCACCATCCCATGCCCAGTTTTGAGTAGAAGAGGTGCAGAGGTTAGTACCAAAAGCTGATCAGCCCCTTGGGAGTGGTGAGGGAAGGAGGGGAGGAGACACACGACACAAAGGGAGAGAGTCAAACGCAGAGACATGTAAATGGAACAGAGATGGGAAACATATCATCAAGCTAGAGCGTCGGAAGGGACTTTGCTGTGCTATAGGATAAATAACTAGTGAGAGATGGAAGCCAATTCTAAACACAGAATGTGAGGACTACATCTCTCTAGGGAGACAGCAAGAAAGAAAGGAAATGAGGAAGGTTCTACCATTATAGGAGATTACGGGATTTAGGGGCTCAGGAATCCACATCTGTAAGGAATCTATCTGGGCTTAATAGAAATCAGACTGTGGCAAGTAAGATGATTAGGGTTTTTGTCTGCTTCCTTGTCTGTTTATTTTCCAACTGTAAGCACAGCCCCAGTGCACTTCCCTGGGATTCGGAGGCCCAAGGCTCCCGGGATGCCCCCATCACTAGGGTGTTTGTCAGGTCTCTCCACCCAGAACTGGGAAGTATTTTCTGCCTAGAGATTTCTGAGTCATTTCTGACCTATTAGTCCCTTACTGATGGAGGAGGGACAGGAAAGGAAATAAGGAAAACCCGGAATGAACCCCACGAGGGACGAAGCACTAAAAAAAAAAGAGAGAGAGAGAGAAAGGAGAACAGCAAAAGCCGAACACAAAAGCTTGACGATGGAAGGAAAGGTTTGTAAGACGCGTAGCCGTCACCAGCAGACTCAGTCCACTGATACAAATGTTCCTCTGATCCTGACTGCACCTCATCTCCTCACCCCCATCTTTGGGCTTTCAGAAACAAACAGAAAGTAAAAACCTGCCCTGGTAGTGTGTTTTTTTAAATCAGCCAAGTTCTGGAAATAACTCCCTCCTTCCTAACAAGAAAAGAGAGAGAGAGGGAAACTGAGTGAACCCGAAATGGAAAAAGGCCAGGTATTTCAAATCGCTCCCAGAAGAGGTTTTAGAATTGTTAGTAGCCATCGCCAAATGGGGTCCACTCCACCAAATTTCCCCAAACCTCAGGGTAAAGCCAGTTATAGTAATTAAATTCCCCGGAGACCTGGGAGCGCAAAGTTACGTTTTGCCAGGACGCAGGCTTTCGTACAAATACACCTATTCTTCTGGTTTCCGCCGTGAATACATCAAGTGATTCTTAGGAAACATGATACCACTGGCTTTCTTCCTAAGTTTTTGGTTTTTTATTTTTTTTAAACATCTTTATTGGAGTATAATTGCTTTACAACGGTGTGTTAGTTTCTGCTGTATAACAAAGTGAATCAGCTATATGTACACATATATCCCCATATCCCCCCGCCTCGCGTCTCCCTCCCACCCTCCCCACCCCACCCCTCTAGGTGGTCACAAAGTACCGAGCTGATCTCCCTGTGCTATGCAGCTGCTTCCCAGGAGCTATCTATTTTACGTTTGGTAGTGTATACGCTATCTTCCTAAGTTGTGATAAAGAACACTTTAAGTCTTCCCAGAGCTCACAGTTACATCTCAGAAGCAAAGCCTTAAAAATGTTCTCCTGCATAATTTGCTAAGTGCCTCGTCTACACTTAATTCTGCCCTCAGTGATGCAAAGCCCGGGGTCCCTCTGTTCACATCTTTCCAGGCTCGCTGCTGGCTCTCCCGCTCCCCCTCCAGCGTCCTTCTCTGGATGTCACTCACTGCTTTTCCCTCTCACTTCCTCCAGCCTGTGAACCCGAGGGGCCTAGTCTAGGCTGCTTCTGAGAGCTGGCAGATTTCAGAGGAAAAAAAACCACCCGAGAAAGAAAGAATGGCAGTTTGACACTGCACTGTCACAGTTAAAACGGGCCCTGCGCGTGACCCGGGCTTGGACACCGATGCCTCGTGCCCAATCACAGCTGAGGCTGCATCTGCCACGGTTCACGGACCCGCCGCTCCATGCTGGGGGACCAGATGCCTCTGTTTATGTTCCCCTCCTCCCGGCCTTCTGTGGACAGCAGCAAGACAGAGCCGCTAGCCATCACTGGACTTCATCTGTCTCCGCAATCTTGTCTTTCAATATATTCTTTTCTTTCCCACAAGACAGCCCGTTGTTCAAAGATCAGGCCAGGATACCACCAGCACCCCGCTCTGTTTTGCCATCGACTTCCGGCTTTAAATTTCACCGGGGTTGTTTTAAGAATATCACATTGAAGAACCAACTTGAAATACCAGTACTTAGCCTTTCGGAGTAAAATTGACGTATGTTGCTGGAATTTGGAGTCTGGGAGAATGAGTGAGAGGTTTGAAGCCAGCAGTCAGCTGCCGTTTCTAAAAGGCCCTCAAAGTGGTTTCGGTTTAGTATTTTGAATAAGTCATGCTCAGCACATAAGCCTCCTCCTTTTCTCTCGCTAACCCTGAGGCATGTGACTCCCACCTAAGGGATGTCGGGCATCCCTTCATGACCTGGTGAGCTGAGCGCACAGAGCTGTCTGTCCCCAGGGTACAGTGGCTGCCACCTACACTGCCCACCCTGCAGCCCCAGGGAGCCAGGCTTGGGCCTTGGAGCCGCCGTGTCGTGGGAGCAGAGCAGACCCAGCCCACCATTCCCTGGCTCCCAAAAATACCACATGTCCGGCCAAAGAGGGAGACTGGTGGGTTTTCACTGACAGTGCTCTCTGGTTTCCAAATGTGATGGTCATCCCTTATGTGTCAATGGTTGACACACACTGCTGAGGACACACATCTTCATCACCGGACCTGGAAATCTTCCTCTTGGTCACTGTATCACTATTGGAAATGCCTGGGATTTATTTCTTCTTCTCACTTCCCCTCCCCCAAAGACCCTTTCCATCACCCCCTACCCCCCATACTGGACACTTCTCTTTCCAACATTGAACTTTAGAATGAGTTGTTGCCTAGAAGTGATATTACACTCAGTGGTAGCTTCTAGGCACTCGAGTTCAGCCACATTACAGGTTACGCTAACTTTTTTTGGAGTGGCCTGCAATTCTAACAAATATGTATATATTCAATTAAATATTTGTTGAGATACAACCAGGTTTCAGGTACAGAATTAGGTCTTAGGGGTACACAGGGAAGTGAATCAAGGCCCCTGCCCTCAAGAAGTTCACGGCAACACCAGGAAAATCATCACTAATTCATCAAAACACAATGTGATAAGTGGTACATAGTACAAAATACTATAAGGATGCTGACAGAACGGCAAATAAGTTCTACCTGGGGTCACTGGGCTTCACTGGAGGTGTGACATTTGAGCTGAATCTTGAAGGATGGAAGGGGACATTCAGAGAGAGGGGTAAACTGTCATTCTCTCCACTACAAGGGAGACATGGTGCTGGAGCCCCAAAAATGAGTATGACTCCAACCCTGCCCCCCAGTAGCCTTTTGCCATATGCCTAAAATGGGTAGAATGGTACTTATATTGAAAAATATGCTGTGAATGCCTCGTGGTGATTTAACAAATGAGGTTTTGAAAAGTAACTCATTTATAAATGGGCTGTTGCCTAAATTTTTTTTTTTTTTTTGCGGTACGCGGGCCTCTCACTTCTGTGGCCCGTTGTGGAGCACAGGCTCCGGACACGCAGGCTCAGTGGCCATGGCTCACGGGCCCAGCCGCTCCGCGGCACGTGGGATCTTCCCGGACCGGGGCACAAACCCGTGTCCCCTGCATCAGCAGGCGGACTCTCAACCACTGCGCCACCAGGGAAGCCCCTGTTGCCTAAATTTGAATATCAATTACAGACATAGACTTTGCCACGTTTAGTCCTTCCAAATTCCTGGGACCAGCATGCGTGCCACGGAAAACAGAAAAGATTCAAAGAGCAAATTGTATCAATACTCCAAATATTCAAATGATATTCATCATGCCTGGAGTACATGCAAAGCACATACTAAGTGCCCTTAGTGAATTCAAGAGGTATATGGATTTGGTATATTTGAGTTTATACAAACCAATTTATGAGCATTTTATATTATGATGTTTACCAAACAAGACCCTGTCTGTATTAATAGTCATTTTAAATATTCAAGGTATTATTTTAACCCCTAAGTCTTCCTTCAGACCTGAGGAATTTCTTAATGGCCACAACACCTTCAATGGGCTGCTTGAAGATGTAGTACACACTGGTGGTTACCTGCGACCAGCCCAGACCAGGAAACAAAGCACAGTGCACAAAGGGAACCGGGAAGCATCTCTTTACCTGGGAAGAACTGAAAAGCAAAATTTAACTAAAAGCAAGGGCAAGGCCATTTATATTACTTATAAGTTACCAGAAACAACTGATGGTCATAAGGGTCTACTTTGAGTTAATAAAAACACATGCATATATCTCTTTCATATTTAAAAATCTAAGGATTTTACATTTCCTGATAGGTAATTATATAAGAAAACTGATCCACCGGTACTGTAGGGGCCCCTATGACGTGAGCATTGAATTAGAGCTCCACGAAACACCATTCCATGACCAGGGCCTGGCACAGAGAAGGTGCTCCAGGAATGTTTGTTGAATGAATGAATGCAATTCTAGCTGCTCTGATGACTATCAAGATAAATAAGGCCCATCTAGTGTTTTTAATGGAAAGATATGGAGTAAATAATGATTGAATAAACTTGAGCTATTTAATCTACCAATAAAGACTTCATATTATGGAAAGGCCTGTTTTCTTATATTGACTAAGCATAAGAAAGGAAAAGCAGGCGTGGGGAAGGAAAAAAAGAAAGATAAAGAAAAGAAGGGAATTTTCTTAAAGATGCTATTGACTCCAATTCTCCCTAGATTTCCAACATATTCCTCTCAGATGTCACTTCGCAAATTTAATTTTAACCTAAAAAATTTTAGCTAAAAATAGTCAACACATTTTGGCAAGATGTCATCCATATAGAGCAAAAGGGTGCTTCTGAGGGTGATATTACATGTATGGGTGCTCTACCACTCAGAAACCTTAACACACACTTTCCCTTTTGAAAATAGTTCAGCATCTGAGTCATAGCTCCCCGAACATGCTTAACTAATAGTGACTCCAAAATAAGGCACAAACATTGACTAATTAATCCCCATGACAACACAGGGAAACCCTGAAAACCTATGGGCAGCATCCGCCCCCTGGGCATCCCCACAGATTTACTTTTAAGAATCTTGTTCCTTCTAGACTTTCTCTGATCGGCACATTGCCCCACCCACCCCTTCCAAAGCACAAACAAAAAAACATAACAAACAACCTGGAATGTGTCAGGTTTTTTCCTCCCCCCACCCCCATCCCTCTCTCTCTCTCCCCCTCTATCTCTGTCTCTTTCTCTATCTCTCTATCATCAAAGGCACAGATGTTGGTCTTGGGTGTTGATTAACGGACCCCCTTCCTGTAATTCAGCACCAAGGACACCTCCCACATTTCCAGGACCTGCTAGGGACAGACCACTCCATTTACTATAAGTGAGAGTTTTGGTCTAACGATCAAGAAAACCAGCCCACCAAGAAAAGTATCTCGCCCTACACATGCTTCCAGCCTGCTCTCACTGCAGTGACTTTCAGGCAAGAAAAAAAATATGTATCTTAAATATAATCCATACTTAAGCAAACACCTGATAAAATGTTTTCATTTGTAGTGTAACATGAAAGGCACAGATGTCCAGGTGTGTGTGTGACCTCAGAGAGTGGGTGGTACCACATACTCTTCACTTCCCAGGTGAGCAGACTGAGTTCCATCAAGATAGCACCACCTTCTTGGAGTCCAGGGACAAGGGACTGGTTTCTACTGACCACACTTTCTAAGCCTTCCTCAAATATTAGAAAACCAGCTTTATGTCTAAAAGAAAAAAGTTCCTTTTCTCTCCTAAGAACACTTCCCCTGTTGATAAATTTTTTAATAAGTATGCATTTGAAAGACTATCCCTTTGGGGATTTATTATAAATTAACAACTTACAAGATTTTTTTATCCCCCTTCTCCCAGACCCCACCTCAGCCTTAATAAGACCAACAGCTTTCTTT
Organism: Globicephala melas; assembly: GCF_963455315.2. Taxonomy (NCBI): domain Eukaryota; kingdom Metazoa; phylum Chordata; class Mammalia; order Artiodactyla; family Delphinidae; genus Globicephala; species Globicephala melas. The sequence goes on along the minus strand of NC_083317.1, from coordinate 11,858,023 downwards.
TTTTAAAAATTAATTGATTGATTGATTTTTGGCTGCATTGCATCTTCGTGGCTGCACGTGGGCTTTCTCTAGTTGCGGTGAGCCGGGGCTGCTCTTTGTTGCCGTGCGTGGGCTTCTCATTGCGGTGGCTTCTCTTGTTGCGGAGCACGGGCTCTAGGCGTGCGGGCTTCAGTAGTTGTGGCTCGCGGGCTTAGTTGCTCTGCGGCATGTGGGATCTTCCTGGACCAGGGCTTGAACCCGTGTCCCCTGCATTGGCAGGTGGATTCCTAACCACAGCACCACCAGGGAAGCCTAGACCAACAGCTTTCATCTTTGTGAACCTCCTGTGGTGCTAAGCCCTCTTCCCACAGTGCCACCCTAGTTCTCACAGTCACCCTATAACACGGGGAATACTGTTCTTATTTTACAGATGAGGAAACAAAGGCAAAACAGCTGAGCAACTTGCCAAAAAAAGCACACAGTTAATAAATGGTAAAATAAGGATTCTCATCTGTTCAGCCTTATTCCAAACCCCCTCCACTCAATGACCCCCCCAGCAAAAGTCACTAACTGCACACAGACAGGTGCCTAAAAGGATCAGTGATGTATGAGGGCGAAAGAAAAATACTATTCTTTAAGTGTTTGCTATTATGTCCTTTCTTTAGAAGCGAACCAGTCCACCTCTTAAGGACTGCCCCTAGAAGCTGTGGCATTACTCTTCTATCTACATCCTGACCAATAGGCCAGAAATTACTCTTATGACCACACCTATCAGCAAAAGAGGCTGGAAAACGTAGTCTTAATTCCAGCAGTCTGGTACGCTCTTGGAGTCAGGAGTTCTAAGAGGGGATCAAGTCTTCTGGGTTCAGCAATTAACATCCACTGTCAAGGTGGCCAGGAAGCTGTCTGCTGAGGCTCAAAGCAAGGGCCATTTAAAATGTCCAAGCAGTGTTACAGCTCAGCCCTTACCCTCCAAATCACACCTTCTCACTCACCACAGCCAAGCATAAATCAGTGAGTCTCTCCTGTTGTTTCCCACACTCTGGAACTGGGGAAAGTTAATTGACAGGTGCCCAAATAGAGCAGCAGATCTATCTGGAATGGCCATTCTCAGCCTTGGCTTTATAAAGCCCAAAACATCTCCAAATGCCTCAAACAGCACAGTAAAATCAATAAAATGTTTTCTTAAGAAAATTACATCAATGTTGCTTTAATTGAAACGCACACACACACACGCACACACACACACACACACACACGTGTGTGTGTGTATCTTATATAGCTCTTTTAGAAATAGGGGGGAATGTCACCAAACCAAATATCCAATAAGAAAGGGTCACAGTTCCACAAGGGTAAGGATCACAGCTCTAGGAAAAGCAATGTTTGTTTTGGTCACTCACCCAAATGCCACAAGCCTGACCAAGTTAAGTCTTTGCATTCAAAATTTCTGGTGGCTATTTTGATGTTGATTTTTGTACGTTTTGATTCAGTCACCAGTCTTATTTCGCCTGTAACACTGATGAAAACTTAGTGAAGCCAGGAGACAGTCTTAAAGAGCCATATTTGCTAAGGCCATTGCTCAGCAAAAATGATCAAATCAGGGAGAACTAAAAGCCACCACTGAGCTGGCCAGAGCCGCTTTAGTGGCCTTGATCCTAGAAGAATCAGTATTTCTAGACAGCCTTGATTCACAGGGTTCTGACAGTGGTGGTGGTCGTGATGGCAGTGGTGGTCATAGTGGTGATCCTTTATTGTTTCAAATACACTTATGTCTGTAAAGCACTTCTACCACTTGGAGGTTTTGCATCTAATATATTTTCATCAGAATTACAGAATGCCTTATTTGCTTCCATTTCTATCAAGGTCACGTAGACTAACCTAACGTCGCGTGGAATTCACCAAGATGACGTTACTGTTGCCAGAAACGGTATTGCTAATGTGGCTGTGATTCCCGGGTCTCGTCTGATAGGTTAACAAGAAAAGTATAAGAAGCGTGAAGTTTAAAAGGGTCAACAATATAATTCCAGCACAGTCATAAAAATGGACCAGCAAACACTGGCTCAAATGCATCCAATGTTGAATCGAATAATTCTCCAGAGGGACTTGTTGCTAGACTCCCACATTTAGAAACGCTAAGAAAAGTCTCAAGGTTTTTAAGGACCTCAAAGTAAAACCAGTCTTTTCCTTGGGGGCTTCTTAACCAACCATGGGGAATTCAACAATTTAGAAGACACGTCCCCCGAATAGATTAACTGTAATAGCTTAGAAAAACAGGGTCCATATTTTCTCATCTATTTCCACTTATTTAATCTGTTATTAAAATAAAAGAATAGGAAATAAAATGCTTTCAAACAATGAAAAGAATTCATTTCAGCTCCGCTCCCATGAGCTGGAGGTTGAAATAAGACTCGTTTTGCATCATTCCTTGGAGCCCATAGGATACATTTGTAGTCACTGCAGCTCATTCCGACAGAATTGGAAGGAACTGCTGTGAATTTTACAGAAGTCATTGCTCTGTGACAAAGTTCACGGCTCCCCGCACCACCTGCCTTCCACTCGCACCAGAAGCCATCATTCCTGATTAAAGCAAACATTGTCAATTCGGCCGCGGCCAGGGCCTTCCAATCCCCTCTGAAAACATTGCCGGAACAGATCTCTGACTGGGTCACGTCAGGTCACAGTATCCGTGGGTGGACAAAATGTAGTAAAAATTTTATGGGCCGCTTAAGACACATCGGATCCGCGCAAAACAAGCACTGTTCGAAAGAGCGCAGTTGGCTTCAAGTTCTTCTACAAACTCCTCGGCGTATGGAAACTTCCCCAAGATTTCTCTTGCCCCCTCTGCAGCCTGTTGCCCCCAACATTCCTCTGTCAGTCCATACGGCGAACCTATTCTCTTTCAGCTTCACACCCCGGATGGAACACAGGAAATTTCAAAGTGGGTCTCTCTCCTTTGTTAAAAACCACAAGAGCTCTTCAAGAAAGAGGGGGTGGGTGTTGGAGGTGGGGTGCGGAGAGCAATGGAGCAGCTTTTTCGGAAGCTTTTATCTTTAGCCAATGCCTGTCGGCCTCCACCAAGTATGAATTAATTTTGAGGAATGATACATGCAAGAAACTGGTTCATTTCATCCCCCTGTTTTTACTGACCATGTGAGAGAGGTAAGGAAGCCACCCAGTCTCCCTACTGGGTCTCTCCCTTCGCAGGCAGACTTTGAGGGAGCTCGTCGGATCGTGGAGAGCCCTGAACACCCTGCAATGAGATGTAGACCTGATCCTGTGTGTGCCGGGAGCCACTGCAGGGCTCCGAGCAAGGGAGCAAACTGTCCTCTGTTCTGTCTGAGTTTCGTCGGCGCGCCATCAGATCCTGGACGTTGCAACATAAATCCCGGAAACTGTGAATGGCTTCCCCACACCCACGGGGATCACCTGATGGAGGCTCTAGTCTGGAACCCAGAAATTCTTTTTTTTTTAATTGTGGTGAAAAACACATAACGTTAAATTGACCATCTTAATCATTTTAAATTGTACAGTTCAGTAGTGTATTCACGTGGAAACAAGAAATTCTTTTTTTTTTTTTAAGAAGATGTTGGGGGTAGGAGTTTATTAATTAATTTATTTATTTTTGCTGTGTTGGGTCTTCATTTCTGTGCGAGGGCTTTCTCCAGTTGCGGCGAGCGGGGGCCACTCTTCATCACGGTGCGCGGGCCTCTCACTATCGCGGCCTCTCGTTGCGGAGCACAGGCTCCAGATACGCAGGCTCAGTAGTTGTGGCTCACGGGCCTAGTTGCTCTGCGACACGTGGGATCCTCCCAGACCAGGGCTCAAACCCGTGTCCCCGGCATTGGCAGGCAGATTCTCAACCACTGCGCCACCAGGGAAGCCCCCAGAAATTCTTAATCCTGGTGAGTCCTAGTTCTGTTATAATGCTGGACCTTGGGTCCAGCTGGGTCTCTTCTCTGAACCTCAGTTTCCTGATCAATAAAATGGGAAGTGGTGTTTCTTAAGCACCCATCCACGTATAATTAAGCAAATAATTTTTTAAGTGATATCTGGAAAAACACTATTTATGGCTTAGGACTCAAAAATTCCTTGACATATTTTCAGAAAAATAAAGACTTCCCAGCTCCTCATTTTCAAAATGGAAAGCTCCAACTCCTTGAGAGCAAAATCCAAGGAAAGGCATTTATACATATATTGTTTTCACGTCCTGAATCAAATATATATATATTATATATATATATCACTATATATATTTTTTCACACCTTGTATCAAATATATATTTATATTGTATATATACTTATATTTATATTATATATAAATATATAATATTCCAAGATGGCCGCAAGAACATCTTCCATCCCACGTGACCTTCTCTAGTCCATGAACTCTGACAGTCCTTCCATTGAGATGTGGGAGTCTGTGCTGTGCCTGCTCTCTTTGAGTCTAGACAGGCTGGTGACTCACTTGTAACCAACCGAACATGACAGAGGTGATACTGCGTGACTTTCCAGGCTGAGTCATAAGGCGATGGAGCTTCCCACTGCAGGGGCATGGGTTTGATCCCCAGTTGGGGAACTAGGATTCCGCATGCCACACAGTGCGGCCAAAAAAAAAAAAGGGAAAAGAAAAAATGGGGAGGCTGGAGCTTCCACCCTGTTCACCGCAACACTTGTGCAGGGTCCCAAGCCACCACACTGCAAAAGGGCCCATGAGGCAGCCATGATATAAGGAAGCCCAATCAATCCCACTCAGAAAGGCCTCCTGGAGAAGCACGTGAGAATACACGAAGAGAGAGAAAGGGCTCCAGATCCTTGATGTTCCGGCTCCGACCACCATCTGACGGCAGCCGAATGAGAGACCTTGATAAAACCCCTCAGCTGAGCCTTTCCTGAACTTGTGACCCGCAGAAACTGTGAGAGATAATAAAATGACTGTTGTTGGTTAAACCCCTAGGGTTTGGGGTGGTTTGCTGCACACCAACCAGAATAAGTGGCAAGGTGACAGGGTCAGAACTGAGGCTCAGGGAGGGGATGCTGTCTGGCTCAGTCTTCCCTCAATAGCCACCAGCACCATGGCACACCCGCCACCCCACCTAGCACGTGGGCCTCCTCCTTCCCAGTCACTTAAACTACTCCCCTGCTCCTCAAGAATCCGTAACTTACCCCATCTTCTCCAGCCTACCTCCACCCCAGAGCTTAAAGTGATGGACCACAGGCCTCAGTGTGTGTAACAATCACCTGCAATACCTCTGCCCCTCCCTGCCTCTACCCAGATTCTGACTGAGCAGATTCTGATGGGACCCAGGTACTTCTGATTGCAGATGGAGTAATTGGTCCTAAGAAGACCAGAAGGTCGGGTGGGATATACCAGTTTTGCTTGAATCCAAGTCTCAAATACCTGTTCCAAGGAGCCGTATTGAGGCTGGCAGCTCCGTTCCCTCTCACAAGAAGGATCTTTTTCTTGATTATTCTGAAGTCCCCAAGAAAAAGATTTTAGGTCCCCCAGAAAAACATTTTCTCTAAAAACATTTGTTGGATGGAGAACACTGTCTGGTGCTAAGCTGGCAGAGGCATGAAAACGCAGAGCTGAGAGCATTCAGTGGCTCTCCCAGGACCTCAGAGATATCTTTGGCAGAAAGCTAGGGAAATGGGGTCACCAACTGCTCTGTCAGCCTGCTCCGCGTGGACCCCTCCCCTTCCAGACCCTCACACCATACGGCCCTTCCCTGCTGGCCATGGTGCAGTGGGAGATGGCCGGTCCTCCCAGCAGCATGGTGCCCAGCAGCGTTTACCCCTTCCTCATCGTTTGGTCAACACGTCTGCTCTTCTCTGTGGTCCGTATTCTGCCTAGAACCAGAAGCTAACATTCCCCGAAAGCTATACTTTTCAGGCTTTTGATGTTATCACCATTTGAGGCTAAATACTCTGTCTGACATTGTTTTTTTTGTTTGTTTGTTTGTTTGTTTTTTGCGGTACACGGGCCTCTCATTGTTGCGGCCTCTTCCATTGCGGAGCATAGGCTCCGGACGCGCAGGCTCAGCAGCCATGGCTCACGGGCCCGCGGCATGTGGGATCCTCCGGGACCGGGGCACGAACCCGTGTCCCCCGCATCGGCAGGCGGACTCTCAACCACTGCACCACCACGGAAGCCCGATGTTGTATTTTTGCCATGTCAAAGTGTTCAGTTGTCTGATGTAAACATTTAAAATATCTTGTACTTTATATAAGCCTCTTTTAGCATCCCTTCTTTTTTTTCTCCTAATGTGTCAGGAGCGTCAGAAAATAGAAGCAGCCCAGCCCTCACTCAACCTCTGATTCTGAGATGTTTCGTAAATGCTTATCTATCTGCCTTATTCAGGTTCTTCCCTTTCCTTTGGATGGTTTGACCCTGACTCCACCATCAGACTTCAGCTCGCTCAACGTAATGGCCAGGATTCCTTTTTCTCTGCATCCCCCTCAAAACCGTCCTGCTCACGGCGGTCCCAGAGCTGGGGATGTATGATGCCTACCACAGGGCGGCCTTATTTCTTAACTAGCTGTGGGGCCTCTCTGAGCTTCAGGCCCCTCTCACGTGAAATCGGGGTGTTAATATGACCAAGCTGGCAGGGGATGATTAAATATGATTCTACGCTCAACACACACAGCACAGTCCTGGACACATAGAAGGTGTTCAGTGAATTGCAGTTGTTTGGGGTTGAATCGTGTCCCCTGAAAAAAGACGCGTGGAAATCCTAACCCTGGCCCCTCTGAATGTGACCTTATTTGGAAATGGGGTCCTTGCCGAGGTCATCAAGTTAAGATTGAGGTCCTACTGGAGTGCGGTTGGCCCTAAATCTAATGACCGGTGTCTTTATAAGGAAAAGGAAATTTGGAGACACACGGAGTGAAGACGGCCATCTAAAACAGAGGCAGAAATCGGAATGATGAAATTACAAGCCAAGGAACGCCAAGGATTGCCGGCAACCATCAGAAGCTGGAAGAGGTGAGGAAGGATTCTTCCTTAGAGACTGCAGAGGCAAACACGATCCTGCCAACAACACCTTCATTCTAGACTCGTGGCCTCTGGAAAATGCCAGGCGATACATTTCTATTGTTTTAAGCCGCCCAGTGGGCGGTACTTTGTTATGGCAGCCCTAGGAAACTCGTACAGATTTTGGTACTGGGAGTAGAGAGTATGGTTTTGAAGAGGCAGAGAGGAGTCAACTAGACAAGGGCCTGGGTGATGAGGGCAGAGTGAATGCAAAGCTGTGCACAGCAGGGTTCGGTCGCATCCCTGTCCCGGCGGCCAGGGACACCTTCCCCAGCCCTTCCTCCCAGCATTTCCCAGCACCCCGCTATCCTATGGGACCAACAACCACGAGAAATTTGGGCAACAAAAAGTTGGCATCAAGGGTGATTTAATTTAGAACTTAGTCTAAAAAGTCATTTCTTGGGCTCCTGCTCTGTGCCAGGTACAGTGCCTTTCCTCTTCGTGCCCAACAGTCCAAACCCTGCCGTCCTCTGAGCCCAGCTCAGGTACCAACCCCTCTTCCTGGAAGACCTCCCTGATTCCTCCCCACCAGAATTCATCTCTTCTTCCCATATGCTCTGAAGGCTCTTACTTGATATGTTCCCGTCATCCTATTCTATGTGTCACTGCCACCTCCCGGCATGGTGAAGGGTGTTTCTCCTCTCCAGGGAGCAGAGGCAGTTTCACCATCTCCCACAGCACCCACTAGGGTGTAGCGTATGCCGTGTCTCTCCCAAGACTCACATTCTTTTCACACTATCTCATCTCTGAACTAAGAAATTGTCTTACATTGGAGAGTGTATCATAATTTAGTTAGCAGTATTTTTCTTAGTGCTTCTTAGAATAACAGCATTCCTTACAGCCAGTGATGCCTTAGATTCCATTAAATCCACTAGAAGGTGTTGAACCAATGTTTGCTAAGTTGGATGAGTTTAAGTCACTTGAAGTAGGAGAGAGAATCTCGACCCACTGTCTGGATTAGAACACATTTCACGGCAATTTAGCACTTCCCCCCAGCCTGTCTGCTCCCTTGGAATGATGACAGGTGAGCCTGGAAAGACTTCACACATTCTGAACCCATTAGGGAAGCGCCCCTCTTAAAGACATTTTTCTCACCTGCAAGACGCTGTTGCGTCCAGCAGCGATCTCAATAATGGACCTCTCCTTGGCGTTTCCTCCCTCTGTTTCTCAACCCCTTCTCCCTCAGCCCTGCTTCCTGGAGTCCCTCCCCTCCAAATAAACCACCCACATCCAAGCCCTTGTCTCAGGCTCTGCACTGGGAGAACCCAGCTAAGAGGCCAGGTTCGCCATAAACCATCCTCGTGGGTGCTGTGCGTGCACTTGACAAAGGAGGGCAGTGGCCCCAGGGTCTGCGGGCAGCACAGGGAGGGTCCAGCAATCAGCGTTGGGGGATGCCTCTCCCTTGTCCCCCTGTCCCCCCGCCCCACCTGTCCTGCAGGCAGGGTAGAGAGCAGGATTCGCCTAGACTGTGACCACTGATTTGGGGCCCCGTGACAAGGCACTTAGGGGGGCACGATCTCCAGGGAGGGCGGGGTGGGAGGATGGGAATTCTGCAGGTCTGGGAGTCAGCAGGTGGGGGGATCGGAGCAGCACAGTGTGCTGGGAGCAGGTGGGGCTTCCTGTGCACCAGCACTAATTAACCAGCTTAGCCGTTCAGGGCCTGGGCCCAAGCATATTGCCTGCAGCCCCTGGGGGCTGAGCACACGTGGCCCCAGACGGGTGGGAGTCCACCAAGCCAGAGTGCGGCCCCGAGACCTCAGGCCAGAGATAAGGACGGAGGGGGAAGGGGGGAGGCCCAGAAACAGATCATCACTCTGTTCCCCAGGCTGGAAGCCTCTGCCCTCCCCAGGCCAGGGAGCAGCTTCTAACATAGATCTGGTCTTATTCAGCAGGTGCCAGGGACCCAGGGAGAGGAGGAGAGGGAGGAGGGGCAGGGAAAAGAGTGAGGGGCCCCCGCCTAAGGAGGCTGCGCCCTCACCCACCTGTGCTAGGCCAGCCGGGCCCAGGTGATGAAAGTGGAACTCCCAGAGATCCAGAGAGACTCTGTGTGCGCGTGTGTGTGTGACAGGCATCTGACAGCTTTTCAGTCATCTCGTCTCCAAACCCAAGCAGTTGCTGGCGCCTGCCACTACTTGGGGAGGCCCCTGGGGACTTGGTCAGGCTGAGGGCCCTGCTGGTATCTGCCTCCTTCCAGCCTTCCCCGCTGTGTTCACTCTCTCACTCTTCCCTCACTTCCAAGAACAGAATTCATTTTAAGTGTTTCTGCTACCAAACCAGAGGCAACGTGTGTTATTTGGAGACGAAGCTGGAGAGAAGCAGGGCAAGCCTTTTCATTCGAGTTGCACGCATCGAGAAAGGCATCTCTGGCCTGTTGGTTTGTGATAAACCTACAGACACCTAAAATGGGCTGTAAATTATGTATCCCTAATTAATTAATAAGCCACACTTGAAAGTTAACCGGGATCAAGGCTCATTTTTTTTCTTTTTCTAGAATTCTTTCTTTAAATTTTTATTGGAGTATAGTTGATTTACAATGTTGTGTTAGTTTTTGCTGTACAGCAAAGTGGATCAGTTATACATATACATATATCCACTCTTTTTTAGATTCTTTTCCCATATTGGCCATTACAGAGTATTGAGTAGAGTTCTCTGCGCTGTGCAGTAGTTCCTTATTTGTTATCTATTTTATATATAGTAGTGGGTATATACCAATCTCAGTCTCCCAATTTATCCCTTTCCCCCTTGCCCCCAGTAACCATAAGTTTGTTTTCTACATCTGTGCCTCTATTTCTGTTTTGTAATTAAGTTCACTTGTACCATAAAAAACGATCGAAATAATGGCATTTTCAGCAACATGGATGGACCTAGAGATTGTCATACTTAGTAAAGTAAGTCAGAGAAAGACAATATCATATGATACATCGCTTCTATGTGGAATCCAAGGTGCATTTTTAAATTGTGAGCAAGAGAAGGAAATATCTTCCAGACACGAAGCAATCCATACACACCTCTGCCAGAAAGCGTTTCAAGATCTGTTTGTATCAAAGCTGATTTCCCAGCTCAGGGTGTTCTGTCTCTGAGTCCCCAGTGCTTAGCCCAGTCCTGGCTCGTAGTAGGAATCAGTAAATATTTGTTGGATAAATAAATCTTCTTTCAAAATACAGTCCCAGAATATACAAACAGAATAGCTAATGTATCCACCTTTATTGAATAGGGCAGGCATGTCCCAAGGAGCAAATCAATGGTGACAAAATTATGCCGGAATTAGCACCAGTCCACAAGCCAGGATTCAAAATAAACCGCCTTTGCTCTATAGTGTTATGGCTTTTTTAAGTCCTTCATTTTTCTATGCGAATGTACTTATGGGTAAAATAACCTATGTCTGGATTGGCTTCAAAACCCCTCAGCAGATCGGGAATACAGATGAAACACGACTGGCCAAGCGTGGGTCACTGCTGGAGCTGGCTGACGGACACATAAGAATTGATAAAATCATTCTCTCTGCTTTGGACACTAAATTTCACAAATAAGTTTGAATTTTTCCACTCTAAAATTTTTTTTCATCCCTTTCCTAGGAAAAATGTAAGTGAAACAAAGTAGAAATTTCAGGAAGAATGAAGCTTACAGCTCACAAGGTCGGTATCACACCCTTTTGCAGCAGGAACGCTCACACCCACAACTACCCTCCGTCCAGCTGAAGAAGCGTAAAGTTCACAGCACGTGAGTTCAAGGATGCTCTTTGCTGCTAACTTGATGCTCTACAAATACGAATCCTAAGACACCCAAAATGAGTAATGATAAATTCCATTACTACTTTGTTCTTCAATGGCAGCTGATTGAAAAGAAAAAAAAACTAGTAAACAATCCTAAAGACAAGGTTTCGGTTTGTGGCTCCACACTGTGGGAAATCATTGAAAATGGAAAACTGTTTTCGGAAACAAGTCTAACAGGAGACATGAACCATCAATATCTAGCCAAGTTCCATTGCTTCCAGAAGTCTTGCCCATTTAGGTCACCACAGAGCATTGAGTAGAGTTATCTGTGACCTAAATGGGAAGGAAATCCCCAAAAGAGGGGATATATGTATACGTATAGCTGATTCACTTTGCTGTACGGTAGAAACTAACACAACATTGTAAAGCAACTATACTCCAATAAATATTAAAAAATTAAAAAAAGAAGTCTTGCACAAAATGTGAAGCAAGGACAGTGAACATGAATGCTCTTTCTTCTCACGGCGCTGTTTCAGTGTCAAGGAGCGTCCTCCACGTTTGTGTTTATAGGATGCTTTCGGTTTTGACCATTTGTGAAGGTTTTTATTCTGTATCTTTTCTGCGCAATTCGGACATTCAGTTTTTGAAAACGATTTTAAAGTACCTGGAAGTTTAAACCTTGATTGTAATTTCAAAAGACAATTAAGTAGGGCTTCCCTGGTGGCGCAGTGGTTGAGGGTCCGCCTGCCGATGCAGGGGACACGGGTTCGTGCCCCGGTCCGGGAAGATCCCACATGCTGCAGAGCGGCTGGGCCCGTGAGCCATGGCCGCTGAGCCTGCGCGTCCGGAGCCTGTGCTCCGCAATGGGAGAGGCCGCAGCAGTGAGAGGCCCGCGTACCGCAAAAAAAAAAAAAAAAAAAAAAAGACAATTAAGTATCTAAATATTGACTAAATAATATTCAAGTAAGTGTCATTCATCTGAACAGTAAAATAAGTCAGCGCGCCTGCACATTTTAATGGGCTCCCAAATGCTCTCTGAAAGATTCAAGTTGTCCTGTTGAAGAGATTACCATTAGATTTCCAAAAGGGAGCACACTGCAATGTCACAAAACCCTTGTTTAGCCTGGGATTTGAACAAGCAGAATCATTCCACAAATGCTGAGACTGTATTTCTGAACGCATTCCAGAATGACCTTGGAAATTCAGTGCAATGAATATACTGTTTTTGGAGCTTGTGGGGTGGAATTAAGAGAAACACAGTTACCAGGGCCTGGAGGCAGAGGGGTGGGGGGAGACAGGAGAGATGTTGTTTAGGAATACAAACTGGCAACTAGTAGATAAATAAGTCCTGGAGATCTAATGCACAGTATAACGATCATAGACAACTATATTGCGTTAGAAACATCAAACTTGCTCAGAGACTAGATCTTGATTATTCCCACCCCAAAAAAGAAATGATAATTATGTGATGCCACAGAAGTGTCATCTAACACTACAGTGGCAATCATATTGCAATATATAAATGTATCGCATCAACATGTTGCACACCTGAAACTTACACAACGTTACCTGTCAAATATATTTCAATTAAAAAAAGAAAAAATCGCACATTAATTTTTTTATCATTGAGACAGAAGCGATGTGAAAAAGAGAGCTTAACTCCAAAGGATGGACCTAAAATTAAAAGTAATGGGTTGGCCAAAAAGTTCGTTTGGGTTTTTCCGTAATATCTTATGATGAGGACCTGCTGTATAGCACAGCGAAGTCTGCTCAATGCTCTATAATGGGCTATATGTGAAGAGAATCTAAAAAAGAGTGGATATGTGTATATGTATAACGGATTCACTCTGCTGTACACCTGAAACAAACATAACATTGTAAATCAACTATACTCCAATAAAAAAATTTTTTTTGACCAGTTTCCAGTTACCACCACATTAAATATATGCATATATACGCTTCCTAAACAAGCACTCAAAATGAATGACTCTGGGGCTTCCGTGGTGGCGCAGTGGCTGAGAGTCCGTCTGCCGATGCAGGGGACACGGGTTCGTGCCCCGGTCCGGGAGGATCCCACGTGCCGCGGAGCGGCTGGGCCCGTGAGCCATGGTTGTTGGGCCTGTGTGCCCGGAGCCGTGCTCCGCAACAGGAGAGGCCACGACAGTGAGAGGCCCGCATACCGCAAAAAAATAATAAATAAATAAAAAATGAATGACTCTGAAGGAGCTCTCTGTGGACAAACCATACATCAGTCTTATCAAAAGCAACTGATTTGTCTGTAAGGTTAAAGCCAGAGCTCTCTGGAAAGTTCCACCAAAGGCTGGAACAAACCAGGCCATTTTGGTAGAAATAAAAAGTGATAAACCCACCCGGGGAAGACCAAGCAGGCCATGACTTTGCAGGACTAGCAGATGGTCCCCAGAAGGTCACTACAACCTTTCCCATCTCAGTGAGTGGCAGCTGTGACTTAGACCAAAACCTGGGAGGCATCTTCCCCTCTCTCTCTAACCCCACATCCAATCTGTCGGGAAATCCTAAGCTTGAAAGTATATACAGAATAGGACCACTTCTCACACCTCCAACCGGGCCACCATCATACAGTGTCTGGATTCTTCCTGTAGCCTCACCTGGTCTCCCTGCTCCACACGGCCTGTTCTTAACACAGTAGCCAGAATGGCCCCTTAAAAACCTAAGTCAGAACAAGTCAGCACGCTTGACCTCAGTCCCTGCAGGGACTCCTCTATTGCATGCAGAGTCAAAGCCAAAGTCTTTACCATGCCTGATGCCCTCCAGGATCCACCCCCGTCCTACCCCAGGCTCAGTTCCTCTTCAACCTCAGCTGGGTTCTATGACTCTCCCTGGCTGACGCTGCTTCCTGACCACCAGCCCCCCATGTTCCTCAAACACGCCAAGGCTGTTTCTGTGCCTGGAACACGCATCCTGGGATATCCTCATGACGCCCACCCTCACCTCCCTCAAGTCTTTACCCAGATATCACCTTCTCAATGACCCTATGTTAACCTCGCTAGTTAAAATTGTATGCAGCCACTGCGGAAAACAGTATGGACAGTCCTCAGAAAACTAAAAATAGAATTACCTTATGATCCAGCAATCCCACTCCTGGGCATATATCTAGACAAAACTGTAATTAAAAAAAGATACATGGGGCTTCCCTGGTGGCGCAGTGGTTGAGAGTCTGCCTACCGATGCAGGGGACGCAGGTTCGTGCCCCGGTCTGGGAAGATCCCACATGCCGCGGAGCGGCTGGGCCCGTGAGCCATGGCCGCTGAGCCTGAGCGTCCAGAGCCTGTGCTCCGCAACGGGAGAGGCCGCAACGTTGAGAGGCCCGTGTACTGCAAAAAAAAAAAAAAAAAAAGATACATGCACCCCTATGTTCATTGCAGCACTATTCACAATAGCCAAGACATGGAAGCAACCTAAATGTCCATCGACAGATGAATAAATAAAGATGTGGTACATATATACAACGGAATCGTACCCAGCCATAAAAAAGAATGAAATAATGCCATCTGAAGCAACACGGATGCAACTGGAGACTACCATACTAAGTTAAGTAAGTCATAAAGAGAAAGACAGACACCATATGACATCACTTACATGTGGAATCTAAAATATGGCACAAGTGAACCTATCTGCAAAACAGAAACAGACTCACAGACACAGAGATCATACTTGTGGTTGCCAAGGGGGCGGGGGGAAGGGAGAGTGATGGACTGGGAGTTTGGGGTTGGTAGACCCAAACTATTACAGTTAGAATGGATAAACAACAACGTCCTACTGTATAGTACAGGGAACTATATCCAATCTCCTGGGATAAACCATAATGGAAAAGAATATTAAAAAAAGAATGTCTACATGGGTAAAACTGAGTCACTTTGCTGTACAGCAGAGATTGGCACAGCACTGTACATCGACTAGACTTCAATAACAAAATCTTTTTAATAAAATATGACACAAAGGAACCTATCTATGAAACAGAAACAGAATCATGGACATAAAGAACAGACTGGTGACTGCCAAGAGGGAGGAGTTTGGGGGAGGAATGGAGTGGGAGGTTGGGATTAGCAGATGCAAACTATTATATATAGAATGGATAAACAACAAGGTCCTACTGTATAGCACAGAGAACTATATTCAATATCCTATGCTAGGACTTCCCTGGTGGTGCAGTGGTTAAGAATCCTCCTGCCAATACAGGGGACACAGGTTCGAGCCCTGGTCCAGGAAGGTCCCACATGCCACAGAGCAGTTAAGCCCGTGCGCCACAACTACTGAGCCTGCGCTCTAGAGCCCGTGAGCCACAACTACTGAACCCACATGCCACAACTACTGAAGCCCGCGCACCTAGAGCCCGTGCTCTACAACAAGAGAAGCCACTGCAGTGAGAAGGCCGCGTACCACAACGAAGAGTAGCCCCCGCTCGCCGCAACTGGAGAAAGCCCGCGTGCAGCAATGGAGACCCAACACAGCCATAAATAAATAAATATTTTAAAAAAATATATCCTATGCTAAACCATAGCGAAAAAGAATATTTTAAAAAAAGAATGTATGTATATATAACATCCATACGATGTTACAGAAAAACCCGAACAAACTTTTTGGCCAACCCAATGTATATTATATATTTCACATATATTATATATATTGTATTGTGTGTGTGTGTGTATATATATATATAGTATATAGTCGGGGTCCCCACCCCACCCCTGACACACACACAGCAACCAGGTAAGTGCCAGGACAGTAACTTTGACATCCTGGGAGCTTAGGACAGTACCAGGCTCACAGCAGGGATACTTTGTGAAAACATTGATAAGTGAATGAATCAATGATCGTGAAAGAAAAACAAGAGCTGAAGAGGAATCTTTCAAGAATCTTTCCTGTCTCCCTTCCCACCTCCTCCTCTCACTGTGACAAAGAAGTTGATATGGAGAATGAAGGAAGCCTAATTTACCTGGGGAAAGAGTCATAGATAAGGACATTTCCCCAAAACTAGATTAAAAGTAAGACAATAACAGTAGACGTTGACCAACGATCTTCTCTGCCCCAAGCACCGTGAGAACCACTTTACCTGCCTCTGCTTCTTGAAACCCAACCCTATGAGGGACTTGTGTCCCCTTTGTGAGTTTGTGACTTAATTTTTTTGGTGACTCTTCTGACACCAGTTGCAATACCGTTCCGGCACAACCACCCAGAGTTACCTTGGGCCCCTCAAGTTAAAGGCCAGGTCCTCTACAGGATGGCCCTTACCTCAGACACCGTCCACACTTCAGGGGTTCCCAGGCAACCTGCACTTCTGAATGACTGGCTACAAATTCAGAGCTTCCCATGACCCCTCGGGTTTGACAATTCCCTAGAATGACGCACAGAACTCAGGAAGGTGTTATACTTACAGTCGCAGTTTTATTATAAAAGATCCAACCCAGGACCAGCCAAATGAATGCTCACATAGGCTAAGGTCTGAGAGATCCCAAAAGCAGCGCTTCTGTGCCCCTTCCCCGTGGATCAGGTGTGTCACCCTCCTGGCACATTGACGAGTTCGCCAGCCAGCAAGTTCCGTCCAGCCTCAACGTCCAGGGTGTTTCATTGGAGTTTCATTATGTCAGCACGATTGATTGACTCATTGGCCATGTAGTTGAAATCAATCTCCCGCCTCCATTCCTCCCGCCAGAGGTCAGGCTGGCCCAAACCCCAACCCTCTAATCACATGCTTGGTCTTTCTGGTGACCAGCCCCGATCCTGAGTCAGCATCACAGCTCTCAGTATAAACTCAGGTGTGATCCAAGAGGCTCATGAGCAACAAAGACACTCCTGCTACTTGGGAAATTCCAAGGATTTAGAGGCTCCCTTTCATGAACCAGAAACAAAAGCCTGTCAAATGCTTTATTATACAACAGTAAGGTTACCTGAATTCTCTTTCAAGGTCCCATTCAGCTTGCAGCCAGGCACCTCAGTCCATTTCTTGGATAACTTTTCTCCAGGAGTAATTCCTATTTGGGGGGTGGGGGGTGGGGGAGGGGGGTTCACAGGGCTCCAAGGTGACAGGGAAGGAGAGAGCGTGCATCTGGGCTTTTGTCACCTCTGCTCCAGCCACCACACCTGTAGCACTTGGCCTTCCAGGGGACCCTGCGAGGCTTCGAAGGCAGAGACCACCTAGACCCCTGCTGACACCCACAGTCTCAATTCTCTCCCAAACCCCCCGTACTTGTTCATCCCACAGACCTTTTTCTTTACCCCCATTTGGATTCAGCCAGTGGGGAAAAGGAATGCAAAACTCTTTTTTCTCAGGGACCACAAATATTCATGCACCCACGTCTGCTCCAATTATCCTCTCCCCGCAGCCTGGCGCATCCTTTTCTAATTCAGAAGCAAAGAGCCTTGTTCTTACATCATTATGCCTCTCCTATAACTGAGAACTATGGCTGCATCAGTTTCAGTCCTCGCCAAGATTGGCTCTTGAAATCCAAAGGCCCGTTTTCAACCAGACATCACAATAGGAAGCTCCTGAATGACTACTTGTACCATGAAATCTCCCCAGGAGGAGCAGAACCTGCTTCCCGTGTGGAGGGAGACCCAGAAGCCATTTTGGACTGTTCCACACTCTCCCCAGGTAAGTGTGATTCAGCCCAGTTTCTCTGTGAACTTATCTTGACACCAGCTGCTGCTAAAATGCACTTACTCCTCTGTAGAGACTAATATTTCTATATACTTTACATTTTCCAAAGTACTTTCTCATACATTACCGTACCTTATGAAGTAGCCACTACCAGGTCATCTCCACTTTATCAGTGAGACGATGTGCCCAAGGTCTTAAGCAGTACGTGGAAACCAGCTGAGGCACAGAAAGCAACCAGCCACATCATGTACTGGCTGAGGGATCAAGTCACTCAAGTCATTTGCTGAATTTACAGATGATTTATGGAAGTCCTCCTCTCCCTGTAGATTTACTACAGTTTCACTCCAGTCGTTTCACTGTAGTTAATTTGCTCTAACTTTGTTGGCCCAGCAACTGGCACTTCGGGTGCTTCACATTTCTAGGGTCAAGCCCTTGCCCGTCACGTTTTTATCCATGAACGCATGAGCGGTGCCTTGTGTGAATTTCACTGTCCTCTCCTTGTGTGAATTTCACTGTCCTCTCTTTCTGCAGACATATGTCCTGCCTCTACTCTGTCTCTGCCTTTGGTGGAGAAACCAAAATCTGCTCAGACCCAGACTGAAGAATCTCTCTCACGGTTTCAGCAAAGGGTCATTCTGTGAATCAATTTTCTGCAAACTGAACTTGAACCTCAGGAACCGGCAGAACCAGGAGAACGTGAATGCAAAATGCCGTGCTCTGGTTGTCCAACACTGTCACCTCGGTTGAGCTTACAGGATGTGAGCCCTTTGCTCTGAGTCTGGGCACTCGTTCACGCTTCCTGATCTGGGCCTGCACAGCCTCCGTGCGCGTTCAGGCACCTCCAATCGAGCCTCGGGCATCCACCCAGGCAGGCCTGCACTGAGCCTTCCTGTATTTGCTCTCCATCTCCCAGGACCATTCCACATGCAATTAGGTGCCTAATAACGGCTCTGCCCTGCTGATGACAGTAATGCTGATTCGATGGCTATGAGGACGATCAAACCTGGGAGCAACTGAATGGAATTGTGCGGGCGGATGTTCAGCTAAACAGCAAAACCGCCTGATGCTGAAACTCACAGAGCTGTTAACTCCTCCCAAGGGTGGGCTGGGAAAATCTCTCTGGAGACAACCCATCTCTCCACGTCTGTACCAAGGCATTTTGGAAAGGGTTTCTAAAGATTGTGCTTCCAGTTGCAGGGCACATGAAACGGATGGCTATGTGCCTTTTTGTTTGTTTGTTTGTTTTTGTTTTTTGCGGTACGCGGGCCTCTCACTGTTGTGGCCTCTCCTGTTGCGGAGCACAGGCTCCAGACGCGCAGGCTCAGCGGCCATGGCTCACAGGCCCGGCCGCTCCGCGGCACGTGGGATCTTTCCAGACCGGGGCACGAACCCATGTCCCCTGCATCGGCAGGCGGACTCTCAACCACTGCGCCACCAGGGAAGCCCCAACATTGTCTATTTAGAAGGCTATACCAGTACCAGCTTCCTTGCCAATGAACTGATACTTTGAGGTTAGTAGGGTAGAAAGGATGCCCTTTTCATCAGTGTGTTTAATACCAAACAAGCAGTGAAAGTTAAAATAATTACCTGTGAACAACTGTGTATGTTTCTGTCACCTAATTAGGTAATCTGCCCAGGTGTTTAGCACCAAAGCCTCTATGCTTTAATTAGAAAAAGTCAAGGACAGAAACTAATTAGCAGCATTAATCCAAACGAGAAGTCTAAGGGTATTAACCGCAAATCACCATTGCCATGAGGAGCCTTTACTCTAAAACATTTTCAAAGTCGAGGAGGAGGGAAAGAAAACAATGTATTTTTGAACTTTAGAATATTGACTTCTAACCACCAATTCCTAGCGACTTTGACCCACTCACTCAAAGAAACTGAAAGAATCGTAATTACGGAAAAGGCAGTACAGAATAAGTGAGTGAATACCTCCTCTGTACCTTTTTTTTTTTCAGGCAAGAAAGAATCAAATACCATCTTAAACTCAGTAGCACCCCGTTCTGTTTATTTGTTCATCCTTACCTCCTTCCTGGGCCCCCCCCCCAAATAATACATGATAATCCACCTGCACCTGGAACCTTCAAAGGGCACAGAGAATTTTATGATCCTAAAACTCTTTTAAAATTTCCCTTTCATTCATTCTGGTTTCTATTTCAAATCGAGAGGAAAATAACCAGATTCCGCCAGAATCATCTCTAATTCCAAGGTGGCTAATGGGCTATTGGGTTTATAGAAAGAACCACCGGGTTGTTATTATTATGGCCCTTTTCCATTTGCATCTTTGGCTGTTTTCCAGAATGTTCCATTTCTTGTAACATTTATTTAAGAGAACTTAGTTTGAAAACACAGGTAGGAACAGAGCACTCAGTTTTGATTTGTTCAGGGTTTTGTTTGTTTTATCAGCTTACATAAGATGACACTAGAATAATTTTAGATTCCTAGCACTCTATCTTAAGTGATTAATTAGGTAAAAAGCAAAACGGAATGAAAACGCCCAATTTGAGACCAGGCTGAAGATAAAAGAAGCCCTACTCCAAGGATTAGGAAATTCAAACACAACCCTAATTTGTCATAAGGCGTACATTTTCCTGTCCCTGCTTTGCCCGCCTATGACCCGGGTTTTGCAAGTCTTTGCAGACAAATCCCTCCCAGCAAAGTGCTGACTAACTCAAACTTGGGCCCCGCCAGGAAAAGGAACTTGAACTGTCATTCTGAGGTCCACTTCTCCTCTGCTTTTCTGTTCCCCATCCCCCACCATCACTACCCCCACTGCTCCTCCCCAAATTCCCCCTACAAAGACCAAAAGTTAAAGAAGAAAAAAAATAACTAACTTTTCAAAGAATAAAATCTAGGGATGTGCATAATTCAGTATCTGCCTTTTGGGAAAAACTTTTTAAGGTTTTCACTGCTTTCCCTCTAGAAGGTAAATTGACTCTGCTTTGTGTAAACATCCCTGTGTCCCAAGCACTGGCCCTCTAGAGGCTGTGGCTTAGAAACCGGGGTATAAATAAAACCTGTGTATAAGGTAATGCCACCAGCAGCTGCTTTGGGAAGTGTTTCCTGGGTTTGGGGGTTTTGTTGTTGTTGTTTTGTTTTCATTCTCTCTTTGTTTGACACATGCCAGGTTTTTCCAGGCTAGCTATCAAACACAGCTTACGTTGAAGGGTTAAAATAATGGGGTCATTATTGGACCATTCCCAAGGAACACGCCAAAGAGACCCACAGCCGACTTGCTGCAGCTGTTACGCGGCCCAATTACCATCCACAAGGGAATTTGTTTATTTCTATATCACCATCTCCCACCTTGATAAAAAAGAAAACAACACACCCATTTCATTTGGACTGTGTACTAAGAAGAATTACCACCAATATTGATTGGCCCTTGGAGACCCACAGCTGAATTCAAACATTGCAGACTGTGAAATCCCAGCTGACGTAGCCTCGCAGAGACTGCTGCTTATTTGTGACATGTCCCTATGTTTAAACTTATCTACGAAAACTGTGAAATTAATATCCTCACGTTGAGTACAATATGGTGACACACCCGGCTGACACGCACAGCTATGCTTGTTCTTATTGTTTTCATGCTGGCTTCTGTCTGTGCGCCACTGCAAATCTCTCTGATGATGAAACCTAAGTACATTTGTTTCCTGGAGTCGTCGTTTTCGGACTATTTATTTTCAGGGATTGGGCGAATGGGTGAAGTTTTTCACTTTCTTTGGCTGCCCATTTCTCTGTAGCAGGTCTTGAACCCAGCAGGCTCTCGCGATGGCCTCTGGCTTGGGGGTAAATTGATTGTGCTGGTCTTCTCAGTTTCTCCTTGGTCGTGCCTGCCTCTAACGCAGGCGGCTTGAAGTTAGACATTTCTGTTACAAGCAGAGAGGAAAATGTGCTAATCTTGACGACTAAATCCACGTAATTAAGTGGCAAGGTTCAAATATGTCAAGGATGGAAATTTCAAATGTTTCTGAAACGAATCACAACTAAATTAGAAAAGTTAATCCTACTTATCCTCTGTTCTTACATCATGAAGATGTATGCTTTTAACCCATGCAAAAAATATGAATGACTCTGATGATGAAAATTTCAGGCTGCCATGGACCGTTACTTTGACGTAAATAAAAGCAGAAGAGAACTATGGCACTCTGCTTTCTATCTGTCTAGCAGTTCTTTGTTTCATATGTTATTATCAGAGTCACTGCAAAATCTCATTTTCCTTCCTCTCCCTTCCAGGCTCCTCCTTTCCTCATATGATATACAGATTAAATGAGAGTTTGAAAAGAACTTAGGCAATACCATTAACAAAAATAAATATAGATAGAAAAAAGAACTGGAAAGATGTACACTAAAATTCACAAAGGTCCTCTCTGCCTGGTACGATACCTGTGATTATTGTTTTCTTCTTTTTGCTTATCTCTATGTCCTAAATTCCCCAAAATGTATATGTATGAATATTATAATAAGCAAAGAATCATATTTTAAAATATATAACTGCTACAGTAGCATGACTTCTACTAGTTCATGTGCAAATTATACAAAATTTCACATCTAAGTTACTTAATGTGAAAACTATATTCAAAAAATCAATACTGATATCAATCTTCCTACTTAATGTTATGTTTAAAAAATGCACTTATAGGGGCTTCCCTGGTGGCGCAGTGGTTGAGAGTCCGCCTGCCGATGCAGGGGACGCGGGTTCGTGCCCCGGTCCGGGAGGTTCCCACATGCTGCGGAGCAGCTGGCCCCCTGAGCCATGGCCGCTGAGCCTGCGTGTCCGGAGCCTGTGCTCCGCAACGGGAGAGGCCACAACAGTGAGAGGTCCGCGTACCGCAAAAAAAAAAAAAAGCACTTGTACGTTAAAGTTTTTTCAAATTCATTCTGATATATCCTAGTGAGTAATTAAAATGTAAGTGCTCTTTCTTCTTATTGTTTACTTATTGGTTGGTTGGTTGACTGCTTTTGTTTGACCTTTGGTGGTAGTTTTCCTGTTTTCCACTTTTATGGAGCATTTTATTGTACTTATTGTCGTCCTGAAGTTTCTATCAAAGTGTCCCAGTTTTACAAATCCAAGTCATAACTAACTAGTAGGAAAACCTGTAGAATGTGAAAAATACAGATGTAACACACACACATACACACACACACACACACACACACCCCAATCTAATTCACAATCCCAAATTTTGAAACTAGTTTTTAGAATTGCAAACCAGCCGATTCAACAGAAATACTCTGGCGCACCAAAGAACAGCAGAAAACAGGTCTAAGTTCGTTTGCATCTCCAATAAAGCCACAAATTAATTTAAACAGCAACTTAATTTCTCTTCAGATAAGTCTTCTCACTTTTTACTGAAAACAGAACATAAGAAACAAAGATAGAGTATTAATGCACTCCTAAGTATATGGAAAAAACTGTCACCTCCAGGGGTACTTTAGAATCGATGTCTTTGAAACTATCTTGAAGCTGAATTCACAGTGTTGGTGTTACTTGTACAAAACATTTCGGCGATAGTTATCCTATTGTCTGGCCCACTCCAGTCCCACCCCAGGACCTGTCACATGTGCAGATCAGGATCTAGAAATTCATTGCAACAGGCAATTGAGTCCCTGCTGCCACCCGCTGCCCCAAGTCAGGAGGCAAAGAAGAAATTCTATTTCTACCGTCAGCTGCGACCTCTCATCAGAAGGTCTTGTTATTATGAAATGCAACTGAATTTTGTTTTGCTGGGTGTTATTAATGGCTTTAACTTGTGATGGCAGGTGTTCAGAAGCATAAGAGAGAAGACAGCAAAGGGGCTTCTCAGCCTATCTTGGCTAAGTCAGGTAGGCTGTTTATAGTCACCGTTCTCCTCATGAGAAAACACAAAAGCTTCCGGTTCTAGAACCTTCTCTCTTCAAGCTTGGGCTCTGTAAGGGGTAATTACTGAAAAGTGACATAGCGCTGTTGTCATTTCAGCAGCCACGTCCTTGCCAGTTGGTATGGTTAAAAATAAATAAGTAAAGGAAGGGAGGAGGATTTCCCCTTACTTAAATGGGGAAGGGTTATGGCTTGACTCTGAGCTTGGCAGACAGATGTTATGCCCTAGACTCTTCTGGGAAGAGGCGGAAGGGGCCACACTTCCCGCATCACAAACAGCCCTTGGAAAACTGCACTTGACATGTTGTATGGAGGTTGCCTGCAAAATATCTCATGAGTTTCTCCCATACATAGTAGATGGACAAAGCAATGGTTAGTGGTTTTTTCTAACAGGTGATGGCTGATACAGTCACAAGGCAACGTATAACTAGAGGTATTCTAAAATATGGGTCTTTTTTTTTTTACTAGAAAAGTCTTTTTAGGAGTATTTAGTTCAGGAAATTCTTATCTGACTGCAGAAAACAGGTCCAGGGGAACCACCTTCAGGCATCATCCATGGGGATAACACAATAAGGTCACGGACAGCCATTGCCTTCCGGATGCCGCTGGCCAGGACCCAGGAAGGAAGACGCAGATTGACGGAGAAAGGAAATGGTGATTCTGCGGAGAAAGCCATGCCCTCCTCCAGCCATGGCCTGCTCTGGGGCCATTGGTCACAGAGGAGTCGCCAGATAAAATACAGGACCCCCAGTCAAATCTGAATTTCAGATAAATGATGAAAACTTTTTAATATATATACTGTAACTTAGTACCAGGCTTATGTACTAGCACATGTATTAAATTATTGATATATATGCGTATATTATAACATTACAAGTTCAAATTCAAAAATCCAAATTCAAAAATGTAGGGCGTCCTGTATTTTTATTTGCTAAATCTGGCAAACCTGACACACAGGGACCCACGTAGCAGCTTTAAAGGAGGGTGGCAGAGAGTTGCCCCAGGTCCCGTCCTCTACATGTTCCCACCTTCACTGCCTTCCCGTCTCCACTCGGAGGCCCCACTCGCTGGAGAGGCCTGCCCTGACCATCCCATACGCCACTGTACCCTTTCCCACACTCCCATCCCCCTTAGCCTGCCTTATTTTCTTCCATAGCTTGTCGCTCTACAACATGCTGTACATTATATAATTATACATATAGGTAAAGTTTAGGCCTTCCCTGGTGGCGCAGTGGTTTAGAATCTGCCTGCCAATGCAGGGGACACG
Source organism: Globicephala melas (assembly GCF_963455315.2). Lineage (NCBI taxonomy): Eukaryota > Metazoa > Chordata > Mammalia > Artiodactyla > Delphinidae > Globicephala > Globicephala melas. The sequence continues at coordinate 11,833,534 of NC_083317.1, read as the reverse complement.
GGTTCGAGTCCTGGTCCGAGAAGATCCCACATGCCCTGGAGCAACTAAGCCCGTGCGCCACAAATACTGAGCCCACGCACCGCAACTACTGAAGCCCGTGCTCCTAGAGCCCGTACTCTGCAGCAAGGGACGCCACGGCAACAAGAAGCCCACGCACTGCAACAAAGAGTAGCCCCGCTCGACGCAACTAGAGAAAACCCGTGGGCAGCAATGAAGGCCCAACACAACCAAAAAGAAATAAATTTTTAAAAATATAAGTAAAGTTTATTTTCTATCTCCCCCCATCAGCTCCAGGAGGCCAAGGATTTTCATCTTTATTCTCAGCCCTTCAGCCACATCACGGACCTCAATAAATATCTATGGAATTGCATGAACGAGAGAGGCTAAGTGGAGAAGGATAAAACACTGATATGAAAACAGAGACTGAACTAAGGTAAATGTTTACGGGCATTTCAGCTCCCACCTGAAATATCTGTGTGTTCTAGTCTGTGCTCCTCTAACATTCATGGGCTCACGACTCACCTGGGGAACGCTGCCACATCAGGGGCTGATTCCATAGGTCCGAGGTGGGCCAGAGACTCTGCCTTCCTAACCGGCTACCGGGTGATGCTGATGTAACAAAGGGGGTCTTTTAAGGGAGTGTGGATAGAGGTAAAAATAAAGAGCAGAGCACAACCTGAAGATTCTGCACTTCTGCTGTATCATAGGAAGCTGCAATGGAAAAAAAATCTAAGTTACTTGATAAAGAATATTTTTCAGAAGAATAGAAATCCAGCCTTCCTGAATCCAGTAGACCCAAATTTCAGAAAACATCTTTTTGTACATCTCCCTTAGCTCTGAAGGAAAAAAAACAAATATAAGAATTATAAACTCCATCTCTCCCAGGTGAATGGGGAAACGACGCTGCTATCACTGGAATGATGTCTTCTGCTTCATCTGCATCTCAAGAAAAGTTTTAACTGGTGCCAAGAGCAGAGGTGCAGGCCCTGTCTTTTTAGTGACCTTGAATTCTGTAAGACAGGCTCTGAACACCTGGAGGACCTCACTGATGATCCTGTGACAAGGCCCGCCATGAGGATGTAGGACTTACTTCTCTCACTTTCCTCAGTTCTTACTCTCCCCGGAAAGTAAGCAAAAGATTACTTAAAAAAAAAAATATTTCCACAGTAGAAACCTTCTAAAAGACTGAATTTAGATTCTGTGCGTGCCTGTGGGGATGTACCTACTATATCCATTCCCTGATGTGCTCCACTTTCTGTGAATTAGGAAAGGGGCTAAAAATAGCTACCTTGGAATTATTTTCATTATCAGGCTTCTATCCACGAGCATCTTTTAAAAACCCACATCTCAATTGTGATCATTTAAACAGAAATCATGCTTACGTTTCAAAGAAAATCAGTATAGAATAAAATTCCACCCATACCAATGATTTTCCTTCTTTCATTTGTATGGAAAAGAAAACGAAATCATCCGTGAAAACACAGATACATAAAAATGCCTTTTATAATAAAAACCAAAACAGACAGATTGAACCTGGCCTGTGATTAGGAATAATAGACATTTGAAATTCAATGACAGTGTAGCTCTTTGGAAACATCACCAGTTTAGGTATCCGTGATTCACTGCATTTTGTTGTAAGCATTATTAATTGCCTAATACCATTAGGACCAGGAAACAGTGTAGTGAAACCTGCAAGTGTATAATCTGGGAGACCTGTATCCAGCCTTGCCTCTGTGGTTTGGCTTCAGGCAAGAGTGTTCTATCTCTGGATCTCAGTTTCCTTGCTTGGAAAAGGAGGGAATTGAACCCAGTTACCTTGCAGATTCTCTCCAACTCTGACGGTCCAACATTTCACACAGCCTGTAAAAGCCCCATACCACTCTTCCTTGAGAAACAGCGCCACCTTCAGGTCACAATAACCATAACAGAGCTGTTGCAAAGCTGCTTCTCCAGCAGACAGGAGTTATTTGCCATATCCACAGAAACACATTCCCCTGGTGTCCTTGGGGACATGGTCACACATTTGTGAGTCTGCCAGCTGGGTTAAGATCAATGTGTATGGACGTGGAACCAAGTTGAGCTAACTGGCCCACAGGGGACAGGTGCACGGCCTTGGTCTAATGATCACAGCCCCCAGCTCACGGAGTTCACCCACGGTACAATTCCTGGGAAGGAAAGCAAGCAAGGAACACGCTGGATTAACTGAAGCCTGTAAAACAATGATAATGGACACACCTCTTCTATAGGCAATTCCACTTAAGACAGTTTCCACCTGTTTTTATTTTAGCAAGATATCACTGGCAGATGGCCCTTGTGTACTTCTATCAAGAAAAATTGCATAGCAGGCTTGTAAGTAAATACCTTTTTTTTTCCCACCCGGCAAATAATTATTGAGCAAGCACTTAATGCTAGCACAGTGCTAAGGGCTCTCACAAAATTATTGAATTTCCACCACAGCCCTTGTGAGGTAGGAATTAAGATCCCCATGTTTCAACACGAGGAAATGAAGACTCAGAGAGGCTGAGAAATGACAGTTATGGCCTCCAAGCTTGAGTGTGCAGACACTCATGTTCACACGGTCCTCCTGAGTAAGGAAGGACCACAGTCGACCAAGAACTTGACGGCAGCTGCCCCTTTTCAAGGCTTATCTGCCCGCGCAGTGTGGTCCTGCCGGTCGCAGTCAGCAGTTTGGAAGCAAAGGCAGTTCAAGAACTCGGTTTATTTCCTTGAAGTGTGATCTGTTCTCAGAAAACAGCCCTATCTTGGCCAGCCATCCTCCACTGCAGCTGCCTAAGCTGCATGGCCGGGACTCAGTAAGGTGTGATACGGTGACTTATTACTAAGTATCACCGTTTCTAAAGATGACTCTTCTGAGAAATAGAGAATGTTTAAGATTGTCGCTTTGAACCCTCCTACACTGTTGGTGGGAATGTAAATTGGTGCAGCCACTATAGAGAACAGCATGGAGGTTCCTTAAAAAACTAAAAATAGAGTTACCATATGATCCAGCAATCCCACTCCCGGGCATATATCTGGACAAAACTATAATTAAGAAAGATACATGCACTCCAATGTTCATAGCAGCACTATTTACAATAACCAAGACATGGAAACAACCTAAATGTCCATCGACAGAGGAATGGATAAAGATGTGGTACATATATACAATGGAATATTACTCAGCCATTAAAAAGGATGAAATAATGCCATTTGCAGGAATGTGGATGGACCTGGAGATTATCATACTAAGTAAAGTAAGTCACACAGAGAAAGACAAATATCAATATTGCTTATATGTGGAATCTAAAAAAAATTGATACAAATGAATTTATTTACAAATTAGAAACAGACTCACAGACTTAGAGAAGGAACTTGTGGTTACCAGGGGGGAAGAGTGGAGCGGGAGGGATAAACTGGGAGTTTGGGATTGGCATGTACACTCTGCTATATTTAAAATACATAGCCAGGGACTTCCCTGGTGCAGTGGTTGAGAATCCGTCTGCCAACGCAGGGGACACGGGTTCAATTTCTGGTCCGGGAAGATGCCACATGCCTCGGAGCAACTAAGCCCGTGCGCCACAACCACTGAAACCCGCGTGCCCTAGAGCCCACAAGCCACAACTATTGAGCCCACGCACCACAACTACTGAAGCCTGCAAGCCTAGGGCCCATGCTCTGCAACAAGAGAAGCCACTGCAATGAAAAGCCCGTGCACTGCAACGAAGAGTAACCCCCGCTCGCTGCAGCTAGAGAAAGCCCACACACAGCAATGAAGACTCAATGCAACCAAACATAAAAAAATAAATAAAATAAAATAGATAACCAACAAGGACCTACTGTATATCACAGGGAACTCTGCTCAATACTCTGTAATAACCTAAATGGGAAAAGAATTTGAAAAAGAATAGGAACATGTATATGTATAACTGAATCACTTTTCTGTACACCTGAAACTAACACAACATTGTTAATCAACTGTACTCCAATATAAAATAAAGATTAAAAACACTGTCCCTTTGGGCTTCCCTGGTGGCGCAGTGGTTGAGAGTCCGCCCGGCGATGCAGGGGACACGGGTTCGTGCCCCAGTCCGGGAAGATCCCACATGCCGCGGAGCGGCTGGGCCCGTGAGCCATGGCCGCTGAGCCTGCGCGTCCGGAGCCTGTGCTCCGCAACGGGAGAGGCCACAGCAGTGAGAGGCCCGCGTACCGCAAAAAAAAAACAAAAAAAAGACTGTCCCTTTGATAATATCCCATCATTCCCTAAATTTTCTTGGTTGGGTAAGGGGCGGAGCAACCCCAAGCCGATGGGGATGCATGGTAGCTGGAAATATCATGTTCCCCTGCATCGCTGAGGAGAGAAGTGGGGAGCCATTGCCCAGTGTCGGGTGCTCCAGGCTGCATATCTCACGCTTTCCCGTATTCTCACCCGCTGAGATGACTCTAGTTGGCAAGATCGGGTTTTCCAGTCTATCTCCCCAACTACACTTTACAGAATACTGGGCACATAAATACGAAGTCACTAAATATTTGCTGATGTATTAGAAAAAAAGTATGATCTACGTGCAGAAAACAGAAATTATGCAAGTTGGGGTGATTAGGCATATTTGAGATGGTAGTGAAGTTATTTTTAGGACAGAGCCCAAGGAAAAAGCCCGCCTGAGGGGGATCGGAGAAGTGTCTGTGAACTTTGGACTGTGGGTGGAAGTAGGAACAGACCCAGATGCAACAAGACAGCAGAGTTGGGTTGACCCTCTGAGGAAGGAGAAGTTAAAATATGGCATCTAAACCACAGGCAGGTGCCAGAAAGAGAAAAGAAGAAAAATTGTGTAAGCAAGGAATTTCTCAATTGTAAGCATCTTCTTATACTCAGAGGAAATTATATTATTCAAGGCTAAGTGATCACCAATTTGCAACTAATTGGAAATTGAGAATCAAATGCTTGATGGCTGGGATACGATTTTTGCACGTAATCAGAATAGGCAGCGTCAGTTCCATGGTGTCTCAGAGGCTAAGCCTGAGAAAGAGGAAATAGAAGCTGGGGGCTGATGGTCACACCACAGAGGCAACCCCCAAGGGTGAACTGGAGCAGAAAAGCAGAACTGTCTACAGGGCATGTGTCCCTGCAAGAGTATTGGGAAGAGGGTCCCAGAAGCAGCAGCCGTGGCTGAACTCATCCAGCTAGCCTCCTCTTTTCCTTCTTTCCACCCCCCAACCCAATGACCCATGCTTTCTTTTTACAATTTCTATTCTGCAGGAGGCTAGGACAACAGAGAATCCACACTAGTTATCATTGTGTGTAAAATAAGAGTTAATAAGCTAGGACAGAGAGCACTGACAGCTGCTTTTGCAGCACTCAGAGCGTGGTCCTCAGTGCACTGTTTTCTGAGAGTGCTTTATTTTGTTCTTGGTGGCCTCTGGAAGGCTGAGGTAGCTCCAGAGAGGTGAGATGTTAGAGGTTAAGAGTGTGTATCACCTTTGATGGTTGCAGGCGGTATGCACAGAAGTGAGAGCTAAATGCGTGTTACAATGGAGCCTGCATTCAGGCAGAGTAAGAGCTGTTCCCAAAGAGACGTCCCCATGTTTTTGAAAACAGATTCATTCATTCAACTACCCATTTAGTTGAACACCTACTATGTGCTATGCACTGGGCATGGAGTGACCACAGCCACAAACCAAGGTCTCGGGTGATTCTGGTGGGATGTAAGCACATGAAGCATTTGGTTGGCTCCAGCCAGAGGAGGTGAGAGCTTATGCAGGGGGATAAGAGATACCTCCCTAAGGGGCAAGGTCAGTGGGTGGAGAGGGACTTTACCTGAACAGAGAGTCCAGGACTTGTAGGTCAACATGAAAAGATGAGGACAGGTATCTACGAGGAGCAGCTGGCAACTGGCCAAGAGGTTTTCGCTCCCCATGATCTGTCATACTTTCAGTTTTCTGAATGAGCCAGGTTTCAGGACCCGCCAGCCCAAAAGCCCCTTTGTGCAAGTTTGGAAAAAGCATGTCCTCTGGACCAGTGCAGCCCAGATGTGGGCATCTTCTTGGGAATTGGGTAAATCCACTGCCCCACAGCTGGACTTGAGCACCCCCATGCCACGCCCCTGTCTGCTCTGATGGTGCCACTGCCTTAGACGTATACACAGGCTGTTCTGTCTTCCTGAAAGGCTTCCCCACATCACCACACCCTCTGCCTCCCCTCCCAAGCCTCGTCTTAGAGATGACTGTCTTGGGTAAGCCTTCCCAGCCACTCACAGCTGGAAGTTGCTCCTTTTTCTGTTCTCGTGTTGCCCTGTCACTCTGTACTTCTCCCTAATTAGCTTCATCGCGATTACAACATTTGTGTAATTGTCCCCCTCATGAGTGTAAGCTCCCAGGAATGAGGATCTGTGTCCCTTGTGCTCACTGCCATAACCCCTGCACGTGCCAGGCACATGGGAGGCACTCAGTAAATGCTTCCTGAATCCATGAGTGATGGAATGAATGGGAAGCTCAAGTTAGGACTCATTGGAAGCTTCCTTATCCTTCTAAGGAGTATGGTTTGACCACACACCCGACTCCAGACAGCCTGGGCATGCCAGGCAGTCCCTATTTCAAATGCTGTTTCCTCTTATTGGACTGGGTCATGGAGGCTGAGGTTGGACGGACTCTATGCTTTCACCCCTGGTTTTCTCATTTGCATCTAGAAAAGGTGCTATCTGGACAACAGAAGAAAATCCTCACTTCATAGAAGCGATCTAGAACAGCCTAGTGACGACCCAAGTTTGGAACGCAGGCTGCCAAGTGTTTTCATTTCATGGTGTCCGATCGCCATTCACTTATTTAAAAATTATTTATTGGGCGCTTACTGTGTGCACCAACCTAGGGGCTGATTTTTTCATTCTCGTGATAGCTTTTTGGAGCCCAAATTGCTTGGGTTGCCCTCTGTTTCAGAGCGGTGGAAGTGCTGGAAAGTTTAACCCTCTACCTGCGATGCTCCAGACTTGGTCTCAAGACTTGCTGTCTCGTTCGTGGCATTAGCGATGCATTTTGTCCACCAGGAGGGGAGTGAGGTCAATAGCATGAATCTGACTTACAAGAGATGTGTGTTGAACAACCACAAATGACAGAAGGACAGTGATTTCCTGCTTAGAAAACAGTACTTGCTTGAGGACTATTTCTAGGAGCACTAGACTAAGTTAAAGATTTGCAGTTTTAGGGCTTCCCTGGTGGCGCAGTGGTTGAGAATCCGCCTGCCAATGCAGGGGACACGGGTTCGAGCCCTGGTCTGGGAAGATCCCACATGCCGTGGAGCAACTGGGCCCGTGAGCCACAACTGGGCTGGAGCAACTGGGCCCGTGAGCCTGAGCGTCTGGAGTTTGTGCTCCGCAACAAGAGAGGTCTCAACGGTGAGAGGCCCGCACACCGCGATGAAGAGTGGCCCCTGCTCTCCGCAACTAGAGAAAGCCCACGCACAGAAACGAAGACCCAACACAGCCAAAAATAAATAAATAATTAATTAATTTAAAAAAAAAACGATTTGCAGTTTTTAAAAGGAAGTATTAGAAAACAATTTTATATGATTACAAACTGATCTTCAGCGGGACCCTCCACACGGCTGCATCTTCCATAAGCGTTGGTGCATAGTTGCTCCCCCCACCTTGGTCCTCCCAATGCTGCCCTGGCCACCCAGCTCCTCCCCCAGGACCCTCCCCACCCCCTCCTCTCAGTCCAGCCTCCACACCAGGCACAGTAGCAACCCCGCACCCCAGCTGCTGAATATTTTTAATATCAACCCTGCTTACAGGTGAAGGATTCTGTAAAGCATCCAGTGAAGATTCTACATTCTTAATTCTATCGAGGATTCTATAAAGAAGTATCTGAGTACTTTGTTCGTAATTTTATAGTGTCCAAACATGAAATGCATTGTTTTCGGGGCATTTGACGTTTAACATAAAGACCCAGGAGAGGGAGCCATTGCCTAGCATAAAAGATGCTACAGACACTAACAAGATGGCTACTGTGTTAGCCAGCCAGGCTGCCGGTACCACAGCCTGGGTGGCTCAAACAATAGAAATTTATTTTTTCAGTTCTGAAGCCCAGAAGTCTGAAATCAAGGGGTTGGCAGGGTTGATTCCTTCTGAGGCCTCTCTCCTTGGCTTGTAGATGACTGTCTTCTCCCTGGGTCCTCACATGGTCTTCCCTGTGTCTGTGTCCCAGTTCCCTCCTATAAGCACACCAGTCATATTAGATTAGGGCCCAGCCTAATGACTTCATTTTATCTTAATCGCTGCTTTAGAGACCCTACTTCTAAATACAGTCACATTCTGAGGTACTGGGGCTTAGGACTTCAACATATGAATTTTGGGGGGACACAATTCAGCCCATAATAGCCATTGCAGTTTTGTTTAACCCTAAAAACCTTTTTTATTATTTTAATATATATTTTTTAAAATGTATCTTTTAAAATATTGCATATTACACATATTATATATTCCATATTATATATATAGTATATATTACATATTATAATATATGTTAAAAATAAACATACATCTATTTAAATGTGTTTCCATTGTTCTCTAAAAATTAAATCACCTATATTGTTTTTACTCACGTGATGATGAACCAGTGGTTCAAAGGTCTTCGCCCCACCGCCATATTAGCAGACATCAGCGGTGTGCTCAGATTGAAAGAAAGCCCAGACCCAAGCACCTCTTGGCAAAGTCACGCAAGTTCCCGTATCTAACGACACAGAAGAAAGTCTGGGAGTTCAGGACACAAGCAGGGCAACTGGCAGCCATCTGCAGAGGCCCAGTCAGGTTCCTGACTCACCAAATGGGGAGTGGCAGACGATAAAGCCAGGCTAGTTAGAGCCATCCCAGACATCCTCAAGCCCCGTCTCAGAGACTCCCCTCCCTCCTAATTCCCCCTCCCCCACCCCTGCTCACGTACTCAAGGCTGGGGCACTTCTGCTGATTGGCTCCCCTGAGGTGGCACAGGAAACCTCACTGGGCCTGGGAGGCCTCACCAATCCTACAGTTAGACAAGAGCAACCTGGCTACAATGGAGCACATTGCTCCCCAGGCAGACGGAGCCCTGTCCAATACACACTTAGCTTAGAGCCTTGGAGCAGGAACAAAGGCATTTACAGATGTCCTGAGGGGTCAGGGGAACTGGCCCTTAGACATACCACAGATCCCACCCTGCCGTCTTAAAATGTGGCCTACCCTGTCTAAAGAGTTGTCTTAAGGATGAACAAATTCCTCCAAATAGAAACCGGTCATCTTCCTCAACAATTGGTTCATTGCAAATAAACATCCTTAGAAAGGTTTTGTATGTAGAGCTTTATGCCTCCATGTATCAAAGATTTTATGCAAAATACACCATTACCACTACTAGTATAGTAGATGTGACCAGAAATGAACAATTCTCTGCTGAAAGTAGGATTCTTCGCTAAAAGTGCACTTGCTTTACCATAAGGTTACTTGTACCTACTGGGCACGTCAAAACGTTTGAGGTAGAGTTTAATTTTTACCAAAAAATGAAAAGCTAGAGTCTGGGGCTGTGAGACCAGGGGCAGTTCCAGTGAAATGAGAGGGTAGTTTTGCATCAACGATGATTCACTCAGCCATTCATTCTAGAACCCAGACGTCTGCTAGGACCCCTGTCGCTTTGAAGATCCAAGTATGATGGGTTCAGGCCAGTCCCTGTCATAATGCATGAGGCCAGCTCACTGGGCCTGCATCCTTAGACTTCTTTGAGCTCTGTCAAAGGAATCCACTCACACAAGAAAAGCCCTGTGAGTACTCCAGAAAGCATCAAGGCGGGGTACAGATTGCTCAATGGTTACATCACAAAATCCACAGCAAACAGCCTTACAATACGTGTTTTGAGATTCTGGTTCTCCCTGTGCCCTGCAGAAGGTTGGGGGGTTCCTCTCTGATGCCTGAGCACGCTGTCTCTCCCCATTTCTCTGGTATCGTGCTCACCTCGCTGGAGCCCCCATTCTCAATCCTGGAGCTCCTCCACCTCCAGGGCCACCTCTAAGCGCACACAGCTCCACAGTGGCATTTGCAGTGAAATCCAGCTCTCCCCAGCCCCTGTGCCACCTGTCATTTCCAACCCCATCTGGGGGCTCACCTGAGCTTTTTTTTTTTTTTTTTCTGAGCTTTCTTTTTAAAGATCAGCTTAGGTTACATACGAGTTTTACATGTTCTGTTCTCTTAACAATCCATTTAACCAGCTCTCATCGAGTACCTTCTACTTCGTGCTCACCATGGGGGCTCTGGAGGCAGACCCTAAGGTTAGAATCCTGGCTTGACCACTTACTGTGTGACTTTGAGCCAGTTACTTAACCTCTCTGAGCCTGTGTTTTCTCATCTGTAAAATGGGGAAGGTGATAACAGCTCCTGACTGGTTTGTTTGGTTTTTTTTGATTACATTTTTAATTTAATTTTTAAATTTTTAATGCAATTTTTGAAGATTACTTTACAGTTATTACAAAGTATTGGCTATGTTTCCCATGTTGTGTAATACATCTTTGAACCCATCTTACACCCCCTCCTCAGCAGCTCCTGACTCTTAGGGTTGGTGTTAGGGGAGGACTTAGCACCTGGCAAGCACCTGCAGCAGGACCCACCTGGAGTAATCATAACAGGAACTGCTATGGGGCAGGCACACAGCGTAGGGTCAAGTTAAGCCTTAACGTGGTGTCAGCGGGCTCTGATGGTAGAAGTGCGGGATGCCCTGGGCTTTACAGGACGATCACATCGACTGAAAAATAATGCACAACCTAAAAGTTGAGAATTATGTTTTATTTGGCAGACTTTCTGAGGACTTCAAGCCAGGGAGAGAGCCTCTCAGAAGAACTCTGAGGGACAGCTCCGAAGAGGTAAGGGAGGATCCAGGGTGTATAGGGGGTTTTGCAACAAAGACCAGGTAGTCGGAACAGCAAAATATAACTGCTAGTTAAAGAAAAGCAGACGTCTCAAGTTAAAGAATTGAGCACTTTTCTATGTGCTGGAAGATGCAAGAGTCTGGACTCGCTGAAATCATTCCTTGGATAGGCACCTTAGCTATCTAGGGCCTGTATCGTGTGCTTCCCCACCCTGAGTCCCCTCAGGGTGCACCACAGGACGGGGGCAGCAGTGGCTGAGGACTTGGCAGTGGGCAGTTTATCTCCATCCCGAGTTCCCTCAGGGCTCACCGTAGGGGTGGCCATAGTGGCCTGATGGCCGCAGCATGCGTTGTTTACTGAGATGGTAAACAAAGGATGGTAAACAGTCAGTTCCCCTCACACTTGGGGAAGGAGGGCTTCCTGGAAGGAGGCACAGCTCAGCAGAGACCAGGAAAGAAAGGAGCAGCCAGAAAAGAGGAGGTCAAAGGTCTTCCAGGGTCAGGGAACAACATTTGCTTGCAAACCCCCTGAGGGAGGAGGGCGAACAAAGGGTTGGAGGACAGGACACTAATGTAGACTATAGCAGGGGCAGAGAATGGCTCCTGTCTTGTCTGGAGGGGTCCAGATAAGACAGGATCAGGAAGCAGGAACAAGAACAGGAGGCCTTGGGCCCGGTTGAGGAGTCTGCATTTTATTCCGAGGAAGCTCACGGGAGAGAGTGAATTTGCACTTATCGAGGTGGCGCTGGCTGCTAGGTGGAAAGTGAAAGCATAAGGTTTTGTGTTTTTCTTTTTTGACTGTGACTCACAGGAAGTACAGTGTGCTACAGCACAACCAGAAACAGGCTCAGGGTTTGAGGGGAATATAGGAATTCGCCTACATACAAACAAGTTCCACTCTGAGAGCACGTTCGTAAGTCCAATTTGTTCGTATGTCCAACAAAGTTAGCCTAGGTACCCAACTAACACAGTCAGCTATATAGTACTGTACTGTAATAGGTTTATAATACTTTTCACACAAATAATACATAAAAAACATTACAAAAAAATAAAGAAAACATTTTTAATCTTACAGTACAGTACCTTGAAAAGTACAGTAGTACAGTACAACAGCTGGCATACTGGGGCTGGCATCGAGTGAACAGGCAAGAAGAGTTACTGCCTGGAGGAGGGAGAGGCGGTGGGAGATGGTAGAGCTGAAGGATCGTCAGTAATAGGAGACGGAGGGCTGCAATTTCACTCACGCCTGACGCTGATGGCACAGGTTCTGGTTCCTTGCTGAATTCAATTCTATCTACCCTCTTGAAAGAACAATCCAGTGATGTCTGGGTAGTAGCTCTTTTTTTCTCATCGTAGATGACACAGTAGCACTGGATTGCATCCTGAACGGCTGCTGCAACCTTCGTGTACCCGTTCTACGTTTGTGTCCTGTGCCTCAAAAACTAACAGTGCCTCCTCAAGTAAAGAAAGTCCCCTTGCCGTTTCCTGCATAGTGAATCTCTTCTGTTCTTCGGTTACTTCTTCCTCTTGTCTCTCTTCGTCCTTTCTCTGGGCCTCCAATTCCATCAGGTCTTCATCAGTAAGCTACACAAAGTGAGTACACAAAAGCACAACCACTTGTAGAGAATGCATGCAGGTGACAATGTACATCAGACACGTGAACTAACACGTGACTGGACATGTGAACACATGTTCGCATCTTTGAAAGTTCACAGCTTGAAGGTTGGTATGTATGTAGGGGACTTACCGTAAAGCTTTTCCCTCTTTAAGGAAAATAATACAGTACAGCATTCCAACTACCAAAATAGGGACAGGGCTTTGCAAAGTGCTAGGGTCCCTGAAGTTCAAGTTCATTAGCCTTGTCAAAGCAAATAATCAATAATCAATATATAATAAGGAAGAGAAGAAAGTTTTACTTGAGCCAAACTGAGGACTATAGCCTGGGAGGCAGCCTCTCAGTAGCTCTGAGGAACTGCTGCATAAAAGCATGGTTGTCAACATAGTCATACCTTTATCAGAACAAAGAACATGCATTTAACATGACAGGGAACGTTCCTTCGAGGTTTCAGAAGAGACAGCTTTTTACTGAATTGTGTATATCTGGGCAGATATTGAATTTCTGTGACTAATCAGTGAACTAGAATGAATGTTAAATGTTTTATATCTGAAGCTCGAGTCTATTTTGGATCTGTAAATACTCATTACCAGTATAACTTTTGTTCAACAAGAGGATTGTACTGTATGAAGAACTGATGAAAAAAATCCCTCCGTAATATTTTTTTTAAGAAAACCTTGTTTATTTAAAGAAAAAGTCTGTATAAATTATAGATTTTTATTTAAATTTAAAAAAAGAGACAGCTTAGTGCATATACAGCGAGAGAGCTGGACCCTGGTATCTGGGAAGGGAACCTTATCTTCAAGGGAGGGTTAACATGGACACAGAAAGGGAGTCATTTGTCACCTTCAAAGTGGATATTCTTGACCTTAATTCTTGACCTTAATGGTTAAAGGTCATATTCTTTAACCATTAAGGTCATGTTCTTGACCTTAATGGTTAAAGATGTGCTGTGTATGTTTGACAGGGCATGAGCCAGGCCATTCTATTTCACACAAAGTTCAGAGCAAACCACGTATAAGCCAGAATGACTTCCCCATAACTCAACACTTGAACATTTTCCCCATCAGCCTCGAGGTAAAGCCACTTCTGATTACATCCCAGAACATCCACATTGCATACACCCCTCCCCAACCCTCCCCGCATACACCACACACCATAGCACACAGAAGACGCACACACCACACGCACCGTCCACCACACAGACACCATATTCGGCACCCTCCAAACGGGCCAGTACTTATCCTTACTATGTACCATGTGCTCTGCTCTTTTCTATTCCATTCCATTCCATTTCTTTTCTTTTTTCTAATGCCGTCTGAGACTCACTAAATTGATTATTTCCTATTAGTTCCTATTATCTCTTATTATTTCCTATTATGATTATTTCCTATTACTATTTCCTATTCCTCTTATGACCCACGAATAAGTCCTGAACTAGACTCTGAAAATACTAACTTGGAGGGAAGCAGAGGAAACCCACAGGTCGCTGTGAGATGCGTGTTGAGCTGCTGTCTGGCTGAGCCCCCAGCACAGCCTGGGATGCTGCTGTGGCACACAGTCACCTCACCACTGTGGCTGCCCCAGTCAAGAACAGGCAGGGGCAGAGCCTCCCAGCCTGCCAGGACAGCTGGTGGGGGAGGTCCTGTCACCGTGTCTGCCTGACTAATTTGAACCTAAGTAACCTCCCCTGTTTTTGTGTTTAATCACCCCCTCACGTACAGCAGCCTGTGGGCTTCCTTTGCCTTCCTCTAAATCCATGTTTTCCAGACTGTATCCTGGGACCTATTAATGGGTCATGAAATCACTTTAGTGAGTCTCAGACAGAAGGAGAGAAAAAGAGGAAAGGAAAGGAGAGGAAAGGAAAGGAATAGCGCGTATGCCATGTAGTAAGGATAAGTACTGACTGATTTGAGGTGTGTGTATTATATTATAACTTTTCTTCCAACCAGCTGTTAAATAAGTGAAATGATAAATACGGGGCAGAGAGAATCAATCATGCCCAATGATTCAGACAAAGAAGCACAGGATGGAGCCACTCAAGAAACTACCACCTAAAAAGTAAAGCGACTACCCAGCACCCACAGCCCATCACTGAATCTGCCAGATGATGACTCAGCGAGAACACATCAGTTTGTTCTCTCAGTCATCTTTTCTCCTAGTAAATATTCAGTCAGACTGATGATTCCTCTTGTTTCCAACAGACCTAAGTAGAACTGGGCTTCCAGTGATGGGATAACTTGCTCTCCTCAGAGACATCTCAAAAGCCCGCAGGCCAGGATCATTCTTTGCTCTTCCTCTGAGATGTCTGTGCTGGCAACCGGCCACTGCTCACACAGCTCACGGGAAATTCCACAGTGGGAATTCTGCTTCTGGAATTTTCCTCAGTGCTGCCTTTCCTAGAAAATTCCTCGTACTCTGAGGACTGAATTGAAGCTTTGACGGTGGTGTCTGGCACTGACCCGTCTCACTCATCACCCTCGGGGGGAAGGGTGGGCTAGAGTCCAGCTTTCTTCCATAGATAATGCCTAACAGAGACATCAATCCCCACCCCCCCAGTCTCACCATGGAAAAATGAGCTCACAGGTCAAAAGAACAAAAGACATTTGGTAAGAATAACCATTTCCGAAACAAACAAAAACAAATACTGGAATACAGATTCCATCAGAAACAGAAATGTTGTTAAAGTCCAAGAAGTTAAAATGAGTCTAATAAACTATCAAGAAATAAGGGTGTAGGGGGTAGTTAAAGATGGAGGTATAAAACGATAAAAAGATACTGAACTTACCACGTCCTGTAGACACAACAAATTTACAGATAAATATGGTTCAATTCCCTCTGATAAAGGTCTGAAAACTGGCTGAACAGCTCCTCCGCAACAAAGGGTAAGGGAGTCATCATCAGGACAGATAGGAGAGGCAGAGACGCAGTCTCACCAAAAACCCCACCCCTGGCACAGAGACCCACCATCAGGAGGGATCTCACAAATACAGAGCCTCTCCCTGAAGAGGGAAGGGTCTGTACCCACATGAGGTGCCCCAATCCCTGGGACCTGAACCGAAGCCCCCAAGATGTCTTGTTTTGAAAACCAATGGAGCTTATGTCCAGGAAAACCATAGTGAGACAGGAAGGGGGCAAGGCACAACCTTTAAAAGAATGATAGCCATTGAAGACATGACATAAACTGGTTAGAACCATCCAGGTCCAAGATGGTGGATGAGTCGACTTCCACTAGACTTTAAGCCTCATTATACACTCATTGTAATAAATCGGCAAGCTAAATGACACACCCACAGGTGCCAAAGCTGACCATAAAAGGTCAAAAAGTGGGCCGTGGCCCAATTCCTGGAAATCCCCACGTCTTCCCCAAAATAGCTGGAATACTCCTCCCATTCATTAGCATATGAAATTACCCACCCCTATAAAAACTGACAAACCCATACCCTGGGGCCTCTCGCCTTCTGAGATAGCCCACACTCTGTCTGTGGAGTGCATATCTCCCTGAATAAACCTGCTTTCTCTTTATTATGGCTTGCACTTGAATTCTTTCCTGTGCAAAGCCAAGAACACACACTTGGCGGCTGTCCCAGGGACTCACCTGAGACCTGGGACATGACCATTCTCTCCGGCCCTATTTTCTTTCCTGCAGCAATAGGGCTGTAGGGAACAGAGATTCCACTCTTTTTTTTTTTTTTAACATCTTTATTGGAGTATAACTGCTTTACAATGTTGTGTTAGTTTCTGCTGTATAACAAAGTGAATCAGCTATATGCATACATATATCCCCATATCCCCTCCCTCTTGCGTCTCCCTCCCACCCTCCTTACCCCACCCCCTAGGTGGTTGTAAAGCACCAAGCTGACAGAGATTCCCCTCTTAAAGGGCTCACAGGAGTACTCACTTGTCCTGGGACCTTGAACAAAAGCCACAGTTTGAACCACACCAAGACCATATGGGAAGGAAACTCATTTGCTAATCCTAAGGCACCTGCTGGAAGGGTAGAACCCTGTCTGGACTCTCTCTAGGGATAGAGGTGCTCCCATGGCCCCACCAAAGCCAGGAAGGCACTCACAGCTCACATAGGAGATGCCCCTTGATGGGCCAGGGGAGATTGCATTTCTGGGACTTACTGGTCTGAAACAATCAGAGGGACGGTTCTTGGCAGGCTACCATCCTCAGGGCAATGCACAGACAGCAGACTGAAACACACAACCCCAGTGCCCTTGTGAAAAAAGGCCTAAATCCTTGTCCTGGAGCTTCAGCCAGCCTAAGAAGTAGGCTTCAGGTTTACCACACATCTACAGGCTACAGAAGTGCTCTCAGGGAACCTAGGCCAGGAGACACCATCTCTGCGCTCTCCCTTGGCCTCACTACAGCTCACCAGTATCTTCCAGAAAGGAGCTCACACACTCAACTGGAGCCACAATTTTGGCAACTTTTGCCAAGGAAACACCTCCAGATCATCTGGTCTGGAGGTCAGTAGCCTTTACAATGGCAGTCTCACAGGATGGTATATATTTGCATACCTAAAAAGCTGCTGCCTGAGCGTCTAGCTTCTAATCAGCCTAATACCAGGTGTGGACAGAGATCCCTCCCTCTGGAACACTCAAAGGTCTTGGCACACCCTCAATGACTGAACCTATCAAGAATAAATCAGGCTGCCTAGACGATCACAAAGGTTCAAGTGACAACCAAAGCTAGGGCAAGTTTAAATAATAACACTAATCTCCTACACAGGCCACTCCTCCAAGACTGGGAGAGATAGCTGTTTCCCTAATACATTGAAATAAACACAGAGAGTCCAGCAAAATGAGGAGACAGAGGAATATGTTCCCAATGAGAGAGTAACATAAAACCCCAGAAAAAAACCTTAATGAAATGGAGATAAGTAATTTACCTAATAAAAAGTTCAAAGTCATGGTCATAAGGATGTACATCAAACCCAGGAGAAAAATAGATAAACACAGTGAGAACTTCAACAAAGAGAGAGAAAATATAAGAAAATAATGAACAGAAGTCACAGCGATGAAGAATACAATGACTGAGCTGAAAAATACAAAAGAAGCGTTGAACAGCAGACTAGATGAAGTAAAGAAAGAATCAGTGAGCTGGAAGACAGGGCAGAGGAACTCACCAAAATAGAGAAGCAAAAAGAAAAAAGAATTTTAAAAAGTGAAGATAGCTTAAGAAACATATGGGACCCAATAACATTTGCATTATAGGGGTCCAGAAGCAGGAGAGAAAGAAAAGGGGGGCAGAGAATTTATTTGAAAAAATAATGATTGAAAAACTTCCCCAACCTGGGAAATAAAACAGACATCCAGATCCAGGAAACCCAGAGAGTTCCAAAAAAATATAAATCTAAAGAGACTCACACCAAAACATACTATAATTAAAATGTCAAAAGGTAAAGATCAGACCTACTAGAGAATGGACTGGAGGATACGGGGAGTGGGAAGGGTAAGCTGGGACAAAGTGAGAGAGTGGCATGGACATATATACACTACCAAATGTAAAACCAATAGCTAGTGGGAAGCAGCTGCATAGCACAGGTAGGTCAGCTCGGTGCTTTGTGACCACCTAGAGGGGTGGGATAGGGAAGGTGGGAGGGAGGGAGATGCAAGAGGGAAGAGATATGGGGATATATGTATATGTATAACTGATTCACTTTGTTATAAAGCAGAAACTAACACACCATTGTAAAGCAATTATACTCCAATAAAGATGTTAAAAAAAAAAAGGTAAAGGTTAAAGAGAATCTTAAAAGCAACAAGATAAAAACAACTTGTTACATACAAGGGAACCCCTCTAAGACTATCAGCAGATTTCTCAGCAAAAACTTTGCAGGCCAGGAGGAAGCAGCATGATATTTTTGAAGTAATAAAAGTAAAACAACTCTCAACCAAGAATACTCTACCCAGCAAAGCTATCATTCAAAATTGAAAGAGAGACAAAGAGTTTTCCAGACAAACAAAAGCTAAAGGAGTTCATCCCACTAAACCAGCAATTGAAAAGAAAGGGCACTAATTAGTAACGAGAAAACATGAAATTAAAACTCACACTGGTAAAGGTAAATATATAGTAAAGGTAATGGATTAATCACTTATAAAACTAGTGTGAAGGTTAAAAGTCAAAAGTAGTAAAAATAACTATAACTACAATAACTAGTTAAGGGATACACAAAATAAAAGGGTGTACAATGTGACATCAAAAACATAAAAATTGGGATGGTAGGAGTAAAAATGTAGAGTTTTATAATTCATTCAAACTTAACTTGCTATCAACTTAAAACAGACTTTTGTATATGTATAGGCTGCTATATGTGAGACTTATGGTAACCCCAAAGCAAAAACCTATAGTAGGCACACAAAAGATAATGGGAAAGGAATCTAAGCATAACACCATAGAAAGTCATCAGACCACAAGGGAAGAAGCAAGAGAAAAAGGAAAAACAAAAATGAACTACCAAAACAGCCAGAAAACAAGTAAAACAATGGCAATAACTACTTACCTATCAACAATTACTTTAAATATAAATGGACTATATTCTCCGATCAAAGGACATAGAGTGGCTAAGTGGATAAAAAAACAAGACCATCTATATTCTGCCTACAAGAAACTCACTTCAGATGTAAGTACCCAAACAGATTGAAAGTGAAGGGACAGAAAGTGAAGGGAAGATGTGTTTCATGCAAATGGTTACCAAAAGATACCTGGGATAGCTATCCTTATATCAGAAAAATAGACTTAAAAAAAAAAGAATATAGTAAAAGACAAAGATGGGCATTACATAACAATAAAGGGGCCAATTCAACAAGAAGATATAACATTTGTAAATATTTATGCACCCAACATAGGATCACCTAAATATATATGGACAATATTAACAGTCCTAAAGGGAGAAATTGACAACAATACAATAATAGTAACAGACTTTAATAGCCTACTTACATCAATGGATAGATCATCCAGACAGAAAATCAATAAGAAAGCATTGGCCTTAAATGATACTTTAGACCAGATGGACTTATGTATATATAGATATAGATACAGATATAGATATAGAGCATTCCATCCAAAAGCAGCAGAATACACATTATTCTCAAATGCACATGGAACATTCTCCAGGATAGAGCATATGCTAGTCCACAAAACAAGTCTCAATAAATTTAAGAAGACTGAAATCATATGAAGCATTTTTTCCAATGACAATGGTATGAAATGAGAAATCAATTATAAGAAAAAAACTGGAAAAATCACAAATATGTGGAGATTAAACAACATGCTCCTGAACAACAAGTGGGTCAACGAAGAAATTGAAGGAAAAATCAAAAAATGCCTTGAGACAAACAAAAATGGAAACCCAACATACCAAAATCTATGGGATGCAGCAAAACAGTTCTAAAAGGGAAGTTCATAACAATACAGGCCTACTTCAAGAAACAAGAAAAATCTCAAATACACAATCTAACTTTATACCTAAAGGAACTAGAAAAAGAAGAACAAATAAAGCCCAAAGTTAGCAGAAGGAAGGAAAAAATGAAGATCAGCGCAGAAATAACTGAAATAGAGATGAAGAGATATACATACAACATAAGAGCACACAAAGGTTGAAAGCAAAAGCATGGAAAAAGACATCTCAGGCAAATGCTAGCCAAAAGATAGCTCTTGTAGTAATATTAATATCATCTAAAATTAGGGTAACTATATATAATTTATTGTATAAACCAACATACCTTTGAGAATAAAAGATATTATTAAGAATTACAACAGGGAAAGAGAAATAAACCAAGACTTCTTAGGCAAATCAGGATTTATGGTCAGTCATACATTACAAAATAAATCAAAAAGTATTACTAAGGATGAGGAAGATCTCTAAAAATGATAATTCTCCAAGAATATGTGAAGCAAAAAGTGATAGAAATATAGGGAGAAACTGATCATACCCACCTTCACAGTGGAAGGTTTCAATACAACATTCTCAATCAATGATAGGTCAAGTAAACAACCAACAACAAAAAAATCTGCAAGAAGGTAAAAGATTTAATCATCTAAAAAAAAAAAATAGAGAGAGCTACGCACCCAAAACTTAAAGAAAACATTTTGTTAAGCACACATGAAACATTTACAAAAACTGATCATATACTAGGCCACAGAGAAACCCTAAACAAATTTCAAAGAATAGATATCATGCAAACCAGATCTTCTAACCACATGCAACTGAGATAGAAGCTAACGTAAACAAAAATAGTTGCATATTTGCTGGTAGGAGTATAAACTGATGTAAGAGCATTGGAGGAAAGTTTGGCATGTCCTCCTAAAGTTAGAAATTCACATCAACAGTTTCTGTTTTAGAAACATACTTGAAACTCTTTCACCAGTAAAACCAGCAAAAATATACAAGAGTGTTTAGAGCAGGACTTCTCTCAATAATAAAAACCTGGAAACAACACAAATACTCAAGGAAAAATGGGGAAATAGATTATGGTTGGGTTTATTTTCTCCTGCTGCATAACAAATTACCAAAAACTTAGTGGCTTAAAACAATACCCATTTACTGTCTCAAAGTTCTGTAGGTCAGTAGTCAGGACGTACCGTGGCTTGCTTCTCTGCTCAGGGTCTCACCAGGCTGGATCAAGGTGTTGGACAGGGCAGCCATCTCATCCGAGGCTGGTGTCCACTTCCAAGCTCACGGGTTGTTGGCAAAATTCAGGTCCTAGTGGTTGTAGTGCAGAGGCCCCACTTTCTTGCTGGCTGTCAGCAGGCGCTGTTCTCAGCCTCTAGAAGCCACCTGTCACAGGGCCCTCTCCACAACATGACAGTCTTCTTCTGCAAATTCCACTGCAGCTTTCTATCTCTGATTCCAGACCCAGATTTCAAGGGCTCGTGTGAGTGGTCCAGTGCCCTTTCTTAAGATCTGATTTGGGACCCCAATTATATCTGTAAAATCCCATCACAGCAGCACCTAGTGTTTGATGAAATGATGTGTGTGCACACCAGGGCCTAGGAAGCTTCATGGCCCTCTTAGAATTCTGCCTTCCACAATGCTCTATTCATGTGATGAACATTACATAGCTTCAAATGGAATGAACGTGGTCACCTGCAACAATGTGCACGAGACTTAGAAATTTAACATCATATGAAAAAAATATAGTCCCAAGAGACTCTAAATTAAAAACAACTCAAATTTTAAAAGTGCTTTTAAAGGATTACATATAGGTGCAACAGAGTGATACAGAAAAAGAAAAGAACGAGCTGGTGGACTGGATTCTGGATGCCCCAGCTGGGGGGAGGCAGAGGGTCACGCAGCTGAAGAGTTAGATGTAGGTTATTGTTAGGTGGTCTAGATTGGGGAGGGAAGAGGGTAAGTGGGTTCATAGATGTTATTATATTATTTTAAGTAACTAACTTATACTGTGCTGTATGTCAATTAGAACTTAATAAAACTGGATAAATAAATAAATACTAAAAATAAAATAAAATAACTAATCTGAGGCAGGACAAATATGGACCAGTGACGAGCGAATGTCATGTACTGAGGATTATGACTAATAATTTCTATTCTGTGTACCTGAGGTCTAATTACAAATGAAGAAGAAAAAAGTACTTCTTAAATGAAAGAACATATTATGGAATTGAAAAGTGTATTCCCTCTAGGGTAGGCGAAGCCCTTGGCTTCCAGATAGCACCAAAGAGGCAGTGACTGATTTCTTCAGGACAAACTCGTCACCCCGGAAACCTTCCAAAATGTAAGTAGAAATTACCATTTGTTCTCAGAAACGCCTCGTCTGAACATATCTGGGGAGACCGCCTGGCACTTCCACCCACTCAGACCTCAGGCTTCCTGGTTTTCTGTTGCCTGCCCCTCCCAAGTGCTGCTAGGTCCTTTGCACCAGCCTTTAAACACACTCAGGGCTCTCCCACTTGCAGAAGAAAAAGGGTAAGAATGAAGCAGGACCTCTCTCCTCCCTACACCCCACACGTGCAACACTAGCTCCCTCCCACGCTTTCCCAGCAAAACTGCCTGCAAACAAGCCCCCTACATTCTTGGTCTCAGTCCCCAGCCCATGCTTTCGCCCTCCCAACTGGACAACACGTGTGCTCCACCAGGTCACAGGCAACTGCTCAGCCCTTAACTCTCCTGACACTGCGGTGCCCTTTGACTCTGGACCACTTCCTCCGTGCATCCTTTTCCCTCGGCAGCTGCAACAGCTCCCTGCTTTCTCTGTCATCTCCCTGACCCTCCTTTCCTGTCTCATCCACAGGCTCACCTTCCTCTGCTGTTCTGTACATGTTGAGGTTGCTTGCTGCTCTGTCCTCACATCCCTGGGCCCTACTCCCTAATCTCTCTGGAGCAGCTCATCTGCTCTCACAGCATCAGTGGCCGTTGGCACACTGCTAGTCTCCAAATCCTTCGTTGCAGCCGAAGTCTTCTTCACTCTGGGTGCATAGAACAAATTCCCTCCTGGAAACTTCTTCAATGACCCCCATACTTCCAACTCTCTCTGCCCCAAACTGTCATCTCTCCCTCTTCTTTTTTTTTTTTTTTTTTTTTGCGGTACGCGGGCCTCTCGCTGTTGTGGCTTCTCCCTTTGTGGAGCACAGGCTCTGGACGCGCAGGCTCAGTGGCCATGGCTCACGGGCCTAGCTGCTCCGCGGCATGTGGGATCTTCCCGGACTGGAGCATGAACCCGTGTCCCCTGCATCGGCAGGCGGACTCTCAACCACTGCGCCACCAGGGAAGCCCTCTCCCTCTTCTTAAGAGGGCACTAATCCCATCAAGAGGGCTCACAGCATTTGTCTTGGAGTTTCTTACAGTTTTCCCTCTGTAGACACGGACTGAATTCTCCCTGGGTCGTTGCTTCCCAGGGACGCCCGGGGGCCTAGGTTTGAGTCCAAGGACCTTGATCTGCCCTTGCCAGCCTCATATGGGCTACCTGACTTTTGGGGTTACTCCCGTAGAAAAGCGGGGTCTCCTGGGAATCCAACAGCTTTCTATGCACAGGGTTCTCCCAACAGATGGTCATGGGCCATTGGGAGACTTGGGGTACGAGAGAAAACAATGAGGTTTAGGGTTTTTTTTTAAAATCAACCTACATTTATGTAGTCACTCACTAGATGATGTTTATTAATGTATGTGCAAAATTAATTCATTGCCACAATACAAAGTCTCAAGAGACCTCAGGAATCACATGGTCTCTCAGGCATGTTCCAGATGAGAAAGTTGTCTCAAATCCCCTCATTTCTTTTTTTCTTTCCTTTCAAGCCCTGGTGGCACCCATCTCTCAAGCAAGCGTGGGGGATGATCTCGACTGCATTCAACTGCAGTGGCCACAAGGCCCTGGTACATACCCCACAAGGTGAGGATATGGGTAGAGCCAAGGTAGAGGGCAATGCTGGCTTAAAAAGCGTGGGGAAGAGGAAGAAAATGAGTCATGCTGAGAATCAGAAGTGGGGAAAGAGAGTCATATGCCTGCGGCTTAGTCCCTTAGTTGAGGTTGGGGGCATCCACTCTTCATCGCTCACAGGGGCACGAGGTGCCAAGGCTGCAATGCCCTGAACTGCTATTAGTAGAGACAGCTTGCAGCTGAGTTGAAAGAAGCAGCTCCTCGCTGCTCCTTTACTCCACTTGCCTGGGCTAAGGAGGGCAGCTGCACAGAGAGAGGCTAAATGTGGTCAAACTACAGTTGGGGGTTTCTCAGTCAGAGAGTCAGGGGAGGAGCTGACTCCAGGATTGTCACACATGCAAGTTTGATGGAGAACTCATAGCTTATCATGAGCACAGCACCTAGAATCTTAGCCCGGAGCCACCAAGTGCAAGTTAGAGCTAAGCCTCTGACCTCAGAAGTAAACTTGACCAATGGACTGTTCATGCCAGAGTTGAGACCAGAGGCAGGTCTTGGACTCCCAATTTGGCGTTCTTTCCACTGAACTCCCCCCACCCCCAGGAGAGTAGAGAGGTGTAGGGGTGTGGATTTTATGAAGAGAAGGATCAAACCCCTATGAGTACTCTCTTCAGTCCAGAGGAATTCCTTCACAGGTCCCCTCCCATTATGAAGTCTTTGATACACGAGAGTATTGTCCACACACTTATTTTCAGCAGATGACATTGCCACATACTTCCTGCAAAAAGCAAAAGTTGTCAGGCATTCTCTTACCTTTTGCCTCCAAATCTACCCTCTCTCTGCCTTCCTTTCTCCTGTTACAAAAGGCAAAACATCGCCTCTACCTAAGACCAGCCCCTCCAGTGTTCCTGGATTCCCCCCTCCTATCTCAACAATTTCACTCTTGCCTTTATCTCCTCTCTTCCCCATTATCAATTTACCACTCTCTATAGGACCATTCTCAATAGACTGTGAACATGCATAGTAATCTCACATCTTAAAAATACCCATCCCTTAAAACAACGAGATACCACTACACACCTATTAGAATGGCTAAAATGCAAAACACTGACAGCACCAAATGCTGGTGAGGACATGAAGAAGCGAGAACTCTCGTTCCTTGCTGATGGAAATGCAAAATTGTGCGGCCACTTTGGAAGACCATTCGGTAGTTTCTTACAAAACTAAATATAACTCTTAAAATACAATCCAGCAATTGCACTCTTTGACATTTACCCATGAGTTGAAAATGTTCACACAAAAACCTACACATGGATTTTTTTTAATTAATTAATTTATTTATGTTTGGCCGTGTTGGGTCTTCGTTGCTGCGCGCGGTCTTTCTCTAGTTGCGGCGAGCGGGGGCTACTCTTCGTTACGGTGTGCGGGTTTCTCATTGTGGTGGCTTCTCTTGTCGCGGAGCACGGGCTCTGGGTGTGCAGGCTTCAGTAGTTGTGGCACGTGGGCTCACTAGTTGTGGCTCGCAGGCTCAGTAGTTGTGGTGCACCAGCTTAGTTGCTCCGCGGCATGTGGGATCTTCCCGGACCAGTGATTGAACCCGTGTCCCCTGCATTGGCAGGCGGATTCTTAATCACTGCGCCACCAGGGAAGTCCAACATGGATGTTTATAGCAGCTTTATTCATAATGGCCCAAACCTGGAAGCAACCAAAATGTCTTTCAATAGATGAATGGATAAACGAATTGTCGTACATCCGTACAATGGAATATTACTCAGCACTAAGAAGAAAGGTACTATCAGGTTACAAAAAGACATGGAGAAACCTTAAATGAATATTGCTAAGGGAAAGAAGCCCGTCTGAAATGTCTATGTACTGTATTATTCCAACTGTATGTCATGCTAGAAAAAGCAGAAGTATGGAAATAGTAAAAAGATCAGTGGTTGCCAGGGGCTAAGGAGGAGAAAATGAGGAACAAACAGATGCGGCACAGGGCATTTTTAGAAACTAACTCTGTGTGATACTGTGATGGTGAGTACATGACATTATACATTTGTTAAAACTCATAGAATGTACAGCATGAAGAGTGAACCCTAATGTAAACCAGGCACTTTAGTTAATAACAATATATCCACATTGGCTCAGCAATTGTTACAAATGTACCACACTATTACAAGATATTAATAGAGGAAACTGGAGGGAGGGGTAAGATGGGAACTCTCTGTACTTTCCACGCAATTTTTCTATAAATCTAAAACTGCCTTTAAAAATTAAGTCTATTAGGGCTTCCCTGGTGGCGCGGTGGTTGAGAGTTCGCCTGCCAATGCAGGGGACATGGGTTCGTGTCCCGGTCCGGGAAGATCCCACATGCCACAGAGTGGCTGGGCCCGAGAGCCATGACCACGGAGCCTGCGCGTCCGGAGCCTGTGCTCCGCAACGGGAGAGGCCACAACGGTGAGAGGCCCGCGTACCGCAAAAAAAGAAAAAGAAAATTAAGTCTATTAATTAAAAATTAAAAATACTCAGTGACCCATGAATACCCATGGCCCACCCTGGCTCCCACCCCTTTCCTCTGTTCACTGTCACAACAAAACTTCTTCAAGGTTGTTTCCTCTCCTTTCTCACCTCCCATCTTTGTTCCTAACCCTCTCTCCTTGTGTTGGTTTCCTACTGCTGCTATAAGAAATTAGTACAATCTCAGCCGCTTAAAACAAATTTATTATCTTACAGTTTTTGAGGTCAGCCCTAAAATCAAGATGACAGCAGGGCTGTGTCTTCTGGAGACTATAGGGGAAGGTCCATGTCCTTGCCTTTTCTAGCTTCTGCAGGCCACCAGCAGCCACTGGCTCACGGCTCCTATCCTCCGTCTTCAAGGACAGCATCTTCCAATGTCTGGCCTCTCCTTCTGTTCTCACATCTTCTTTCTCTGACTCTGATCCTCCTGCCTCCCTTTTAAATAGGCCTCATTATTACCCTGAGCCCACCCAAATAATCCAAGATAATCTGCCCTTCTCAAGATTTTTAATCACATCTGCAAAGTCCCTTTTACCACACAAGTAAACATAGTCACAGATTCTGGGGGTCATGATGTAGACATCTTTGGGAGCCATTATTCAGCCTCTTCTCTAACTGGGCTCCACTGAGACAGCTCTTATCAAGAGATTACGGATAGGGCTTCCCTGGTGGCGCAGAGTTTGAGAGTCCGCCTGCCGATGCAGGGGACACGGGTTCATGCCCCTGTCCAGGAAGATCCCACATGCCGCGGAGCGGCTGGGCCCGTGAGCCATGGCCGCTGAGCCTGCGCGTCCGGAGCCTGTGCTCCGCAACGGGAGAGGCCACAACAGTGAGAGGCCCGCGTACAGCAAAAAAAAAAAAAAAAAAAAGATTACCGGCAGCCTCTGAGTGGCAAAGCCCTGGTCACTAGTTAGTCTTACTTAATCCCTCAACACATTCAACAGAAGTGATCAAGAAATTCTCTTCTCTCAGCTTCCATGACATCTAGTCTCTTGGTTTCCTCCCAACCACACTGACCATGTATGACTTTTTTTTGCTTGTTTTTTTTTTTGCCTTGCTTCCCTCCTGGCCATCTAAACATTGGTGAGACCCAGGGGCCCGGTGCTCATCTGTCTTCTCCATCTGTTCTTAGGTGACCCCACACAATTGATTATTTAACATTTCAGCTCTATGCTGATGATGCGCAAATGTATAATTCCAGCTCATACCTTTCCACAAAGACCCAAAATTGTATTACCTCTCTGCTTCCTTCTTGGTACATCTTCAATAAAATTTTACTCTTAAACAATCACAAACTTACAGAAAAGTTGAACTACAGTACAGAGCCCTTTATCTCTGAACCATTTTCTGGTGCCTCCGTCACCCCTAAATACTTTTGTATTTATTTCCTACAAACAAGAACACACTTCTATATAAACTACAATACAGCCTCACAATCAGGAACTCAACTTTGATACATGAATACCGTCTAATCCTCTGACCCTCTTCAAGCGTCACTGGTCATGCCCTCTCTGATTAAAAGGATCCGTCTCTCTAGAAGGTCTGTGTCTTTATTCCTGTGTTACCCCTAGGTTCTTCATGACATTTTTTTCCCCTTAAATTCCATATATATGTGTTACCGTACGGTATTTGTCTTTCTTCTTTCTGACTTACTTCACTCTGTATGACAGACTCTAGGTCTATGGGGAGGGGAAAGGGTGAGCTGTGACAAAGCGAGAGAGAGGCATGGACATATATACACTACCAAACGTAAGGTAGATAGCTAGTGGGAAGCAGCCGCATAGCACAGGGAGATCGGCTAGGTGCTTTGTGACCGCCTGGAGGGGTGGGATAGGGAGGGTGGGAGGGAGGGAGACGCAAGAGGGAAGAGATATGGGAACATATGTATATGTATAACTGATTCACTTTGTTATAAAGCAGAAACTAACACACCATTGTAAAGCAATTATACTCCAATAAAGATGTTAAAAAAAATTAGAAAAAAATAAAGTACTGCAAATAGGAATAAAAGGGTTAAAAACTAATACATTTAAAGTAGAATATAATCAACGGATAGTTCTTAAAAATAATACAATAGTTTTCAAATAGTGAAACTAAATTTAAAGTGCTTGAAGACATAGCTTATGGTTACTAAAGGAGAAAGTTGGAGGGGGCTTGGAGCTAGGGATAAATTAGGAGTTTGGGATTGGCTGATGCAAGCTAATGAGTATAAAATTGATAAACAGGGCAAAAAAAAAAGGATCTATCTCAAAGTCACAGATTGCATTTAGTTGTCATGTCTCTTTAGTTTCCTTTAGTCTTGAATGATTCCTCAGACTTTGACCGTCACAACTTAACCTCCGTGACTTTAGGAGACTAGGGCCAGAGATTTTGGAGAATGTCCCTCTCTCTGGTTACGCACATTTGACAGAAGTGTCACAGATATGGTATTGCTCCCTGTTGAGTGGTGTGGAATTTGACTTCGTTCCATCGTTGATGGTGTTTGATTGCATTGCTTGGTTAAGACGACCTCGCATTGCTTGGTTAAGACGACCTCTGCCAGTATTGGTCACTGTAAAGCTACTCTGGTTCCCTTCGTAATTAGTAACTATTTTTGTATCCCCACCCTCTAGGAACTCTTGGCCTCAGACTTCTCATAGCTCAGATCTCAGCCCAGATGTCCTCAGCTGAGAAAGTTCCTCCCAGACCAGCCAGGAAGCCTCCAGCTCACCACCTGTTGTTTTGTCTTCATGTCACTCTGCAGTTATCTTGTTTATTTATAGTTTGTACCACTATCACCCCAACCTCCCCACCCACTGGAACATAAGCTCCAGAGGACAGCAGGAACTTGGCTTGTGTCATATACTCTACTCACTCCAAAACCTACAAGAGTGCTTGGCATGGGTGGGTACTCAGTGAATATTTCTGAATAAATGAACAAATGTGTATTTTTAAAAATATAGTAGACTTTAGTTATGGGAAAATAGAGCATATAGTACAGAGATTTCCCACAGGCCTCTTCTCCTCCACACAGTTTCCCCTATCTTTAACATCTTAGGCTAGTGTGGTACCTCTGTAACAATTGATGAGCCAATATTGATACATTAATATTAACCAAATGCTGTAATAGTTTGTAGAATAGAATTCACTGTTTATGTTATGCAGTTCTATGGGTTTTGATGAAGGCATGATGTCATGTATTCACCTAGTCTGATAATTCCAGATTCTCTGTCACATCTTAATCTTGTTCTCAAGCTTACTCTGTCTCTTCAGATTGTGTTTTTCCTGCTTTTTTTTTTCCTTATACTTTTTGTAGAAAGTTGGACATGATGTATCAGATAACAGGAGCTGAGATAAATAATCTTTTACTATGAAGTGTCATGTTTATCTGGTTAAGAGTTAGTCTGTGTTTAATGCCTGCTGCGCCTGTAGGTGTCAGAGGCTTTGATTTCTTCCAGTATCTCCATTTTTTGTCTTCCTTGTTGTCTCTGGGTTTCCCTAGAAACTCTCTCTTAAATAGAGTTGTAATCCACTGGAGTCTTATAGGTGTGGTGGAAGGCTTTGTGGAGGGGAAACTTTCAATAATCTTAAAATTAAATTTCAGGGTTTGTTTTTTCTTTTTAATGAGCCTGAACCTCTGGACTGTGACCCTCAGAGGAGTTTCTTAGCCTCTGTCCCTCTGTTTTTCCTCCCCTTATGACAGGAAGGTTTGAGGGGGCTAAGTTGTCTAATCGCCTTTGAGCTGGGTGACAGTAGACTTGGCTAAAATAATTCCCCTTGAAAGCAGGCTTTTTTTTTTTTAAACAGAACACTCTCAGTGTATTTCAGATGGTTACTTTTCACCTCCCTGTGGCTAAATGGGAAGGAAACTTTCTCTTCCTTCTGGTGGGGCACCTGTGTGAAAGCTCAAGAAAGTAGGAGGACCCTGCTAAGACTGGGTCCCCAGGAGTTTTGGGGGTTTGTTTTGTTTTGTTTTGTTGAAATTTAGAGAAAAAATTTATTGAAGATCTGAAAAACAATTTCTAAAAGATTGACTTTTCCAGAAAACGGTAGCTACACAATGTATTGCGTCTATCATGTTAAAATGTGCATTAGACACAAATACGAAAACCATGAAACAAGCCACCATTCTCTGACAATCTGAGCAAAGATAAAATGCCTAAGGAACAACATAGATGACTTGCAAAGGACGGGGTCTTTACTGTCAGCACCATAAAAAAAGGGGGAGCACAAATGGACGAGTGTGTTCAGTTATACACACTGAATTGAACCTTAGGAACTAGCATTTTGTCATATAGTATTAACATATTATAAAGTGTGTAGTGTCAAAGGAATAAAACCACCAGCATTCAAAAGCAGCTTTGTCAACTAAGCAATAAAACACTCTACAGTACGTCTCTCTGTTGTCCATCATTGAATACACTGGTAGCAACTTTGAAATGAAAAAAAAGAAAAGAAAAGAAAAAAGGAGCTGTAACCCCTTTTATTTGCTGTTTAAAATCAAACAGAAAACAAACATCACTTCTGTTTACAGTAACATTTCCAAAGTGCATCATTTGTACAAGAGAAGCACTAAGAAACAAAAATGTGTTTACAGAGATCCAAACATGAGTGAGTATAAGCACCTCACACAGCTTTCCGATGGTATTCAGAAGCCACTTCATAATCACTGGCACTAAACAAAGTTGCAGAGTTCTTTGCCAGGTATTTTAGGAAATCATGAAGATAATTCAGTAATAAAGCAAGGCTCTTCTCATCCAGAGGTGTATAGGCCAACATTGCTCCGATACGTACAAATAATCTCAGTAGATGTGGCACTCCGTACACCGGGGACGTAGGCATATCGGGGTGATCTGTGAGAACTTCAGCATACTGTGGTCTCTCAAATTTGTAGAGTAGCTGGGTGCCCAACATTGCACTGAAGTATTCCTTTATCCCTGCCACAATTTCATTAACAGTATACTCATTATCTGTGTTTCCTCGAGATTCCTCATAATTTGCAAAATCCTCTAGAATGGAATCCACATTCTTCTTGGCAGGAAGATAAAAGAGCTGTTTTTGCCGGGTAATTAAGTCCTAGTCATCAACAAGCCATGATTTTAGTTCTTCAGGAATCTTTAACTTCAACTCTGTTCATGAATATTTCCTCATTTTCAACAATCGGGTCTCCTCGGGCCCTTTTCTTGTAGGAGGCTGAGGTGTCTCACTGGTGCTACCACCATCTCCATCTCCAGTTGTTTTCTGTTGGTTCTTTTTTGTTTTCACGTCAACACTTTTCTGTTGCAGACCAGAAGTCTCCTTTCCAGGGGCAGCCCCTCTCATCTTCCCCTCTGCATACTGCTCCTGGCTGGCTTTTTGAAGTTCTTGTTGTTTCTGCAAATTGGTGTCCGCGTATTTGAGTACTCCGCTTTCTGGAACCCATTCATCTCGATTTTTATTCCAACCACTGTAATGTATAAAGTATTTCACCCGTTTATCCTTTATGACCACCTATACACACTTTGCTTCATAAAGAAGAGGTCCACGGAAGCACAGCACTCTCTCATCCTCCTGGAATTTAGGCTTCCGGTCCTGCTTCGGCACCAATTTTAAGTGATTGCCGCCCCCTCCTCCTTCTCCCACCATCTCGACGACTACTGTCCCCTACTCTCTACCCCGCCCAGCTCCGCGTCAGACACGCCTTCAGGCACCTCCAGCTCTACATCCGGGCCGATTTTTCCCCAGGAGTTTGTTGCGGAGCACAGGCTCCGGACGCGGCAGGCTCAGCGGCCATGGCTCACGGGCCCAGCCGCTCCGCGGCATCTTCTCGGACCGGGGTACGAACCCATGTGTCCTGCATCGGCAGGCAGACTCTCAACCACTGCGCCATCAGAAAAGCGCCCCCCCCCGCCCCGCCCCGGGAGTTTTTAACTCTCAAGCTAGTCCATGCTCAGCCTCCAGCAGTAAGTCAAGCACGGTTTGTTTTCCTGTTTTCTGAGGCTTCTGCTCCTTGTCTACTGATTCTCTGCATTTGCCCGTCTCTCCAGTTTTGGGGGCTGCAGTTTGCCCTGTGACCTCCATTCACTAATGGATCTAAGAAGAGTTGATTTTACCATTGGTTCAGCTTTTCTCTTGTGAAGAGTGGAGTGACAAATACTAAACTCTTTACATCTTGGGGTGGACAGCATTTGTTTTTTGTTTTTGTTTTTTTTTTTAATTTTCAGCTGTGTTGGGTCTTTGTTGCTGCACGTGGGCTTTCTCTAGTTGCAGAGAGCGGGGGCTACTCTTTGTTGAGGTGCGCAGGCTTCTCATTGCGGTGGTTTCTCTTGCTGCGGAGCATGGGCTCTAGGCGCGTAGGCTTCAGTAGTTGTGGCACGGGGGCTCAGTAGTTGTGGCTCGTGGGCTCTAGAGAGCAGGCTCAGTAGTTGTGGCACACGGGCTTAGTTGCTCCACGGCATGTGGGATCTTCCTGGACCAGGGCTCGAACCCATGTCCCCTGCATTGGCAGATGGATTCTTAACCTCTGTGCCACCAGGGAAGTCCAGCATTTGTTTTTAAGCGAATCTTTTCCCTGATTGTATAAGTAAAAATTTTTACCTAGAAAATTTAGACAGTAAAAAGAAAAAAATAATCATATATAATCACCCAATCTTCAATTAGTCATAGTTAACATTTTGATATATTTTTAGTTGTGACATATGCATATGTCTTTATAAAAAGGTACATGCAATTTTGAATTGGCTTTCCTCCACTTTCAGAGACTATTTCTGCATCTTCTCTTAAACTGCTGCTGAAAATATTTTCAATGTTGAATGTCTTTTGTGAGGACCAAGGCCCCATGATGAGTTCCCGTCGGGTTTTATGGGACTGGTGGGAACTCTGTTCCTCTTGAATGAAGAGTAAGGGTAACATGTGAAGCAGTCTGACATCCTCTTATGATCGTCTCTGTGCCTTTCGTACAGAGGGGCAACAGCCAATGTTAGTTAATTTGATGGATGAAAATGTTCTTTTTTAACTTCTACAAAAAGTGTGAAACATCGTACTCCTTCCTTGTCAGAAAACTGAAAGCGAAACTGAATTCTCAATTAGAATTACCTAGATGGTTAGTTGTGTTTTCTTTTTCTTCTCCTCCTTCAAAAGGATTTTAACATGTATATTTCAGTAGCTTTAATGTTTAAAATATACATACATTTGGGACTTCCCTGGTGGTCCAGTGGTTACGAATCCGCCCTTCCATTTCTGGGGGCACGGTTCCAACCATGGTTGGGGTACTAGCATCCTGCATCTGGCATGCCCCTGGGCACGGCCAAAACATAAATAGAAATAATTTTTTTTAATTTACATACATTTTACTGAAAGCTACCTCATGTTCTATTTTGGAAATTGATGGGATATAAATGATAGGTAAACAAAATAATGAGGGACTGTCTTTCCTCTCTACCTACCCCCAAAGACGTTGATCGGTGGAGGACTGGGCAACCAGGAGCACAGATGAAAGACCCACAGAGAAGGGGGAGGGAGCCAATATTTACCATGTTTACAAAGTTCTGCTTGAGCCTGGAACTATACCAAGCTTTTACGACTCAATGATAGCTATTTTTATCCCTGTTTTATTGATTGGAGAATTATGATCTGAGCAATTTGTGGAACTAGTAAAGAGGGGGTTGTGCAGGAGAGAGCCCGTTCGGTCTTTCGTTCATTCATTCATTCAACACATTTTTATTGAGTAGATTAAATGTGCTAGGTATTGTTCTAAGTGACAGGCACTGTTCCAGCCCTGCTGTAAACACAACAGCCAAAATCCTTTCTCTCTTCCCCAGTGGAGCTTACATGGAAGAGGGGTGGCGGCGGAAGGCGCCGTCTTAATAAATCTGGGTAAATTACCAAGATCTGGTGTCCCCGCCCCGCCCAGGCCCGAGCTCTCCGCTGAGGGCCGGCGCTCGGCGCGCGCACCCGCACTAAAGACTTGCTCCACCTTTCGGGGAGGAGACCCCGAGGACCTATCCGGGGCGTCCTCGGAGCGGTTGAGGGCCACCACCCCGCCACTTCTCTCGCCTTTGCCCTACGACAGCCGTCACTGCCGAAGGGGCCGCCAGCTGCGCGCATCCTGGTCGCGAGCGCCGACCAGGGGTGCGGAGGGGTGGCGGCGGAACCCGGCTGCGGAGGGTGCGCCCGAGGCTGGCACCCCGAGGACAACGGCGAGGCCAAACAGCCGAGGTAACGTGGGGCTACTGGGGTTGCGGGGACAGGGGGCGGGGACCGGGCGAACGCCGCCTCCCCGCAGCCGCTTCCCGGAATCCCTCTCCAGATTTCTGTCTCTCCCGCGACCCGGACTCCACGGGCTCCCGCGGACGCTCCGGGCCGGGGTGGGGGGGTTTGCCGCCGCCCTTCTCCCGGGGGCCGCCCCCTGCCCACGCCCCCCGCGACCCGGCGGGTCGTTGGAGTGGGTCCACTGACGGGCCCCCGCGGCCGCGCTGCCCTCGGCCCTGGCCGGCCGTCCCGCGCTCATCGCCCCTCCTGGGAGCCGTCTTCACGCGCCCAGCCCTGCGGCTCCACCACCTGCCACACCGAGGGTGCGGGCCGCTGCGAGATGAGAGCCACTGTCAAGTTCAAAAGTAAAACGCCTCTCGATCCACAGCGCCTTGCAAAACTGGGTTACCGGCTCGGGTCTCCGGTCCGGGGTTTTCCGCACGCCCTCCAAGAGAGCAAACTGACTTTAGCCATCCCTTGTTCGCGGGCGAAAGAGGGTCACGGAGGGGCCACCGGAGCTGGAGTGTCCTATGTCCTTTCAGACCCATCGCTTGGAAGCTGGAGGGAGGACGGGGCGATGGGACAGCGTCGCGGGGACAGGAGTGGGTCCCCCGCCAGGGTCGGGAAGGAATGAGGAACCGGGTGCGAGTCGACGCTCGCGTTTCAACCCTGACCAAAGAAACCAGTTAAACCCAGTTAATTGGATCCATCAACCCACTTGTGTGGCTAGCGATGGCTTTGAGAAACTCTAGATGTCCCGTCTGTCTGTCTCTCTCTTTTAATGTTTGTTTGATTTCCTTGCTTTTGTTTGGCAAAAAGTCTTAGAAACTGAGCAGAACGAGGTGGGAGGTGCAGAGGCAGGTGCAGCCAGCGAGAGGGCTGGAGTCCCCCCCTCCCCCAGGTGTCACACTAACTGACCCCGGCAGCTGAGACCAACAGGCCTTCCGTCGCTTGTCCCGCATCTTGGACAGGTTTCAAAGTATCCTCCACCCTACCGTTCTGGCTTGGAGACAAAAGGGGTGGAAGCGAGGCCATAGCAAAATTTGCTCTAAAGAAAATGTTTCCTAGTAATATGCGCATCTGTGATAAGGTTTGACCAGTTTGTCGCAGGAAATGACTTGATTCCCAACCACTGCACCACCAAGGAAGTCCTAGTTCTCTTGTTTGAAAGCATGGATCGGTAAACAGGGTCGAACAGTTAGAATGCTGTGAACAGATCATATTCCAACTTCCTGATGTCTTGTAATTTTCTTTAACTTTAGAGGGATATTTTAGGGAGCTATTCTTTCTTATGGAAATCATTTAAATGTCAACAATTTCTTCAGCCTTTGCTTCAGTTTTTTTTCCAAGTAAAATTAAATTTAGACAGAAACATCTGTGTGAGTGTGTGTGTTGTGTGTGTCTATGCACAGAAAGATCTCTGGGATTCTGTTCACCTAATGTTAATGACGGAAATATCAGGATACTGGGATTTTACTTTTATACATTATTTTTAATTTTTTTAATGAGCGTGTAGAAGTATTTTTACCAAAACAAGACATAAACTAGAAACAAATATGCCAAGATGTAAACAATGGTTGGTGCTTGGTGGTAAAAATAAAGATGATTGTTACTTTCTTCTTTGTGCTTTTTTTTGTATATATTTTTTTAATATCCAGGAGAAAAAGTATGTAGTTTTATTTGTAGAGTCTTTCTGAATCCATTCATTCGTTGATTAGCAAAGATGCGCAAGGTGTCAGGCTGTGCTGGGTAGGAGAAAAGACAGCATTCTGCTCTCTACCAGGAGAATAGGGGGCAGCAATTCCCTGAGGGTTGTCTGTCTGTCTGTCTGTCTGTTTAGGAGGAGTTGAAATTCAGAGAAGAATCACTTTGCCCAGGTTGCATCTCTTTGAGCTGGGCCTTAAAAATGGATAGTTTTTTGTTTGGGTAGCAATGGCAAGGATTGCTGGGTGGGGAGTCGGGGAGGGGGCAGGGTGGGTGGTGATGGGAGTGTCAGAGCAGGATGTGATGTGTTGCCCAGAGCTCCGCACTTGTGTGGGACAGTAGTGGGAACACTGGAAAGGCTGGTGGCAGCCTTGAATTCAACCTAAGCCTTTGGTTTCTTGTCAGGCAGCAGTGAACTACAGGCTGGGCTGGTGGCAGAATTTGCAAGGCCCAGAGCAAAATTAAAATGCAGGGCCCCATTGGATTAAAAAGTAGGAAAAAGTACCACCAAAGGTACTAAAATATAAAGCTTTTTCTTTTCTTCAATGGTGTCTCTCAACTTGCCCTTTTTTTTTTCTATTGAAGATCATTCTAAGTAAAAAAACATAAATGTAATTACTAGCATGAATCTTACCATTCTCCTTTATATTGTGCAAAAGCCAGATCTAAGTGCGAACGTGAGCATTTAATCCAAGTGAAGAATCACCGAATTACAACTGGCATTTCATAGCACACAAAACAGCAGACTTGAATTCAAGCTAGAAACACATTAAAAAGTCCTCCTGACTATCACGCTATCAGGTCTCACCCAGGGTTTTCTAGAGAAATCCAAAAGATTCCAAGTCAAAATTGCCACCTACCACCCATGAGCTATCCAGGCACCTCAACTTATCCCATAATATTGTATCCATTCAGAACATCCACAGAGATATCTTTGTGAGATGTGATGTCATCTCCCATCATTACTCCTCAGCAGAGGGCCTGCACGGTTGTGGACGTTCCCTAGGTGATGGGCGCACCAGGGTTGTAGAATGCCACTTTGCGTGTGACTCCCTTGTTATCTGGTCATCTGTCTTGTGGCCTCTGGTTCCTCTGTTTTGTTCTGATGGTATCACACCTTTGCCTTTGTTCTGCATCTGCAAAACCTTCCCTGTCTTCAGCAGCTGAGAAGTACACACACACTACTACACAATTAGAAATCCTGCTGTCCTGCGCTGGGCCAGGGGACGCCTCTTCCCTCTCTTTGTTCCTGGTGACTCATACTCCACTTCCAGTTAGGCTTCTGGTACTAGATGCTTGCTTGCTTGGAAAATCTAATTTCCCATCTTGGCATCCTGCCTGGATTTGTTCATGAAGCTCCTTAAAACTCTCCCAGACTCCAAACAGATCAGGCTTCCTGAAGCTCTCGTTACTCTCATCACTGTAGCCGGGCCGGCTTCAGTCCCCAGGGGCCCTGCATGTAGAAGAGTCCCACACTTGGTTGATTGCTCTCCTGTGGTTGTCTTGAAATTCTTAATCATTTTATCTTTGAACTTGTGTTTTGTTAGTGAAATCTGGTGGGACAATGGAACACACGGCAGGCTTGGAGTCTCAGTTCACACTTGGGTCTTACTCGCCCCTTCTCTGCAGGATGGGGATCCTGCCTGGCCTCTCTCTCTACACCCCTTGACTGTTGACACTCTTCATGGGGGCAGCAGCTGGGTTGCATCCAGTGGGAGACTCCCATGTTGCACTGATGCCCACCTGGCATGTGTACAGGGAGGGTAGGCTAGGCAGACTGGAAGCTGCCCCTGGCCCGCCTCACCCAGGGCATGGCTAGCTGGTCCATCGCGGGTGAAGTTTCTAGGTCAGCCTTGATTCAGGTACATAGCGTGGCCAGGAGCAGAGGTTTAAAGACACTTCAGCGTCACCAGCACGCCGTGGATTGGGATGGCAGATCCTTGGAAAGGGGAGACTCAGGGTTTGATTTTCCCAAGCCCATCCCAGGCTGGTGTGCTGGGTGGCAACAGGAGAGGGTTCCCAGCATCCTTCAGGTGCAAGTGCATGTGTGCACCTGTGGGGAGTGGCACTGGCCCCGAGTATCCCTGTGCATGAGAGAGTGCTTCTTGAGCTGGCTGTGTGCCTGGGGGAACCCCCTCTTCCTCCTTGCTACCTTCCTGAGTCTGGTTTGCTTCTTGAGTTTGCTACTTCAAGGCATGCTCCCATTTTCATTTTGACTCGGGGCTTGATACTGCCTCCGTGTTTTGGGGGACTGAAGAACACCCAGTTGTTTGGATGGAGGGAGACGAAAGCTCCGAGGGAGAGAAGGAATGAGACCGATTGGGGGGTTCCTTAAAATGTTTGAAGAATTCCTTTCTCACCTTGGAGGGAGGAAGACTTTCTAGCTGTAACTCAAAATGCAGGTGCTAAGAAAGAAAATACCTTTAAATCTGAAAGCATAGAACCCAGAAGTTTCTGCATGGTTTAAAAAACACAGATAAAAATACAAAATAAAAAAAATAATTAAAAAAACACAGATAGCACGGGCAAATCAAAGGACAAGTGACAGAGAAAAGTGACAACGGCAGAGAAAAATTAAAAAAGACGTGATTCATATCACAAAGGGCCAGTTTCCCTCATACTTTAAAAGCTCCTTCGAACCAATAAGAAACAAAAGCAACAGCTCAATAGAAAAATGGACAAAGATACAGACAGATAACAAGAAAGGAAATAGCTCTTCCATCTATGAAAACATGCTCAATCTTACCCAGAATAAGAGAAATACAAAATGAATATTAGTCCGAAGACAACTTTGCATTTATGAATTTAATTTTTAGAAATCCAAGAACTTGATGGTTATCACGATCATAATCACTACCCATCCCCACAAGCACTTCCTTTGTGGGGAAGCAGAAATTCTCGCACGTCGCAGGCAGTTGTGTACATTGTTACAGCCACAAGTGGCGAGAGTGTGACTGTTTCGATCAAAATTACAAATGCAGGGACTTCCCTGGTGGTCCAGTGGTTAGGACTCTGTGCTTTCATTGCAGAGGGCACGGGTTCGATTCCTGGTCGGGGAACTAAGATCCCACAAGCCACACGCCGTGCGGCCGAAAAAAAGCAGGAAAAATTACAAACGGCCCCTTTGTGCCAGGTCTCTTCTGTCTGCCCCTGCAAACCCAGCCTCCACCTTGCCCACCCTTTCCTGTGCCCTGGGATCCTGTCTTGTATGGGTACAGCTGCCCGCAGCCTTGTCCTGTGACTTCTGATTGGGTTCAGCCAATGGGGAGCCCCAGGTAAGAGAAGACAGTGAGGAACGTTTATCCCTCAGCCCCCTCGCTGCACAGTCACCTAGGGTCGGCTTACATCCTAGCTCCTCACACAGGATTCTCTCCTTCCAAATTCCAGTGTTGATATCTTCCCCCTGCGCCTCAAGCCCAGGATGGTAAGAACCCCTGCTGTTGTTAGTTCAGATACTACACTCTTCCTTATGGTTGGCCTGCATCTGGCTCACACATTTGTAAATAGTCCCTTGATTAAAATCTTCCTCAAATTATCCTAACTTGAATGTGCTGTTTCCTGCTGGGACCCTGACTGATACACCCTCTGGCCTAGCAATCCTACTTCTGGAATCTTTCTCACACTTAGACTTGACATGTGCAGAATAAGGCATTTCCAAGATTATCCATTGCAGAAACAGTTGGCAGCCACTCAGATGTTCGTCGTGGGGACTGATTATATAAATCATGGTATGTCCATAGAGCAGACTATGCAACTATTTAAAAACACAAGGAAATTCTCTTTGGTGCTGATGTAGAAAGATCTCCCCAGTATATTTTTAAGTAGAAAAAGCAGGAATTGGACAGGGAATGTATATGCTATCTCTGTGTAAAAAAAAAAAAGGGCTGGGGGGGGATAAGAGTACATGTTTGTTTTTGCTTATGCATGAAGATATTCTGAAGAACTCACCAAAAAAACAAATAAAAATAGTTTTCTGATGGAAGCAAGACTTTTCACTATTTACTTTTTTGTATGTTTAAAATTTTGGAACCAAATGACTATGTTATCTGTTCAAAAGTTAAATTTAAAATTTCTACCTGCCTAGGTAGGGAATTGGTCCCAGAAGCTGAGGTAAAGCTGCTCCTGTAATGGGGTAAATGGTCCAGCTCCCAGAAGGGCCTGGAATCAGGAATCTCCTGCTGATCTTTCATTGTCTTGTCTTTGCCCATTATCTTTGCAGTTTAATTAGACACTTCAGAATTTTGATCACCTAATATTGATTGCTTTTCAGATGTGAAAGTAAAGAAAGGACATATAAAATAACAAAGATGGTTTTGAGCCAGAATGTCTCAGCGGTTGGACCACTTAATTTGTATCCCATGGGTAAGTGTTACTTTTCTCATAGCTCCATTGCCAGGGACCCTGTTAGGGAGTAGCCAATTGATTTCCCTGCCTTGAGGATCCAGTATCAGCTGCGCAGCCGCATAGCACAGGGATATCAGCTCGGTGCTTTGTGACCGCCTGGAGGGGTGGAATAGGGAGGGTGGGAGAGAGGGAGACGCAAGAGGGAAGAGATATGGGAACATATGTATATGTATAACTGATTCACTTTGTTATAAAGCAGAAACTAACACACCATTGTAAAGCAATTATACCCCAATAAAGATGTTAAAAAAAAAAAGAGCCAATTGGAACGTAGATAGGAAACAAACGTTAATGGTTTGATTCACAATGGGTTTCTGCCCTACTGTTGTTTTAGGAAAACAAACAAATAATAATTAACTTAAGGCTCAATAATGAACGGGGTTAGCCTCACTGTAATTTGAAGAGTAATTTCCCTTAATACCCTCATTCTAATCCAGGGTGGAGTTTATCACTCTATTCCTACTTTGGAAAGAGGCCAGACGCCTTATCTCCCTCCTCAACACAAAACCAAAAAGTCATCCCTGAACTTTGGTTTCCACACTTCATTTATTATTGATTTCTTTTTCCATAGCCCTATTCATGTGTACCTTTTCTTTACCATTCTTTTGATTCTATTTCAGTGTCATCTGTTCCATAGTTTATCAGTAGGGTAGCCATGAGTTGGTCACTTCTCCCCAGACAAGTGCCGTGCATTGGAGAGTATATGACAGCCTTGTTCCCCCACCTACTAAAAATGCCCCTAACCCGCCCCCCGACTCGCCAAGTTGTGGTGACATCCAGGAAACAAATGAGAATCCCCGCTTCCCATCACCAAGACCTTTCTTCTTCCACCAACCCTGGTAAATATCTTTACCTTGGAAATCCTTTAATTAGCAACATGCTTATTCATATTGTGAGAATTGTTCCAGACAGATGACTGCTTCTCAGGACAGTCCCTCAACCAGCCAACCCTCATGACTAGGATCAGCTCCCAAACATCTTATTTTGGATCCGGTCAGGACGAAACATCCTTAGACAACGAGCTGCTGATACCAAAGTCAGCTCTCTAAGAACCGTTTACTTGGGCTTCCCTGGGGGCGCAGTGGTTGAGAGTCCGCCTGCCGATGTAGGGGACACGGGTTCGTGCCCCAATCCGGGAAGATCCCACGTGCCGCGGAGTGGCTGGGCCCGTGAGCCATGGCCGCTGAGCCTGCGCGTCCGGAGCCTGTGCTCCGCAACGGGAGAGGCCACAACAGTGAGAGGCCCGCGTACCGCAAAAAAAGAACCGTTTACTTGAGCTTTTTTTCTTTAGCGCAAGGAAAGTCTCAATCCAATATAAATACATCTGTGAGGAAGAATCCCAGACTCAGAGTAGCAATCGTAAATTGAACCTGGTGAAAGTGTTGTTGCTTGTCTAACATGTTTTTCTTCTTCCCAGTGCACATCAGCCTCATGTTTGGTATTTCGTATGTTTTGCCTGGTAAGAGATTTTTCTTGGCTTGACAAAATTTTGTGTAAGGGTCAGAGTGTTGGAGTGACCATTTAGAAGTCAAAAGTGTGGGAAATATGATTCCTGATCCCAGATCTGTTGCCATTTTGTTTGAATCTTTTTCCTCAAATACTTTCCTCCTGGGCTTCCCTGGTGGTGCAGTGGTTGAGAGTCCGCCTGCCGATGCAGG
Organism: Globicephala melas; assembly: GCF_963455315.2. Taxonomy (NCBI): domain Eukaryota; kingdom Metazoa; phylum Chordata; class Mammalia; order Artiodactyla; family Delphinidae; genus Globicephala; species Globicephala melas. Next base: position 11,791,217 of record NC_083317.1, on the reverse strand, counting down.
GGACACGGGTTCGTGCCCCGATCCGGGAAGATCCCACATGCCGCGGAGCGGCTGGGCCCGTGAGCCATGGCCGCTGAGCCTGCGCGTCCGGAGCCTGTGCTCCGCAGCGGGAGAGGCCACGGCAGTGAGAGGCCCGCGTACCACAAAAAAAAAAAAAAAAAACTTTCCCTGTTAAAGGAGAATTTAGCCAATACTGGCTTTCACATTTGTCTCATAAAACAATTATAAGAAATTAACACTAGAGTTAATCTTTAAACCCGTTAAAAGAATATTCACCTCTTAATATTCTCACTAATAGAAGAATGAGGAGACACAGACTGTACCAAACAAAAAATCATCCAGAAATAATTTCCCATTAATTTGCATTCTTCCACCTGTTACCTGGTACCTGGTACCAGATAAGGGAAAACACATTTTTTTAAACTAAATTTCTTACCTACATATAAACCTGTCCACAGAACATCACTATGCATTAAATATGTATCCAGCCTTGTGATGAGTCCTGGGGGATGAAGATTTAGAAACCAAAAAGCCAAGGCCCAGGTCCTAACCACAGGAAACTTTAACCGTATAAGGCAGGGTTTGACAAATGTAGCTGTGAAGTCTCCTTTGCTGCTGCCACTTCCCAGCTACCTAACATTACATAACTCAACTTCTCAATTTCACAGTCTGTAAAATGGGTTTGTTCATAGCACCTATCAATACTTCAGCATAGGCTTGGGGATGAAATGGAAGATTCAATCTGGACACACATTCTCCCTCTCCTCTCTGTGATGGGGAATTCAGAGGAGGGAGAGCTTGCCATGGGCCAAGCTACTTAGGGGGACTGGAGGAGGGGTTGAGGGTTGACTTGAGAGGATGGGGTGGCCCAGGATGACATAGGTTGTTTTGATGCAAACAGCCGCTGAGAGTCAGTGATAATTGGGTGAGCCCAAATTCTGTTTACAAGTGCTGAGTTCCTGTTTCCTAAGCTTGTCCACCCTGACAACGTGTTGCTTATCTATTAATCGTATTAATAGATTATCGTGTCCAGCCAAACCAGTTCCTTCTGTGTTTCCAAGATCCCAGGGCTCTTGGGAGGGCTTCTCTGCTAGAAGCGTCGGGCTCCAGATCCCAAGGGACAGTTTGAACAGTGGCCGAGGTACAACGCTGGGCTCCAAATTTCAATCTCTGTTTCTTTTTTTTTTTTCTCCTCTTGTTCCCTTTAGATTTTTCAGATGAATCTTGCACTTTAAAGATGACATTACGAAATTTGCAGTCAGTCTTATCATGGGAATTAAAAAACCATTCACTTGTACCAACCCACTATACATTATGGTACACCATCATGAGGTTGGTTTGACATTTCATTTTTCTCTTGCTAAATATATTATCTTTCTATAATGTGGGGAGTGGGGAAGAGGTGATCTTACTTGTGATAGAGCTTTTCTCTCTCTCCCCCTCTTTCGCCCCTTCTCAATTTCGGTTTCTTAATCAGAGCTTTAAAAGTCTAAAGACAAAAGACCCATCCATTTTTAATTACACTGAATACTTGAACAACGCAAAGTTATTTTTGACAAAGCTTGCATTTAGAACCAAAGCTGATTTCTACATGTCAAAGCCTCAGAAGCAAAATAATTATTGTGTCTGTTTGTCACAATTATTTCTCTAACTCAGTAAGTCTGGGTGTTGAAAAGTGCCGCATTTTCTGAGGACAGAAGTCCAAAGATCTGGTGACCATATTGATGGGTTGTGTTTACTTTCCTTTACTCAGGGAGGCATGTGGCACGTCAGAAAGCTGCGTGGTCCAGACTAAGACAGGCCCAGGTCCAAAGTCTGGCTTGGTCACTAACCCACGCAGAGTGCAGCCTCTCTGTGCTAATCTTCCTACTTAGGGGTTGCTGAGGGACTCATGACCTAATGGATGGAGCCCTCTTTGGCTCTCTTCTTCCCACGTCTAACAATCACCCTCCTAAGCCATTACTTTGATCCAGTAGCCCTTCGGGGTGTCCTTTTGTTGGCTGTTTATTTGGCTTATAGCTCTTTGCTGCTGCTGACTGACCCACTGGAGGGCCTCTTGTGGGTTTCTCTTTGGTACCTGCTAAAGTCGTTAAGTTTCTCCCTGCGTTAGGCAGTCACATGTATCACCCACCTACCTCTCTGAAGCTTAAGAGAGCAGATGTCTGTGTTGTCCCCATATAGCACAGGCTGACTTAGGACTGGACTATGTGGTCCTCAGCCAGAGAGAGAGGGGTTCTCAGCGAGGGGCATTCATGATTGTCTGTAGGGGCCGGGAGATCTGGGGCCTCTGCCATGAACGCCCAACATTTGCTCGTTCTTTCATACAGCAAATATTTACTGAGCACCTACTACATGCCAGGGGTCAAACCATGAACCAAAATCCCTGCTCTCTTGGAGCAGACATTCTGAAAGTAGGCAGAGATATCAGTAAACAAAGATATAATGGGGCAGGCGGTGGCAAATGGTATGAAGAAGAGTAGAGACAGGAAAGAGGGATCAAGAGAGAGGGGTGGAGGGCACAGGGTAAGGTGTGCCATTTGAAATAAGGTTGTGAGGGCAGATGACAACACAGGGACATTTGAGCAGAGCTAGACGAGAATGTGGAAGTGGGGCTTGCAGTTAATGGTTTCTTGTCCCATAAATGCTAAAGTTTTCTTTTACCATTTCTTTGCCTTTCAAAGTAAACAGGAAGATATGAAGATCGTTGGGGACTGTACAAATATCACAAGATCATTCTGTGACCTAACAGATGTGTGGGTAAACATGACAGAGATGTACATCCCCAAAGTGGTTGGATTCAGAGGGAACGCAGAGCTGGTCAGTTGTATGGGCTCTTTCTTCCTGGCAATGGACAGTGAGTCAATCTTGTTTATTATCTTCATCATCATCACCAAGATCATCGTTATGTGCTTTGCCATGAAGTTGGAAGTTCTACAGAGGTGTTTTAGATGCAGGGCTAAGGTTCACCTCCTGGCCGTGCTACTTCCAACTCTGTAACCGTGGAGTGGTGACTTTTCTTCTCTGAGCCTCCGTTTTCTTCTCCAAAAAGTGGAATGCTAACCTGTCCTTTGCATCCATGCCTGTACGAGGCAGGCATTCAGGCAGTAGTAGCTGCTGTTTTTCTTTTGAATTTATTTTTTATTGAAGTATAGTTGATTTACGATGTTGTGTTCATTTCTGGTGTATAGAAGCTGCTACGTTTTGCGTTGTTTCACAGCCCGACAGGAAGTGGGGAATGGAGTTCGGATGGCCTGTAAGAGCTGTCACAACTCCTTGGGCCAATGTTTTCCTAATACTTCAGCCCCTGCCCCAGATCAGAGCCCAGTAGCTCTTGCACGTGTGAACGCCCAGGTGTGTGCGCACGCGGGGCCCAGACTCAGAGAAGACTGGATCCCGAGAGCGGGTCTGCCCTCTCTTTCTTTCCCTACAACTGGAGTCAGCTCCCATTGGCACTTGTGTTAACAGCTCCAGAGCAGCTGGCAGTGGCTCTCAGCCAGACTCCATCACTTCTTCAGTGTCCTGATCTGCAGCCTGTTTCCAAGAGAAAGATTCGACTTCAGGGTCCTGTTACAGGCTGTGTAGGTGTATACTCTCATATATGTGCTTAGCAAAGCACGTATTCAGATGACAACTGAATCCTGCTGTGGCAAACTTAGATACTTATGAGATTCTCTGGAATTGTGGACTTGCCTATTTGTGTATGTGTCCACAGAGAAAAGAAATAGCCCAACTTATAGAACATGGTACTCAGACCATTAAAGAATGTATATTAAAAGAGTAATGAGATCTCATTTTTCAAGACTCAAAATGGTAAATATTAAAAGTATGTAAATACCCAGATTTAGAGGAAATGCAGGGAGCGTGCTTTGACAGCCTTTCTGAAGGTATTTGGCAGTACGTATTGAAAAGCTTAACATGTGCCTGCTCTAATCCAGAATTCCTCTAATAATTTGTCCTAAAGAAATGATTACAGCCAAATGCAAAGATTGAGCTCTAAGAATTAGAGCTATAATCTATACTCATTGATGTATAGATTCTATTCAGAAAACTTAGAGCCAATCTAAATGTTCAAAAGAGTGAATTAGTTAAATCATGGGACAGCCGCTTAGTGGAATAGAATTAGCTGTGAAAAACTATGATGAAGAATCAGGGTCAGTGACTTTCTATAAAGGGCCAGAGAAGAAACACTTTGGACTTTGTGGGCCATGTATGGTCTCTGTCACATATCCTTCATTTGTTCACAACCCTTTCAAAAATAACAACCATTCCAAACCTGCAGGCTGTGCAGAATCTAACCCACGGGCCCTAGTTTGCCAGGTAATGATGTAGATAAACATACATTAATATGTTTATGAAATAAATTAAGTGAAAACATATACCATGCAAAACAGTGTAAGAAGGACTTAATTTTAGTTTAGATGTGTGTGTGTGTGTACACTCGTTCAGTTTTTATATGTGTAGCTATACTTATACACGTACAGCATGGACAAAAGAGGATTAACCACATTCAGAGGCAATCCTATCTGTATTTTCTGATATTTCTGCAATGTTTATGTGTTATTATTATATGAGAAGAAGTCATTTTCACTCTTGTGTTTAGAATACAACCTGAACATTGGGGAAATACTGACTTTCATCCCCAAATCTGTGTTCCATTTCTTGTGGTAATAGTGAACAAATCACTTCACTTTTATTGTTCTCAGTTTTTCACCAATAAAAAGAATATATAACCCACACCTCAACGAGGGCCACGGGGAATTAAAAGACAGTTGTAAAGAGGTATGGTTGTATCATGACAGTGGTATCATTACGGTTATGCTGTTTATTGACTGACCTTGGGGTTTGTTTTGTTTTCTAAGCACTGCCTTTGGACCCACCAGAGTTTGAGATTGTTGGTTTTACAGACCACATCAGTGTCAATGTGAAATTTCAGTCTGTCGCTCCCAAGATACTAAATGAGGAAGAATTACAGTTTTACTTAGCATTAATTGAAGAACAATCAGGGGGGACCGTTAAGAAGGTAAGTGGTCAAAACAGTACTGAGTTGGCAATGAATACATTGCCAAAAAAATAAAAATCTGTAATGATTTGAACAATTAAAACTGAAGGGTCTAGGCTTCCGTGTGGTCTGACTTCAGGAAGGAGGTCTCCGTAGTTTCTCTATAAAGGGAAGGAGAGAGATGCTGTGGTAGCTGGAGGAAAAAGTGAGGTCGAGGGAGGGACTCTTTAAGATGGAAGAAATGACAGCATGTTCGTGTGAAGAAGGCATGTTCCGGGGCGTGCATGGCAGGGAGCAATGTCTGGGGGAGGAGATGAGAGTGGACGGAATCTCATGAGCACGAGAGGAGCAGGGACTACGCCTACGCGTCACAGTGGGAGGGAACTTCCGGTGAAACAGGCAGCAAACGTTGCCGACTTAAAATCACACGATGGCCGCAACTATGCCAGGTATGCAACCCAGAGGTTCTGACTCTCCACTGTCGGTTTGCAGTTTCCCTTCGAGGACAGCCCTCTCACCATGACACTTGTGGTTTCTGTCCTTTTTCTTCCTCATTGCTTGTTTTCCAGGCATGAGCTTTTAGTTTGCTACGGGGGCGGGGTGTTCAAAAATAATTCCTCCTCCTTTCAAATATAAACTTGCAGAAAAATATTATTATAGAAGGCTGTATTTGAGCTGGTGGAAATCCTCATTTATAAAACTACTGGTAAGGATGTACTTTGAAAACTATAAAACATTATACAAAAGTTATTCTTCAGGAAAGAACCTTCAGATCATCTCTTTAATTCCAAAATGGAACAGAAGTAGCTGGGGAAGAAGAGGCAAAGTGTTTTTAAGGAGAAGACAGGGAAACTAGACATCAGCCTCAGTTCTGCCACAGATAAGCTGTGTGGCCTTGAGGAGGTTACTTAACCACTCTGAGTTGCAGTTTCCTCACCTGGAGAATGGGAATAATGCCTGCTTTGCAGACTCTTTTTTTTTTTTTTTTTTTTTTTTTTTTTGCGATACGCGGGCCACTCACCGCTGTGGCCTCTCCCGTTGCGGAGCACAGGCCCCAGACGCGCAGGCTCAGCGGCCATGGCTCACGGGCCCAGCCGCTCCGCGGCACGCGGGATCCTCCCAGACCAGGACACAAACCCGCGTCCCCTGCATCGGCAGGCGGACTCTCAACCACTGCGCCACCAGGGAAGCCCTGCAGACTCTTTTGATAATCAAATGAGTTAATATGTATAAAAGCAGTTTCTGAAGTATAGACACGTATCATTAATGAAACAGGATAATCTTATTTTCTTATTTTTGCAAGATTATCTTACTGCAAACATGACAGCATGGAGACCTTTATTCCTCATTGGGACTTTTTCCTCCTCATTTGTAAAAGGAAGTTGCTAGACTAGATTTCATGGTTTAAAAATGTATGTGTGCCTGTGTGTGTGCGTGTGCATGTATGTGTGTGTATACACGTACATGTAGTTTTGTGATAAATTGCTTGCCCCAAGTAACTGATAAAATACTTTTTCTTGCCAAGCCTATGATATTTCTATCCCTGTTTAAGATTTGAAGACAAATCTCTAAAGACTCTCTTAAGGCTTGCGTCTAAATGAAATTCTCACTTAAAGTCTTACTGATGTTTTTGTTTATTTTTATAGCATAAACCCCAAATAAATGGAAACGTCACTGAAGATTTCATTTATATCATCGACAAGTTAATTCCAAAAACAAACTACTGTGTATCTGTTTATTTCGAGCCTAAACATCCGAGAAAAATAAATAGATCTCCCTTAAAATGTACCCTCTTCCAACCTGGATGGGAATCAGGTACGACAGTTTTTGAAAATTCATGTTTTGCTTTTACTCTGAGGGAAAACCTGTTTCAAGAAAAGAATCTGAAAGTCGTGGAGCAGCACAGGCATTTCTTCCAACCAAGGCACATCACCGAGATGTTTCCTGTCAGTCAGTCTCTACGATGTGGTAAAGTCACTTTTATGTTGCCATACCATGGGGACAATCAGGTATCTTCCTTTTTAACGTCAGAAATCCTCCTGAAGTGGAAATGCTTTTATTTCAGGGAGTCAGGATCAAGTTCAGTTCTGTGCGCCCTTAGCCCGGCCATTATTCAAGCCAAGTGCTGGAGGAGGCTGGGTTGCCGAAGCAACTGCCTGCAGAGGTATCAAAGGGTAGAATGATGGATGTGGTCAGGTTCATATATGTGGCCTGGCTCTCAGGAAGGTTGGCTGTAGCTCATAGATGAAAGAGAAACTTGCCAGTGTGAATGAGATAGTCACTGCTGAATGCTGAAAGCCCTTCTGTGACCAAAGCATCAGAACAGTAGACAGCATGCTCCCCGAACCTTCCTTCGAATGGAGGAATTTGCAGGGAGAACAGTCCTTCAGCCTTAGGAACATCCACTGATTATTCTCTCGGGAAGTCACTAGGTCTCCAACAGTTTTGCCAAAAGGGAAAATCTCCCCCGCAAAGAAGCCTTTCTGAATTTCCCAAGCCCAGTGAGCGTTTCTTTAATGCTCTGATCTACCAGAGTAAACATAAAATAAGACGAGATTTATAAGGAAGTGACTGTAAGTGCTATGGCTTGTGTCTGAAGTGAGCTTCACTAACCAGTGCCTGACACATCAGGGTGCCTGGTGTTTGCTGTAACTCCAGGCTGTGTGATTTTGTTCTCTAGTATTCCTCAGAATCAAGTGTTACACAGGCTAATTTTAAAGGAATGATACACAGGCCAATTTTATTTCATGACTTTAGCTTCAATAATTTATATAATGTCAGTTACCTATGGGCACACCTAAAACTGCATATAGATTCTTCATGCCTACAAAAATGTAAACCCCAAACAAATGAACATATCTGTGTTCTAACACCAATTCTCAACATCAGCCAAGTGTCCAGAGATTCGATTCATTTCTGATACTACAGGGAGTTAGCGCATGCCCCATAGGTTAAGGGGCTCAGTCCCACAAGGCTGCCTTCGCTACAGATGCCAGCAAGTCCTACAAGTCCTACAACTTGCCATACAAGTCCTAGGTCCCCAGGCTACCCACACTTCTGTCCAACCTGGCGACAGATTCAGAGTTTCCCAGATTTAACAGTTCACTAGAATGACTCATGGAACTCAGGAAAACACTATGCTTACTCTTACCATTTTATTATAGAAAATACAAACGCACAGCCAGATGAAGAGGTACATACTCTGGAAGACTGCAAGGGCAGGAGCTTCTGTTCTTGCAGAGACGGGATACACCACCCTCTCTATACTTTGATATGTTCACCAACCAGAATTTCCCCAAGCCTCACTGTCCAGAGTTTTTATTGGGTTCATTACGTAGGCATGGTTAATTAAATCATCAGCCATTTGTGGTTAACTCAATCTCCAGCCCCTCTCCCCTCCCTAGAGGTCAGGGGTGGGACCAGAATTTCCAGAAGTTCAGCTCATTAACATAAACTCAGATATGGTCCCTAAAAGGCACTCTATCACTGAGGAAATTCCAGGGGTTTTTGAAATTCTGTGCCAAGAACCAGGGACAAAGGCCAGGTATTATTATTATTATTATTATTATTATTATTACTATACCATGATCTTATAAACAAACAGAACTGTGAAACCAATTGAATGAAGAAATTATTTCTCCTCTGCTCAACAGAATACTTCTGTACTAAAAATCTGTGGGGGGCTTTTTCCCACACCAAACACTTCTTCCACATCAACTCATCGTCATACAATTTAACTCAATTCTAACACCATCTGCTTGGAGAAAGCGTCAGATCCCACAAGTTAAGGGCTCAGTCCCACAAGACTGCCCCTCCCCCACTTAAATGCCAGTCGCAGGTTCACGTTGTCACGTGGACTCTGACCAACAAGCTATAAATCGGAGATTCCCACAATCCTCTCCTTGGCTTTGATAATTTGCTAGAATGGCTCACATAAGTCAGGAAAACAGTTTACTTACTAGATTCCTGTTTATTATAAAAGGTTGCAACTCAGGAAGAGCCAGAAGGAAGAGATGCATAGGGCAAGGTTTGGAAGTTCTCCAAACCCCATCATTTAGGGTTTTGAAGGAGGCTTATGTAGACATGACAGATTAAATCCTTGGCCATTGGCAATTACTTCAACCTCCCACTTCTCCCCTCCCCAGAGGTCAAGGGGTGGGTCTGAAAGTTCCAACTCTCTAAATCACAGGGTCGGTTCCCCTGGCAACCAGTGCCCATCCTCTGGGACTTTCCAAAAATCATCTCCTTTATGTAAACCAAGTGAGGTTGAGAGGGGCTTGTTATGAATAACAAAAAATGCTCCTTTCACTTTCTTTGCTCTAATCACTTAGGAAATTCTAAGGGTTTCAGAACTGGGGACAAAGACTAAATATGTACTTCTTATTATAAATCACAATATCACAGCAATAAAAAACCCAGTAATATGGCATGACAGACAGTGGTTTGCTGAAACTCAGTCTGCACTTAGGTGAATCCAAGCCTGACTAAAGGCACTGCTTCTTTGGAAGTTGATATCCTTGTTCTGTGATGGTTCAGTTTCTCCCCGACTTTTCTCTGTTTCACCCACTAAGAAATGGTCATGCAGCAGCATGCAGTCCCATCACTTCATGTTTCCTTGGTGTGAACACATCATCTTGCATATTGTCAACCTCCATTATTTTTATCATTACGTGAGACAGTTAACGTACAGGTATGCCTCACTATCCAAATATTTCATGTCCCAATTCTCGTCTGAAACTTCAGGAACCAAGTAGGTTCATATAACATGGCCCCTCTCACTATCCAAACTGGCCGTGTGAGCCACCCTCAACTAGCCAAACTCAGGTGGGGAATTCTTGAAGGATGACCTGGGATCAGAGTTAACTTACTGGGACTCAGTGGTGAACACTGGTATCTTAAGGCAGTATTGATATGGGGGAATTTAGTCCAGAGAGCTGGAGGAATGTCTCCCCTTTGTCAAACATTAAACTAATTGGTTGGGTTTCTTCAGTAAGGTCCTGAGGGAAAGCTGTGCTTATCCATTTGACAAAAAAAAAATTTTTTTGGCCGTGCCACATGCATGCACAGCTTGCGGGATCTCTGTTCCCCGACCAGAGATAGAACCCGTGCCCCCTGCATTACAAGCACGGAGTTCCAACCACTGGACCACCAGGAATTCCCCATTTGGCAAATATTTATCAGGGGTCTACTAGGTGCCAGATTCTTTTCTAGATACTGGGGATACAGCAGTGAACAAAACAGACAAAAATTCCTGAGCTTATAGATCTTATATTGGGAGACAGAGAAACAAGATTAAAAAATAAAATATAGTGTGTGTCAAGTGATGGTAAGTACTACGGAGAAAAATTAAGCAGAAAGGGTGCAGAGAGGGGGGCAATTTCAGGTAGAGGGTGGAGGCAGGAGGAGGGGTGGACCCATGGGTCAGAATTCCATGACATCATTGCTTCTCCAAAGAAATCACTTTGGTTCACAGAATCCTCTTCAGGAATGTAAGCTCTATACGTGTAAGAATTTTGTATTATAAAGGTGTGCCTTTATGGCTAGATCTGATTGTAGAACTGCCATTGATATGACATGCCTTCATTCATTCTTCTTTTTTATTGGAATATAGTTGATTTACAATGTTGTGTTAGTTTCGGGTGTACAGCAAGGTGAATCAGTTATACATATCCACATATCCACCCTTTTTTAGATTCATTTCCAATATAGGTCATTACAGAGTATTGAGTAGAGTTCACTGTGCTATACAGTAGGTCCTCACTAGTTATCTGTTTTATATACAGTAGTGTGTATATGTCAATCCCAATCTCCCAGTTTATTCCCCCCCTTTCCCTCCAGTAACCATGAGTTTCTTTCTTACATCTGTGACTCTGTTTCTGTTTCGTAAATAAGTTCATTTGTACCATTTTTTTAGATTCTACATAAAGGCATATGGTATTTGTCTTCCTCTCCCTGACTTACTTCACTCAGTATGACAAGCTCTAGATCCATCCATGTTGCTGCAAATGGCATTATTTTGTTCTTTTTTTTTTGGTTGAGTAATATCCCATTGTATATATGTACCACATCTTCTTTATCCATTCGTCTGTTGATGGACATTTAGGTTACTTCCATGTCCTGGCTATTGTAAATAGTGTTGCAATGGACATTGGGTGCATGTGTCTTTTCTAATCATGGTTTTCTCTGGATAAATGCCCAGGAGTGGGATTGCTGGATCATATGGTAACTCTGTTTTTAGTTTTGTAAGGAACCACCATAGTGTTCTCCATAATGGTCTTACCAATTTACATTCCCATCAACAGTAAATGAGGGTTCCCTTTTCTCCACACCCTCTCCAGCATGTACTGTTTGTAGATTTTTTGAAGATGACCCATTCATTCTTGATGGGAATGAAAGGGGTTTGTGAATCTTCTGCCATCTGAGGGAGCAGACCTTCCCCGAGTTTCTTTCTGTTCATTCTTTAACCTTTTGAAAGACTTTAAAAATATCTGAGCCATCTTTACTTTTTCCTCTCCTGTATTTGTTTTGCCTGAAGCTGTGGCTCTAGGATTAATATTAAGAAAAGTCTTTCTGGAAATTTAAGAGAGCCTTAGTTATGTAACTATTGATTTCTTCTCAGTCCAGTTGGACTTACGGAAGAAAGGTATTTTCATTCAGAAAATTGAGATTTTCCAAAAGTAATTTTGACAGGAAAGTAAAGGAGAACTCCTAACAGGACAAAGCAAGTTCTAGGCTCCTGGCGTGGCCAAAGTCCAGCTTCAGGGTGACGCAGTTGTTCTCTTCAGAAAAACTCCCCTTTTCCACTCCTCCCCGCCTGCCGTGCCTGCTAACTGTGCCTGTTGAGCATTGGAGACCTGACTAGTATGACTCAGAAAGCTTTTTTTTTTAATTTTGATAATTTACACTTGAATGGTCACATGTGGCTAGTGGCTGCCATATTGGACAGTGCAGTTATAGAGCATAATTATCTACTGGAAGAAATTTTACTTTTAGAAACTGAATTTTTATCAATTTTTAAAAATGTATACTTGGATTACTTTCCATTCTTTGGTATTTAACAATAGTTTTTCCAACTTTTGCCCCCTTGATAAACCCCTCCACCGCCAGATCAATGTACATTTATTCCCAACTGCAATTGTTCATTGGATTTATTTTGAAATAAAGCCATTTAATTTTCATCAACAGAGTCATCAGAATCTGCCACAATAGGAGGAATAATTACTCTGTTTTTAGTGGCTGCTGTCGTCATAAGCACTGTAATGATGCTGAAACGGATCGGTTACATATGCGTAAGAAATAATTTCCCCAAAGTTTTGGTAGGTATTTTTTTTTAATTCCTGTCTTTATTTTTCATTTTAACTTAAGAATTTTCATTATACGCTTAAATATTTACACAGAAGAAAACCCCATTGTCTCAAAACATCAAGGTGTTTTATCACTCTGGATTCCTTTCCATCCCTATAAACCTCTAGTTTGAATTTTCTGCTTTCTTTTTATACTTTGTCCACATATGATTTTCAATAATCAACATAGTTTTCCATTGTTATTAATGTCTCCTTTTCCCTTAATCATTTCTCAACTGTAGGGCATTTGGATTGATTTCTTTTCCTTTCAATGTCTGTCTTTGGCCATTATGAACAATGCAATGAACATTTTTATACAGGTTGTCTTTTTAGTTTGGATTACTTCTGTGGAATAGATACACAAAGTGAATTTATCTTATATAAAAATATAAAGGATTAATTTATAATGCTAGTGTCAACATAGAGATGGACACCTTTCTCCAAAGCTCTGCTGGCATTAATCATTTTTTCTACTTTTGTTCATTTATCGCAGTATAACTGTCCCCCAGAGTTGCTCTCATTTGTGTTCATTGTTAGTGAAACCAGCCATTCTGTCTTCGTATTTTCTCTCTGCTTCCTGAGGCATATTCTTCCTGCTCAGAGCCTTTAGCACTCAGCCAAGTCTGGGTATTGATCTTACATATTTCTAAAGCCTCCTCATGTGCTTTGACTCAAGCACTTTGCCCATCAGTTTTCATTTTCCCTATCATGTCACTTTCCTTCTACATTAGAAAATTATCAGAAATATCTTATTTTTCTAAGTTTGAACTCATTCACCTTCCTCTTCTTCTTCTTCTTTTTTTTTTTTTGCGGTACGCGGGCCTCTCACTGTTGTGGCCTCTCCCGTTGCGGAGCACAGGCTCCGGACGCGCAGGCTCAGTGGCCATGGCTCACGGGCCCAGCCGCTCCGCAGCATGTGGGATCTTCCTGGACCGGGGCACGAACCCGTGTCCCCTGCATCAGCAGGCAGACTCTCAACCACTGCGCCACCAAGGAAGCCTTCTTCTTCTAATTTTTTTAACAGCCACAAATAAATATCCCTCCACAGGTGATAAAAGTGTAGGCTTTTTATTTTCTAATTCTTTTGTTTCTTTAAAATTTTTTTAATTGAAGTATAGTTTATTTACAACGTTGTGTTAATTTCAAGTATACAGAAAGTGATTCAAGTGTACAGGAAGAATATATATATATATATTCTTTTTCCAATTCTTTTCCATTATAGGTTATTACAAGATATTGACTATAGTTCCCTGTGCTATACAGTAGGTCCTGGTTGTTTACCTACATTATACATAGTAGTATGTTTATGTTAATCCCAAATTCCTAATTTATCTCTTCCCACCCCTGTCCCTTTTCCCTTTTGGTAAACATAAGTTTGTTTTCTATGTCTATGAATCTGTTTCTGTTTTGTAAATAAGTTCATTTGAATCATTTTTTTTAGATTCCACAAATAAGTGATAGCATATGATATTTGTCTTTCTCTCTGACTTTCTTCACCTAATATGATAAACTCTAGGTCCATTCAAGTTTTTGCAAATGGCATTATTTCATTCTTCGTTATGGATGATGTACGCTTCTTTCTCTTGTTCTTATTCAGGTTGGGTTGGGGGAGGGATTGTTTGGGGGGAGGGGTGCTTTGGGAGGTTTTACTTACAATTAGTATTTGAACCTAGGTGGCATTTGGTTGTAGCTTATGAGGAGGAAATTGCTCTGTGTTGGATTTCATCCATACTATGATCGCTGTATTGCAAGAATGGTTGGTTTTTATCTATCAGTGTAACTTTTATCTTTGTATCTTTAGCAATGTATATTTTGAATCTTTTATGTTGGTGTTCAGTTGCAAGTTTACTCTCAGCCTTTACTCCAACTCTTCCGTTGGCCAAGTACTGCTTTGGCCTTGAGGTCTTAGGTAAATCCCACTCCCATTCATATTTCTCATGCAGCCTTGAGATTTAAAGGCCCCTAGCACCACACCCATCACCTCCTAGGTAATCTTCTGCCTGAATTACCTAAACTCATTACTAACCCTCCTCCCAGGTCTCCCTGGGGCTCTTCCCATCCTTAAAATGCACCCAAATTATATGCCAATTATATTTATACCTGTTATTGTGTTAACCCCAAGTAATGACAGGAGGTATTGTTATCTTGTGTCCGCCTGGTATTTCTCCATTAAAAATTGTTACTCTGTGTTTAAGTAAAAACTCTAGGAATAGTAAAACAGAACACCCTAGGTCTAGTATGTTTGTGTATGTATGTTTAATCAAGAACAGATATTAAAAATTTTAAACATTGTCTTTTCTCTCTCTCCCCTCCCCCTCCTTCTCCTCTTTTGCATTTAACAAATACGTGTTGTGTATTTACTGTGTGTCCACATGTTATAGGTGCTGGGGATTTAGATGTGAATAAAGCAAACAAAAACTGTGCCCTTATGGAGCTTAAAGTCTGAAAAATGGGGGAAGAGACAATGATAATTTATAGATGATATGACTGGCTAAGTAAGAAATTCAGAATCTAGAGACAAAGTATTAGGACTAATAAGTTTAGCAAGGTGTTACACACAAAATAATCAATATAAAAATGCTTGCATTTTTATACATTCGCAACAATCACTTAGAAAACAAATATATTTTTATATAAGTTGCTTTTCAACATCCAAGAAATTAAGTACACAAACCATAGCAAAAAGCTCTGTGAATTTTCACAAACTCAATGTACCCACGTAACTCACACCCAGATCAAGAAAGAAAACATGACCAGCCTCCCCAGGAGTCTCTCCTACCTATTAGTCACTGCCCATTTCCAGGATAACCACTTTCCTGATTACTAACAGCATAGATTAGTTTTACCTGGTTTTGAACTTGGAATCATACAGTTAAATGGAATAATGCAATTTAAATGAAAACATACTGTTTTTATAATACCATTACAATGGTAATAAAAATATTTTAAAAACAAGGAAGATATCTAACAGAAGATGTCATAAGCCCATTGTGGAGAAAATTATCTAACCTTATTGAAAAGCATTATCAAAGATCTAGTCAAATGGAGATCCCAGAGACAGACCCACATATGTGGAAACATGACTAATGACAAGTAGGAATTGCAATGGGGAAAGGATTGACAGGTCAATAAATGTTATCTATATGGGGGGAAATGAAATTGGATCCCTACCTCACACCATACACAAACATCAATTTCAGGCTTATTAAAGACTGTAATGTGAAAGGCAAAACTGTTAAAAGTTTTAGAAGGCAGTAAAGGAGATTTTCACTTTGGGGCAAGGAAGATTCAGCAGAAACCATGAAGAAAGAAAAGTGATACATCTTCTTACATTAAAATTGAGAACTTCTTTCCATCAAATGTTATCAAAGAGAGTAGAATGTTAAACCAGAGACTGGGGGAAATTACATATAGCATAAATAATCGACAAATAATTGGCATCTAGATTATAGATTATATATAGAACCCCCATAAATCAATAAGAAAAATGATGAGCAACCCAATGGAACAATTCATCCCAAGGCTAGGTCTGGAGAGAGTCAGGGAAGAGTAGGCTTGTCAAATTGGGCAGCCTGAGCAAGAGAATAGAGAGGAGGAGGATGTCATTGATGATTCCAGGTCTGTGAAAGGAATCTCGTGACCACCCTCCTCAGCATGACCCCACTGTAGCCAGTCTCCTTAGCCCACCTCACCTTCTGTGTCCTGGAGGTGCTGGATCAGCGCAAGCTGCAGTCTCCCTGCTCTTCTCATCTCTGACCCTTTAGGGGTCACCTGCCTCTTTAAGGTCCTCCAGTGCAGAGGGCTTTGACCCCAGTGGAATCGGCTCCCTAGAATCTCTCCTTACTCACAGTTCCTTGATACCCTTAGAATGTCAGCAATCCAGGGCTGAAATCTATCCAGACTAAATGGATAGATTCCCCTGACAAGCAAGAAGCAGCGAGGAAATGGCAGTAGGAAGGAGTGGGCCAGTCTCTGCTGCAGGCAACCTCCTAGTTTGAAACCCAGCCTCCACCACTTAGTATTCCTGAAACTTGTGAAACTTGGGCAAGTTTCTTAACCTCTCTGCCTCATTTTCTCATCTGTAAAGTGGGGATAAGAATAGTAAGCCTACTTCATAGAGCGGTTGTGAGGGTAAAATGAATGATAACGTGTGTAGATTACTAAAAGCAGTGCCCTGCAAATAGTAAACACTATGTAACCATTAGCCATTGTTGTCGTTGCTTTTGTCATCGTCCTCATCACCACCTTCCCCATCACTGTGTAGTTAACCTCATTAAGTTTTATGATGTCAAAAAGTAAAGAACAAACACTCAGAATTGATCCCCTCTGTTGTTTTTTTTTAAAGAATTTTAATAAATTGTCAGTCTGGGTATTTCCCGAGCTGCCTCCGTTGGAAAAAGTGGCTACCGTGGAGCTTATTCACATCAACAGAAAGAAGAAAGTGTGGAATTATAATTATGATGATGAAAGTGACAGCGAGGATGAAGCAGCCCCCCGAATAAGCGCAGGTGGTTACACCACGCACGGACTAACGGGCAGGCTGTGGCCCGCCTCTGTGTCCTCGGCCACCTTGGAGGACTGCAGTGACCCGGCTACTGAGGAGCGTGACCTGCCGGAGCCCGAGGCTGATGCTGAGGCCCTGATGGCACCAGGGCCCAGCCCCTGGCAGTCGGAATGCACAAGTAGGGGCTACCAGGGGAGAGGGAACCTGCTGCAGGACCCCTTTTCCGAGGAGGACAGCAGCCCCACGGAGGGGTCTGGGGACAGAATTGTCTTCAATGTGGATTTGAAGTCTGTGTGCGTGAGGGCCCTTGAGGACAACGACGACTCAGAAGTCACTCCAATGTTACCATCTGGTCCAGAAGAGACAGTTGTGCTAGAGGACCCCGACGAGACAGAATCGAACCTTCTTCTGGTGGCCAGTGGAGAAGGGACACAGCTGCCCTTCCCCGGCCCCTCTGCGGAGTATCCGTGGCCTGAAGATTCTCCTTCTGATGAAAGTGACACTTCCGAATCGGATGTTGACATGGGGGATGGTTATGTAATGAGATGAATGAATCAAGAAATATTTAATTAACTTGGACACCTGCTACCTCCGGTGCTGTCCCTCCCAGCACCCGCACTTGCTCCTTTGGGGTCTCCAAGTGTTCTCCGACGGAAAGATTAGGAGACTGGTGACATCATCTGTGCAAATTCCCAGTCTGGGGGAAGGGGGGGTGGGAAACAGAGTATTCTGGTAACATTCAGTGTGTTGTTTACCAGTTCAAAGTGATTTGCTTTGAAGGGAAAAGGCCCTGCCCATTCCCTTTATTCTCATGGATGTCTAATGTTTCTGCATCATGTTTCCCAGAGTAAAGAGCAGGGTTTATAGCAGGGGCAGTCAGCATTGTTTACCAAAGTCTCCAGGGAAGAGCTGGAAAGCAGCAGAAAAAGAGGAGGGAGGCTGGGCTGCGGGAGAGAAAGGAGGGGCACACACCAGGAAACAGAAGCACAGGCTTCGGGTTGGGCTAGAAGTAGGGAAGGTCCAGCCAAGTCTTGGGCACCTCCCTGATGATATTCTGTCGCCTACACTCTTGAAAATTCAACTCTCAGCCCCTTGCACAACCCTCCTCAATCTGAGTGAGGAAGAGACACACCAAGTGCGGGCCGGGTGACTAATACAGAAACATTTGCATAAGGGAGAGGGACAGAATCTCTGTGTCATATTTTAAGATTTAATTTTGTACAATGGTTGGAGGTTGGTAAAAAAGAAAACACGCTTTTTAATATAAATTTGGGAATGTCTTCAGAGTTGTTTCTTATTAGACAGGATATATATGCAGCGGATGTGTGGTTCTGCTGGCATCTCTAGGTTGCACAAAACTCCCTCCAACTCTGTGCAGTGGCCTATGGGGGCCAAAGGCACATTCTCCCTCCCTGCGTTCAAGTTCATGTGAGGTGTTTTAGCGACAGACGTCAGGCAGTGTCTTACACCCCCTGGTACTTACCCTGCTCTGGGTTTTCCAACCTCACCACTGCAGAGCTGAAAAAGAGGAAATTAGGCCTTTCTCAGCAGTGTTGTGAGAGAAACGATTATTGACAAAGAAATGACTTGGCTTTGTGTTGTTGCTTATCCCTGGGGGGAGGGGGGAGTTACGGTAAAGAAGACCCTCTCAAACTGGATTTGCTAATGGAGTGCTTTAAAATCAGTTTATTTGCGGGGAGAGGGGTTACAGAGGCCGTGCCTGTTCTCTGGAGAAAACTTGGGGAATACTGCATGGTGTAAACCACCACCATCCAGATATCACCTCTGGGTTGGCGTTGGAGTGTATTTATTTAACTTGCGACTCCTTTCAAAGCATGCATTTAAGGTAATAGGGACATGGCACGCACAGTTTTGCAATCTGTTTTACAATCCGTTTTCCACTCACCTGGAGGAGGATAGTGCCCTTCCACCTCTGCACCTGCCCCTGCCAATCTGCCAATCGGGTGACAGCGGTCTCTAGAGACTGGCGCGCGGGGGCGGGGTCCGAGGCAGGGGCGGGGCTTCATGTCGCCCCGCCCCGCCGGTTCCCGGAAGCAGCCTCGGGGCGGGGGTAGCGAGGCTCCCTACGCTGGAGCGGAAGCGGGCGTAGGGGCGCGTACCCCGGTGCCCGGTGGCTGCCCGCGGCCCCCCCGAGCGCCCTCCCGGGCTCCATGCGCGACCATGGCGCAGAGCCTCCGGAGCTGGCTGGGCGGCTGCCTCCTGGTGTCAGGTGAGGGGTCTGCGGGGAGGGGACGCCGGGCATTCTCCGGAGTGTCGGCTCAATCGCGCGCCCAGCGCGCTTCCCAAGCCGGGCTACCTGCGCGGAGACCCGGCCCCGC
The DNA here is from genome assembly GCF_963455315.2 of Globicephala melas. NCBI lineage: Eukaryota > Metazoa > Chordata > Mammalia > Artiodactyla > Delphinidae > Globicephala > Globicephala melas. Next base: position 11,772,032 of record NC_083317.1, on the reverse strand, counting down.
CTTGGCGCTGCGTCCCGACCCGAGGTGTGCTCGGGAACCAGGAGGCTCGGCTACGACGTCGGGCAGCGATGGCCCCAAAGACGACCCCTGAGCGGACCCCAGAGGCGCACTCAAAGTGACTAAGTGCCTGGGCGGGCCGTCAGGGCCTCCCACTAAGTCCCCAGCACCCCAAGATCTGAATTCTGCCCCTCAACTCTGCAGCTCTATTGTTTCTGAGTTCTAAATCCAGTGAAACCCTTCCTGTCCCGCTCTAAATTGCTAGCCGAGGTTCAAACAGCACTATGGATCCCTCCTTCCTTTCTGATGAACTCATCCCTGGCCTTCCAGGGTACCTTGCTCTCCGGTTTCCCTCCTACCAACCAGCCTGTTTCTATTTGGGATCCTCCCCCTCTACCAGATCTCCATACAGCCAAGTTCATGCCCGAGTCCTCTTCTCTCCTTCCCCTACAGTATCCCTTTTGGGGGGTATCAGCAGAACTCTAGCATTAAATACCAGCTATGGGCTCACGACTCTCAAATTTATATCTGTTGGCATTAGTTGGGTGATGGGCCGGTGGCGGTTTAATATACTCTTCTCTGTACTTTTGTGTATGTTTGGCGTTTTCTATTAAAAAGTTTAACAACTATTTCTGTCTCTAGCCCAGATCTATATTCTGTGCCCCAGGCTCATTCATCCAGCTGTCTCTGATATACCGACTTACGTATCCTTCACATCTCAAACCTAATGCAAATTCTCAACTGGGACTCCTGATTTCCCTGTCCCCAGCTCCAGTCAGGCCATCAGGTACTTAAGCCAGGAGTGGATATTAACATCTACTTCTTCACACCAAATGTATTAGGAAACCTAGATTTTAAACCTCTGGAAATATACCTAAAATCCATCTACCCACCCCTTCACACCTTTCTACCACCACCCAAATCCAGGTCACCCTCAGCCATCCCCACGTCACTCTTACTATCCTCCTCCCCTTAGCAATTTCTTCTCTTCAGATACAATGAAGCACAGCTGAAGCATGTCTCTCCTTCACCCACATGCGCATGTGAAGACTTGGAGCCATAGGGAAGACCTGAGTATGGGATATGGTTATTTTCTTGGACAGCCTTTTAGAGGAAGAGAGTTGCCAACTTTTTCCCCTTTATTTTTACAGCATTAGGAATGGTGCCACCTCCTGAAAATGTCAGAATGAATTCAGTTAATTTCAGGAACATTCTACAGTGGGAGTCGCCTGCTTTTCCCAAGGGGAACCTGACTTTCACAGCTCAGTACCAAAGGTAAGTCTGGGGTGCTCTTGTCAGAGGATGGTGGCTTTGGCTGGGCTGGTCACTGGGCCAGACCAAGGAGAGAGTCTGACTGCTGTCACCCCAGTGACCTTGACAGCCCAGGGGGAGCCTCTCTCCTGGCCTTCTTCTTTCTGTCCCAGAAATTCTTGTGAAAGCGCTGTTCTCTGAAAACAGACAAGTAAACTCCTTTTTCCTTTTTCTTGTGATGGTTCATGGTGTGACAGACATTTTATCATGGAGATGGCGAGTGTCATCGGCCACAGTGGCAGCCTACCGCAATGTGAACATATCGGGCTTGTCACTATGAATGTTTTCTAAGAGACAAATGCCAGTGGGGACCATCTTCCAGTTATTAGAGTAGTATTGCTAGAAGTCAACAGTGGAAGCCATCCAAGAAAACTGAGGTATTCAAAGCAGGCAGGAAGCCCCTGGCTCGCTTACCGCCGACCCCCTCCAGTAGGTTATAAACTGCACACCCAGTACTGGGGAGGTGCAGGTCATTTGCATAGAGAGCACTCAGTTACTCTGAAATTGAATGTAAGACAGCTGCTGGGCAGACGCTTGTGAAGGAAGGGTATCACCAACCACGGTTGCCTCAGTGGTGTTCTGACCTCCCAGGACCTGCCCAGCCTGTCGCCAGCCCTCCCTTGGCAGCCTGCCACTGTACACCACAGGCTGGAGTGCAGATAACGCACCTTTGTGCCAGGTGCAGACAGCAACAGGAAGCCAAAGGCCAGTGAGCCGCACACCTGCTTCCCGTGTGACTCAGAAACTTCGTCAAAGGCAGACAGCTCCTTCAGTGAGGAGGGAGGAATTGGGGGTCTCAGATGCCGTGGATCCCACACTCCTCCCCCCTGGCCTTTATTTTACAAACATATCCAAGGCCTGCTAAGTCAGAGAAGAAGGAGAAAGATGAATAAGATAATCCTCGTTTACATTTTTTTTAAACTTTTTAGTTCGAAATAATTCCCAGGTAACAAAACATTTCAAAATTTCAAGTATAATACAAAGAACTTTCAAAGAGCCTATATTCACCAATTTTTAAGGTTCGCCACATTTTCTTGCTTTTGCCCCTTGATATTTCATTGTGTACTTCATGAGAGCAAGGATAACCTTTCACATCGCTGTGGTACAGTTATCAAGATTTGGTAGCTTCACCAATGATACAGTCCTTTAAGGCCATATTCCAGTTTTGTCAGTTTCCCCAAGGACTTAATTAATAAGCATCATTCTGAGATTTATTTTTCTCCTGCGGTGTATTTTCTAGCACTGACTGGTTTTATAATTTCGTCTGTGTTTTCTCCACTCTGTCTTGATAGCTCTAGGGATTTCACTGTGGAAAATGAGCTTCCCTCTCTGTCTGTCCCTCTCCCCTGTGGCTAATTTCTTGTTGTTCTGTTCTTTGCTTCTTTGCCATTGGAGTAGAGGCGTTTGGTTTTAGGTGTTTGTCTTTTAGATGAGAGCTCCCAATAACCAAGAATGGATACCTGGGTTCCAGGTCTCCTCAGCATAGACTTGCAGACCAAGCATGGCCTGTGCTGGGGAAAACAAAAGACGTGCTGGGTGTGGAAGAAATTTGATCCTGAAAAATCTGATTACCCTTCTGTGGCTCTGGAAAAGGTTTGATTAGAATTTAACCTGAGCAGTTGCACAGTACAAATTCTTGTTGTATGTGTACATTGGGTAGGGCTGGCCGGTGGTGGAGGGAACTTCAGAGGATGGCTTGGTGATTTGAATATGGAAACATCTAAAACAATTAGATGTAAATATGGGGAATAGATCCTATTAGCTACTTAATGGGAAGAAAAATATCTGTAGGTGCAATAAAAATGACCTAGTGAAACGGAAGTTATTGCAGAACAACTCTTGCAATACTCCTGTGTTCCACCCAATTCATGCATTAGTTTAAATGCATGGAAAGAAATGGCCGCATGTGAGAAAACCCCCTTCATGAAATGACCCTTGGATTTCCCCAACGATGGGATGTTAGGCAGCCACGGAGACTTGATTGATTAGAGAAATGTTTGTGGTCTATTAAGTGAAAAAAGCAGACAGTGAAATAGCATAAGCCCAATTATCTCTGCCTCCTAAGAGTGCCGTGGACTGTGGAGTGGTGCCTGAGGCAATGGGCTCTGAAGTCAAGCAGACCCAAGCCCCATGGGGGAGCGTCTTAGGCTCTCTACACCTGGGCCTCACCTATAAAATAGGAGTGATGTCACTTCCGCCCTCCTGGGGTTGTGAAAATTCAATGAGATAATACTGCAAAATCAGTGCCCCACCTGACACCTACGTGCTTGACAAGTGTTGGCTGTTATTATTGTTATCACCGTCATCTTCATTATTACCTCTTAGAGTAGCCAGATTGGTTTTGGCACAAAGACAGGAAGGTGCCAGTCAGACAAGATTCATACTTTTTGCAAGACCAGAGCCTGGATTTCCTTACCTCAGGCGGAGCTAATTATAGCTCCTTTGGCTGTTGTGAGGTTAAGTTACACGTACCTGGTAGGTATTCTCAAACATTCCTTTCCTTCCACTTCATGTTTCTGCCACCCTCCCTTCAGGGGTTGGTGCCAGGGCTGGAGATCTGAGGTCAACGAATTTTATAATTTTTCCAGCGTAACTGAACAATAGTCACTTACAAGACATTATTTGAAATCATTATGATACACTTATTTTGGCTAATCTGTGAATATCAACATTTCACAAACCATGCCCCACAAGTTTCAGAAATACATAGTTAAAGAAGGCAGCTTTCTTGGTCAAATATGTTGAATACTCAACCCCTTTTTGGAAAGACACATTTTACTAGGATATGAAAGTCTCTGAGCAGTTCTGTTGTGAAGACAGACACCTGTTCATGTCTCACCCAGTTTTTGCCCCAAATTGTTTGACTGTGGGATGGACTGTTTTTGAAATGTCTTATGATACCTAAAGGATCATTAAGGTTCCATGGAGCACAGTTTGGAAAATGCTCGTGTGAACGATACATAGTATTCTTTGAAATTGACAGTAAAGAATTTGCTTTATTCTCCTCACGTTATCCTCCATTATCCTTTGGTAGCAGAAGAATAAAGCATCAGTCAGCCTCAGAGCGACTGAGGGTAGAACTCTCATGATTTCTTCTGATTTTGTAGTTACAGGAAATTCCAAGATATATGCACAAGTACTGTCTTGACGGAATGTGATTTCTCAAGTCTTTCCAAGTACGGTGACCACACCTTGAGGGTCAGGGCTCAATTTGAAGACGAGCATTCAGACTGGATAAACATCACCTTCTGTCCTGTGGATGACAGTAAGCCATCTTGGTTTTGATTTTGTTGTTATGTCATCATCTTGCCTTGATTTCATTTCCCCCTTGGTTGGCCCGTCAGCAAGAGTTCTTTGAGTGCCCACCAAGTGGATGGCCTTGCACAAGGGGCTTAGGGAATGTAATAAAAAGGGCTGTGGCCTTAAAGAAGTTTGTGGGAGAGATAGGACAGGATAGGCATAAAGCAATAAGATAATTAAATATAAATTTGATGACTTTAATGCCTCGAGGGTAAAAACGAGTTGGAGCCAGCGCTGTTAATGAGAAAAACTAGAAGGATTTGTGTGTTGAATTTTGGAGGAGGAAGTCAGTTTGGAATCATGACTTAAAGAAATGTGATGCAATCAGCAGAAAAATAAAGACTGATTTTAGGCGGGTGTAGAGACAGAAAGACCAGCTGGCCCGGGATGAAGGACAGAGGGACGGATACAGCTGATGGCAGATGGGTTGGGTCAGGCTGGCTGGTCGGCATTGAAAAAAGTATTCCCAGGTTAGAGCCGGAAGGTCATGGGGACCCACCAGAGGTCATAAAATGAACATCATTAGAACATCAGGAATTGAAAACTAATTAAACCACCAGATAGCAATTGAGAGAATAAGGAGGAGAAGAATCTCATGAACAGAACTCAAGTGCAGCCCTCCAAAGAGCAGATCGAGAAATGCATTAGAAGGATTGCCCAGGACTTCCCTGGTGGCGCAGTGGTTAAGAATCCGCCTGCCAATGCAGGGGACATGGGTTCAAGCCCTGGTCTGGGAAGATCTAGTTTCAGACTTTGTTGGAAAATGTATTTGCTGGAAAGTGGTTTAATTATATAGGTTCAACACTAAAAATAGAAATACCATCTGTTGCTTCCAACCCAACAATGGAAATAAAGAAGATTCAACCCAACAGAAAGAAAAAAAGAGGAGAGGAATTAAAAAATAAAAAATGGGACTCTTTACAGAAAACACAAAGTAATGTAGTTGGAATAATTCCAAATATATCAAATCACAGTAAACATAAATGGACTAAACCTGATTAATGAAGGCAAAGATTAATAGATTTTTTTTTTTTTAAGAAACAAAATCCAAGAATCCTCCTTAGCCACATCTGTCAGCATCACCTCAGCAGTGTATCACAGGGCAGAGTACTTCAGTAGCCCAGTTGGTCTGCCCAGTTACGAAAAGTAAATGTTGATGTTTTTAACATGTGAATTTTGATTGTCATTTTGCTTTGTTCTCATACTTAGCCATTATCGGACCTCCCAGAATCCAAGTAGAAGCACTTGCTAATTCTTTACATATGCGTTTCTTAGCCCCGAAAATTAAGAATGAACCTGAAACATGGACCATGAGGAATATTTATAACTCATGGACTTACCATGTGCAATATTGGAAAAATGGCTCAGACGAAAAGGTAAGCACGGCGAATCACATGCATTGCAGATGTAAGCTCCCTCTCCTTTGCTCAATGTTGGTCGGAGGGAGGCTTTGCCAGGTGGCAGCACCTTATGGTCCAGAGCAGGGGTCTGTTGGGGACCAGCCCCAGGATCTAATGCCTGATGATCTGAGGTGGAGCTGATGTAATAATAATAGAAATAAATTGCACAATAATAGAAATGAACTGCACAATAAATAAATAAATAAATAAACTGCACAATAAATAAATCATCCCGAAACCACCCCCCTGCCCCTGGTCCTTGGAAAAATTGTCTTCCACGAAACCGGTGCCTGGTACCAAAAAGGTTGGGGACCACTGGTCCAGAGGATCTCAGGCCTGGTCCTTTGAGCTCCAGAAGCTTCCCATTGTGGGGGATGGCCGGTATGTCAGGTCATGCTTCCCATTCCACAAGGGCAATGCACAGAGCAGACTTCCTGGGTGCTGGTGCAGGAGCTCAGGCCTTTCTCTCCCCAAAGGGAAGTTGCCTAAGAAGGCAGAGCTGACTCAGCTGTTGGCTGGTGGAACTTGGAGTCAGCGGAGTCAGGTGATCAGTGAATGTCTACTGTTGCATGGCATGAGGCCCCAGTACACCACAGAATAATCAAGTCCGTGTCCAGGGCAGCCCCCGCCCTGGATGAATGGTGGGTGTCACATTTTACTGGACTGACCCCACTTTTCCCCATTGCTTTCCTCCTCTTCCAGGGACAGTGCCTTTCACAACATGGGCTGGGAGTGGAAAGATCCTGTTGGAACGTTGCCCCTGCCATTGTGTGACTCTAGTCACATTCTTGACCTCAGCTTCTCAGGTCTGCAAAATGAGCATATAATCCACTTCGTTAATAAAGTGGGGATAATAACCTACTTTATAGGATTGTTGAGGAATTTAATGACATAATGAAAAAAGTAAGCTTGTCCCATTACCTGAACAATGGGTATGGTCAATACGTGAGGTTCCCGTGCCCTTGTGTAGACGTGTCAAGACTATTTTCATTCATCTTTGTTCAACTCTTACACTTAGTGCTTCTGAGCTGAATGCCATCTGTGGTCCTAAACTAACTTACGTATATTTTATGTAAGTTAAGTTATGCGTATGTTATCTCCTCTGCATTAAATGTTGATTTTATCACTGATTCTCAAGCGTTTGGGAAGAAAGGGTCACCCATGCATATTGTCTGAAGAATGATGTAATTAAATTTATATCTACATACTATGTAGCCCCCCAAAAATCTCAAGTTAATCTCCCTCCCCCAAAAATGCTCTGTTGTGATCAATTCGCAACGTATATAAATGTCAGATCACTATGTTGCACACCTGAAACCAATAAGATATTGTATATCAACTATACTTCAGTTTTTAAAAATGCTTCGTTAACTGACGCAGGGGATCTGCCTTCTTCACAGAATAGATGATTTTGCTTATAGTCAAGGCCCCAGGATTTGTGTGCCTAGGAAGCAACACAGAAAGTTTTATGGTCACTTATCAAATGCAAGTGTCCCTGCCAAAGTCTGGGGTACGAAGGTAACTCCTGGAGGTTGCAGCCTACTGTGATTAAGGATCAGATTCCACAGTTACCAGGCCTGAGTGCCTCCTGCCCCAGGCATGAAATTCAAAACCCAGTTTATCTCTTTAGCTTCTTACCTAGAATATGCCCTCAGGACAGGCATATGGTTACATATTTGTGCCTTCACTCTGCCTGCAGTGTGGAAGACTTTGGTGTGACACACGGAGTGTTGGAAAGGCTGCCTGCTCCCCAGTGCCTCCCTCACTGTGCCTGCAGGGTCACCTTTACCAGTTTATACGTGCTGTAGACTCAGCGTTTGTGTTCCCTTCCCCCTTTCCCCACCCCACCCACACTCCCCTGCAAATTCATACTTTGAAACCTAATCCCCAATGTGATGGTAGTAGGAAGTGGAGCCTTTGAGAGGTGATTAGGTCATAAAGGTGGAGCCCTCGTGAATGGGATTAGTGCCCTTATAAAGGAGGCCCCAGAGAGCTCCCTTGCCCCTTCCACCATGTGAGGACTCCTGAGAAGACCCAGCTATGGACCAGGAAGCAGGCCTTCCTCAGACACCAGATCTGCCAGTGCCTTGACCTTGGACTTCCCAGCCTCCAAAACTGTGGGAAGTAAATGTTGATAAACCACCCAGTCATTGGTATTGTTACAGCAGCCCGAAAGAAATAAGATTAAATGGTTCCCTTTTAGAATGCAGGTGTCTCTGAGAGAGTGCCATATTAGGTCGCCGAGCTAAGAGCATTAAAAGCTTTTAGAAATTCTTTCTTCCTGATGGGAGAAAGTGAGAAAAAATCAGAAGTTGTCCAGAAGCGAAAAAAGGCTAGAAAAGCCCTCACATCCGTGCCACCCTCTTCCATGTATGCTTCTGACATGTCAACCTCTGAGTTTAGCCTTGAAAAAAATGCATTGTAAGGTTTTAGAAATATTGGGTTCCTGGAAATGAAAGCCAGGGGTTTTTTGTTTTTATTTCTGCTTTTAATGATTAGAAGTTATACTGTACTCTTCATGTTTTCAATTGGTAAAATCCAATTCTCACCTTCAGTGAGCTTAGCTTCTTATACAATAAAGGAATCAAGCTGTCAGCAGGCCCAGCCCCCAAAGAAAAGTAACCAATTACTAAAGTAAAAACAGAGTCTGTGCTCACTTTCTATTGCAGCTCCTATTCACGTAACAGATTTTTCATAAGGCCCTTCTGTGAGGAAATTGTAACCATGCTGGAAATACAGGCAGTATGTACTCTTTGAATTCCCTTGATTTTACTGTAAACTATTTTGGTTTCTCAAATTCAGAAATACATCATCAATTATGATATATTTAAATTAAACTAAGATGAGTCTGGGACGCCCCCACCAGAGTTAGGCTGAGGGGTGTGCCCTCGAGGGGAGTCGAGCCGCTTGGGGGCGGGCAGCTCAGGTTCGTGAATGGAGAAGTGATTCAGAGGAGACCCCCAGGCAGCCTTGTCAGGAACATGCTCTGGACTTAGAAAATCACACTGAGTCTTACTGTAGATGACTGGTGTGTTCACACACCAGAAAATCACACTGAGTCTTACTGTAGATGACTGGTGTGTTCATTTGCCAGGGCTGCTTTAACAAAGTACTGTAAACTGGGTGGATGAAACAACAGAAATGTATTGTCTCAAGGTTCTAGAGGCTGGAAGTCCAAGATCAAAGTGTCAGCAGGATTGGTTCCTTCTAAGGACCATGAGGAAGGATCTGTTCCAGGCCTCTCGCCCAGCTTCTGGTGGGTGCTGGCGATCTTTGGGTCCTTAGTATATAGAGGCATCACCCCAATCCCTGCCTCATCCTTACGTGGCATTCTGTGTGCACGTCTGTGTCTAAATTTTCTCCTTATAAGGACACCAGTCGTATTGGATTGGGGCCCACGCTAATGACCTCATTTATGTTGATTACATCCACAAAGACCCTCTATCCAACCAAGTCACTTTTGAAGGTACTAGGGGTTAGGACTTCAACATCGAATTTGGGAGGGGCGAAATTCAACCCATACAACTGGTTTATTTTTTTTAAAAAAGGAAGTGGGATGGCTTGTTTGTCATTTAAACCGGAGAATTCAGGGCATGAGGTGGTTTGGCAGGACCGTGGTCAGTCCTTGCCCTGCCCACCCCGACCTCAGAATGGTCTCCGGGGCCCCTGAGACGACCCAGGAGGAGCGCCTGCTTCCTTCATCCTCCTATTTTGAGCCTGAAGGAGAGATTATAACGAGTAAGTGGGGCGGGGAGGCGGGGGAGAATAGATGACGTCCCTTCACTGCTGAGGCATGTTCTTATTTTTGTCTCTGTTACTAGTTTCCAGTTACTGGTCAGTATGACTTCAAGGTCCTCCAAAATCTTGAGTCACAGACAACTTACTGTGTTCAAGTTCGAGGGTTTCTTCCTGATCGGAACAAAACCGGGGAGTGGAGTGAGCCTGTCTGTGAGCAAACAACCGCTGACGGTGAGTCTCGAGATGCACCGTCTACAGTTCTGTCTCCTCTGAGCATCTTTTTCCTGAAGGGAGGGCATCATGCAGCTTGTGGGATATTAGCCCCCCGACCAGGGATCAAACCCACGCCCCCTAATGTGGAAGCACGGAGTCCTAACCCCTGGACCTCCAGGGAAGTCCCTCCTCTGAGCATCTTAAGTAACTTTAGAGACTCCCCAGGAGTGTGAGGGCCAGAAGGCTCCTTAGAGATCGTCATCCAGCTCAAACTCCCACCCAGTTCAGCCGTGACTGACCGCCTCATGCTGGGAAGGAGACCCCACCTTCTGAGGCAGCTCGTTCACTCCTAGACCAAAGGGATGGATGGGAGATCCTTCCGTCCGTGGAGCTGAGGTCTCCCTCCACGCGTCCGCCTCCAGTGTGCTCGTTCTGTCCTCTTGGGCCCCCTGAAGCAAGTCTCAGTCCTCCCAAGCCCACCCAGCCAAGGTCGAGCCCTGACACCCCCCGGCCAGAAGCCTTTCCTTGCGAGGCTGCGCATCTCCAGTTCCTTCAGGCACGTGATGGGAAGAGTTTGGAAACCCCTTCACTGTCCTCAGCAAGCTGGTTTTAGGGTTCCTCGTGAATTCAGGACCTCAACACAGTCCCCCACATATGATGTGTACCACAGTGTCTAGCAGAGTGCCTCCACGCTTGGTGTTTCTTAAAGAAAAAAACATGGGGAAGGAGGAAGGGAAGGAGGAAAAGAGGGAGGGGGAGGGTACCAGTTGGCCTAGACACTGAGTAATTTTGTACGGATGCATTGCATTGGCGTACAGAATGATAAAAACTTGTGGCCTAGATGTCTGTGTACAAACGTCAGGCCCTTTGGGGCCTTTTTGTCACTTAAAGATGTCCAGAGGTTCCGCCGGCTCAGACCACAAAAGGATGCATACACGCAGGTCTGCTCCTGACCATTTTCATTTACGGAGGCCCTGCTGGAAGCAAGGTGCTGATCTGGGGGCTACAGAAATACAAAGGAGCGTAATGAAGAATTCCCTCCAGAGAGAGAGTAAAACTGTTCATCTTCTGTGTCACTGCCATTCTGAGGCAACTGCAGTGCTGCCGTCACAGTGATTCATCATTTCAGCTTATCAGGTTCTTCGTGAATGTTGGTTTTTGTCATTGAACATATTTCTCTCCCTGTTTTGCTTCGTCTCGTCAACTGATTTGCTGGTAGGAGGTTCAGGATCCTTACCAGTTCGTTGTTTAAACTGTTGGTGTGTCTAGGATATACCTCCCTCTAGACCGCCTAACTAGTTGCTTACTGGTCACCAGTCCATCTGAATCTAGTGGACTATTATGTAAGCTGTTTGGTTTTACTGTCCACAAAGTCACCATGTAAGACTTTGGCAAATACGACCTGAAATTGACACCCAGTGCCAAGTGCAGCAGTGTCACAACCGTGTCCCATGAGTGGTTATGGGATATTTCTCAAAACAAGAGCCCGGTAGTCGGATGTGCTTGGAAATGATGGTACGCCGCATTTCTCTCTCAGAAAAGTCACCCTATATATTAGCATTTTTAGCATATTTGATCTTTCAACATCTTTTTTGAGGATAAGCATTCCAAGGAAAACAGCTTGGGAAAAACCAGCCCATAATGTGCCGTAATTTACCAACAAGTAACCCTATCCAAAACAGGAAAGGCAGCCGCTTTGAGCCAATTTCTTCTCGGTGGCCTCATGTTATTATTTTTTGTGATTGTCCTTATCTTTCTTAAGTATTTGTAATTAGCCACTTAACCATCCATTCCAGAATGTCTGTATTTTTTTCTGGACATCACATCCAGCTTTCCAGCCTGGAGTTTCCTGAATCTTGTTGTTGGGTTTTTTTCCTTCGTTTTGTAAATGCATGAATTACTTGCCTGAATCTAGGAATCTTTCACCTCACCCAGGAACGTGATCTTTTCAGTGCCATCCGAAGCTGTTCTCCAATCATATTAAGCACATTTTCTCAGGAATGCAGAGCCATATAGAAGATGGAAAGTCTTGCTGTCTCTCTGGAGGGAATTCTCTGTCAGTCTCCTTTCTTTTTCTGTAGTTCCCTGTCCAGTGCCACGCCTCTATCTGAGGCTGAGTCGACCTGCCTGTGTTCCTCCTGCCATGGCTAAGCCTCTCAACAGCACCGTTAAATAACAAGAGCTTATCTTTTTATTCCTTTCATGAATCATTTGTGCTTGAATCAGAATTCTGTGCTTTGGGGATCCTCACCCAGCTTGAATCCCTAGCATCCCTGACCTTGGAATCATCCCTCTTTCCTCTAAACACCTGCCAACTGCTTTCCCCAGGCCCGAGTACATGCCCGGTTGTCCTGTGTCCCGTCCTTCCCTGCTGTGAACTCCAACGTAATGAGTGGTGTGGGGCGCATCCTGAACTGCCTGGTGCCTTGGCCGCCTCATCTGCAAAATGAGGGGAATCAAAGGGTGTCACCCAGGACAGCGCCAGGCACAGAGTGAGCCCGCAATGTGGGTTCGATGTCATTGCCGTTATTAATAAGGACATTATTAAAATCATGCATTTAAATATTCCTTAAGGTTTATGGCATGGAACATGGCATGAGGCACACACTTTGACCTAAAAGAGAACTATTTCAAATATTTCGTGACTCTTAAGTGATCACCTATTAACTGACAAAATCCAAACTTTTTTTTTTTCTTTTCGGTACGCGGGCCTCTCACTGTTGTGGCCTCTCCCGTTGCGGAGCACAGGCTCCGGACGCACAGGCCCAGTGGCCATGGCTCACAGGCCCAGCCACTCTGCGGTATGTGGGATCCTCCCGGACCAGGGCACGAACCTGTGTCCCCTGCATCGGCAGGCAGACTCTCAACCACTGCGCCACCAGGGAAGCCCCCAAACATTTTTTAAAAGAAAAGGAAAAGTAGGGCTTCCCTGGTGGCTCAGTGGTTAAGAATCCGCCTGCCAATGCAGGGGACATGGGTTCGGTCCCTGGTCCGGGAAGATCACATGCCACGGAGCAACTAAGCCCATGTGCCACAACTACTGAGCCTGTGCTCTAGAGCCCGCGTGCCACAACTACTGAACCCACGTGCCACAACTACTGAAGCCCGAGTGCCTAGAGCCCGTGCTCCGCAGCAAGAGAAACCACCGCAATGAGAAGCCTGCACACCGCAAGGAAGAGTAGCCCCCGCTCATCGCAACTAGAGAAAACCCGCGTGCAGCAACGAAGACCCAACGCAGCCAAAAATAAATAAATAAATAATTTTTTTAAAAAAAGGAAAGGAAAAGTATAGCCCACTGAAAATCTGCTTTTGTCAAACATCATTTTAGGTTTTTTTAAACATAGTTCTCTCATTTAAACCTCACAAGTTTTCAATGAGAGCATTGAAAGGCTCTTCTCCCCTTTCAGAGACAGAAGATGAAGGTCCAGAGAGGTGAAGTAACTTGCCAAAAGTTGCTCAGCTAGTAAATGACAGGAAGGAAGTAATATCTAAGCCCACTGCCTACAGATTAATCCCATAGGTAAGCAAAGGCACGATTTCCCTGTGAAACAGAAAGGGAGTCCACCTGACAGCATGATCAGACAGACTGAAACAAGTTAGAGAGCCTTATATAGAGGGTGTTGATCACTAGATTCTCCCACAATTCACAGCCTGTGTAAAACAGTGTCTGCTCTCCTTCCCCATTTCCCCCTCTTGGTGAGTCACAAAAGCATCCTTTGAATTTTGTCACCATCAACCAGGTGTGCCTGTGGAATGTCCTTGTCTAAGATGCTCAAATGTCTGGGTTGGAGACCCAAGGAGACCCAGGCACTGTCCCCCAGGGGTTCATCATAGTGTCACCACCCATGCCAGGGTAGGTCCCACTGGAACTCTTAGACGGGGGCACGCTCCTTCCCGATGACGACATTTCAAAGAAATGGCTTTCAGGTCCTTGAGAAAGACGCTCCTTGGTTGTAGGAGATACATGTAGGTCCCAAAGGGACAGAGAAAAGATTTACAGTCCCGAGCTTTTTGTGAAAATGCACTAAGAAAGGAAGGTCAAGAGTTGGCAGAACAAAGGTGAATTCCTTTGGTAGCCTTGAGTTTTTCCAGAGAGGAGCTCAAGGGGGTGCTGGGTGGTCCCAGAGCTCAGCCTTGGGCTGCTGGCGACCACACTGTTGGGGGAGGTCTCTGAGTGCAGGGGATCAGGTGGGGTCATCTGTGCAGTTCTCAGTTCAGAACGCTGTAGCGCGTGTGTTTCACCGGGGCTCTGGGGCCCAGGGAGTCGTGTTTTCTGCTTCAAGGCAGAAGAGCTTTATCCCCACCAGGGAGCTGATTGCTACCCTGTGAGTAGGTAAAGTGGGTCAGAGTTCTTGCGGCCGCTGCTTTTGTGTGTGTACCAGCAATCATGCCAGAAACCCAGCTTGGAGGAAGACAGGAAAGGGTGAGACTTGAAAACCTCTGGGTCCTCGAACAGCTGCTGGGTTTCCTCCTCACGCCTTCCGAGACAAACGTGTGGGTCCCCCCAACGGTCAGGGGTTACCATTGGATTGTGATGGTGAAAATAGTGTTTCGGTCACTGTCAGCCAATCTGTGCCTGACAAGAACATGACCCAGCCCCTTGTCCCTGCAGAAATCGCCCCCACCTGGATCGTGGCCGTTGTCCTGGGAGCCTCGGTGTGCACCGCCCTCCTGACGCTCACTGGCTGCTTCGTCTTGCTGCGGTGCGTTTACAAGAAGGCCAAGCATGCCATCCCCCCGAGGAATTCTCTTCCACAGCACCTGAAAGAGGTAGGTAGCAGGATGGAGCCAGGTGTGGATTCGGAAACGCTGACCAGAAGTTGTCCTTCTAAGTCAGGGCCGCCTAACTCAGCACAGCGTGGTTTCCTGGAGAATGACACGCACCTTGCACGCTGGTCCCATCCCTGGTGCCACTCCAGGGAAGTCTGAGCTCATGGAACAGCCCTACAGGAGGGGGTAAAGGTTTGTTTTCCGAATCCCGTCCTCCAACCTGGACGTTGTTCCTTCTCCGACCTTCCCTTCCCCGAGCCCCAAGTCATCAGGGAGCAAAGGTGATGGTCCTGGGACAGGAAGAGATAAAGCAGAGCTCGGAGCAGAAAAGATGAGAGAGGGAAAACTGTAGGCTGAGTGCCAGCGAACAGCCATGGGCAGAGGATGGGAGGAGGGGCAAGTGCGGTTTCAGCTGTGGGACATCTGAGAGCAACTGAAATTACGGGATGTGTGTCCGAGACTTTAGGAAAGCAATTTTTTTTTTTTCAAGAAAGCTATTTTCAAAAGGTTTGGGAAGAAGAAAGGATGTACCTGGATAGAGACTGTAGGACGGAAGTGACCTAAAGAAATGAAATCATCCTGCCTATACTCTCACACTTAGAAATGAAAATGTGCCAGGCTCAGCCCCAAATGATCCTGTCTTTGGTCTCATTCCCCAGGAAACAGACTCTAAAATGGAGATTTGCATTCAGAAGTCTTAGTGGAGCTAGCCTTGCGAGTAACACCTCTGCGGGAGAGAGGGCAGCAGGATGGGATGAGGGATACGATGCCAGTCCTGAAGGGGCTGTGGTAGAGATGTCCAGGGCTGAGGCTAGAGGGCCCGGGGCCCACATTACCCTTGGGCTGGGTGTGGGTGCCCCCAGGAAGGAGGTGTAACTAGATGTGGCAGCTCCTTCAGCCCCGGGAACCTTGGGGGAGACGCTCAGTGGGGAGGCAGCCCCACTCCCAGCAGCCAGGAGAGCAAGTTCCTCCTTCCTGAAGGACATCTGGGTGGCGCATTGCAGCGTCCACTCCAGCCCACCCCATAAACCACCGGGACCCACGGGCGCAGCTTCTCGAGGAGCTAAGTCGATCTCTTAGATTACAAGGTTACAAGAGGAAGGTTAACGGAACAGGGTCCAGCCCCATCACTGCAGCTGGTCCCACGGGCACAAGTAACACCCGCTGCTCGGCTCTCCTTCTAGAGGCCCCTCTCCCCTGACCAGCCACTGCTGACATAGGCTACTGACCTGACGGGGTGACTCAGACCCTCCGCTCTGCGAGGACTGAGCCCCTGGTCACAGGACCCCAGGAATCTGGGCACTTGTGCTTATCCACTTGCCATCAGAATTGGGCAGGGGAAGTCCCAATACCATGAGGTGCCCCATCACCCAGCTGGGTGCTCCCATCGCGTAGCAGCAGCCTTTTCTCCTCCTGATGACCCTTGTGGCAACTCCTTTCCTTGCTGGCTAGTTTCTCGGCACAAGGATCCTGGCATGACGAGGTGGCAGCTATCACTTAAAGTTCGATGGGATCCCTACTGTGTCTCCTGGTGGAAATGTCCCCCACTGGGATGGTAACTGTTTTAGGCTTTGAGACCAAGATTGAGATATTATGTAGATACTTACGTAACCACTTACATGGCATCACTTATAACTCTAAAACCATGCCTAACTCCTGAGCCGTACAAAGAAACCTGGTTTCGGCCCCTGGGCCGTAGCTTGCTGACCCCTGCTCTGAGCTCACAGAGCCTAAGATTGCGTGGATACCAGTTCCCCAAGTGGGTCAGCGGGAGTGATGGCAGGCAGGGCCACTCCTACTTCTACCCCTCGGTCCCTGAGCCCCTGTACTCTACTTCTTGGGGACACACTATCACACACTGTCATTGATTCTCAGTGCGTGCCCAGTGCTGGAGGACGATGGCTGGTCCTCACAGGGCACCGTCTCCAAGCTGGTACCACTCCCAGTCCCCCCCTCCCCCCGTACCTTCAGCGGGCCAGCCGTCGTCCTTCCAGGCTGGCAGACGCTGGGTGGGTGGCCCCTCATGCAATACCATCAGGGTATTGCACTCCTGGCCTCCTCTGCTGTCATGGGGTCCCATGGCCTGACATGATGTAATGTGAGGTCTGTGTCAGTCAGCACGGGCCACCATAACAGAATTACCACACGCTAGGCGGCTTAAACCGCAGACACGTATTGTCTCAAGTTCCTGGAAGCTGGAAGCCCAAGATGCAGGTGTCAGCAGGGTCAGTTCCTTTCAAGGGCTGTGAGGGAAAAGCCGTTCCCGGTCGTTCCCCAGGCTGCTGGTGGCTGCTGGCAACCTTTGGTTCCTTAGTTTGTAGAAGCGTCCCCCCATCTCACCTTCATCGTCACATGGCGTTCTCCCATCTGTGTCCAAATCTCCTCAGATCAGATCAGGGCCCACCCTAATGAGCTCCTTTAACTTGAGTACCTCTGTAAAGACCTATCTCCAAATAAAGTCACATTCTGAGGCATGGACTCTGGAAGGGGCACCAGTGTACTCTGACTGGAGTTGACACCTGTTTCGGGAATGATCTGCTGTCCCTATCCTGCAGGGCCGTGGCTGGCACTGCTGAGGCCTGACAGAGCTCCACTGGCAGAGGGCCCCGCTCTGGGTCTCGGAGTTCATATGTGGTCCAGAGACCTCCCCACCTGGAGCTGCTCCCACAGTCCATCCACGCGCCTCTTTCCGGACTCCCTTGTGCTGGCCTTCCAGTTTCCCTTCCTCTGGCCCCTGACCACCAGCCTCGCCGTCGGCCCCTGCCTCGGATTCCATGAGTACCTGATCTTGGACCACTTTTCTTTCCACACAAAGGGGATGACCAGATGCACGGCCCGGAGCTCTGCCTATTGGGAGCTTCCCCCCCACTGCCATCAGGGCCCCCAGTTGGGGCTCCAGTGCAGCTGTGGGCCATCTTTGGTTTGTGCCCGTGTGCCACGCTGACCTCCCTGTGAGCCACGTTTGACCTCTTCCCGCTTCTCCTGGTCATGAGGACCCATCCCCCGGCGCGGTCATGGTGTGAACAGAGGCAGATGTACTGGTGCAGCAGGGGTAGATGCAGGGGAGGCCGGGCCGCCTGCACGTGTGGCCTCTGACCCCACCTCAGGACCTGGTGGGTCTGACAGGCCTCGTGAGGGTCACTTCTAGGTGGCACGGTCACCTGGTGTCCTGTGGCCCAAGGCTCTGTCTCTCCCAAGTCCCCATGGCCAATACTCCCAGAGCTGTTTTCAAACAGCGTATAATTCTCGGCTGCAGGTGGCCAGCCTGGCCTCAGAACTGTAGTGGCCACACAGTGACGCTCCTCTTGGGATTTGCCATAAACTCCACTCAGCCTCTTTTCCCACCGCAGACCCTCCAAGGATCTGCCGGCTCTCACGTCCTCTTCATGTTCACTGGGTTCAGCTGAGATGTCACTGGGAGGTGAGGCCATACCCTAGCATCAGCCGGCGTGAGGTGTGGCTAGGACGGCTTGCTCCAAAGCCCGTACCCTCTTTGGGGCCCTTTCCTGCTCCAGGCCCCCTCAGAGCCGGCAGCCTTCTGTATCACTCACACCAGGAGCCATATTCCTGGTGTGGAATGTGCTGCCCCCCCAGAACCCAGAGGCCCACCTCGCATCGTGCTTCCCTGGCAGGGGTGGCGGGTAAGACACAATAACGGTCCCTTCCTTTGGAGAGGATGTCCTGGCATTCCCTATTCCGTGGGGTCCCTAAAACTGATGTGACAGGCCCCTGACTCTTCACAGGGTGACTCCCCCACCCTCTGAAGTGCGTCTCTTAGGGAGGCCTTGCCACTTCTTGCTTTCCTGGGCCTGTTAATGTGTTGTCGTGGTAACTGACGTCAGGCCTTTGTTCCCACACCAGCCAGTCCATTGTCCGGGCTGCCCCTGGGAAGGACTCGTACAAGGCAGCTCCCTTCTGCGGAGGGCAGTTCCTGGACAGGGACTTGGCTGGGAGCTGTTTCAGCTCCAGTGAACAAGTGTGGGCAGCACAGCTCCTGCCATGGATAGAACGTGGACCGCGTGACTGTAGGCAAGAGACTCAGAGCGGCCAGAACCTTCTAACGAGAGTGACAGCGAGACTGCGGCAGCAGCAGGATGAGACGCGCGTCTTCTAGAGGTGCACTTCTGAGAAGCCTGTTCGCATCAGGAAGGACACACGGGCGGGCCCTTCGCTCAGCGTAGGAGGTGTTCTGTACGTGGGGAGCCGAGAGGAAGCCAAACTGTGTACCTGCTTTTTGCTTGTGGCTTCACCATCAGAGGGGCTCATCAGACAGGAAAGGACAGATGGGACAGTGTGGGACCAGGCGAACCGAAGCCAGAGGCGAGTTTAATTAAGGGGTCAGATGGCAGGAGCTCTGGCCTCCCAGGCTAGAAGACTTGGCAGGCTTGACTGTGGGCCAGTGGGTGGACAGGGGAGGCTGGAGAGGGGCCAGCGGAGTGAGGGCGAAGGAAGCACCAGGAACCCACGAGCAGATCAGGGTCCTCGGATCATGAAATTCTCCAGTTTGACTCAAAATGCAGAGAATTCATTAACCCTGGCCCAGAGGCTAATTTTGAGTTGAGGGAGATTTGCTGGGGATGGAGACGTTTAGCTGAAAAAGCCATAGGGAGGTTTACCCACCGCGGAGACTCTGAGCCTGCCACCAGCCTGCCCTTCGCTTTCTTGACATTTAGCGCGTCTTGCTTTGTCCTCTCCTCTCCTGTCTCCCAGGAGAGTCAAGGTAGCTTCCAGTGTGTTCCCGTGGCTCCACTGGACCCGAGCCTTTGGGGAGGTCCCTCCTCTCCGCAGCTACCGCCTTTGCACAACGGACCTGGGCGAAATCCCTGACCCCTGCCTTTCCCTTCGGTTGGCTGGTGGGGGTGGGGGAGGGTAGAATTTAGGTTAAGTCATCTCCCAGGGCTGAGCTATGGAAATTACTTTTGGAAGGCTTAACTGATCCCTTAAAGTGGAACCAACTGAGGGGAAGAAGTTAAAAATGAATGCCACGCTTTAAGGAACGTTTCTGCACCTCGTCCTGAAGATTTAAGAGCCTCGGTGAACCTACAAGGATGAAAAGTGGAGAATGTGCACTTGGCAGATATTTCAGGAAACGTACATGGGCATCTTCACGGTTGAAGTGTTGGAGTGACAAGGACGATTAGACGCTGGTTCCCGTCTGTAACTAGCCCGTCTGCTGGAAGGGACACACCATGAGTCATCGTTCGTAAAACGGGCTAGATGGAAACAAAGCACATAGATTTTAAATTTGCTAGTAGCCACGGTTATTTTTAAAGTAAAAAGGAACAGAGGAAATTAATATTAATAATACATTTTATGCAACCCAATATATCCCAAATATCATTTCAGCATGCACTCAATTAGTTTTTTCAATTGTTGAAATATTTACATTCTCTTTTTCATACGAAGTCTTCAAAATCAGGTATGTGTTTTACACCTCCAGCACACGTAGATCCAGACCGGCCAGGTTTCAAGTGGCTGGTGGCTGCCACACCGGACGCCACGGAGCTGGCTGAAACAGAGGGACACACAGGCTGCTGGGGAGCACCAAAGAGGGCCCCCAGCTCAGCCTGAGGACGCACAGGAGACTAGCTGTTATTCCAAGACACATCTACCCCGTGCTCACAGCATCCCAGCTTCCTAGAGGCACGGATGCCCAGGCGGCATCAGCCCCACAGCTCTGGGACCATCCTGTCTCCCTCTGGGTTTACAAGAGGAACTCTCAGAGGGGGACCTGTGATCACTCAGCAAATGAGATGCGGGTTTACTGTCGCATTTTTTAAATTGTGGTAAAATACACATAACATAAAATTTACCACCTTACCCACTTTTAAGCGTCCAGTTCAGTGGTATTAAGTACATTAACATTGTTGTGCAACCATCACCACCTTCCAGTCACAGGACTCCTTTCATCTTCAAGGCAGAAACTGTATCCGATAGAAAAACCTCCCCATCTCCCTTCTGCCCCTGGCCCCGGCCACCACCATCACTTTCTGTCTGTGAATTTGCCTAGTCTAGGTACCGCGTGTAAGTGGAATCACGCACCATTTGTCCTTTTCTGTCTGGCATATTTCACTTAGCGTAAGGTTCACCCATGTTGTAACGTATCAGCTTCATTACATTTTGAGGCAGAAAATATTCTGTTGTATGGCTAGACCACGTTCTGTTTATCCAGTCCTCCATGGATGGGCCCTTGGACCGCTTCCATCTTTGTCTATTGTGAATAATGTTGCTCTGAAGACGGGTATATATATATATATATATATATATATAGAGAGAGAGAGAGAGAGAGAGAGAGAGAGAGAGAGCTGAGGCCCTGCTTTCAGTTCTTATGGGTGTATACCCAGAAGTGGAATTGCTGGATCATATGGTAATTCTATTTTTAGTGTTTTGAGGAAGTGTCGTACTGTTATTGTCCCATTTTTTTAAAACAGCGTTTTCCAGCCAGGAGTTCTGTATAGAACTGTGAGCCCAGAAAAAGAAATGGGGAAATTTGATAAGTAACTCTTTTTTTTCTCTTGCAGTTTCTGAACCACCCTCATCACAGCACACTTCTCTTATTCTCCTTCCCACTGTCTGATGAGAATGAAGTTTTTGACAAACTGAGCGTCATCACAGAAGTGTGTGAAAGCCACAAGCCGAACCTTGGGGCGGGCTGCAGCCTTAGGACCTTGTCTGGGCAGGGGTCCTCTGAGCTGACCTCCAAGGAGGACACACACTCAGCCGGGCACAGCGACCCCCTCCTTCTCACGCCTGCCTCTGAGGGTGATCAGAGCAACCGACAAACAAGGGCTGAGACCAGCTGAGTAACCCCCGGATTGAGAATCTCAGACGCTGGGACAACGTCCACACCACCAAGGAGCTTGGCACAAATACTCCATCTTGGGAACTAGCCACCTTATAAAGGCCTTAATGATTTGAAAAAATAGCCACTGAAGGTGTGATTTTCAGCCTCATGTGCTCACTCAATATAAAAAAGTTCCAGGGAATTCCCTGGTGGTCCAGTAGTTAGGATTCAATACTGTCACTGCTGGGGCCTGGGTTCAATCCCTGGTCGGGGAACTAAGGTCCCACAAGCCACACGGCCCAACAAACAAAACGAAAAACAAGTTTTTAAACAAAAATATTTAAAATGAGGAATAAAAACCAAGATGCTGTAAAACCTGACCAGAGTGCCGATAGACTGATGTGAAAAATGGCCTCGACTCAAAAGTAACCGTCAGCAAACACTGTACATGTACAGAGCACAGACTTTGTGGATTCTCAGGGACACTTCGACTGGATTTATTTTTCTATGCGGACACATTTTATGTATATAATGCTGGTGCTCAATTAAAGTCTTATTCTCCGTTTAATCCGTGTGCGTTCGTTTAATGACACTACATCTGTGTGATTGTCAGATTCAACCAGGCTCTCGTGTGCCATCTTTAATGTTCATTGATTCAGCGGATGTTCCTCAGTCCCTGCCTGCTGTCAGCCAGGGACTGTGCCAGGCGCAGGGGCCCGACAGCATCTGGGAAGCTTCAGAGAATAGAAGGCCCTGGGCTTTGAATTCTACCTCGGACACTTATTAGCCTGTAACCTCTCAGTTTCCTCATCTGTACCTGGGGATGTAAGGATTAGTGACACTTGGTGAAAAATGCCCACCCCAGTGCCAGCACATAGCAGTCACTCAATAAACGGTAGCTGGCCTTACCAGCTACATAATCTCACGGGTGTGGCTGACTTCACAAACCTCGGTCAGCAACAAATGTCCTAGCAGACAAATAAAGCAGATTCATCAAAAGTCCCCAGAATAGGGCTTCCCTGGTGGCGCAGTGGTTAAGAGTCCGCCTGCCGATGCAGGGGACGCGGGTTCGTGCCCCGGTCCGGGAAGATCCCACATGCCGCGGAGCGGCTGGGCCTGTGAGCCATGGCCGCTGAGCCTGCGCGTCCGGAGCCTGTGCTCCGCAACGGGAGAGGCCACAACAGTGAGAGGCCCGCATACCACCAAAAAAAAAAAAAAGTCCCCAGAATAGAAAAACCACTATTTGAAATAATTTGACATTTTTTAAAAGAGACAACATGGGGGAAAAGGTCAGAAGTTTGTTGACCCGTTCAGTATTTTTAAATTTCTTTCAATAATGTGAAGGAGAGATCACCATGTTTTGGGTTCTTAGCGCCCCTGATTGTAATCTGGGGCTAGTCTTATGACAAGGGAGAAATTAATTCTCTTCTGCAGTTCAGCTCTTCCTCCCTGAAGGAGGTGTGAAGGGAGGGCTGTCAAGTTGTACACGTGTAGATGCATCTGACTTGGGAGAGAAGGAAAGGAGAGACCCCATTATTCATCCAGTCCCTGCCTAAACCCCTCTTCATATGTTTGAGGAATCTCCATCTTGGCAAGTGTGAAGGGACTCAAAATGCCACCTGCTCATCTCCAGCCTTTTTTTTTTTTTTGTGGTATGCGGGCCTCTCACTGCTGCGGCCTCTCCCGTTGCAGAGCACAGGCTCCGGACGCGCAGGCTCAGCGGCCATGGCTCACGGGCCCAGCCACTCCGTGGCATGTGGGATCCTCCCAGACCGGGGCACGAACCCGCGACCCCTGCATCGGCAGGCGGACTCCCAACCACTGTGCCAGCAGGGAAGCCCCTCCAGCCCTTTTTAAGGGCTCAAAATGCCACCTGCTCTTTTCCAGCCCCCTTACTGCTGGACTATAGGCACACAACCGGGGCTCCAGCCCAGCTTTCAGTTGGAAGATAGGGAGGTGGGTGCAGGGCAGCAGTAGAGGCAGGGGTTCTGGTAGAAGCATCCAGTAGCCAGGGGGAACTAGCATCAGCAACAGACTAGGTCTGATTTGGACATTGTTCCTGCCTGCGTCCTCCCGAGGCTCTTCCTCCAACCCTTCCCGAGATTCTGTGAGCTCCCCAAGATCAGGTTGAGACACTCGCTTCCTGCTTCTATCAGCCAGAGTCAGTTTCCAGTGTTTGCAAACTAAAACCCCGAGCAGGCCTCCAAAAGCAAAACAGAGTGGATGTGGATCTCCCAGTCCTAAAAGCCCACCCAGGCGGGCACAGGAGTAAGACAGGAGTGAGTCATCACATCTCTGCATGATTCCCCAGCAGAGGGATTTTTAGCAACACCTGTCCCCCAGGGCTGGGAGATCCTGGAGGCCTTCGGGGGACCAGCTGAAGCCTGAGAATGACTAGCTGGAGACTGCAGGTGTAACAACTCCTACCAAGAGCGGGAGACACGGTGCGGCTAGGACGGGGGCGAGGAAAGGCACAGACCCTCCAGGGCCGGGAGCTGACCCGAGGTGCTGCCCTGGCCCGCCCCATATTTTGTGTTGTGGGAGTGGAATCAGAGGCATCTCAGCCACCAAGGGTCTCTAGCCACACTGAGAGATGCACTGTCCACTGTCTGAGTGCCTCCCCCGCTCCCGCGGCATACATCCCCAACTCCCACCACTGATGGATGTTTGCTGAGGTCTCCCTCGTATTCTATCCTCCTCATGACTCCGTGTGTCTCTTGATCGCCTCTTTAATGATGAAATCTGCTCATGTCTCTGCACGATGAATAAGAAGGAGACATGTCTACCATTTGGCCCCCAAGATGTCAGCAGTCTTAGGGAACTACATCTAGACTTCCTTGTCCCGCAGGATGGCAATTTCCCTGACCCTCAGATGAAGTCAACTAAAATGCTGGATGTTATGTTTAAAAAAACAACACTTCAGATGTTTCCTAGCAAGGAAGGAAGGAATATTCAGAGGCCGAAACCTAGAGAAGTTTGTCAAGTACCACCTTTCACCTTGAGGGCATTTGACAAACCCTGTAGATGTCAGCCCCTCACAAGGACTCAGGAGACGGAAGACAAAGCTCTGGGTTCACTCGAGGTGGGGCGTAAAGGAGGCCTCCCCATAAATCTGAAATCCCAACGAGCGTCCGCTACCCTGTAGAAGGTGAACCAGGAATAAGTGAATCCCATCCCACCCTTATATCAATTTCCTGTGGCTGCCATAATAACGTGTCACAAAATTTGTGACTTAAAGCAACAGAAACTTATTCTCTCACAGTTCTGGACTTCAGAAGTCCAAAATCAGTATCACTAGGCTGAATTTAATGTGTCGAAAAAGTCTTCAGAGTTTCTAGGGGACAACCTGTTCCTGCCTCATCCAAATGCTGGCATTCCTTGGCTTGCGGCAGCATCACTCCGATCTCTGCCCCATAATCATATCACCTGCTCTTCCTCTGTATGTGTGTCTCCCTCTGCCTCTCTCTGATAGAGACACTTGTGATTGCATTTAAGGCCCCCACAGATAATTATCCGGGATCACTTACCCAACTCAAGATCCTTAATTTAATCGCATCTGCAAAGACCCTTTTCCCAAATAAGGTCACATTCACAGATGCCAGAGACTAGGACCTGGTACTTTTGAGGGTCATTATTCAGCCCACTACACACCCTCGCCAGGGACTACAAGCGAACCTTTTTGGTTTCAGTTTTATTTCTGAGTGGAGAGGTAAGATATTATCTTTCCTGAGAAGTTACAATCTCAAAACTAGGTTTGTAGCCCCAAATCACACTTTCTGGATGGTCAAATAAAACTTCAGCATTGGGCTTCCCTGGTGGCACAGTGGTTGAGAGTCCGCCTGCCGATGCAGGGGACACGGGTTCGTGCCCCAGTCCGGGAAGATCCCACATGCCGCGGAGTGGCTGGGCCCGTGAGCCACGGCCGCTGGGCCTGTGTGTCCGGAGCCTGTGCTCCGCAACGGGAGAGGCCGCAACAGTGAGAGGCCCACGTAGCGCCAAAAAAAAAAAAAAGAAAAGTCTATAAACAATAAATGCTGGAGAGGGTGTGGAGAAAAGGGAACCCTCCTATACTGTTGGTGGGAATGTAAATTGATACAGCCACTATGGAGAACAGTATGGAGGTTCCTTAAGAAACTAAAAATAGAACTACCATACGACCCAGCAATCCCACTCCTGGGCATATACCCTGAGAAAACCATAATTCAAAAAGATACATGCACCCGATGTTCATTGCAGCACTAGTTACAATATTCAACAATAGCCAGGACATGGAAGCAACTTAAATGTCCATCAACAAAGGAATGGATAAAGAAGATGTGGTACATATATACAATGGAATATTACTCTGCCATAAAAAGGAATGAAATTGTGCCATTTGCAGAGACATGGATGGACCTAGAGACTGTCATACAGAGTGAAGTTAAGTCAGAAAGAGAAAAACAAATATATATTAACGCATATATGTGGGATCTAGAAAAATGGTGTAGATGAACTTATTTGCAAAGCAGAAATAGAGACACAGACATAGAGAACAAATGTATGGATACCAAGTGGGAGAAGGGGGGGAATGGAGGGTGGGATGGATTGGGAGATTGAGATTAACATATATACACTACTATGTATAAAATAGATAACTAATGAGAACCAACTGTATAGCACAGGGAACTCTACTTGGTGCTCCGTGGTGACTTAAATGGGAAGGAAATCCAAAAAAGAAGGGCTATATGTATATGTATAGCTGATTCACTTTGCTATACAGCAGAAACTAACACAACATTGTAAAGCAACTATACTCCAATAAAAAATATCAAAATTTAAAAATTAAATTAAAAATAAATAAAATTTTTAAAAATTATAAAAAAAGGGGCTTCCCTGGTGGTGCAGTGGTTGAAAATCTGCCTGCCAATGCAGGGGACATGGGTTCAAGCCCTGGTCTGGGAAGATCCCACATGCCGCAGAGCAACTAGGCCCATGAGCCACAACTACTGAGCCTGTGCGTCTGGAGCCTGTGCTCTGCAACAAGAGAGGCCACTATAGTGAGAGGCCCTGCACACTGCAATGAAGAGTGGTCCCTGCTCTCCGCAACTAGAGAAAGCCCTTGCACAGAAACAAAGACCCAACACAGCTAAAAATAAATAAATAAATTTATTTTAAAAAAAAAAAACCTAGAAGAATAAATAAGCAAAGTGGAAATAAGCAACCCCAATAAAGGTTTCAAGGTAATGATCATAAGGATGATCAACAAACTCTGGAGGACTTCCCTGGTGGTCTAGCAGTTAAGACTCTTCATTCCCAGTGCAGGGGGCCCGGGTTCGATCCCTGGTTGGGGAACTAGATCCTGCATGCCGCAACTAAGAGTCTGCATGCCACAACTAAAAGATCACATGCTGCTGTAACTAAGTCCTGGCACAGCCAAATAAATAAATATTTAAAAAAAAACAAATAATCTGGAGAAGAATGAGTGAATACAGTGAGAATTTTAACAAAGAGTTAGAAAATATAAGGAATTCCATACAAGGAATTAAATCTTATCATTTTTGACAACATGGGTGGAACTAGAGGGTATTATGTTGAGTGAAATGAGTCAGACAAAGAAAGACCAATACCATATGATTTCACTTTGATGTGAAATCTAAAAAACAAAGGAACAAATATAACAAAACAGGAACAGACTCATAAATACAGAGAACAAACAGGTGGTTGCCAGAGGGGAGGAGCCATGGGGGTGAATAAAATAGGTAGGGGAGATTGAGAGGTACCAACTCCTAGTTACAAAATACATGAGTCTTGGGGATGAAACGCATAGTATGGGAAATATAGTCAGGAATATTATAATAACTTCACATGGTCATGGTAACTAGCTCTATCATGGTGATCACTTTGTAATCTATATTTGTAGAGAAATATAGAATCACTATGTTGTACACCTGGAACTAACATAGCATTGTAGGTTAATTATACTTCAATTTTTTTAAATTAATATTTTCCTGTTCTTTTTCTAGCCTACCAGAGATTCTATGTAGAACTCATGGCTAGAAAATATGGTCTTAAAGAATGACAACAGATTGCATTTGCCAAATAAAACAAGAGAACGACACACAGATGGTTTCTATTTTAAACCAGAGGAAGACTTTGTGGCTGATCACAATGCCGGCGGACTCCAGGAAGCTGTACAGAGAAGCGACGCTAGCGGTATTGGTGCAAAGAACACAGGAAGTTCCCAGCCAACCCCTAAATCACATTAGTGGCCCTCCTCAGTCCTGCCCTAGCATCCTGTGTGTACTGCAATTTCAGCATTTAACAAAAACTAAATAACAGCTTTACTGAGATATAATTCAGGTACCATACAATTCACCCATCTAAAGTGTAGGGTACGAAACTTTTTAGTATATTCACAAGGTTGTATGGCCATCATCCCTATCAATGCAGAACATTTTTATCACCCCCCAAAGAGGCCTCCTATCCGTTAGCAATCACTCCCCATTCCTCCCGTCACCTCCCAGCCCTAGGCAACCACTAATCTACTTTCTGTGTCAATGGACACAGAATGTGCCTATTCTGAACAAGTCATGTAAGTGGAATGATATCGTATGTGACCCTTTGTGACTGGCTTCTTTCACTTAGCATGTTTTCAAGGTTCGTCCACGCTGTAGCATGTAGCGATACTTCATTTCTTCTTATTGCTGTGTACTATTCCATTGTATGGACTTACCACATTTTGTTTATCCATTCATCAGTTAATGGACAACTGGGTTGTTTCCACTTTTTGACTAGTATGAATAATACTGCTATGAACATTTGGGTAGAGCAGGCTTTTGTGTAAACATGTGTTTTCAGTTCCCTTGAGTGTATAACCAGGACTGGAATTGCTAGGTCGTTGGACAACTTTATGTTTAGCTCTTTGCTGAACTGCCAGACTGTTTCCCCAAGCAGTTTAGCACCTTTTAACATTGTCTTTTCACAGCGTTGGTTTCACACTGTTAGCTATTAAAGTGGTGGGACCACATCCTTGTCTTCCCCAGCACTTAGAACAACAAAGGGGCTACTAGTTGGTTGCTGAGTTTAAAGTTCTCTATTCTTCAGGTCCCATCAATCCACTAATGACTTTTACACTCACGATGAGACAGAGAAATATTTCTTGGTAAAGCTTTGCATGCTTTTATTCCCCCTCCACAAGCTAACTCGGCGTTACCTCTTCCTTAATTAGTCTCTTTCCTCTTATAATTTCTGCTGCCAGCCCTTGGCTGGTCCAGAGCTGTCAGGATTTCTTTTCATGGGTCCCATGTCTTCATCTGCCTCATTCGTACTCAGTGGGAAAAGTGATGGGGTGAGGGGAGTGTAGGCAACAGGATCTGTGTCTAGGCTGGGTTAGGGAATTAAGGGAGGGTGAAGGGAGGAGGGAACGCCCAAGAATTGAATCCAGTGGATTCAAGAGATGTACACTATTGATTCTCCTTGAAAAGGACAGAGAATAAACATGCAAAGAGAGGATTGCCTGGTTAGCTGGCTCTATATATCAGTATTGGACAAATTTCATTAGTACTTTTTCAACTAAATATCTCCAACCCCCCAAAATCTCCCTCAACTCAAATTATCCTCTGGGCCATGGTTAACGGATTCTCTACATTATGAGTCAAACTGGAGAATTTCATGATCCGAGGACCCTGATCTGCTCATGGGTTCCTGGTGCTTCCTTCGCCCTCATTCCACCGGTGCCTCTCCAGCCTCCCCACCTGTATTTCTCACTGGCCCACAGTGAAGTCTGCCAAGTCTTCTAGCCTTGGAGGGCAGAGCTCCTTCCAAAGGGCCCTTAACTGTGCTCATCTCCGGCTTTGATTTGCCCAGCAGCACGTTGTCACCCCATCTGTGCTTTCCTGTCTGAGTTGCTTTGATGGTGAAGCCAGAAGCAAAAATAGCAGGTAAATAGTTTTGCTTCCTCCTGGTTCTCCATTTCAAAAACCCCTTCTACCCAAAGCAGAGGGCCTGCCCCTGCTTGTTCTTCCTGCTGCAAACGTGGCTTCTCAGAAACTCTCCTCTAGGAGATACTGGGCTCCTTCTGGTGCTCTAGCCTCCCTGGCACTCTCGTTAGCAGGTTCTAGTCACTAACGTTTGCCTGGAGCTGTGTGCTCACCTTGAACTTTTAGAATGGATCCTCTTTGAGTCTGAGCTCCAAAAACATTAATGGGTGAATATTATTTAGTTACACTCCTCTTCACTTTCGTGCATCGCCTCTTCCTCTACTGGGCCTTGGTGACAGCCTTAATTTGTTCTAAAACATTTGGAAATGACCTTCATACGGTCTACGATTTCAGCATCTCTCAGCTTTTCCATGACTGGACCATCATCTCCACTTTGTCCACATGGGCATCATTCAATCATTCAATTGTGGAATTACTCAGGCAGCAGGACGGGATAGGGTAGGGATGGGATAGACTGAAAAATAGCCCCCTAAAAAATATCCAGGTCCTTACCCCTGGAACCTGTGAATGTGACTTTACTTGGAAAAAGGGTCTTTGCAGATGGGATTAAGGTCAAGGTCTTGAGATAAAGACATTATCTTGGATTATCTGGGTGGGCCTTAAATGCCCCTACAAGTGTCCTTATATGGGGGGGGCATATTCCTTGGATAGGAGAGGAAGAGGTGATGTGAACACAGAGGCAGAGATTGGAGTGACGTGGCCACAAGTCAAGAAACGTCTGGAACCACAGAGCTGGAAAGAACAGATTCTCTTTTAGAGCCTCTGGAAGAGCGCAGCCTTGCCAACACCTGGATTTCAGGCTTCTGGTCTCCAGAACTGTGGGAGACTGATTTCTGTTGTTTTAAACCACTCAGCTTATGGTAATTTGTCAAGGCAGCCACAGGAAACTAACAGAGTAGTGAATGGCTCCCTTGTTTTAATCTGACCAGTTATAACCTCTTTTTTGGTTTTTTTTGTTGTTGTTATTGTTTTTAACATCTTTATTGGATTTTAATTGCTCTACAATGGTGTGTTAGTTTCTGCTTTACAACAAAGTGAATCAGTTATACATATATCCCCATATCTCTTCCCTCTTGCGTCTCCCTCCCTCCCACCCTCCCTATTCCACCCCTCTGGTGGTCACAAAGCACCGAGCTGATCTCCCTGTGCTATGCAGCTGCTTCCCACTAGCTATCTATTTTACCTTTGGTAGTGTATATATGTCCTTGCCACTCTCTCACCTTGTCCCAGCTTACCCTTCCCCCTCCCCGTGTCCTCAAGTCCATTCTCTAGCAGGTCTGCGTCTTTAATCAAGACAGTATGGTACTGGCACAAAAACAGAAATATAGATCAATGGAACAGGATAGAAAGTCCAGAGATAAACCCACGCACATATGGTCACCTTATCTTTGAGAAAGGAGGCAAGAATATACAATGGAGAAAAGACAGCCTCTTCAATAAGTGGTGCTGGGAAAACTGGACAGCTACATGTAAAAGAATGAAATTAGAACACACTCTAACACCATACACAAAAATAAACTCAAAATGGATTAAAGACCTAAATGTAAGGCCAGAAACTATCAAACTCTTAGAGGAAAACATAGGCAGGACACTCTTTGACATAAATCACAGCAAGGTCCTTTTTGACCCACCTCTTAGAGAAATGGAAATAAAACCAAAAATAAACAAATGGGACCTAATGAAATTTCAAAGCTTTTGCACAGCAAAGGAAACCATAAACAGGATGAAAAGTCAATCCTCAGAAAGGGAGAAAATATTTGTAAATGAAGCAACTGACAAAGGATTAATCTCCAAAATTTACAAGCAGCTCATGCAGCTCAATCTCAAAAAAACAAACAACCCAATCCAAAGATGGGCAGAAGACCTAAATAGACATTTCTCCAAAGAAGATGCCAACAGACACATGAAAGAATGCTCAACATCATTAATCATTAGAGAAATGCAAATCAAAACTACAATGAGATATCATCTCATACCGGTCAGAACGGCCATCATCAAAAAATCTACAAACAATAAATGCTGGAGAGGGTGTGGAGAAAAGGGAACCCTCCTGCACTGTTGGTGGGAATGTAAATTGATACAGCCACTATGGAGAACAGTATGGAAGTTCCTTCAGAAACTAAAAATAGAACTACCATATGACCCAGCAATCCCACTACTGGGCATATACCCTGAGAAGACCATAATTCAAAAAGAGTCATGTACCACAATGTTCATTGCAGCTCTATTTACAATAGCCAGGACATGGAAGCAACCTAAGTGTCCATCATCGGATGAATGGATAAAGAAGATGTGGCACATATATACAATGGAATATCACTCAGCCATAAGAAGAAGGGAATAAAGATGCAGACTTATAACCTCTTTTTAATATTTAAAATGGGAAGGAGGGCAAGCAGCTGATTGTATGGGAACCTGATACCACCCTCTCCTCAGCAAGGTACTAACCTGAGGACTGACTGCCTGCTGTCTCGTATCCTGAACTCTAGTTCAGACAATGCTCAAGCCAGTCCACTCCCTGGGGGGGGGGGGAAATGGAAAAAAAAAAAAGCCTGTTTCATGCAACAAAGACTCAATGTGATTTTTCTCCCTGAGTCAAGTTCACGTTCTGTCTCCTGGCTACCTCACCACTCGTGTCTGGGCCAAGAAGACATCAAACACGGCCTTAGTTTCCACGCCGATCAGAACTCTTCATTCAACAGCCACTAACGTACAGGCTGGCACTCTATGAGCTGGATTATTGCCCTGGGTTTGTGACTAAAAATATGCCCAGAAGGTTAAAACTATGGGGATAAAGTCTCTGAGCAGGAGAAATCTGGGCAAGGACAGACTCTAGATTGGATTGAACAGGTCTACAAAAAACAGGAAAGCCAAGGCAGCTGAGACTTCCTTTCCTTTGAGGGTGACAGTGTGTACTTGCCTTGATGGAGCAGGAAGGAGTAAGAGCCAATCCTGTGTGCAGGCCCTGTTCTAAGCCCTTCTGCATTTTTATTTAATTCCCACAACAACCCTATGAAGCAGATACTATTATTTGCCTCATTTTTCAAATGTTGAAACCAGAACACAGAGAGGTTAAGTAATTTACCTGAGATCACACAGGGAAGAAGTGACAGAGCAGGGATTTGAAGCTAGGTGATCTGGCTCCAGAGTCTGTGGTCTTAATCACCTATGCCAGGCAGACTCTGAGATGGTCACCCCTGTTCCCCATCTCTTGGTAGTCACACCTTTGAGTAATCCCGTCCTCTTGAGTATGGATGGTACCTATGAGTTAATAGAATACGGCAAAGGGGACAGGATGCTGCTTCTGTATTTAGGTTACAGGTGATTGTGGTTCCCATCTTTCTGGCAGACTCTCTGTAGTGCCTTCTCAGCTTGCACCCTTTGAGGGTAGAAGAGACCACATGGGGACTTCCCTAGTGATCCAGTGGTAAAGAA
Organism: Globicephala melas; assembly: GCF_963455315.2. NCBI lineage: Eukaryota > Metazoa > Chordata > Mammalia > Artiodactyla > Delphinidae > Globicephala > Globicephala melas. The sequence continues at coordinate 11,739,105 of NC_083317.1, read as the reverse complement.
TCCACCTTCCAATGCAGGGGACAAGGGTTCGATCCCTGGTCAGGGAACTAAGATCAAACATGCCGTGGGGCAACTAAGCACACACGCCACAACTACTGAGCTCGCGTGCCTCAATGAGAGAGCCCACGTGCCGCAAACTACAGAGCCCACGTGCTCTGGAACCCGCAGGCCACAACTAGAGAGAAGACCCCGCACCACAACAAAAGCCCGCATACCTCAACGAAGATCCCGCGTGCTGCAACTAAGACCCAACGCAGCCCCAAAAAATTAAAATAAATAAATTAAATAAATATTAAAAAAAAAAAAAGAAAAGCCCACATGACAAGGACCTGAGGCGGCCTCCAGTCACTAGCCAGCAAGGACTTGAGATCCTCAGGCTAACGAAGGTAGGAGGTAGATGGACCCCTGGGCTGGACAGCTGGTGTTTGTCAAACGGAGTAAAATTGAAGCTTTGTTCTCCCTAGACACTCCAAGGACAGTTAGTGGTGAGAGCTGAGCTCTGCTGAAGTAAACAGATAAGATGACCCCTACGGAGGTCAAGGAAAACTTCCCTGGCTGCACGTGCTCAGGCAGGCTCCTTGGGGGTCAAAAAGGGAGGGGTGCCACCCCATAATAGGTGATGTCAAGCCTCCCACAGGCCCCCATGCTGGAATCCATCTTGGCGGAAAGATGCACAGGCAGATGGGGGAGGACCCTAGGACGGGACAGCTGTGGGAAAAGAAACAAGATAATTGGCCAAAGGTAAACAAAGACCCGGAAGAACCGCCCTATATAAATGATTTAACTGCCTCTTTACTGCACCCCTCATTCAGGATGCCCACACCCTTTCTCTCCATGTGTGTATTTCTGCCTTGCTTCTGACTTACATATGTAAACTGTTTCTCTGTGTGCTCTCCCATATGTTGTGCTGTGTCTCTAATAACAAACTGTTTACCTGTTTTTACAGTTTTTGCCTCCTTGAAACATTCTTGCTTTCAAACAGGGGCAAGAGCCAGGGCCACTTTGCTTCTAGCCTCTAGCCCCTGGTGGTCTAGCGGCTAAGATTCCTACTTTTTCATCCAAGCTACCCAGCTTCAGTTCCTAGACAGGGAACTAAGATCTCTCTTCAGGACCGCTCACTGCTCTCTCTCCAAGATCATAACAGCCCTAAAGAAACTAAATTCTGCCAACAACCCTGTGAACTTAAAAGTGGATTCTTCCCTTACAACACGGGGAATACAGCCAATATTTTAAAACAACTATAAGTGGAGTCTAACCTGTAAAAATTGTGAATCATGATAGTGTACACCTGAAACTTATATAATATTGTACATCAACTATACTTCAATAAAAAAATAAAGAAAAAGTGGATTCTTCTCCAGTGGACCCTCATCCTGGCTGACACCTTGAGAGACCCTAAACAGAGGAGCAGCCAGGCTCTGCCTGGATTCCTGACCCATAGAAACAGAGATAATAATGTTGTTTTAAGCTATTACATTTGGGGTTATTTGTTATGCAGCCATAGATAACTGATACAGCCCCCTGGGGTTGAGTCCTACCTCAGCCAGCCACAAGCCCACTGACCATGCACCATCCTGGGCCTCAAGTTCCTCATACTCTCAGTGAGAGATGGGTTCGTTTCATTCATTCACTCAACAGATATTTACTGAGCAACTATCTGGTGCAGAACCAGAACCAGAACCAGAACCAGATGCAGTTCTAGGTGCTGGAGATACAACAGAGAAGGAAACAGAGTCCCCTCCTTCTTGAGGCTTGTATTTTAGTGACAGGAGATAGATGTGATAGTTAATTTTATGTGTCAACTTAACTGAGTCACAGGGTGCCCAGATATTTGGCTAAACATTGTTCTGAGTGTGCCTGTGAGGATTCTGGATGAGATTTAACACTTGAGTAGGTAGACTGAGTAAAGCAGGTCGCCTTCCCCAATGTGGAAGGGCCTCAGCTAATCCACGGAAGGCCTGAATAGAACAAAAGAGAGAATTTATTCTCTTTGCCTGACCATTTCAAGCTGGGTCATTGGTCTTTCCTCCTGCACCTGGACTGGAACTTACATCATCAGCTCTCCTGATTCTCGGGCCTTCAGGCTTGTATTGGAATTATACCATGAGTTTTCCTGGGTCTCTAGCCTACAGAGAGCAGATCATGGGACTTCTCAGCCTCCAGAGTTACATGAGACAATTCCTATAATAAATTTCTTTATGTATATATACATATATCTATATATACATACATTTATACAAATATACACACATACATATATATGTGTGTGTGTGTGTGTATTATATCCTATTGGTTCTGTTTCTCTAGAGAAATACAGTAGACAATGACAGACATGTAAATGAGTCATGTGGCAGGTTGCTATGGGGAAAAATAAGGCCAAGGAGTGTGGACAAGGAAAGCTGGAAGGCAGCAGGGAGATCACAGATGGCCTCAGTAAAGATGAGACATTTGAGGAAGAGACCTGAAGGAGGTGAGGGAGAAAGAGCTGCAGCTGTTTGGGGAACAGCATTCCCAATAGAGGGAACAGCAAGTGCAAAGGAGCATGCTTTGCATGAGCAAGAATGGGCAAGGGGGCCAGTGTGGCTACAGTGGAGGGACCCGGGGCGGGGAGCAGGGGGGTGAGAGGAGACACAGAAAGTCCTCCAGGTACCACAGCCAACAGGTAATGGACTGAGACCCGGGAGGTCTGAGTCCAGAGCCTGAGGTCTTAATCACCACCCTTCCCTGCTTCTCCTCCTGAGGAGGAGATCAAAAGTGATTTCTAGGATGGTGTGGTTTGTGCAAGAGTGACAACGCGAAACTCCACTCAGCAATTCCATGCTCGACAGAAAGGCCTCAGCCCCTCATCATGAAACCCAGCCAATTGGACATATTTATTTATCTCCAGTCTTCCCCCAGGAGGTCAAGCAGACCTCAACTCCAATCCTAGCTGAGTCATTTTCCAACCAACCACGTTGAGGACATAAGGTGTCAAGAGCCTGCTTCCAAGTGCAGAAAACCTCAACCCAAGTCACAGTAACAGAATACAATAGCAGAAGCCCACACGTACAACAGCGGAGGAAGAGAAAAAAGAGACAAGAGATGTTGACAGATATTTGGAATCTGGAAAGTCAATAAAGGAACATCACTTAGCAGAGTAGAGAGACCTGAAAATTAAGTATCTCAGGAAAGGGCTGCCCATGAGAAGCCAGCCGGCTAAGAACAAGGAGCCCCCAGAAAGTTTCCAGAAACAGAAGTGCCAAGCGCCCCAGAGACAGGACCACGGGATGAAGTTGGAAATGGGGGAGCTGGTCGTGTGTAGGGCAGTTTTTAGTTCCTCCAGGTCCCCTCCCAGCTTGCACATAGTCAGCCACCCTTCTTCAAATCCCCCTGGATTATTCTCTTCAAAAAATTGAGAAGTTGGGGGAGTTAGGAGCCCGGATGCTCAGGGCTAGTGGGAGTGAGGCACTGTATTTAGGGGACTGAGCTTAAATCTACAACCGAGGAGACTCCAGCCCTCTTCCCCAGGTCCTCTTCCAGGGTGGTGGCCAGGCAGACCTAAACCATCTCTTCTCTCCCCCAGGCAGGAGACCTCTTCTCTTAGGAAATTGACCATACCCTGAGAAAAAGCCTGACGATTCCAGAAGCTGGGGGTTCCCCTCCAGCCCTGCTTCCGGCTTCCATCAGCAAGCCGCAACTGTGTACACAGAGTCCACGCATCACTCGATACCTGTCTTAAAAGCGGGCAGACAGCGAGGACACCAGACATAGGAGGAAAGACATACCCAAACTGAGGGCACAAAAGAAGTCAGAGGGGGGACTTCCCTGGTGGCACAGTGGTTAAGAATCCACCTGCCAGTGCAGAGGACACAGGTCTGAGCCCTGGTCCGGGAAGATCCCACACGGCATGGAGCAATTAAGCCCGTGTGCCAAAACTACTGAGCCTCTGCTCTAGAGCCTGCGAGCCACAACTACTGAGCCCCCGTGCCACAACTATTGAAGTCCGCACGCCTAGAGCCCGTGCTCTGCAACAAGAGAAGCCACCGCAGTGAGAAGCCCGCGCACCGCAACAAAGAGTAGCCCCTGCTCGCCGCAACTAAAGAAAGCCCGCGTGCAGCAATGAAGAACCAACACAGTCAAAAATAAATAAATAAAATTTTTTTTAAAACGTCAGAGGAAATGAAAAACATGCACAAAGCCGAAAATTGTGTTTTTTAAACCCTATAATTAATACTCTCAGAGAGATTTAAGAAGAAATTGCATCTGTAAAACAGAAAAAAAAAAGTGCAGTAAAAAGAACAGAGACTGAGAAAGCTCTTAGATTGAACAATATTTTAGATGAAATAAAATCAAATACATTAATATCTCTGAAATAGAAGTTATGAGTCATCATCCTGAAAGAAAAATTAAAACTATAAATGTAATCACATCAGTTTTGGTCACATTTTACAGCAAATAAGGGCAGGTAGGGCATGCCACCGAAAAGTGACCCAAAAAACCAGCACTTTTGGCTTTTGGAGATTTTTGGTTTTGTTGTTGTTGTTTTATTATCTCTTTTTAAAAATTTTTTATTGAAATCTAATTGATTTACAATGTTCTGTTACTTTCAGGTGTACAGCAAAGTGATTCAGTTTTGTATATATATATATATATATATATTCTTTTTTAGATTCTTTTCCATTATAAGATATCGAGTATAGTTCCCTGTGCTATACAGTAGGTCCTTGGTTACTTACTTTCTATACATTAGTGTGTATATTTTAATCCCAAACTCCTAATTTATCCCCCCCACCTTTCCCCTTTGGTAACCATAAGTTTCTTTTCTATGTCTGTGAGTTATTTCTGTTTTGTGAATAAGTTCATTTGTATCATTTTTTAAGATGTCACATGTAAGTGATATCATATGGTATTTGTCTTTCTCTGTCAGAGCTTTTTAGATTTGGAGGATCACACATAAGTGCTGTGGACAAGTGTTTATTGCAGAGTTTTTGTAACAACCGTGTCAAGGTCATGACATTACAGTCACAGCTCTGATGGTCTTGGCTCATCATAGACTTTCTGAGGCACAAAATTGCTGTGCTTGTGATTTCAGTTAAGGTTCCAGTTAATTCTCCACACTTCTCAGGGCACCACAGAGATGCGTTTACCTGCTTTTCCCCCCCGGGAAAGTGGTGCTTCAGTGATCAGGGAAACTCACATTAGTTGCTCTTGGTAGAGACTCAGGGAAAAAGTCCTTATTTGGACTCCATAATTGTGAATGAGTTGGCCAGGTATTTGGGAAAAAAAAAACTACTATTGCTTTTATTCTTTTTTCCTGGAATTATTAGATTATGATGATGGAAGGAGACGTCTCTGAAAAGAGACTCTGCAACACTTAAAAAATACTGGAGTAGCAATTAAAAGAAGGGATTTGAAGAATTACTATGGAACGAAGCTTTAAATACATACACTGAAGATGAAATTTCCACTGAATAAGTGCTGCTATAAATACCTGCTTCAAATTCATTAACTGATACCTTAATATCGAACTTCAAGACAAACAAGTTCACAGCATAATTTTACACAAAGTAGAGCTATTGAGGCACTGCCAGCAGGACTGTTTATTACACTATCTGTACTCCAAACACATCCCCAAATGAGTTAAAATTTCTCAAGAAAGGTCAAGGGATACATCAAGTACTTCCCATGTAAGAAATAACAAGTTTGGATTTTTTTCCAAGCTAGAAAAAATATAATTTTTTTTTCTCAATAAGCAAATAATGGGACATGATTCAAAATCTGTATCTGATATTCCTAGATGATTCCATATTTAGTAATATCAGCAATATGCACCACGCCCACACACATACCCATACAACAGAGAGTTTTTAGAAATCACAAAACATCTCTTTTACTGAACATCTAAATTTAATTTAGCCATTTTGAGGTCGAGACTTTTTTGCAAAGTACCCTTATAAATCGAATTAAGGTTTTTCACAGCTTTTTGTATGTTTGTTTCTCTTTTTTTAAATTTTTTTCTATTTATTTTTTCTTCCAGTTTTGTTGAGATTATAAACAACATACCGCACTAAGTTTCAGGTGTACAGCATATATTCGACTTACATCATGAAATGATGATTCGACTTATATCATGAAATGATCACAATAAGTTTAGTGCACATCCGTCATCTAAATACAAAGTAAAAGAAATAGAAAATATATGTATTTTTTCCTTGTGATGAGAATTCTTAACATGTACTCTCTTAACTTTCATATATGCATACAACAGTACTGTAAAATTCATCATGTTACACATCACATCCCTAGGACTTATTTATCTTATAACTGGAAGTTTGTACCTTTACTCCTGCATCCAATTCCCCCTCCCCCATCACAGCTTTTTGCCCCCTGCAGCACTTCCCTTGGCTCAGTGTACATTATGTATCACAGTGCAGAGAGGTGCTCTTGAACCTGGATGCCCCTCTCCCTCGGTCTCTGCTCCCTGGCCCAGGCGCTCATGAAATCCGCTCTTCTTGGGCTGAAATACAGAGATCGAAACAAACCAACAACTAAAGACAAAGTAACAGCACAACAGCAAGTCAACTACAAGGAGGGAGAGGGGGAAGGCAGGGTGGAGGAACGGAGAAGGGAAAGAAGGGGAAGGAGATGAATGGAGGAAGAGCAATTTTGTTTGATCCATTGGTTTTCCCAGGTTGAAATTTCTGAAACTGTGGGAATTAAAACGGGGGAAACGTCATTAAAAAACAATGAACAGCCATATGACCCAGCAATCCCACTCCTTGGTATTTACCCAAAGGAGCTGAAAACTTATGTCCGCACAAAACCCTGCACACCTATGTTTATAGCAGCTTTAGGCAGAATTGCCCAAACTTAGAAGCAACCGAGACGTCCTTCAGTAGGCGAATTGGATAAACAAGAAAATCCAGACAATGCAGTATTATTCAGTGCTAAAGAAATGAGCTATCAAGCCATGGAGGAAACTTAAACACATTACTTAGTGAAAGAAGCCAATCTGAAAGGCTACATACCACATGATTCCAACCGTATGACATTCTTAAAAAGACAAAACTATGGAGACAGTAAATGGATCAGTGGTTGCCCTGGTGGGGGAGGGGAGGGGGACGAAAAGAGGAACAGGCAGAGCACAGATGATGTTTAGGGCAGTGAAACTATTCTGTCTGATACTATAATGGTGGATACGTATCACTATACATTTGTCAAAACCCGTAAATATACACCAAGAGTGAACTCTAATGTAAGCTATGATCTTTGGGTGATAAGGATCTGTCAGCGTAGGCTTCTCAGTTGTAACAAATGGAGCCCTCTGTGTGGGATGTTGGGGGGGAGAGGCTGTGCATGTGTGGGGACCGAGGGTACATGGGAACTTTGTACTTTCCAATCAGTTTTGCTGTGAACCTAAAACTGCTCTAAAAACTAAAGTTCATTAATTTTTTAAAAAAATCAATGAACATCTGGAGATAAGTTTAACGGGAAAAGGTAACTGCAGAATGACCTTATTGAATCATCTCATATTCTTGCCACTAGTGTAGGGTTTAATCAGAGCTCTAATTATCAGGGCAATTGGTAGACAAGGACTAGCTGGCTCATCATTGTATTTCTCCCATCCTCTAAAGGCTCTCAATAAATGTTTGCTTTCTCCCATTTAACTGAGGAAGCTGAAGATTTGAGGGATGCTTTTCAGTCAAAAAGCCAATACGGGGCTTCCCTGGTGACGCAGTGGTTGAGAGTCCGCCTGCCGATGCAGGGGACGCAGGTTCGTGCCCCGGTCCGGGAGGATCCCACATGCCGCGGAGCGGCTGGGCCCGTGAGCCATGGCCGCTGAGCCTGCGTGTCCGGAGCCTGTGCTCCTCAGCGGGAGAGGCCACAACAGTGAGAGGCCCACGTACCGCAAAAAAAAAAAAAAAAGCCAATACATGCTACTGTTCACCAGTCACTGGACTATCATTTAGACTTGGAATAAAGGTGTGTCACCTGCAGATGAGTTTACAAACTGCCAAGGGGCTGGAGGGAGGCTGGCATGAGTCAAGGATGGGTTAATGCACGCTGGCATTACCCAAGGACAGGTAGATAACGTGACATTTCCTAGAGCCAGAACACCCATCCTTTGTAAGACTCTGGTGCTACCAGAGAACCCTGGTGAATGCAGCAGTAGTCAGAAGCCAGCTTACTTTGGATTTTAGGAAGTCAATACTTAGCAGTCAAGAGGAGAAATTACTCTTAGGAAGGAGACAACCATTTCCTCTGTGTGACTATCCCCAGGCCCCTGTGGAAGTGCAAATTACTAACACAGAGAAATCAAAAGCACCAGCACAATAACTGAACGTGCACTGTGAAAATTCTCTGCCACCTGCAGTGCCTTCAAATGCCTACTGTAAGCTGTCCTGGGAGGGAGATCTGCCTGGCCAGGAGTGTTACTGGCTGCTTGGTACACATCCTAGGGTACTCGTTGAGTAGACCTTGGTTTTCTTGGAAAACTAGAAGGCAGACCTCTGACCTCTAACCAGGTTATCCTTATAACTGATCTCAGTGGTATTTCTCTTTCAAAAAACGTAAATTGTGGCAAATGAGTGATGTTCTCCATTGTACTAAACTTCAGCTGTCACTGATTGTGTCTACATGTACAGGATAAAATATTTATGTCCACTAGCAGCTCTGTGATAAATTGTCTAAGAGCCACAGCAAGAAACAGGAAAAGCTGATCCTAAGAATTTCCCAGACAGGTACTTCCCTAGTGGTCCAGCGGTTAAGACTCCGTGCTCCCAATGCAAGGGTCCCGGGTTCGATCCCTGGTCAGGGAACTAGATCCCGCGTGCCGCAACTAAGACCAGGCGCAGGCAAATAAATAAATAAATATTTTTTTTAAAAAAGAATTTCCCAGACAGAAAGGAAAAGGCCAGCAGGGAGGCTCCCCATAGGCTGTCGTAGTCACTCAGTGACAGCAGTCAGACTCTCTCCTGTGGCTCAGCTCAATGACCAACCCAGGGCCACCATCCTCTGATGCCTTCCTGCCAAGAGCACCCCAGACCCACGTTTGGTACTGAGCCTTAAAAACCAGATTTCCTTTGGGAAAAGCAGGTGACTCCCGCAGTAGAATATTCTCGAAATTAACTGAATTCGTTCTGACATCAGGAAGAGGTGACCCCACACACCACACTCAGGTCTCTTCCACGACTCCACATCCTTAAAAAGGACGAGGGTGCAGCAGAGAGCAGCAGGGCTGAGGTTGGAGAGGAAAGCAGGATGGAGAGGGAATCCAGGGAAGAAGCCTGTGCCCAGCGTGGAGGAGCTTGGGTTCTACCTGAGTCATCGTAGGCCCACATCCTGCAGCCGGCGGAGGGGCTGTGGGAGAAGCCAAGACTGGAATGGGAAAGGCAGCGGGAGGTCCTCCCTGTAGCCAGGCTGGAGATAATGATGGCTTTTGGTGGAGGTGAGGGCGAGAAGGCAGTGGAGGGATATGAGGAAGCAGAAACAGAGACTGAAAGGGAGAGATCTAGGCTCCAGCCCAGGCTTCTGGCTTTAAACAGCTGGAAAGAAGCGCGTGCCATTTTCCGAAATGGAAAAGGCCGTCGGGGGAAGGAACAGCTACAGGGTGAGCCAAGAAACCAAGACATCCATTCCGGCCACTCCGCGTGTGAGATGCCTGTCACATAACCAAGTCGAGATGACACGTCTGTAGCCGGGTGTATTAACTAGAAGCTCAAAAACAGTTCTGGGCTAAAGACATAAGCATCGGCCTCGAGGACGTAGTGTTTTTAAACTGCTGAGACTGTATGAGATAAGCTGGAGAGAAGAATCAGAAGAATGGAATGCCCAGGAGGAGAAAGGAGAGCTTCACGTAAAGGCCTGAGGAGAAATGGTCAGGTGGGCGAGAGAAATAAAACAAGAGTGTGGTGTCCTGGGAACGGAGGAAAAAGGATTTTTCTTGAAGAAGGAAGTGGTCAACGGTGTTGAAACTGATAAATTAGGTAAGGTAAGAACAGGAAATATAATAGATGTACTGGCCCAGAGGCCATGGGAGACTGTAGTGGACGTTGTGAGGTGCCGCCCAGACCCTCCTTCGGGACAGAGGAGCTGAAGGGACGGCTTTGTGCAAGCTACCTCCCCCAGGGGCAGCCCACGTCCAAAGCCTGCAAGTGTTGTTCCCAAGACCATTCCCAAATACGTTTCCCGCCTGGGCATCTTCTGTTCAGAGTCTGTTTCCAGGGAACCCAGCCTAAGACAGAGACCTTAGTAAGACCTGTCTCGGTGGAGTGATGAGGATAAAATCTAGATTTCAGGGAGCTGAGGAATGAAGGGGAGAGTGTAGGGAAGTGGGGAGCACAGGCATAGGCACCTCCTCTAATAAGTACGACTTTAGGGCTCAGAGAAATGTGTCAGTACCCGGAGGAGGGTTAGAAAGTCAAGGGTAAGTTATGTTGGGTGAGTGATGTTACACCATGATTGGAGACCGTTGAGTGGCCTCAGTAGACAGGATGACAAGGATTCCAGCTTCTGCCCCAAAACCTGGTGTGTGATTTTCAGGCCTGACTGTAGGTAATTACAAGGCTTTACCTGGCAGGCCCCGGGGAAACTCCCTCCCCACATTAGACTTGGTGACAGTTAGGCCCTGTAAACTCCGACAGGAGCTGCAGTCCAGGACTCAGGTCCCTGGCTGGCCATTCTCTTACACACCTGCACTCCCAGGCCTGGCACCTTCATCCCTAGGTCTCTTCATCTGAGGTCTTCAGGTACCTCTGCTAAAGCCCCCTTATAAGGGAGGAGGGGAAAGCCTTGAGGCACTGTTATCCATTGTGACTTGTACCCCATACTTTTCCACCCTCCCCCCTCCCCTCCCCCTCCCCTCCCTCCCCCACCGGACCCAGGTCCATGAAACTGTATAGCCTTTGGTTCAGGCTCCCTCAACAGTGAGACGACCCCCACTGATCCATCTGACCCTGGACCACTGCATATTGATTGCATCATAAACACTTACATAATTAGACATAGTCTTTTATCAGCCTCCACTTTCAAGATAAGACCTTCAAACAGCATTATTTTTCAAAGAATTACAAGACTGAGGACATAAAAAACAATCAAAGCGAAACTGACTGTTTGGAGCCAATAATCTGGGCAGGGTCTCAATCAATGAACAAAGCCTATCCAAAAAATATAAAGAACTTATTCTGCCTGGACAGAATCCCTTGGATGGCAGATCCAAGTCTCCTGTTCCTGGTTCTGAGCTTTCAACTGATAAGCTGTACTGGTCATCCTACCAGATTAGTGAAGGTCACTCGGATTCTCCAGGTCAGGCAAAGGAAATTGTAATCTGATCTATCAGTCAGGGATCTAGCAGGAAAGACATGGAACATTCCAATAGAGCGATTGAAGAGGGTAGTATGAAGGGACTATTTAGAGTGGGGTGGGCAGGGGTAAGGGGAACCAACAAGAAAGAATACAGTAGCATAAGGCTAGCAATAGTGGGAATAGTTTTGTGGTTTTTTGTTTGTTTGTTTGTTTGTTTGTTTTTTGGCTGCGTTGGGTCTTTGATACTGCGTGCGGGCTTCCTCTAGTTGCGGCGAGCAGGGGCTACTCTTCGTTGTGGCGCGCAGGCTTCTCATTGCGGTGGCTTCTCTTCTTGTGGAGCACGGGCTCTAGGCACACGGGCTTCAGTAGTTGTGGCTCGTGGGCTCTAGAGCGCAGGCTCAGTAGTTGTGGCGCACGGGCTTAGTTGCTCCACGGCATGTGGGATCTTCCCGGACCAGGGCTCGAACCTGTGTCCCCTGCATTGGCAGGCGGATTCTTATCCCACTACTAGCTCTAGGCCTGGAGGGAAATGGGAGGAACCATGACCCCAGAGAGAGTATGGATTAGCAGCAGGGTCTATGGCCAACCCACAAACCCTCCAGGAAGGGATCCCACCACAATGTCCCCCACCCTCCAATCTCAGGCTGATGTCTCCCACTGGCAGAACCCAACCAGAGTCAGAAGGTGAAGGGCTCCGTTGATGCATTTTATACAAAGTGTCTCCCAGGGCAGACAAGGAGCAGAGTGGATCTGGAGGGGCAAATGGAGGGCTCCAGCATCCCAGGGAAGCAATATGAAAGAGAGAAAGTAAAATGAAGAACAGAGACAATGGAAGCAAATTTAGGTCCACGACACTGGCATTTTTGCCCAACAAAAGTTTTGATAGCTTTATATTGACAATTTTGTAATCATTGCTTTCATGTGTGTCAGATTATTAAGATGTTTAAAGCATTTTAAACTATCTCATAATTTGGCTTATAATTTTCATCAAGTTTTCATTTGGAACAGTTTGACTGAGATCACTGTTAAAATGTTTGGGGAACTCTAATTTGTAAAATTCATGTCTTTTGATATAATAATTGTCTAAGCAGAATGTGCATATTTAGACAACTGTTAACTGTTAAAAAAAACAAATAATTTAATGGGGTTCCTATCAGTGTACAAAAACCCTTGGACATTAAAATTTTTTAGTGGGGTAAGTGCAATGTCATTATGGGCCAGGAGGGAGGTAAGTGCCAGGTGACCTTGCACATCTCCTTTCCCAGATTCACCTATTGATTCTGTCTTGGGTCGGCCCCAGAGTCTGGTTCCAGAGCCCAGAGTTTCTTAACCTGAGGTCTTATTTGTATTTTTGTGGGTAGAAGAACTGGGGCTTTCAAGAGCTTCAAAGGGAGTAAAAAGACAAATAATCCAATTTAAAAATGGGCAAAGAGGGGGACTTCCCTAGTGGTCCAGTGGTTAAGAATCCGCCATCCAATTCAGGGGACACAGGTTCGATCCCCGGTCAGGTAACTAAGTCCCACATGCCTCAGGGCAACTAAGCCCACGCACCACAACTACTGGGCCCGTGCGCTCTGGAGCCCGCACACCACAGCTTGAGAGAAGCCCGTGTGCTGCAATGAAGAGCTCGTGCTCCACAACAAAAGATCCCACATGCCACAACTAAGACTGGACACAGCCTAATTAATTGATTGATTGATTGATTGATTGATTGATTTTAAAAGCTGCTGCTCTAAAAAAAAAAATGGGCAAAGAATCTAAATAGACATTCCTCCAAAGAAGACACACAGTTGGACAAGATGTACATGAAAAGTTGCTCAATATTTTTAACCATCAGAGAAATACAATTCAAACCACAATGAGATACCACTTCACATCCAATAGGGTGGCCATAATTAAAAAGACAGATCATAACAAGTGTTGGCAAAGATGTGGAGAAATCAGAACTCCTCTTCTCTGCTGTTAGGATTGTAAAATGATGCGGCTACTTCAGAAAGCAGTCTGGCAGTTCCCTAGACAGAATTACCATATGACCCAGCAATTCCACCTTAGGTATATACCCAAGAGAAATGAAAACATGTGCCCATTTAAAAACTTGTACACGAATATTCATAGAACTGTTATTCATAATTGCCAAAATGCAGATACAACCCCATATATCCATCAATACATGAATGGATAAATAAAATGTGGTATATGCATACAATGGAATATTAGTTGGCCATAAAAAGAAACGAGGTACTGGTACAGGCTACAACGCAGGTGGACCTTAAAGCATGGGAAGAGATATGGGGATGTATGTATATGTATAGCTGATTCACTTTGTTATAAAGCAGAAACTAACACACCATTGTAAAGCAATTATACTCCAATAAAGATGTTTAAAAAAAAGAACTAATAGGGGCTTCCCTGGTGGTGCAGTTGTTGGGAGTCCGCCTGCCGATGCAGGGGACGCGGGTTCGTGCCCCGGTCCGGGAGGACCCCGAGTGCGCACGGAGCGGCTGGGCCCGTGAGCCGTGACCACTGGGCCTGCGCGTCCGGAGCCTGTGCTCCGCGATAGGAGAGGCCGCAGCAGCGAGAGGCCCGCGTACTGCAAAAAAAAAAAAAAAAAATTATAACAAACAAAAAAGCATTATGCTAAGTGAAAGAGGCCAGTCACAAAAGACCACACTTGTATGATTCCATTTATATGAAATGTCCAGAACAAGCAAATCCATAGAGACAGAAAGTAGATTAGTGACTGCCTAGGGCTGGAAGTTGCAGGGGGAAATGGAGGATAATTGCCAAAGGGTATGGGGTTTTCTAGGGGAGAGAGGAAAGTGTTCTGGAATTAGGCGGTAGTGATGGCTACACAACTCTATGAATATGCCTTCAGTTGCACAAAGTGAAAAACAAAAGTCTCAAAAGGGCTCAGGGTCACTGGTCTAAATAAGTTTGGGAGGTTCCCAAGCTGAAGAGCAGGGGTCACGTGCCCACAGGGCTGAGATCACATGGCGTAGCTGGGCCCATGAAACTCTGCCTAAAGGTAATTTGCATTTTTGAAAAACTAATGGACTTTCTGTTTAGAGCAGTTTTAGGTTCACAGCAAAATTGAGTGAGAATACAGAGTTCCCTCCCCCCAACCACACACAGTCTTCCCCACCATCAACATCCCACACCAGTATGGTCCATTTGTTGCAATCGATGAACCAATATTCACACATAGTTATTAACCAAAGGGTTCACTCTTGGTGTTGTACATTCTATGGGTTTGAACAAATGTATAATGACAGGTGTGCACCATGATAGTATCATACATCGTTTCACTGCCCTAGGAATCCCCAGTGCTTCACCAATTCATCCATTCCTCCTCTCTCACCCCTGCAACCACTGATCTTTTTGTTGTCTCCAGTAATGTTGCCTTTTCCAATATATCATATAGTCAGAATCACACAGTATGCAGCCTTTTCAGATTGGCTTTTCTCACTTAGTAACATGCATTTGTTTCCTCCATGTCTTCTCATAGCTTAATAGCTCATTAGCACTAATAATAATATTCCATTGTACAGAAGTACCACAGTTTATTTATCCATTCATCTACTGAAGGATGTCTTGATTGCTCAAATTTTGGCAATTATGAATAAAGCTTCTATACACATTCGTAGGCAGGTATTTGTGTGGACGTAAGTTTTCATCAGTTTTGTGTGTGTGTGTGTGGTACGCGGGCCTCTCACTGTTGTGGCCTCTCCCGTTGTGGAGCACAGCCTCTGGACGCGCAGGCTCAGTGGCCATGGCTCACGGGCCCAGCCGCTCCGCGGCACGTGGGATCTTCCCGGACCGGGGCACGAACCTGTGTCCCCTGCATCGGCAGGCGGACTATCAACCACTGCACCACCAGGGAAGCCCTTCATCAGTTTTAAGTAACACTGCATGCCAAATACTTGGTTTGTTTTATAAAACTCACCCCTAGTTTGGAACCCCTTTCCCAGAGGCTTCAGGAACCTGGCACAGCTAGATACGCTCACTCTTCAAAAACAATGGCAAGAAGCTAGTAATTATTTGACCCTCAGGGTATGCTAGTGTTACGTGTGACCTCACTTGCTCCTCAGCACCGGCCTCAGATGGGTGCATTTTACAGATGAGTAAACTGAGGTTTGGTCCTTCCATTTCTGTGTATTAGCCAGTGTTCTCTTAGAGTCTTGGACTCTCAGTGCTGGAAGGAGCCTTAGACATTGCCTAGTCAAATCCCCCTCACTTTACATATGAAGAACCAAAGGCTTACAGACTCAAGGCCAAAATCTTGGAGTCATCCTTTGCTCCTCTAGTTCTCTCTCACCCCAGACTACAGTCCATCACCAAGACACGTATTATTTACCT
The DNA here is from genome assembly GCF_963455315.2 of Globicephala melas. Taxonomy (NCBI): domain Eukaryota; kingdom Metazoa; phylum Chordata; class Mammalia; order Artiodactyla; family Delphinidae; genus Globicephala; species Globicephala melas. The sequence goes on along the minus strand of NC_083317.1, from coordinate 11,723,466 downwards.
TCAAGATAGATTCAATGTGCAGCACTTCTCCCTACCACCATTGCTTCTACCCCAACCAGGTCTCCCTCACCAATCACCTGGATTACTATAAGACCTTCTCAACAGGTTTCCTTACTTCCTCTCTAGCCCCCCAACCTATACTTGAATCTTTATACAGCAGCCAGAGGGAGCCTTTTGAGTCATAAGTTCACTCCTCTGCTAAAATCTCTATCATGGCCTCCATTCACTCAGAATAAAGCCCAAACCCTTCCCGGAGCCTGCAGGCTCTACACACTACTTCCCTGGCTCCTTTCCTCCGCACCCCTCCCTCTCCACACTGCAGCTCTTCCAACCTCCTTGCTACGCCTGTGACATGCCAAGCACATGTATGTCTCAGAGCCTTCACATGTGTTCTTCCTTACGCCCAGAACGCTCTCTGTTTACACAGCCCTCTCTTCATGTCACTGCATTTCTGCTTCAATGTCTCCCCTTTGGAAAGATCTTCGTTCTCACTGTCTCTTGTCCTGCTTTGTTCTTTTGCGTAGCATGTGTCATGACTTGTCCTTACATTATTTCAATTCAGTTCAACAAATACTTGTTCACAGGGTTGTCTGTATCCACACTAGACGATAGGCTCCACGAGGGCAGAGACTTCGTGTGTCTTGTTCAATGCTGGATCCCCAGCCCTTAGAACAGTACCTAGTACCTAATAGGTGCTCAAGATCTATTTGTTGGATGCATGCACGAATGAATGAATGCATGCCCAGTAAATGAGTGGCAGACCCAGACCCAGAGCTGAGGTCTTCTGTGTCCCGTGACTGGTTGCTTCCCATCTTTTGGATTCTTAGACATGATAGGTACACAATTTGGAATCAGCACGTGTAAACTTTCTTAAACTCTTCCATTTGTAGTTAAATTATATCTGTACCCATAACTAGGACTTGCACAGCATCTCTTTCCCCATGTGGAAATTTAAGCCGGTTCACGTTGATTGTTTCTCATTCATTCTAAAATGCAGAATTTATGGCAGAAATTCTACCCCCTCATTGCTTTCTCTCTCCTTCCCATGACCCTATGCTCCTGTTTTTATCCTAGGAGTCTGCCTTGTATTGGGGTTCCTATGACATGAGTCAGACGTCCCTTCTCTATTGAGCTTAGAGGTGCTGCTGGAAGAAGCATCTGAGAAACTCAACCTCAGGGGCTCTGGGAGAGGGAAGGTGAGTGCCTGCTGTGGAAGGGCAAGCTTCACATTATAGTTGAATCTAATGCGACACACGCAATGTTTTTCTTTTTCTTTTTCCCCCAACTGAGGTGAAATTCACATAACATAAAATTAACCTTGTTAAAGTGTACACTTCAGTGCCATTTAGTACATTCACAATGTTGTGCCGTCATCACCCATATCAAATTCCAAACCATTTTCATCACCCACACCCATTAAGTAATCACTCCCCATTCCCCCTTCCCCCAATCCCTGGCAACCACCGATCTGCTTTCTGTCTCTGTGGATTTACTTATTCTGGGTAGAGTTCATGTAAATGGAGTTATACAATATATGCCCTTTTATGTCTGGCTTCTTTCACTTAGCGTGAAGTTTTAGAGGTTCATGTACATTATAGCGTGTTGCAGTACTTCATGCCTTTTTATGGTTGTATAATATTCATACACACGCGCGTGCGTGCGTGCACACACACTCACACACAGCATTTGTTCATTCATCCATTGATAAATATCTGGGTAGTTTCAGGCAATGTTTTTTGGAGCGTGTCTGTAAAGATAAAGCTAAGATGGGAATCTAGTGCTTTCTGACTAACAAAAGAACTGCCACCGCAGTGATGAATTGAAATAACACAACACTGGTTCGGTCCGGTCAGTTGCTTTGGGCACAGATTACAGTGGTGGGTTAAGTATTGTTAGTGTGTTTATTTGCAATGCTCGAAGCAAATACCATTTCCAAAAACAAACATACCTTACGTATGTGTCATCAAATACATTTCTCCACAAAGCCTTATTTCTTTTTTTTTTTCATCTTAACTCAATAAACCTAAGGAGAAGGTTTGTCATAAAGTCAACATGCAAGATGGCAATGTGTGGTGTAAGCCAGAAGACCTTTGACCCTCCTGGTTAATGATGTTTCGTATAAAACAGCCAATAACCTTTTTCGTATCTTGCTCTTTGATGGAGCAATTGAAGGTCACAGGGTTTCTTATTATAGAAAATTGTAACGTGTTTTATGATTAAGGTCCTTCAGAGACAATTTCTGCTTAAGACACATTGTAGGCGTTAACAAGCCTACACCTTTGCTGCTTCCAACTCAGGGGGTGTCTCCAGCACCTGCTCCTTGCCCCTCAGAGCTGCCGTGTCCCTGCCCTCTTGCTCATCCTCTCCAACCTGCCTTGACCCTCTGGGTCTCCACCATGCACAGTTAAGCTCTGCTGGTGGCCCTCCTGTTTGCTGGCCACACCTGCCATGGCCTCTCAGCTGAGGTCTTTCCTTTCTTCTCCCCGCCCCATTCTGACATCAATTTTCCACCTTCTGGAAACACTGCAGTCCACAAACTCCTTGGGGGACTTGGTTCTTTATTCTGAGAAGCACAATGCAAATGCATCAGACTTAAGAGAGAGATCAAAGCTTTTCCTTCAAAGCCTATCACTTTATGCAGGTAAAAAAGTGTCCCGAAAAATTGGAAACCTTGTGACTTTTGACAGAAACTGAACTGCATTGGCAATATATTTGGATATATTAATTGTTACAACTGAAAATAATGAGATTGCTGACTGCATTTAAAATTCAATGAAGCAGGTTAATATTTTACTGGGATAAAAGAACTGCTTGTGAAATATGCTAGCCTGATATAGAAGAAAATTCTGAATAGCCTGTCATCACTAATAAGAAACTTTGAGTCCTGTAGATACAAAGGACTACATACAATATTGAAGATTCCATACAATCACATGGAAAACTACATAAATTGTGTTAGAAGATTCCGTGAAAGGAAGAGAGACTAAGAAATATAATCATCTAAGCTAGGATGGGAAGAACATCAAAATTCCTTAAAGCAATGATTTTCAAAGTGTGTTCTCTGGACAACAGCAATCACCTGGAAACGTATCAGAAATGCAAACTCTCTGGTGCCGCCCCCGACCTACTGGATCAGAAACTCTAGGGGTGAGACCTGTATTTCAATCAGTGTTTTAGCAAGCCCTTCGGTGATTCTGATGCACACAGAAGTTTGAGGACCACTCCCTTAAATGATACAGAAGTGGTTAATTTATTACAAAATTTGCAGATTTCTGGATTATTGTGACTTCTTATTTTGCAGGAATCAAAAAGTACCGTATGGTGGTGGAGATGAATGGATGTGAAACACCAACAAGAGCAGAAGAGATTCTTTATGACAGCTGAGGTCTAGCCTCCAACCCATCTGGCAGGTTTGTGTTCTTTGTGGTTTAACAGTCTTAGAGACATATCCGCCACATTCTGGGTACCTGCATTCTTCTTGCCGTTAGCAGGGGCAAATACATTCTAGGAAGCACAAGAGTAGAAATCTGTTCCTCCTCACCAGACTCTCTTTTTTTTTTTTTTTTTTTTTTTTTTTTGCGGTACGCGGGCCTCTCACTCTTGTGGCCTCTCCCATTGCGGAGCGCAGGCTCAGCGGCCATGGCTCACGGGCCCAGCCACTCCGCGGCATGTGGGATCCTCCCGGGCCGGGGCACGAACCCGTGTCCCCTGCATCGGCAGGCGGACTCTCAACCACTGTGCCACCAGGGAAGCCCTCACCAGACTCTCTTAATGGACTTTGGAGAGAGAAGAGTACGGCTTTTGGTAGAAGTAGAAATGGGAAGGGTGTCAGCTTTGGGCTCACATTACAATCTATCTTAATTGGATTCTCTCCAGAAGAAGATCCTGAGGTGATGATTGAGAGCATGTAGTTTTCCTGGAAGGTGCAAAGACAAGAGCAGAGGGAAGATGATACAGGAAAAGGAAGACTTCCAATAAACCAGCTATCAGAATAAATCTTAGTCCCATGGAGAAGCTGAGGAAAATGCTGCAGAGCACATTCCTCAGAAGTATCCTAGACAGGGAGTAAGGAAGTGGGGTATATATACCGCTACACATCATTCCTAAGAACTTCTAGCCTGCATCCAACAGAGGTATAGGTGCTTGCCATTAGCAGATGCTGGCTGATGTACACGGACAAGTAAAGGGAATCCTAAGGGCCATGGATCACCAATAGCGTTGGTATATGCAAGGCCAGACAATAATGTCTGGTCCTGATTCTAGGATTGGAAAATGAGGACTCAGTCCCTGCTTAGGATGGAGTTTTATTTTGATTTATTCCTGAAGCAGCAAATAAGCTTTGCAAATGGTCAAAACAAGATAAAAAAAACAGGTGGGTACACATGGCTCTCAACGGCCTCCCTTATGACTCACTTTCACAATTCTGTGCTCTCAGCAGTTGTACTGAGAAGAGCCTACTGTTGTGGGTTCATAACGTTTTATTACCTCTAACCCAGATACAACTTATTCTACTAAATAAGACATCAGTTATAATGCTCAAGAATCATGTTTTGTGCTTTTTGAAAGAATAAACCAAACCTTTGACCTTTTAAATAAATAGATGTCCAAAGATTACCAGACGATGAGAAAAACTAGCAGCGTAAAAGAGAAGACAAAGTTAAGCAAACAGAGCAAACTGACTCTTGGAGAAATAGACTACTGGAACAGAAAAGAAGGTCACAAAAACCCAAGTTCTAAAAGATCTGAGGTGTTGGTGGATCCATAAAACAAGAACAGGGTGCTACTTAAAAAAAATCAGAATAATAAAGTGCTTTTGAAAATTAAACACACAGTTGCAGAAATAAAAATTTCATTGGAGGTCAAATAAGTCCTCCAAAACCAAGGACAAAAGTACAAAGGGATAAAAAAAAAACAAGAGTGAACAGATTAAGAGACATCAAGGGTCAAAGAAGAAAGTAAAACTTCCTACTAATAAGAAGAGAACAGAGAAAATGGAGAGGAGAAAGTATCTGAAAAGTAGTATAATGATGGGACTCCTGGTTCTGGATCTATATCAATACGCAGCTCAGGACAGCGATCCTTGAGAGAAGAGAAACAACCGAGATAAGCTCTGTGATTGCCCAGGCTGACTTTCTGGAGAGAACTGCCAGGAATCAGCACAGAGAGGAGGAACCCAGAGCCCTGTGGGTTGAGTAGATGGAACTAGGAATCCATGAAGGCTGAAGCAGCTAGATTTCACAGGCCAGAATAACAGGGTACAAAATCTGGATATCGGGAGAGAGATCTAAGTTGAAGACAATTTTGGGAGCCACCGGCATAAATGACAGCCAATGAACTCATGGAGGGGAAGATACCATGAGGGGAGATTGCTTAAAATGAGTAAAAAGAGGGGTTAGGACAAAACAGTGAGGGACACCAATATTAAGTAAAAAGCAGTGGTGTGGGTTTGTGCTGGAGCTTGAGAATGGCCAGAGAGACAGAAGGAACAGCAAATGAGTGTGAAATCATGAGACCCTGAGAACAAGGGAACAGGGAATGATGTGGTACATATATACAATGGAATATTACTCAGCCATAAAAAAGAATAAAATAATGCCATTTGCAGCAACATGGATGGATCTAGAGATTGTCATACTGAGTGAAGTAAGTCAGACAGAGAAAGACAAATATATGATATTTCTTATATGTGGAACCTAAAAAAATGGTACAGATGAACTTATTTACAAAATAGAGTCACAGATGTAAAAAACAAACTCATGGTTACCAAAGGGGAAATGTGGTGCAGAGGCATAAATCAGGAGCTTGGGTTAACATACACACACTATTATATATAAGATAGATAACCAACAAGGACCTACTGTACAGCACAGGGAACTCTACTCAGTATTCTGTGATAACCTACATGAGAAAAGAAATGAAAAAGAATGAATATATGTATATGTATAACTGACCTGAAACTAACACAACATTGTAAATCACCTCTACTCCAATAAAAAATTTTTTAAAAATTGTAAATCACTATGTTGTACCCCTGAAACATATAATACTGTACATCAGCTATCCTGCAATTTTAAAAAAATTAATAAATAAAAAAGAAAAGGAAAGAAAGGCTGTGTCACTCCCTTGGTTTCCCTTTTTTCTCTGGATGGCTCTTCTGGGACCCATTTGTAGATTCTTCTTTTCCTTCCTGAATTTCTGTGCCTGTGTTCCTCAGTTCTCTATCATTCTCATTCTATACACTTTCCCTCTTAGGGACCTCATATGCATGCATGGATTCATTTAATAAAATATAAAGCTGATGACTACCAGATCTATTTTTCCAACTCAGACCTCTACATGCAACATTTACCTGCTAAAGCAGGTAATGTGTCTCAACATAAACTCATTGTCTTTCCACCCTGCTCTTCATTCCTCTTCTACTTTCTGTCTTGGTGATGGGCTCACCGTCAAGTCATTCTTTGAAGTGGAAGCCTAGGAGTTATCCTTGTTGAAAGAAATAATCAATAAACAATCTATAAGTTGAATAGAAAATAATTTTATTTGAGCCAAACTGAGGACTATAGCCTGGGAAACACAGATTCAAGAAGCACTTGAATTGTGTTCTGCTAGACTACAAAAAAGGGGAGGCTTATAAAAGCAAAATTATATAAGTTTGTCAAGAATTATAATTGGAACTGGCAAGAAGTAAGGGTGCATGTGAAGCAAGGATTGGTTGGGGTCTGAAATGGTTGCATAGTTACAAGGCGAGACCTCGAGACCACAAGGTTGCAGCTGCTAGCAGATATTGTTTTGAGAATGGCTGTTGCTGTCCTTGAGTCTGATACAGTTCAGAAGATTCAAGTTCTCAGTAATGCAGGAACATGTCTGAAACCACATCCACAATGACCACCCAGTTCCATTTTGACTGGTTGAACTACAGTTACTCCATTTTGAGTTTTAAATGCATTCTTTTCTTTAATGGTTAAAGCAGATGTACAATGCATGTTTAATAAGCCACAAAACAGGCTGTTCTAGTTAGCATAAAGTTAAGCCAGAATGAGTTCCCCATATCTCAACACGTGAAAATTTCTTCCATCATCCTCAACTACAACCTCTTCCACAACTAATTAGCAAAAGATCGATGCTACTCCCTAGTATTCACTAGCTCCTTACCTTATCCATGAGTCCAGTCCTACCTTAAAGGGCATCACTTTTATCCAGGCCTAACCACAACTGTATTTTAAAAAATCTTTCAGTCTCCCACTGTTCTCTCTAACTCACTCTCTACACTGCTGCTAGAGTGTTTCTACTGGAAAATTGGATCAAATTATTGCTCCTTTTAAAGAAATCCATTTAGATATTCTCCATAGCCTTCAATTTCAAAATTAAACCTCTCAACTTAAAAAGGGTTTAAAAAAAGAAAAGAAAGGAAGGAAGGAAGGAAGGAAGAAGAAAGAAGAAAGAAAGAAAGAAGGAAAGAAAGAAAGAAAGAAAGAAAGAAAGAAAGAAAGAAAGAAAGAAAGAAAGAAAGAAAGAAAGAAAGAAAGAGAAAGAAAGAAAGAAAAAAGAAAAAAAAAGGAAAGAAGAGCTGCAAGTTCAGATGCATGTGAGATTTTGGTGGTGACAAACTAAAGTCTGATCTGTGGTTGCCTGAATTTTCCAAGAAAGTAGGAGTTGAGTGGGACATCTGTTGAAAATGAGAAGTGGTGGGGCAGAGATTTGCAGTGAGTGCAGAAGGTTTTTAATGTCAGCCCAGTTGAGGTTAGACAAGAAAGTTTTGATTTTGGGGTCACATGATCCTTCAGAATAGCAGACCTAGATCTTCCCCCTGAGTCTTTCTGAAATAGAAAATACAATAATCACAATGGCCAGGGGAAAAATTAGCCAATATTTATTGAACACCTTGTGCCAGATTCTGGTGTTGGGGTTCAGGGAGGGTCACCCCAAAATATGCTGATGGCATGTTGATTATTTTGAATTGAAGTTGTTTGAGAAGCAGTGGATGCAAGAAGAAAATTGACCCTCCTCTGTCCCCCTGAAAGCAGGAAATAAATCTTCCATGTGAAAGGTGCATTCCCTTGCATCTAGATGTAGGACACCCTTATCACAAGAGATAGGGAATTCAGGCCCAAGAAGCCTATATAAACCAACTTTGTTACTTCTTTAATTTACTACCCCAAACCCAAACTCTGTTTAATATTTATTTATTTATTTGGCTGTGCCAGGTCTTAGTTGCAGCATGCAGGCTCTTAGTTGCAGCATGCAGGATCTAATTCCCTGACCAGGGATCGAACCCAGGACCCCTGTATTGGGAGCACAGAGTCTTAACCACTGGACTACCAGGGAAGTCCCCCAAACTTTGTTTAGATTCTTCACTAATTAAGCACCCAAAACTAAGTTTCTTTGTCCTGAAAATTCCTCACAAATTTATTATTTCTTTATCAAAAAAGTATAAAAGCTGCCTGCCTTGGCCACTTCTTAGGGCCCATCTCTATGAGAACTCCATATATACAAGTTAAAATTTGTTTCTTTCCTCCTGTTAATCTCTCTAGTGTCAATTTTATTATTAGTCCAGCTGCAAGAACTCAAGAAGGGAGGGGAGGGGGAAATTCCCTCCTCCCTGACAGTTGGTAAGCCAGCCAGGAGACTGGCCAGACCCTTGCCACCCCAAGGCTGCTACAGCTGAGAGATCCTGAGACACCTGACAAAGGCCAGCAGAAGCTAAGATTTCTTATCACGTCAGCCTCCCAGATCTCTGCCTGCAGGGTCTGGTTGAAAAGAAAGTGGTGGGAGTCCCTTTTCTCTCTCTCTCTATTTAGATTAGCAGGAGATTAGTTTTGGAGCTAGTTCCTTGTGACATAGAGCCTCTGGCATTTGGTAAATGAGTACTCTTGCTTTTTATTGATTCTGTCCTCCCAGATGGTCACTGTTTTTCTTTGTTTCTATCTGTTGTGTTATTTATCAGAAGGAGGAAGAACTATAGGGCAGAACACATGCGTAGGCCCTATAAGCCTGCTGTTCAAGCAATAGTAGAAGTCTTCCCCCCCCAGGTTAATTGGTCTAAGGTCAAATTATACACTCAGAAGAATGGGGAACATCCAAAAGCCTTTGTTGAACGTGTTATACAAACTTTTCAAAGACACACCGCACTGAACCCAGAAGCCCCAAAACACAGGAATCTCTTCATATCTGCTTTAGTGGGAAATTTTCTCCCTGTTATTAAAAACAGATTCAAAATAGTGTGGTCAGTTGGTCTGGGCAACCGCTAAGCTAATAATGGAAGCTGTAGTTCAATTCTTTGAAAATAGTTTGCAGGAAGAGTTCTTGCTTTGCAACTGGAATCTTTAGAAAAACAAAAGCATGATTCTAAGAGCACCTCCACACCCACTCAGAGCTCTTCCTATTTGCCTCCAGACAATTGCAGATACTGTAAGAAATCCAGACATTGGAGGAAAAACTGTCCTGCACTTAAGAGAAAGGAAAATTTAAGAAACAACCTCTCTAGGTCCCATTACTCCCAGGTTCATGTTTCTCCTCCTGACAGACAATTCCCCCTCAAATGACAGTGTCAGCGGATCCTCAGTTCAACCCCAAAAGCCTACCATTAAACTTAAAACAGAGGTTCCAAACTGGATTTCTTAATTGACACTGGTGAGATTTTCTCTACCGTCTGCTCAGAGGATTTATCTCTACCTGTCACCTCTGAGTCTTTTCAAGCAGCTGGAGTCTCTAGGCAGCCTACCTCATTGCCCATGTCTCAGCCCACCCTAATATCTTTAGGGCCTCTTAACACCTGTCATGCTTTTCTAGTTTCAAACTCCTCACCAGCAAGCCTTTTGCTACCTCCTTTGCAGCCTTAAAATTAGCTCTGGCTACACCTCCAGCTCTTGGCTTACCTCATTTTGACCAACCTTTTCATCCATACTGCCATGAAAATAATGGAATTGCTGCAGGCATTATAGGACAGTCTTTTGCCTCTCAGGTGAGTCCTATAGCATATTTCTCATGCCAGTTAGACACTGTAGCATTAGGTAAGGCCCCACACTTACATGTGGTGGCCACAGCTGCCACCTTGATTGACAAAGCCAGTACTCTAACAATAGGGTCTCCCATGCAACTTTCTGTTCCCCATGCTGTGTCTGCTATCTTGCAAGTTCATAGGATGCAGCATCTCCCTACATGGGCAACAAACCACCTATGAGCAGGCTCGCTTATTTATTTATTTATTTACTTATTTATTTGCCACACTGCACGGCATGCGAGATCTTAGTTCCCAGACCAGGGATCGAACCCACACCCCCTGCAGTGGAAGCATGGAGTCCTAACCACTGGACCACCAGGGAAGTCCCCAGGCTCTTTTTTTTTTTAATAGATCTTTTTTGGAGTACAATTACTTCACAATGCTGTGTTAGCTTCTGTTGCACAACGAAGTGAATCAGCCATATGCATACACATGTCCCCATATCCCCTCCCTCTTGAGCCTCCCTCCCACCCTCCCTATCTCTCCCATCTAGGTCATTGCAAAGCACCACCCAGGTTCTTTTAATTAACTCTCCGTCATCTTCCATCGTTGTAATACTCTAAATCCAGCTACTTCATGCCCCCTCCCTGATGATGGACAGCCTGATTCCATTCCACATGATTGCCTTGACACTACAAAAATGGTCTCAAAGCCACAAGAAGATCTCTCAGACATCCCTTCAGACAACCAAGACTAACTTCTATTTTGTGATGGCTCACAAATGAAATTTCGAGAGAAAAGTAATAACTAGTTATGCCATGGGTTCCCCACATGAAACACCTGAAGCATAATCTTTGACCACTGTCAAACCAGCCCAAGCTGCTGAGCTTGTAGCTTTTACTAGAGTGTGTACATTAGAAAAAGGGAAAACCACCTCTCTTTTGGAGTCTGCCGTGCTGTTGGCTCAATTTGGAAATCCCGTGGATTCTTAACCTCTGCAGGGACTCCTATTGCTAATGGGCGTATAATTGCTGCCCTATTACAAGCTATCCACCTCCCTTCTAAAACTGCTATTGTTCACTGTTCAGCCCATACTGAGAAGACAGATTCTATATCTCTAAGGAACAATAGGGCTGGCAGAGCAAAACGGACCCCCTGATCCTTTCTCCAGCCAGTTTTTCCTCTCACTGCTGTGGCCTCTCCCGCTGCGGAGCACAGGCTCCGGACGCGCAGGCTCAGCGGCCATGGCTCACGGGCCCAGCCGCTCCGCGGCACGTGGGATCTTCCCGTACCGGGGCACGAACCCGTGTTCCCTGCATCGGCAGGCGGACTCTCAACCACTGCGCCACCAGGGAAGCCCTCCAGCCAGTTTTTAAACCTGCCTTCATCCCTGACTGATAATAATTATCAGGCAAATGTCCCACAATCTGAAAAAAAAACCCAAAATGGTACCAGACAATTATGAGATGGATTAGGCATTGAGCCAAAGGAACTTCCCGTAGCTCCTTTTCTTTTGACTTTTTGATTTGCACTTCTTTAATTAAAACAAAAGTTTTAGTGCCCCCATCTTGGTTTCTAAATACTATTTCCCACTAAAAGAAGCCTGGGCCCCTTGGAGAAATGGTTGATTTCAGGGCTGGGGCAGAAAAGTATAAAATGAGCCTAGAGCATTTTATGCCCAAAGGTAAAGAAGTGCTCAAAAAAAAAAAAAAAAAACAAAAGATAGGATGTATCAAAAGAAACAGGAGCCAGCCTGAAATGGTTCCCCCTGGCCAAGACTGGGACAATTTGAGCACTAAAATAAAAAGGGGGATTTGGGGAGCAGTAAAACTATTCTTTTTTTTAAAAAATGAATTTAATTATTTATTTATTTTTGGCCGCATTGGGTCTTCGTTGCTGCGTGTGGGCTTTCTCTAGTTGCGGCGAGCGGGAGCTACTCTTCATTGTGGTGCACGGCCTTCTCATTGCAGTGGCTTCTCTTGTTGTGGAGCACAGGCTCTAGGTGTGCGGGCTTCAGTAGTTGTGGCACGTGGGGTCAGTAGTTGTGGTACATGGGCTTAGTTGCTCCACACCATGTGGAATCTTCCCAGACCAGGGCTCGAACCCGTGTCCCCTGCATTGGCAGGAGGATTCTTAACCACTGGAGTAGTAAAACTATTCTGTATGATACTGTAGTGGTAGATTAATGACATTAACCATTTGGCAAAACCCATAGAACTATACAACACAAAGAGAGAACCCTAATGCAAACTATGCACTTTAGTTAATAATAATGTATCAGTATAGAATCATTAATTGTAACAAGTGTACCATACCATTGCAAGATATTAACAACAGGGGAAACGGGAGGGGGGGAATGAAGGGAATATATGGGAACTGTCTATACTTTCTGCTCAATTTTTCTATAAATCTAAAACTGCTCTAAAAAGTGAAGTCTATTAATTTAAAAAGTTTTTAAATAAATAAGGATTGGGACTTCCCCGGTGGCTTAGTGGTTAATAATCCACCTGCCAATGCAGGGGACACGGGTTTGAGCCCTGGTCCAGGAAGATGCCACATGCCTTGGAGCAACTAAGCCCGTGCGCCACAACTACTGAGCCTGCGCTCTAGACCCCTGATTCCAATCATGAAGAAACATCAGACAAGCCCAAATTGAAAAGCATTCTGTAAAATAATTAGCCTGTATAAAAAAAAAAAAAAGTCGGTGTTGTGAAAGACCAAGGCCAAGTAACTGCTCCAGATTAAAGAAAGCTAAAGAAGTTCAGGGAAAAACAAGTTCAGGGAAAAAGAAGTTTGCACGCATACTTGTATGTGTAGACAGAGATGACAAATATGACGAAGTATCGACTTGGTGAATCTGGGCAAAGGGTATGCAGGAGTTCTCTTACTATGTTTGCAACTTTTCTGTAAGTTTGAAATTATTTCAGAATAAAAAGTTTAAAAGAACATGTTTTATGGAAAAACTGCAAGCGTAACTGATGACGAATTTCAGCCTCTGCACACTGGTGCTGGATGAAATCTTGGAGACAGGGTTTTGGGTGAAGAAGAAAGAAATAGCTTTATTGCTTTGCCTGGCAAAGGGGGCCACAGTGGGCTAAAGCCCTCAAGCCTGTGTGTCCCGCCCTGCAGTGGGTAGTGAAGAGTCTTACAGTGTTCCAGGAGCAGGGTGTGATCAGCTTGTGGACATTCTTCTGATTAGTTGGTGGTGAGGTAATTGGGAGTCAGCATTATCAACCTTCTGGTTCCAACCGGTCTGGGATCTATGTGCTTGTGGGCAGCATACAGTTAACTTCTTCCACCTGGCGGGGGTTTCAGTATCTGCAAAACAGCTCAAAGGATGTGGCTCAGAATATTATCTATAGCCCTTGAGAAGGAACTAAAGGTCCTTGACTCTAATGACTAAACTATTATTATTTTGCCTTGCTTGACTGTTTTCCTTTCTTTCTGCATTTTCTCACTTCTCAGGTCAAATTTATTCTTTTTTTTTTTTTTTTTTTTGGCGGTACTAGGGCCTCTCACTGTTGTGGCCTCTCCCATTGAGGAGCACAGGCTCCGGACGCGCAGGCTTAGCGGCCATGGCTCACGGGCCCAGCCGCTCCGCAGCATGTGGGATCTTCCCGGACTGGAGCACGAACCCACGTTCCCTGCATCGGCAGGCGGACTCTCAACCACTGCGCCACCAGGGAAGCCCCAAATTTATTCTTTGACTAAAGTTTTTCTACAGACAAAAGGCAGGCGGAGGACATGGAGGGGTGGGAGTAGGGTCTATTCTGGGAAGGCCTGATAGGGTCCTGCTCAGTTACATAACCTCTGATGGATCATTTTGACTTGAATAAAGGGGGTGAGGGGGAAGTTCTAGGTTAAGGTTACAGAGCTAGCACCACACAGGAAATTAATTCATGTTTCATCCAGAGACAAACTATCACAGCAAACAAGTTGAAACTGAAGTGCACAAAATACTACAGGGTGTCACGCCTGTGGTAATTTTTAAAAATTCAATCCAATTTTATTAAGATACAATCCAATCTTTACAATTATTGTATTAAGATGGGAAAAACCATGAAAGTCTTCTGTGCCATTCAACTGGTTTTACAAAATATATTTACTGACCTTTTCTTTAATAAGTGTAAAACATTAGCATGTCATGTAGCAATACTGAAAAACAAAACAAAGCATTAAATCCATTAAAATTGGTTTTACCGTGAACAAATGAAAATCAAAAGAAACTATACAGGTATTCACTATATATAATTCTTGCATTTTAAAATAGATTTGGGGGACTCCCCTGGTGGCACAGTGGTTAAGAATCCACCTGCCAATGCAGGGGACACGGGTTCGAGCCCTGGTCCGGGAAGATCCCACATGCTGCGGAGCAACTAAGCCTGTGCTCCACAACTACTGAGCCTGTGCTCTAGAGCCCACGAGCCACAACTACTGAGCCCGCATGCCAAAACTACTGAGCCCGCATGCCTAAACTACTGAAGCCCGCATGGCTAGAGCCCATGCTCCCCAACAAGAGAAGCCACCGCGATGAGAAGCCCACGCACCCCAACGAAGAGTAGTCCCCCCCTCGCTGCAACTAGAGAAAGCCCACACGCAGCAACGAAGCCCCAATGCAGTCAAAAATAAATAAATAAATTTTAATGAAATAAAATATATTTGGAAATATTTCCATTTGAATGTGATTTTTGTTGCTAAAAATGCTATGTGCATCTCGAGCTGCCCACCAAAGTGGAGGGAAATTTTTCAACATATTTTAAAATATTTCGAATGAAATGTTTCAGTCTATGAAATACTTTGGGCCCATTGTTCTATTCCGACTAGTTTGCAAGAACAACTTTTGGACGGAGGAAATAAAAACTTTAATGAAAACCATAAGTCGTTGTCAAGGCTTTTAATGAGAGTATGATTTAATAAGTTCAATCAGGAACTTCCTCTTCCATTTAGAGCCACATATTCTCATCTAGTATTTTTCCATCTATGACCTCAATGGAAGCAAAACACTCACATACTCAGAACCAAACCTAAAATTTTATGAATCACAAATAATCCAAGGTTTTTAAAAATGAGGGCTAACAACTGGACAGATTTACTAAAAATCATTGTTCACTTGAAATGGGTGAATTTCATGGTATTCAAATTATACCTCAGTTGTTTACAAGGCAATATTCAAGCGCACAGTTCTTTACCAAAACTCATTTTACTTTATAATCGAGCATTAAATTGTCTGGTTCTTATAATTAACAGCTACGCCTTTGACTACTTATTTCATCATTCGTCCTTTACATTTTCCCTTTTGTGTATTTTTATAATGTACATAATCTATTACTAACGTACTTAAATAACCATTGAATAATGGCCTCAAATTATTTACTGATAAGGGCAGACGGTCAAAAGAGCTTAGAGACCTCTGTTTCGGACACCACCCCCAAGGCCCGGACGCCGTCACGACCCTCTCCAAGGGACCCGTGCTGGCCCGGGCCAGGTCGCTCGGAAAATGGGAGCTCAACGTGTCTAGGCTTAACTCTGGACACGCCTACCCTTCGCGGCCTGACCCTCTCGGAAGTGTCCTCATTGCTTTCTCCCTTAATCCCCAAGCCTCCCCAACACCGCTTTCCCAGGCTCCCTTGTCCGCTACCCGGGCTGGGGAGGGCGAGGGACGAGAGCGCCCGACAGTGGCCTCCGGCTGCTAGTAGCGGGAAGCGAGGGGGCAGGGGGGACGGGGGAGCGGACGCCAGGCCGCGAGGCTTGCGCAGACGCACTGGCAAAGTTCCGCGTTCCTGCCGGGGGCAAGGCCTCCGCTTAGACGCGGTCTTCCCGGAACCCGAGAGTGTACCGCGAGTGTGCGGTCTCGGGCCGGAAAGAGAGGTCGCGGGGGAGGGCAGCGGAGGCTGCGCTGCCCACCGGTGTCCCACGCGCGTGCGCGGACGGTGGCACACGCGCAGAAAGGACGGCGCGTGCACGGGAGTCGGTGGGCAGAGGGGCGGGGCGACGCGGAGGTGGGCTTGGTGAGCTTGGGGCGCAGGCCCGGGGACAGCCAGTGCGCCCAACCTTCCTTCGTGCCGCCTCGTCCTACCTGCGGTGGCAGAAGATGTGACTGGAGGGCTGCCGGCGGCCCGCGGACTATGCTTGCGCTCCTGGGCGCGACGACCTTCATGCTGGTCGCTGGGGCGCCGTGGGTGTTGCCCGCAGCCTCAGGTGAGAGATGGCGTTCCCTGGGGCGGGGGCTGGGCGCGAGGCTGGACAGCGGCAGCGTGGGAAACCTCGGACCCGGGAGGGACAGAGGTCCTCTCTGGGAGACCTCTGGTTGTCCGTGGTCGCAGCGCTCACATTGAAACCGACTTGGGCTCGAAAATCAAACGAGAGAAAGTGATGTTCAAGATCTTTCCACACCGCTTGCTTGGGGGCGCCCTCCTCGCCATCCCTTCCGCCCTGTGCCGTTCCCTGGGCTCCTACCCCGCGGGGCGGGGTGTGGGAGAGCTTTGGTGTCGAGTTTGTTTCTGTCCGAAAAATCTGGCAGCTCGACTGGACTTTTTAATAAGGCTTTAGCCACGAGCTGTGTGCTGCTGTTTCTTCAATTTAGTAAACAGTCACTTGGTCCCATGTGGGAGGGGGATAAGGTTTGCAAGCATTTCTCTGCCCTCAGGATTCGTACAATCTAATAAAAAAGTAATAATAATAAAAGAAAAATACAAAGCCAAAATACAAAGGCTGGGAGCCACCAAGCTAATTTGCTGCCTTTCTTAACTTAGCTGGGATGCATGGAGGAATGGCAGCTATCATACGGTTGACTTTGTAGTGAGAAGGGGGACTCGGTGTCCCCCTTCGTCTTTGTAGGCCCAGAGACAAACAGGACCTAGCAGCTGAGAGCAGGAATCCAGGAGTTGGTGAGGCTGCCTAGAGGGCTTAAAGCACCTGTTTGTTTAGAAAAGCATATCCTTATTTTCTGGGGTACATGGTATCCTATCTTGTCCTAAAAATTAAAACAGCCAGTTGGTTATTTTACCAGCATAATGGGTTTCTTCCAGAATAACAGAGGAATTGCAATTTGGGACAAGCAAGTTAGGTCAAAAACCTTAGGCAAGTCCAACAACAAAAAGAGAAGAAGGTGACTTGATAGAGAAAAAGGAGGAAGTTGGGTGGGGCTGTTTTGAGAGAAAGTCCATTGGAGGAAAGCAAGAGTTCAGGATGGTGCTGCTTTTCCCATTGGCTGGGCTTGTTGCTGGTAGAGGAGAATTCTTCCTCCTGGGGTCTGGAATTGATGGTGAGTGAAAGTGCATGAAGGCTCCAGCTTCTGGCCTCCTGACTTCATTTTAAATGATGTTTCCTTTATTCTGTTTCACACCTATTTCTCAAACCCTTCCACATACATGGTATATAGTATATGGGTACTAGGGTCCTGATGTAACCCCTGGTAATCTCTTTGGAGTCTTTTGTTCATGAAGATTTTGCCTTAAACTCATGTTTGCTTTCGTATAAAAAGACTTTCCCCAGAATTTTCATGTAAAATTAACATTCCAGGAGGGCGTTCATTAAGATCACAATTTTAATCTGGATTAGAGGAGAGCTAGAATAAACTTCACATACACCTGGCATCTATTGCCCTCCTAACTGTGTACCAGGCACTACTCTTAGTGTTTTAAAGGGATGAACTCATTGAGCTTTCAGAACAAAGCTAGGCACTGTTATCCTCATTTTACAGAGGAGTGGACTGAGGCCATATAGCTAGCCAGTGCTTTAGGAGGAAATCAAACCCTGAGAATCTGGCCTCAAAGCCCTGGGGCCTAAGGCTAGACTTTTTCTAAAGGTCACACAATTTAGTTCTTGATTATCCACCTATATGTTAAGGGCTTAGTTATCTTTCAGTTAACTAATCTACTTTTTTCTCAAAGGAATAGCAACGTTGAAATCTAAATGAAATGTTAACCCTAACTTGAGATCATAATGTTGCTCTATGTTTCAAAATCATCAAACTGTTCATACTTTCAAACCTAGTAAATGCAACTCTGGGATCCTAGTCTAAGAAAACTATCCAAAATATGGGAGGAAATTTATATCTGTATAGATGTATGTGTCTGGATTTATGTCAGACTTAAAAATATAGTAAACCATGGGACTTCCCTGGTGGCGCAGTGGATAAGACTCCGCACTCCTAGTGCAGGGGGCCCGGGTTCGATCCCTGGTCAGGGAACTAGATCCCACATGCATGCCGCAACTAAGAGTTTGCACACCACAACTAAGGAGCCCGTGTGCCGCAACTAAGGAGTCCATGTGCTGCAACTAAGGAGCTGGCGAGCCGCAACTAAGGAGCCCATGAGCCACAACTAAGGAGCCCACCTGCCACAACTAAGACCCAGCACAACCAAATAAATAAATAAATACTAAAAATGTATATATATAATAAACCGTTTCTAGTCATCAATATGAATGTGAAGGGTTGAAGCAACCAATTGTATAAATAGAAATATTGGATTAAGTACCCTTTTGTATATTTTACATGCTAAAGGTTGAAATAAACTATTATCAAAGGGATATTGCTAATACTAATAGAATAAAATCTATGAACTCTAAAATCCTATTTAATAACTATTTCCAAGTCCCTCTCCATTTATCAATTATTTGTTTGTCTCCCAAATGCCAAGATGCCTCTAACTCCAGGGTTTCCTTCCCTTAGTAGCAGAAGGATTTCATCTCTGAGGGAATAGCTGGCTCTACCCCAGGTATCAAATCGCTGCGTCCTGTCTCAGGGCCCAGAATTACTAGAATTAGAGTATTCTGGGCTGGAGACTGCAAATGCCATCAGACCTTTCGTTAACCCCATAAACCCAGTCACTGTCCTTTGGCTGCATACAATCTCTAAAATTCCAACAGCTGGGATGGGGATTAAGTTTAGAGTGGGATACGAGGGAGTAATTCTATTCGGTGATGATGTCTCGGAGAATAGGAGTGTAAAATAGAAAATGTGGGTGGGGAGACTCAATGAGTACCCCCCAAATTAAAAAGAAAAATCAGAAAATGTTTCCTCAGCTGTCTCCCCTTTGGACTCCGTACCATAATATCTCTAACCGGAAAGCAGAGGCAGCAATCCCAATAAATAAAAGTTCTATACGAGGACCTCTGTAGTAGAAAGTCTGCGAGGAGTTAACATCCTTGCCCTGAAGCAGAAGTAAAGGCTAGAAATAGTGCAGGGAAAAGAGTAAACTTAAAAGCTGGTCTTTTAAAAATTGTAATTTATCATCATGAAAGATCGTCCTTTGTGATATGGAAAAAGTTCCTGTGAACTCAGCATTAGTCTGAGGACTCTGTAAAATGCAGGTTAAGTATGAAGCTATGTATACCTTGCCTTAAGGAACTTCCAGTATGGTTGGAGGTTGTGTTTAACATAAAGAAGCAATTTTTCTAAATAAATGTATTTATTTTATTTATTTATTTTTGGCTGCGTCGCATCTTCGTTGCTGCGCACGGGCTTTCTCTAGTTGCGGCAAGCAGGGGCTACTCTTCATTGCGGTGCGCAGGCTTCTCACTGTGGTGGCTTCCCCTGTTGCGGAGCACGGGCTCTAGGCGCGTAGGCTTCGGTAGTCGTGGCATGCGGGCTCAGTAGTTGTGGCTCGCGAGCTCTAGAGCTCAGGCTCAGTAGTTGTGGTGCACGGGCTTAGTTGCTCCGCAGCATGTGGGATATTCCCGGACCAGGGCTCAAACCCGTGTCCCCTGCATTGGCAGGCAGATTCTTAACCACTGCGCCACCAGGGAAGTCCCAAAGAAGCAATTTTTTAAAAGACGTCTTCAATCAGCAAGTTTTGAGAGCCTGTTAGATGTCGGGTACTGTGCTGAGTACATCTACTTTAGTGTGAAATTGAATGGTGCAGATTCATGATGCAGCATGTAAAGAAAGAGCAAGGTTGGCATGAGCTGCAGTATTTGAGGAAGGTTTTCTATTAGGGGGCAAACTTGAGCTGGGTCTTGGAGGATTTGGGCGGTCAGAGAGGAAGAGAAACGCTATTTGGAGAGGCCAAAAAGGAAAAAGCAGAAGAAAGGGCATCCAACTGGTGGAAGATTTGTACTAGAAGTATAAGAAATAAAGGGGGGGGGGGAAGAAATGGCAAGGGGTGGGGGGTTATAAATTAGGAGTATGGGAGTAACTGATACAAACTACTATACATAAAATAAATAAGCAACAAGGATTTACTGTATAACACAGGGAACTATATTCAGTATCTTGTGATAACCTAAAATGGAAAATAATCTGCAACATGTATATATAAAACTGAATCACTTTGCTGTACACCTGAAGCTAACACAATATTGTAAATCAACTACACTTCAGTTTTTTAAAATAGCATAAGAGGGCTTCCCTGGTGGCGCAGTGGTTGAGAGTCTGTCTGCCGATGCAGGGGACACGGGTTCGTGCCCCGGTCCGGGAAGATCCCACATGTCGCGGAGCGGCTGGGCCCGTGAGCCATGGCCGCTGAGCCTGCGCTCCGCAACGGGAGAGGCCACAGCAGTGAGAGGCCCGCGTACCGCAAAAAAAAAAAAAAAAAAAAAGCATAAGAAATAAAATAGGTCTCTAGGTGGAAGTCCTTAAAAATAAACAGAAGGGGCTTCCCTGGTGGCGTAGTGGTTGGGAGTCCGCCTGCCGATGCAGGAAATGCAGGTTCGAGCCCTGGTCCGGGAAGATCCCACATGCCGCAGAGCGGCTGGGCCCGTGAGTCATGGCCGCTGAGCCTGCGCGTCCGGAGCCTGTGCTCCTCAGGGGGAGAGGCCACAGCAGTGAGAGGCCCGCGTACCGGAAAAAAATAAAACAGAAGGGTTCAGACGATACATTCAGTGGTCAAGACCCTTTCAGGTTCCTGTAGGGCTTGGGTGACGTGATAAACTTTTATATCTCTATCGATTTTCTTATGTGAATGTTTGGTTCCTATGAATAGTTGTCAGCTCTGAAACCACATCTGTTCAGCTCTCTATCAGAGTCTATCCCTCTCTGAACATAGTATGCGAAACCAAATTGAGGCTGTTAAACAGTGCAACCCTGTATCCTTTACGTCAGTATCACTTCTAAGACCAAAGAAAAATACGATTTTTATACAGAGACCTTTTTTTTCCAGTTAAAAGACAATGCTTACCTTTTTATGATTTATTTTTTCTACCTTTATTGAGATATAATTGATATATAATGTTTGCTTTTTGTAGATTTTAAAAACTCAACCAACTCTCTCGAATACAGAGATAGAAATAATTAGCAGCCTCCCTATCCTGAGAGCAAGCACTAGGTTTTTTAGATTCCTTTATATACTTAACTTTTATATTTTATATTTAAATGTATTCATTCTTCAATCAGTGATGTGAAGAATAGCATTTAAAAATATATAAAATATCTATAGTATGTATATATGTGTGTATGTATAACTGTCTTCTTTCTTACTGCCTTGACAGGGGGAACAAATCTAAAATCTCCTGAAAATGGCAGGGTCTGCATCATTGATGACAACTTTATCCTGCAGTGGAACAGCAGCCGTGAGTCTGTCAGGAATGTGACCTTTTCAGCAGAGTATAAAATGTACGTTACTCTACTTATTGATTTGCTGAATAATTTTTACCACTTTTAACTTCATTTTAAATGATGTTTCCTTTATTCTGTTTCACACCTATTTCTCAAACTCTTCCACATTTTAACACCATAAATTTTTTTTTCAGATTTAGGAAA
The DNA here is from genome assembly GCF_963455315.2 of Globicephala melas. Taxonomy (NCBI): domain Eukaryota; kingdom Metazoa; phylum Chordata; class Mammalia; order Artiodactyla; family Delphinidae; genus Globicephala; species Globicephala melas. The sequence continues at coordinate 11,701,825 of NC_083317.1, read as the reverse complement.
CATTTGGTTTTTCCATTTTTTAAAGAAAATGCCTATTTTGCATAATATTTATAACTTCATTTCTACAAATAGAGACACAGTCAAATTCATCTTTGGGTATTGAAGCAAGAGATTTGGGGGACGAGGCTAGCAGACAACTTCTGTAGTCCACAGCCATACCTTCTCTGTTCTGTATGCTCCAACTTCTTTAAATTTATTTCTTTCTTTATTTATTTTTGGCTGTCTTGGGTCTTCGTTTCTGTGTGAGGGCTTTCTCTAGTTGTGGCAAACGGGGGCCACTCTTCATCGCAGTGCGCGGGCCTCTCACTGTCATGGCCTCTCTTGCTGCGGAGCACAGGCTCCAGACGTGCAGGCTCAGTAGTTGTGGCTCACGGGCCCAGTTGCTCCGTGGCATGTGGGATCTTCCCGGACCAGGGCTTGAACCCGTGTCCGCTGCATTGGCAGGCAGACTCTCAACCACTGCGCCACCAAGGAAGCCCTCCAACTTCTTTAAATATAAATTAGGGGCTGACCTAGAGCATACCTTGAGGATATGGAAGAGTGCCCCTAAAGGTCTAGCCACGGTCTTGCAATAGGCTTCTGTGGTCAGGCTTTCCTCTTGTCTCCATCATACACGAAGTTTTAATTCTAGATACACTTTATAAACATCAGTATATTGGACCCTGCCTTCCCACAGACTCAGTGTTTCTGGTGTTTCTGCCTCTTCCCTAGTGCTAACTTTCTACTTAATGATTGCCAAGAGGATAGGCAGACAGGGAGTTGTGGATGAAGGGATTACAGAAGGAAATACCACTCAGAAAGTACAGTACTTTGCTTTGGGTTCTGGGACCCTGTCTGCTAACCATGATCCCTCTCCAAGAAAGAGCAGGCAGGGAATCAGGCAGTGAAGAAACAGGGTGTAGGACCTCTAGAACCAGGATTCCGCCACTTCAGCCCGGTTGTTCTCCAGTTGATGGTTAGTAATTTGTGTCTGTGTGTATATACAGTTGACCCTTGAACAATGGCGGGGGTTAGGGATGGTCACCCCACCCAACCCCCATCCCGTGCAGTCGGAAATCTGAGTATAACTTTACAGTAGGCCGTCCATATCTGCGGTTACGCATCTGTGGATTCAACCAACCCTAGATCGTGTGGTGCTGTAACGTGTATTTATTGAAAGAAATCTGCGTGTAAGTGGGCTCACACAGTTCAAACCTGTGTTGCTCAAGGGTCAACCATATATATGTATACACACACACACACACACACACACACACACACACACACACACACACACACATGGTTTTTCTCAGAGCTGATAATTTAACAGTTTTCATCTTTAGAGATTTTCTTGAAATTGAACTTTGAGTTTTGTTACCAAATTTGTTCTTTGCCTTAGTTCAGAATGTTGTTATGAAACAACTGTTTTAGGTATAATAGAGATTATTTCAGATTCCTTTATTTAAAATTACCCTCGTAGGGGCTTCCCTGGTGGCGCAGTGGTTAAGAATCTGCCTGCCAATGCAGGGGATATGGGTTCGAGCCCTGGTCCGGGAAGATCCCACATGCCGCGGAGCAACTGAGCCCGTGCACCACAACTACTGAAGCCCGCGTGCCTAGAGCCTGTGCTCCGCAACAAGAGAAGCCACCACAATGAGAAGCCCGCGCACCGCAACAAAGAGTAGCCCCCGCTCACCGCAACTAGAGAAAGCCTGCGTGCAGCAACGAAGACCCAACATAGCCACACACACAAAAAAAAATTAAATTAAAAACTAAATAAATAAAAATAAAATAATAAAATAAAATTACCCTTGTAATAAAGAACAGAGCCATAGACAGTGCTCTCGTGTTCTTGTTCTTTCACACGTTCTGTCACTTCTACTAAATTCTCCAGTTCATGATAATCTGTCGGTTCTGACTTTAGTATCCAATGCACTATTTCAGTGTGTTCTTTCTCTATTCTGTTCTGCTAGCTTTATAAACAATTGCCTTGTAAGAACATGCCAGGTCACAAGTTCGGGGAGCCAGTTTAGCGGTTAGTGTGATGTAGCGTTATATGAACTTGAGCCAGGCTGCTTGGGTTTAAATCTATCCTCTGCTACTTATTCTCTCTGTCACAGTTTCCTTATCTGTTAAGTAAAGATAAAAAATTAGTATGATCATATGTAATTTATCACTCAAACCAGGGTACTTGTGAGAGTGAACAGAAGCACTTGATTTTAGATAAGCTGGAACAATAAGGTTAAACCAGGACAGTCCCAGGCAGACTGGCCTGGGACACCCCAGTGATGAAGCATGTAACTCGGAAGGCTATTGTGAGTGTTGCACAATTGTGTATCAAGTGCGCATAACAGTGGTGCAGAGAACGTGGTCAACCAAAGTGTAGTTAATGTCAGCAGCAGACAGATATTTTTTTCAATATAGTGTTTCTCAGAACATTAGACATATCACTGGTGATAAATGATACACAGACACATAAATAAGCTGCTGGGATACCAGTGCCTGTAGAACATATGCTTATCTAAGACGTCAGTGTTTGTGACTTATATCTAAAATGTATTATGGGGACTTCCCTGGTGGCACAGTAGGTTAAGAATCCACCTGCCAGTGTAGGGGACACAGGTTTGAGCCCTGGTCCGGAAGATCCCACATGCCACAGAGCAACTAAGCCCGTGGGCCACAACGACTGAGCCTGCTCTCTAGAGCCCACGAGCCGCAACTACTGAGCCCCCGTGCCACAACTACTGAAGCCCGTGCGCCTAGAGCCCATGCTCTGCAACAAGAGAAGCCACCGCAGTGGGAAGCCTGTGCACCACAATGAAGAGTAGCCCCCGCTCGCCGCAACTAGAGAAAGCCCACACGCAGCAACGAAGACCCAACACAGCCAAAAATAAAAATAAATTAATTAACTAAATAAATGAATTTATTTATTTATTTAAAATAAATAAAGTGTATTATGACGTATGTAGTGTGCAGTCTTCATTCAACAAACATTGAATGCCTTTTATGCCAAACACTCTTCTGGGTACTTGGAATACGTTAGTGAATAGGAGAGACAAAGATGGCATGAAGTTTTATTATGAAACTGGTTTTATGAAATGAATTTTCTATTGGTTACACATTTATTTTCAAGTTATATTTCTGTTGTGATCTAAACACTGTATATGATAAAGTTTGTTTTTTTTTTTAAGAAAATATAAAAGTAGCTACTACTGTAGTAGCTCCCTTACATGCAAAAGCAGTTGTAATAGAGTGGGCAGCTGCATCTCCTGGAGCAGGAAAGACAGATGTAAAGAGTGAGCGTGGGTTAAAACCATATCAAGGCTTAGTTTTAAATTTTTTATAAGGTTTTCTGTTGAGTATAATAAAAGTTCTCCATATAAATGGACCAGAAATGCTTTACTGACCTTTTGCCTGGAGCTCATTTTATTTGACCCTCTATGCACCTGATTTAAAGAGGTCTGTGTACTGTACCCACTTCCCAAACTTCCTTAATCTCCTAATTTCTCTGGAATTATATTTTCTAATAAATGACATTTGAGGGGAAAAACAATCTGAATTTTTGGTTTAGATTTTTAAAGTCTGGATTTTAAAAAAATAGATTCTGTTGTGGAGGAGTTTCTCAGGAAGATTTGCATTTAAATCAAGGTATTATCAATGCCAACTCTAATCTCAAATAGGTAAATCTCAGATAGGTAAAGAAGGGGAAACTCGCCAGGAATGAAGTGTATATGGTAGTGTATATTATTGGTAACTTTTTTTCTTTTGGCTGTGTTGGGTCTTTGTTGTTCCACGCGGGCTTTCTCCAGTTGCAGCGAGCGTGGGCTATTCTTCATTGCAGTGCGCGGGCTTCTCATTGCGGTGGCTTCTCTTGTCGCGGAGCACAGGCTCTAGGTGCGCGGGCTTCAGTAGTTGCAGCACGCAGGCTCAGCAGTTGTGGCTCGCGGGATTAGTTGCTCCACAGCATGTGGGATCTTCCCAGACCAGGGATAGAACCCTTGTCCCTTGCATGGGCAGGCGGATTCTTAACCACTGTGCCACCAGGGAAGTCCCAGTAACATTTTAAAGATGTTTCTTTTTTGAAAAATAAGGTAGACTTGAATTGGAGTCAGCACAAACATTATTTAGATATCATCCCTAATTTCTATTAGCTTTTAATAAAGAGCATCCTTAGCTTTTTATTAAAGATGCTTTAGGGACTTCCCTGATGGTCCAGTAGTTAAGACTACATGCTCCCAGTGCAGGGGGCCTGGGTTCGATCCCTGGTCAGGGAACTAGATCCCACACACATGCCGCAACTAAGAGCCCACACGCTGCAACTAAAAACAAAAAAAAGATCCCGCATGCTGCAATGAAGATCCCCAGTGCCACAACTAAGACCCGGTGCAGCCAAATAAATAAATATTTTTAAAAATAAATTAATTAAAAAAAAAATAAACATGCTTTAGCATCTTTAAAATGAGGTCTACAATATTACCCAAAAAAATAAAAATCAGCTAGTGCTAGAACTATGAATTAGGCTTGACAAAAATGCCTTCTCAGAGGATAGTTTCTCTCTTTGGTTTAAGGCAGACAGGGCTTACCACAGGCAAAAATTTTGAAATCTAATGTTTGTTTTCTGTCCCTCACCTTCACTTCAGCCTCCTGTCCCCTTTGTAGCAACATGTCCTTTCTGTTTAAGGCACTCTGTGCCAACTTAGTTTCTTCACATGCTTTAAAAAAATCTAATATCACCCAAACTTTTTAAGGGACTAAATCCACATTGAGAAGTTTGTTAGTTTATGTTAACATTTTAAGTTCTTTGTTTCTAGTCATGTAACAAAGGAATTATAGAGATCAGTATGCAGAAGGAATGGTTTGGTTTTGAGAAGAGCAGAGGAAATTCTCAAACCATACCGATTCTGAGGTCTTCCTTAGGGTTAGTAAGTCTCTTCATAGGAAGAGGTCAGAAGGGAATCATCAAATCCACTTCCGAAATTTTCAGTAAGGAAGAGAGGATCCAAAATACAAAGTAGTTGGCCAAAAGTCACACAACTGTCTTTAACAAAGCCAACAGTAAGTGCACTTTTATCTTACGGGTTCTTTCTTTCTCTGCTTCTTTGAAATCCTAATGCATTAGGATTTTTTACATTAAAAAGTTAACTATATATCAGAATTATTCCATTGTATAAATAATAACTTGGTATATAGGTATTGAAAAAGAGTAGAACGTTACACACAAAAATATTGTCAGGACATTAACTCAAGTAGAAGAAATAACTACTTACACTTTATAATGTTAATGTAAATAGAAAACATGTTTGTCACTCTTGTATTTATAATGTTCATTCATTCATTTGCTTTTTTATCTTGAAGACCAGGGATGGATAATTGGAAGAAATTGCCTGGGTGTCAGCATATTACTAGTACCGAATGCAACTTTTCTTCAGTCAAGCTTAAAAATGTTTATGAAAAAATTGAATTGCGCATAAGAGCAGAAGAAGGAAACAGCACTTCTCAATGGCATGAGGTTAAGCCATTTATACCATTTCAAGAAGGTAAGAAGTTGCCAGCTGAATTACACTGTATTCTTTATTAAATATTACCAGAACAGCCTCTTCCCAGGCCCATTCATTTACATGATATAAAGTCTCCCATCTTTAAAAACAAACAAACAAGGATTCCCTTAAACCGGTATCTCCTTCCTGCTATGGCATCATTTTCCTGCTTTCCCTACGGTGCAGGGGACCCCAAACCACCCCTTCCACCCCGGGCTGCGCAGCAGGAGGTGAGTGTCGTGCATGTCGGGCGAGCGAGCGAAGCTTCATCTGCCGCTCCCCACCACTCTTCACCACTCCCCACCACTCTTCATCTCTCCCCACCGCTCCCCACCGCTCCTCACCGCTCCCCACTGCTCCCCACCGCTCTTCACCACTCCCCACCACTCTTCACCACTCTTCATCTCTCCCCGCCGCTCCCCACCGCTCCCCACTGCTCCCCACCACTCCTCACTGCTCTTCATCTCTCCCCACCGCTTGCATTACCGCCTGAACCATCTCCTCCCATCACTGCCGCCCCCACCAATCTGTGGAAATATTGTCTTCCACAAAACTGGTCCCTGGTGCCAAAAAGGTTGGGGACCGCTGCTATAGTGGTTGTCTCAAAGTGTGGTCTCCAAGACCCTTTCAGGCGGTCTATAAAGTCCAAACTATTTTCTTAGTAATTCTGAGACTTACTTGTCTTTTTCATTTTGATTCTCTCGTGAGTATACTCTGGAGTTTTCTAGAGGCTGTTTGATGTGAAATGGTGACTGACTGAATGCAGAAGTAGGTGTGAGACACAGCTGCCTTCTTTATTAAGCCAGACATTAAAGGGATTTGAACAGAATGTGAAATAGCACCACTTTCCTCATTAAGCTTTTTGGCTTGTTTGTTTTGGGAAATATAGTCATTTTTATCACATAGTGGGTTTTATCATTACTATTTTTTAATGAATTGGTAGATATTTTAAATTTTTATCAATTTTAATGTTTAATATGCTAAATATTCAATGACATAGCCCATGTAAACAAAAGCTCTTTAGGACCCTCAGTTTCTCTAAGAGTGTAAAGGGGTCCCAAGACCAAACAGTTTGAGAACCACTGCCCTATACCAAAACTCACACGAGAATGATCTGTACCCCCTCTCTGTACACTTTTCCTCCTACACCCTCTCCAGCCCTCTCCATCTGAGCTTTGTTCCCCATCACTACCCTGAAACTACTCTTGCCGAGGTTACCGTGACCTCCACAGCGCCTAGTGGATTCCCTGTCCTCTTCTGGCCCAGTTCCCCTGTGGCTTCGGCATGTTCATCACTCCCTTCTTCCTGAAACCCTTCCATCTCTGATCTCTAGGGCGCTGCCCTTTCCTGCCTCTCCTGCTGCTCTTTGGTTGCTCCTTTGTCAGTTTCTTCTCATCCCCCAGACCTTTAAATGTTGGACAGCTGCAGGGCTCAGTCTGCAGGGCTTGGTCGTTGAACCTCTTCCCCTACGCCCCCTCCACCAGGAATCGTATGGCTTTCAACATCATCTGTGCTCTTGACTCCCCAAATTATATCACTCCAGCCGCATTCCTTCCCCTTACCTTAGACTCATACCACCAGCTCTCTATTAAGCATCTCTACTTAGAGGTCTACAAGTCGTCTCAAATTTAAAATGTCAAACAGAGCTCTTGATTTTCCCCCTCCAGACCTGCTCTTCTTGCAGTGTTTTTCATCTCGGTTAATGACGTCACCTATTTATTTGCTCAGGCCAAGAGCCCTGGCATCACCTTTGACATCTCTTTCTCTCATGCAACATCCAGTCCATCAACAAATGCTGAGTGATCAACCCTCAGAGTATATCCTGAATCGGATCCCTTCTCACTTCCACTCCTGCTACCAGCCTTCGCCAGGCTACTTCCATTTGTCACTCAAACTGCTTCAGTAGCTTCCCTGCTTCCTCACACATCAACCAGGGTGATCTTTCCCGGATGTGAATCAGGTCTCAGCAGTCCTCCAGAGACTGCAGACTCAGACTACAGAGTTCTGCCTGTTACCTGGCTTCTAGCTGCCTCTCTGATCTCATTTTCTACCACTCAGCCATTCGAGCGCCCCCTACTGTCTCTTGAAAATGGTGAGCACGTTCCCATCTCAGGGGCTCTGCCCTTGGTGCCCCCCTCAGCTGGGGATGCTTCTCCCCTCGAGACCTGCACGACTGACTCCCTCACCTTGTTCAGGTTTCAGCTCAGACGTCTCGGGGAGCCTTCTCCTCACTAACTTACCTAAAACAGCTCTTGCTGACATTCTCTGTCCCTTTATGTTACTTCATTTTTTCTTATAGCACCCATGACCTGATAACATTACATGCACTTGTGTATTTGGGATTTTTGGCCACATCCCTCACTAAAGTGTGAGCTCCATGAGGGATTTTCTCCGTTGTAGATGCCAGGCACATATTAAGTGCTTAGAATTGTTTGTTGTATGAACGTTTGGGCTTGTATTCGTGAACTTACATAGTAAATGTTTTTATTTTTACAGCTCAGATTGGTCCTCTAGATGTACATTTAGAAGCTGAAGATAAGGCAATAATAATAAACATCTCTCCTCCTGGGACAAAAGACAGTATCATGTGGGCTATGGACCGTTCCAGCTTTATATATAGCTTAGTTATCTGGAAAAACTCTTCACGTCTAGAGGTAAGCATTATCTTTATCTTTGTTTGATGTGAGAGAAGAATGACATGAATTCATTCTAAAACTTGACTTTTTACTTTTTTAAAGAACAGACTTCTTTTTCTTTTTAATTATAGAAAAGGACTGAAACTGTTTATTCCAGAGATAAAATCTATAACCTCTCACCAGAGACTACTTATTGTTTAAAAGTTAAAGCAGAACTACGTTCACCAAGAAGAGTTGGTTTCTATAGTCCAGTGTATTGTATAAACACCACAGGTAAGGAGGAAGTCTTGCTTCAGATTCAATAACCATGTATATAAATTGGCAACCTATTAATCTGGGCATTTTTCCAATAGTTGCTAAAGCTTATGTGATGGTTTAATAGACATTAAAGCAAAGGCATTCTAACAGCATTTACGTAAGCAACAAATGTTATTTGGGATTTTTGTCTCAAGTAAATAGTAATGAAAATTTTGCATAAAATCCAAGTATTTTCTAATGAAAAAAATTGTTTTTATTCAGATTCCACAAGAAAGGGAGGTAGTTGGTAGAAGAACAGTTAGTCTTCCAAAAAGTTTACCTTTATAGATGAAATGTTAAAATATGAAAGCATCCTGGTACATTTAATCAGTGACATCTTGCCAACGATTAAGGTTTAAGGGCAGGAGCTTGGATTTATTATTTTAATTATAAGTTTAATATGCTTTGTTTTTAAAATCAAACAGTATAGAAGGGTTTAAAGGTTTCCTCTCCTGCCTCCTGACCCCCAATTCCATTTACCAGAGATGAGTATCACCAGCAGTCTGTGTACAACCTTTCATACTTTTTTCAGGGCTTACGTAAGTATATACTTGGACTTACAGTTTTGGAGTTTTTGTCTTTTAAATTAAAAACTAAGGTCCTGCCAGATATATTTTAAACTTGCTTGTTTAACCCAATATATTGAGGCTCTCTTTTTATGTCGGCACATATAGATCTATCACATTCTTTTAAATGGCTGTGTAGTATTCCCCTGTGTGAATACACACCATAACTTACTTCGCTGTTACGTCATTATGATAAGACGCAAGCCTTTTATCTTCTCGCTCATGCTGTTAGGAGTTCTAGCCATCTACCATCTCACTGGAGAAAATGTGTGTGTGTTTTGTGCTCTTTGTCTTCTAGAGAAACACAAAGTGCCTTCACCAGAAAATATACGAATCGATGCTAAAAATCAGGTCTATGTCCTTCAATGGGATTACGCACGTGAAAACACGACTTTTCGAGCTCAGTGGTCCCAGTAAGTTCTATTCCATAAATGTCCTTTTGCAGTTCATTTTGCCCAGTTTGTTAGGTTTCTTTTCACTCGGCTTCAGCCACCTGCTGCTCCGTGCACACGTGTGGCCTGAGGGAAAGGTGGTTGTGATATACTGGAACTGGAGTGTTTAATTCTAGTCCCAGGATGTCATTGAGCTAATCACTTAACTTCTTTGGGCCTCAGTTTCTTCACTTGTTGTAAAATGGGTGTATTCTAATAATATCTAGTGTTCTTACCGGCTCTCTTTTATTTTATTTTTTTTTTTTGAAGGTGTGATTCTAGTTGCATGTGCTATTTCCTCAATCTGGAATACTTGACACATGGCCGTGATCTTTTCTTCAGAACCCACTTCTTCCATGAGTCCTTGAAATGATCTGAGTCCAGTCACTCTGTCGTGTTCAATTCAAGTTAGCCTTCCCATTGTCTTGATTATTTTAGTGGCTTTGGCAGAGTTTTTAGTGATTGCTTTGGTGGGAAATTAAGAAAGTTGGAGAGAGCTGGGCTCTACGTGATTGAGTAGAGACCAGTCAAATATGAGTGAAGCTTAGCACCACGTGAGTGCAAGAGGACTGCATAAGTTTATACTAGTTGGAAAACTGTAGGGGATAAGTAGAGAGGGAGGAGAGAAGAGGGTAATCAAGTGGAAGGTGAAGTGGACTATGGGAAAGAAAGAGATACTGAGGACTGAGGAATAGAGGGGCCAAAGGCAAGTGTAGGTAAAGCAGGAAGGGAGGAGTGAGAGGCAAGAGATTAGAAAGACACAGAAAAAACGAGGGAAAAGGGAAGTCAGTACTGCTGCGATTGATTGCTTTCGACCCTTTGGTGTTAGTTTCGAAGCAGTAACAGTTTGCATAATAAACGCATTCATGTCATACACGCCCTTACGGATACACACACACACACACACACACACACACAGACACACGCACACTGATCAGGAAACTGTACAGGAGGAGTCTTTTATGTATTCTTCACTTTCAAAAGCATGTTAACCAGTAGGGCCACAGACTAGACAGGGATGGGGATTTCTGATGGCTGGTCTCTACGTTTCTTCTGGGTCCTTAGCACGCTGTACAAAGCACTGAAGGAATCGTAAACGTACAGCAGAATAAAACACACGGCGCTAGAAATCCGAAGCAGTTATCTGCCTTCGCATAGCAAAATGTGATTTAGGACTGAGGAGTGGAGTACCGACTATCAGGGTTACAGAGTCAGAAGCGTAAAGGTGGATGGGGCTGGAGAGACCGAAGAAGCCCTCTGGAAGGAGATGCAGTGTGAACCAGGCCTTGATTGCTAAGTCACATGTTTTTAAATGACAAGAGAGGGCATTCCAGGCAGGGGCTACACACAGGGGGAAGCTCAGGATATGAAGAGACAAAATTAGGTTGGGGTAACGAGGAGGTGTTCATTTTGCATTGCTCTATAACAAACTACCACAAACTTAGCAGCTTAAAACACACCGTTGGGCTTCCCTGGTGGCGCAGTGGTTGAGAGTCCACCTGCCGATGCAGGGGACACGGGTTCGTGCCCCGGTCTGGGAAGATCCCACATGCCGCAGAGCGGCTGGGCCCGTGAGCCATGACCGCTGAGCCTGTGCGTCTGGAGTCTGTGCTCTGCAGTGGGAGAGGCCACAACAGTGAGAGGCCACGTACCGCAAAAAAAAAAAAAAAAAAAACAACACACTGTTTATTATCTGTCCGTGACTTTGGGTCAGGAGTCCAGGTGTGGCTTAGCTGGGTTCTCTGCTCAGGGTCTTGCAAGGCTGCAGTTCAGGTGTCAGCTGGGCTGCTGTCTCGTACAAGCTGTCTCGTGCTGTCTCCTTAGCTCATGTGGTGGTTGGCAGAATCCATTTCTTGCAGCTGCAGAACTCATGGTGACCTGCTTCTTGGAGGCCATCAAGAGAGAGAATCTCTGTCCTCTAGAACCTCTAGACCCTCTTTTAAAGGGCTTATCCGATCAGGTCAGGCCCACCCAGGATAGGCTCTCATTTGATAAACTCAAAGTCAACTGGTTTGGGACCTTGATTTCATTTGTAAGATCCCTTCACCTTTGCCAAATAATGTAACCTAATCAAGAGTTCATGGATCCTGCCCACACTGAGGCGGAGGGGATCATGTAGGGCTTGTGCACCAGCAGGTAGGAATTTGGGGGGCCCGTTTGGAATTTTGCCGACAAGAAGGGAGGACCTGCTTTGAGAGTAGCAGAACATTTGGGCCTGGGAGAGCAATGAGAGAGAACATTGAATTAATAGGATGGCGTAAGCTTAGACTTAGCCTCTGACTGCCCTGTAGGCATTTGAGTGCCATTGGGAATTTTGTGTTGAGGAACGGGTAACGTGAGGCCTGTGTTTGAGGAGGGTGAAGGTGGCCACATTGTGTGTGGTGCAGCGGGACTAAGGAGACAGGACAGACAAGGGGGCAAGTCAGGAGGCTGTTACAGTTCCAGGCTTGAACTGAGATGCTTAGAGCTGTTGGTTTCTGAGCAGCTTACTTAACCTCTCCAGGCCCAGTCTTGCTCTGTGCAGACTTGCTCTTAGGACACTGGTGTGTATCTCTGATACAGCACTTACCCACAGGTGTGCTGGTACATTTAGCAGCTGGCTTTCCAGAAGGGAAAAGCCTTATCTGTAGCATTTGCCAGTTTTTATAATATAACTACTCCTATTATGGCCCCTGTCAAGCTCCCAACAGGTCACTGAACATGCATTTGGGAAGATGCACAGTAAGCCCTCAGTCATACAGCGTTTCCGCCGCATAGACACGATAGACGTAACTAGCCTTGAGCATAGATAATAAAATGTAGGAAAATAATTAGGACAAGATGAGTATTTATTACTTTTGTTTTTAATATAATTTATTTATTTGTAAGTTTATGTAACTTAACTTTTAAAAATGGCTGTATTTAACAACTAGCTGGCAGCATTCCTGAAAATTTAGCAGTTGTTTCTGTGCACCGGTACGAGCCAACCCTAGCACACCACTACCTTATCACACTCTGGAGCAAGATCTTTGGTTTTCTTTTGTGAACATGTCTCTTCCACCATCCTGTGAGTTTCCCGAGGGTGAGGACCGTTTATCTCTGTAACCTTAGCCCCTAACGGAGTGTCTAGTGTATTATAGGTATTCAGTAAATGTTTACTAAATTAATGTGTTTGGAATAAAAAACATTTTTTTGTCTTAAAAGTGAGTTTTTAAAAAGGATTCCTGGGAGTCATTCAGACAAATGGAAACAAATACCAAACTGTGAAGATGTCAAAACTACCCGCTGTGTGATTCCTCAAAATGCTTTCCCAGAAGGAATTCACCGTATCCGTGTACAAGCATCTAATGGAAATAACACATCTTTTTGGTCTGAAGAGAAAATATTTAATACTGAAATGAAAAGTAAGCTGATAGTTTTTACTTTACATTGTAATGCTCCAATTTGGTGCGAACTCTTAAAATTGTTTTTTGAGTCTAATTTGAACTTTGTGTCTTTACACATTTTTTCTAGCTGTCATATTTCCTCCAGTCATTAGCATGAAATCCGTTAATGATGACTCACTGCACGTCTCTATCGGTGCTCCAAAAGAGTCTGAAAACAAGTCTGTGAACCAGCCTTACCCACTAATTTATGAAGTTATTTTTTGGGAAAACACTTCAAACGCTGAGGTAAAAAGGCTATGTGGTATAGGTTTATAATTTAGAGTTATAACGGTGGTTTGGTTAAACAAAGCTTGAAGTTAAAATTCTAGGGAAATTTTTAAACTTTAAGACTATGTGATTAACTCAGATATTTACAATAGGAAGCAATGAGCATTTCCCATGTTTTACACAGTAAGAGTTACGATCACCTGCATCTGGGCCCCAGTTAATTGTTGTTGTTGTTATTGTTGTCTCTTTGGCCACGCCACGTGGCATGCAGGATCTTAGTTCCCCGACCAGGGATGGAACCCGTGCCCCCTGCAGTGGAAGCACGGAGTCCTAACCACTAGACTGCCAGGGAAGTCCCCCCCGCACCCCGCAAGTTAGTTTTTAAAATTCAGATCCTGAGCTTATTCCCTCTCAGTCAGAATCTCTGGGGGTAGAACTCAGGAATTTGGATTTTTAACAGGATTCTCAGGTGTTCACGAACCAGGGTTTCTCAGCACTCTTGACATTTGGGTTGGCTGATTCTTTGTTGCGGGAGCTTCCTTGTGCATTATAGGATAGCTAGCAATACCATTGGCCACTACCCACTAGATGCCTGTAGCGCTCCGTCCCAGTTCTGACAACCCAAAATACCTCCAGATATTGCCACATATCCCCTGGGGGTGGGGCACCTCCAAGAGGGCAAAAATTGGTTTTTAGGGCGCAAAAGAATCTTATCTGTTACAGTGGTTCGTGACCCTCCAGGAGGAAAACCTGCCTCGAGTGTTCAACTTCGCCCAGCAAAATCTTATGCAACTTTGTAAAGGGGGAGGGATTAGGAAAAAATAGTCTAAAAAGGCTCCTTAGGGGAGTAGTCATGACAAAAGGGTTGAGAAACACTTGTTTAAACCCTAAAATTCAAAAACCACTGACAAAGCTAATATACATCAGATAATCCACATTATTCCTAGATCACTTTTCCCTGTGGAATTGCTATCAAGGAATCAACCTTTAAAAATCTTGTGCGCATAAGTTGGTAAACTTTGTAACTTCATTTTCTGTTGAAAATCTAAGAAAATTCCAGCAACTTGGCTAGTTTCATTTTAACTATCTGAACACTGTAACCATAGCAGAATTTAGCCCTACTGAGCACTATGGTTAGTTCTCAGTCATCCCTAGATCAGAAAGATCTAAATTTGTGTCTCAAGCCCCCAAATTGTGTAACCTTAGGCAAGGTGGTTAACTGCTAAAACTTCGTTTCCTCTCCTCTAAAGTGCTGGTGGTCATAGTAACTTAATTTTTTTTTTTAATTGGGGTATAGTTGTTTTACACTGTTGTGTTAGTTTCCACTGTACAGCGAAGTGGAGTTCCCAGTGCTATACAGCAGGTTGTCTCATTAGTTATCCATTTTATACATATTACATTGTAACTTAATTTTTTTTGAAAGGATGTTTATAAGGTTTAAAATGAGGTAAAATATATGAAAATACATACCACATTGCTTGACAAATAGTAGATTCAATAACTTTTTTTTTCCCTTTGGCCATCCTATGCTGGGTAACTCATCAATAATTACAATCGTAATAACAACTCAAATTTATTGAATACTCATTATGTATCAGGTACTGGGCCAAGTATTTTACATGAATCGTCTCAATCATTCTTCAACCCTGCCAGACAGTTTGATTAAATTACTATTCAGCAAATACTTGGGATGGAATATTCATTACTGCCTCATTGATACTAGGCTGTAACCAGTGGAACGGGAGTGGATGTGGTATGAGCAGAGGCCTTAAGTGCGCATGCGTGCTTCTCCCGTTTGTCAAGAGGAAAGCAAGCTCCCTGTGGTCTCTGGCCCCAGGCAGATGGGAGACTGTGGAGCAGACCTAAACCTGATCCACGGCCTCAGTGAGCGTTCCCCCAGCACTCTGGGACACTCACGAGTAAGAAAAACATCTTTTGAGCCACAGGCTGTTTTGTTACACAGCATTGCACAACATTATTTTGTTGGCCTTGTAATGTCTTGTTATACATTATTGTGGCAATAGCCGACTAATACAAATAGGAGTAATAATTGTCCTCACTTTACAGATCTGGGAGTAGGGCCCAGGGAACTTAAATAACTTGCCTAAGGCCACGTAGCTGTGAGTGATATCTTGCTACAGGCAGTTTGAGGCCAGAACCTCTGCACTTAATTGTTCTGCCACTAAACAGAGATAACGTGATGGTGATTAAACCAAATCAGCATGTACTTATAAAATAAATTAGAGTCGTCTCAGGAACATTTTTTTTTTTTTTTGGCAGCAGCCATGTTTAACTTTTGAGTTTGGTTATAACGTGTTGTCCAAAACAAATTTATATTTCTCACACATATACCAACTAAGTGTTTGGGAGAGGCTAGTCTTAGCTTGACTATTTAAGGAATTCAGAAAATAGATATTCCCTGTATGAGTTCTTGGGGTTCTAAATTTTATCAACAATTTACTTATTTTTTATAGAGGAAAGTTGTAGAGAAAAGAACGGATGTTACCTTTCCTAACTTGAAACCGCTGACTGTATACTGTGTGAAAGCCAGAGCATTCACTGAGAATGGCAAGTGGAATAAAAGCAGTGTTTTTAGCGCTACTGTGTGTGAGAAAACAAAACCAGGTCAGAACCTTTGATTGCATCTTTTCTTTTTTAATGTAACAAGACTTAATAAAAATAACCAATTCATTGAAAGTTGTAAAATATTTCCTTTCTACCACAAAAATATAGAGAATATTTTCTTCATGAACTGTGTGAGTACTTCACGCCGAGCCTTCCAGTTTTAGAAAATATTTTTAATACTCAGCTTAGTTCAGTGGTTTTTGTATGCTTTCTATTTCATGCATCTCTGCATAATTAATTTCCTTTTATGATTACTCTTAGAATTTAACGAGACTATTTTAATTTTTTATATACTCCTTAATATAATTATTATGTGGCAATCCCTTAATTAGTTCAGTTGTGAATTTTTTTATGTTATTGTTGGTATTATTTAATAGAATGTATATTTCCTTTCACGTGGCTGTGTTTGTTTCACACAAACTGTCAGCAGTCTTAATGGATTTGTGTGTCAAAACCTATATAGATGCTAAACACCATTTATTTGTTTCTAGGAAATACTTCCAAAACCTGGCTGATAGCTGGAATTTGCACTGCGCTATTTTCTATCATCGTTATCATTTATGTTGTGAAAGTCCTCTTGAGGTGTATCAGTTATGTGTTCTTTCCATCAAGTAAACCTCCTTCCACTGTAGATGAGGTATGTTACTTTTCTTTTCAACAGTTAACTGGATTTTTCTTAAAATGAATGGGAAATATATTTGATTTCAACAGAATGTAAATGTTTTCTTGATATTCAGAAAATAATACAGACTGATTTGGGGTTTTTTTCTTCAGAGTTTCAGGAAATTAACTTTAGAAACGGTCATTTAATAGAATATAACATGGAATAGTAAGGTGTGTCCTTAATCTCCTATTTTTTGGCAGCTTGGTTACTGTGGCACTTGTTTTACTGTTGAAAGTCTACATTCACAAAAAGATTAAAACATTCTCATCAGTGCAAAAACTGTATTCTGTGGATAAAATCACAGAAAACGAAGGAGCAAAACATGAGTTTCCTTTCACAGCACCCGGTGTTTTAGTTGGCAGAGTTAGTGAAGGAACTGAGTGAGGACACCAGCCTGGGGGTGGTGTGTTCACTGGGGCAGCTTCCACGCTGCCTGCCCTGTTTCAGGTTCTCCAGGCTTTGGAGCCGCTGAAGGTGAGAGACCTGAAGGTGAATTGTTGATGGGCTGTCGCGTATTTGCACTTACTGGCTCTGTGAACTTGAGCAGCTCTCTTAAGGGTACTTGAGCAAGTGCCCGTAGACTGTAAAACAGAGCCAGTAGTACCATCCTGCAGAATTGGGAGGACCGCAGGAGATAAACCAGAAGGGCCTAACACTGTACAAACGTTCCATAAATATGAACCGTTTTACTCTTTTATGCCTGAGTTTTTAAATATCATTTCTATATACTCTTCTATTCAGAGCTGTTATTTAAAGAACTTAAAACTATCAAGTTACAATAGCTCTTTATTCTTAGTGGGACAGGGAAAAATTAATTTCTCCCTGTGCTTTCTCTGGGTATTTGTGGATTAGATACCAAAATTTTTATTATGTCAAAATAAAATGTCCCAAATCCCAGTGTTCTCCCTTTCCTTCCTCGCCCACACTCTTCCACTCCCCACCCCTTGATAGCACAGTGGACCTTTCTTAGGAACTCTTCATATAATTCCCAAAAACAATACCAACATGTACGTGACCTCACTAGCGATGGTCTTATTCTAAACGTTATAGTGCAATCGATGTGCTCTTAGCTTGCTTTTTAATATGCATGTCAAAAGATAGCGTTTCTAGAAAACTGAAGAAACCACAGCTTATTAGAACTAGAAAACTAATTTTTGTGATTTTAAATAATCTGTTTCTGTTCTTTCCCTTTTGAATTAGTATTTCTCTGAACGGCCAGTAAGGAATCTACTCCTTTCCACTTCTGAGGAACAAACGGAAAGATGTTCTATAATTGAAAATGCAAACACTATTACTGTCATAGAAGAGACTAATCCAATTGAAGATCACAAAAAGTACAATTCCCAAACTAGTCAAGACTCAGGAAACTATTCTAATGAAGACGAAAACAGTGAAAGTAAAATAAGTGAAGAACTTCTGGAACAGGAAACTGTGTGACCAGGAATGAACTCGAAAATACTAGGGAGTCTTGCGGGAGTTGCAGTGGGAGCCTGGGCTCCTCACTCCTCTCAGTAACTAGCAAGAGAATATTTGCTTGTGGGGGAAGAAAGATCATCTTCAGATCGTAGGTCCTAAAAATACAGGCAAGCACTTAAGTATTTGAGAGGAATTTGGAGAAGAGTTTTCTACATTCTTTTCCACGTGTAAGGTCTTGAAAGACCTGTCATGGGACCGCCCTGGATGTGAGAAGTTAAATCCAGAAGATGCCCTCTGTCTTCCTAATGATTCCCTAAGCTCCACCGCGCTGACGTGTGGTAAGGGCGGCGCTTGTGTTCCCATCGGCTGATCCTGTCGCCATGCTGCCACTGCTGCTGCATATACCATCTGTCCCTTCTCCTTCCCAGTATTACAGTCCATTATTTTTCAGGACACATTTAGAACATATGGTCTTTTCTTTGGACACGAAAGTAGGCCCTTTGGAAATGCCTTTAGAAAAGCCTGAATACCACCATCACTTAGTTTTCTGAAAAGGTAGCTTACTCTGGAAAACAGCTGCAGATGCCAGAAACATGGTATGGTCCTTACAGATTTTCCAGGGGCATTCTATCCGTTTTACCAATTACATTGGCTTCTACATCACAGTTACCTATCCCTTCTGCGGTTTAGGATTAAAACCAGATAATCTTTTGCTATATGTCCATGAAGTCTTCCTGATTCAGAACATTGAAACAATAGCTTCTGATTACAGTGCATAATCACTAAAATGACAGAGAAATGGGAAACTATCTGAGTAGATAGCTTACTATTATCTTTTAAGATATGGGAGTATGTGACATTAGTCACAGCGGATGTAAGAAGTCTTGGGACCAGAAAGTGGTACTGAGAGAAGAGACAGAGTAAGAAGTAGAGTCATTCAGTAGGAAAGAAGCAGGTGACTTTAGCGAAAAACAAGAATAATGTGTGTAATCAACTGTTGATGACTAACTTCCTGAGGGTGGTTTGTTTTTGTGGCGTATCTGCATCGTTTCTAACGCCAGGCCAGCTTCTCTACGCTGTCCGGAAGTATTCAGGTACCCCTTCTGCTCAGCCTGCATGCACTCAAGAAAATGCAAATTGTTTATTATCAAGGTGTGGGAGGAAATGTACCTGGGAAGAAAACAATTTTTAAAATATGTAATGCCTTTCAAAGGCATCTATAGCTTATTTTTAAATGATTCGCTATTTGGGATTATTCATGGAGATCCTGCAGAGGAGGGAAGTGGAGGAATTCTGGTGGCCTCTGAGGCCGGGTTCTCAGCTTCAGTCGTTGCAGAAGGACCAGTGAAAGGGAAGGGAGATGGAGCTACCCAGAGCATCACGGCAGGCCAGTCTTATTTACACAGTGGTCCGCTGTGGTCTTCTGGGTGGAAGAAAAGGTTGAAAGCAGCTGCCCTGGGAAGGGCCGTGACGCTCAGCACGTCCTCTGCAGAGCACACCGTGTGCTTCCCTGGACCTCGGTCCGGCTCCTAGGGGAGCATACAGTATGGGCCAGGGATCCCCGCCGAGGCAGTTCTCTGCTGCAGAATCCCTACGGGGACCCACGCACACCTTTGATCCTGCCGACCGGAGGCCTTTGGTTCAAAGCAAATCTGGGTTGGCCCTTCGCTTGTAAAGGCCCTGTCAGTGGGAATTTGCCTCTGTAGCGAGGAAGTGAGGAACATGCCAGGACCCTGTCAGCCCGGGCTTCCACGCTGTGTCAGCGCGACGGGCCTGGTCAGCACGCGGGCCCGGGGTTTACCACAGGAAGAAGGCTGCTTCAGAATGGACATCCCAAAGGGAAGCAGCACTTCCTTCATGGGATGTGGAAGAGGGAAAACTCGGGCATTAGGATGAAAAGACACCACACAAGTCGCCAGGTCCCTGGATGTGGGAGTCTGTGTGTCTTTGGGGTTTAGGACCCCCTGTGGTTTTCAGCGAACAAGCATCTGAGCAGCAGCGAACAAAAAACCCTCGATTTTTGCCTTGTCTTCTGACCTAAGAATGCAATTCCATCCCCTTCTTCTTTGTGGTCCACATGTTGCTTCATCAGGATGTGCTTGTAAAGTGACAAGTATTTTCTCTGAAGCATAGTTTACTTGGAAATACCATATACTTGGGAGCACCAATAAATTGCCTCAGAAATACAATATCGATAGTTCTTGGAGAAGCTGGATACAACCTACGCATTTATGTAAAAGATTTGTATCATTACAGCCAGAAATAATGTATTCATACGTAATGTAGATTAACATATACGTAAGTGGTGACACACGTCTGTAAACATACGTGCATACTACACGTGCACATGCATGATGTGGGCCATACTCCGGTAGTACAGCCATAAAGACTTAGCATAGCTTCTAGTTAGAAAAGTATAAATGCGGCTCAAGAACCATGAACTAAACAGTCTGACCAGAAATTTGCAACCTATAAAAAAGTTATTTCAAAAATATAATTGAGAGTTTGTATCTTTTCCCCAACCTGTGACCTTCAAAGCAGCCTCTGATGGCTCCTAAGAATTTGGAGAGTGTACAGAAACTTTGCCTACCTGCCCGCTCCTCCCCGTAACCCTTTGACTACCTGACATGTTTGTTTCGTGGTGTCTGTCTGCCCCCCAGGGAACCGGAAGCTCTGTGAGAGCAGGAATTTACTTTCACTTATTACTGTATCCCCAGCACCTACCACAGTGCGGTGCCTCACACGGAAAAAGTGCGCAGGAAATAATTGTCAAATGACTGAAATCTAAAATTTGAACCAAATGGGTGTTTCTGACACTGTTTGTGTGTCTTGTTGAGTTGTGGAAGGACACAACCATGTCTCCAATGTTTCCATGCAGTGAGCTTTGTATCTTATTTCATTTGTACTTTGTCTTAACCCCCATTGCTGTTTTTTAAACAGTTTGTTAAACAGTTTTCTGTAATAAGCACTGAGGCCAAAAGTCTTGGGTTTTATGGTGGTTCTGCTTGAACTGATTAAACATGCATCACAGGAGTGGCAACTGCTGTCTTCACAAGGTATTCACAACCGAGGGGGCTGGTCCCTGTACCCGGTGTGCGCATGCCCGGCGTTGGTAACCTGAAGGGGGCCCCACTGCCGTCACCGCCCCACGGAGCTCCTGGACAGGGAGCTCTCTTGCTTGCCCTTTGCATTTTCACAGCCTCAACTTTAGACTTGGCCGGAGCACACCCTTGACCCAGTGAGTCTGCAGTGTGGTGCAGACTCTGCTCCGTCGAACTACACTGCTTCCTTTTACCAACATTTCTTCTCAGGATAAGCTCTTTAAGGAGACTCCCTAGTCCCACATGTAAATTGATCTGCCTTCTAGACACGTTTGAATCTGAAGTTAAACACCACTGACATTCAGGCTGGGAACCCTTCGTGTGTTTTTAGTAAGCTTCCGCAAATTTTTTTCAAACTGTAGAGGGAAGTAAATAGGAGTAAATTCATCTCTGACGCCCGGGAAACGCCTTGTTACTTAACAGTAATGACAAATACCAGTAACATCCAGTTTTTTCACCTGAGTGAAAAAAAGGCAAGAAGAGAGAATTTGATACGTCTTTCATGGAAAGGATATACCTTCCCTTCCCACGTTCTGTCCCCACTAGAACTCATGTTGTAGCAGAAGATACCTTCTGGGCGAAGAAGTAGTAATTGATGCAGACCAAGAAAAGAAAAAGTGGGCAGAGTCGATATGCTGGCTTAGAAAAAGATCTTGGGAAGAGGGAGGAAATGGAAAAATTCTCTCAGGAGCAGGTTGAAATTAAACATTTCTCCTCACGGTGACTGGCCACTCCTGGTCCTCCATCCCCAAAGTTCCTGCATCCATCAGAGAGGAGGAGTTGAGGGGAAAGGGAATGACTGAAGAAGAAAAGCATTTTCCTATCTCTCCAGTAGAAAGATGGTCCATTTTTTCCAAAAGACTGGAATTAGTCCTTAACTGCATAACAGATAGCAGAGTGCATTTTGTGTACTATTGTCTGTTCCCAGATTTTATAAGGCTTTAATACCCTGGAATTTAACTTTTAAAAAGAGCTGGCGAATTCCCTGGCGGTCCAGTGGTTAGAACTTGGCTCTTTGACTGCAGTGGGCAGGGTTCGAAGCCTGGTCGGAGAACCAAGGTCCCGCAAGCCGAACAGCACGGCTGGAAAAAAAAAAAAAATGATGATTGGGCTTCCCTGGTGGCCCAGTGGTTAAGAATCCGCCTGCCAGTGCAGGGGACATGGGTTCGAGCCCTGGTCCGGGAAGATCCCACATGCCACGGAGCAACTAAGCCTGTGCACTACTACTGAGCCTGCGCTCTGCAGCCCGCAAACCACAACTACTGAGCCCGCGTGCCATAACTACTGAAGCCCACGCGCCTAGAGCCCGTGCTCCACAACAAGAGAAGCCACTGCAGTGAGAAGCCCGCGCACCGCAACGAAGAGTAGCCCCCGCTCACCACAACTAGAGAAAGCCTGCACGCAGCAACAAAGACCCGATGCAGCCAAAAATAAATAAGTAAAGAAAGTAAAATTTTTTTAAAAAAAGATGATTATGAGTGTTTCAGAATAAAAGTGCACCATCCACTCTGAAATCTTCCTAGAAGACCTCCACCATGTACACATGTAGAAGTCGCCTTTGTGCCCATCTTACCTTCATGTCTGTCCAGCAGAGACATTGCCCTAGGAGAGACTTTATAGCACTTGCCAACATATGTATCCCCTTCTGCTAGATAACACGCTCCATGAAAGCAAGGACTAGCTTTATTTTTTTTTTAACTTTGTAGCTGACACTTGGTAAGTGTTTAGTAAGTGATTAAGTGGGCATTGAATTACATACATTGACTGGACTCGCCACTAGGGGAAGATAAGTTATCCTATTTAGGTTCACAGCTAGCGGTTTAGATTCCTAAACCGCTGTGTCATGAGGAAACACAAAGAAAGCAATGTGTTGCTGAAGACGGTGTATACCGTTTAGAGTTCTAGATTTAACAAAAATACAGGACACCCAGTTAAATTTAAATTGAATTTTAATTTCAGGTAAACAATACATAATTTTTTAGTATAAGTCTGTCCCAAATATTGCATGGAACATAAACTGAAAAGTTTTTTGTTATTTGTCTGAAATTACAGATGGGCCACAAAGATGACTTCTACATGTCTATGTGACAGAATTCATTTAGAAGATTTCAAAACTTGTTTTATACTAAAAAATTCATAATCATCTCTATGTAAAATGCTAGAGTATTCAAAGCATTGTACAACAACAAAATTTTTTTAGTAATGTCCCATGCAATATTTGGGACATACACTAAAACATTATTCATCTGCTTATGTGAAAGCATAATTTTAATTGTGTAGCTTTATCGGGCAATGCTGAGGATGTTAAGTTTCAAAAATACTACTAGCCCTTCCAACACCTCCCAAACCAATATAAATGTTTCATACAGAAATGTATACTAGCTTCATCACGCATAACATGTTTTATTCACAATTTAAAACAATGTTTAAGGGACTTCCCTGGTGGCACAGTGGTTATGAATCTGCATGCCAATGCAGGGGACATGGGTTCGATCCCTGGTCCAGGAAGATCCCACATGCTGTGGAGCAACTAAGTCCGTGTGCCACAACTACCGAGCCTGCGCTCTGGAGCCTACGAGCCACGACTACTGAGCCCGCGTGTAGCAGCTACTGAAGCCTGCGCGCCTAGAGCCCGTGCTCTGCAACAAGAGAAGCCACCACAATGAGAAGCCCGCACACTGCAACGAAGAGTAGCCCCCACTAGCTGCAACTAGAGAAAATCAGCACGCAGCAACAAAAACCAAACGCAGCCTAAATAAATAAACAATGTTTAAGACAGTCAACATTGCAAGCATTGCAAGCCGGAAAAATGAATGCTAATCTAATTCTGTCCCAATATGAAGGCGTTGAGGGAGGCAGCTCCGTGGGGTGGGGACCTTCTGAAGAATCTGGCCAGCTACCACCTTCCACTCACTTCTCAGCTGGCTCTGTTCACATGTTCTTTCACATCACAGTTACTCACATGCTTGTCTTTCCTGCCGGACTGTGAGCAACATGAGGTGAAGGGCTATATTCATTTGTCTTTGATTCCTCAGGCCAAATAGTGCCCAACATACCGTGAGTAGTTGCTCAAAAAAGGGATCTGTTGAATTGAAATGAATTCACTGTTTCATTTAGAGTTATTTCTTTCATATCACTCTCCAAGAGTAGGATTACTTGGTCAAAAAGCCAGAATAGGACTTCCCTGGTTGTCCAGTGGTCAAGACTCCACCCTACCTAAGCTGGGACGAAGTGAGAGAGTGGCATGGACATATATACACTACCAGATGCAAAATAGATAGCTAGTGGGAAGCAGCCACATAGCACAGGGAGATCAGCGCGGTGCTTTGTGACCACCTAGAGGGGTGGGATAGGGAGGGTGGGAGGGAGGCGAGAGGGAGGGGATATGGGGATATATGTATACGTATAGCTGATTCACTTTGTTATACAGCAGAAACTAACACACCATTGTAAAGCAATTATACTCCAATAAAGATGTTAAAAAAAAAAAAAAGACTCCACCCTACCAATGTAGGGGGCATGGGTTCGATCCCTGGTCGGGGAACTAAGATCCCACATGCCACACAGCGTAGCAAAAAAAAAAAAATAAAAGAATATTTTTGCCAGCTGAATTACTACCTTCCATGTATTGGTCTGCCTTTCTTTCTTGCCCACTAGACTGCCTTCCTTCAGGGCAGGGACAGCCTTTTACTCTACTCTTTTCAGCACCTCCATGTACTGACCTCTTCCTAAGGAATCAGTAAACGTAGATGAAGAAATGAACCTCCAGGCTCCCCTCCAATGCACTCTGTGCCCGCTCAGGAAATGGATCCATCCTTTTGCTCAGACTGGAAACCCACAAGGTGTCCTTGACCCTTCCTTCCTCCTCACTCCTTATCCAATCCTTCCCCAAGTCCCATTCCTTCCACCTTCTCAGCTGCTCTTGAATCCTTCCGCTTCTGTGTCCGTCACCCCTGCCCTAGTCTACGCCACCATCTGGTCCCCACACACCACCTCCTAACCGGTCCTGCTCCTCTCTTGTCCTTCTCCAAGTCATTCTCCTCACAGGAGAGAGTGGCCCTTTAAAGACAATATTTGGACCTATCAGATGCTTTCCCATTGCTCTTAGGTTAAGCCCTGAATCCTTTCCTCGCCTAATGTGGCTCCTTTTTCCAGCCCGACCTTCCCGGCCTTACTCTTGTTCCTTGAGCTGTTACCCTCTGACTAGGCTATGTCCTTCTGTTACAGGCCCCTCAGCACTCCGTACTTCCACATCACCCTAGAAAGAACTCGTATAATGACCTTTCCCCTATTAGACTGCCAGCTCCCTGGAGGCGGGGACAGTGACACTTGCTCACTACGGTGACCCCAGTGCTCAGCATCACACCTGGTACAGGGTGGAGCTTAATACATGTTTTTAAATGAGCGAATAAATTACATGCCTTTACTTGTACTCATGAATCGACCAAATGGCCTGGAATAAAAGAAATTAGAAAATCATGGACAAACAGGTCTGGGGAAGGGGCAGGTCTGGGTGTCTGTTACCAGTGCTCACCAGAGAGCTTCCACCATGGGGGAGCCCTGGGCCACTGGGTGGAGAGGCCCACTCATCCTATAGAGGTCAACCAGTCTCCATCTTCAGCCCCCATGGTGTTCACACAGTGTGCCCAGGACTAGAGCAGCCATGAAAGAAGCTATGCACGGGCCCAACAGCCTGGGCTCCCTGTCACCAAGGCTGGTCGTTCAACCCCACATCAGCCTAGAGGGATGCTGAATCCTACACAGTCATAGCCTTCATCCACCCACGCTCCAAGCATCTGACCACTTCCACCTGGAGGGCTAGCAATTCACTTTACTGGGATTAATGCTATTTCTTACATGCCCGGCAATGCCTTAGTCCCCATCACCATCCAAAGGTCAAAAGACTGGGTGGCATTTTAGTGTCAAAATAGCTATGCAGAAGCTACATTTCCCAGAATTTCCTTCTCTGTATTGTTGCAGGTTAGGAGCCCCCTGGGAAGCAATTTGCCGAAGATGTTTAAGACAGAGGCAAGCATCCATCATGGCATTGGGCAGCTGGGCAGATGGTTGCTGACTCGCTTGCTTGCCTTGCTGGTGTGGGACAGCAGCTGGTCAGTTCACGTTCAGCTTTCCTTCCTGACAGCATAACTGCCAAGGGTCTAATCCCTATAATAAATATCAGTATTAGTTGTCCGTTGCTACTCTAACAAATTACCACAAACAGTGGCTGAAAAGAACACAAATTTAGGGACTTCCCTGGTGGTGCAGTGGCTAAGAATCTGCCTGCCAATGCAGGGGACACGGGTTTGATCCCTGGTCCAGGAAGATCCCACATGCCACAGAGCAACAAAGCCCATGCGCCACAGCTACTGAACCTGTGCTCTAGAGCCCACGAGCCACAACTACTGAGCCCATGTGCCACAACTACTGAAGCCCATGAGCCTAGAGCTCGTGCTTCGCAACAAAGAGTAGCCTCCCTCGCCGCAACTACAGAAAGCCTGCGTGCAGCAATGAAGACCCAGCACAGAAAAAAATAAATATAAATAAATCAATAAATTTATTTTTTAAAAAAAGAGCCCAAATTTATTACATGACTGATTTGTAAGTTCTGTGACTCAGAAGTCCAAAATGGGTCTCACTGGGCTGAAATCAAGGTGTCACCAGAGCTGTGTTCCTTTCTGAAAGGTGTAAGGGAGAATCATTTCCTTGACTTTTCCAGCTTCTAGAAGTCACCCATATTCCTTGGCTTGTGGTCCCTTCTTCCATCTTCAAAGTCAGTAACAACAGGTCAAGTTCTCACTTGGCATTGCTTGACCTCCTCTTCTGCCTCCCCCTTCCACATTTAAGGACCCTCGTGACTACATTGGGTCTACCCAGATAATCCAATTTTAAGGTCAGCTGATAAGCAACCTCAATTCCATTTGCTACCCTAATTCCCCCTTTGCCACCTAAACTAATGCATTCACAGGTTCCAGGAATTGGGACATGGACATCTTTTGTGGGGGGCATTATTCTGCCTACAACAATACGTTATTCCACGTCATTCAGGGTGGTTCTGCTTCTCTGGTTGAATCCTGACACATTGCCTCAGACCAAGGGTTCCATTTTATTTCAAAGCATGTACAACAATGGGCACATGATCCTGGAATCCAGTGATCCTACTGTATGGAACATCACCTAGAAGCTACGAGTCTGATAAAATGTTGGGATGGTCTGAAACACCACAGCTAAGGCACCAGCTGGCAGGTGATTGCTGAGGGATTGAGGGTTTGGTTTCTGATAGGTAGAATTCAAAGGTCTGGGAACCAAGGGATGGAAGTCTAGTGGCATCTCTCACCATCACTCCCAGGGTCCCCCTGGGGAATCTGCACTTTAGGTTTGGCTGGACTAGAGGTCTCAGTTTCCTGATGGGGGTAAGGGGGTGTTTTGCAAAAGGACATAGGACTCCACTAAACCTGAGTCTGTGGCTAAAACTTAGTTATTTTGAGCTCCTCATGCCAATAGACCAGAAGACAGAAAAAGGAGATGCTGTAAAGGCAAGCGTAATTCACCCCAATTATTATGAGGTGATAAAACTACATAATGGGACAAGAAGGAGTGGTTCTGAAACACAGGGAATTCCCTGAGGCATGTCTTCATGCTTCCATGCCAAGTCATGACTGGGAATGGACAATTAAAGTAATGGCCTGATAAGGGCACAGTCATGGGGGTACAGATCACTCAGGGATAAAGGTCTGGGTCATCGCATCAAGCAAGCAACCCAGATCAGAAGTGCTGGCTTAGAGTGAGGAGAATCTCAAATCGGTGGGAGAAGAGGGAGAAGATAGTGTCTATTATGGCCTTAAGAACATCTTCAGAAATAGGGACTGTAGCTGTCCCTCTAATCTCCCTATTATGATGATTTTTAAAATTCTTTTTTAATCGTGACCAGCCATCACCTGGAAGAACCAGTTACAGTATAAAGTGAGTTAATGTGGGGCAAAAATTGTTCTGATGGTATAAGGGTTAATTATAGCAGATGCTACTGGTGCCTCCCCATATCTCCTTTGCATTTAATGTTTCCAAGCCTGAGGGAACTTCCAAAGCGCATTTTACCTGAGGATTGATGAGAGTTGACATCAAGCAGGCAGAGGCCAGAGATGCTGCTAAATATCCTACAATGCACAGGACAGTGAAGAATAAATTTTGGGATCAGCTTTTCAATTTCTGCAAAACAGCCAGCTGAATTTGATAGGAATTGCATTGAGTCTCTAGACCAGTTTAGGGGAATAGTGCCATATTGACAATATTAAATCTTCCAATCCATGAATATGGGATAGTTTTCTGTTTATTTAAGTCACTTTTAATTTCTTTTAATATTTTTTAGTTTTCAGTGTGAAAACCTTGTACTTCTTTGGTTACATTTATTCCTAATTGTTTTATTCTTTTTGATGCTATTGTAAATTGAATTGTTTTCTTAATTTAATTGTCAAATTGTTCATTGCTAGTGTATAGAAACAAAATTATTTTTATATTTATCTTGTATCCTGTAACTTCACTGAATTTATTAGCTCTTTGTTCAGCAAGTTTTTCGTTTGTTTGGATGGGTGGGGTTTTTTTGTGGATTCCTTAGGATTTTCTATATTCAAGATTACATCATCTGTAAATAGAGATAGTTTTACTTCTTCCTTTCTAATCTGGATGCCTTTTATTTGTTTTTCTTGCCTAATTGCCCCAACTAGAACCTCTAATACAATGTTGAATAAAAGTGAAAGAATGTCCTGTTCCTGACCTTAGTGAGAAAGCTTATGGTCTTTTACCATTAACTATGATGTTAGCTGTGGGGTTTTTTATAGATGCCCTTTATCAGATTGAAGAAGTTCCCTTCTATTCCTAGTTTGCTTTGTGTTTTTATCATGAACAGGTGTTACGTTTTTGTCAAATGCTTCTTCTGTGTCTGCTGAGATCATCTTTTTTTTTTTCCTTTATACTGTTAAAATGGCACATCACATTGATAAGTTTTTTTGTGTTAAACCAACCTGCAATCCTGGGATAAATCTCACTTGATCGTGGTGTATAATCCTTTTTACATGTTGCTGGATTCAGTTTGTTAGTATTTTGTTGAGGATTTTTGCATTTATATTCATAAAGGATATTGACTTGTAGTTTTCTTCTGATGCCATTGTCTGGTTTTGGTATCAGGGTAATGCTGGCCTCATGGAATGAGTTGGGAAAGGTTTCCTTCTCTTCTATTTTTTGGAAGAGCTTATGAAGGATTAGTGTTCATTTTTCTTTAAATGTTTTGCAAAATTCAACAGTGAAACCATGCTGATTTGAGCTTTTCTTTGTGGGAAGTTGGATTGTAATTGCCTTCTTTGGCATCTCCTAATATTGACAATTTTTAAATTATAATATTCCTTAAATATGTGTGAATTTAAAACCAAATATAATCTTCAGTTTATAGCTCTCATACAACCACAAAACCAAATCAAATTTATAAATGAATTCTAATCAAAACTGAAAAACAATAAAGGTAAAGGAAAAACATTAATTCAGTATTTAAAATAATGTTATTTTGATCAAGTTAAATTGCCACTGTCAGAATGAATCTGGTCAGAGAGAAGGTTCTTCTGAGTTCAGCATGGCTTGTCTCCCATGCACCCTATAATTAACCAATTTAGCCATTGCTTTTTTTTTAAGATCAAACTACCATGACTCTCTGATTGTACCGTATGGTTAATACCATTTGATTACATTTGGCTGGAATAGAACATATTAAGTCTGTCTCTGTTTAGGTCCCATTATCTGGAAATGATCAAAATAGTGCTCGTACATCTCAAGGAGACCCTAAACAATAGGTTTATTCTGATGATTCCAGAATATGCTTATATTGGTTTTTTAAAGATTACCACCAAAGTGAAGGCAAATTCTTAAATTTCTGGAAGCGAACTAGGATACCCTACAAATAAACCTGTAATTTAAAAAACACTGGCTTAAAACTTTTCTTAAATGGTGTGCCTCAATCCTTTCTAAAGGGCTTCATGGGAATCCTTTGGCACTATTACCCTCAGAAGATAGTTCCTCAAAGTATGGTTACACAGGGAGCTTTGTGAAGTTCTTCTATTTGTGAATGCCTCATCTTGAACAAGGAGGAAAGGAAAGAAAAAGTAAGAATCTTGTGCTGGTCACCACAATTTGCCCCAGAAATGGTTTGGTTGTTGGTTTTACTAAGCAAGATAAAGCAATTGAGCAAGTACGTAGCCACCACCTCCCTTACTACAACCACCTTTGCCTTTTAATAAGTAGGACTTTGTAGTAAATGAATCATTGAGAAGGAAGCCCCACATCCGTAGAAATACCCTTAGAGAGGATGGGAAGAAGTAGGCCCTGCTTCAAAGCTGAGTTGGACCTGAAAGGAGATGGCCCTGGCCCCTCCTGCACACTCTTCTGACTGAGTTGATTCTGACTCATCCTCTTTCACCTCTTGAACAAGCTATTGAAGACAGGGGTGGTACAGAACAGTTGGAGCTATTACCCAAGACAGATAGCTAACACTGTTGCTTCTCCTGCCCCATCACCCCAGGGAGAGGCCAGACCATGCCAGGTACAACTTTGAGGTTATGCATAGAGTGCAGTTTGGGGACAGAGTTTGGTATCACTCCTTCCTTCTTTGTCTACTGAACCCAATAAAAATTTTGAGTATACATATGCTCAAATGATCTTTGACAAGGGTACCAAGACCATGCAATGGGGAAAGGACAGCAGCCTCTTCAACAAATGGTATTGGGAAAATTGGATATCCACATGCAAACAAATGAAGTTGGACACTTACCTTATACTCTCTACTAACTCAAAATGTATTAAAGACCTAATTGTAAGACCTAAAACTATAAAACTCCTAGAAGAAAACATAAGGGAAAAGCTTCATGACATTGAATTTGTCAATGATTTCTTTTTTTTGGGGGGTGGATGTGACACCAAAAGCACAAGCAACCAAAACAAAAATAGACAACGCAGGTAACGTAAAACTTTAAAATGGCTGCATATTAAAGAAGAAAATTAACAGAGTGAAAAGGCAGCCTACAGAAAGAAGAAAATATTTGCAAATCACATATCTGTTAAGGGGCTAATGTCCAGAACATATAAGGAACTCCTACAACTCGACAACAAAAAAATCAAATAACCTGATTTAAAATGGACAAAGAAGGGACTTCCCTGGTGGTTCAGTGGTTAAGACTCCACACTTCCACTGCAGGCGGCATGGGTCCAATCCCTGGTTGTGTTAGGGGAACCGCTGACTGAAACCCCCTGCTCTGGCCAGGCAAGATAGTAACCACTTGCATGAGTTCTTACAACAGGAGGTCCTGGTAAGGAATGCAGAACTAACAAGCTACTACCAACTGGAAGAATTCAGGAAAGGTCAAAAAGATAGAGGAGACGCCAGTCCATATGTCCCGCCAACCTCCCAGAATTCTTCTCACTGGAATCCATCTTGGCTGAGTGATGCGCACGCCACCAGGAAGGATCCTGAGTCAGAATGATTGGCCAGAGACAACCTGGAAACTAACCCTGTTACTGTAAAACCTGAGACTGCGAGCCACGTGGCAGAGCAGTTCTGGGCTCCCTTACCCTGCTGCTCTCCACCCGGGGGCCCCTTCCCAGTAAAATCTCCTGCTTTGTCAGCACGTGTGTCTCTTCGGACAATTAATTTCTGAGTGTTAGACAAGAGCCCACTCTCAGGTCCTGAAGGGGTCCCCCTTCCTGCAACAGCTGGGGAACTAAGATTCTGCATGCCACACAGCATGGTCAAAAATAAAATAAAATTAAAAATAAATAAGACAAAGTATTAGATACTTCAACAAAGATGTACAAATGACCAATAAGCATATGAAAGATGTGCAGGGCTTCCCTGGTGGTGCAGTGGTTAAGAATCTGCCTGCCAATGCAGGGGACACAGGTTTGAGCCCTGGTCCAAGAAGATCCCACATGCTGTGGAGCAACTAAGTCCGTGCACCACAACTACTGAAGGCCACACACCTAGAGCCCGTGCTCCACAACAAGAGAAGCCACCGCAATGAGAAGCCTGCATACTGCAACAAAGAGTAGCCCCCGCTTGCTGCAACTAGAAAAAGCCTGCGTACAGCAACAAAGCCAAAAATAAATTAATTAATTAATTAAAAAAAAGAAAGGTGCACAACATCACCGATCATTAGGGAAATGCAAATCAAAACCACAATGTGAGGGCTTCCCTGGTGGCGCAGTGGTTAAGAATCCACCTGTCAATGCAGGGGATAGGGGTATGAGCCCTGGTCTGGGAAGATCTCACATGCCGCACAGCAACTAAACCCGTGCGCCACAACTACTGAGCCTGTGTGCTGCAACTACTGAAGCCTGCGCACCTAGAGCCCGTACTCTGCAACAAGAGAATCCACCGCAATGAGAAGCCCGAGCACCGCAACGAGGAGTAGCCCCATTCACCGCAACTAGAGAAAGCCCGTGCACAGCAACGAAGACCCAACACAGCCAAAAAAATAAATCAATAAAATAAATAATTTTTTAAAAAACCCACAACGTGATATCACCTCACAGCCATTAGGATGGCCACTATGAAAAATCAACAAGAAACAAACAAAACCAGAAAATAGCAAGCGTTGGTGAGAACGTGGAGAAATTGGAAATCTGTGCACTATTTTTGGGAATGTAAAATGCTGCAGCTGCTATGGAAAACAGTATGGATGTTCCTCAAAAAATTAAAAATAGAACTACCATATGATCCAATAATCCCACTTCTGTGTATATATCCAGAAGAACTGAAAGCAGGATCTTGGAGAGAGATTAGCACAACCATGTTCACCGCAGCATTATTCACAACAGCCAAGAGACAGAAGCAACCCAGATGTCCATTGATGAATGGATGGATAAAGAAAATGTATTGAATATTTACATATGATGCACCTCCTGCTGGAGGAGCACGTGACTATCTGTGGACTACTCTAGCCAAAAAAATAAATCTTCATCTAATCCAGCCTTAGGTCCAATTACTAACTTATAGGAAGTATAGGGGACAAAGAAACTTCCTATATACAGATGCAATTAGCAAACCCCAGACTCTGATCAAATCTCCAAGACAAGTTGTCTGGTGTCATTAATAAATCAAGTGCAAGGAAAAAGAGAGAGTTCATCTATTTTCAATTTTGACTTAAACAAGCAAACTTGAGAGAAATGGCGGGGGGGGAGAATCATGACACTTATGAGACAATTTAAATAAAAAATTAGCACTAACTGCATTTTTATAATATGAATTACTAATTTAGTTTGGATGAGATAAGGATATCATGGTTTCCTGTATTTCGAAGACAGACTGAAATGTTTATAGATGAAGTTATATGATATCTTGGATTTAATTCAAAATATTACTGGATGAATGGGAGTGAGAGGGGAGTAGAAAGGCAGTGCAATGCAATCACTGTAATGTATCAATCAGAAATGAAAAGTTTATTCCCTTACCTCCTACTGTCAGCATTTTCAGGGAGAACCTTGCTGCGGACTGCTGCCTTGCCCTCAGACAACCCCTGCCTGGGGCAGCCCACATCTA
The DNA here is from genome assembly GCF_963455315.2 of Globicephala melas. NCBI lineage: Eukaryota > Metazoa > Chordata > Mammalia > Artiodactyla > Delphinidae > Globicephala > Globicephala melas. Next base: position 11,668,367 of record NC_083317.1, on the reverse strand, counting down.
GGGTCTTGCCCATGCAGGGCTGCCTCACCTTGAGACACCTCTGAAGGACCATCCCAGCTTCTGCCTCCCTCTTCGCAGCCCTACCTCAGTCTCCTCCCTTGCATAGCGCTGATCCTGAGAGCGCTCTCACTAAGCTTCCTGCAAGCTAACCTTCATCTCAGCCAGCACCTGCTTCCCAGGGAGCTGATTCTGCAACAAGAGGAAACAACTTTGGCCATGAGTTCCTGAAGCTGGATGGGGTGGGCAGAATTCAAAGATCGTTCCCAAGATCCCCACACCTGGTGTAAACACCCTGTATGATCCCCAGCCCTGTGAGGATAATGGATTTTACTCCTATGGTTAGGTTGTATTATAGAGCACAGTTGACATTGAGATAGGGAGATTATCCTGGTGGGCGTGACTTATGAGACCTTTAAAAGCAGAGCGTTTTCTCTGGCTCATCATAGCAGAAGAGGAAGTCAGAAATTTGAAGCACAGAGATTCAACACCCTGTTGCTGGAGGGAAAGAGCCCCATGGCAAGGAATACAGGGGGCCTGTAGCCATTGGCTGGCAGTCAGCATGGAAATACGGTCCAAGTCCTCAGTCCTACAGCTCGAGGACTGGAATTCTGCCAACAAGAAGAACAGGCTTCACGGAGGGTTTTCTCCCCCAGAGCCTCCAGACGAGAACTCAGTCCAGCCAACACCTTGATTTCTACCTTATTATATGTTGAGCAGAGCACTTGGCCATGCCTACTTGCTGTGGTCAACAAACCTGCAGGCTTAGACATTGGGAGAATTCATCTTAAATGACCAATGACTTAAAGGATTTGAGTACATATTTACCCTGAATGAGACGTGTTCATTTGATTTTATTAAAATCATAACCATATGGAAAATAATAGATGTATTTTGATTTTTTTTTTTTTAAGAAAGAGGATTTGGTAAGATGAAGCATTTATCTTGCACATTTGTTTTCCTTGGAAACTATACTGAGGGTGTACCCAAAAGCTTTCTTCTGTAACTGGCCCTGTACTAGCTGGTATCTGCCTCCTGTAACTTACATCTTGATGACGATAACCATCAAGAATAAATACGTCAGCTGGGCTTCCCTGGTGGCGCAGTGGTTGAGAGTCTGCCTGCCGATGCAGGGGACACAGGTTCGTGTCCCGGTCCAGGAAGATCCCACATGCCGCGGGGTGGCTGGGCCCGTGAGCCATGGCCGCTGAGCCTGCGCGTCCAGAGCCTGTGCTCTGCAACGAGAGAGGCCACAACGGTGAGAGGCCCACGTACCGCAAAAAGAAAAAAAAAAAAGAATAAATACGTCAGCTGAAGACTGGGTCTTCCTAGTTCTGTTGCTGTCTGTCATTTCAGGGAAAGGAAGTTGAAAAAAAAGAAAGCCAAGAACATTCATTCATCCCACAAACCTCGATTGTGTACTGTATGCCCCCTCACCGTGCAGGTCTCTTCATTACCATGTTCAGGGATCATCGACTTAGACTGATTACAAATTAAGATGTATACTGCTTTGGAGTTGTCCATTCAGTTTTAAACAATTATTATGGAGAAGTGTGAATTTCTCTGATTCTTTTTTGGCCTCTTGGGCAATGGCCTGTTAACCCACTTCCTCAAATGTATACTGTCTTTTATTTTGAAAATTTCCCCTTGACTAAGCATGCAGTTATCTAGCTACACTTCCTCTAACGCAGGAAAGCTTATTTTTTCAAGTGTGGATCTCAGGCAAAAACTCAAATGCCCTAAGAACAAATAACTTACTGAGTTCGCTGTTCTCGAGCGTGGGAATGGATAATTCAGAATTACTCTCAAGCACTTCTTTCCGACGGGGCACAACATTCAGTTTTGCAATTAGGCACCAAATTGTGTGTCAGACGGATAAGAGCTTCAGGGTTCAGCAAACTGGTTCAGATCCCACCTACTGGCTGGATGAACTTGGGCAAACAGCTTCACCTCTGCCTGAAACACCAGAAGTGCTCAGTATGTATGAGCGATCGTTAATTACAACACAGGTGTAACATAACACATCAGACAGTAATAAACAGAAATTTGGCAGGTGACACCATGTCACATGGATGTGCTAAGATAAGCAGTTACTGAGCTAATGTACAGTTTTTAGGACAATTTATGGGTTGCAGGATCATCTAGAAGATCCTGGAATCATGTGCCTCAGACACAGTATCTCTTTCTTAAAAAGTCTTCTGGGAATTCTCCGGCAGTCCAGGGGTTAAGACTCCATGCTTCCGCTGCAGGGGGGCTCGGGTTCGATCCCCGGTCAGGGAGCTAAGATCCCACATGCCACACGATGCTGCCAAAAAAAATTAAAAAGTCTTGTTATAAAATAAGATATGCTTATGCTGATTTGAAACCAAATCAGACTTCCTGCCCCCTCAGTCTTCCCCTTCACAGTAAATGGCAACTCCCTTCTTTCATTTTTTTGAAGCCAAAAAGCTTGTGCCACTCTTGACTCCTGTCTCACATTCTATCTGTTGGGAAATCCCACCAAAACATCTCAGTCTGACTACTTTTACCCACTCCACGGCTACCACCTGGTCTAAGCCACCATTATCTCCTGGTAGATGATTGCATTGCTTCCTAGTTGACCTTCCTTCCTCCTTCAGCCCTTTCCCCTATTCAATGATTTTAGGTGACCATTCAGCATTGTAAGCCAACCACACTACCCATGGACTCCAAACCCTCCCATGGCTCCCTTCTTAAAGCAAAGTCCCAAATCCTTCCAGTGATCTATGGGGCACCTCATCACCCCTGTGGCTTCATCTCCCCCTTTGCTCCCTTCTCTCCAGCCACATTGGCCTCCACTGCTCCTCAGGCACACTGGGCATGTTCCTGCCTCAGGACCTTTGCACTTGCCAATTGCTCTGCCTAGCGTGCACTTCTCCCATGCTTATCCCCATGGCTCACACGTTCACTTCAGGCTTTTTTTTTAAAAAAATAAATTTTATTTATTTATTTTTTGACTTTTGGCTGCATTGGGTCTTCATTGCTGCGCACCAGCCTTCTCTAGTTGCAGCGAGCGGAGGGCTACTCTTCATTGCAGTGCCCGGGCTTCTTATTGTGGTGGCTTCTCCTTTTGCAGAGCACGGGCTCTAGGCGCACAGGCTTCAGTAGTTGTGGCCCGCAGGCTCAGTAGTTGTGGCACATGGGCTTAGTTGCTCCGTGGCATGTGGGATCTTCCCAGACCAGGGCTTGAACCTGTGTCCCCTGCATTGGCAGGCGGATTCTTAAGTACTGTGCCACCAGGGAAGCCCTTCACTTCAGGTTCTGACTTAAATGTTATTTTTTCAGGGAGGCCTGTTCTGCTCAGTCTACTTTAAATTGCACCCCCGCCCACACACACACACATTTCCTAACCCCCTTCCCTGATTTATTTTTCTCTTTAGGAAAAAAAAAATTATCTTATATCTCTTAAATATTTTCTGTCTCCCCCACTAGAATGTAAGTGGGATAGAATTTTGGGTTTTTTCTTTTAATCTCTTTTGATCACTGCTGTATCCCCGATCTTAGAAATTACCTGGCACATCTACACAGTGGATGCTTACTAATAATTTATGGTTAAGTGATGAATGAACAGATGAATGATCTATTCACTAAATTACAAAGTGTTAAGAGAAGCTAAAAGTGTTAAGCCCTATTTGTTGACTTTACTTGGAGGGACGCGTAGGAGGGGAAATCAGACTGGGAGAAATAAAATCTTCTTTACAGAGATTTCAGTTTACTCCACGCCTTTGAAAACTCAAGCAAACACAGGCAGCCACGGCCACAGTCATTCTCCAGACATCATCACTTTGACAAGAATGTTAAGTCAAACCCTTAATGAGCTCACATGATTAAAAATTAAAATTTGACTTTCCAATCTGGGTGCTGTGGACTGAGTATTTGTGTCTCCCCAAAATTCATGCATTGAAACCTTACCCCTCAGGATGGTATTAGGAGGTGGATGTTTGGGGAGGTGATTAGGATTAGATGAGGTCACGAGGGTGGAGCTCTCACGAATGGGATTGGTGCCCCTATAAAGGTCACCAGAGAGCTTGCTTCCCCTCTTTGCTCTCCTCCGGGTAAGGACACAAGAAGAAGTCGGCAGTGTGCGAGCCGGAAGAGGGCTTCCACCAAAACTCAACCCTGCTTACATCCTGATCTCAGACTTCCAGCCTCCAGAACTGTGAGAAATAAATTTCTGTTTATAAGCTACCCAGTCTATGGTGTTTTGGGTATATCAGCCCAAACTGACTAAGACACTGGGTGAAACTCTTTTTTTCAAGTGAATGTCTCAAGAGGAAAAATGATAAAAGAAATTCAAAGGAACTTAGCCAAGTAGCCTAGCTTTTTATCTGCTACGGGCTGAATTGTGTCTCTCTCCGTCCCCTAAAAATTTAGATGTTGAGGCCCTAACACCAAGTACCTCAGAATGTGACTGTATTTGGAGACAGAGCCTTTGAAGAGGTAATTCTGGTAAAATAAGGTCATTAGGGTAGACCTTAATCCCATAGGACTGCTGTCTTTATGAGAAGAAGAGATTAGGACACATCTAAAAACTATCTTCACAGAAACATCTAGAATAATGTTTGACCAAATATCTGGGTGTCATAGCCAAGCCAGGTTGACCCATAGAATGAGCCACTATGTTATGCTTGATAAAATTTTGAATAGTTGATTGATTCATTAAAATGAGTTCAGTTGGCTTAGTTTAAGCTATTGTCACTGAAAGCAAAAACACTACTTTAAAAGACTTTCAAATTTCTGGATTTTTAAAAAATAGATATCCATATTTTCTCTAACACTAATTGTACTTAAGGTGTTTTTAAGAGTTAAACAAAAATGAGCAAATATTCTGGACTGCAGTAGTGGTTGTACAACTCTATATAATTACTAAGAATTATTGAATTATACACTTAAGATGGATGTTTTATGGCATATAAATTATACCTTAAAACCTATTTTTTTAAAAATTAACTGGGCAATAAATGAACTGTTAGTCATAAAGCATTTCTATTTCATGAGAAAACATCCAAACAAGAGAATTCCAAGGCTGCAACAAAACTAGATTCCATAGTATTTCAACATAATTAAGATAAAGTCTGGGGACACTTGAAATATAGTACCATGAAGAAAATTCTGACAGGCATAGAAAATAATCATTTAAAAAAAACGTTTTTTTCTGTTTACAAAGGAAACAAGTTTTTTTTGTTATCAATTTGTATGACACTGAAAATGTCCACTGCTTTGGGATAAGGGGACTAAAAAGCATCTTTTGGATTTAACCACAAAGAAGTCATGGGTCTCCTGGAAGAGGTTGGGTCTCCCTTCATGCTAGAAGGACATTCACACTGGGCTCCCAGCAGTGTCTGGAGGAAGGAGCTTCCTTCCTGTCTCCTCTGGCAAAACCTTCCAGAAGACTCGGACACTATTGCTCACCTGGCCCCTTGTTTTCTTTCTTTTTTTTTTTTCCATCCTACTGAAATTTCCCACCCTCACGGCACGACTGTGTCTTCCCAGCCTTTTGACATGTGTCAAATGAGACTCAATTGACCAAGGCCACTGCCTGCTCAACTGACCTTCTGAGGGGCCCTGGACTATGTGAGGACACAGACACAGATACCCAGTCACACCTACTGATTCACATGAGGCTCAGGGACCCACCTGTACAAACTTCACTCCCAGATGGCAGCTCCTGGAAGGGAGATGAACTGGAGGAAGAGAAAGCACTGCCCCTTTGAGACATGCTCCATGAATGCAGAGGTCTGGCTGGTGGGCCAGAGTGCCAGAGAGGGTGGCAGATCCCAGAGATTGTGAGGTGCCTTCCTGACCACTCCTTGGGCCAACCTCTCAATCACCTGCTCCCCTCAGCGCCCAGGAGCCATGGGAAGATCAAGGCAGCACCAAGAGAAGCATGGGATCCTCTCTGCAAGGCCTGGCCGGCGGATGTCAGCAGTACAGTGTGGGGGAGGACTTGGAGGGAGGGCCAACAGCACACAGTAGGGCTCCTCACAGCAGGCACAGCTCTGATGATATATGGGAGCCCTCATTCTCTGCCTCCGCATCTTGTCTGCCCTTTTTGCCCCATCCAGGAGCCCTAGAAGGAATGGCTAGGGAAAAGGAACACTTGAAAAGCCTAGACTCCCAGCAACATGAGCCATGGATTGTTAAGATTCCAGATTTGCTATAAAGGTGACACAATGGACACACACACACACACACACACACACAACACACACTGTGTTGAGCCTGGGACATTCCAGAGATGCTGGTATGTGGGAAAGTGATTTGTCTTCATATATTTATCCAGCCACTTTAGCAAGCTAATAGATACTAGTAAAGCTTTTAACTGAGTCTCTTGAGCGTTCCAGAACAGCTGTTCTCAAAGTATAGTCCCAGAAACACTTTCAGGAGGTCCGCAAGGTCAAAACTATTTTCATAATAATAACCAAGAGGTTATTTGCTTTTTTCACTCATTCTCTCATGGGTGTGAAGTGGAATTTCCCACTGACTGCATTACGCATGACAGTGCACCTACTGAGTGCAGAGCAGACATAAGGACCCAGCTGCCTTCCAGCAGGCCTGAGGTTAAAGAGATCTGTGACTCTACAAAAGAGTAGCACTCTTCTTACCAGATGCTTTTTGTTTGGGAAAATATAATCATTCTTCTTAAGAATTCGTTGCATTAACACGTAATTGGTTTTTTTTACTTCTGAATGGATAAGTAAATATTTTAAAGGTTTTTTCTCAGTCTTAATTTCTAATATGGTAAATATATATATATATATATATATATCACATTTTTAAAAAGCCATTTTGTAATTTTTAAGAGGGTAAATGTTAAGAAGGTAAAGGGGTTCTGAGGCCAAAAGGAGAACTGCTGTTCTAGAAAAAGTATTATACTACATGCAAATAGTGGTGATTTTGTATTCTTATTTCTAGCAATTATACGTCTTTTTTAGTTTTTATCTTACTTTCTTAGCCAGAACCTTCAGAACCATGATAAATAATGGCCATGAGCGAGTGGGGAGCTAATTCCATTCCTGGATGAAATGAAAAGCCTCCTAATGTCTCCCAAAACCTGGTAGTATTTTCCAAGCCAGGTCCTGTTCTGGGACATGTTGACAGGAGTTCTAAAAGAACAACAGTTTGGTATGCACTGCTCTGGTGTTTTGGAATTGTTTCAAGGGAAAGGTTTTTCTTTTGGTATATAAAAAAAAAAAGGAGCCTTTGATTGCCAGTTACTGTGTGATTTTGAGCAAATCTTTATACCTACCTGAACCTCGGTATTTCTCCTCTGTAAATGTGGCTATTGGACTGAATCGCTGCTTCTAAACGACGGTTGGTTGACATTAAAATCATCTGTGAGGGCTTCCCTGGTGACGCAGTGGTTGAGAGTCCGCCTGCCGATGCAGGGGACGCGGGTTCGTGCCCCGGTCCGGGAAGATCCCACATGCCGCGGAGCGGCTGGGCCCCGTCAGCCATGGCCGCTGAGCCTGCGCGTCCGGAGCCTGTGCCCCGCGGCAACAGAGGCCACAACGGTGAGAGGCCCGCGTACCGCAAAACAACAAAAAAAAAAAGTCATCTGTGAAACAACAAGGGAAAGCTTTCTTCATAGAAGAATTCCAGACGATAAAGGCAAAATGAGTGAAAGAATCATACAATTAGCATTTTGCAACTCCCAGTGGTGTAACTGACTCAAGAAAGGAACACCAATGCTTCTAAAACCATTCAGTGAAAAGTTGGGGAGTGGAATATTTGCACAGTGACAACATACTCCTCCACTGACTGCTTGCTAATTGCAATGGCACAAATGGGTCTTTACAGTGGACAGATCTGGCTTGTCATGCCTTAACTGAGTGGTCATTAAAATTGAGACACACAGACATTATGGGAGCACTAATGTGATATATGTGTGAAATATTCTTGCCAAAATGTTAAACGTGAACCTAAGTGAGCCTTTAGACGAGAAGCAGACCCCAAATGTTTGGGGACATAAAACTCATAGAATCTTGGGAGTCCCTTTTTGAGAAAAAGAATACAAAATTTGGTGCAAAAGTGAACAGCTGTGTAGAATGAGAAAATAAAATGACAATTTACAAATCTCAAAAAGGAATCAAATATCTTGGACATCACAAAACCTAGGAAAATAACACAGTATTTGTATTAATTCACTGCCTGAGACATCTCTGGAATACTTTCTCACTCTGTTTTGCCTGCATGCACTTTGATCTATTCTGTAATATTTTCTGCAGAAGAGGGGTTCTCATCCTGGCTGTACAGTCAAGGTGTGGGTGTTCACCACCCACCACAACTGACTCAAGAGACTTTGGGTACAATCCTGGGCATTGCTAGTGTTTACACAGACCCAGGTATTTCTAAAGTGCAGCCAGAACTGAGAGCACTGAGCTGGGCCGTCTCTTGGCCTCCCACACCCCCAGTTATGACTTGTTCTAACTCACACGAAAGGATGGCAAACAGAAGCTTGGCAAGAGACAGGAAACCACAACTTCAGGGCAAAACTCAGCTCTGTGACACAGAAAACCCACATTTGAGCAAAAGAGACTGAGAGCGTCGAGAGCATCTGGGCTGTGTTGTCCTCCCTCCCCATCACCTCCATGCGTCAGAGACTCCTTCACAAAGCGCTGGTCTTGAAGCATAAACACAGCCCGTGGATAATGGGCCCCGCAGAGGTTACACAGCATGACTCTGGGAGGCACACTGGTAGAATGTGTGACCCCCCGAGTTGACCTTCTGTACCCTGCAACTGTCCCTCCCCATCCCCCTCCTCCCATCCCCTGGCATCCGTTAATCTATATTCTGTCCATGGATTTCCTTATCTTGTACATTTCATATAAAGAGAATCATACATGTGACCTCTGACTGGTTCCTCTCATTTGGCACAAGGTTTTCATAGCTAATCCACGTTGTAACGTGCACACTTTGGGTTTTTTTTTTTTAGCTGTTTCTTTGGTTTTTGTTTTCTAATTGATCTCTCAAAGAACCAACTTTTGGGTTCATTGACTTTCTCCATTTTTCTTTTCTTTTTTTAAATGTTATTTATTTATTTATTTTTGGCTGCACCAGGTCTTAGTTGTGGCACGCAGGTTCTTCATTGCGGCATGTGGGATCTTTTAGTTGCAGCATGTGGACTTAGTTGCGGCATGAGAACTCTTAATTGCATCATGAGAACTCTTAGCTGTGTCATGCATGCGGGATCTAGTGCCCCAACCAGGGATCGAACCCAGGCCCCCTGCATTGGGAGCGCAGAATGTTACCCACTGGACCACCAGGGAAGTACTTGGGGTTTTTTTTATTGCTGAATAATTTCCGTTATACAGTTAGACCAGTTTCTTTATCCATCCATAAATTGATGGGTATTTGGGTTGTTCCCATTTTGGGGCTGTTACGAAGAGTGCATTAGTGCCTCCTTTTTTAAAATATTTATTTATGTATGTATTTGGTTGCACTGCGTCTTAGTTGCAGCATGTGGGCTCCTTAGTAGCAGCAGGCGGGCTCCTTAGTGTGACATGCATGTGGGATCTAGTTCCCTGAACCCGGGCCCCCTACATTGGGAGCGCAGAGTCCCATCCGCTGCGCCACCAGGGAAGTCCCAGAGCCCACTTTTGATTCACACACAACCACTTCCCAGAAGGCACCCCACAATGCGCTGGTGGTCGTGTCCCTCATAGGTTGACCCAGACTAACACTCCTCCCCAATGACTTAGGCTCCAAGACCACTGTTCAGATCCCCTCGGTCCTAACCCCTTCACACACCCGGCCCTTAAGGTGAATCAGGACCCCCACTGATCTTTCTTCCATCAGCCTCAGTTAAGCTTCCCCACCCTCCATGCATCAGATGGGCTCCAGTAACACTGAACTTCAAAGTAAAACAGTAGAGTCCCAGTCACTCTCTCTCGGAGCCTCCTTGGCGTCTCAGTAAATCTGCATCTCCCAGGTTGAGGCATCTCCTAATTTCCCCCACTGACTGCATCTAAGCCCCAGGTCCTTGTCCAGCCCTAACGGTCCTGCCAAGGTCCTCTCACTACCATTAGCACAATCCTCGGGAGTTTGCCTTGCATCTCTGTACCTTGCAACCTGACCTCAAAGTGGACCTCAAAAGAAATTCCAATTTCCACTACAAAAGGAGAAACTGATCCAGCCCCTAATCTAGTGCTGGTTTGGCTTCACTAATCTTAAGATCCAGCCTCCTGCCCTGGCCCACGGGAGCCCTGTCACACATCTGTAATGTGACCTTGTGACTTCAAGAGAAGACCATCTCAGAATGAGAGAACCTGGGACTGTCCCCCAAAACTGGAGAGATCTTAGTCTTGACTTCTGCAAATCGTTTGACCAGAGCACAAGATAAGGCAATCACTCATCCCTGTTTACCCGGGACTTTCCCAGTTTCAGCACTTGAACTTCCCTCTTCTGAGGAAATGCCCCATCCCTGACTAACCAGGACGGTGGGTGCCCCTGCAGAGCCTGGTACATTTCAGCCACAACATCGGCTAAAGACTGAGATGCGATGAAGCTTTGGGAAGGGGCACGCAATCCACGCCGTGAGGAGGACAGCAGGAGATCAGCTGGGGTCACGTGGTGCCAGGAGGTTAATTGCCCTAATGCATGTTAGGATCCCTATTTCAGAGACCAGCAAACTGTGGACTGGGCTGACTTGCAAGGCTAGTGAGTAACAAATCCTTGAAGGGAAGAATGCAGAGTCCAGCAATGGGCAGCACCCAGCATCATTTTGAGCTGTTTTTTGTTTGTTTTTTGTTTGTTTGGGCCGCACTGCACAGCTTATGGGATCTTAGTTCCCCAACCAGGGATTGAACCCAGGTGCTCAGCAGTGAAAGCACGGAGTCCTAACCACTAGACTGCCAGGGAATTCCCTGTTGTTGTTTTTTTTAATTGAGATAAAACTCATATAACATAAAATTAGCCATTTTAAAGTATATTATAATTTCAGTGGCATTTTGTATATTCACAATGTTGTACAACCACCACCTATACCTAATTCCAAAATATTTTCATCACCCCGAAAGGAAACCCCGTACCCGTTAAGCAGTCACACCACACCCCTCCTCCCCGAGGTCTCCGGCAACCACCAATCTACATTCTGTGTCTTTGGATTTGCCTGTTCCGGACATTGCATATAAATGGAATCGCACAGTATGTGACCCTTTGTGCCCGGCTTTTTTCACTTAGCATAATGTTTTCAAGGTTCATCCATGTTGTAGCACGTGTCAGTACTTTGTTCCATTTCACAGCTGAACACTATTCCATTATATGCATAGACGTTTATTTATCCATAGTTGTTATGTTGTTATTGAAGGTCTGAGCTGAGCTCAAACTTGCCCTGAGCCCCTCCGGGGAACAAGGTCGACCTCAACAAACACCTGTTCTGGCTGTTGTTTTTAACCTCACAAGTAGGATATTAATAGGTTCTCATTGTAAAGCAAACAAAACTCAAAACAATACTCATTAAGCGATGAAACACCCGTGCTCTGAATGCCTTCCAGCAGTTATGAAGCGCGGCTAGGTCTGCATACCGGGCACGGAGAGAGCTTGGTGATCACTCTCACGTGTTCGGCATCTTTAATCCCTCCTCCACTGGTTCCTTCTCCACATCTATAAACATCCTCAGGTCTTCCTCTACGTAAGAAAAATGACACAAATTTCCTGCAGCCCTACCACTTCCTGGGCTCACCACCGTACCTCAGCACCACACTTTTCTCGGCTTCCTCACACCCACTCATTGGTGAATCCCTCTCAGTTTGGCTTCCCTGCCTGCTGCTCTCTGAAAGCCACTGCTGTCCCCAGCAACCACACCCCAAGATTTGGTCCAATCTCTCCCACCTTTTTGCTCTGCAGCGGTGGACCCTGTCGACCAGCCCCCTCCTACTGAGAACTCTCTTCGCTTTCCTCCTCCTCTGCCTTATTTGAGTTCCCATCTTATTCTGCTATTTGATTGCAAGATCCTGGAGGCAGAGTCTATGTTATCATTTGATGTCCTTTGGAATGTCACATGCCTAGTCAGTTCATCAGTATTTGTTGATGTGAAGTCGCTTGAGCTGTTTGTTACATCTATTTCCAGAAGGAGACAGAGTCCACCCATCCTTCTCTAAACTACCCTGCATCTCAGCGACATGATTAAAAACCTCTCTATCACTCTTCTATGGGACATTAGAATGTACCAAGTATGTATATACAATGGAAGGGTACTCAGCCATAAAAATGAACGAAATAATGCCATTTGCAGCAACATGGTTGCACCTAGAGATTATCAGACTAAGTGAAGTAAGTCAGAAATATGTGGAATCTAAGATATGGCACAAATGAACTTATCTACAAAACAGAAACAGACTCACAGACATAGAGATCATACTTGTGGTTGCCAAGGGGGAGGGGAGGTGGGGGGTATGAATTGGGAGTTTGGGATTAGCAGATGCAAGCCATTACATATAGAATGGATAAACAACAAGGTCCTACTGTATAGCACAGGGAAATATATTCAATATCCTGGGATAAACCATAATGGGAAAGAATATAAAAGAGAATGTATTTATGTGTATAAATGAGTCAGTTTGTTGTACAGCAGAAATTAAAACAACATTGTAAGTCAGCTATATTTCAATTTTAAAAATTAAAAAAAAAGAATGTACCAAGGAGACTCGTTCACCAGGGTCTGATTCCTCGGCACCCTGAGAGGGGGTTTCAGCACATGCAAGAGCACATGACCTTGATCTGAGAAGGACGTATTTGATTTTTGTGCAGTACTGGATGTATTCAGACTATTCGAGGAATAGTCTCCTAAGTTTCTTGATGTTTGCCATGCTTACTATTACTTTCACACTTAGCTAAGTAACCTTTGATACTGTGTGGTTATAACATAATAACCACATGTCACTTTGTCTTCTCAATCAACGGTGAAAAATCCGAAGGGCTTTAACCACTGGTAAAAGTGTCTTCTCACATCAACCACATAGCAGCACACCGTATGATGTGAACCAGATGGCTATTTTCACTAAGCGAGTTGTGTACAAATTACAAGGCAATTGCAAAATTGCCTGGGCTCCGCTGAGTGTAGGCTAGCCAAAAAACATTGCTCTGGGAAGCTAACTCTCCTCTATCGTCTCTTTTATGTTATTCTTAAGCAATCCCGGGGCTGATTCCAGGATCTGAATGATGATGCCATTAGGAAAGTCCAATCTGTGTTTACCTAAGCATGTTCAGGGCCTTCCCAGCTGCAATCATGCTTTCTTCCTTTGCCATCTGTCCTTTCCCCAGCTTTAGTGGAACATGCTCCTAGGAGGGCAGGTCCTGCCCAGTGGGCGTGTGGGGCAGGGAACTGGCCACCAGTATCAAGGGTTTGGGCGCACCTCCAGGCCACGACGCTTCTCTCCTCTCCTGGCAGGAGCCCTCCCTGCCCTGAGAGTCTACCTTCCCCAGGGGACCTCAGCCCAGGCCACTTCACCACCCTACAACACCACCTCTGGGAAACTCGCTCTCCTCTCCTTCTGGCCCCCAACGGGGGTGACTCCTCTGAGTGAATTACCAGCTGAGAAACTCGAATCCCCTCCTTTACGAGGCATCGCTCTCATTCGACTCCTCTCCCCTCCTGGGAGAATTGTTGAAATCCTCAATAATTTCCAGGCTTTGCTCTGCCATTGTTGTTGGCGAAACTGACCCCAGAGTTACACTGAGAAATCTGTCCCGGGGGTCCCCCACGCCAGCCCGGAACCTTGGCATCTTTTCAGGGCCCCACCCCCTTCCAGGCAACAGTTAGGACTCTTCGGAATCCTACTGCTCACATACCACATCCCTGTGGGGTGGCCCTGCCAGCTCTAAGGGGAGATGCTCTACGTAAACAGTACCATTAACTGGCAACCAAGCCACCCAGTCTAAATCCTGTCCAGGGCCCGGAAGATAGAGGAGCAGCTATCTGCTCAGGGGCAGGCTGGGTAAGAAGGCAAGATCGCGAACGCTGACCGCGCTAAAGCCTTAGCCCGGGTCCACCCACCAACCGAGGTCATGCCGCTGTTTATAAACACCAAAGCATCACCAGGGTCTGTGCATTTTTAGGTCCCTGGAAACAACACCTCAGAACATGGGCTCCATCTGAATGGTGTGTGATGACAGGTGAAAGAGGAGGCAAAATCATTCCCGTAGAAGATGATGTGAGAGTGAAGGTGAGGAACCGAAGACCATCAATGGGAAAGGTATGAGAAACAAACAGGGGATTTAATCATGGAACACCTTATGAAAGTAAGCTATACAAAGCAAATTTCCTGCAGAGAAACCAAAACCAGTCCTACAGACATCATGGCTACAATGGAATACTATTCGTCCATTAAAAAGAAGGAGAGCCTGCCACTGATGACAACATAGGTGAACTTTGAGGACATCATGCTAAGTGAGATAAGTCAGAGAGAGAAAGAGAAATACTGTATGATCTCACTCACCAGTAGAATCTAAAAACAAAAAACAATACAAAGAAGAAAAAAGACCTCATAGATACTGAGAGGAGATTGGTGGTTGCCAGAGGCAGGGGGTGTGGCTGGGGGCAAAATGGGTTAAAGGGGGTCAAAAGGTACACACTTCCAGGTATAAGAAGAATAAGTCCTGAGGATGTAATGTACAGCATGGTAACTATAGTTAACCGTACTGTATTGTACATTTGAATGTTACTAAGAGAGTAACTCTTAAAATTCTCATCACATACACAAACAAAAATTTGTAACCATGTGTGGTGATGAGTGCTAACTAAGCCTATGTTGGTGACCATTCTGCAATATATACATATAACAAATCATTATGTTATACACCTAAGAGTAACACAATGTTATATGTCAATTATGTCTCAGTTTAAAAAAAATTACTTTCAATACCTATGCCTTCTTTCAGAAGCACAAACACATTCAAAAACACTGCCTATCAGAAAAATAAAATAATATAATGAAAGAAAAGTTCTCTTCTACAGTCACGGCAATAACACATCAAAAGATGAGAAGCAGGAACTTCCCTGGTGGCTGAGTGGTTAAGAATCCACCTGCCAATGCAGGGGACATGGGTTCGAGCCCTGGTCTGGGAAGATCCCACATGCTGCGGAGCAACTAAGCCCGTGTGCCACAACTCCTGAGCCCGCGTGCCACAGCTACTGAAGCCCGCGCACCTAGAGCCCGTGCTCTGCAACAAGAGAAGCCACAGCAATTAGACGCCTGCGCACGGCAACCAAGAGTAGCCCCTGCTCGACGCAACTAGAGAAAAGCCCGCGCACAGCAATGAAGACCCAACGCAGCCAAAAATAAATAAATAAATTTTAAAAAATAAAATAAAAAGAAGTTCTTTAAAAAAAGAAAAAGATGAAATGCTGAGGCATAAACTTAGCAAGAACTAGAAGGGATTATTTTGAGGAATATAAAAGAAGATGAATAAATAGAAAGGTCCACTTGGTTGTAAAATATGTCAATTCTCACCGCGTGATTTTCTAAATTCAGGACTATCCCAATTAAAATGTCAACAGGAAGAAAAGGACTGAGATCCTAACTTTATTCTTTACATAAATATGAATTACAATTAAATAAATATGAAACGAAGTCCTAGAAGAAAACATGAATGGATCTGTTAACAATGTTAAACTACAGAATCTCTTTCCTTCTAAGGAAAAAAAAATTCAGAAGCAGAAAGGGAAGTAATTATCACTTTAATTACATTAAATAATTGATTAATCATTTTTTTTGGAAGATAACACATCCACAGTTCACAAAATTCAAAAAGAACATTTGCCTTTTTTAAAGGGTATATATACACATAAAAGCAATGCATGTTCATGTATTGAACCATCATTAGTGTTTTCCTGTGTATCTTTACGGAATATAGAGTACATGCACAACCATATTTTTTAAATAAGAACGGGAGTGCACTAAACACACTCTCATGCCCCTAAGATTTTTCACTTGCTCCAAACAAGAGATCAACCTCTATCTGTCAATTTGGTTCTGACTCATTCATTTCCAGTTGTATAATATTTCATTGTTCTGCATAAAAAGTATTAATTTCTATATGGGAAAAATGACCACAAACCAATTCAAAAGACAAACTACGATCTGGGGGACATATTTGCAACACACATGACTAAAGAGGGCTAATATCACTAATACAAATCAACTTTAAAAGGGACAATAACCCACCCAAAGAGAGGCTAAAGATGCGATCAGACAGTTCATAGAAAAGGACACTCAAATGTTCTTAAGCAAAAGGTAGTCAACCTATTCATGGTCAAAAGATACAAATCTCACAAGTTTTTTTTTTCCTACCACATGGGCAAAAATCACCCAGTTTAAAACCTTGGTGCTGGTGAGGCTGTAAGAAAAGAATGTGCCCAGTAGAACTGCCCACAGGTGATGTGAAAACCCTTCCTGTCCATGGGGCCCCCAGGCCTGGTTTCTGGCTCTTCAAGGATTCTGCTTCCTGATACCCTTTCAGACACTTGTTTTCTACTTGAACTAGCTAGGGTGGGTT
Source organism: Globicephala melas (assembly GCF_963455315.2). NCBI lineage: Eukaryota > Metazoa > Chordata > Mammalia > Artiodactyla > Delphinidae > Globicephala > Globicephala melas. The sequence goes on along the minus strand of NC_083317.1, from coordinate 11,651,855 downwards.
CTGTTGTTTCCAATCTAGACCCTGACTTCCAATGTAGAGTAAGAAGGTAAGAAGGGGATACCAATTTCCTCTTTACAAGTTGGTTGACAAGATTCCCCAAGATACCAGGTACTGATGCGTGGTCACTGGGAGTGGTTATCAGCACAGAAGCGCAACCTTTTACCTGGAAACCTTGGGCCAGTCATATTTTGCAGTATGGGGTTTTAGAAAGGTGACATGCTGCAGGTGATATCATGTAGCCCCTGCGGCAGTGTATGGGCCAGCACCCTGTAATCATACCATTGATCATCCTCAAGGGAAACGTGTAACTTTCGCATTTTATGGCATAATTAAAGGGTATATATAGCTTCATGTTAACTCAGGTCATAAGTTACGAAAGCTTGTGATTTTCAGACTGTTTGGATTTTGGAGTTGTGGATTGGAACTGTGCACCTGTATTGTATCTACTATATTTTCCCATGGCCGAATTATTTTGTTCTGTGATACTTGGTTTTTTTAAATCCTTCAACACCAGCCTGAAATATGACACATCCAATTCTCAGTGGAGACAACTCTGGCTTCTTGGCACATTTTCACTTCTTATCAGCCCCAGTGACCTTTGGCCAGGCAGGTGGAGTGAGGCCCAGTTTGCACGTGACATCACTGTGTTGTTGGTATTGCCAAGTCCAAAGTGACACTGGAGTCTCCCCAGTGTGGAATCACCTTAGGAGATCAGAGCCACTAGCATTGAATTGGGATCATTTTCTGTATGGGTCCTGGTCTCATTTCCAAGGGAGAAATTCCTAATTCACATTAAGGATGGAATATCTTTACAGTTAAAATTCTCTCTCACTGAGGTTTTCTAAAAGGTAGAATTTGACTCCTGAAATATATAGATTGATCTGATGCCTCGATAATCATCGACTAAGCATTTTGCAACCCTATTTTAAGATCTTACACATGACATGCAATTTTTTTGTTTCTTTTTTTGCAGCTTGATTGAGGTATAATTGATATGCTTTTTGCTGTACACATTTGAAATATACCTTTGGATGTGTTTTTACATATGTGAAACCATCACCACAATCAAAATAACGGATATCCATCACCTCCAAAGTTTCTTCATTGTGCACAGTTTTTAAGTAAGGCATGTTGAGATTATCAAGAAATTTAAAGTTTTCCCCCTTAGCAAACGCTTGCTTGTAAGGGACAAATCCAGGTGTTTGTCTTTATGATCTGGTTTATTTTCAAAAAGCAAACAAAACAAAAAGTGCCCAGATTTCAATGGTACCAACAAGAAACCATATAATTAACTCTACACTTTTTGTAATCCTATATCTGCCAGTTCAAAACGAATCCAGTGTAATGTAAGGTGGTACCCTGGACTTGACTCCAGGAACAGAAAAAGAACATTAATGTGGAAACTGGTGAAATCCAAATAAAGTCTGGGGTTTAGTTAATATTAAGGTGTCAGTTTGGTTTCTGGGTTTTGACAAATGTAAGATATTAACCTTAGGAGAAACTGAAAACAGGATAAGTGGCATACAGAATACTCTGTACTATCTTTGCATCTTTTCTGTAAATCTAAAATTATCCAAAATATACACTGTATATAAAATGAATCCAGTGATAGTTACTCAAAAACCACATTTTAAACATAAAAGATTTCATTGTACCTCTTGGACTTTCCTGGTGGCACAGTGGTTAAGAATCTGCCTGCCAATGCAGGGGACACAGGTTCGAGCCCTGGTCCGGGAAGATCCCACATACCACGGAACAACTAAGCCTGTGCGCCACAACTACTGAGCCTTCATGCCACAACTACTGAAGCCCACACGCCTAAAGCCTGTGCTCTGCAACAAGAGAAGCCACCGCAATGAGAAGCCCGCACACCACAATGAAGAGCAGGCCCCACTCGCTGCAACTAGAGAAAGCCTGTGTGCAGCAAACGAAGACCCAACGCAGCCAAAAACAAATAAATTTATAAAGAAAAAAAAATACTTGCATATGGAGGAGGGATACTTTGGGAGCATGGGATTAACAGATGCACACTACCATATATAAAATAGTATACACCACCATATAGTGTATTTATTATTCTAGGCTGCCTTAAAATTCTACAGAACGAGGTATGGAATTTTTTTTTTCTTATTGAGTTCTAGAAATCAGCTGATGTTTCATAGGTCCTGCCCAAGCTAAGCCAATATGCTGATCCAGGTGACGCATTATTACATCAAACACCAGCTTTTCCTGGAAGTCTCAACTCTGGCACAAGCCTTTTTAAGGGGAATGTGTACCCAGAAAGAATTGTTAGTGTTGAGGAAGGAGATAAATGAAGAAGCCTGTTGTTCCCAGTAACGCTTTCTCTTCCCTACCAGTACAGTAAGTCCCCTACATACGAACGAGTTCCATTCCGAGAGCACATTTTTAAGTCCAATTTGTTCGTAAGTCCAACAAAGTTAGCCTAGGTACCCAAATAACACAGTTGGCTGTATATCCACTGCATTTACTCTTGCTTCCAGACATCCTGCGCTTGAAACAAAGATACTGTACTACTGTACACTATACAGTACTGTAAAGTACACAAAAGCACAACCACTTGTAGAGGAGGCACGCACGTGACAAGGTACACCAGACACATGAACTTACGTGATTGGACATGCGAATGCACATTCGCATCTTTGAAAGTTTGCAACTTGAAGGTCCGTAGGTAGGGGACTTACTGTAGACTTAATGACTGGCCAGCACTACCCACATCATGGCCCAATGAATGCTCTTTTGCAAACAGAAAGTCATAGCCTGTTTCACAAATGAGTGTATACAGATTACTGGAGAAATGCAGCCAATCCTTTCCACTCTCACCTGCTGTAACCCCAAGCTCTAGAAAACTAAGTTAATTCTTCTATCCCTTCTTTTTTTAAGGTAGGCTTTTACACCCACCAAGTTAACAGTGCACTGAGTTTAACAAGAAGAGGGTGAACGCCAGTCTTAGGAGGCAGAGTCCTGCAAGGTCCACAGCTTTCAGATTTTGAGAGAGAGGGAGTGTGGTGTAGTGGCCAGCCTGGGGATGCCAGGATTTAGAGGTGTGGGTGTGCTAGGTGAGGGGGCGTGCAAGGCTGAATTGGTGCAAGAGCCCAAAGCAGAGGTGCTAAGAGCAGCTACCCACCTGTCTGGTGTCATTCCGTGCAGCTCCTCTGGTGTGTTCAGTAATGGCCCCCGAAAGTGTCCACATTCTAATCCCCACAACCTGTGAATATGTTACCTTACTTGACAAGATGGACTTTGCAGGAGTGATTAGATTAAAGATCTTGAGATGGGGAGATTTTCCTCCATTATATATGTGGGCCCAACGTAATCATAAGGGTCCTTATAAGGGATAGAGGGGGCAGGAGTGTCAGAAAAGAAGATGTGTCCATTGATGGATGAATGGATAAGGAAAACTGCAGTATATATACAACAGAATATTATTCAGCCATGAAAAAAGAAGGAAATCCTGCCATGTGTGACAAGGATGGGCCTTGAGGGTATGATGTTAAGTGAAATAAGTCAAACAGAGAAAGACAATTACCATATGATCTCACATATATATGGAATCTAAAAAGAAAAAAAAGGAAAAAAGGAAGAAAGAAAGAAAAAGCTGAACTCATAAATACAGAGAACAGATTGGTGGTTTTCAGAGGCAGGGGGTGGGGTGAAATTTGTGAAGGTGGTCAGAAGGTACAAACATCCAGTTATAAAATAATTAAGTCCTGATTATATAATGTACAGCATGGTGACTATAGTTAATAATACTGTATTGCAGACTTGAAAGTTGCTAAGAGAGCAGACCTTAAAACTTCTCATTACAATGAAAAAAATTTTGTAACTCTGTGTGGTGATGGATGTTAACTAGACTTACTGTAGAGATCATTTTGCAATATATACAAATATTGAATATTATGTGGTACACCTGAAACTAATATAATGTTATATATCAATTATATCTCAAATTTATTTTTTTATGAAAAAGAAATTTTTTAATTTTTGGCCACACGGCAAGGCTTGTGGGATCTCTCAGTTCCCTGACCAGGGATTGAATCAGGCCCCAGCAGTGAAAGCCCGGAATCCTAAACACTAGACCACCAGGGAACTCCCGCAAATTTTAAAAAAAGAAAAAGAGATGTGATGACAGAAGCAGAGATTGGAGAAAGAAAGGTTGAAGGCACTACATTGTCGGCTTTAAAGAAGAGGAAGCGTCCACAAGTCAAGGAATTCAGGCAGACTCTACAAGCAGGAAAAGGCAAGGACACAGATTCTCCCCTAGAGCCTCCAGAAGTAAGGCAGCCCTGTCAACCTATTTTGGAATTCTGGCCTCCAGACTGTAAGAAAATAAATAAATAAATAAATAAATATATTTATTTATATTTATATATATAATTATATATAATATATATATATAAATATAATTTTTTTCTTCGTTGCTGCATGTGGGTTTTTTTGGTTTTTGAATTTTATTTTATTTTTTTTTATACAGCAGGTTCTTATTAGTTATCCATTTTATACATATTAGTGTATACATGTCAATCCCAATCTCCCAATTCATCACACCACCACCCACCGCCCCACCCCCACTGCTTTCCCCCCTTGGTGTCCATACTTCTGTTCTCTACATCTGTGTCTCAATTTCTGCCCTGCAAACCCGTTCATCTGTACCATTTTTCTAGGTTCCACATATATGCATTAATATACGATATTTGTTTTTCTCTTTCTGACTGACTTACTTCACTCTGTACTACAGTCTCTAGATCCATCCACGTCTCTACAAATGACCCAATTACGTTCCTTGTTATGGCTGAGTAATATTCCACTGTATATATGTACCACATCTTCTATATCCATTCATCTGTCGATGGGCATTTAGGTTGCTTCCATGACCTGGCTATTGTAAATAGTGCTGCAATGAACATTGGGGTGCATGTGTCTTTTTTTTTTTTTTTTTTGTGGTACACAGCCCTCTCACTGTTGTGGCCTCTCCCATTACGGAGCACAGACTCTGGACGCGCAGGCTCAGCAGTCATGGCTCACGGGCCTAGCCGCTCTGCGGCATGTGGGATCCTCCCAGACCAGGGCACAAAGCTGTGTCCCCTGCATCGGCAGGTGGACTCTCAACCATTGTGCCACCAGGGTAGCCCCATGTGTCTTTTTGAATTATGGTTTTCTCTGGGTATATGCCCAGTAGTAGGATTGCTGGGTCATATGATAATTCTATTTTTAGTTTTTCTGAGGAACCTCCATACTGTTCTCCATAGTGGCTGTATCAATTTACATTCCCACCAACAGTGCAAGAGGGTTCCCTTTTCTTCACACCCTCTCCAGCATTTGTTGTTTGTAGATTTTCTGATGATGCCCATTCTAACTGGTGTGAGGTGATACCTCATTGTACTTTTGATTTGCATTTCTCTAATAATTAGTGATGTTGAGCAGCTTTTCATGTGCTTCTTGGCCATCTGTATGTCTTCTTTGGAGAAATGCCTATTTAGGTCTTCTGCCCATTTTTGGATTGGGTTGTTTGTTTTTTTAATATTGATCTGCATGAGCTGTTTATATATTTTGGAGATTAATCCTTTGTCCGTTGATTCGTTTGCAAATATTTTCTCCCATTCTGAAGGCTGTCTTTTGGTCTTGTTTATGGTTTCCTTTGCAGTGCAAAAGCTTTGAAGTTTCCTTAGGTCCCATTTGTTTATTTTTGGTTTTATTTCCATTACTCTAGGAGGTGGATCAAAAAAGATCTTGCTGTGATTTATGTCAAAGAGTGTTCTTCCTATGTTTTCCTCTAAGAGTTTTATAGTGTCCGGTCTTACATTTAGGTCTCTAATCCATTTGGAGTTTATTTTTGTGTATGGTGTTAGGGAGTGTTCTAATTTCATTCTTTTACATGTAGCTGTCCAGTTTTCCCAGCACCACTAATTGAAGACACTGTCTTTTCTCCATTGTATATCCTTGCCTCCTTTGTCATAGATTAGTTGACCATAGGTGTGTGGGTTTATCTCTGGGCTTTCTCTCCTGTTCCATTGATCTATATTTCTGTTTTTGTGCCAGTACCATATTGTCTTGATTACTGTAGCTTCGTAGTATAGTCTGAAGTCAGGGAGTCTGATTCCTCCAGCTCCGTTTTCTTCCCTCAAGACTGCTTTGGCTATTCGGGGTCTTTTGTGTCTCCATACAAATTTTAAGATTTTTTGTTCTAGTTCTGTACAAAATGCCATCGGTAATTTGATAGGGATTGCATTGAATCTGTAGATTTCTTTGGGTAGTATAGTCATTTTCACAATATTGATTCTTTCAATCCAAGAACATGGTATATCTCTCCATCTGTTGGTACCATCTTTAATTTCTTTCATCAGTGTCTTATACTTTTATGCATAAGGTCTTTTGTCTCCCTAGGTAGGTTTATTCCTAGGTATTTTATTCTTCTTGTTGCAATGGTAAATGGGAGTGTTTCCTTAATTTCTCTTTCAGATTTTTCATCATTAGTGTATAGGAATGCAAGAGATTTCTGTGCATTAATTTTGTATCCTGCAACTTTACCAAATTCATTGATTAGCTCTAGTAGTTTTCTGGTAGCATCTTTAGGATTCTCTATTTATAGTATCATGTCATCTGCAAACAGTGACAGTATTACTTCTTCTTTTCCAATTTGGATTCCTTTTATTTCTTTTTCTTCTCTGATTGGCGTGGCTAGGACTTCCAAAGCTATGTTGAATAAAAGCGGTGAGAGTGGGCAGCCTTGTCTTGTTCCTGCTCTCAGAGGAAATGCTTTCAGTTTTTCACCATTGAGAATGATGTTTGCTGTGGGTTTGTCATATATGGCCTTTATGATGTTGAGGTAGGTTCCCTCTATGCCCACTTTCTGGAGAGTTTTTATCATAAATTGGTGTTGAATTTTCTCAAAAGCTTTTTCTGCATCTATTGAGATGATCATATGGTTTTCATTCTTCAATTTGTTAATATGGTGTATCACATTGATTGATTTGCATTTATTGAAGAATCCTTGCATCCCAGGGATAAATCCCACTTGATCATGGTGTATGATACTTTTAATGTGCTGTTGGATTCTGTTTGCTAGTATTTTTTTGAGGATTTTTGCATCTATATTCATCAGTGATATTGGTCTGTAATTTTTTTTGTGTGTGTAGTATCTTTGTCTGGTTTTGGTATCAGGGTGATGGTGGCCTCATAGAATGAGTTTGGGAGTCTTCCTTCCTCTACAATTTTTTGGAAGAGTTTGAGAAGGATGGGTGTTAGCTCTTCTCTAAATATTTGATAGAATTCACCTGTGAAGCCATTTGGTCCTGGACTTTTGTTTGTTGGAAGATTTTTTAATCACAGTTTCAATTTCATTACTTGTGATTGGTCTGTTCATATATTCTATTTCTTCCTGGTTCAGTCTTGGAGGGCTATACTTTTCTAAGAATTTGTCCCTTTCCTCCAGGTTGTCCATTTTATTGGCATAGAGTTGCTTGTAGCAGTCTCTTAGGATGCTTTGTATTTCTGCGGTGTCTGTTGTAATTTCTCCTTTTTCATTTCTAACTTTATTGACCTGAGTCCTCTACCTCTTTTTCTTGGTGAGTCTGGCTAATGTTTTATTAATTTTGTTTATCTTCTCAAAGAATCAGCTTTCAGTTTTATTGATCTTTGATATTGTTTTCTTTGTTTCTATTTCATTTATTTCTGCTCTGATTTTTATGATTTCTTTCCTTCTGCTAACTTTGGGTTTTGTTTGTTCTTCTTTCTCTAGTTCCTTTAGGTGTAAGTTTAGATTATTTATTTGAGATTTTTCTTGTTTCTTGAGGTAGGCTTGTATTGCTATAGACTTCCCTCTTAGAACTGTTGTTGCTGCATCCCATAGGTTTTGGGTCATCGTGTTTTCATTGTCATTTGTCTCTAGGTATTTTTTTTATTTCCTCTTTGATTTCTTCAGTGATCTCTTGGTTATTTAGTACCGTATTCTTTAGCCTCTATGTGTTTGTGTTTTTTACGTTTTCTTCTTTGTAATTGATTTCTAATCTCATAGCATTGTGGTCAGAAAAGATACTTGATATGATTTCAATTTTCTTAAAATTACTGAGGCTTGATTTGTGACCCAAGATGTGATCTATCCTGAAGAATGTTCCATGCGCACTTGAGAAGAAAGTGTAATCTGCTGTTTTTGGATGGAATGTCCTATAAATATCAATTAAATCTATCTGGTCTATTGTGTCATATAAAGCTTGTGTTTCCTTATTAATTTTCTGTTTGGAAGATCTGTCCATTGGTGTAAGTGAGGTGTTAAAGTCCCCCACTATTATTGTATTACTGTCGATTTCCTCTTTTATAGCTGTTAACAGTTGTCTTATGTATTGAGGTGCTTCTATGTTGGGTGCATATATATTTATATTGTTATCTCTTCTTCTTGGACTGATTCGTTGATCATTATGTAGTGTCCTTCCTTGCCTCTTGTAACATTCTTTATTTTAAAGTCTATTTTATTTGATATGAGTATTGCTACTCCAGCTTTCTTTTGAATTCCATTTGCATGGAATATCTTTTTCCATCCCCTCACTTTCAGTCTGTATGTGTCCCTAAGTCTGAAGTGGGTCTCTTGTAGACAGCATGGGTCTTGTTTTTGTATCCATTCAGCAAGCCTGTGTCTTTTGGTTGGAGCATTTAATCCATTCATGTTTAAGGTAATTATCAATATGTATGTTTCTATTACCATTTTCTTAATTGTTTTGGGTTTGTTTTTGTAGGTCCTCTTCTTCTCTTGTATTTCCCACTTAGAGAATTTCCTTTAGCAGTTGTTGTAGAGCTGGTTTGGTGGTGCTGAATTCTCTTAGCTTTTGTTTGTCTGTAAAGCTTTTGATTTCTCCATCAAACCTGAATGAGATCCTTGCCAGGTAGAGTCATCTTGGTTGTAGATTCTTCCCTTTCATCACTTTAAGTATATCATGCCACTCCCTTCTAGCTTGTAGAGTTTCTGCTGAGAAATCAGCTCTTAACCTTATGGGAGTTTCCTTGTATGTTATTTGTCATTTTTCCCTTGCTGCTCTCAAGAGTTTTTCTTTAATTTTTGCCAATTTGATTACTATGTGTCTCGCCCTGTTTCTCCTTGGGTTTATCCTGTATGGGATTCTCTGCACTTCCTGGACTTGGGTGGCTATTTCCTTTCCCATGTTACGGAAGTTTTCGACTATAATCTCTTCAAATATTTTCTCGGGTCCTTTCTCTCTCTGTTCTCCTTCTGGGACCCCTATAATGCGAATGTTGTTGCGTTTAATGTTGTCCCAGAGGTCCCTTAGGCTGACTTCATTTCTTTTCATTCTTTTTTCTTTATTCTTTTCCACAGCAGTGAATTCCACCATTCTGTCTTCCAGGTCACTTATCCGTTCTTCTGCCTCAGTTATTCTGCTATTGATTCCTTCTAGTGTATTTTTCATTTTAGTTTTTGTATTGTTCATCTCTGTTTGTTAGTTCTTTAATTCTTCTAGATCTTTGTTAAACATTTCTTGCATCTTCTCGATCTTTGCCTCCATCCTTTTCCTAGGTCCTGGATCATCTTCACTATCATTATTCTGAATTCTTTTTCTGGAAGGTTGCCTATCTCCACTTCATTTAGTTGTTTTTCTGGGGTTTTATCTTGTTCCTTCATCTGGTACATAGCCCTCTCCCTTTTCATCTTGTCTACCTTTCTGTGAATGTGGTTTTTGTTCCACAGGCTGCAGGATTATAGTTCTTGTTGCTTCTGCTCTCTGCCCTCAGGTGGATGAGGCTATCTCCGGGTTTTCTTTAGTTGCAGCAAGCGGGGGCTACTCCTCCTTGCGGTGCATGGGCTTCTCATTGCAGTGGCTTCTCTTGTTGCAGAGCATGGACTCTAGACGTGCAGGCTTCAGTAGCTGTGGCTCACGGGCCCTAGAGCGCAGGCTCAGTAGTTGTGGCGCACAGGCTTAGTTGCTCCATGGCATGTGGGATCTTCCCGGACCGGGGCACGAACCCGCGTCCCCTGCATCGGCAGGCAGACTCTCAACCACTGCGCCACCAGGGAAGCCCGTCAAGAGGTTTTTTAATGGAGGCAGGAGGCCATTAAGGAGGTTGGCCTTTACACACATCCTCACCAGGTGGAACCATAAACTTTTGAATTGGGCAAACAATATAAATATGCTAACGACTCTGCAAGAACACCTGAAACTTGTCACAGTGGAGAACTCTTGTTTAGCCAAGACTAGCTTCTGCCTCCACTTCTAATTAAACTTCTTTGTAATGCAATCTTCCTTCTTTGCCTTTAAAAGTCCTTGACTTTCAGTCTCTAGCGGGAATCTGTATGCTCTGAATTGCCAGTCTTTGATCCCAAATAAACACTTTTTGCTGGATTATTGACTCCTAGGTTTATTTAGGTTGACACTGGCTTGCAGAAAAGTCGCTAATCCCATCAGGGGGGCCATGTCCTCATGACCTCATCTAACCCTAATTAGTTTCCAAAGGCCCCACCTCCAAATTCCATCACAGGGGGCGGGGGGGGGGCGGGGGCTAGGGCTTTGACATATGAATTTGGGGAGGACATTCAGTCCATAACACCCCTCCAAACACACACACAGGGAAGGATGATCCTTGTTTCTCCCAGACAAACAAACATACAGTATACATCTGACAAGAGGTTCCAGTACACATGTTCCAAACACAAAGAGTAACAGTAATCAAATTAGAATGATGTTTGAAAAAAAATTCAAGTATATGTTTTAAAACAAGGGAAATCTCAGTAAACAAGGAAAAGAATATATCTGAAAGGATATTCTATAAATGCTTGCAAAGAAAAAGAGTTAGAATAATATGTTCGTTTTGTTTTGTTTTTTTTAGTTTTCATTCTAAAACTTTAGTCAAACACCAGGCAAAATACAAAACTCACTAGTTTATAAATATCAGTTGGAATAAATTGTTTACTCACTCTGAAGTCTTTTATTATTTGTGGAAGTCTTTCAAAATCTGTATTTGCCTTTGGCAAGCAATTTTAAGGAGGCTGTGATTATTAAAATTTGGGCAAAAGAGTCCTTTTAGCAATTTGTGTTTTAAAAGCCTCTTTTCCTTTTTTCTTTTTTTTTAGTTTTTTTTCCCAAAAGATGTATTACAAGGACAATAAGCATTTATGAGTGTGAAATAATGAATTCTAAAATAAGTAAGAATAAAGTAAAGAACAAAACCTTTTGGTGACTCAGTTATAGGCCAGCTAGGTGGAATAATACGTGTTTTTAACTTTTAAGATACATAACATAAAATTCTTTTGATTATATGGGACTAATTTCCCTCATGAGAAATTACTGAAGAACCGGAGTCTGAGAGGGAACTCTTGGTGGTTCTTGGAGGTGAAATTTTTCATGATTTTTGGCTCAGAGAAGGTGTCTAGTGATGGAGGCTTGACTCAGGCTAAGTAACAGGGCTGTGAGGGAGGCTGGGACCTGGAGTTTTCTGGAAGGGGGAGAACTCATAAGGCTGAGAAGTCCCCAGATATACCAAGGGTGCTCAGAAGGTGCTGAGCAAAACAATCACTGCCCTGACCTCATAGGCTTATAATGAAGTGGAGGGATGACCTAGGGCAGGGTCTCTTACAGGAGGGTGTAGGCTTGACTCCCGCTTTGCTAATGGTGCTTGTGGTGACTCATCAGAAGCTCTGCCTGCCACTTCCCAGCTGCACTGAGCTACTGCCTAGTCTGAGTCTGTCTGTTAATGAACCACTCTTACTCATGTACAACCTGCCAGGTTTTTCCTGGAAGTCTACAGGACCCAGATGGCAAATTTAAACCCAGAAGGATAATGATATGATCTTAATCTCTACAGAAAACAGGACTCCTTTTGAGTTCCTCTGAATTAACCACACAAATCCTGCCCTGAGAACCCGTGAAGACACCTCCCGCCTGCCCCTGGCAGTTCCCACTGGCAGCTTCCTGAAGCCCTGGGCCCCTTCCCTGGAACTCTAGGGGCTTTCCCAGGGGACTCGCCAGGGGCAGGAATATTAAAGCTTTGGTATTTACCTAACATGTAGCCATAGTGTCTGTTTCTATAGGGGTTAAAAGGACCTGTAAATTTCCTTCTCTCTGCCTACTCTCTCTCTTCTCCCTGCCGTACTTCTGGATATTAACCATCCCCTGTTTTACAGAGGAATGAAATGCAGAATGTCATGTTTTGAAATAGTTACTCTTGCAAGGGTCCTTCATAGGGAGGACTAGAGGAGAAAATAGTATGATTTTTTGAATGGGGCTTTACGGTGCCCCACTGGGGAAGCACAAATGCAACACTTGCATGGAATTGAAAGGAGGGCGGTATGGCCTGTGATAGACACAGTGAGGAGACAGGACCCTGTCCCTAGAGACCTGCGGTGAATGTGTCCTTTGACTTATATGCCAGTCCCTCCGACCTTGCTGCTCGAATTTCTTAGAACACCCCATCAAGGCCCCACTTAGCAATGCTCAGGGCCTATTTTGGGTTCAGAGCTCTTGCTGCTCTGTTTGAATCGATAGGGGTCACTCATCTACCTACACTTTGGGGGCGCCCATCTCCGCAGAGATCAACGGTGACATGAGATGGTGTTGAACAGCAGAAGATGGTAATCTGGGACAGTGACACAATTCTCGGGAAGTGGAAGTTCAGACAAGAAATGGAGTTTTAGAATTGAGATTGTGGGTTTGGGGAGTGGGGGAGTGGTGAGAGGTGAAGGAAGGAAGAGGGGTATATGGGTGGGGTGAACTGCATCAGAAAAGAACTAGCACATTCATGGCTTTCGTGAAGTACATCTTCAAAGACTCATGGATGGTGGGGGGATAAATTAGGAGAGTGGGATTAACAGATATGCACTACCATACAGACAACAGATAAACAGAAAGGATTTACTGTATAGCACTGAGAACTATATTCGATATCTTGTAATAACCTATAATGGAAAAGAATAGAAAAAAAGAATATATATACACACTATATATATACATATATATATATATATATCTGAATCACTTTGCTGTACACCTGAAACTAACACAATATTGTAAATCAACTATACTTCGATTTAAAAAATCCTTAAAGACTCACAGATGGAACAGCAGGGTCCTGTTGGAGAGCCTCAGAAAGTATGATGGGGCGGGCAAAGCCGGGCCTGATTTTAGGGGGAAACAGAAATGTCAAGATAAGAAGTTTGGCGTGAGTTGCAAGGGGCTTTGGCGCTAGACAGGGCTGGCTAGGAGCTCACCACACCATGTATCAGCTGTGCAGTTTGGGGTATGATCAGTCAGATTTTGATCAGAGAAGCAGAACCACTGTGGAATTTGTGTGTGTGTGTGTGTGTGTGTGTGTGTGTGTGTGATAGGGATTTGACCCTAAGAAATCATGGGAGTCGGCTACACAGTCTATGTGAGACCCTTTTTTTCTATGGCTGGTGCTGGAGCCTGAAGTTCTCAGGGCAGGAGGTGGGGAAGAGAAGGTGGACGAGTGGAAGAGGATGCAGGGACAAGCCGGAACCGTGAGTCTCTCACCACCTCCAAGCCTCCAGCAGGGTGTCCTGCAGGAAAAGCTGGTGTCCTTTGCCGGGGAGCTAAACATGCACCTGGCCCAGGAGAAAGGGAAGCTGTAGCAGAGGATCTGGCAGGTGCTGGAAGAGTCTCAGGCCTGGCTGCTTCCCCGCCCTCCAGGCTGCGAGCAGATAAGCCACAGTGTTGTGAATTGCAGCAATGTCCCACTCCCTGCCCCAGTCTCCCGAGAGTAGAGGAATGTGGCTGCACCTTCACTTCTTTTTTTTTTTTTAATTTCTCTTATTTATTTTTGGCTGCGTTGGGTCTGCTGCGTGCAGGCTTTCTCTAGTTGCAGCGAGCTGGGGCTACTCTTCGTTGCGGTGCACGGGCTTCTCATTGCGGTGGCTTCTCTTGTTGCAGAGCACAGGCTCTAGGCACACGGGCTTCAGTAGTTGTGGCACGTAGGCTCAGTAGTTGTGGCACATGGGCTTAGTTGCTCTGCGGCATGTGGGATCTTCCCAGACCAGGGCTTGAACCCGTGTCCCCTGCATTGGCAGGTGGATTCTTAACCACTGTGCCACCAGGGAAGCCCCTGCACCTTCACTTCTACCTTCCAAATCCTGTAAAAAAAAAAAAAAACCCTTGGCCCATGCTAACTCAGAACTATGCAAGAAGGGAATTCTAGGAAATGCAGTTATGACTTAGCTAAATTGATACCCTACAAATCCACTGCAGGGCGAGTTACTAAATGCTCTGAGCCTGGGTCTCCTCATCTGTGAAACAGCAGTCATGAGGGCCCTAAGTGTGAGGGCTGAGTGGTGTAACACATGCAGAAGTACCCCTGGCCATCAACCAATGTTGGCGTCTTTCTCCACCGCTCATCCACCCTCCTGAGGAAGGGGAGGGGAGCATCTCTAGATTATTTGCATGAAGATCAACTAGTCAGAAGGCAGCAAATTAACGGAAAGGAATGGGGTGATTCAGGTTTTGTAAGGCTTAAGTTTATGTTTATATAAATTTGTAAAAGACTACACAATTAAAAGCATAAAATTAGATACAAAAGTATTCATTTAGGGCTTCCCTGGTGGCACAGTGGTTGAGAGTCCGCCTGCCGATGCAGGGGACACAGGTTCGTGCCCCGGTCCGGGAAGATCCCACATGCCGCGGAGCGGCTGGGCCCGTGAGCCATGGCCGCTGAGCCTGTGCGTCTGGAGCCTGTGCTACACAACGGGAGACGCCACAACAGTGAGAGGCCCACGTACCGCAAAAAAATTAAAAAATAAAAGTATTCACTTAGAATGAGAAAATAAATCACAAGTTACAAATTTTTAAAAGCTGCCCAATACCACTAACATTGCAAAATTCAGAAAAATAAAATATTTGTCTTAGCTCACTGCCTGACAAACCTCTCTAATATTCTTTACCTACATATTTGATTGTGTAATCTTTGCGTCTACATACAACCTTTTCAAATTTGCTCTAGGGAATTCCCTGGCAGGCCAGTGGTTAGGACTCTGTACTTCTGTTGCAGGGGGCATGGGTTTGATCCTTGGTCCAGGAACTAAGGTCTTACAAGCCACTCAGCACAGCCAAGAAAATAAAATAAAATAAAATAATATTAATAAATTTAAAAATACATAAAATATGCTGTAGAGAAAGAATAGAAAGTTAATTCAAACTTTCCTCTAGAATGATTTATCAAAATGTTTCTTCTTATTGACAATTTAGAAAAGTGTCTTTTAACTTCACAGTCTGCTGTTGCTATATCATGTCAAGACATTTCTCGAAAACACCAGAGTCACCCCAACACAGCCATACAGGAGAAGTGTGTTAAAGGAGAAGTCGAAGAGGAAAGAGACAGAGGTCTGAATGACTGTGGTTAAAATCTCTTACTTGGCAGATTTCACAAAAGCATATGACCATGTGAACACAGTGTGGGGAGCCCCTTCCATGGCCGTGGAAGAGGTTGTGTTAAGGAGAGTCCCTTTCACACTTTTACTGAGGTGTAAGCTTTCAGTGGTTTCTCAGTGAATCTGCCTCCAAAGGGGAGCAGTTACAGAAGGGAACCCACTTACAAAGATTATTTGCAATAAACGGAGCTACTGCATGGGCTCTGAGGGGGATAGATGGAACCAGACAAAGGGCAGTGGGTGCTAGACATCCTTCATCAAAAATGCCAGTGAGACTGTCTTCCTGTTCTCTTCAGACTGAGGATTCCGTAGAAAGCAGAGTCATCTATCCACGACTTCACAGTCTCTCAGCCAGGAGGAAGAGGAAAAGGAAAGGCCAACCACAGAGAGAAGTGGCCTTTCTATGGAGAGCTGCCCTGGAATCGGGGGACAGTTACTTGCTTTGGGGATACTCTGCCTGAGGTGACCGCAGGATGCCCACCCAAGTGGCAAACTGGGAAGGGCTCCTTTTAGTACTCTGCCAGGAACTGTAAGGAAAATGTAAACCCCCTACGTTTTAGCAGAGAAGAGCTCTGGAAGGAGATTCTCCAGCTGAGGAGAAATACTCTGGGGGTTTTCAGGTACCCCTCGAGGACCACAGGCTTCATTGCCGCTGCCCCTGAGAATTCTACATCAAGGGAGATCATAAGCCCTCCCTAGCCTGGGCTGAGACACATGAACTTGTGTCCTTTTCTTTAACTTGACTTTTTTTTTTTTCCTGATCATAAAAGTAAAATATGCCCATTGGGGGAAAAAGAGACAAGCATTAAACAAACAAACAAACAAAACCTGTTACCATTCATAATCCCACACCCTATTTCACATCGGCGTTTAGGCATATTCCCTCCAGTCTTTCTCAATACGTCATTTTTGCAAGGACTCTGCTTTTTTTCACAACATACGAACATGCCTTTGTCTTAAAAAACTCACTCAAAGTACCATTCAAATACTGCTAGATATTTCATCACATGTGTGAGCAACAGTGGCTGTAGAACTCCAAAGAGTTCTACAGTAAGGAAATAAAATGCAGAAAGTCCAAAAGTAAAGCTGGATGTTGCCAAACACTACGTGGCCAACTAGCCCAGCAGGGCCCCCCAGCGGGACCGACAACCCTCTTCCTTCACTCTTGGTCTCCCCGCCCCGTCCCATCCCCACAACTCCCTCCCTTTTTTGCCCCCCTTCCTTCCCTGCTGAACTTGCTTTATGGCTCATCCTGGGAGAACAGCAGAGACTCAAATCCTTGCTGGCATCAAACTGGAAACAGCGCAGACTCGGCCTGAGGGCAGGCCTCCCACACACACCCCCGCAGCCCCAGAGCCTGCGGTTACTTCCTCATACACTCCTTCACAGCCTGAAACTGGGCCAAACCCACAGGCCGTTTTGAAATGTAGGACATTTCTCTCCCCCTCCGCGATACTGGGCGCCCATTAGCCCCGAAGCCCCACTCCTTCCTTCTCGCAGGCTCTTTCAATCCACTATACCCTTAAAACCTATTTTCAAAAAAGGGTTCAAAGCTGAGTAGGTACTTTAGTGACTAATAAGCAAGCAAAAGCTTCAGCTCAAGGGAGGAATGCTCCAACTGTGCAACCCCTGGAATCAGGGAGCAGTGGGAGAAGACGGGGTGGGGTGAGGATGGAGGGCTCCGCGCGAGGCCCACCGAGGGCCTTGGGTTTCGAGGGGGTCGCAAGGCCCCCGAAGGTGGCGTCTGGCAGGGTTCCCTCTCCCCACCCCCCCCACCCCCCCCCCGCCGTCCTCTGTGCCAGGCGCAGGCCTCGCTTCGGGAGACCCCAGCTCGGGCGGCCGCAGAGGTCGGGATCGGGCCGCGCTGGGCGCTTCGGCCGCGGGTAGACGGGGTGGGGTGGGGGGGCCGGGAGGCCCCGGGCCGCGGTTCCCGGGAGCGCCGGCGCGAATGGGGGGCGCCGGGAAAATCCCCGCGGCGGGCGGGGCGCAGGAACTTGGCGGCCTCGCTGGGCGGGGCGCGGGCGCCGGGAGGGGCTGGCCTGGGCGCGGCGGCCGAGCCGGGCTCTCCTGCCGCCCGGGACGCGCCGCCGCCGCCGCCGCTCTGGAAGAGGCAGGCCCCAGCGCCCTGCGCTCGCCATGGCCACCTAGGCGGCGACGTGAGCGGCTTGGCGACCCCGCGCCGGGGCCGGGCCGCGCCCAGAGTGCCGCTGAGGCCGCAGCGCCCAGAGCCCCGGGCCATGCGGCCGCCGCCTCTGTTACTGCTGCCGCTGCTGTTACTGCTCAGTAGCTGCGGCGCAGCGACGCCCCCGGCAGGTAAGCGGGGCCTGGGCCCCCCACCCACCCAGAGGCCGGCCGGAACCGTTGTCGCACGGGTGGGTGTCAGCGGGGAGCCCGGAGTAGGTGGGGTGCCCACGGGAACCCCGATAGGTTGGGGGTAAACGGGGGTGTCCCTAGCGGCTGGGATCCGCAGGGAACCTGGATCGGTTGAGGGGCTACAGGGCTGCCCCGATCGGGCGGGGTCCGCGGGGAGCCCGAAGTGGGTGTGGGGTGGTAGGGGAGAATTCCGGGCAGTCTCGGGGCGTGGAGCTGGCGCAGCGGGAGGAGCCGCTGGACGCCGTTCGCCTCTCCCGGCGCCCTGGACATCGCTGGCAGGAAGGAGGGGCCCAAGCTGCCCCTGCCTGAATCTGGACACACTCTAGCTCCTTCTCTCCCACCCCCGCGCCGCCGCCCAAACTCCAGCGCGGCCCGACTCCGAATGTCTCAAAATGAACAAAGGAAAAACCGAATCCAGGGCTCGAGGAAAGGCCGCCTCTGCGGGCCACAGAGTCTTCTCCTGGGCCGCCTGAACGTAGCCCCGTCTGGCACGTCCTCCCCAGTGGCCTGAGCTGGAAGCAGGTCCCAGGCCTGCCTTCCTGGCAGCTGCGTGCCGTGGAGGCCAGCCACCGGCAGGGACCTCCGTCTTGGAGGTTGTGACTGTAACTCAGTCTTACTGTGGCCGGGTGTGTTTGATATCGGTGTGAAACCCCGATGGGGAACGGTTAGATGGGGGGGAAGGGGGCGGGGCGGGGCTGCGCTCAGGGCGGGACCCAGAAATGTCGCGTTGCGGGTAAGGAGGTCGGTCAGCTGAACCAGACTGTTAATCCCAGCTCCGTTCCCATCTGGACGGCCCTTTACCTGAGATCGGCCATCTGCTTACCTCTGACACTAACTGACCATACTTATGAGCGAAAGAGAAAAACTACAAAAAAAAGAGAAAGAAAGAGAAAACAATGACAAAGGTGGATGTGTGAGAACATTCTGTGCATGTGCACGTGTTTGTGTTTTGCTGGGTTCTTTCCTGTAGAAAAGCCGGTATCATAGATTGGGTAACACTTAAGAAGTCTCAAGAATTTAGAAATTTCCTCCCACTTGAATTCTCAAGGTGTTGTTTGCGTTTGTTTCTTTTATCAGCATCCCTTGCTAAAGCCCTTAAATGCCGTAGATCCTGGCTGAGGGGAGCCTTGCATATGGGGATGTGTGCTCCTGGTTAAATGGCTTGTTTCCCCTGGGAGTCGGACAGATGGGTTTGAATCTCGACTCCGCTCCTCCCCAGCTTCAAGCCTTGAACAACCTATGTCTGCCCCTTCCCTGCTTCCTTCACATGAGATTTGGGCACTCGTAAAATGTTAGTAATTGCCCAAGGTGGTCCTAGGTCCATCTTTCTAGTGATTATCTTTGATTGTATTCTGCAAAAGTTTGGGTCTCTGTGATGCATTGGAAATAAACTGGTCCTTCACCACAGATTCTTTGCAAAGCAGCACCACATTATACTAATCTGTTTTTTGTGACTATTTGAAATTTTGCATAATAAACAATTGAAAACTAACCGGGATATTTTTAAGAGAAACTCTTTGCTGGTCAAAACACAAAGTGAAAAGATTAACGATTATATAGTAAACGGGTAGTAAGTAGAAAAATTTCCAGACTTCTCCATAATTTACAGGTGTCCTTCAGTAGTCACGTAATTGCTTTTATGGTCAGAGGGGGGAAAAATACAAGTACTGGAAACAAAATTTTTAAAGGGGCACTTGCAATATCTACCCCTTCGAGTTGTTAGAAGGATAACATATGTAAAATACCGGACCTGACCCAATCTGTAGTAGGTGGTGCTTTAGATAGAAGCTAATCAAAGCATTAAAGTGCAGTAAGTCAACCCACTCTTTAGTAATTTAATTACCCGAATGTTGAAGAATTAAGGCTTCTATTTGTAATTGTCAGAGCTGCTGCTTATTGTCTAGCAGATTGGAATGTCCTTAGGCCACAAAATTTTCTCACCATGACTTGCTGGCTTGAACATCCAAAACTTCTGAGAGCTTAGAGACCACTGAGAAAAACCATAAATCCCCGACCACATAAAAACCATTGCAGATAAATGTGTATTAAGTAACTCCTGTTTGTCCATAATCTCAACAGTGGAAACTACTATGTAACTGAAATGTTTGGGGGCAAACTCTATAAATGATAGTAATGTCCACCATTTATTGGGCTACTCTTTTAACTCAGACAAGCTGTTAAGTGCTTTCTATGCATGATCTCTCCTAATTTCCTCACCCATATTTTGAAGTGGATAAGAGCCCCATTTTACTCCCTGGGAAACCAAACCATCCTTTATAGGAAGAGACAAATGGTCTAGGTAAATAAGCTGATGTCCAGTATTTACAGACGAGAGCAGCTTCCTGGTTATGGGTGAGGATTCAGGGAATGTCTTTTTGACTTCTCCTCATCTGCAGGGAGGTGAGATCATTGATGTTCATAATAATGACCCATCCATGGGAAGATTCTGAAGGGTGTTCGATTGTCAAGATTAAATGATTAGGGCTTCCCTGGTGGCGCAGTGGTTGAGAGTCCGCCTGCCGATGCAGGGGACGCGGGTTCGTGCCCCGGTCCGGGAAGATCCCACATGCCGCGGAGCGGCTGGGCCCGTGAGCCATGGCCGCTGAGCCTGCGCGTCCGGAGCCTGTGCTCCGCAGCGGGAGAGGCCACAGCAGTGAGAGGCCCGCGTAACGCAAAAAAAAAAAAAAAAGATTAAATGATTAATTTTGATGTTAGCAGTACTTTATTATCTGTGTGTGATGTGTGTTTATCAAACTATGCTGTTAAGACCCAGGAGAGACTATTCTTAAAAATGTATAAAATCTCAAACACCTGGATCCAGGGTGGATGGAGGTGGCCGGTTGGGGCAGGAAGGTGGAACAGAAGGAGCTGTGGTTGTGAGGTACAGAGGACACACTTGGCACCTCCCTAGGTTATCTCTTCTTACCATTGACAGTTAGTGAACCATTGCCCCAAAGACCGTGGAGAAACAAGTAGACTGGGGCTTTGTACACGCTACTTAGGACTGTGAGCTTTTATCTTGTAGGAGCTGGAGTGTCATTAAAGGCCTGGTGTCCACCTCCAGGGACTGTATTAGTTTCCTGTTGTTGCTGGAACGAATGACTACCAACTTGGCACCTCAAACATGTTCGTCGCCTAACTAATTGGCCATCAGGCGATTTTGCTGTAAAAGATAAAATAACTGGTTGATAGTTTGGTTTCAAGCGGTTGAAATGTGTCAGCAGCGTTTCTTCCAGTTAGTGAAGTTACTGATGACTTTATCGAGCTGACCGATGATGATGATTTTGTTTCTGATTTTGAAACACACTACCCTGGAAGAGAAAGAGACCAACGGCCTTAAAGGTACAGCGTTGAACCAATGTTTCCCATAGAACTAAACGTTTCTCAAGGGACACGTGACAGTATGCCAAGACCACACAATAGCGTAGAGGCTTTCACAACGCAGTACAAAGCTCAGTTACAAACATGCATCCCAGTGTTCAGAAACTGACACCTCGCTTAATGCAATATGAAATCTTAGTGAAAAAGAGAAAGCATGAAACAAGTCAATAGGAAAAAAACAAAACAACGTATAATATGATGAACGAAAGACTTTGAAGACAAGGGCTTTGTAAAGCCCACAAAATAAAATCAGTTGTTTGCGCAGTATTGCCATGCATCTACACACATTTTCAATGGATTCAAATATTTTGTATTTTGCAATAAAGTCTTCTAAGTTTTGTCATCACTTTTCATGTTTCATTATGTCTTATGCACTGTCTCTCTTTTATTTTTCATTATTTTACTTTTTAGAGCTAAATCGCCTGATGGCAAATTAGTTATTTGGCAAAAATGTTTGCAGTGAAAATGCTGTGGCAAAAATGTCTACGGCAAAGAAGCTTATGGTGAAGATGCCTAGAACCAAATTTAGTGTCTTACAGTTCAGGAGGTCAGCAGTCAGATGCAGCTTTCACTGGGCTAAAATCAAGGTGTTGTAGCGATGTGCTCCTTTCTGAGGGTTCTAGGGGAAGAATCACTTCCTTGCCTTTTCCAGCTTCTAGACAAACATACTTATGGTGACATCGGGTCCACCCAAATACTCCAGGATAATCTGTTTTTAGGTCTTCTGATTTGGACCCTAAATTTCTTTTTTTTTTTTAATTTTTTTAACATCTTTATTGGAGTATAATTGCTTTACAATGGTGCGTTAGTTTCTGCTTTATACCAAAGTGAATCAGCCATACATATACATACATCCCCATATCTCCTCCCTCTTGCGTCTCCCTCCCTCCCACCCTCCCTATCCCACCCCTCTAGGTGGTCACAAAGCACCCAGCTGATCTCCCTGCACTATGCAGCTGCTTCCCACTAGCTATCTGTTTTACATTTGGTAGTGTATATATGTCCATGCCACTCTCTCACTTCGCCCCAGCTTACCCTTCCCCCTCCCCGTGTCCTCAAATCCATTCTCTACATCTGTGTCTTTATTCCTGTCCTGCCCATAGGTTCTTCAGAAACTTTTTTTTTTTTTTAGATTCCATATATATATGTTAGCATATGGTATTTGTTTTTCTCTTTCTGACTTCCTTCACTCTGTATGACAGTCTCTAGGTCCATCCACCTCACTACAAATAACTCAGTTTCGTTTCTTTTTATGGATGAGTAATACTTCAATGTATATATGTGCCACATCTTCTTTATCCATTCATCTGTCGATGGACACTTAGGTTGCTCCCATGTCCTGGCTATTGTAAATAGAGCTGCAGTGAACATTGTGGTACATGACTCTTTTTGAATTATAGTTTTCTCAGGGTATATGCCCAGTAGTGGGATTGCTGGGTCATATGGTAGTTCTATTTTTAGTTTTTTTGAGAAACCTCCATGCTGTTCTCCATAGTGGCTGTATCAGTTTACATTCCCACCAACAGTGCAAGAGGGTTCCCTTTTCTCCACACCCTCTCCAGCATTTATTGTTTGTAGATTTTTTGATGATGGCCATTCTGACCGGTGTGAGGTGATACCTCATTGTAGTTTTGATTTGCATGTCTCTAATGATTAGTGATGTTGAGCATCCTTTCATGTGTTTGTTGGCAATCTGTATATCTTCTTTGGAGAAATGTCTGTTTAGGTCTTCGGCCCATTTTTGGATTGGGTTGTTTGTTTGTTTGGGGTTTTTTAAAAACTAAATTTATTTATTTTACTTATTTATTATTTTTTAGCTGTGCTGGGTCTTCGTTGCTTCATGTGGGCTTTCTTTAGTTGCGGTGAGCAGGGGCTACTCTTCGTTGCAGTGTGCAGGCTTCTCATTGCGGTGGCTTCTCTTGTTGCAGAGCACAGGCTCTAGGCAGACGGGCTTCAGTAGTTGTGGCACGCAGGCTCTATAGAGCAGGCTCGGTAATTGTGGCACACGGGCTTAGTTGCTCCGCGGCATGTGGGATCTTCCCAGACCAGGGCTCGAACCCGTGTCCCCTGCATTGGCAGGCAGATTCTTAAGCACTGTGCCAACAGGGAAGCCCCAGTTGTTTGATATTGAGCTGCATGAGCTGCTTGTATATTTTGGAGGTTAATCCTTTGTCAGTTGCTTCGTTTGAAAATATTTTCTCCCATTCTGAGGGTTGTCTTTTTGTCTTGTTTATGGTTTCCTTTGCTGTGCAAGCTTTTAAGTTTCATTAGGTCCCATTTGTTTATTTTTGTTTTTATTTCCATTTCTCTAGGAGGCGGGTCAAAAAGGATCTTGCTGTGATTTATGTAATAGAGTGTTCTGCCTATGTTTTCCTCTAAGAGTTTTATAGTGTCTGGCCTTACATTTAGTTCTTTAATCCATTTGGAGTTTAGTCTTGTGTATGGCATTAGGGAGTGTTCTAATTTCATTCTTTTACATGAAGCTGTCCAGTTATCCCAGACCCACTTATTGAAGAGACTGTCTTTTCTCCATTGTATATTCTTGCCTCCTTTATCAAAGATAAGGTGACCATATGTGCGTGGCTTTATCTCTGGGCTTTCTCTCCTGTTCCATTGATCTATATTTCTATTTTTGTGCCAGTACCTTATTGTCTTGATTACTGTAGCTTTGTAGTATAGTCTGAAGTCAGGGAGCCTGATTCCTCCAGGTCCGTTTTTCTTTCTCAGGATTGCTTTGGCTACTCGGGGTCTTTTGTGTTTCCATACAAATTGTGAAATTTTTTGTTCTAGTTCTGTGAAAAATGCCATTGGTAGTTTAATAGAGATTGCATTGAATCTGTAGATTGCTTTAGGTAGTATAGTCATCTTCACAATGTTGATTCTTCCAATCCAAGAACATGGTATATCTCTCCATCTGTTTGTATCACCTTTAATTTCTTTTGTCAGTGTCTTATAGTTTTCTGCATACAGGTCTTTTGTCTCCTTAGGTAGGTTTATTCCTAGGTATTTTATTCTTTTTGTTGCAATGGTAAATAGGAGTGTTTCCTTAATTTCTCTTTCAGATTTTTCATCATTAGTGTATAGGAATGCAAGAGATTTCTGTGCATTAATTTTGTATCCTTCTACTTTACCAAATTCATTAATTAGCTCTAGTAGTTTTCTGGTATCATCTTTAGGATTCTCTGTGTATACTATCATGTCATCTGCAAACAGTGACAGTTTTACTTCGAATATGTTGAATAATAGTGGTGAGAGTGGGCAGCCTTGTCTTGTTCCTGATCTTAGTGGAAATGGTTTCAGTTTTTCACCATTGAGAGCAATGTTGACTGTGGGTTTGTCATATATGGCCTTTATTATGTTGAGGTAAGTTCCCTCTATGCCTACTTTCTGGAGGGTTTTTATCATAAATGGGTGTTAAATTTTGTCAAAAGCTTTTTCTGCATCTATTGACATGATCATATGGTTTTTCTCCTTCAATTTGTTAATATGGTTTATCACATTGATTGATTTGCATATATTGAAAAATCCTTGCATTCCTGGGATAAACCCCACTTGATCATGGTGTATGATCCTTTAAATGTGCTGTTGGATACTGTTTGCTAGTATTTTGTTGAGGACTTTTGCATCTATGTTCATCAGTGATATTGGCCTGTAGTTTTCTTTTTTTGTGGCATCTTTGTCTGGTTTGGATATCAGGGTGATGGTGATCTTGTAGAATAAGTTTGGGAGTATTTCCTCCCTCTGCTATATTTTGGAAGAGTTTGAGAAGGATAGGTGTTAGCTCTTCTCTAAATATTTGATAGAATTTGCCTGTGAAGCCATCTGGTCCTGGGCTTTTGTTTGTTGGAAGATTTTTAATCACAGTTTCAATTTCAGTGCTTGTGATTGGTCTGTTTATATTTTCTATTTCTTCCTGGTTCAGGTTGTCCATTTCTTCCAGGTTGTCCATTTTATTGGCATATAGTTGTTTGTAGTAAGCTCTCATGATCCTTTGTATTTTTGCAGTGTCAGTTGTTACTTCCCCTTTTTCATTTCTAATTCTATTGATTTGAGTCTTCTTCCTTTTTTTCTTGATGAGTCTGGCTAATGGTTTATCAATTTCGTTTATCTTCTCAAAGAACCAGCTTTTAGTTTTATTGATCTTTGCTATTGTTTCCTTCATTTCATTTTCACTTCTTTCTGATCTGATCTTTATGATTTCTTTCCTTCTGCTAACTTTGGGGTTTTTTTGTTCTTTCTCTAATTGCTTTAGGTGTAAGTTTACATTGTTTATTTGAGATGTTTCTTGTTTCTTGAGGTAGGATTGTATTGCTATACACTTCCCTCTTAGAACTGCTTTTGCTGCATCTCATAGGTTTTGGGTCATCATGTTTTCATTGTCATTTGTTTCTAGGTATTTTTTGATTTCCTCTTTGATTTTTTCAGTGATCTCTTGTTTATTTAGTAGTGTACTGTTTAGTCTCCATGTGTTTGGTTTTTTTACAGACTTTTTCCTGTAATTGATATCTAGTCTCATAGTGTTGTGGTCAGAAAAGATACTTGATACAATTTTCAGTTTTCTTAAATTTTCCAAGGCTTGATTTGTGACCCAAGATATGATCTATCCTGGAGAATGTTCCATGAGCACTTGAGAAGAAAGTGTAATCTGCTGTTTTTGGATAGAATGTCCTTTGAATGTCAATTAAGTCCATGTTGTTTAATGTATCATTTAAAGCTCGTGTTTCCTTATTTATTTTCATTTTGGATGATCTGTCCATTGGTGAAAGTGGGGTGTTAAAGTTCCCTACTATGATTGTGTTACTGTCGATTTCTCCTTTTATGGCTGTTAGTATTTGCCTTATGTATTGAGGTGCTCCTATGTTGGGTGCATAAATATTTACAATTGTTATAACTTCTTCTTGGATTGATCCCTTGATCATTATGTAGTGTCCTTCTTTGTCTCTTGTATTAGTCTTTATTTTAAAGTCTATTTTGTCTGGTATGAGTATTGCTACTCCAGCTTTCTTTTGATTTCCATTTGCATGGAATATCTTTTTCCATCCCCTCACTTTCAGTCTGTATGTGTCCCTAGGTCTGAAGTGGGTCTCTTGTAGACAGCATATGTATGGGTCTTGTTTCTGTATCCATTCAGCCAGTCTGTGTCTTTTGGTGGGAGCATTGAATCCATTTACATTTAAGGTAGTTATTGATATGAATGTTCCTATTACCATTTTCTTAATTCTTTTGGGCTTGTTATTGTAAGTCTTTTCCTTCTCTTGTGTTTCCTGCCTAGAGAAGTTTCTGTAGCATTTGTTGTAGAGCTGGTTTGGTGGTGCTGAATTCTCTTCGCTTTTGCTTGTCTGTAAAGATTTTAATTTCTCTATTGAATCTGAATGAGATCCTTGCTGGGTAGAGTAATCTTGGTTGTAGGTTTTTCCCTTTCATCATTTTAAATATGTCCTGTCTCTCCCTTCTGGCTTGCAGAGTTTCTGCTGAAAGATCAGCTGTTAACCTTATGGGGATTCCCTTGTATGTTAATTGTTGCTTTTCCCTTGCTGCTTTTAATCTTTTTTCTTTGAATTTAATTTTTGATAATTGTATTAATATGTGTCTTGGTGTGTTTCTCCTTGGATTTATCCTGTATGGGACTCTCTGCATTTCCTGGACTTTATTGACTATTTCCTTACCCATCTTAGGGAAGTTTTCAACTATAATCTCTTCAAATATTTTCTCAGTCCCTTTTTTTTTCTCTTCTTCTTCTGGGACCCCTGTAATTCGAATGTTGGTGCATTTAATGTTGTCCCAGTGGTCTCTGAGATTGTCCTCAACTCTTTTCATTTTTTTTTCTTTATCCTGCCCTGTGGTAGTCATTTCCAGTATTTTATCTTCCAGGTCACTTATCTGTTCTTCTGCCTCAGTTATTCTGCTATTAATTCCTCCTAGAGAATTTTTAATTTCATTGATTGTGTTGTTCATCATTGTTTGTTTGCTCTTTAGTTCTTCTAGGTCCTTGTTAAATGGTTTTTGTATTTTCTCCATTCTATTTCCAAGATTTTGGATCATCTTTAATATCATTACTGTGAATTCTTTTTCAGGTAGACAGCCTATTTTCTCTTCATTTGTTAGGTCTGGTGGGTTTTTCCCTTGCTTCTTCATCTGCTGTGTATTTCTCTGTCTTGTCATTTTGCCTAACTTACTGTGTTTGGGGTCTCCTTTTCACAGGCTGCAGGTTCGTAGTTCCTGTTGTTTTTGGTGTCTGTCCCCAGTGGCTAAGGTTGGTTCAGTGGGTTGTGTAGGCTTCCTGGTGGAGGCGAGTGGCACCTATGTTTTGGTGGATGTGGCTGGATCTTGTCTTTCTGGTGGGCAGGCCCACGTCTGGTTGTGTGTTTTGGGGTGCCTGTGATCCTATTATGATTTTAGGCAGCCTGTCTGCTAATGGGTGGGGTTGTGTTCCTGTCTTGCTAGTTGTTTGGCATGAGGTGTCCAGCACTGTAGCTTGCTGGTAGTTGAGTGGAGCTGGGTCTTAGCGTTGAGATGGAGATCTCTGGGAGAGCTTTCGCTGTTTGATATTACTTGGAGCTGGGAGGTCTCTGGTGAACCAGTGTCCTGAGCTTGGCTCTCCCACCTCACAGGCTCAGGCCTGACACCTGGCCGAGCACCAAGACCCTGTCAGCCACACGGCTGTGCACGCCCTGTGTCCTCCTCAGAACCCTAAGTTTCATCCCCTCCCAAAGATATCTGTGTCCTGTGAATACATTAGGACACAGACATCTTTGGGAGGGGCCACTGTTCTGCCTACAGCAGGGTCAGACCATTGAATGCAGTGATCAGCATGGGGCTGGGCCCTCTGTTGCTGATCACTGAAGGCAGGGTCTGGGTATCGGGTTGCGGCTCGCCACCTGCAGAAGCAGCCATCCATCAGATCACCCTGAAATGGGCACGTCTTAAAAATCACACTTAGGCAGCAGTGTCTGGTTTGCCTTTCATTTGTGGTCCTGCATTTGCCCCTCACTCCATCTCTGGGAGAGATGGTATCATTTCATTATTCTTGGGAAAACTGAGGCTCAGGTGGGGTCGTGGTAGGATCCCATGGCTCTAGGTGGCAGGATCAGGATTCCAGCCAAAGCCCTTTGTCCAGAAATTCTCTTCCCTTCCCACAGAGCCTTTGTCAACACTGTTGACAGAAGGTGCTATGGCCCTAAATATATTGACCCTTTAGAGCCATCCAGATAAGTCCATGGTCCAGAGTTATACCCACTCCCTGCCTCAGCCACTGAGACCAGAGAAAAGGCAGGACTTACACATAAAGCAAGGAAGAGAAAGAGAGACTGAGATTAGCGCGGGTTTCGGGTGGACAAATGCAACCCTGAGGACACAGAAACTGGCTACATAATCCCTGAAGCAACTCAGGCCGCTGGGCTGCAAGCCACTCGCTCCCCAGATCCTGCGTGCCTGGTCCTCCAGGCACTAGGGATGAAACAGCCCCCAAGTGTGGCAACACCCAGCCCTCCTGGAGCTCGCTGCTCTAGTGTTGGGGGAGACTGTCAGTGAGCTGCTAGCAAGGAGGAGAGGAAACGATCACGTGGTGCTCGCACTGTTCTCAGCACCGCATGTGAAATTAACCCACTCATTCCTCATAATAACCCTTTGAAGTCTGCACTGTTTTCGTTTCCATTTCGCAGGGGAGGCAACCAGGCACAGAGAGGGAAACAGCTTGCTCAAGGTCCCGCAAAGCACGCGTGGCTTTGAACCCAGGCAGTCAAGTTCTGGAATCCATGCCTCTCACCACCGGGGTGTAAACAAAGGACGCAGGTGGTGGGAAAGCTAGGAGAAAAGGAAAGCAGGGATCGGGAGTGGCCTGCCCTGGGCTTCGTAGGCAGGAAGCTGCTCTGATAAGGTGGCATCTGAGCAGAGACATGAAGGGAGCGGGGGAGAGAGCCTGGCACAGGGGGAGAGAAGGCTCCAGAGAAGGGCAGCAGCAAGGGCAAGGCGAGGTGGGAGGGTTCCCGGCGCTTCCCAGGAACAAGGAGGAGGCCACGGGAGGCTGTGGAGGGACGGGCCTCCTGAGAGGCGTGCAGGGCCGGGGTTGAAGCTGTTGGTGTTAATGAGTGGGCAGCCTCTGGTACTTCACTGTGAAATCTACAGCCGTAAGACTCATTTTCTTCTCTGAATGTGGTGAGACAGGGGAGTCCAAGAAACTCAAATACGAGAGAAAAACTGCAGGTCCTCTCTCCACACCTCAGTAAAATGAAAGTTGAAGAAAGTGGAAGACTCATCTGGAGACCCCAGCTTTTCCAGAAGCCTTTCTTCTGGTCCACGTGCCAGTTGGGGTGGAAGACTTCACTGGTCCCCTGTCGCTCCCTTTCTCAGCTGAATGTTTAGACGGGGGAGAGGGTGCCAGGAGAAGGGCGGAGGGAGGGGGAACGCCTCTGGCCCCTCCCCAGAGATGGGGAGATGGGGAGGAGCCCTGGGGGAGGCCGAATAAGGGTCCCCAAAGGTGTCCACATCCTCATCCCCGGAACCTGTGACCACGTCATCTTACATGGCAAAAGGGGTTTGGCAGACGTGATTAAATTAGGGGTCCTGAGCTGGGGAGATTATCCTGGATTGTCGGGCTCTGTGGGCCCAGTGCAATCACAAGGGTCCTTGGAAGATGGGAGAGGGAGGCAAGAGAGTCAGAACCAAAGAGACGGCAGCACAAGAAAGACTCAGCCCAGCATTGCCGGAGGCAGAGGCCATGAGCCAAAGAATGTGAGCAGCTTCTAGGCAAGGAAAAAGGCAAGCTTCCAGAAGGAACAGAGCCCTGCCGACACCTTGACATGGGCCCAGTGAGACCTACTGCAAACTTCTGACCTCCAGAGCTGTAAGAGCATAAATCTGGATTGTTTTAAGACACTACATTTGGGGTCATTTCTTTCAACATCAGTAGGAAACTGGGGACTTCCCTGGTGGTGCAGTGGTTAAGAATCCACCTGCCAGTGCAGGGGACACGGGTTTGAGCCCTGGACCGGGAAGATCCCACATGCCGCAGAGCAGCTAAGCCCGTGCACCACAACTACTGAGCCTGTGCTCTAGAGCCCGCGAGCCACAGCTACTGAGCCTGTGTACTGCAACTACTGAAGCCCGCGCACCTAGAGCCCTTGCTCCGCAACAAGAGAAGCCACCGCAATGAGAAGCCCACGCACCACAACAAAGAGTAGCCCCAGCTCGCCACAACTAGGAGAAAGCCCGCATGCAATGAAAATCCAATACAGCCAAAAATTAATTAATTTTTTAAAACTAGGAAACTAATATAGACAGTAGAAGGCCTCCGGTATGCTCTGATGGGTGCCCAGCCCCAACCAAGCACTCACCCCTGAGACCCTGCACATCCCTCCCTGGAAGCAGAACTTCATTTCTCAGCTCAGCTTTGGCATCCACTGGGCTATAGCAGCCACAGTGAGCGGGATGGGCCTGACCAGGAGACCAGCCTCCCGCCATGCTGCGCCTTTGGCCCAGCTTCCATGAGGCCTGGTATGAGTTGGCAGCAGTGCTGGTGAGCTGCTTGAATTAAGATCTAGAATGGAGGTCAGCCCAAGGTCATAGCTGTGAAGACAGTGGACATTCTGTAAGTAAACAAGTGGCCACAGACTCTAGGTAATGTACCTTTCAGAAGAGAGCAGCGGGCCAGGCTATCAGCTGATCCGGGCATCCTTCTTTAAGCTTGGATGCATTTACTGAAATTGTGTGGTTTGAGTTTCCTGCTTTGAATTCTGGAACGGCATGTTTTTCAAACTTCACTTTCCACCTCTGGGTGTTTCTCATTAATGGTTTTTTTTTTGTTTTTTTTTTTGTCCGCTGCGTCGGGTCTTTGTTGCTGTGCGTGGGCTTTCTCTAGTTGCAGCGAGCGGGGGCTACTCTTTGTTGCACAGGCTTCTCATTGCAGTGGCTTGAGCACGGGCTCTAGGCATGCAGGCTTCAGTAGTTTTAGCACACGGGCCCTACAGCTCACGGGCTTCAGTAGTTGTGGCGTACAGGCTTAGTTGCTCTGTGGCATGTGGGATCCTCCCGGACCGGGGATCGAACCCATGTCCCCTGCGTTGGCAGGCGGATACTTTACCACTGCGCCACCAGGGAAGTCCCCATTAATCTTTAAATCTCAGAGAAAGTCTATCATTACGGTCTGTTTTCTAACTAGAGCAAAGGCTCCCGTGCGGGCAGCCTCTAGCCCAATCCTGTAAAGCACCTGTTTGGAGTTGTGTCTCCCAGGTCACCCCGAAAAGGGGGATTCAGATCTTGGTGGCAGTTCCCTGGGGAATGTGTTATTCTATCGTTTGTAGTTCTCAAACTTCAGTGTGCATGAGAATCAGCTGGGAAGCTTGTTGAAATGCAGAACTCCTGGTCTGGGGCGGAGCCTGGGAATCTGCATTTTAACTTCAGTGCTTGTGATGTTGGGGGGGGTCTTTGAGAAACACAGCGACTCTGATGAAGCTCAGAAGACAAGTCCTCACCCTCCCAGGTGTCTGTGGGCTTTGCACGCCTGGTTTGGGGTATGTTTCTGTGTGTGTGTGTGTGTGTGTGTGTGTGTGTGTGTGTGTGTGCGCGCGCGCGCACCCATGTTTGTGGACGTTTACCAAACACTCCTTTGGTATAAGTCTGGGTCTAATGCATGTCAAGTAGTCATCAAGTTAATTTTCTCCACGGCCTTCTGCAGTCTACTGTTACTTATTCCTTACTCCTGACGAAGAAACAGAAGCCCGGGCTGTTAAGTTACCCACACTTACTAAACGTAAAACAGGCATTCTGGTTCAGCCAGACCCCATACCCAGGACCCATTCATAAGGACTGGAACCTGCAAGTGGAAAGGCATCCCCAAGCCCCCCTTTTTCCCACGGTCTGTGTCAGTGGTGCCGTCTTTAGTCAAAGGCTAAAGGAGTAGGGGAGAACGGGTAATACCAAAAACTGAGGCGTAATGGGAAGGAAATCCAAAAGAGGGGATATATGTATACGTATGGCTGATTCATTTTGCTGTTCAGTAGAAACTAACACAGCATTGTAAAGCAACTATACTCCAATAGCAATTAGTTAAAAAAAAAAAAAAAAACCAAGGTGTAGGAATGGTCTGGTAGAGTGCATTGGAATATTTTTGTAATCGATTTTTCTCCTCTTGACCCTCCCTTTCTCTCCCGCCTCTCCTCCCTTCTCTTATTCTCTGTCCCTGTCAAGACACCCCCTTCCAGCTGCCTGCTCCTCGAAACCTGAAGGTTCACCTGTACAACGCCCACCAGGCTCTGAGCTGGGAGCCTGTGTCCCTGAACAATGACGCAAGGCCGGTGGTCTACCAGGTGCAGTATAAATAGTAAGCGACATTTCCGTTGGCATTCTTACTGGGAGCTGGGGTTGGGAGGTTGTTACGGAACCTGAGGCCAGCTGCCTGTTCTTGCCTCTTGGCAGGCTGTATGCAAATCCATGGGAAGCAGATAGTTCTCTTGTACTTTTTACATCTCCAAGGACAGAGATTTCACAACACCCCGTGTATCTGAAGGCTGAAAGGACGCTGGCCATCAGAGAACTCAGCTGTCTAACCACATGACTGCTTAGTTTGGTGAAAGTTGATTCATCAGTTTCAAGAGAAGATGTATAAAAAGCCTTCCTATCTTGAAAGGGCAAGAGGCATCTTTTGGTCTTCATCTCTTTCAAGTGTCAAAATCTGGTTTATTTAGGCTTGTGGGCCAAATTTGGTCTAATAAGGAAGTTATTCATCTAATGAACTATTAATTCTCAGTTTCTAAGCTGGTGTTCCATTTTGCATTTTTTTCTGGCCCCTCATTCTGTCTCTCACCTTCTTTTCAAGCTTTTTTACAGTTTGCCATCACTTGATTTGCAGTATAGACACATAGGGGAAGAAGAAAGGCAAAATCCAAGTCCTTGTTTACCCTGTTAAATGAATTAAGTGGAGACTAAGTTAAAATTATTGTGGGAATTCCCTTGCGGTCCAGTGGTTAGGACTCCACTCTTCCAATACACAGGGCGTGAGTTCAATCCCTGGTCGGGGAACAAAGATCCTGCATGCCACACGGTGCACACACACACAAAATTATCGGCTAAGTCATTTTTAGATTACTAAATAAGCAAAATTTTAAAAAATAGGAATGCTAGGGGCTTCCCTGGTGGCGCAGTGGTTGAGAGTCCGCCTGCCGATGCAGGGGACACGGGTTCGTGCCCCGGTCCAGGAAGATCCCACATGCCGCGGAGCGGCTGGGCCCGTGAGCCATGGCCGCTGAGCCTGCGAGTCCGGAGCCTGTGCTCCGCAACGGGAGAGGCCACAACGGTGAGAGGCCCGCATACCGCAAAAAAAAAAAAAAAAAAAAAAAGGAATGCTCAGTGCTTTTGAGAATGTGGCTGGTGGATGCAGTGCTGGATCAGGATCAATTATGAGCACAGCCCCCTTAGAAAATAATTCTACTCTTCACTTACAGTCTTAGGGATGTCCATGTTACTTTCATCCTAGGCAGACAATATGACCCCCCCATCATGAAAAAAAACAAACTTTTATTCATGAAGATATACTGATACATTGAAGTGTCTATTCATGTCCATTAGCAGGAAGGTGGCAAACTGTGTCAAGTTTTAACTTATGGATGAACCGTTAGGTGACCAGTAAAAAGGGTAGTTATGTGTCACATGACAGCAGGTGCAACTGTATGCGACATGGAATGAGTCTGTGGTCAAGAGCAGGCAGGCAATGTAGAAAAATTACAGACGGTTAATTTGTTAGAGGAGTAGTTTCCAGATGACTTCGTTTTCATCGTGAACTATCCATTGTAACAATACTTGCTTAACAAAAATAAATTCTGAACTGGGATTTGAGTACTATCTCTGGATTGCATTTATCTATTTCTTAAGTAATTATAAATTATAAACATGATCATCTGTAATAAAAGGACCAGTCCATGAGGACCGGCTACATAATTTGCAGGGCCCGGTGCAAAATGAAAACATAGGGCCCCTTGTGCAAAAACTATTGGGAATTTCAGGATGGTAAAGCAGAGCTTCAAACCAGGTGCCCTCCTAGGAGTACAGCTTTGTGCCACTGCGCAGGTCACGTGCCCGTGAAGCTGGCCCTGCTCGGCATTGAGTAAATATGGTATCCTAGAGCCACACAAGAAGATTTCAGTAAGGGGAAGTTACAGCTGATCTGTTGACTAGCATTCCTTAGCCTTGACTGGGGAAGTACATTTGTGGGTTGACAGAGCACCTCTAAATATTAGAAGTATTTGTTAAAGCCTTTGACAGTTTCACATCACAGACCAACCTGTTTCACTGTGTTTTCTATTCGGAAAGCATTTTGTAGATATTTTATCAGGTTAGAGGTTGGTTTGGGATGTGATGTGTTGAATGTGAATGTCCCTATTTGTAAAAGCTGAGGGGGTCACTGAAAACTCAAACAGAAGCTAATTTTGTTTTCTTTTCCAATTATAGATTTGATCATGGAAGAGGGCCTTTGCTTTTTTTGTCGGTTTGTTTCTAGGTACTTTCACATGTTTAGGACATTTTAGTTACATTAAATAATTTAATTTTGAGGGGGCTCAAAATTAAATTTAAAAAATTTAAAAAAAAATTAAAAAATGGGACTTAAAAGTTTCCATTCTGTTTCTCTCCAGTAAAACATCACTATAATTATAAATAAACGTGCCTCTGTTTTTTGACAGTCACAGTAGCAAAGCCAAAATTACATAGAGCACTTTGTGGGCAAATTTTAAGTTTAAATCAGAAGTTGCAGATCATGTGGCCTAAAGTCTGTGTTTGGTCACAGTGTTTAATTTTTTTTTTCCAATTAGTGCCAACATTTAAACATCTGGAGAGTTCACTTAAAAAAAAAAAAAGAACCGAATTTCTGTTTTTTCTTGAAAATAAAAACAGGCAGACAGCAGGGCCCTTTCTAGGTCACACCCCACTTGCCCAGTCTTCCCAATGCATTTTTTAAATTTCATTGTTTTATAATTTTAATAGCAATACATTTTCTTTATAGAAAATGTGGAAAATCCAGAAAAGTAAAAAGAATAAAATTAAAACAACCTGCTGTCCAAGAAAAATCACTATTCTCATTTTAGTGTATTTCTCTCTAGACATTTTTTTCTAAATACGTGCAGTTGTTTGCAAATGTGCCAGCATGTGTGTAAGACTGAAACAAAACTGGGGTTATGCTTCTGGGTCCTGTTTCCTTTTTTTCTTTCCTTTTAACTTAATGTAGTTAAGCATGTAGCCACTTTTTTCATACAGTTATTTCTGTGTGAACATTTTTATTCTATGTTCTGTTATATGATGTATCACTCAGGATTTTTTAAACTTTTCCTCACTCATGAGTGGTATAAATAGTTGACAGTTTGTGACTGTTATAAGTAATGTCCTCAAACATAAACTGTGTCGGATTGTTTTCTTACATTTCTGGACGATGACTTGCTGGGTTCAAAGGGAAAAAACTTCATCATTTTTGGAAGTGATGTAACAGAGGCTGGACAGTGAAATCATTGGTTGCCCAGGTGTTTAACAGACATTTAGATGGTGGTTACTAGGCACCAGGCCCTGATCCAGGCACTTTCCTGGTGTCCACTGTTTCAACTGTCAGGACAACCCTGAGAGTCAGATGCTATAGTTCATCCCATCTTATAGATAAGAAGACTGAGGAACAGAGAAGTGAAGTAACTGGGATTTGAATCCAGGTAATCTGGCCCCAGAGTCCATGTGTTTAATCATTATGCTGTTCTCTCTCTCATGATGAGGTTGCTTTCAAAATTAGGTAAAAGGGACAGAGGCCATCCACATGAGTACATTGCCAGGAGCCAGGACTACTTGCTGGGTAGGGCTCAGACTGGCTGATTCAACATAAGCCTGGGCAAGAGGGTGGGAGTCCAGACATGGGGCAGTGCCATGCTCGTGAGGCTGTGTCCATTTCATTATCCATTTAAATGGGGCCCACAGCACCTTATTTTTGTCCTTTGCAATTAGATGGGGAGGCCACCTTCCAGAACTCCACTTCCCCCCACCCCCGCAAACTGCTGACCTTCATGTGTCAGCTCTCATTTAAATTTGGATGGCTTGTGCCCTTTTAAACACCTTTTCTGAGAAACACTTTTAAAAAGTAGTTCTGAAATTCAGCGGATTTCTGTGTATTGATTTTGTAACCTGCAACTTCACCAAATTCAATGATGAGCTCTAGTAGTTTTCTGGTAGCATCTTTAGGATTTTCTATGTATAGTATCATGTTATCTGCAAACAGTGACAGTTTAACTTCTTTTCGAATTTGGATTCCTTTTCTTTCTTTTTCTTCTCTGATTGGCTAGGACTTCCAAAACTATGTTGAATAAAAGTAGCGAGAGTGGACCTCCTTGCCTTGTTCCTGACCTTAGAGGAAATGCTTTCAGCTTTTCACCCTTGAGTCTGATGTTAGCTGTAGGTTTGTCATATATGGCCTTTATTATGTTGAGGTAGGTTCCCTCTGTGCCCACTTTCTGGAGAGTTTTTATCATACATGGGTGTTGAATTTTCTCAAAAGCTTTTTCTACATCTATTGAAATGATCATGTGGTTTTTATTCTTCAATTTGTTGATATGGTGTATCACACTGATTGATTTGCGTATATTGAAAAACCTTTGCATCCCTGGGATAAATCCGAAAGGGGCAAGCTTGGAGGTGAGGGGGGAGATGGTCAGTTCCCTGGCAAATCAGGGAGAGGGCCTTTTGCCCCAGTTCAACAGCTGGGATTGGCAGGGAGAAGGTTATAGTACCTTTAAGTATCTGTATAACTTAAAAAAAAAAACACTTACCCC
This sequence comes from Globicephala melas, assembly GCF_963455315.2. Lineage (NCBI taxonomy): Eukaryota > Metazoa > Chordata > Mammalia > Artiodactyla > Delphinidae > Globicephala > Globicephala melas. The sequence goes on along the minus strand of NC_083317.1, from coordinate 11,614,919 downwards.
CTTGTGAAGCACAGCACCCCCAGACTGAGAGGGGCTGCCTGTGGTTTGTGGTCCCTTCCCCATTAGGGCCTGTGGCCCCAGGGCGTGGAGTATGGTGGGCGTCTTCTGTGGAATCCCTGGCCACATGTGGCTTTCATCTGGTCACCCGCCACATTAGCAGAAGATAAGTCTCCAGGCAGGGTCAGAGGTACACTTAGAAGCACATGTGTTGTGTGAGAGCTGGTGGCCGTGACCCCCTCAGCCTCATTTCTCCTGTCTCCCCTGGCCTTGCTTTCCAGGCCAGAGTTGCTGTCCAGGGCACAGCCTGTCCCTAGAGGGGACGTGCCTGCTGCCGCACTACTGAGGCTTCTAGAGCTTCCTCCCTGCCTTTTCTCAAGTCAGTCACCTAAGGACAGAGCTCAGAGTCAGCGAGTAGAATCCCACGTGGGCAGGTGGCATTGGGACTCTGGGGAATGCATTCTCACTTACAAGGATGCATGGCCTTACATTTGGCAAAGTTTTCATGTGGCCAAGACTCTCTTTAAATGGGCAGCTATGGGGTAAAAACAAACTCTACACCAGCAGGAAGTATGGGTATGGTTTGTATGAACACAGTATCATACATGTAACACCTGTAACAGCCTAAGACATAGGCTACAGAGGCTGAGTTTGAAGCATTAAAATCAACTGTAGAACAAAACGGCAGAAAATGTTTGCAAATCATATATCTGATAAGGGACTTGTATCCAGAATGTATAAAGAACTCTTACAACTCAAAATTAAAAGGCAAATAACCCAATTAAAATATAGACAAAGGATTTGGGTAGACAGTTCTCCAAAGAAGATATGCAAATAGCCGATAAGCACGTGAAAAGATACTCAACATCATTAGTCACCAGGGAAAATACAGCCACTTGGATGGCTACAATAAAAAAGGCATGGGCTTCCCTGGTGGTGCTGTGGTTAAGAATCCGCCTGCCAATGCAGGGAACACGGGTTCGAGCCCTGGTCCAGGAAGATCCCACATGCCGCGGAGCAACTAAGCCTGTGCGCCACAACTACTGAGCCTGCGCTCTAGAGCCTGCAAGCCACAACTACTGAGCCTGTGTACTACAACTACTGAAGCCCGCGCACTACAACTACTGAAGCCCGCGCGCCTAGAGCCCTTGCTCCGCAACAAGAGAAGCCACCGCAATGAGAAGCCTGCACACCGCAATGAAGAGTAGCCCCTGCTCACCGCAACTAGAGAAAGCCCGTGTGCAGCAATGAAGACCCAATGCAGCCGAAAATAAATAAAATAAATAAATTTATTTTAAAAATAAAATAAAAAAGGCATAATAACAAGTGTTGGTGACGATAGGAGAAATTGGAACCCTCATACATTGTGGGTGGGAATGTAAAATGGTGCAGCTACTTCGGAAATCAGTTAAAAATAGAGTTACCATATGACCCGGCAAGTCCACTCCTAGGTATACACCCCACAGAACTGAACATAAGTTCACAAAGAAATTTACATGCGAATATTCTTAGCATTATTCACAATAGCCAAAAAGTGGAGACAACCCAGGTGCCCATCAGCAGATCAGTGGATAAACTAAATGTGGTATGTACATACAATGGGACATTATCTGGTCATAAGAAGGGATGAAGTACTGATACATGCTACAACATGTATCACGCTTGAAAACATACTAAGTAAAACAGGCTAAGTGAAGGGCACTCGTCACAAAAGACCACATAGTTCATGATTGTATTTCTATGAAATGTCCAGAACAGGCAACTCCATAGAGGTAGAAAGTATATCAGTGGTACCGTGCTTGGGGGGTGGAGGAAGTGGAGAGCGACTGCTGTAGGTGCAGGGGTTTTTAGGGGATGATGAACGTGTCCTGAAATGGATTGTGCTGAGGCTGCACACCCGTGTGAATTTACTGAAATCCATTTTAAATGGGGGTAGTGGTACCACTTTAAATGGGGGTAGTGTATGGTATGTGAGCAATGTCTCAATCAAAAACATCGAATTAAAATCTCATCTCTGGGGCTTCCCTGGTGGCGCAGTGGTTGAGAGTCCGCCTGCCGATGCAGGGGACGTGGGTTCGTGCCCCGGTCCGGGAAGATCCCACATGCCGCAGAGCGGCTGGGCCCGTGAGCCATGGCCGCTGAGCCTGCGCGTCTGGAGCCTGTGCTCCGCAACAGGAGAGGCCACAGCAGTGAGAGGCCTGCGTACCGCAAAAAAAAAAAAATAATAAAATAAAATATAAATAAATAAAAACTCATCTCTGGGGAAACTGTTAATATGTGATCAAAGAGAGACTTGTGCAAAGTAAAATCCTTCTTCCCTTTGCAGCAGCACGAGTAGTACCTGGTATGACGTCAACAGAAAAGACAGCAGGGTGGATTGTACGAACCTCACCGGGACAGAGTGCAACTTTACCGCAAACAGCCTCTCGGAGGGCTTCCCACGGCATTTCAACATCACTTTACGCCTCCGAGCTAAGCTGGGGGACCTCGTCTCTGCCTGGGTAGAGGCGCCTTGGTTCGAACACTATCGGAATGGTAAGACGACTTGGGTACAAACTTCCTTTAACGTTTGCAGGTTTTCTTCACTTTCCTCTTCGCTGAGCGGTACTGACTCCACGCCCCTCCGTCCTGCCTCTCACCCTAAATAACCAGCACCCAGGTGGGTATGATCGTCAAACCCGAGTACTGACCACGGAAGCTGGGGCTAGGGGAGGGTGATTTGCTAGGCCTGGGAGTTGTCAAACCGCAGCCTGCAGGTCAAAATCCTGCCCACCAACTGGTTTTTGTAAAGTTTTATTGGAAAGAAAATGTGTTATATATGTACAATGGAATGCTACTCAGCCATAAAAAAGAATGAAATAATGCCATTTGCAGCAACATGGTTGGACCTAGAGATTATCATATAAGTGAAGTAAGTCAGAGGAAGAAATATTGTATGATATCACTTACATGGGGAATCTAAAAAAATGATACAAATGAACTTATTTACAAAACAGAAACAGACTCACAGACATAGAGAAAAAACTTATGGTTACCCAAGTGGAAAGGGGGGGAGGGATAAATTTGGAGTATGGGATTAAGATATACACACTACTATATATAAAATAAACAACAAGGACCTACTGTATAGCACAGGGAACTTGTAATAACCTATAATGGAAAAGAATCTGAAAAAGAATACATGTATAACTGAATCACTTTGCTGTACACCTGAAACTAACACAATACTGTAAATCAACTATACTTCAATTTAAAAAAAAAAAGTTTTATCGGAATGCAGTTTCCCCATCTTTTCATATACCGTCTATGGCTGCTTCCAAGCTGCAACAGGCGAGCTGAGTAGTCGCAACAGGGGCTGCGTGACCAGTCAGAGCGTCAACTCACTCTGGTGCTTTACTGAGAAAGTTTGCTAACCTCTGTGCTGGAGGGAATACTAGCATATTGGCTTCACTGATCACTGTTACATGGCACAACTTCTTTTACGTTCAGGAAGGATTTTAGTTCAGCCTTGAACAGTACCTGGCACATAGGAGAAAATATCTGTGGAATGATTGAATGAACAGATATGCTCCCAGATGTTGGAAGGGAGCATGAGAGTCGTCAGACACTAGTTTATAGATGTGTTCCTTCAATTATTCATTTTTCACATGGTCAGCCATGCCTAATGTTTCTCCGGTGTCTATGCAAACACAAAGTATGGAACTTCGTGGGATCCTGATTCAAATTAAACAGAGGTATAAGACAATTGGGGAAATGTGATCACTGTCTAGATCTTTGATGATTTATAAAGCAATTGTTGCTAATAGACTTTAGGTGTTGTAATGGTATTTTGTTATTTTTTTTAAAAAGGCGGGGAGTCTGGTCTTTTCAAGATACATACTGAAGTATTTACAGATGCAATGATGTAATGTCTGAGATTCCTTCAGAATAATCCAGAGAGTGGGAGGGGCAAGGTGGTCCTTACAAGGTGGATGGGCACAGGAGAAACAAAACTGGTCAGGACTTGATGGTTGCTTTAAAGTTGGGTGATGAGTACATGAGCTTTGTTTACAGTCTTCTCTACTTTCTATATGTTTGAAATTTTCTGTAATAGAAGCTAAGAAAGGGACTTTCCTGGTGGTGCAGTGGTTAAGACTCCACACTCCCAGTGCAGGGGGCCCGGGTTTGATCCCTGGTCAGGGAACTAGATCCTACATGCATGCCGCAACTAAGAGTTCACATACCGCAACTAAGACCCAGCACAACCAAGATAAATAAATAAATTTTTTTAAAATTATTTTTTAAAAAAAGGTTTTTGCTAGCAATTTGAGGATGGTATGAGAAGACAGTGCAGTCCCTGCTGGCTGGTCTTCTGTGGACAAGTTATTTGTCCTTGAGTGGAGAACCATCACACATCTGAGCTATCAAGCATTACCTAAGTGGGAGTTAGTGGAGAAAAAAGTAATGGCGGTATCAGAAGCAGGACCTGTCGTCAAGTTGCTGGTCCAGAGTCAGCCAGCTGCTGCTCTCTCCTCCCGGCCAGAGGTGGGCAGCCATGTCCTCGGTTAGTTACTGGTGGGGAGTCACTGGTAAACTTCAAGACAGTGGTGTTCTCAGAGCCCATCGCTGCTTTCAGCACTTGCAGTCAAGTCAGGATGGGTAACCAACTTGAAGATGCTTTACTGAGGGTAGAGGGATGAGATGGTGCCTGAAGGGGGCAGGCTTTGGCATCACATAAACTTGGGTTCAAATCCCAACACTGCCACTTACCGGCTGTTACTCTGGGCAAGTAATGTCCCTCTGGGCTTCAGTTTCCCCCTCTGGGAAATGGGGATGGCCCTCTGTGGTTGTTACATAGATCTGTGTGGACACGGATATAAAGTCCGTGTTGCCAGGTTTAGAGTGATCGCTCAGTCTGTGGACACTGCTATCAGTAATGACCCATAGATCCACTGAGTCCTCCTTCAGGGCCCAGAGAAAAGGCAGACTGTCCGCCTTCGAGAGACAGACTCATCACGTTGGTATCAGATTCTCCATCTGGCACGCCCTTCAGAAGGGCAGGTCTTTCGGTGCTGACCTTTCAGCGGTTAAGTGATTAGTCATCCAGGCTCCCATGCCCACTCCGGTGGGTAAGTCACAGAAAAGTCTAGAGAATCTGCTCAGCGGGGCCCTGGGCCTGCAGGTCCACATGTTGTTCCATGCTCCAGTCACTTCGCTTTCAAAAGCGTAGCTTGAAGACGTGAGTGCCAGCATCTGTGAGCAGGTTTAATGAGAGCTTTTTGTTACACACAGCTAATCCACTAACATCGCTGTGGCTTGAGGTGGGCCAGGCCCGACCCTGTATCTGTCTGGACTTAGTTCCTCCACCAGAACAAAGGAGATCAGAGGGCATGAGTGCAAACCCTGCAGGGACCAGTTACTTTTACAGAGAGAGAAAGGTGACCAGAACCCTCCCCAACCTGGGAGAGCCCAGGGCGGAGTGTGGAAGTGAGAGAGAGAAATCCAGCCCCACTTTGGTGAACGCAGAACTGGTCACCGTGATATGATCATCTGTGTGTATAGAAGATGCAGAAACAGGCCTCTTAGAATTTGGAGGACACAACCTGTATTTTGATCTGAGTTCCTCTGGTTAATTATACAATTTAAATGCTCAGCTGATAAATGCCGTAATCTTCCTTCTAAGAGCATATCATGAGCCATAGTCCTTGGCTGTCCTGTGACTTATATGAAAAGCCTTAACAAATAGACGTATGCTGCTAATATTTCTCAGTTATTATATTTAATCACTGTATTAGAAAAAGCTAGAAAGATACACGTATTTAAAAGTTTTTAAACACCACTTTTGGTGGGCTAACAAAATCTTTTCCCTCTCTGCATGAAAATGTGACCTTTGGTTAACCTTCCAGCTCTCTGGAAACCTGATAAAGGTGGCATATGAACCACGTTATTTTTTTTTCTTTTCCTTTTTTTATTGGGGTATAGTTGTTTTACAATGTTGTGTTAGTTTCTACTATACAGCGAAGTGAATTAGAGTTCCCCATGCTATACAGGAGGTTCTTATTTGTTATCTATTTTATACATATTAGTGTATATATGTCAATCCCAATCTCCCAATTCATCACACCATCACCCTGCCACTTCCCCCCTTGGTGTCCATCCGTTTGTTCTCTACATCTGTATTTCTGCCTTGCTAACCGGTTCATCTGTACCATTTTCTAGGTTCCACATATATGTGTTAATACACGATATTTGTTTTTCTCTTTCTGACTTACTAGCATTGCTTATGGTCAGAAGGACCTCTGGTTGGTAAATAGCACTTCAACCAGGCCAGTCTTAACCACCTGGTAGGAAACCGTGTCTGGGGCATTGCTGAGTGAAGGGGTTCTTGTAACTTGGGCATGTCCCTTGTGGGGACTCTGGAAACTCTTCTTGTGGAATTGTGATGAGAAATACTGGCTCTTGTGGTTGAGCCAGGGAGTGCCCTGTACCTGCCCGATCCTTGCACCTGAGCTGTCTCCTGGGGGTGGGCAGGCGCGGCCATGTGGACAACTGTGAGGACCCCTCCTTCCGTGAAGGCCAGAAACCCCTGGGGCCACTCTGTAGCTCCACTGGGCTACCTGCCCCAGAGCCTTCCAAGTAAATCTGGTGCCCAGAACAGCCTCTGGTAGTCTGAATGCAATCTCATGGCATATATAAATATATGCATGTGTGTAACATACTAAATATAATTACATGTACAATATACATATTCTGTATATATATATATGATGTACATGTGTATGTATATATATGTATCTACGTATATACATAGACTGATGGATTGATTTTGTTTGTAATTCTATTTCAGCCACCATCGGGCCTCCAGAAGACATCTGGGTGACCCCAGAAGAAGGTTCCCTTATCATCAGCTTTTCTTCTCCCTTTGATGTCCCTGCCTCTGTGGCCTTTTTTTGGTATTATGTCTACTACTGGGAAAAGGGAGGAAGCAAACAGGCAAGAGCATTTTTCCTCTTTGTTTTTGATTTTCATTTCTTTGGAGTTTCTGGATAGCAAAAGAAAGTCTACTTTAAAGTGGCCAAGGACACCAGGGTATCCCAGTATCCCCTTAGGGGCTGAGCCTTAGCGGTTTTGCTCTTTCTCTTCAGGACCTCTGCTTCTACTCACTGTGCTGAGACTCCCCTCCCACCAGACCCATCTGCAGGGCCCTCTCTGCCTGGTATCACATGGTCCCCATGGTCTGGGTCTGGACTCAGCCGGTGCCCATGGTGCCTTTGCCACACTCCGGAGTTTGGGGAGCTTCTGTGGGCCTGTTTCTACAGCAATGAACTTACTACTGCAGTCTGCAAGGTTTAACTATATGAATTCTCTGGTTTGCATGGTTTGCAAAGAGGGCAATATGAATAGGTGAAAAGTCTACTGGAAGGAGAGAGAGTGTTCTAGGGAGAAGAGCCAGTAGGTTGGAAAAGGCTCGGCACATTTGGGGAACTGCACGTGCTTGGATCCTTTAGAAATGCAGGCCACGTGAGGGGCTGGGGCAGGGTAAGGTTGACAAAGGTGGGTCAGACCAAAAGGGGTCTGGTCAGCCCTGGGTAGCACAAGAAAAAACTGACGGCCTTTAATCACCTCCAGTATCTGATTATCCAAGCTACATTCTTTTTCTTCTATTTTTTGGCCACGCCACACGGCATGCGGAATCTTAGTTCCCCAACCAGGGATCGAACCCACACCTCCTGCAGTGAAAGCGTGGAGTCGTAACCACTGGACCACCAGGGAAGTCCCTCCAAGCTACATTTAGTGATGTTTTACTACCTGTGTAAATTCGTGATTTCCTAAGTTCAACATTATTATAATTTTTTATAAGAATAAGAGCTTATGTTTATCCAGAGCTTTCTTTGTGTCTGGCACCTGGCCCAGGCACTTTAGATACATCATCTCATTTAACCTTTACACCCACCTGTTTCACAGAGAGGGAAACCAAGTGGTTAAGTAACTAGCCCAAGGCCAGCAACTGACAGCAAAGCAGAGGAGACATCTAGCCTCAAGGTCCATGCTCTTAATTGCTGTTTCTCTCCCACATAGTTGATGTTTGCACTTGCTCTTCATTTCTTTGTGGTGAGTGTAAAAACACGGAGGAAGGCAAAACTCACTGAAGAACAGACTCTTAGCAAATAGGGAAGAAAGAAATAATCGTTTCCAGGGACCGGAAATCCTGAGGTCAAGGTCTGGTCAACTGGAATAGAGAACGCCTGGAAGAATGCAGAAGGGATTCCCCTTTCTCCCTTTCAGCCAGAGCATGTATACTTTGGACTTTCATGAACAAAAGATTCTGGGGCTAAAGTAACTCTGAAAGCCACCTGTACGATCTCCTTTCCAGCTGTGAGTCTGTATGTCAGGGGTCCCCAAGTCCAACCCCTAGATTTGCTCGAAGGATGCATGGGACTCAGTGTATAGTTGTACTCGAGGCTGTGATTTATTCCAGAGAGAAGACACAAAACAAACTCAGCAAAGGGAAGAGGCACATGGGGCAAAGTCTAAAGGAATCCAGGCATAAGCTTCCGAGTCTTCCCCTGGAAGTCACCCAGGACACACTTAACAACAAGAGTGACGTGACAGCACGTGTGAAATCTTATCTACCAGAGAAGCTCGTTAGAGGCTCAGTGCCCAGGGCTTTTACTGGGGGCTGGTCACACAGGCACCCTCTGCCCAACATAGACACCAAAACTCCAGACTCCCAGAGGGAGAGCAGGTGTTCAGCATAAAGAGCATTGTTTATACAGGAAACCACCCTTATCAGTCAGGGAATGGCGGAAACACTGCTCAAATCCAAGTCCCAGATGCCAGCCTTGGGTCAGCCTTGCAAGCAAGCCTTTCTAAGGACAGCGGTCTCAGGCCTGCATGGTAGCTCTTCTCCGCAGTCTGTGATTCTAACTTTTGGAATAGCCAACTGGCTGCCAAAATAAACTACTCAAAAAGAATGTTGTCCTTAAAATTGCTTTCTGTGACATCAGGAGTAAAACTGTTTCTCCTCTGCCATGGCAGTCATCCTTTCAAATCGGAGGGAAAAAAAATTAAAACTCATCTCTAATCCTACTATTCAAATATAATATGATCATTTTGTATTTTTAAAAATAAGATCATGGGACTTCCCTGGCGGCCCAGTGGTTAAGACTCCGCACTTCCACTGCACGGGGCGCGGGTTCAATCCCTGGTCGGGGAACTTAGGTCCCGCAGCGTGGCCAAATAAATAAATAAATAATAAGATGATGTTCTATATACTGTTGAAAAATCTGCCTTTTTTCAGTCAACATATGTAAGCAGCTTCACCTCCACGTTCCGGAGTGTGTGTGATATTCCACCATTTCAAATGGCTATAGTATATTCTACTGTAGTATCTCAAAATCAGAAAGCAGTCCTGGGGCTTCCCTGGTGGCGCAGTGGTTGAGAGTCCGCCTGCCGATGCAGGGGACACAGGTTCGTGCCCCAGTCCGGGAAGATCCCACATGCTGCGGAGCGGCGAGGCCCGTGAGCCATGGCCGCTGAGCCTGTGCGTCCAGAGCCTGTGCTCCGCAACAGGAGAGGCCACAACAGTGAGAGGCCCGCCTACCACAAAAAAAAAAAAAAAAAATCCGCCTGTCAATGCAGGGGCCACAGGTTCGATCCCTGGTCCGGGAAGGTCCCACATGCATACCTCGGAGCTACAGAGGCCACACACCGCAACTACTGAAGCCCGCACGCCTAGAGCCCACGCTCCGCAACAAGAGAAGCCACCGCAATGAGAAGCCCGCGCACCGCGCAAAGAGTAGACCCCGCCCGCCGCAACTAGAGAAAGCCCGCACGCAGCAATGAAGACCCACAGCAGACAAAAAAAAAAAAAATGAAAGCAGTCCTTTATGAGAAATCCTATATAGCCGTAATATAGTGGGGTTTTTTCTCCTTTCCCTGTGGAACAGTGACAGTTTGTCTGAGGTGAGAGTGAGGAACCATTGACTGACCATGTGGAGGTGACAAGACCCGAGGGAGGGTAGCAGCAGGGAGGGAAGGAGGGGACAGAATCCGCTAAGAATTTGGGACCCAACTCTTTCCTGATGACATAAATCACTCAGATCATTTTGACCAAAACTATAAAAGGAGTCAGCACATTTCAGTGAAAACCAGAAGCAGATTGGGAACCAAAGGAACATTATCTCCTAGAATGACTTTTTTCCTTTATTTGTTGACTAACTTCAAGTATCTAGATGAGATTAACCATGAAATACAAAATGTTCATTTGAAAGGAGAAAATTTCGTCCTAGAAACTGGGATTTGCTAAATTCCAGCTTTGGACCCTCCATTGCTGTGATGGGGCTTCGGTTGGGCCCTCGGACCTCACAGCCAGAAACACAGCTCTAATGCCATCAGCATCTTTCTTGACGTTCCTCACCAATTTTCACATATAAAATTTGTCTGCTATAAGCATATGTGATACATATAAAATTGGTATTGTTTGTTTAGAAACAGAATTACCTTCTTCTTTGGTTATTGTGTTCAGTGTGAATTTGAGGAAACATTGGAGAAGATGGAAGGGGCTTGACCATATCTATGTGGGTGATTTTCAGGTGTGGTTCTTGGTGTATTTTACGTAGGTGACACACCGTTTCAGGAGCAACTTCATCACGTTGAATGATTTAAAACCCTTAAGAGTATACTGTTTCCAACTCAAGGCAGAACTGTTTTTGGCAAAAGAAAACATCTCTAGACCTGGGCATTTAAGCAACATATCTTGCTCCGAAACAACAGTGGATGGTAATGTATGCTTTCTTAAGTCCTTTCTGAGATGGGAACAGAACACTCCTAAAATAGTGCAATCAGGGATTCCTTATTAGGTGGAGGGTGGTGAGAGTGCGGAGACCCAGAGAGAAGGGGCTAGGACAGCACTTCACTGTAGACATAACAAGCTCGTGCTGAAGTCTCCAGTAGCAAGAGCTGCCAGACAGCTAACACTTGCTTTGTTTTAGGCTTGCCTTTACTAGCTATTAATTAAAGCATACAGGGCTGGGTGGAGGAGGGGCAGTATCCATCCAGTTTACTGGGACTCTATTTATTGCAGTGGTGGCTGAGAACTCTATTTATTGCAGTGGTGGCTGAGAAATTACCCGATGTTTGTATCGTATGTAGGATGGTCATCTTGTTCACTTTTATGTCACCTGTTTAGCTGCTACCAAGCTTCAACAAGTCATCCTGATCTCTATGGGAACCTTTTTGTTGCTGTCAGTGCTGGTGGGGGCCTGTCTCTTCCTGGTACTGAAATACAGAGGCCTGGTTAAATACTGGTTTCACTCTGCACCAAGCATCCCATCACAAATAGAAGAGGTATGTGTGTACACATTTAAAAGGGTGACATGTCAGCCTTTCATGCCCCCCTGGTAACGCCTAAGAGTAGAGCAGTGGACAAAGCCATGACACTGAGATTTGTGTTAAAAGCAGCACTTGGTTCTTTGTACACCCATGTTCATAGCAGCATTATTCACAACGGCCAAAAGGTAGAAACAACCCAAGTGTCCATCGACAGATGAATGTATAAATAAAATGTGGTGGGAGTTCCCTGGCAGTCCAGTGGTTACGACTCGGCGCTTTCACTGCTCTGGCCTCGGGTTCAATCCCTGGTCAGGGAACTACGATCCTGCAAGCCACAGGTGCAGCCAGAAAAACAAGAGAGAGATGTGGTGTATACATATGAATGGAATATTACTCAGCCTTAAAAAGGAAGGGAATTCTGAGACATGCTACAACATGGATGAACCTTGAGGACATTATGATAAGGGAAATAAATTAGTCACAAAAAGACAAATACTACATGATTCCACTTATATGAGGTGCTTAGAGTACTCACATTCACAGAACCAGAATGTAGAATAGTGGTTGCCAGGGTCCGGAGGGAGGGAGGAAATGGGCAGTGAGTGTTTAACGGGGACAGTTTCAGTTTTGCAAAATGAAAAATGTTCTAGGGAATTCCCTGGTGGTCCAGTGGTTAAGACTCCACACTCCCAATGCAGGGGGCCCGGGTTCAATCCCTGGTCAGGGAACTAGATCCCACATGCTGCAACTAAGACCCGGCACAGCCAAATAAATAAATTAATTAATTAAAAAGTTCTAGAGACAGATGGTGGTGATCATTGCCCAACAATGTGAATAGACTTTACACTACTGAGCTGTACACTTAAAAATGGTTAAGATGGTAAATTTTATGTTATGTGTATTTTACCACAATTAAAAAAAAATTGGGGGGCAACTTCCCTGGTGGTCCAGTGGCTAAGACTCGGCACTCCCAATGCAGGGGGTCAGGGTTAAATCCCCCGGGTTCAGGGACCTAGATCCCACATGCCGCCACGAAGATCCCACATGCGGCAACTAAGACCCGGCACAGCCAAATACATTAATTAATTAATTAGTTAAATAAAGTAAAAATTTTTTTTTTAATTTTTTTAATGGCACGAGGTTGGCCAAAAGGTGGCCTGGTCTGACCCGGACAGGAGATCGGCCGCAGTAGTTCCCTCTGGAGACAACACGAGAGTCCCGGGCTTTTGGAGCCTGGCTGGAGGGGACATGGACCAGTGGGGACAGCAGTCAAGAGCATGAGCTTTGGGTCAGACAGTGTGCAGGCAGGAGGATTCTAGAGTAAACACCCAGAGCCGTGAGTTCAAAGCCTTGCACGCCGAGTACACAGGGGATGTTACTAGTATTTTAAAGGATTTAAGAAAGAAAAGTGGAGTGGGTAGGTCTTATGGAAAGTCCTGTTTTCCTGCCCAGCTCCAGCGACCCCCTGAGGCTCTGCGAGGGAACCAGGCCCTCTGAGGAGACAGCCGGGACATTCTTGGGATCAGAAGCTAGCTGATACAAGCATATTTGGAACCACTTGCTTCTGGGGGTTCATCATTCTGCAGTAAGATCAGGGTCAAAGTACTGGAAACAGAACCTTATGTTGTTGTATCTAGTCTGTAAAGACAGAGTGGTGCTTCTAGAAAGAGCTATAGTCACTTGTTTCCCTTCATCTGTCATGAGGTGTTTAAAGTACACAGACGTTATGCGAAGCACATGTTAAATTCCCTACTGGAACCTCCATACAAATGCTGCAGGATTCCACTTCTATCAAGAATCTAAATAGAATAATAGTCAAACTCATCGAAGCAGAGAGTAGCACAGTGGTTACCAGGGGCCAGGCGGCAGGGGGAGCGGGGAGTTGCTTTCAAATGGTATAAAGTTTCAGTTATGCAAGATGAATAAGTTCTGGTTTCTGCTGTACAACATTGTGCCTGTAGGTAGTACTGTGTTGTGCACTTAAAACTGTGTGAAGAAGGTAGAACTCATGTTAGGTGTTCTTACCACAAAAAAAAAAAAAAAAAAAAAAAACCTTCCCTGGTTAATACTGTCACAACGTAACAGGTCTCAACTCAGAATTTTACTTGCATCAATAATTTCTGTCTCGGGACTTTCCTGGTGGTCCAGTGGTTAAGGCTCTGAGCTTCCACTGCAGAGGGCACAGGTTCAATCCCTGGACAGGGAACTAAGATCCCGCATTCCACGTGGCACAGGCAAAAAATTTAAAAAACAAACGAACAAATAACTCTGTCTCACAGAACTAGCAGCAGGACCCTAGTAAGTGAATTTAGTACTAGTTGTTCCTTTGGTGCTTGAATCTAAAACATAAAGTGTTTCGGTTCACTTTTCTGAGAAAGTGTGAAAAGTCTATATCAAAGGTCACTGAAGTTACATGAGAATAATGAATCAGGTTTCACTTATATTTTTGAGGTTTCACAAGTGCGCGTGATTCGTGGTTATTCGTCTTCTCATCAGCCAGCTCTAAGCTGACCGTATTTCAGTATCTTTCAGCATTTCCAAGAGCCGGGCAGTTGGTTCTTGGTAACTTGGTAATTGATGGCTAAGCCCAGAGCCAAGGCAGGAGGGCCAGGGCAAGTTAAGGCCTGTGGACCGGCACTTTGCCTTGAGGACCTGCGCTTTCTGGTTCGCCCAGGGCTGCGTAGCACAGATCCTCTGCACCCCGTGTGTTGTGTGAAGTAGAACCAACCAGTGGGTGGAGTGGCTGAGAAAAATGCTCGTGAACTTTCCCTCTTTGCCCCCATGGTAGTTGAACAAGAGGCTCCATTTCCTCCTTCCCTGAAAAGTTAGAATTCCAGAGACATTTTAGGATTGATAATCCACAAGCCCTCATCCAGTGCAGCAAGTCAGAACTTGCTTTTCCTGAGTTACGCTGCCCTTTCGTGCTTTCAGAGTATTCCCTGGGTTGGCCCTTGGATTCGTGTGAGTTATTGAGATGGGGGGTGAACAGGGGTCCGGTTTTAGAAGTTACTTCGTTGGTGGACAGAATTGGAAGTTACACCTGAATGAAATAGGATTATGCCAACTAAAACTAAAGTATGAAGTTCTGGTATTTGGAACTGCTAAACAAATTATGATAATGGTGTTCAACCTTTTCAAGTATTTAAAGGATCCAGCTCAGCCCATCTTAGACGCCTTGGACAAGGACAGCTCGCCAAAGGATGATGCCTGGGACTCTGTGTCCATCGTATCGTTTCCAGAGAATAAGCAAGAAGACATTCTCCAAAACACTTTGAACCAAAGCACGGATCCAAGCCACCAGCCTGTGGAAGGAGGACCCTGAGACAGTGAAGCTGCGGATGTGCCTGTCAGGACTTGATGGAGCCCACGACTCCTTATTCCTGTCATGAAAAGACCCGGGGGTGCCTGGGGAGAGGTCCTGGGTCCCGTGGGAGAGAAAAACTTACTTTTTTTAAACTAAGAATTTCCTAAATCCAACAAGTTTCTAGACCGATTCTACATACCAAAAAAATTAAGGTTTCTCTTAAACACTAAAAAGGCCCATAATTATTTGTTATCAAAATGGCTGTGGCACCCCTCTGATATTTCGTACATTGTGGGTGGGGCCAGGCGGTCAGGAGACAGGGTCCTCTCCTGGCTATGGCAAGGAGCTTGGGCCCCTTGGGCAGGTCACCTAAGCTGTCCCAGCCTCTCCCTGTAACAAGGGACACTGAGTGTCCTGGCTTAAAATGTGATTAATCCTGTAAATAGTTTCCTATTAATTTAAGGGTCATTTTTTTCTTTTCAAGCTAGAAATAAAAGACTGTACAGTTAACTTTTTAAAAGTCTGTGAAGTTTTTCCTCTTCACCTTTATTTTGGTCTATTTTCTGCAAAGTTTCAACTTTTAAAAATGACTATATCTAAATTTTTGTTTTCTTAAATAACACCCAGTAGAGCTACCCAGAGACCTCATGGTCACGCAGCAAGAAATTTTGACCTGTGTCACTTGATTCCTTGAAAAGTTAGGAAGGGGATTCTCAGAAGCTGCATCAGCCCTGCATTTGTACGTGATATGTCACATGTGTTGAGCAAGGCGTGTAAAGAGAATTAGGCAATGGGCAATAGTGATGGCCACTGGGCCTGCAAGTCTTCTGATGATGCAAGTACTGATGGGTTATTTTGTTCAGAGGATATTAATTAAAAGTCCATTTATATGGGGGCTTCCCTGGTGGTCCAGTGGTTAAGACTCCACGCTCCCAATGCAGGGGGGCCTGGGTTCGATCCCTGGTCAGGGAACTTCATCCCACATGCTGCAACTAAAAGATCCTGCGTGCCACAACTAAGACCCGGCACAGCCAAATAAATAAATAAATAAATAAAAGGAAATATATTCTAAAAAATAAAATCCATATATATGACTCTTAACGTTTAGGAGATGGATGCGTAGCTTCACTCCTCCCCTCCAACACACACACAAAGTGACATGTTGCCGTAAGGTTGCCTGAGAAAGAAGCCCCTACTGGCAGCCTAACCTTGACAGTGGGAAGAGGCGATGCTGACAGGAGGTACATGAAGCTTCCAGCACTGGTCGATGGAACCACCTTCTGTGTCTCTGTTGGGGCCCTGTGCCTCTGGTGAGGAATTGGCTCTTGGGCTGACTTTCTAACCAATCAATCATTGTGCACCCTTCCATCCAGGGTGACATGAGAGAAAAGGACACCCACCCACCCCAGGCGAGTCCCCTTGTGAGATGTCTATTGATTAGGTGCACCTTGAGTTGGGACAGGTTTGGAGAAAGAGTTAGTAGAGGGAAATGGTAAAGACCTCCCTCAAATCATTTAGGAAATGGAAGATAGAAGAGCTTCCTCTGTTGGGCCACACGAAGCAGCCCAGCGAGGAGAGGAGGACATGTATACAGCAGGAAGAGAACCGGTTAAGAGTTTGAACCCAGCAGAAATGGGGACAGATCAGCTCTGTCAGGAATAAGCTCTTCTGTGCCACCCTCCATAAAAGGAGGTGCCAGCTAGTCGGGGGCAAGCAGGCTGGCCGTGGGGACCAGATTCTGATAAGGCTGAACTGGGTTCGGGGTGGAATCAGTCCAGTGTCCTGGGGCAGACTGGGGTTCAGGCTCAGAAAGGCCCTTCTTAATTGCAGGCAGCAGCTTCAGTGAGTGACAGACTCAGAGCCCAAGCCCAGGGCCAGCACTATTTCCAGGTGCCACTCAAGGGCCAAACTCTACAAGGTTATTGCTTTATAGGGGAGGGGCTACAGGGGCCAAACTCTACAAGGTCATTGCTTTATAGGGGAGGGGCTACAGGGGCCAAACTCTACAAGGTTACTGCTTTATAGGGGAGGGGCTACACTGACACCCAACTGGGTTCACCAAGCGTCCAACCGTGCTTCTCCTCTCGGGCCCGCGCCATCCTTCCTCAGTAAGCATCCCCAGGGGGCATGGGGCTGGCCTGTTATCCAGCCCCAGGGAGAAAGGACAGGAATTATTTGAGTAAGTAAGATACTCCTTCTTAATAGTATTTTCCAAAAAGAAACACCTGGTTCTACTTTATCAAATAAATGACTAAGCAATGGGATTAATACTTATACTAACTTGGGACATTAATTTCTAGTCAAGCTAAGTACATAATCATGTTTGAGCTGGAAAAAGTCTATAAATTACCTATAACAGGGCAAACTGCCGCCCACATGCCAAATCCAGCCTGCTCCCTGGTTTTGTACAGGCTGTAAGCTAAAAATAGTTTTTATATCTTTAAATGGTTGCAAAAATCAAAAGAAGAATAATATTTCATCACACATGAAAAGTATATGAAATTTACATTTGAGTGTCCATAAGTAAACTTTTATTGGGACCCTGTGGCTGCTTTTGCACTGCAAGGCAGAATTGAGTAGTTGCAAGAGACTGTTTGCCTACAAAGCCTAAAATATTTACTACCTGAACGCTTACAGAAAGAGTTTGATGACCCCTGATCTGTACAATGCAGTGTTCATTGTATAGGAGAAAACAGACTCACTTCCATTATTTAGGTTTATACAGTTACAGAAGGTCCCTACAAGACCCCACTTGATACCGAGACTGTTTAATTCAAGGTTCATATATTATACGGGAGGAGGGGTATTTGATTCTTGCGTGTATTCTATAAAGCACATTATGGACTATGTACCCTGGATACAATTTAGGAGTATGAAGATCAATGGAGGAAAGTAGGCCCTACATCAATAATAGGTCACCCAGAGATGATGGGTGAGTTGGATCAAGGACGCTGCCATTCCATAATGTACCGTTATGTGAATTAGATAAGACACCCATCTTTCAAGACACTTTGATTTGTGCCACGAATTTTCTTTTTAAGTGAACATGCCATCTCCTGCGCCTCAGTGTGAATAGCGCCCCCTGGGGGTTCTGCAGCGCTCAGCTTGCAGATTGCAGACAACTTCAGCGCTCTGGGACAGGAAGCTGCTGGGTGAAGCCCTCTTGTTCTGGATGGTGCCAAGGCCAGCAGGGCGAGGAGCTGAGGGACATGGCGGTGGAGAGGGGAGGCCCCCAGGGGGGAGTTGGAGGAGGGATAGGGTCAGAGAAGGGAGACTGTCTCCATATCTGTAGGTCACTGGCTGGTGTACTGTAACTGGAGAAACTGCTGCTGCCCTCTCACCAGAAACTACCAGCGTGGAGAACGGCACAGGTCCTAGCCCGTGATTGGGGCATCTGCCTTTGTGACTTTTATTTCATTTACCATCACTTATCTCTGTCCATAGTCACAAGTTATGCTGCTTTCAACTACTGGGAAACAACTGTGTATCCCTAAGGTGCCCCAGGGCCCTCCAAAATAACTTTGCTTTATGCCAGAAAGACTGTATTTTAGGCGAGAACATCCTAAACCATCCCAACTGTTTGGTGAGAGTTCGAATCCACACAGGCATCTCCCCGTGGAGCAGTCAGACCTCCCACTCCTCAGTGCTCACAGGCTCTCCTAAGAAGCAACAGCTCTCTGATGGGGATACAGTAAAAGTGACCTCTTCCTCCTTGCTTCCAGCTTGTGGTGAGGGAAGATGGCCAGCTGCCTCGGGAGGGCACAGAAGCTGGTCAGAGTGGATACTTGGAGCAGCACTTGGCTCCGGGGAGGGATCTGGTCAGTGCCATTTGCCGACACTCTAGGAAGACTGAGATGCCACCTAAAATTTCAAACCGATAATGAAATACAGGCAGGAGTGGCTTCTCCAGGCCCCCCATTTATTAAAAAAAGGGGGGAGGCAGACCCCCCCCAGGGTTTCTTTACGTACATACCCCTGGTTAAAACGTAATCGCTTGCAAAAGACATTAACTACTTTTCCCTTGTAATTAAATAGTGCTGTGAATAACAATTTATAATAAATATGAATTGGACTTGTTTCACTTTTGCATTCAAATGAATAGAACTATTTGATATTGTCCCTGTAGATAATAAGTGTACTTTTTGTAGTTGAGAGAATGAGAGAAGGCCTAAGCCCTCCAAGAGCTGATGAGTCCACATAGGACTCTGAGGCCCTTGCCAATGGGCAAGTAAAGGGCCTGGCATAAAATTCAATTAACCAATTAAACCGATATGCTTCTTTACTAGCTCCTTTCTGAAGTGTTGCTGTGAACCTTAGTATGACTGTGTGTAACTCCAGCTACCCCAAACACTTCTCAAGTGGCCAGCCCCATGCTACAACTAAAAGATGAACACAGCACCAATAGTTAGGGCCATGTGTACGTTTGTATAGGTTGTGCACTGCACAACCCCAGGGGTGCCATTTACATACACAGAATACAAATGTATTTGGTTCCTTTGAGATTTAGAATTTCCTCATGAAAAACTGTCAAAATTAATGGTAAGGGGGCTTCCCTGGTGGCGCGGTGGTTGACAGTCCGCCTGCCGATGCAGGAGACACGGGTTCTGCCCCGGTCCGGGAAGATGCCACATGCCGCGGAGTGGCTGGGCCCGTGAGCCATGGCCGCTGAGCCTGCGCGTCCGGAGCCTGTGCTCCGCAACGGGAGAGGCCACGGCAGTGAGAGGCCCGCGTACCGCCAAAAAAAAAAAGTTAATGGTAAGGTTTCCATGCTAACTTGCAAAATCAGTTTTAAAACTTATTACACACCAAAAAGCCACTAGTAGACTTTAGATGGTAACATGAATTTCTTTTTACTGTTTTCCAGCGATTTTCTAGAGAATATTCCTTTTCATAATGAAATAATGGGAATTCCCTGGCGGTCCAGTGGTTAGGACTCTGGGCCTCCCCTGCAGGGGGCACGGGTTCGATTGCTGGTCGGGGAACTAAGATCCCGCGAGCCATGCAGAGCGGCCAAAATAAATAAATAAAATAAAATTTGATGAAATAATGTCACAAATTTTGTATAAAATGAAAGCTCAGTGCTCTGGTCCAAGAGATACTGGGATGGAAGAGACTGAAAACAGGCAGATTTCAGGATAAGGTTATATACTCCCCCTCCCCCCACATCTGGGTTTTTCTTCAACCAGACAAGAAGCATTTATATATGTAAAAATTATAATTTGTTACACACAAATTGTATATCTCCTCTGTCATATCACAGGGCCACTTTAGTTCAAGTCTACATACTGCTGTTAGTAAAAATTACAACGAACATGTTCTGTTTGACTTATTAATCAGTCTCTCTCCACACAAGGTACTTTAATAATTATAAAGGAGAAAAATAGCTACTTTACAGTGGAGATACCTGGAGGACACCACCTTGGGCATCAAGGCAGGCAAAGTTAAAATCACCAGTACTGGGACAGATGTGTGCTTGCTTTGATGTCCTGAAAACATAAGCTCTGTGTTATTCCTGCCCAAACTGTATAACCAGAATCTACTCCTGATGGGACATCAGACAAACCAAAATTGAGGGGCATTCTACACAACAGCTGGTCTGCATTCTTCAAAAATACCTAGTCATGGGCTTCCCTGGTGGCACAGTGGCTAAGAATCCACCTGCCAATGCAGGGGACACAGGTTCGAGCCCTGGTCCAGGAAGATCCCACATGCCACAGAGCAACTAAGCCCGTGTGCCACAACTACTGAGCCTGTACTCTAGAGCTCGCAAACCACAACTACTGAGTCCACATGCCACAACTACTGAAGCCCGTGCGCCTAGAGCCCGTGCTCCGCAACAAGAGAAGCCACAACAATGAGAAGCCCACACACTGCAATGAAGAGTAGCCCCTGCTCGCCGCAACTAGAGAAAGTCCACAGCAATGACGACCCAACACAGCCAAAAATAACAACAAACAAATAAATAAATGTATTTAAAAAAAAAAAAAAGAAAACCTAGTCATGAATGACAAAGGTTGAAGTTGTCCAAAGTTAAGAGCCACTAAAGGGCCATGACAACTAAATGCAATGTGTGATCACGGACTGGATTCTGGAACTGAAAATAACTTATTTTTCTTTACTATAAATCATACTAGTGGGGCACTTGGCAAAATTTGAATGAAGTGCTTAGTGCTGTATCAACGTTAACTTCCTGATTTTGGTATTGTACAGCAGTTGTGATTTGGGGAAATATACACGGAACTATTCAAGGGTAAAGAGCCATCCTGTCTGCAGCATATTGTCAAAGGTCTCAGAAAAAAAATAGACTAAAGCAAGTGCGGTAAAATGTCAACCTTTGGGGAATCTAAAGTTTATACAGGAATTCTCTGAGTTTTTTTTTGTAACTTTCCTGTAAGTCTGAAGTTATTTCAAAATAAAGTTATTCAATCTCTACGTTGATAACTTTCATAACAGGAAGTAAATACACTTAGCCTCATATTGAATCCCTTTTTGTCACCTGGACAAGGTGCTCCTAAATCAAAGATCTGGTGATCTCTGCACTGACATTATCCATGGGGCTCTAGAAGGTTTGCCCTGCCACACTGACATGTAGAAATTTAAAATATCCTATTTGCTGCAGCTTAAAGAATTGAAGAGGCATATACTATCATCTAAAAACCCTACGTAGCAGTTTGAATCGTGGCGCGACGAAGCCGTAGGCGGCAGGTTCTCGCTGGGTGTCTGACTAGTACTTTCTCTGCCTTGCTTGTTTGAGCTTCAGCAGAATTCGAAATGGCTGGCGGCAAGGCTGGGAAGGACTCCGGAAAGGCCAAGACAAAGGCGGTTTCCCGCTCGCAGAGAGGAAATACGGTGGGCCGTATTCATGGTCACCTGAAATCTAGGGCGACCAGCCATGGACGTGTGAGCGCGACTGCCGCTGTGTACAGCGCAGCCATTCTGGAGTACCTTACCGTGGAGGTACTTGAATTGGCAGGAAATGCATCAAAAGACCAGAAGGTAAAGCGTGTTACCCCTCGTCGCTTGCAACTTGCTATTCGTGGAGATGAAGACTTGGACTCTCTCATCAAGACTACGATTGCTGGTGGTGGTGTCATTCCACACATCCACAAATCTCTGGGAAGAAAGGACAACGGAAGACTGTCTAAAGGATGCCTGGATTCCTTATTATCTCAGGACTCCACATACTCTAACAGCTGTCCAGTGCTGGTGATTCCAGTGGACTGTATCTCTGTGAAAAACACAATTTTGCCTTTTTGTAATTCTGTTTGAGCAAGTTGGAAGTTTAATTAGTTTTCCAATCAACCAAATTTCTGCATTCTAGTCTTAACCATATTTAAGTGTTACTGTGGCTTCAAAGAAGCTATTGATTCTGAAGTAGTGGGTTTTGATTGAGATGACTGTTTTGAAAAAACTGTTTGGATTTTAATTGTGATGTAGAAGTTACAGTAACAAACATTGGGTTTTGTACTGACATTATTTCCACTCCGGTGGATAAGCTCAATAAAGGTCATATCCCCCCCCAAAATAAAATAAAACAAAATAAATGTTTAAAAATTAAAAAATTAAAACCCTATGTAAAATGACTTAAGCTGTGTTAAATCTGCTACCAAAAAACAAAAAAAAAAGTACTGGCAGGTTCAAAACAAAAACCAACCGACTCCAGATTCTTTTTAAGGTGGCATGCCACCTTGTGACAAAAGGCCAAAAAGCCATCAAATGAGGAAGGAAAAACCACTGCAGGCAAAGCCACCAGGGAAAGAAGGACCCAGCTTTATTGATCACTTACTGTTTCCAGGCACCACGAGGCATTCCCTCATGTTAATTCTCAAACCACACTTACAGAGAGACAAACAGCCTCGGGGGTCACATAGCTAATAAATAGCAGTGGCAGAATTAGGGAAAAGCAAATCAACGTAAATTTATAGTCCCCCAATTATCCCAGCTCCAACACCAGAAATCTCCAGTAACAATGCAACTGGAAATACTCTTCCTCCTCTCTCCATCCTCATCTTTTCTATTCTGCATGTCAGGCTGGCCACTGGCTTTTCCCAAGATCACAACATCCACACCTAAGTTTCCCTCTCCTTTTAATTCCCTGCATTCTGTCTATTCTTCTAAAGTCACCAGAGCAGCAGTTTCCCCAAATTTCATTTCTCAACATGTTCCAGGAGATAAATTTCCAGGACTCAAGGATGGAAAACACCATAGAATTGACACTTCCTTCCTGAAAACATACAAGACATAGTGTATAAAAAGCTCTAAGAAAAAAACTTTACAGGAAAAAAAATGTTTTAACCTAGTCCAGCCAAGGGTCTCCCAAGGTTCTCTGACCAGTGCACACTTTTTCCTAAAGCAACACCAAGGTTCTAGGGCTGCTCAGGAAATGCTGACTGTGAGAAGAGCAGGACTTCGCCCTCAGGAAGAAAGGGCCTGAGCTGTGATTCCGATCCATGGGCAAGTCACTTCACCTCTCCAGATAAAAGTTCCTACATCCAATTGTGAGGATGGAATGAGACCATACACAGCACATAGAAAGTTCTCGATACAAGTTAGCAATCAGCATTGAGCAGAAAAATGACATGACGAAATAGGGCCCTCCAGTGGGAAGATTTAGCTGACGGCAGAGTATTAAATGAGGAAAGAAATGATGGACCATGATAGGAATGATGATGAAAAAATGCTATGCTAAAGGAAGATCAGGTCAATCAGAGTTCTTTATAAACTGCGGTCAAACTTCATTATTTGCAAGTTCACTTACTCGATAAAACATTTATTTGTAACTCCCAAGTCAATACTCGTGGCACGCCCTGGTCATTTTCGGATATGCTTTGAGTGGTAATTGAGGTCGCCTGGCCCACAGATCCCCAGCTGAGGTGGAACGAGATGAAGCTCTGCCTTCTTGTTTCAGCTCTCATGCTGTAATGTGTCCTTTCCACAGCCTATTTTGTGCCACCTTTTTCACATTTTTATGTCTTGTTACTGATTTCACTGTGTAAAATGACCCCCAAGACTGGAATGCGCCTTACGGAAAAAATGCATGAGTTAGAAGCTTCCTTGGGGCATATGTTATAGTGCTGCTTTGAGCTCAAGCTTATGAATCAACTATATTAAACAAGGTTTGTTTTTTTCTTTTTACTAGTTATCCAATACACAGTTATATTCAAGTGTCTCCAATTGTTCCAATAATATCCTTTGCAGTTTGGGGGAGTTTCTTGTTTTGGTTTTTTTTTTAATACATCTTTATTGGAGTATAATTGCTTCACAATACCAAGTTAGCTTCTGTTGCACAACAAAGCGAATCAGCCATATGCATACACATGTCCCCATATCCCCTGCCTCTCGAGCCTCCCTCCCACCCTCCCTATCCCACCCTTCTAGGTCATCGCAAAGCACAGACCAGATCTCCCTGTGCTATGCTGCTGCTTCCCACAAGCCAACTATTTTACATTCAGTAGTGTGTATGTCGATGCTACTCTCACTTCACCCCAGCCTCGCCCTCCCACCCCATATCATCAAGTCCATTCTCTATGTCTACCTCTTTATTCCTGCCCTGCAACTAGGTTCAGCAGTACCATTTTTTTTTAAGATTCCATATGTATGCGTTAGCATACGGTATTTGTTTTTCTCTTTCTGACTTACTTTACTCTGTATGACAGACTCTAGGTCATCCACCTCACTACAAATAACTCAATTTTGTTGCTTTTTATGGCTGAGTAATATTCCATTGTATACATGTGCCACATCTTCTTTATCCATTCATCTGTCGATGGACATTTAGGTTGGTTCCATGACCTGGCTATTGTAAATAGTGCTGCAATGAACATTGTGGTGCATGTCTCTTTTTGAATTATGGTTTTCTAAGGGTATATGCCAGGTAGTGGGATTGCTGGGCCATATGGTAATTCTATTTTTATATTTCTATTTTATGAAATTTCTCTCATCAGTGTTTTATAGTTTTCTGAGTACAAGTCTTTTGCCTCCTTAGGCAGGTTTATTCCTAGGTATTTTATTCTTTTTGTTCCAATGGTAAATGGGAGTGTTTCTTTCATTTCTATTTCTGATTTTTTGTTGTTGGTGTATAGGAATGCCAGAGATTTCTGTGCATTGATCTTGTATCCTGCAACCTTACCAAATTCATTGATTAGTTCTAGTAGTTTTCTGGTGGCACCTTTAGGATTTTCTATGTATATTATCATGTCATTGGCAAATAATGAGTTTTACTACTTCTCTTCCAATTTGTATTCCTTTTACTTCTGTTTCTTCTCTGATTGCCACGGCTAGGACTTCCAAAACTATGTTGAATAAGAGTAGCGAGAGTGGACATCCTTGTCTTGCTCCTGATCTTAGAGGAAATGCTTTCAGTTTTTCGCCATTGAGTATGATGCTTGCTGTGGGTTTGTCATATATGGCCTTTATTATGTTGAGGGAGGTTCCCTCTATGCCCATTTTCTGGAGAGTTTTTATCATAAATGGGTGTTGGGTTTGTCAAAAGCTTTTTCTGCATCTACTGAGATGATCATATGGTTTTTATTCCTTAATTTGTTACTGTGGTGTATCACATTGATTGAGTATACTTAAGAATCCTTGCATCCCGGGGATAAATCCCACTAGATCATGGTGTATGATCCTTTTAATGTGCTGTTGGATTCTGCTTGCTAGTTCAGGATTTTGTTCAGGATTTTTGCATCTATGTTCAGCAGTGGTATTGGTCTATAATTTTCTTTTTTTGTGGTATCTTTTTCTGGTTTTGGTATCAGGGTGATGGTGGCTTCGTAGAATGAATTTGGGAGTGTTTCTCCCTCTGCAATTTTTTGGAGGAGTTTGAGAAGGATTGGTGTTAGCTCTTCTCTAAATGTTTGATAGAATTCGCCTGTGAAACCATCTGGTCCTGGACTTTTGTTTGTTGGAAGATTTTTAATTATGGTTTCAATTTCATTACTTGTGATAGGCTTGTTTATATTTTCTAATTCTTCCTGGTTCAGTCTTGGAACATTGTACCTTTCCAAGAATTTGTCCATTTCTTTGTGGCTGTCCATTTTATTGGCATATAGTTGTTTGTAGTAGTCTCTTATAATCCATTGTATTTCTGCAATGTCAGTTGTGATTTCTCCTTTTTCATTTCTAATTTTATTGATTTGCATCCTCTCTCTTTTTTTCTTGATGAGTCTGGCTAAGGGTTTATCAATTTTGCTTATCTTCTCAAAGAACCAGCTTTTAGTTTTATTAATCTTTGCTGTTTTCTTCATTTCTATTTCATTTATTTCTGCTCTGATCTTTATGATTTCTTTCCCTCTAATGACTTTGGGTTTTCTTTGTTCTTCTTTCTCTAGTTGTTTTAAGTGCAGAGTTAGATTGTTTGAGATTTTTCTTGTTTCTTGAGGTGAGATTGAATTGCTATAAACTTCCCTCTTAGAACTGCTTTTGCTGCTTCCCATAGGTTTTGGGTCATCGTGTTTTCATTGTCATTTGTTTCTATGTATTTTTTAATTTCTTCTTTGATTTCTTCAGTGATCTCTTGGTTATTCAGTAGTGCACTGTTTAGCCTCCATGTATTGTTTTTTACAGTTTTTTTCCTGTAATTGATTTCCAGTCACATAGCGTTGTGGTCAGAAAAGATGCTTAATACAATTACAATTTTCTTAAATTTTCTGAGGCTTGATTTGTGACCCAGGATATGATCTATCCTGGAGAATGTTCCGTGTGCACTTGAGAAGAAAGTGTATTCTGCCACTTTTCGGTGGAATATTCTACAAATACCAATTAGATCTGGTCTATTGTGTCATTTAAAGCTTGTGTTTCCTTATTTATTTTCTGTTTGGATGATCTATTTGGTGTAAGTGGTTTCATGGCTGTTAGCACTTGCCTTACGTATTGAGGTGCTCCTATGTTGGGTGCATAAACATTTATAATTGTTATATCTTCTTCTTGGATTGATCCTTTGATCATTATGTAGTGTCCCTCCTTATCTCTTGTAACAGTCTTTATTTTAAAGTCTATTTTATCTGATACAAGTATTGCTACTCCAACTTTCTTTTTATTTCCATTTGCATGGAATATCTTTTTCTGTCCCTTCACTTTCAGTCTATATGTGTCCCTAGGTTTGAAGTGGGTCTCTTGTAGACAGCATATATATGGGTCTTGTTTTTGTATCCATTCAGCCAGTCTGTCTTTTGGTTGGGGCATTTAATCCACTTACATTCAAAGTTATTATCAATATGTATGTTCCTATTACTATTTTCTTAATTGTTTTGCGTTTGTTTTTGTGGGTCTTTTTCTTCTCTTGTGTTTCCCGCTTAGAGAAATTTCTTTAGCATTTGTTGTAAAGTTGTTTGGTGGTGCTGAATTCTCTTAGCTTTTCTTTGAAAAGCTTTTGACTTCTCTGTTGAATCTGAATGAGATCCTTGCTGGGTAGAGTAATCTTGGTTGTAGGTTTTTCTCTTTCATCACTTTAAATATATCCTGCCACTCCCTTCTGGCCTGCAGATTTTCCACTGAAAAATCAGCTGATAACCTTATGGGGATTCCTTTGTGTATTATTTTTTTTTTTCCCTTGCTGCTTTTAATATATTTTTTTGAATTTAATTTTTGTTAGTTTGATTAACATGTGTCTTGGTGTGTTTTTCCTGGGGTTTATCCTGTATGGGACTCTCTGTGCTTCCTGGACTTGGGTATTTCCTTACCCATATTAGGGAAGTTTTCCACTATAATCTCTTCAAATATTTTCTCAGACCCTTTCTTTTTCTCTTCTTCTTCTGGGACCCCTATAATTCGAATGTTGGTGCATTTAGTGTTGTCCCAGAGGTCTCTGAGATTGTCTTCAATTCTTTTCATTCTTTTCTCTTTATTTTTCTCCTCAGCAGTTACTTCCACCACTTTGTCTTCCGGCTCACTTATTCTTTCTGCCTCCGTTATTCTGTTATTGATTCCTTCTAGTGTATTTTTCATTTCAGTTATTGTGTTGTTCACCTCTGTTTGTTTGTTCTTTAGTTCTTCTAGATCTTTGTTAAACATTTCTTTTATTTTCTCAATCCACACTTCCATTCTATTTCCAAGATTCTGGATCATCTTTACTATCATTACTCTGAAATCTTTTTCAGGTAGATTGACTATTTCCTCTTCATTTATTTGGTCTTGCAGGTTTTTACCTTGCTCCTTCATCTGTGACACTTTTGCCATCTCAATTTATTTATTTATTTTTTTAAAGATGTTGGGGGTAGGAGTTTATTAATTTTTTTGCTGCGTTGGGTCCCCGTTTCTGTGCGAGGGCTTTCTCTAGTTGTGGCAAGCGGGCACCACTCTTCATCGCGGTGCACGGGCCTCTCACTATCACAGCCTCTCTTGTTGAGAAGCACGGGCTCCAGACGCGCAGGCTCAGTAGTTGTGGCTCACGGGCCTAGTTGCTCCATGGCACGTGGGATCTTCCCAGACCAGGGCTCGAACCGTGTCCCCGTGCATTAGCAGGCAGATTCTCAACCACTGCACCACCAGGGAAGCCCTCAATTTTTTTTTTAATGTGTGGGATTGTGTTCCTGTCTTACTGGTTGTTTGGCCTGAGGCTTCCAACACTGGGGATTGTAGGCTATTGGGTAGAGCTGGGTCTTGGTGCTGAGATGAGGAACTCCATGAGACCTCACTCCAATGAATATTCCCTCGGGACTGAGGTTCTCTGTTAGTCCAGTGGTTTGGACTCGGAGCTCCCACTGCAGGAACTTAGGCCTGACCCTGGGCTCGTGAACCAACATCCTGCAAGCCACCTGGGGCAGCAAAAAAAAAAATGAAGTAAAAAATAAAATAGACTAGGAAACTAACAGATATTTTAGGAAGAATATAAAAATAAAAATATAGACGAATCAACAACCGGAAGGTATATCAGTACTACAATAGTAAAAAAGAGGAGGAGGGAAAAGAAAAAAAAAAACAAACAAAATGGGGTAAAGGCCTTGGCTGTGGAGGGCAGGGTGTAAGCAAGGGTGAGGTTTCGGCGGTGGCAGGGCCAATGCTCAGGACCCACAGGGCTGGAAAAGGCCCTGGGGGCTGGGGGTGGGGTGGGGCTTAGGCTCAAGGAACAGAAGGGGCCCAGGCGTGCCCCCCACCCCTGGTCTCAGATGACGGGAGACCTCACCTGGGAGCCCAGCAAGCTTTCTGAGCCCGAGTGGGCAGGGCAATCGCCCTCTGCTCCTCTCCTGCTCCTCCTGGAGCGCCCCTCCTCCCGCCTCTCCTTAACTCCCCTCAGCCTCCTTCCTATGCCCCCAGGACCAATGTGGCCAGGGGGAGCGGCGGTGGGGGGGGGCTTGGAGGGCAGGGGACCAGCCTGGGAGCTCATCAGGCTCCCCGGACCTGAGTGGGTGGGGAAAACACCCTCCGCTCCTCTCCTGGTCCTCCTGGAGGGCCCCTCCCACCTGCCTCTCCTGATCTCCCCAGCCTCCTTCCTATGCTCCCAGGACCAATGTGGCAGGGGAGTGGAGGGGGCCTTGGAGGGCAGGGGACTGGCCTGGGAGCTCAGCGGGCTCCCAGGGCCTGAGTGGGTGGGGCAAATGCCCTCCACTCCTCCCAGAGGGTCCCTCCTGCCTACCTCTCCTGAACTCCCCGGCCTCAGGGGCGTGGATGCTGTCTGGCCTCCACTTCTCCTCCCCGTTCTGCCCCCACCACGTCCCTATCGGTTCACTTGGGGGTTCCTCCCATCTCCTTGGGCATCAGGGTCCCCCATCAGCGGCCGGCAGGCACCCTAGTTGTGGGGAGACGCTAATTCGGCATCTTCCCACACTGCCATCTTGACTCTGCCCCAGGAGACCTTTATATTAAGGGAATCACATGTATCTTTAAATGGTTACAAAGGACCCTATTCTAACTCACAATGTCTGATAGGAGTGGATACTAACATTATCTTTTTTTTTTTAATGAGGAAACAAACAGGGAAATTAAGTGATTTGCTCACAATTAAAACAAATTCATGACAGAGTCAAAAACAGAAAAAACTGCCACTAGGCCTTCTGGATGGCCTTCATTAGCCTTCACATTAGCATTTCACAAATCTGAGTATAATATAGTTCTCCTGGAAATTTCCTGCTGGTCCAGTGGTTAGGACTCTGTGCTTTCACTGCCAAGGACCCAGGTTCGATCCTTGGTCAGGGAGCTAGGATCCCACAAGCCGCATGGCATGCTCCACCGCCCCCCCCCCAAAAATATATATATATATATATTTCTCTTTATTTTATAAAAGGAAACTGCTTCTTTGACCAGGTCCACTTGAGTAACTGCAAAATGAACAGCCAACCCACTTTTATAGTTCATTTTCTCCAACAGATTTAACAATACTAGAATGTGTGAGAAGTAATATTTATTGCAAGAGGTTAGAAGGGAGTAGAAACAAGTAATCAGTCTTAAAATTTGTTGGAAGCAAGACACAGGTTTTTTTTGAGGAAAAAACAACAAAGAAAGAAGTAATTAAACAAGATGGTATCTAGACAAAGGCACAGCATTCCACAACTGCTTCATGCTCTGTGCACAGTAAATCCTCAGAGAGGAGAGACATTAAGCAAAATAAGGCTTATATTAGAAGCTGCATATAATACCACTGATATTATTCTGTCTTACAACAAAAGGCTCTAGAAAAATCCCTCTGGAGGAAAAAAGTACAACACAAAACCTGTATAACAAAGGAAAGCAAAAGTAGAAATAAAGACCCAACTATCCCTCTGAAATCTCTCACGGGAATACACTCAGTGCAAATACAGTATTTCAAACTCAGCAAAAGAAGTTTTTGACTGGAGTAAGAACTTGCAGGTTAAAGATGTATTCTGCAGGAAGAGTTCACCTAAAGCTTGAGAGCTAGAGCAAAAAGACACTTGCAGTCAGTAACTGAGTGGATGAAATGCCTAATTTTTCACTACGTCATAATAATCCTCTTTGGGAAGAAGTGCTTTATCTTGAAACTAATTGTTCCACTTTTTGTTATATGGTTCATGCTTTTAAGCTGCAGTTGTCTCAAACTTGCTTGATATAGAATTTTGTAGTGTCAGATAATAGTAGGCTGTCAAAAGAGAACCATTTAAGCTGCTTTTGTAAGAAGCACGTTGCTGAGCTGCCTTACAGTCGTTTTACATCAACCATATAAAACTGAGCTTATCTGATCATGTATTAACCCTTCTCAAATAAAGTCATATGAGAGGAATTGTTTTTAAAAGAGGCTTTCAAACTAGTCCTTCAGACATTTTTAAAAATCTTCATATAAAAGTCCACTTTATACATAAGAACAAACATTTTTCCTTTAAAAAAAAATCTCATTTTTAAGCCAAAATAAATTACAACTTGCTGAAATACCTTTTTTAATGGCTCAGCGCTTATTTCAGGTATATGGAGCTGTATTTTTTGCACATTTTGAAAATTAGAGATACTGAGACAAAGTAGTTAACTCTATAATTAGGTGATGATACAACCCTGGCTCAGGGAACAGATTAAGCTTTAAGTCTTCAAGAATAAAAAAACCAACACAGATCATCTCATCTATATAGTCTTATACTATGTACATATTAACAATCTATTCAATGAAAAAAAAAGGACAGAAATTTCATAAAACTATTTCAAAACTCAGAGCATAAAAGTGTAAAGAAACAAAACATTTAATGTACAATCTATTCCATTTGGCAATGTGTAAATTATATTGAGAGATAAAAACTTATCTACAAATAGAATATAACAAAAGGAAAATGTGATTTGAGAAGTGATCTCAGGTCCATAGCTCTTCAGTTCTTCCAAATTTATAGATCAGAGTGCTAGAAAGATATTAAAATAAATCATGAGGTAAAATCACATAGAAACGCAAAAGAGAATTTATTTTCTAAATATGCTTTGATGGGTACCTCACTGATCCCTTTGTATCAATTTCTAAAATTACAGATTGTGGTGGTGTTGGTCTGAATTTGCTTGTTTTATAAAGCAGTTTGTTGACCTTGATGGTTGAGCTTAATTGAATATCTTTTCTTAAAGCCTGAAGTTACTAGATAGGTCACTTGTAAGGAAAGGGGGCATTTCTCATAGTAGCCGGCATGAGGGCCACTCACATCTCTACGATCCTACAATGTCTGAGCTACAAACACTGAAGCATCCTAACAGACCATGTTGAAATTCTTCGTTCATTTAACAAATAATTACTGTACAGAGTACTGGCTGGGCACCAGGCACCTAGCTAAGCACTGGGAATGTGACTGTGAGTCAAAACAAGACAAATGTGCTCACTAATGGGAGACAATCAAATTCCAACTCAATGACACACATGGTACCAAGAGAGGGAAATACAAGGATCTGATCTAGTTAGAGGTCAAGAAGGTTTTCCTGAGGAAGTAGTGACTGAACTGAGATCTAAAAGAAGAGTGGGAATTATCTCAGCAAGGTATAAGGGAAGGAGCGGGGCAGAGATGGGACACT
Source organism: Globicephala melas (assembly GCF_963455315.2). NCBI lineage: Eukaryota > Metazoa > Chordata > Mammalia > Artiodactyla > Delphinidae > Globicephala > Globicephala melas. Next base: position 11,582,881 of record NC_083317.1, on the reverse strand, counting down.
CTGGCAACGTGAGTTTGAGCTGTGGGTATGCTGGAGGTGGTAGGTTTGAAATGTCAGCCACCCAAGAGGGGATAAGTAAGAATCTGGATATGTGGTTTAGACATGGAGATAGACAGCTGTGACTCACTGGCATATAGGCAATAACTGAAGTCCCAAGCAAAAAGGACCTCACCTAGAGCAAGAACGAGTTGAGAAGAGGCTTAGAACAGAACCTTAAGAAACTTCAAAAGTTAGCGGCCAGAGGGTGGAGGATCAGCCTGCAAAGGAAACAGAGGAAGAGTGGCCGGAGAAGTAGGAGTGCACTCTGGTGCTTAGAAAAGGCCTGGCACACAGGAAGCACACAGCTGGCTGGATAACTTGCCAGCCTCTGGGCATAGCGCATCGCTGATGCAGTGGTCATTGCCCATGTGAGCACAGGCCTTTAAACATACAAGGTTTCTGTTCATCCAACTGTCATTTATATAGACTCTTCTACCACTACAAATGGCTGAATCTGAATTTAAACTTGATCTCTCAACAGTGCCTAAGGTATCTTCATGAAAATTCACTGTATTCCCAGAAGGCTGTCAGTCACATGCCAAGAAATACAATCACAAGGCAGCAGAAACTGTCGAACATCTTTAAAAACCAAGAGTGTCCAAGGCCACAGTGCAATAAGAGGGAACCCAGGCAGGCCACAGTGGTCTCCCGGAGTTGAGGAAACAGAGTTGAGAGTTCAGGGAGGCCAAGCGGCTGGAGTGTGCAAGGCGGGATACAGAGAACTAGAGAGGGGGAGCCCAGCAGATCGGTAGGGGGTTCCCTTTGAGGCTTCTGCCAAGTGCTGACAGCAGATGCATGTGAGGAAACTACCCAAGAAAAGGGCAGGAATCACTGGAAAGAACAATTCCCAAAGCTCCCACAGGGCTGGGAAGACTTCAGAATCTCATAGCAGAGTGGAAAACCTCAGACTACGTGGAGAATCAGGAAGAATACTCAAAAGTGTACTGCCTTAGTAAGGGGGACATATTAATTCCAGACTAAAGCTGCTTTGGTCCTGCCTAACGAAGCTTAAAAGCAAAACTTGAAAGGATTGAACTGTTTCCAAGTGACTGAGCTGCATCCAGAACAAAGCTCAAAAGCATTTAAAGGAATACCACAAAGTCCAGCCCCCAATCAGCTTCATGCAAAGAAGCAAACAGGGGAAAAGAGATCCAGAATGAAAAAAATAAGTAGAAATAATCAATAGGAACAGACTAAGAATTGACACAATTAGACAAGGACACTGAAATAGTTATAAACATACTTCATATGTTCAAGAAGGCAGAGGAAAGCGTAAGTATGTTAGGGAGATACATGGAAATTGTTTTAAAAAAAATCAAGCTAATAGAGATGAAAAATACAATGTCTAAGATGAAAAACATACTGGATGGGAGTCATAGCAGATTAGACATGACAGAGGTAGAGATTAGTGAACTTAAAGATTTAACTATCCCAGATGAAATACAGAGAGAAAACAAGAAAAGAGAATACTTGATGGAGTGATGGGGTAAGAGTAGGGGTGGAGAGGTAGGGCAAAAAAAAACATGAAAAGAACTAAGCACCAGTGAGCTGTGGGATGACTTCCCACAGCCTAATATACATGTAATTGGAAGCCAGAAGGGCAGGGTGGACAGAAAAAAATATCTGAAGAAATAATGTCCGAAAAGATTCCCAATTTGATGAAAACTATAAATCCGCAGATCCAAGCAACTCAATGAACCCCAAACAGAAGAAATATGAAGAAAACGACACCACAGCACACCATAATCAAACTGCTTAAAATCAATGACAAAAACAAATTTCTTCAAGGCTTAGATCTTAATGCTTTTGTGAGAGGGGTATGGGGTAAGGGATATAATTTTATAAATGACGCCTAAAATACCTATCTTTACACTAAAAGACATTTCATTCTGGAAAGCAAAGGCTACAGGGCCTCATTTTGGAAGCTTTTTAGAAGATTGCCCCTAAAAAATACTTTTGATATTCTTTTATTTTTATACTTACTTTAAGTTATCTTAAAAACTTAATACAAAACCCAATTCACCAACCAGGTTTTGTATACGACATGCATAGTATGTATTAATTCTAATTTCTTTTTTTCTTATTTTATTAAAGGTACATGATATGGTTTCTTAACAAAACACAGGCTATGGAAGCAGCAGTCTGGGTTCAAATCCCCGTTCTGCGTTTGCTAGCTAAGCAGCCTTAAGTAAGCTCTGAGTCTTATTTCCTCATGTATAAAACGGGAGCACCACCTGTTTTACATACTTAAGATAATTAAGTGGGAATTTAAAAGGTAACATATATAAAGCATCTAGCTGAGGTCTTGGCACATAGCAGGGCCCCTAATTAAATGGCTTGTGTACGCTTTTATGCAATAGTAGAATTTTCACCTTTTAAAAGAAGTTCTATACATTGTAACTAATCCAAGAGATTTATACATGTTCCAGTGCCTATGCTGCTCTTATAATAAAGATGATGTTTCTATAAATGTTACAGGTGTATAGTTAAAAAATTAGGCAACTTACCTAAAAAATATAAGTGCATTTTGAAAAAACACAGCTAGTCCTGGATAAACATCAGTATCTGCACACACAAAGTAAAACAGATCAGATAATTACAAAAGGCAAACGGCAGTAACTAAGTATTCATGCCATTCATAATGACATGCTCTGTATATTATAAAACACTACTATTATTCATTAACTCTAAGAAATCCACAATGAAATTGAAGTAAGAAAATGACAATCTCATTCTCCCAATACAAAGGATTACTCTCACTCTGGATTAAAGACAATGAAATTATTAGGTTTTCTTTTTGTCTAAAGTAGTTGCTATGGTTTTAGCTGCATCGGAACTGCCGAGGAAGCAGCAGCTCACCCCTTCACTTCCTATGGCCAATACAGAAACACACAATGTTAGAAAGATACAAATTAAATTTTTGATGATGTAACAGTCTGTTCATTTTATTTTCTTTCATGAATTCAGGAGTTTTATTGCACAAATCTGACATATATGAAAAGAATCATTATAATTCATCATCATATTCTCCTGGAGAAAACAGCCCCTATCTTCATAGGAAGGAAAAAGAAAAATCTGGAAATTACTCAAATTTTTGTGGATATTTAACTTTTATAAAACTATCAATGTTGATTAAAAATACTAGTTGGGATGAAGAAATATTCAATTTGTAGCCTTTGATATCATAGCAAACAATATAGCTGCATGGTTAAAAGCCCCAAGTTTGAGCAATACCCCTGGATTTGAATCCTAACTCTACCACTGACTAAATGTATGACCATGGGCAAATTATTTAACCTCATTATGCCTTACTTTCCTCATCTGTAAAATGGGCATTGTAACAGCACCTGCCCCACAGAGTGTGAGATGTGGACTATGCATAGTGCTCAGAACAGTTCCTGGCTCATAAAGTGCTATATAAATGTTAGCTGCTGCTATGATTATTAACAGTTCCAGAAAAATCTGTACAGTAAAAGATTTGAAATATGTGTTAGAAATGCTCTCTGAAGTCAGTTTACAAACTAAAAAGTATATATAATGAGCAACGCTGTAGAAATATGAAGGTGAGATCCATAATTGAGAAATTTCTCAGTATGTACTAGTTCTTTAAAGATTAAGATACGACCACTGAGGGAATTCCGTGGGTCCAGGGGTTAGGACTCTGCACTCTCACTACCAAGGGCACGGGTTCCATCCCTTGTTGGGGAACTAAGATCCCCCAAGCTGCGTGGCACAGCCCCCAGAAAAAAGAAAGAAAGTAAAAAAAACTACTTTCCCTCAAATAAGCTTCATGCTAGAACTGTGTGCTCCAGGGTATTTTTAATTAACTAAAATAACACATTTTAGAGTAGTATTAATTAAACATTAGACAACCACTGTCCTCTTGTACTGACTTATTTTGTGCAAAATGAAAGACAAAGGTATTCCCAAATCTTATACTGATCAATCTATGATACTTAAGGGATCCTATCAAGATATTAAAAGGTCAGTTGTGGGTCAGGACAAGATGTGACAGTTAAGCAGAGTGACAAAGAGATTCCAAAGATAGAGGCATCAGAAGATGAATAAACTGTTATCTGAAACTTATTCCTGTCTTTGGAGTGAAGGGAGAGCCAGTGAAAGAGGTTCTTCTGATGCTTCCAGAAGCACATGCTGAGACTGGGTCCTGCTTTTCAAAACCTCTCGCCATCCCCGTGATGAAAAGCTATGGTGAGTGGAACAGTCACAAAACTCAGAATGGTATACTAAGAGCTCACTCCATTGCATCACCAGTTTCAACATGAAGGCTACACACGTCTTCAGTCTTGCACTTAAAAAACTCCCCTTGTGAACTGACAGTGCTTCTCAGCACCTCTGCCCCCTAAAAAACAAAAATCAAAAAACAAAAAAAACCCTCCCCTTGTACCTATGAATGAAAAATTAGAGGTTGGGGTTGGAGAGAAGACGTATCAGTGGACAGAAAGATACTGGGGTCCACAACGCCTTACCTTGAAAACCTTGGGGCAAGGTATGTTTTGGAACTCAGGATTTTTCAGATTTAAAAATGGTAACACAGGGGGACTTCCCTGGTGGCTCAGTGGTTAAGAATCCACCTGCCAATGCGGGGGACACAGGTTTGAGCCCTGGTCCGGGAAGATCCCACATGCCACGGAGCAACTAAGCCCGTGCGCCACAACTACTGAGCCTGAGCGCTAGAGCCCGCGAGCCACAACTACTGAGCCCACGTGCCACAATTACAGAAGCCCACGCACCTAGAGCCCATGCTCTGCAACAAGAGAAGCCACAGCAATGAGAAGCCTGCGCACCGCAACGAAGAGTAGCCCCCGCACCCTGCAACTAGAGGAAGCCCATGCGCAGCAACAAAGACCCAACGCAGCCAAAAATAAATAAATAAATAAATTTATTAAAAAAAAGAAAAACGGTAACACAGGGCATAATATTACATAGCACCCCCAACTATGTTTGGACCAGCATCCCACAATCAAATACAACCACATTCCTCTAATAAAACATTTGAATACTTATTAAATGAAATAAAGACTATAATGAGCCCTGGATCATTAGGTCAGGTTTTGCTGCCAAACTGGTTATGAAAAACCTGACCTTCAGCACTTTTGTGGATTTTAGAATTGTGTATAAGGGGCTGTAGCCCTGTACAGATTTCTCACTTTTACCACTACAACACTCAGTAAAAGGCCTCTGGTATAGAGCCCGGCTATCTGGGGTAAGGAAGGAAATCAGAACCTCTAGAGACAGCTGAGAGTTACCTGGTCTTGTCAGTGGCTTGGTTTTCCTAACGAGGCTATCCCACTGCACTAAATGACCCCACTGAGAAGTTTTATTAAATAATTTATATCTTCAAACAGAGACTTACCTTCAAGCTAACTGAATTATTAAACTAAATTTTACTCCACGGGGAGTTGACAGACTAAGCCAAATATAAAGGACATATCTGAATCTTTCCTATGAAATAAAAGAGGAATAAATACTTACTTTGGGTAACATATGCACCAAAAAGAATCCACATAGAAGCAATAAGTGACCCAAACATCAACATGAAACCAATGAAGAGCCAAACTCGAGCACCTGTGTGAAAAATAGGCTTTATGATTTTGCTCATTTCTACAGCTCTATGCCTTAGGAATACATAACACTAGAACACTGCTCATCTAATATATGCTATGCCTATCAAAGGCAGTCACGTATTTATATACACCTGCTAAAACATTTAACTGAATGAAGATTGAAAAACAGAAACTAAAACTAAAAGGTGTTAAGCGATACCTGGAAAGGGAAAAAGGGTAAGTTACCATTCTACTGGCTAGAGAAACTAACAGCTGAGTTAACTAAAGTAGGAAAGCTTCAGAAGTAATTATTTGACTAAACTGATTAATTAAACCCTAACTGAGGGCTTCCCTGGTGGCGCAGTGGTTGAGAGTCCTCCTGCCAATGCAGGGGACATGGGTTCGTGCCCTGGTCCGGGAGGATCCCACTATGCCACGGAGTGGCTGGGCCCGTGAGCCATGGCTGCTGAGCCTGCGCGTCCAGAGCCTGTGCTCCGCAACGGGAGAGGCCACAACAGTGAGACGCCCGCATACCGCAAAAAAAAAAAAAAAAAAAAAAAAACCCTAACTGAAAAATTACCGTGTTGTATATATTATCAAAGTAATTGCTCTATTAGAAGTAGCAAATGTATTTCAGATAGCCATTACCACACAGGAATGAGAGAATGCAAATGAATAAGGACCATATGACTTCTTTTCATCAACGTTAATATCATGGTACTACTCAACATGGTACTAACAGCATATATTCAATCTCTCTTATTCAGCCAAACTGTACCACATACCCTTGAAAAGTTCAAGGACAAAAGTATCTCTTCAACCCCCTACTGTATAGAATTTTAGAAGTTATACAACAGAATCTCAATAAAGTGATCATCTGGACACCTGAGTAGATTCAATACATTTTCAGGAAAGCAAGTTAGCATTTGTGCCAGACCCTGATCACAGGTATATTGACGGCCTGTCACTCTATGGAAGGGGAATATAGCTCCCCTGAAGTGAAAATAAAATCCAAGCCAATTTCCATAATAGAAAGCTAAATTTGCCTCAATTTCAGATATTGTTACTAACTGAACAGAAATTCATATATTTTAGACACCAGATATACAGGAAGCTCAAAGCTCAGAATGAGTAGAACAGCTAATATTTGAGAGAAATGGGTCCCTAGGTTATCTAAGTTTTATTATAATACTAAACAGATCTCCAGAAATATACAACAATGTTTACTTCCTTGGAGGAAAACATCCTCCAAATTCAATCACAGCTTTTACCTAAAGTGAATGAAAGGAAGTATCAAAAATCCTTGTAATTATTTTCCTTCATGTCCTTTATATATGACCACACAAAATTTTTTTAACAAAACTGAACAAGAAAATAACTTCCCTTGAAAAATGAGTACACTTTTGTTTAGCAAAAAATAAAAAACTGTAACATTTTCCCTTTTTTGCTTTGACTACCAGGAAGCTCAGAGTCAAGGTTAATAATTAAGAGTATCCATTTTGTCCTAGAGTCTAAGTATCAATACATGATCTTCTTTCTACCTAGTTCCTGTTCCTTCTTATTTAACAGTTCCATTTGTAGTATATCTGTTACGTTAATAACACTTTCCTGCAAATTCCTCTGGGAATTAAATGGGAATAAATTACACACAAACCATTTAAGTAGTATGAAAGCTTAGTGTGGCAAGAGCTGAGCATGCCTACAAGATAGTTTGCCCTGAATTTTTGAAGCACTAGACAGAACTTGCACTAACGGTACCACATATAAATGTAAACTGACGTAAACTGACTGTGAATTTTAACTGGGTAAGAAATAATCGTGGAATAAAATGTTATAGTCACTACTGAGAGTAAAAAGTATGGGCTTTGGAACCAGACAGACCCAAGGCACATACAAGTTCTAGCTTTAAGCTAAAAAGTTTGGGTAAGTTACAATGAAATTTTCTACAGAAAATAGATAATAGTAACATAATCCACAGCAATGCCTGTGGAATATTTTTGAAAGAAAAATGATCAAATACGTTAATGTGTGCTCTATGCACAACGTCACTTGCTAATACATGCTTTTTTACTCTTTATTCTCACTCATTCCTGACACTACCTGCTAAAGCTGGGGCACAAGGCATGCATGTGTGTGTAAACATGCATGCACAGACACACACAATGCACTTTTAACTTGGGTTCATCTGTCATTTATCACTATTCCCATCCTCTCCCATTCTTCAAGGATCACAATGGAAGTGAAATTTTAAAATGTGCATCAGCATTTAAAGCATCAGGTACAAAAGAAAGCTAATTTGTTCCCCTGTAACTGGTTTACTTCACTTAGCATAATGTCCTCCAGGTTCACCTCTGTTGTCACATATGGCAGGATTTCCTTCTTTTTTAAGGCCCATTCCCCTTATGCGAGGTATCTAAGAGAGTCAAATTCATAGAAACAGAGGGTACAGTAGTGGTTGCCAGGAGCTAGGAGAGGGGGAAGTGGGAGTTGCTGTTCAACGAGTATAAAGTTTCAGCTACACAAGATGAATAAGCTCTAGAGTGCTGTACGACACTGTGCCTATAGTTAGCAATATGGTATTGTGCATTTAAAATTGTGTTGAGAGGAGATCTCATGTTTAGTGTTCTTACAAAAAAAAAAATTTTTTTTTAAAGCTAAGCTCGTCAGCTCCTTGATTTGGTTTAATGTCTTATGATACTTTATGATTCCATTTATATGAGATTCTAGAAAAGGCAAAACTACAGTGATAGAAAGCAGATCAGTGGTGGCCAGGAGGTGGGGGAAAGGGGATTAACTACAAAGAGATATGAGGGAACTTTCCGGAGTAATGGAAATATTCTATATCATGATTGTAGTGGCAGTTACACAACTGTATACATTTGTCAAAACTCATCGACCTGTACGCTTTAAATTGAATTTTATTTTATATTTTATATAAGTTATCCTCAAATACACTGACAAATATATATATATATATATATATATATATATGATACTGTAGACAAAGAGACTAAATGATTCTCGACTGGATACAAACATAGCATGGTGGCCAAGAGCATGGGCTCTGGAACCAGATTGTCAGTGTTCAAATCCTGGTCCCACCACAAGTCACCCCTCCTAGTTCTTAAAGGCTGGAAATAGAATGTCTAGTCCTGAGCTTTTTATATACAGCATGGAAATTCCACTAAAAACAAACCCCTAGATTCTAATAGAATGTGTTATAATCTGAACAAAAGAAAAATACTGTTGGATGACAAACCAAAAAAAATTCAAACTAAACAAAATATGTATATGTAAACAAAGAGCATGTTTCTTCGAAATACTTCTGTTGTAGCCTATATGGGTGGTTACTCAGGTGATCAGAACTGAATGTGAAAAACACTGTAGTCCTAGGTTTGATCTCTTAATGTGTCCATACTTTGCTATTCAATAATCACAGTCAGCCATCTTGTAAGTAATATTATTGGTCAACATTTGGGATAAGAATAAATCCATCATTAACACAGGAACAGTCAAGATCCATTGATTTTGCGTGGTTACATTTTATCTATATACTATGGGCAATATAACATGACAAAAACCAGTAACCTCTGGCAGTAACTTTAACTTTCTTAAAGTTTTAAATAACACAGGAACTTTTTTTAAAAGTAAATTTTTAAAAATCCTACATAATCATTAATCATCCCTAAATAAAGACTCACTAGAGGCTTTGTTTTTTCTGCTGATAAATCCCTCTTTTGCCAGCATACATTAACAACTCAAAGTGCCCTTACCTGTTCTTCCTAAACAGCCGCTTTCATAGCTGTCACCTCTCACCTGAGCATTGGACACGGCATTTATCCTAGAACAATACAAAATCATCTAATAAGCTTTCATGCTGCTAAAATATTCAGAGATATTTATATATCATTTAGAAGGGAAGCATTTCCTATCTAAAGCCAGTATCTCAATAACTGAACATTATCTTTTAATTTAAATATCCTAGTGGATAGAAATACTATGCTAGTCTTATTTTCCTAAAGTAGACCCAGAAAACATACTTAATTTTTTTTAAATATCAATGTTTTCTATATATTGGTAATAAATATGTTGAAAACAAAATTAAGAAAACATTTCCATTTATAATAACATCAAACAAAAACATACTTAATTTTAAGGGATTACTATCACTTGTCTCCAAAGATTATGAAAGAGACCAATTTTCTGAGTTCTTTGTCTATTTTATTTTATATTTATACATGAATGACCCACCATGAGTTACCCCATTTTAAGGTTCTCATTATAACCAAGAGTTCAAAAGTTTCTCTTTGTGTTAAAAGTCAAGTGATTTTCTCTCATCCATTTCTCAAATTCAGAGAACATTCGGTATAATAAATAGGCCTACTTTATTCAGCTTCTCTTTCCATTCTTGTTAGAGCGGGTATATTTGTAGCAGGAATTGTCTTTTCTAAGCATCCTGAATGAATATAAGTAGTTCCATCTTCTACAATTTACCTTTTTGAAGCTCCTGACAGTATAAGAAAATTATGTAATCTTAATGCTTAACATATTTTTTTAAATTATTAAAAGACATCCATGAAAAGCTTCCAAACTCTTTTATGAAGTGAGATAATGGCTAAACCTAAATATGATTTAATAAAAAAGGAAAGCCACAGATCAATCTCATTTAAGGCCAGTCCTGCCCTCCCTCCAATACTGGCAAATACAGTTAAGTGACACACTTAAAGAAAATAATACTCCATGGTAAAAGTTGAATGTATTAGATACTCAGTGCTCCGTGGTGACCTAAATGAGAAGGAAATCTGGAAAAGAGAGGATATATGTATACGTATAGCTGATTCACTTTGCTGTACAATATAAACTAACACAATATTGTAAAGCAACTATACTCCAATAAAAATAATAAATTTTAAAAAGGATTAAAAAAAAGTTGAATGTATTAGAGTATTCAAGGATGACTTCCTACTAAAAAATCTAGAAATATAACATACTTCATTAAACCTAAGATGCCAATGATTTTTAAGATGCACCATTATTTTTTTATACTGCCAAGAAGGAAAAAATATTATGAATTATAAGATACCAATGACTACAAGAAGCACACTGATATTCAAAGATATTAAAATACAAAAAAAATCTTAAGATCTATAAAACATAGTAATTTGTCAGTTTAACAAATATAAGAACAAAAATCACATGATAATCTTTATAAAGTATAATAAAATTATCTAACTAAATTCAACACTTTTTTAAAAAAAATTTTTATTGGAGTATAGTTGATTTACAATGTTGCGTTAGTTTCAGGTGTACAGCAAAATGAATCTGTTATACATATACATATATCCACTCTTTTTTTTTTTAGATTCTTTTCCCATATAGGCCATTAGAGAGTACTGAGTAGAGTTCCCTACGCTATACAGCAAGTTCTTATTAGTTATCTATATTATATATAGTAGTGTGTATATGTCAGTCTCAATCTCCCAATTAATCTCTCCCCCCCAAATTCAACACTCATTCTTGATTTTAAAAATCTTAATAAAATGGCAATATAGATATACACACATATATTTATCATGTTAAAGAAGAATCAATCAATGAAATTAAAAAGTTATTCCAGATAGCATTAAACTTTGAGGAAAAAATGTTTTTAGAAAAATAATCTTGAATTGAGAATTACCTTCATACTTACATGAAGAAAGCCAATGTGGAAAATACACCACATGTGTGAAAGGCATGGTTCAGCTGTTCTGGCTTAGGATATACCACGGCTGCATCAATCATTATCCACCAACCTGTAAAAAACTTGAGAAAGAACCCATGTCATTAAAATAACACTAACACTTTGGCTTAGCATGATACTGTTCCTTAACATTCCATGTTTTCTATGGACCATATAATTGAAACATAAAATATGTCTACTTTGAGGTTTAGATGTTGAACTATAAAAAACAAGAATTCCTTGTTTACTTATTCTTTATAGCATATGAGGTGAATCTAATCAAATCCGTGTAGGATTCAAGTTCTGCTCTTAATGCAAGATGAAAAATTTATTACCTAGGAATGAATTTTCTGCTTCTTTTATCCACTATAAAATTATATACAACCAAAGCTCTCTTAACTAACCTCCAACTAACCAGCTCCCTGATTACCTGATGTGTTGCATATTAAAAAGAATGTGGAACATTCTTTTTTAATATGCCCAAGCACTTTTGCTTCCACAAATGAGCTCCCACGTCTCCAAAAAATATCTACGCTTGCTATAATTTTAATTATGTAATTTGATTAAATACTGCAAAACTGACTAAACATGAGTTTGCAAAATGTAATGTTTCTATGTAAACTAAGCTGAATAGAACTAAAGTAGACAAGTTACTAAGGAATTTCATAGACAAATTAAGTGCAGGCGAGGTGACCACAGAGAGCAAGAAAAACTCGGAAACACCTAAAAGAATTCTGCATGCATATTGCTTCGCAATTCTAAGATGTTATGGAAAAACCTGAACAAACTTTTTGGCCACCCCAATAGCTTTAGCTCCTGCTCCACTTTATTTCTTTATTTATCTTTTCTATTGAACTTCAGGTATAGAACTATATACTGGAAAAGATTAATTTAAATTAAGTGGAACATATACTGAAATTTGCTTCAAAAAGTGCAGTGGGGGCAGGGAGTGCTTGATGGAATGCTAAAGCAAGATTGGTCATGATCTGACTTTTTTTTGAAGCTCAATGATAAGTACAGGGGATGAGAGAGGACTCTATACCATTCTCTCTATTTTTGTGTATACTATTGATATTTTCAATAATAAAAAAGTTTTTAAAAAAATATTGGAAAGAAAATTAAGCAGTAGTTTCCTCCACAAATTTCTTCCTCTCGCTTCCTGCCTGTGCTGCAGCTGGGGTATGAAGATGGCAACCCTTCCCTAAAGGGCTGCAGGGCTTCAGTTCTAATGCAGCCTAAGGTTGTTACTACTGTCTGCACATTCTGAATTTCAATGAGTCACAACAATATTATTAGTTACATCAAATTCTGAGCCTTTGAGGATCCTAAAGGAATGACACATATTACATAATTTACTTAAAAAACTACTGCCTTCAAAAACTGTATTATCATGGGTATTCACAGTTCAAAGGAATCAAGATTAATTTTCAGGGCAAAAAGTGAGGTATAAATGTCACCAACCAGGCTTTTTCACTTACCAATATACCTGCTACCACAGAAGCCACTGCATTTCTTCTCTCACTCCAGTCGATACATTCACATTCTGGCCAACGGAAATTATCTAGGAAGCCTGCCATTTTCACCACTTAAGCATGGACTTTTCATTAAATACTATATTCTACAAATAAAAAGACAAAAAAAATCGATCTAAGGAAATGTTTTTAAGAAGTGAAATATCTTACTCCTTTCTTAAAGCTTTAAACACAAATTTAACTTTAGGTCTAAATCTACTATAGTTAAGAAGAAAAATTCAATACTACAATGAATATCTATTGAGATATACATAAGACTGTCCTAGGACACATAAGGAGCTTACTATTTGTTAAATGAGCATGGAGATTTTAAAACATGTCTGTCATAGAGAATGGACTTGAGGACATGGGGCGGGGTGGGGGGAACCTGGGATGAAGTGAGAGTAGCATCAACATATATATACTACCAAATGTAAAACAGATAGCTAGTGGGAAGCAGCAGCACAACACAGGGAGATCAGCTCGGTGCTTTGCGACAAGCTAGAGTGGTGGGATGGGGGGGGAGGGAGGCTCAAGAGGGAGGGGATATAGGAATATATGTATGCATATGGTTGATTCTCTTTGTTGTACAACAGAAACTAACACAGCATTGTAAAGCAATTATACTCCAATAAAGACATATTAAAAAAGTAAAGTGTCTGCAAAGCCTTTGACACTTCTCCAATTGAGAGGTGGATCTATGTCCCTACCTTTGAATTTAGGTCAACAAAAAAGGCTGGTTCACCGATAAAGTAGAGAAAGTGATGCTATGTAACTCTGCCATACAACTTCTCAGACTAGATCATAAAAGACAATGCAGCTTGCAGGTGGTTCTCTGGAACACTAACACTAGAGCCCTGAGTTGCTTTGTAAAAAATCCAAGGCCACAGTGCTGTGAGGAGACCACGTAGAGGTGTTCTGGCCCACGGTTCCAGGTGGCGGCCCAGCCGCCACCTGCCAGATGTGACTGCTGCTCTGGTTATTAGCATTACTCCCACATTTTAAGACTTCCCTGACGAGGCCCCAGGTATACGGAGCGGACACATGTCATCCTGGCTATGCCCTTTCCAAATTCCTGACCCACAGGAACTGTAAGCATAATAAAATGGCTGTTTTAAACTACTAAGTTCTAGAGTTATCTGTATGCAGCAATAGATGAAGGAGAAAAATCACATGCATAAAAAACTATATAAGGGTACAGCATGCTGTGCAAATTTTCAAAACAAAGAGAGTATGTTCAGATGTGATGATTCAGGAACACCTTAAGTTCCAGAAAGAAAAGGGGAAAAAAAAACTATTTTAAAGCACTAAAGAGTGCTGAAAAGCAGGCAGAAACTGGAGGTCATTTACCCCTTGAAAGAAAACACAATGAGCAAGATCCACTTTAATACAGCTTTTCCCCCTGAAGAATCCCCTAACCTCTCACTCCCAGCCAAGTGAGTCCCTGTGGTGCAGAATAGCTAAAACTTGAGCAAAAAATCAGTCTTTCTGGCTTCAGGTATCAGTGGATGAAGTTCAGGATGACAAGAGCAGCTGGAAATTGAAGGGGAAATCTTGGAATGGGGTAAGTCACAAGAGGGAGCCCCAAACACTAATATAAACCCTCTTAAATCCTGACTAATCCCTGAACAGCACATGCATGAAGGAGATTCCAAGGACCTCAGCAGAAAAAAATATCTGGAAGGCTAAAAGTACTAAACAGATTTCAGCTGCTATCCCCTGCAAGGCATTTTGGAATTTGAGTTCCACCAGGTCAGAGATTAGTAAACACCTTGGGATTTCCACATACTCCAACAAAGTATAAAACCAAATCTCCACAATTTCAGGGTGATCAGTCCGTATTTTAATTGCCTGTTAGAACAAAAAGTAATACTCTTTAGATGAAGATAACTGATCCAGAGTGTCTATAATGTATCATCCACAATGTCCAATATACAGTTGACCCCTGAACAACACAGGTTTGAACTATGCAGATGCACGTATATGTGGATTTTTTTCACTAAATATATACTACAGTACTACACAATCCGTGGTTGGTTGAACCCACAGATGCAGAACTGCAGATACGGAGGACCAATGTATAGTTAAACATGAATTTCTGACTGCACAGAAGGTCAGCACCCCTAACCCCTGTTTTGTTTGAAGGTCAACTGTATAGTTAAAAAAAAAAAATTACTTGACTTTTACAGAAGCAGAAAAAATGTGGTTTATCTTCAAGGAGGAAAAACAAGCAGTCAATAGAAACAGACCCCCCCCCATAATTCAGATATTGAAAATTAGCAGACAATGACTTTAAAGCAGCCAGTATAAACACATCAAAGACAAAGGAACATGGTCAAAATAACCGAGTTAATGGAGAACCTCAGTAGAGAAACTTTAAAATGTAAATTTTATGACTGAAAATTATAATATTTGAAATTTAAAATTAACTAGATGGGCTCAGTAGGAGATCAGAGACAGCAGAAGAAAAGTACAGTAAGCTTGAAGAAAGATCAAAAGAAATTATCCTATCTAGAGAACAGGGTTTTTTTCTTTTTAATTAGGGGGAAAAAATGAATAAAGCTTCAGGAAACTTAGGAACACTAATAACTGGTCTAACATATGTTTAATTGGGTCCCAGAAAAATAAAAGAATCAGGAAGAAAAAATATTTAAAGAAATAATGGCTGATAATTTCCCAAATTTGGTGAAAAATAATAATTTGCAAATCCAGGAAGCTCAGCAAACTCCAAGGAGGACAAACACAAGGAAAACATCATAATAAAACTGCTGAAAACCAGAGATAAAAAGAAACAAAGCAACATTAGGGGGAAAAAATAATCAACACATTACATACAGGGGTAGTAGAACAATATGTATGATGGCTGACTTCTCATCAAAAACAATGGAGGCCAGAAGAAAATGGAAGGACATTTTTTGACGTGCTTTTAAGAAAAGCAATCATGAGAATTCCCTGGCGGTCCAGTGGTTAGGACTCCATGCTCTCACTGCCGAGGGCCCAGGTTCAATCCCTCGTCAAGGACCTAAACTCCCACAAGCCACTCAGCACGGCCCAAAATCAATCTCAAATGCTATATCCAGCAAAAGTATTCCTCAAAAGTGAGGGTGATGGAAGTTCTACCCCTATCTATCTACCCAAGAGAAATGAAAACATATGTCTACACAAAAACTTGTACACAAATGTTCATAGCAGCATTACTCATAATAACTAAGCAGTGCAGCAACCCAACATATGTCAATTAATGAATGAATAAATAAAATGTGGGATACCATACAATGGAATACAAATTCAGCAATAAAAAGGAAATACTGATACATGATACAACACAGATGAACCTCATAAACATTACGCTAAGTGAAAGACAACCACGTATGGTATATTCCATTTATATAAAATGTCCAGATGAGGCAAATCTATACACAGAAAGTAAATCAGCTGTTGCCTAGTGATGGGCAGGGGAGAGCGGAGTGTAATAGGGAGTGAGTACTCATAGGCATAAGGTTATAAAATTAGACTGTGGCGATTACTGCACATAAATATACTAAAAATCACTGAACTGTACACTTAAAACAGGTGACTGTTATCATATCTTTATTGTATCTCAAAAAAGTTTTTAAATGAGGATAAAAAAATATTTTCAGGTAAACAAAAACTAAGATAATTCATCATCAAATCTGCACTAAACAATGCTAAAGGAAATTCTTCAGGTTAAAGGGAGATGACACCAGATTAATCTCAGATCTATAGGAAGGAATGAAGAATACCAGAAATAATCAATATGTGGGTAAATATAAAAGACTATTTTTTATTCCTTCTCTTTATTTAAGACAACTATTTAAAGCAAAAATTATAACATTGTAAAGGATATCCACAAAGATAAACTTTCTAAATAGCATGTCAGTTACATTTTCAAATAATATGCTTAAATATGGATTTAAGTGAAATACCTCTAAATTTAAAGTAATGGGTCTAATTGTTAATCTGAAAAGAAGGACTATAAATATACTACAGAAGGTCCAAACACTGGAAACACAGACTGGGAGACAATATTTGCAAAACAAGTATCTGACAAAGGATTTGTACCTACAATATAGAAAGAACTCTTAAAGATTAATAATAAAAAAAACAAAATATAGGCAATAAAAAGTGTGCACGGGAGTTGAACAGACTTGAAATGGGCAAAGGACTTAAAAAGACAATGACCAAAAAGCATCTAAATAGGTATTCAACATCATTAGTCATCAGGGAAATGCAAATTAAAGAAATATCATCACATCCACTAGAATGGCTAAGATTAAAAAGACTGACTGTTGGAAGCAGAACAACTGGAAATCTCATACATTTCTGGTTGCGGTTTCTTACAAAGTTAAAAATAATCCTCCCTATAACCCAGCAACTCCATCCCTAAGTATTTACCAAGAGAAGTAACAACATATGTCCACACACAAAAAGACTTTTACAAGAAAGTTTATAGCAGGTTTATTCATATTAGTAGCAAACTGAAACAACCAAAATATTCATCAACAGGAGAATGGATAAACAAATTATGATGGATTCATACAATGGAATACTATTCAGCAACAAAAAATGATGAACGATATATATAACCACATAGAAAAAAATATCTCAAAAACCTGATTTATGTGAAAGAAGGCAAACACAAAGTAGTATATACTGTATGATGCCATTTAAAATGAAGCTTAGGAAGAGGCAAAACTAATCAATAGTCCCAGAGATCAGAACAGTGGTTGCCAATAGGGGCTGAGGACTGACTACAAGGGAACTTTTTTGGGGTGATAATAATGTTCTATATCTTGGATGGGATAGTGATTATGCAGGTATATTTATTTATCAAAAGTTACTGAAGTGTACACTTAAGATCTGTGTATTTTACAGTATGTAAATTTTACCCACAAAGAAGATTTAAAAATTTTATCACTTAGATATGCTTCAGCTGCACTAAAGCCTTACTATGTACGCATTATGGGCACATTTTATCAAGATAGCCTGCAGACACAGAGATGAACTGTTATCAAAGATTAAATATTAACTGGTTAAAAACAAGTTTAGGGAAGGTCGCCATGAATTTAAGACAATGTCTGAAGGTTAAAACAAAAGTCATGGGACTTCCCTGGTGGCACAGTGCTTAAGAATCCACCTGCCAATGCAGGGGACACGGGTTTGAGCCCTGGTCTGGGAAGATCCCACATGCCGCGGAACAACTAAGCCCGCACACTACAACCACTAAGCCTACGTTCTAGAGCCCACGAGCCACAACTACTGAAGCTTGCGCACCTAGAGCCTGTGCACGGAAACAAAGAGAAGCCACCGCAGTGAGAAGCCCACGTACTGCAACGAAGAGTAGCCCCCGGCTTGCCACAACTAGAGAAAGCCCGTGAACAGCAACGAAGACCCAACACAGCCAAAGATAAATAAATAAATTTATTTTTTTTAAAGTGACATTATAAAAACAAAAGTCATGTTTCCTATTATAAAAGTCATTTTGCATATATTAACCTATTTATAAATAGTTCTATAAGCAGAAAACATACAGTTGTCCCTCAGTATGTACAGGGGATTGGTTCCAGGACCCCCCTCGGATACCAAAATCTGTGGATGCTTAAGTCCCTTATATAAAATAGCATACTATTTGCATATAACCTCCTTTATATACTTTAATATCATCTCCAGATTACTTATATACTTAATACAATGTAAATACTATGTAAATAGTTATAAATACAATGTAAATGCCCTGTAAATAGCTGCCAGCACTCAGCAAACTCAAGTTTTGCTTTTTGGAACATTCTGGAATTTTTTTTTCCTGAGTATTTTTGATCCCTGGTTGGTTGAATCTGTGGATGTGTAACCCAAGGATACAGAGGGCTATTTCCACACACTAATTTCTGAAATGTCATGGTCTTCTCCCTCCTGGAGCTTAAATTGGAGGGTCAGGGGTTTGGGTGGGGCAGAGAAACATCAAAATAATACAAACAGTTACTATGAAGGAAATGCACATGATCCTGATACAAAATAAGGGAGACCTATTTGAGAATGGTCAGGGAATGCCTCTCTAAAGAGGCAACACGTGCTAAAATTTTAAAACACCCTGAAATTTAAAAGCTGAGTAAAGTTAATTAGATTAAGGAAAAGCAAAAGAGGCAGAGCAGAGAGAGGGAAGATTACATACAAAAGCCACTAAGTCCCTTTGATACTAGCAAGGAAGAATTAGCTGGTACCAAAGAGAATAAGACTATAGTAAGTTAGGGGAGGAAGTGGCTTGGAATAAATATGGAGAGAGACAGGTAAGTACCAGATCACCTTGCAGATTAATGTCGACTTCATGATGGATTTGGGGTTTCACCAAGTGCAACGGGAAACCAAGTGAAGAACGTTAGGATAAAAGGAGCAAAGGCACCAAGATGGTCACTATGGTAAACATTTAGGAGAGGGCTAGTATATTAAGAACTAACACTCTGAACTGAGAAGACTGACTTTCATATGGGTTTTCTTATTGATATTTACCAAAAAATAAGCACATTTTATCATGACAGTCTTGATTTAATAACAGCAATCGACAATACTAACACTGATCACCTGGCTTAAAGTGGAGATAAGTATACAATATTTAACTTAAGATAATAGGCCTTTGGAGACTTAATGAAGGCAAAGACTACTTAGAGGAAATCTAAATGTTCAGTAATAGAATAAATGTTTAAGTAAAATAGTTTACTTAATGCAGACATTTAAAAATCTATTTTTGAGGGACTTCCCTGGTGATCCAGTGGTTAAGACTCCATGCTTCCAATGCAGGGGGTGCGGGTTCAATCCCTGGTCGAGGAACTAAGATCCCACATGCCACGGGGTGTGGCCACAAAAAAAATTTTTTTTTAATCTATTTTTGAAAAACATTTAATGGCATGAGTAAATGGTAATGACTAATACCAAGTGAAAAAAACAGGTTATTAAAACTGTATCTAGGGCTTCCCTGGTGGCGTAGTGGTTAAGAATCTGCCTGCCAATGCAGGGGACACGGGTTCGAGCCCTGGTCCAGGAAGATCCCACATGCTGCAGAACAACTAAGCCCATGCACCACAACTACTGAGCCTGTGCTCTAGAGCCCGCGAGCCCCAACTGCTGAGCCTGTGTGCCACAACTACTGAAGCCCGCGCACCTAGAGCCCGTGCTCTGCAACAAGAGAAGCCACCACGATAAGAAGCCTGTGCACCACAACAAAGAGTAGCCCGTGATCTCCACAACCAGAGAAAGCCCGCACGCAGCAACGAAGACCCAACACAGACAAAAATAAATAAAATAAAAAAATTTTTTTAATGTATCTATAGCATTATTTCCTTTTTAGAAAAAAGAATTAATAGTATATATATATATATATAAACACATACATGCATAAAAATACTGGAAGGACGAACACCAGTACTTTCATAATATTATTTTATATATGGGTCACAGGATGGTGTGTTTGTTTTGCTTTCTATTTTCAAAGTTTGCTGCACTGAGCATGAATTACATTTTTTTAATGCAAAGTGATTTTAAAAGTTATTGTAATTAACACAATGAATTGTTGATTCGTGCCTGTTGAGAAACCTCTTATATAATGTACTATGTCTGTAACTATTTTAAATAAACTTAAACTTTTTTGAGATCAAGGAAATTACTGGTATGTTCCCCCGCAAAACTGACCCAGGTACCAATTTTTAAAAAAACAAGATTATTGAACTGAAATAATGGACCCACAAGTCTTATAATACATTAGATAGCAATTATTCCTATTACTAGAGAGGCAACTCTTTATAAAAGGAAATGAGTCCTTTTTAGAGAGCATTTTAAGTGATTCAACTGTGAAAATTGCAAACACTCAGTTTAGGAAACCAAAGGATAGCTGCAAAAAGCAAGAGGAGAAAACAACTACACACTTTAACATATAAACATGGTCTGAGTGATTTCCATATGCATCAAAGTCCAAATAACATACCTAATTCAAAATTTTTTCTTTTGACCAAACTTTCATGTTACCATCTGTTTGTTCATCCAGCTCTTCACTAGTTGTTAAATGCTACAAATGTTAGGCGCTGTGTATACAAAAACGATTAAGACAATCAATGTAGAAAACAGTCTAGTTAGGGACATTGTCACAAGAATAAATAACTGCATTATAAAATGTGCTATACTATACATACACAAAAGGGCTATAATAGAAATATGAAAAGAGTGTTATAGGACACTACTTCCCGGGAAGAGTTGAGGAAAGTTTGATAAAGGAAGAATAAACTTGGCTGGGTTTTAAAGCAAGAAGAGGAGTTTGACAGATGAAAAAGAAGGAATAAAATATGCGAAATTATGTAGGGCCACAAGAGAACAGGGTAGAGTTTAAGGTATTTCAAAGAGTGATGCGATTAACATGTTTGGGACAAGATCATCAAGGATTTTTCAGCCTACACAAATTTGACCTCTAATCTCTAAGCCAAGGGATTAGCAAACTTCTGGAAAGAACCAGATAGTGTACATCTTTAGTTTTGCAGGCCAAACAATCTCTGTCACGACCACTTAACTCTGCTGTTATAGCATAAAAGCAGCCATAAACAATATGTGACCAAATGAGCATGGCTGTATTCCAATAAAACTTAAATTTACAAAACAGGCAGCAGACCACCAGACTTGGCCCACAGCTCATAGTCTGCAGGCCCCTGCTCTAAGCACTAGGAAACTACCAGAGGCTTGTAAGCAGGGAAGTGACAAAATCAGCTCTGCGATTTAGAAAGACAATTCTGGTGGCAGCAGTATGGAGGAGGACTGAAGGAAAATGTTAAAGACACCCTCTAGAAAGGAAGAGAATAAGGATGTAAACTGAGGCCATACTCATACAGGCTAAAGAAAAGGTTTTTATTTGAGAAATATTGATGTGGTATTATCAACAAGCAAGGAAGAGCTAAGAATGACTGTTTGGGTACCCAACGGCTGGAAAGACACCATTAACCAAAATAGGGAGGGGAGCAAGGGAGAGTTTGAGCATAATGTGTTTGATGTGACTGAAGGACATCCAGGTAGAAATGTATGTAAGACAGATGTACAGAAACCACTGAAAGAGTGGTTTAAAGCAGAAATACAGATTACAGGCTGATAGTAATTAAGTGGTAACTGAAGTCACAGGAGCAGCTAGGGTATCTCAAGGAGAAAATATGGAAGAGGGCTGAGGACTGATTCAGTGTTCATCTCTGACTCACTCTCTTCCTTCCTTGCATTACTGTCTGCCAGGCATTACAGCAGACTTACATATACAATGGTATTTAATCAGCACAAAACTCTTCTAGATCATGAATGAAATATTTACAGAACATGTCCTACAAGCAAGGCACTGTGGGGAAAATAAAGATGAATAAAACTTGGCCCTCATCATCAGGAGATTTACAAACTGGCAGAGAAATCAATTAACACCTTTTAAAATTAAATTACAATTTGTATCATTAAAAAATCTGGGGGAATTCCCTGGCGGGTCAGTGGTTAGGACTCCCAAGCTTCCACTGCAGGGGGCACGGGTTTGATCCCTGATCGGGGAACTAAGATCCTGCATGCCACATGCTGCAGCCAATAAATAAATAAATAAGTTAGCAAAAAAAATCCAGAAATTAAATTTAAATATCGTGCAAGGTATTAGGTCTACATAGCCAGAGCAAAACAGCTGACTCAAATTAAACAAAAATAAAATCGACATCTTCCCTACTACTACTACTACTATTACTATTACTAGTGGCTCTTAGTTATAGGGTGCTTACAGGTTACAGGCAACTCTACTCCATCCTCAGAAAAACTCTTTTCATAGAGGATTCCCTTGAATCCTCACAAATACTCTAAGGCAGTTACTATTATTATCTCGTATTACTAAAAAGGTTTACAGAGTAACTAGCCCAAGGTCACACAGCTAGCAAGAAGGAAAGCCAGGATTCCACTGAAGTTCACATCTGATTCCAAACCTGTGCTCATGACCAATACACTGTACTGCTGCCAGACAGTTTCACAGCATTTCTCTCATTTCCATTTCGTGAGGAGAAAGTTACTATTCTACTGCCTGTGGTGAAGAAAGCAAGAAGAACGAGATGGAAGAGAAAGAGCCCCAATTTAGATGAATACTGCGATCACCTGGAAACAGAAGAAAGCAGTCCAGTGAGGTCTACAATGACAGTGGTGATTACTGTTGATTCACAACTTGACAAAGCAGTCTGGAGAATACAGTTTTTCTTCTTAGGTTGCTATAAGCCTGGTGTCTAGGTAGTCACAGTGTGAATATTTTATAGGCCTTAAAATCCAACAGTATGATTATTCAGAGAGCTAAGCATTTTTGGAAAGACATTTTACATAATCTCAGGATGCTTATTTGCCTTCTGACTTGTAAATCATCTATAACAAGAATAAAATTTAGTAGGTACCACCAATTTTCATAAAAGATTTAAATCTAAAAACCAAAGTAAAAGACAGGGAGCACAGGGGGTTTCTTTTCTTTAATATTTATTTATTTATTTTGGCTGCATTGGGTCTTCGTTGCTGCGCACGGGCTTTCTCTAGTTATGGCGAGCGGGGGCTACTCTTCCTTGCGGTGCGCAGGTTTCTCATTGCGGTGGCTTCTCTTGTTGCGAGCGTGGGCTCTAGGCGTGTGGGCTTCAGTAGTTGTGGCACAAGGGCTCAGTAGTTGCGGCTCACGGGCTCTAGAGCGCAGGCTCAGTAGTTGTGGTGCAGGTTGTTGAAAGGATGATACTGTTGAAAGTGAAGGATGATATGGGGACCTCCCTGGCTGTCTAGTGGTTAAGACTCCGCGCTTCCACTTCAGGGGGCACAGGTTCGACCCCTGAAAGGGGAACTAAGATCCCACATTCCCTCATGCCTCATGGCACGGCCACCAAAAATATAAATAAATAAAATAAAATTTAAAAAGATATGACTTGGGCTTCCCTGGTGGCGCAGTGGTTGAGAGTCCGCCTGCCGATGCAGGGGATGCGGGTTCGTGCCCCGGTCCGGGAGGATCCCACATGCCGCGGAGCAGCTGGGCCCGTGAGCCATGGCTGCTGAGCCTGCACGTCCAGAGCCTGTGCTCCGCAACGGGAGAGGCCACAAGAGTGAGAGGCCCGCGTACCGCAAAAAATAATAATAATAATAAAAAGATATGACTTCCATGACCTCCTGACTCCACGGCCAGATCTAGTCCCCTTAGTACTTCATTATTAATCTTGTTATTTGATTAATACATACCTTCCCCTGAAGAGAGTAAAATCCACAAAGGACATTCCATGCCCATTTTTGCTCAATGTAGTTCTCCCAGAGCCTAGCACAGTGGCCTGGCATACAATAGGCACTCAAATACTTGTTGAATGACTGACTAACTATTTTGTCTTTCAAATTTTGAAATGCAATACCTGTCTCATTATCCTGTCACAAAAAAAAAAAAGTCTACTTCTTTACACCTAGGTTTATTTAAACTGATAATCTGTAGACGCTGGTAAAAAGAAGCATCATTTCAATGAGGGAAATAAATCTTGCCAGGACAATATATTAAAACATATTATTTCTTTTTTTTGGCCGCACCGCATGGCATGCAGAACTTCCCCGACCAGGGATCGAACCCATGCCCCCTGCAGTGGAAGCGCAGAGTCTTAACCACTGGACTATCAGAGAAGTCCCTAAAACATATTATTTCTTAAAACCATTCTCCCTGCTTCCTCAAGTCCAGATCCTGCCAGAATTTTCTAAAACTCAGACCAGATCGTGCCTTTCATCAAAAACTTCCAACAGCCTGAGATAAAGTCCAAAAGATACAGGGTATTTACAGTCTCCCCTATTATAGCTTTCTTATCTCCTACCATCTTGATGTACTCTTTACTCCAGCCACAAAGAAATAAAAGGGAGAAGGTAGCCAGTACTTATTGAATACCTACTGTTAGGAAAACTGCTAAATAATTTTAATATATTTATTTACATATTTCTATATCTATTTCTATACGTCTATCTATGTCCTTGGAGTGCCCCTTTCATCTCTTTGTCTACAGACAAACTCCCAATTCAACCTTCAGGACACACATCAGCCAAGTTTGGAAATAACTGAACCAGATTACATCAAGGATCCCTTCCGTTGCTAAGATTCTGAGAACCATGACCCTTCTAGTAATGAAGCAGTCTCCAAGAGCGATATGAACTAGAAAGTTCAAAAGATTTCATCATTAATTTCATCTACGTCAAAACATACAATTAACAAACCAAGTGAAATGTGTAAACCTTTATTGATCCTGGTTTCCAAAAAAAAAATTTTTTTAAGGCAGTCTGGGCCAACTGGGTAAATCTGAATACAGGTCAGACAGAGAATATTACAGAATTATTTTCCCAGATGTGATAATGATAGTATTGTGGTTACGTAAAGAGAACGACCTTGTTAGGAGATGCATTCTTACATATTTAGGGGTGAGGTGTCGATGTCAGCAACATATGATCAAATGGTTAAGGAAAAAAAAAGTAAAGCAAATATGGCAAAATGTTAAAATGTTGAATGTACTGTTCAATTTTTCTGTATGTTTAAAAATTTTTTATAATAAAAAGTTGAAAAAATAGAAAGCCACACTATCATGAATTGCCACCTAAAAAAGATGACTGCTACACAATCCCAGAGCTGATCCAGCCATGGCAAAACTTCACTCACTCTTTGAGGCCATCTTTACCTAGGTTTCCCAGAAGAAGCCATGCTTAGGCATCTTTGCGTCCTCTGGGATTGCTCAGAAAATGCCCTACTCCCCAGTTCAGAGACACTGGCTCCAGGGTCACAGCTTTGAACCACACAGGTGAAAGGGAACCCACCTGGCAAGCAGTACTGCGATGCCAAAGGCCTAGAGTAAGAACATTTCTAAGGGGCTCAAAGGAAGTGGATGCCTTGAAGTACCAATTATCCTCCTCCAGCATTAGCCACCATGCAGGCAGCTAACAGTACAGGCTTTGGAGTTAGCACTGGCCTGGGCCTCTTCCCAGCTGTGCCTACTTGGCCATGTTCATTTATCCATTCCACTTTTAATGGAAGAGTCGCTGTGTGACAGGCACTGTTCAAGCTTTAAATGTCCTTGGGCTATGGTCCTCTGAGGTGTAAACTGGGGATATGACAGCACATCCCTCAGTAAGTGAGAATTAATAAGAAAAGCAGTGTCCAGCACATGTGATCACTCAATGCAATCAACCACTACCTACCAAGAAGATGGTTCACATACATACGACTGCTTTTGTAGAGGGACTCTGCTCCTGGCAGTACTGCCATTACTGTTTGGAAGAGAAAAACGATTACTATCTCTGGGTGATGATGGCAGATGTACACAGCACCTCATTCTGCTCCCTCTTGAAACTTCACGAAAACTGCAATCAATAAAAGGAGTTTTTAAAAAGTCATAAACTCCTAACGATAGGGAGAACAGAAGATGAAACAATAGCAATAAAATTTTGAAAGCTGGAAAGCAGATGGACATGGTAACTGACTTAGCACACCCAAGAAAGCCGAATTCCCAAGCCAGTGGTGGGGAAAGCTGAGAACCAACACAGTTGACAACTTGGGAAGAAGCAGGAAGAAAAGTCAGATCCCAGAACCTGTCCCTTTTCTCGTCATGGTACTGGCAACTGCTTCTTCCATATCCTGGCAGAAATCTGAGGCTTTTCCCCCCCTATGTCTTGTGTTCTGGACTGGGGGATACAAGGCACAACAGAAGATGCAGGTATCATACTGAAAACTGGACAGAAGGGACCTCTGTTCCTCTGTTCTGGTGCAGAAGACTAGCAGCCAGATCCTTTCCTTCCAGATAAGAATCTGGAAAGCTATGCAGAGAAAGAAAACAAAATCACTATAACCTCAGAGATAAGAGAACATATTGCATTTTAAAGCAAGAACAGGATGCTATCATAAGAAACATTCAGAGACTAAAAAATAGCTTTGAAAAATAAAAACATAACTGTGGAATTTTTTTTTAATCCAAATACAAAGGTTAAGAAATAAAAGTTAAGAAAATCTAGCAGTGCGAATTCCCCGGTGGTCCAGTGGTTAAGACTCTGCTCCTTTATTGCCGAGGACGTGGGTTTGATCCCTGGTCAGGGAACTAAGATCTCACAAGCCACGTGGTGCCCCCAACCCCCAGCCCCCCAAAATCTAGCAGTAAGTAGGTGGAAAACAGAAGAAAACAGGTAAGAAAATTAGAAGACCTTTAAAAGGTTCACATCTAAATAAGAGGTGTTTCAGGAGACACTATAGAGAATACAAGGGAGAAAAATAACAAAATATTCAGGAAAATCTCTCCAGAATAGAAAGTACTGTATTTCTAGATTTAAAGGGCCCATCAGATACTCAACCTAATGGATGAAAATAGACCCACGCTAAGACAGGCCATTTTAAAATTCAAACCACTGGAGTCAAAGCAGAAATTAGTCTGCAGAAATTAAAAACAAAACAAAACAAAAACAAATAGCAGAAACTAACACAACATTGTAAAGCAATTATACGCGAATAAAAATTAATTTAAAAAAAACAGGTCAAATACAAAGGATCAGGAATCATAATACTTTGGAATTCTCAGCAACACAAGAAGCAAGATGACAATGGACCAATTACTTCAAAATTCTGAAAGAAAATTACTTCCAACTAAAATTCTATTACCAGCCAAAGTATCAGTCAAGTATGAGGATAGAATAAAAACATATTCAGACAGGCAATGTCTCCAAGAAAACATAACTCTTCTTGTCAAGAAGCTACTGGAGTTTGAGTGCCACCGGAGAGAGTAAATCAACGAAAGAGAATACAGGAAAGATCCCCACACAGGAGAGGTAAAGAGGATCCAGCTATGCCCCAGATGAGGACAACCAGGCCAGACTGAAGCAATGTAACCAGGTACTATGCCAGTTTTTTTTTTTTTTTTAAGTTTTTATTTATTTATGGCATGCAGGATCTTAGTTCCCCAACCAGGGATCAAACCCGTGGCCCCTGCAGTGGAAGTGCAGTCTTTTTTTTGTTTTTAATACATCTTTATTGGAGTATAATTGCTTCACAATACCGTGTTAGTTTCTGTTGTACAGCAAAGTGAATCAGCCATATGCATACATATATCCCCATATGCCCTCCCTCTTGACCCTCCCTCCCACCCTCCCATCTCACCCCTCTAGGTCGTCGCAAAGCACTGAGCTGATCTCCCTGTGCTATGCGGCTGCTTCCCACTAGCTATTTTACATTTGGTAGTGTATATATGTCCATGCTACTCTCCCGCCACCCCACCTCCGTGTCCTCAAGTCCATTCTCTATGTCTAAGTCTTCATTCCTGCCCTGCCACTCGGTTCATCAGTACCGTTTTGTTTTTTTTTAGATTCTATATATATGTGTTAGCATATGGTATTTGTTTTTCTCTTTCTGACTTACTTCGCTCTGTATGACAGACTCTAGGTCCATCCACCTCACTACAAATAACTCAATTTCATTTCTTTTTATGGTTGAATAGTATTCCATTGTATATATGTGCCACATCTTCTTTATCTATTCATCTGTCAATGGACATTTAGTCTGGGAAGTGCAGAGTCTTAACCACTGGACCACCAGGGAAGTCCCTATTCAGCTTTTTAACCTGAGGACTGAATGCCCCATGAACCTGACCCAGATTCCTATCTGTACTCAGCTGTGCTTGGCTTGATCTTGATCATATGCTGGTGCAGTTCCTGCTTTCCTTCTGAACCCTGCAGCCTGCATCAGCAAAGGACATTCACTTCCCTCACAGAAGGTTCTACTTTGACCTACACTGATCACTGCATGCAGGCCACGGTGAGCAGCCCACTCCCTCAGTCTGTATTTCTGCCATCTTTCCAGTATTTGGTGCACACTAGAGCCCTCTGATGCCCTGACTGGAGTGAACACCGTAGCCAAGACTCCCTCGTAACACTGCCCACTGACCTCCTGAGAAAGGGCCCCTGTCAGGGAAACAGGGAAGCTGAAGCCATTCCATCCTGCTCATCTTTCCTGGAAGCTTTCATCTAAAAGTGACAATATTGTCCTTTCCTTACACAGTCAGGTTTGTGCTTACAATTATGGAACAAATTTTTAATCTCAAATTGAGAAAGCGCTAGCATTTTCTAATAAGCCTGTTTGGACCTCATCTGTGCTCTGAGGAAAATAACTTTATTATCACAGTTTATTTAATGAACAATTCACTGTTAATAAAGACACAGTTTATAGTCCTGTAAGGTTTCAGTTTAACTGCAGAAGTTAATAAGGTGTTATGATTTTATAGTCTGGTAGAAATGATTAATCACAAGGTATTATGATTTTGTTGCCCTCTGGAACATTAACCAATTATATCTAACTCAGCAATTTTATTGAGACATTCCTTTCCCTATGGACTACACAGATATCTATTTCTTAAATCCTCTTAAAACCAGTTCTTTGTGGGACTTCCCTGGTGGTCTAGGGGTTAAGAACCCACCTTCCAATGCAGAGGACTCGGGTTCGATCCTGACTGGGGAACTAAGATCCCACATGCCGCAGGGCAACTAAGCCTGCACGGCAACTAGTGAGAAACCCTAAACAAGGAGCCCTGTGCACTGCAATGAAGATGCAGTGCAGCCAAAAAAAAAAAAAAAAAAAACAGTTCTTTGTGGCACCCTCAATAACTATAAAATAAAACTTTGAAACATGCTATGTGTATGAGAATTTTGTTTTGTTTTTAACACTTCACTCAAAACTAAATATACTGTTTATGTGTAAATATTTATACACGTGTGCATATATGTACATGTGTATATTTATGTATTTATGTGTAAAGCTTATTTAAAATTTATTTATTTTCTTTTTTGCCGCGTTGGGTCTTTATTGTTGCTCTCGGGCTTTCTCTAGTTGCGGCGAGTGGGGGCTACTCTTCGTTGTGGTGCGTGGGCTTCTCACTGCGGTGGCTTCTCTTGTTGCGGAGCACAGGCTTTAGGCGCACGGGCTTCAGTAGTTGTGGCACGTGGGCTCAGTAGTCGTGGCTCGCAGGCTCTAGAGTACAGGCTCAGTAGTTGCGGCTCGCGGGCTCTAGAGAGCAGGCTCAGTAATTGTGGTGCACGGGTTTAGCTGCTCCGCGACATATGGGATCTTCCTGGACCAGGGCTTGAACCTGTGTCCCCTGCACTGGCAGGCAGATTCTTAACCACTGTGCCAGCATGCAGGCCCTGTAAAGCTTATTTTAAAAAGCAAGGGAAAGACTGGAATTCCCGGGCGGTCCAGTGGTTGGGACTCGGCGCTTTCAGTACCAAGGGCCCAGGTTCGATCCCTGATCGGGGAGCTAAAGTCCCACAAGCTGCGCGGCATGGCCAAAAAACAAAACAAAATGAAAGCAAGAAAAAGATTAATTTAAAAAATCAGGGTAGAGGCCACCTCTGGAAGAAAGATGTAAATGTTTCATTTCTTAATTTGGTTGTAGATACAATGTTGATCATTGCAATAGTATTATTTAAATTATATATTTATATATATTCTGTACACGTTTTTTGGTACCTGAGATACATTTTGCAACAAAAGAACATCTGTTACTGTTGGATATTCAAGGGGATTACCACAGGAGGGTTATTACACGGCCTCTGTTCAAATTTTCTCTTCCTTAAGGCCTTCTCTATTCATTCCTGCCAAGCTAATCAAATGAGTCAATATAACCTTAAAGTCAACACCATTAAGTTGTAACAAGGTTAATAAATTAACCATTATTTAACCTGGTCCTCAAAATTTTTTTGATCCAGTCTCTAAATATAAAAAGACACACAGATTCTAAGAAATGCATTTATTTCAAGCAAATTAACTACTGCTTTTAAATTATAAAATCCTTCAAGTTACAAAAAAAGATTCCTGGTAAAAAGAGCACTACCTGAAACTTATCCAACAATGCCCAAAAGATTTTCTTGCAGTAAGTCTTTTAATGGCTAAATCTCAGAAACAACCAAACGTCCATCATTAAGGGACCAATAAAATATATTAGAGTATATCTAAACAGCTGCGTACTGTACAGCACTTTAAAAATGAGGTAGGTGCACACTGATATGGAGACGTGTCCTTATATTAAGTCAGTTGCCCAACAGTATCACGGTACTAACCCCTCCTAGGGACTGGAATTCAGGATGCAAAGTAAAGAAACAAGGAATTCTAACTTTTCACTTGATATACTTCCGTGCTGTTTCAATTTTTACTTGATATTATCCTGTAACATTACAAAAAGAGTTTACAACCTGGATATATTACCGTAATCATTTAAAAAGGGCAGATAAGGATAAACCAATAAGATAAATTCTTTACTTCGGACTCCAGAAGTGAATTCAGAAATGACCAGCCAGTAATGGGCCGAGGAGGATGGGGGAGGGGAAGGCGTGTCTCCGGAAGAGGAACACTGCATCCTCTCCGTGCTCTCATTAACCCAGCTTTTCCTGTCGGGTCGATATTCAAGATAACTTTTGATGTTCATTTTAAGGACGAAGAGGCTTGCAACACTATTATCGGCAAAAAAAATGTCTAACGTTTGTTCTACGTCTGAAAACTACGTTTGTCTGAAGATGATGGAAAAGAAGTGTAACAATCCTGGGAGTAAGAGGCTTGGTAATTGTTAAGGAAAGGGATTTATAGCGCAGGTAGGTGAACAGTTTGAGAGAAGAGGTGGGACACTCCGAAGAGAAATCCCAACACACACAAACACACACGCGCGCGCGCGCGGCGCCAGCAGCGGGGAGGGAGCGAGCACAGTCGATCTCAGCACTGCTTGGGCTTCAAAAGGTCATATATTTACCTTTCAAACTAAGCACCTTCCATTGATTAACTCGGAAGCCAATTTACTGGTTAAAAACCAAAATGGTCTTCCCCAGCACAACTACCTTTGCTACATGGGCAACTCTCTGCTGCTCTTTATCTAAAAAGGCACGAACACTTTATGATTAATACGCGAAAGAAGGTTGATCCTCTTCCATTTCCATTTCACACCTCTGTACCTGACTCTCCTACGGAGAGACTCGGAAAAGAGCGCCGAACACTGAAAACATTCCCAGCCATGGTTCAGAGCAAACGGGAGGGGCGACGAAGCACCTGAGTGGCCCCCTGACGCCCCGTGCGGGCCGCACATCGTCTCCCCACCGCCCGTCGCCCCGGGAAGCTGACAGGCTCAAGACGGAAACCCTTCCAGACCTTCCAGGGAAGCAATTCGATGGTGAGACAACGTGGCGGTGCGGCCCGCTCCGGCCGAGCGCCAGCCACGCTCGCCCGAGGGGACGCGGGCTAGTGCGGAGGGGGCGGCGGCGGCCCCCGCCCCGCAGAACGCCCGGACGCCCCGCGGACCCGCTCCGCCCGGCGGCGCCTCTCACCGGAGAGGCCGGGCCGGGCATCGCCGCACCTCGCAGGCCGGGCCGGACGAACCGGGGGTGCCTTCCTACGCGCGGGCGGCAAGCGCCAGCCCCTCGCACGCCCCAAACCGGCCTCCCGCACTCACCCGGCTTACCCGACGTCCAAGCCGACACCAAGCGCGAGCGCAGAGGAAGAGGCGGCTAAGCCGCGGCAGAGCCGGGGTCCTCGGCTCCACCTCAGCCCCCGGGAGCCGGTAGCAGTCCGCGGGCGAAAGGCGAGGGCGCCGGCGGGGCGGGGCGCGGCGCCGTGCGCACCTCAGCAGCCAATCCGCGCGCAGCAAGTGGCCGGCCGGGGCGGGGCGGGGCTCTAGGGGCGGGGCGAGGACGCCACGGGGCGGAGCGAGGGCTCCCGGGTTTTGCCGGCTCTCCGGGAGCTGCTGGCCAGGTTTGGCGTCTGTAAATTAGCGGACGCGTATACCTGACCACTCATGTTGTCTTCTGGATGGCAGCACAGCTGCGTTCCTGCTCAGGGACTTCAAGTGCAGCATCCGTGAGATCACGTGCAGGGGGAGCCCAAGACCCAGGGGCAGGGGCTCTCTTTGCCTACAGGCCCAGCGGCGTTGACCACCAGCTGCCCAGTGTAGGGCACGTGCTCCAAGAGGGTTCTCAGGAACTGAAGGTCTGTAAAGATGTCCTTTTCTAATCCCCGCCACTCAGAAATGGAGGCCTAGAAAGGTGAAGTTACTTGTCCAAGGCTACCAACTAGTACTGTAACCCGAGGTTACCAACACAACTAACTAGTCTTCTGATTCTGTCCTGAAGCTTTTCCCGGCCATCCACCAGATTTTTGTTTTTCTTATTGTCAGGTCTCTTCCTACTGTATCCTTTACAGACGCTACATCTTGAATTTTCAATGTAACTTCAACAGCCTTTGCAAGCCCCGTCTGTCTAAATTTCCTACGGAATATAAAATGTCATTTAGTTGCTTGGGGGAAAGGCATTGTGTAAGTCCAGTTATTATCAATAGAAATCTAAAAAAGCTTTTACCTGAAGTATAATAAAATAAAAGGTTTTGTGTCCCAAGTTATCACAAAAGGCCATCCTCTTCTACTCCTGTTACTCCTATAACTCTTATACGTGTAAGAGGAACAATCCCTAGTTTTTGATGTTTTTTCCACTATCAGTTCTCATTTTCATGGATACTGTTTTTCTATCTTTTATATTTTATATACACTTGCAGTTACATTACCCATCATCCTGATAACATGTGCTAGGATCTAGGTGCCCAATAAATATTTGTTGAATAAATTACTTTAAAAATATGTGCAACCTTAAAATTAGTTAAATTGCTGACCTATGAAAGTTGACTTTTTAAAATAAGTTTTTAGGGACTTCCCTGGCTGTCCAGAGGTTGGAACTCTGTGCTTCCACTGCGAGGGATGCAGATTCGATCCCTGGTCAGGGAACTAGGGTCCCGCAGGCCACAGTGTGGCCAAAAAGTAAGTAAATAAATAAAAGGTTTCAAAATCTATCTTCTTGCGGAGCATAGGCTCTGGATGCACAGGCTCAGTGGCCATGGCTCACGGCCTAGGCACTCCGCGGCATGTGGGATCTTCCCGGACCGGGGCACAAACCTGCTTCCCCTGCATCAGCAGGCAGACTGTCAACCACTGTGCCACCAGGAAAGCCCTTCTTTTTTGATTATTGTATTAGGGTTAGATTTGGCTGCATGAAGCAGGGGAAAACAACCAGAAAATAAGAGTGGCTTAAACAAAAATTGGTATTTCCCTCTCAAGTTTTAGAAGTCCAAAGTTAGCCTAGAGCTGGCCTGGCACTTCATGGAGACAGATGCAGCATCCTTGTTGCAGCCAAGAAAGTCACACATGTATTTATTTATGCTTTCAAATATACTTGTATTTGGAAGATATCAGCCTCCATTCCCAATGTCACTTCATGGTCTAAGAGAGCTGCTGGAGCTCTAGCCATTATACTTGCATTCCAACCAGAAGGTGAGAGGACAAAGGGAACATGTCCTCTCTTTAAGAACCTTTCCCTGGACTTCCCTGGTGGTCCAGTGGTTAAGAATCCACCTGCCAATGCAGGGGACGAAGGTTTGATCCCTGGTCAGGAAACTAAGATCCCACATGCCACAGCTACAGAGCCCTCACACCTCAAGGAAAGGTCCCACATGCTACAACTGAGACCCGACGCAGCCATAAATAAATAAATAAAGTGGTTGTACTATTTTAAAAAAAAGAACCTTTCCCAAAGTTCGCATATACCATTTCTGCTTTCATTCTGCTGGCAAAAACTTAGTCACTTGGCTACACTAAACTGGAAGGGAGGCTAGAAAATGCAGTTTCAGTACTGAGGAAGAAAGGAAGAATAGATACTGGGGGACAAGTAGAAGTTTCTACCATAGTCTCAAATCGCATCACTGTTTAAAACATTAAGTATTTTAAGATTCTACTAGATGTTTTACCTTTATTACAGAAGAGTATCTGAGAACAAATGCTTACCCCCAGTTATGAAGAAGGATGTTACTGTTGACCTGCCATTAGGATGCACGTGCTTTGAGTTGCCTTCCCAGACTTGAGGGGGGACTTGCACTAATGCAGCTTGTTTCTCTATCATTCTGTAAGCCTCTCCTTCACAGAGAGTCAAACATGTATGTAGCTATGCTTTCAAAAATATGGGCATTTGAAAGATATTGGGATTAAGTTGCTGATGTCAACATTTCAGTGTCAGCATTTCAAATGTACTGATTTGAGTCTTTAGTAAACTTGCCGATCAGCTTTAAAAAAACTCCACATATGCCCTCATTCAGTTGGTATTCGATTATCTCTCTACCTAAGCATGTTTTCTTAAATTCCTATTACCTCCTAGATTCTGGAATCTTTGTGACTTTAGGACCATTTTCAGGTTTGGGCCAGGACAGGTTCTAAAAGACCTACTTCACCTAAAACTGGACAGGTAGAATCCAGTCCAGTTGGTTCAAACCTACTAAGAGAAAGGAACAATCCAGGCTGTCCTTCACACCAGGTCCCACAGGTTCTGGTTTGTTCTTACTTTCTTGAGGCTGCTTCATGAACTTACTCTAATGGATGGCATTCATGTCCCATCTTTTAAGTACACCAAAGTATACTGCAGGAGCTATGTTATGTAAAGCATATTGTGTAACCATGTACTTCCCAAAATACTGTCTTTCTCTGTAAGCTTATTGGGTTGTGAAACAAAAAGACTTC
Source organism: Globicephala melas (assembly GCF_963455315.2). Classification (NCBI taxonomy): domain Eukaryota; kingdom Metazoa; phylum Chordata; class Mammalia; order Artiodactyla; family Delphinidae; genus Globicephala; species Globicephala melas. The sequence goes on along the minus strand of NC_083317.1, from coordinate 11,547,447 downwards.
CTGTTAGTAAGTCAGTTAGAACTGTTGTATTTGGATGAAGTTGACTTAAGACTAAGATTACATTCCTTTGGATCTTAAATGACCCTCTCCTAAAAGGATGGATAGTCAGTATCAGTCATCTAGGTAAAAGATGGTCTTTTAGAGGGAAAACAGGATACCAAAGCTTGGAAGATCATTTGATTTAGGCAGAAGAGGAAACACTTCTTTCTGGAGTCTAGACTCTGATGACAGTGGATACATTTATCATTTGGTTTCTTTCAGTTACAAATAACATAAAAAAACAGTCTCAAACTGGCTTTTTAGAATAGTAAAAACAAACAAACAAACAAACAAAAAAACTAGTTTTAGAACAGAAAAAGGGGGACATAATCTCAGTTTAAATAGAGATATATACAGAGAAAATGAGAAGTATGATACTCTCACAAATGAGTCAGGATTTTTTATGTGTCATGTTAAAATAACCATCTATGTTGTGACACAGGAAGAGGTGGTGATGAAATATTACAAGTACTGTATGTCAAGGATATATTCAGACACCAGTGTTTAAAAGACTGATACGGAGACAAATTCTTCAGTGGGTAACAGGGAACAGAGGATGGGTCAGAAAAATATACAGTAGTATAGTAGTATAAGAAGCCATAAAGGGACTTCCCTGGTGGCGCAGTGGTTAAGAATCTACTTGCCACAGGTTCAATCCCTGGTCCAGGAAGATCCCACATGCACCACAACTACTGAAGCCCGGGCACTCAAGGGCCCACGTGCCACAACTACTGAGCCCGCGTGCTGCAGCTACTGAAGCCGGCATGCCTAGAGCCTGTGCTCCACAACAAGAGAAGCCACCGCAATGAGAAGCCCATGCACTGCAACAAAGAGTAGACCCCACTCGCCACAACTAGAGAAAGCCTGCATGCCACAACTAGAGAAAGCCCGCATGCAGCAACAAAGACCCAATGCAGCCAAAAATAAATAAAATTTTTTAAAAAGAAACCCTAAAGAAGTTAGATGGAAGGTCTCTGGGGACAGTATAAGACAGAAATACAATAGGTGACCCCAAAATTAATAAATCATTTCAACACGTAATTTTTATAATATAGATTGACTTTAATTATACTAGAAGGGTAACACATATGAAATGTTTTTTAAACAATGCTTATTGATGAAATTAATGAGATTACTGAGTTTCATGTATATCTTCTGTATTAGTTATCTATTGCTATCTAGCAAATTATCCCAAAACATCAGCAACTTGAAACATCAACTATTTATCTATAATCTTGTACAATTTCTGAGGGTCAGGAATCTGAGAGCAGCTTAGTTGAGTTGTTCTGGCTCAGGATTCCTCATGAGCTTATAATAAAACTGTCAGCTGGGGCTGCAAACATCTGAAGACTTGCCTGAGGATCTGCTTCCCATAAAGCTTACTTACATGGCTGTTGGCTGGAGACCTTGGTTCCTGAGTACATGTGCCTCTCCACAAGGCTGCCTCAAGATATGGCAACTGACTTCACTCAGAGTGACTGATCTGAGAGAGCGTGAGAGCAGGAAGCTTCTAGCCTCAGAAGAGATATACCATCACGTTTGCTATATTCTGTTGGTCACACAGAGCATACCATCATGTTTGTTCTATTGTGGGAGAGCGCTACACAAAAAAATGTGAATATCAGAAAGGGGATTTTTAGGGACCGTCTTGGACACTAGCTATGACCTCCACTAATTTAATAACACTTGCTTCTAAATTAAAAGGGATCTCTGATCTCCTCTGGTACATATTTGCCTTCAGCACTGCAAATGCAAACTCCAGTAGGCATGTAGTACTGGTAATTCTAATGCCGTAAGCCATGGTGCCATGTTTTTCTAAAATGAGGTACAACTCTTGGTAATATTCCCAAGAAAATGAAGTACAATTTTCACAGTAGTTGTATTTATGGGAAAAAATGAGTGTATTTAAAATCATGCAAAATTATGTCATATTTGTATGTAAAATATAATCCCATTCTAGGCTTAGATGACTATAAACAGAGTATTCACCCACATGAATGTCTGGTGGGACATTTGAATGTTGAGCAGGACACAGAACAATCCCTCATTTTGGTCAACCACCCGTACATTGCAAAACACCCGACATCCCTGGCCTCACCTCCTGAATGCCTGTGATCAGGGGTGATATTTGAAATACTTAACAACTAGGGACTTCCCTGGTGGCACAGTGGTTAAGAATCCGCCTGCCAATGCAGGGGACATGGGTTCAAGCCCTGGTCTGTGAAGATTCCACGTGCCGCGGAGAAACTAAGCCCATGCGCCACAACTACTGAGCCTGCGCTCTAGAGCCCGCGAGCCACAACTACTGAGCCCACGTGCCACAACTACTGAAGCCTGTGCACCTGGAGCCTGTGTTCCGCAACAAGAGAAGCCACTGCAATGAGAAGTCCATGCACCGCAATGAAGAGTAGCCCCTACTCGCTGCAACTAGAGAAAGCCCATGCAACACAACAAAGACCCAACGCAGCCAAAAAAAATAAAAGAAGAAGAAAAAAAAGAAATACTCAACAACTAGGGTTCACAGAGATAGCAAACAAATGTATGGCTACCAAGGGGGAAAAGGGGAGGGAGAAAGGGGGAGGGGGAAAGGGGAGGGGGAGAGGGGGAGGGGGAGGAATTGGGAGATAAGGATTGATACATATACACTACTGATACTATGTATAAAATAGATAACTAATGAGAACATATTGTATAGCACAAGGAGCTCTACTTAATGCACTGTGGTGACCTGAAGGGGAAGGAAGTCCAAAAGGGAGGGGATACATGTATATGTATGGCTGATTCATTTTGCTGTACAGTAGAAACTGACACAGCATTGTAAAGCAGCTATACTCCAATAAAAATTAATAAAAATAAATCTAGGATTCCATGGACTTACCAACCAATCAGAATAGGTGCCAGCCAGCATGACATACTGGTCCAAATGGGCTAAACAGAAGCTCGGCCAGTAGTGCCCCTCTAATCACCTTGTCAACTGAAAATTCTCCCACAAATTTCCAAAACGTCCTCTCGGGGGCAGTAATGCCTCTGCTGAGAACCACTGAGTTACCACTGAGGACCGCACCCTGCACCCAGCATTTCATGTTCATCTTCTCAAAGGATTACAACAATCCTGCATTTGACAGGTGAGAAAACAGAAGCCCAAGAAGGTCTCATAGCTAGCGAGTGGAAAACCCTGGATCTGAGTTCAAGTCTCTCGAGCTCTGAAGCCCATTCATTTCCTCTCCCCTACATCACATTTCCTCTTGCTCGTCGGTGTTACAGTTAGTCAGGGAGGCAGGGACCTCGAGGGAAATAAAGGACAAGAATAATAATCCAGCTAGAAAACACACTGAATCCTACCTACTATACAGCACAGGGAGCGCTACTCCAAACATATAGTAACGACCTATATGGAGAAGGAAGTTTTAAAAAGAGTGGATATATGTGTATGCATAACTGATTCACTTTGCTGTACACCTGAAACTAACATAACATTGTAAATCAACTATACTCCAATAAAAATTAAAATAATAAAAAAAACCCACACACTGAATGCAAAGCAGCCCCAGGAACCTCAGTGTCTGGAGTTCTGGAATCATCACTCAGTAATGTGATCTGCTCCAGTTTCCTCTCTGCCAGCACCATAGCTTGGTGTGTGGGTAACAACAGGGATCTAGAATCAGACCAACTATAGTCGGTCTGGATTCAAATCCCAACTCTGCCACTTCCTAGCTGCATGCCAAGTTATTTCATCTGTGCCTTAGTTTCTCTGTCTCTCAGAAACAGTTAATAATAATACCTATGTCATAGGATTGTTGTGAAGATTAAGTTAGTTAACGTAAGGAAGGTGTTCAACAAGTGTAGGCTTTTGTCGCCTTCTCTGTATCTCATACCTCATGGCTCGTTATTACGCCCTATCACCTTCCTGATTCATGATGACTTCAGCTTGCGTTTGCCCTCTTGATGCCTTGTCATCTGTCTTTGTGCAAACTTGCACTGCTGTTTATTTCATTTGCTCCGTATTGGTTAGTCCTACTTTCCATGAGAGCATACAACAATCTCATGCTGGTTTAACAGATAATGAGATAGCGCTATATGTGTTGAATTGGAAAAATCTTGAAGATATATTAATAGGCAGGTGAAGAAAAACATAAGAATATGTATAGTGTGCTCACATTTGTGTATTTTTGTGAAAGCAATGGAGAGACAGTGCGGGTATGTAAATCACATACAGTTGACCCTTCAACAGCTCAGGCGTTAGGGGTGCAGTGCAGTCAAAAATCCAAGGATAACTTGGATTTGGTTTCACATCCCAGATTCAACCAACTGTGAATCGTGCAGTACTGTAGTATGCATTTATTGAAAAAAAAAATCCACATATAAGTGAACCTGCACAGTTCAAACCTGTGTTGTTTGAGGGTCAGCTGTGCAGAAATTTTTGAAAGGATATTGTGGTATCAGGATAATGGCCCCCCCAAATATGTCCTAATCCCAGAATCTCTGAATATGTTATGTTACATAGCAAAGGGAAATTAAATTTGCAAATGGAATTAATGTTGCTAATCAACTTTTTTTTCTTTTTCATTTTTAATTTAATTTTTGTTTTGTATTGGAGCATAGTTGACTTACAATGTGTTAGTTTCAGGCGTACAGCAAAGTGGTTCAATTATACATATACATATACCCACTCCTTTTTAGATTCTTTTCCCATATAGGTTATTACAGAATATTGAGTAGAGTTCCATGTGCTATACAGTAGGTCCTTGTTGATTATCTATTTTATACATAGTAGCATGTATATTCAACTGACTTTATTTTTTTTAATTAATTTATTTATTTATTTTTGGCTGCTTTGGGTCTTTGTTGCTGTGCACGGGCTATCTCTAGTTGCGACGAGCAGGGCTACTCTTCGTTGAGGTGCACGGGCTTCTCGTCGTGGTGGCCTCTCGTTGCAGAGCACAGGCTCCAGGCATGCAGGCTTCAGTAGTTGTGGCACGTGGGCTCAGTAGTTGTGGCGCACGGGCTTAGTTGCTCCGCAGCAGGTGGGATCCTCCCGGACCAGGGCTTGAACCCATGTCCCCTGCACTGGCAGGCGGATTCTTAACCACTGTGCCACCAGGGAAGCCCCTCAACTGACTTTAAAATAGGGAGATTATGCTGGGTGATCTGGATAGGCCCAGTGTCACCACAAAAGTCCTTAAAAGTGAGAGAGGGAGGCAGGATAGTCAGAATCGTGTGACATGAGAAGGACTCCACCTGCTGTTGCTGGCTTTGAAGACAGAAGAAGGGGCTACAAGCCAAGGATACAGGCAGCCTCTAGAAGCTGAAAAAGCAAGGAATCAGATACTTCTCTAGAGCCTCCAGAAGGAATGAAGCCCTGCCAGCACTTTGATTTTAGCCCAGTAAGATCCACCTTGGACTTCTGGCCTCTAGTACTGTAAGATTATAAATTTGTGTTGTTTAAGCCTCTAAGTTTGCAGTCATTTGTTACAGCATCCATAATACAGATAAGCAAGAAATTGTTGATGAAGATTAGATCTGGGAAGTAGGCTCAGGAGGTCTGGATCTGGAGGAGTCTGGGGTAAAGAGGAACTCACTTGTTTATTGCCTATCCTTTTTCATTGATTGGATTTTTTACTATATACATACAAATTTTTAAAATAATCTTTTTCCCCCAAATAAAGAACCTTACCTATTGAACTATGTAACACCTCATCATCCAGTTGATGATGATTGGCCCTGTCCTCAGGCCAATGGCTTTGGCCCCTGTGGGACTGTGGGCAGGCAGGCACTGTAATCGATACATTTAGAATGAGTATCTTCCAAACCTCTCAGGATACTCAAGTCCATAAAAGTGGGACCCAGAGGCATGCACACGTGCTCTGCCTTCCTCTGCCAGCTCCCTGTGTCCAGAAGGCCATGGAATCATGACTTCTTAGGATGCTTTTTCTTAGGGTTGGAGAAAAGAAAGAGAAGAGAGGGCAGGTAGGTTCCCTAGACCTCAGTTTCCCCACAGGCTGTGGGCAACAGGATGTGTAACAGGAAACAATGGGAATTGACATAGCAACTACTGCTTGATCACCTGCTGAGTTTTAAAGTAAAAAGTCTGTATATGTAATTAAAGACCATTCTCTCTCAGTCATTTTCACAAAATGTGCATTTGTTTTTATCTAGTTTTTCTCCACATTATGGATTCTTGTTTAGGTAAGGCCACTGCTCAGTTTGGTAAGAGTAGCTATCTGTTGTAAGAAAGACACAGTAACAAAGGCCTGGGAATACTAGCAAAGTTTCATGGGGTTTTGGCAGAAATTGGTAAGTAATAATCAATTTTTGCTGCAGCCATAAAAGCATCTAAAATAAAATTCTTAAAACATTGGCAGTCATTTCTCTGCTTAACACAATTTAAAATAATTCTCGGGGTGTGTGTGTGTGTGTGTGTGTGTGTGTGTGTGTGTGTGATGAATTGGGAGATTGGGATTGACATATATACACTAATATGTATAAAGTGGATAACTAATAAGAACCTGCTGTATAAAAAAATCAAGAAAATTTAAAACTTCAAAAAAAAATTAAAACATAAAATAAAATAGTTCTCGTTTCCTATGCTTCTGAAGATATTTCTTGCCTATAGAAAAGTAGCAAGCAACCTACCAAAAGCAGAACCCCTCTGCGTTGTCCTTTACTGTTTTCTCGTCTTAATAAAAGCTTTCATATGCCATAAAATTCACTCCTTTAAAAGGCACAGTTCCATGGTTCTTGGGACTTCCCTGCCCCAGCGGTTAAGACTCCCCCTTCCACTGCAGGAGGCGCGCGTCTGATCCCCGGTCAGGGAACTAAGGTCCACCGTGCCGTGTGACGTGGCCAAAAAAATAAAAATAATAAAAAAAAAAAGGCACAATTCCATGGTTCTCACTATGTTCACAGAGTTGTACAACCACTACCACAGTCAATTTCAGAACATTTTCATCACCCCCTAAAAGAAAACCTGTCACCATTAGCAGTCACTCATTTCCTTACAGCCCTAGGCAAGCACTGATCTACTTTCTGTCTCTACAGACTGGCCTACTCGGGACTTTTTATACAAATGGAATCATACAATTTGTGGTCTTTCTTGACTGCCTTCTACATTTTCATTTAAAGCCTGCAGCTAGCTGAAGATGAGACAGAGAAATTTCAGTCAATGCAGGAAACTGACTGAAACTGGCAAGATTTGCTTTGAAATCGATACTTCCCCAAGAGAAGAACTATGGAACATTTTTTTTCAACAAATCTTAAAAATAATAAAAACTTCTGTTTATTATTATATTAGCACAACAGGGTACATAATTTAATACTTAGGGTGGAGTGCTCATCGCGTTTCATTAACCACACAGGATTCTTCACGTACAATAGATCATTGAATCCTCATAAGAAGCATTCCTGTTTACACCTGAGAAACCTGTAGGTCCGTGAGGTTTGGTCACGGATCATACACCTACAAAGTGGCAGAGCAGAAAGTTTAATGAGTCCACGTGCCCCAGGCCCTACAATCTAGTGTATAGTGCCTGTTTATCCCCAAACCATGAAATTCCCATGATCTCATCCGTGTCGGTCACATTTCTTAGTTGCAAATGGCAGTCCTGGATTAAGCAGCTGGATTAAGCAGAAAAGGGATTTACTAAAGGACACTGGAAGTTTGGGGAGGGTGGAGAAAGTGGCTCAAGGTTGTTTCCAGGAACAATGCCTAAAACCACACTGAAGAACTGGGCTGGTGAAAAAAACACAGGAATGGCTGTGGCCACCATGCACTAGACGCCAGGAACTTGAGTGCCACTGCCACCAGCACTGATGCCACTTCTGGGCCAGCAGTTCCACCTGGCAGCCACTGCCTTCCTGTACCAGCCAAGTGGAACTTTCACAGAGAACCAACGCATTTCCTCCCATGCCTCATTCTGAACACATGTCTCCCAAGGACAAGTCTTGTTGGCAGTCTAGGTCAGGCACCCATTTCTGAGCATATTTAAGTGAACTAGGATTTTCTCTCTTGCCAAGACCAACTTCAAAAGTCTGACTTCCTGTGCTAAGAACCACATCCTCCCCAGATGAATGACAGATGCCGTCATCAATATGGGTGGACTATTTGGAAGATGATGGGCAACCAAAAGTACAACAATTGTCTACTATCCATTTAAGCAAAGCTCACTGGGAATCTTGGGGCTCGGCTGGGCCAATCATGGCATAAACTGTGGTTGAATGGAGGAGCTGAGAGGATGAGGCCATGGAACCAGGTTCCCCCGCAGGATAAAACCACAGAGAGCACAGAGGCCCAGCTATAAATGCCAAAGCCAAGTTGCCACTGGACCATATGCTCCTCAATACAAGGTCCTCTTGGTGCACCAGGAAAGACCTCCCACCCTCTACACACATAACTGTGAGTAGGTCTCTTGTAACAATCTTAACCTTACTGGAGTGTATTCAGATGTTATCTGTCCTGTCGAAACCTTCAGGTAGGATCTGCCACTTAGTGGGGATGGGGGGACATCAATCACCTAGGAAAGATGTGGGTCTTTGAACAGGAAGCCAGACCTTTGAAATCAGTCTTGGCGGTAAAGGAAGTCCCTTAAGACAGCAGTCACCAACCTTTCTGGCACCAGGGACCGGTTTTGTGGAAGACAAGTTTTCCATGGACTGGGGCGGAGGGGGTGGGGAGGGGAGGGGATGGTTCAGGGCTCAGGCGGTAATGTGAGTGATGGGGAGCGATGGGGAGCGGCAGATGAAGCTTCGCTCGCTCGCCCGGTGCTCACCTCCTGCTGTGCAGCCCGGTTCCTAACAGACCTCGGACCGCTACTGGTCCGCAGTAGCGGACCCCTGCCTTAAGACCTTACTTTCCTAGCCTAGATGTGGGGGAGGAGAGGCATGCTGAGGGCACTTGAGGGCCCTGACAAAAGTGGAAGAGGGGTGTGCTCTTTCCCTCCCCAGCAGGCTGGGGACTGGGCTCCGAGGCAAACTGGAGAGGGTCACAAGCTGTATCATCCCATCCTAGGGACTGTCTTCCTTTCTTTTCTGTCATCCCTGAGCCTTGAGGAAAGCTGTGTTTGGATGTTCCAGTCTGGTCTCAGCCAGGCAAGAGGTATTATAACAACACCTCTGGGTCTGCCCTTAGGCCAGAGAAGGAGAGGAAGCCTCGTACCCCTGCCCAGCCCCCGCCCCTGGAGCTAGGTCGCAGTGGTAGCAGGAATACCAAGCAAAGTGAGTATCTGAGGGCTACATTTGGGGGTGAGGCATCCTTTTGCTGCACCCCACCCCAGTTACTGATTTCTGAGAATCCAGATGGTGGAATGGTGGATTGCCTTGCAGGACTTCAGTAACCATATGTTGAATGAACAGAACTTTGTCGAAAAGGAAAATCAGTACTTCTAGGAACAGGCAAATCAGCATGAGTTGTGCCTGAGAGGTATTGGAAATGTCCCAGAAGGTGGCTGAGGCCCAGGGATGGGGACTCAGGCAGTTGGTAGCAGGAAACTACGGCCCCAGCCATAGAGACAACGTTACAGGGGACACCCATCTGTAGGAGGGGTACCCCCCAAACCAGGGCTATATCCTGGGAGCACGATGAAGAAAATGAATAATAATGTAGTAGTTCTATCAAGGAACTTAAAACTATAGTCCTGAGGGACCAGACTACTGACGGAGGCCGAACCTCAGGCACACAGAACAAGAACACAACTCAGAGATAAAAGCCTGTGATCTGTGATCTGAGGATCTATCCTCAAGCTGCTGGGTCACCAACATCCATGAGATGTTACGGAAAAACCGGAACAAACTTTTTGGCTAACACAATACATCAAAACAGAGGTAAGTGTCAGATTCCTATTCCACAAACTCCAATGAACCAGCCCAAATCTTTTTTTCTGGCCTGGAACGTAGTTATTTAAATAAGTGAATCTGTTTTTACATAGGCAAATTTGCCTTCTTAACAAGAATAGTAAAAAAAAAAAAAAAAAAGAATAGTCCATGTCTCTCTCAGTTTTAACATTATCCATAAAAAAGACAAAAAAGATTAACTTAGACGGCCAGGCAAAAATATGCTTTTTATTACTATTAGTTGTTTATAGAACAATCATTAAAATTAACTTTAATCATTAAAATTAACTTTATTAATTAACCTTATTAACTTTATTAATATAGACAACATTTACAAACATAAAGTGTGCTGTGCTGAAATTAGGAATTACTGGAGTTTCCTGATAACTTTGACTTCTCATTATCTAATAGCAAAAATGGTTTCATTCATATATGTTGCTGCAATGTAATTAGGTATCTAATTCTAATATTTAAGAAGATTCACAGAATCATAGCCTTCTAAAATGTTTTGGAACTATAGCTTTTATTATAAACTCTTATTTCACACTGTTCACAATTGTATTTAGAATAATATATCATTGCAGAAGCTAATGATGACTCATTCAATAAAGTAATGACATATGCCAATTAATGCCCCATCACGTAAGCAGAAAGGTCTGAAATTTCCTTTTGAAGATGTAATTTTATTTAACTATCACACACTTTACAAAATAACTTGTTCTTCCAAAATCAGAGGGGCAAGTGACATGCTTCTGAGGCACTTCCATAGTACAGCGCTCCGAATTAAATAAGGAAACAGACCTGCTCCTTTTGACCACTCTCCATTATCCTCTAGTTGCCGGATTCTGTGAATAGTCAGTTACACAAACCTAAAGAAGTCAGGTCTTTCTGAAAGTGGTTGAGACACAATCTCATGGATGTCAATCTCCTGTCATTTGCCAAAGGTGCAAGTGGGTACCGTATCTTTGTTTATTAAAGGGTTCCTAAGACAGGAAATTGGATCCCTAAGACAGTAAACTGAGATTTTCATATCACTGAAAAAGCCTCTGGGGAGTTTGATACATAACAAAGAAAGGCTTCAGGTAGGTTTATGTAAACCTAACACTTCAACTCTGATTAGAGATGAAGCCAAAGGTGAAATCTTGTTTCCATTGAGCCCAAGGATTTTTTTTCCCCCACCTCTGAAAGGTCAGAAAATACTTTCAAACTCTTTAAAAGTGGACATTGGAGTCTATTTCTAGAATAGCTAAATCAGCTAGCTTGGCTGATGGATCTGCCAATGGCTCATGAAGTTAGGCAGGAAAAAGTACAACCAAGATATTTGGTGGTTTCTTTATTCAGTACCCAGAGAGAAGGGCTTTATAAAAAAGAAGAGTGTCATAACTCCACGAGGCTAATTTTCTGATCTTAACATTTCCAACCATATAGAGAATGTCCCAAAAGTCTTAGAAAAATTTGTACTTTAATAACCTCAGGTGTATAAATGCAGCAAACTTGTGAAAAACATACATCATTTGGAGGTTTAGTTGCCTACATTCCATACTTCTTTCATTTTGTGACCTTTCATGATACATTCTTAGTTGTTGTTGAAGTACCTATGTTTGAAGATGGCAAACAACAAATGTTTTTAAATTAGAGTTTAAAACTGCACTAAGACTTTGGAATACCCTTTATGATTCCCAGCCTGAGTCCCTATCCTAACTCCTTTCACCTGATATCCGACATTTACGAACTGAAATGTATTAAATTGTTTCCTTAAAAGTAAGTTCTCCTCTTGTTTTGCCATATCCTCAGAGCAAAGCTGGTTGAATATTTCTCTGACTTAGTTTCTTACAGCTCTCTCATCTACACATCACTGGAGACGTGACTTGTTTTGTGAAAAGTACAGAGGCACACAGTTCTCAGACTCTTGTGTTACAGAAAGAAATCTCAGCCTCTATGTGTGATGTCAGTACTACTGAAAATGATTGGGGGCAGTTCTGTGAGCAACGAGATGGTCATGTTTTAATAAATTGCCACACATTCATCCAGTTAAAGAAACCTGTCTTGACTCCAGGTGTTTTCTCTCCTTCTCCCTGATCAAAGTTATTTGGGTTTTTATCTGTGACTTCTTGTGTTTTTATAAGCGTCTCATATATTTCCTGGGCTCTGGCAATTTCTTTCTGTGCATCAAAATGGACTTTTTGCCTGGTCAGAAGGGGAACAATTAAATTAAAGTCATTAATTCGCTTGTTTAGTTTTTTGATATTTTCTTGAAACTGCTCACAAACTTGGTTCCACTGTTTCTGTTCAGTTGGTGTCATTGGATTCCCAAGTTTTTTCCTTGACACTAAAATTGCCTCTCTGAGTTGATCAATAGTATCCTTTATTTCCTTTTGCATTAGGATCCATTCTGGCTGGTATCCATTGTCTATCAATATTCTGTTCAGGTTGTGAGTCATGGGATCAATATATGAACAGCCAGAAAATTTTTTTAGAGGTTTTCCTTTCCCACTGAGATTGTCAAAGTCTCCTTTTGCCATTGATTCCTGAATGAGATCCTCCACCAAACGTTCTATTGCTTGAGTTATCTTTTGTTCCTTACTGTGTCTTACATCTTTAACAGTTATACTATTGGTGAAATACTGGCTTTGCAGTTTCTGCTTTTGGTATTCCATCACTTGCTCAGTTGCACGGTCTGCTCTAAATTGCCTATACTGCTTCTCTCGTTGACTTGGAGTCCCAAAACCAATACCCTCAAAACTTAAATAATGCCGGTGTTGGGGTGTGTTATATTTGAATTTTTTTTCTTCTTCTTCTGTTTCTTCAACTTTACTCTGTCTGGCATTTGTTTGTTCTATCACGTGGGAAAGCACCTTCCTATAAGCTTCTTCGATCCTTATAAATGTTGCAGAATCAGCAGTATTAGAGCCACCATCTGGATGGTATTTCTTGGCAAGCTTATGAAAAGATTCCCTGACGTCATCTGCAGAGCATCCTTCATCCAGATTCAGCAGCCTATAATATTCTCTCATATTCTTTTTGGATTTATGAGTTGACATCATTCTAGTTCTAATGACACCAAGATATGGACCCATTTTCATTCGATTAGGAATCACTGAAGCATTTATCAGATGAGATCTTAAGATTTGAGCCATCATCACATACACTGTGTTCATTATTGTACCCAGAGTTCTTCCTAGCAATGATCTATAAAACGACAACAAATATAGGGTGAAGACAGTTGTATTATCAGCTAAATTCATATTTTCAGCAATAAGGATTAAATTACAGTACAACAAGGGGTAGTTCTTTCTAATGTTGCTGCCAAAATTCTTGTAGCTATATTCCATTTATGTTAGCAGAGAAATGGAAGTTGATGATGCTTTGCATTAACATATTATGATATAATCTGGATTCTACTCCTCACTAACTAAGCACAGAATTTTAGAGCTGGCAAGTTTTGAGAGATCATCTAGTCCAATCTTCTCTTTTTGTGAGAAAATGTAGGCCCAGAAGGTTAAGCAACATAACCAAGTCCCACAGCAAGTTGTAAGCAAAATGGTTAGGGTTAGGGCACAATAAGCCCCTTGCTTAATTGTCTGTATCCCCAGCAGATTATAAATTTCATTGGCACCACCATTTCTTTAGTTAGTGAGTGTATCATTGTCTTTATCGTCCCAAGGAGTCCTGTCATGAGAAGACATACGTGAAACAATCAGAGAACATGACAAAGTATGTACCTAGTCTGACACTAAATTGAATAGAATCAAGTGTCCAAAAGACTTTAAGCTCTACAGCTTGTTAGGAAGGAGCTATCTGCTGCATGCCGGAAAACCAAGATGAAAGGTGAGGCCTCCCAATATGTTCGCTATTATTTTAAAAATGCACGGTATAGGGCTTCCCTGGTGGTGCAGTGGTTAAGAATCCGCCTGCCAATGCAGGGGACACGGGTTCAAGCCCTGGTCCAGGAAGATCCCACATGCTGTGGAGCAACTAAGCCCGTGAGCCACAACTACTGAGCCCATGTGCCACAACTACTGAGCCCACGTGCCACAACTACAGAAGCCTGCGCACCTAGAGCCCGTGCTCTGCAACAAGAAGCCACCGCAATGAGAAGCCCGTGCACTGCAACCAAGAGTAGCCCCCACTCGCCACAACTAGAGAAAGCCTGCAGGCAGCAACGAACACCCAACACAGCCAAAAATAAATAAATTTATTTTAAAAAAAAAAAAAACACGGTAGGGCTTCCCTGGCGGCGCAGTAGTTGGGAGTCCTCCTGCCGATGCAGGGGACACGGGTTCGTGCCCCGGTCCGGGAGGATCCCACATGCCGCGGAGCGGCTGCGCCCGTGAGCCACAGCCGCTGGGCCTGCGCGTCCGGAGCCTGTGCTCCGCAACGGGAGAGGCCACAGCGGTGAGAGGCCCACGTACCGCAAAAAAAAAAACAAACAAACAAACAAACAAAAAGCACGGTATAGTAGAGAAGAAAGTCTTGTACACAGATAACGGCAGTGAAATGCTGGAAGTGGTTTAACTGAAAACAGTATTTTGATGTATAAACGCTAAAACTGAGCTTCTGGGGACTCCAATTTTCCGGACAATTGGGGTCTGGGAGTTTCAGAGTTGATTGGGATAGTAGTGATTGTGCGAACTGTGGCCGTCGCGGGGGAGTGGTCAGTCCCAACCCGGGACACGCCCCGCCCCGCCCCGCCCCCTACTCACCTCAGATGCTGGGAAGGGGCTCAACGGCTCCCGCCCCCATGCTACGCCTGTGCGCATGCGTGGGCGATGGGCCCTTCACTCCTCAGGCTTCCCCGCCGTGGCCGGGGGCAAGTGTCTCCGCTGGACTAGACCACCTGCGTTTTACACTGAGGGAACCCTCGGGGTGCGGAGGGCAGTATTATACCTAAGAGGAACAGATGTCCTACCTTATCAGGGAACCCCAGAATCTCTTTTAAAACGAACTCTTCCCAAGAGGACACGAGCAGGACATTTCAAGATGATACGCCCCTCCCCAGACAATCTGCTCCGCCTCCGCCCCCACCTCGAGTGGGAGGTGGATCGATCGACAGGGATTCTGGGAGCTGTAGTTTGCCGGGAAGTGCGGCGCGCGCAGAACTCTGCCGCGCGCCTGCGCCTGCGTCTGCCAAGAGGAAGGCGCGGGTAGAGCCGGGCTCCGAGAAGGTCGCCGTGCAGGTGGTGGAGACATATAGGAGTTACCGTAGGCGAATGTAGGTTGGGATCCTTCAAGTCCTAGTGGGTCGGAGGGCAGTGGCCCTCGGTAAATTGTTTTTTGAGGAGGGGAAGACAAGTCCGTTTCCCCGAACAGGACCTGAACAGCCTCTTCGGGTCTGCAGCCGGGGACACCAGCTCAGAGACGAGGAAACTACCCAGCCCAGAAAGATCTAGCTCACCCGGGTTAGAAACCTAGTCTTTCATTAGTTCAAGAACGTAGTGAGCAGCTCACTCTGCCTGGCGTTGGTAGGGGGTAAGCACAGTCGAAGACAATTAAATTAGGTGTTTCCTGGCTTTAAGTTCAGCCACTATCATGGGGATTTACTTTTCCCCCCTACTGTACGAGGAGATAATTGTAAAAAAAGGAAGAAGAAAGAAAGCGGCAGAAACTTGGGGAGTCAGACCTGAGTTGAAAATCCTGTTGCTTACACTTGCCTTTTTTCTGTGTCTGTTTATCTGTAAAATGAAGGTACCAACTAATGGTAAACTGTATTTAGCAGTTACTTTTGGCCAAGCACTGTGCTAAATGCTCTACGTATAGTCTTTTCAAATCCTTACAACAGACCTGTGAGGTAATTGCTATTGTTTTCCCCATTTTACTGATGATGAAATAATAATTGCATCGAACTCACTGAGTTTTTGTGAGAATTACACAATGTACGTATGCCACTTTGCACAATGCCTGGCACATTAAATATATTTGTTATGATTGTGTCTCCTAAAAGAAGCCAGAAATAGGTACTAGCCTAGAAAGGCTTCTGAGTTATAGACAGTGTAATAATTTGTTACCTTCTGTGTAGTGTGCAGAAAATGGTTAAATTCTTATTCAGAAGTATTTCCTTATAAGCAAACAATGAGCGTAGAAGAACTCCTGTGCGAAAGAAAATGTTTCTACAAGTTTTAACTCTTCTAGCCAACATTTCAAACAAAGCTATAAAAGGGTAAAAACGCAGAAACACAGTTTTAGAAACACCCGTACTTATATAGCACTTTGCATTTTACAATGCACTCATCACAAGTGCCATCTTGATGTTCGCATCTTATAAGTAACTATACTTTAACCGCGAGCAGTTAAGTGACTTGGTTAAGTGACTAGACTCTGTAAGTTACTGGGACTCTAAGTCCATTTCTGTTTTCAGAATGTCAATTCTATAGTGTGATTCTGTACATGTAGAAGGTGAATTGGAGTCAGCTGAGTTATCAGTAAAGCACGCTTTCAGCTGCAAAGTGTAAATTAGCTAACTGACTTGGGGGATTATTTTTCTTATTTATATGAAATGGTGGAGGTAGGCAGTTTCTGGTATTGGTTCAGCTACCAAGAGTTGCTTTACCATTTTCTCTCTTTCTCCATGTATGTATTTCTTTCTGAATTATTTAAAAGTAATTGCATATATTATGTTCCTTTACCCCAAAGTACACCAGTATTTAAAAATAATTACATGTTCTACGTCCCTTTACCCTAAAGTACTTAAGTATTTGTTTCCTCAAAACAAGGGCATTCTTTTACATCATCCTAGCACTGTTATCAAATTCAGCAGATTTAACATAGATACAATATTATTATTTATTTTTTTTGGCCATGCCACATGGCTTGTGGGATCTGGGATCTTAGTTTCCCTCACCAGGGATGGAACCAGTGCCCCCTGCAGTGGAAGCGCAGAACCCTAACAACTGGACTGCCAGGGAATCCGCAACCCATGGACTTTTTTTTTTTTTACCGGTATGCGGGCCTCTCACTGTTGCGGCGTCTCCCGTTGCGGAGCACAGGCTCCGGACGCGCCGGCTCAGCACCCATGGCTCACGGGCCCAGCCGCTCCGCGGAATGTGGGATCTTCCCGGACTGGGGCACGAGCCCGTGTCCCCTGCATCGGCAGGCGGACTCTCAACCACTGCGCCACCGGGGAAGCCCCCCCTTCCCCATGGACTTTTAAGTCAGCAGGTCTTCCTCAGTTTAGTTATGGGAAGAAAGAGTCCACCATTTGAAAATATAGTTCTCATTAAAACAGGAAAAAAAAAACAAAAGAATTAAAATATAATTCTTTTCTTTTTTTTTTTTTTGGCTGTGTTGGGTCTTTGTTGCTGCCTGTGGGCTTTCTCTAGTTGCGGCAAGTGGGCTTCTCATTGCAGTGGCTTCTCTTGTGGAGCACGGGCTCTAGGCATGCAGGCTTCAGTAGTTGTGGCTATGTGGGATCTTCCCGGACCAGGGCTCAAACCCGTGTCTCCTACATTGGCAGGCAGATTCTTAACCACTGCGCCACCAGTGAAGTCCTAGTTCTTTTCCTTGTAGAAGGTGCCTGCATACTCTGCAGTCAACAGTCCTAAAGATTATAAGAAGTGATCAGAGGATCACATTTAGAGTCAGAACAAAACACGTAAGTTGACTAGCATTTTTTTTTGTTTTAATTTTGGCTGTGCCACTTGTTGGCAGTTCCCTCGGCCAGGGATTGAACCCAGGCCACGGTGAAAGCGCCGAATTCTAACCACTAAACCACCAGGGAATTCCTGGTTGACTAGCATTTTTAATGTGATCATGCTACCTCGCTTATTTGAACTCCATAGACTATTTTTTTAAAGATTTATTTATTATTTATTTTATTTATTTTTGGCTGCATCAGGTCCTAGTTGTGGCATGCAGGATCTTCACTGAGGCATGCGGGATCTTTTGTTGTGGCGCGCACACTCTTCATTGTAGTGCGTGGGCTTCTCTCTAGTGGTGGTGTGCGGCTTTTCTCTCTCTAGTTGTGGTGCGCAGGTTCCAGGGTACGTGAGCTCTGTAGTCTGCAGCACACGGGCTCTAGTTGAGGCACATGAGCTCAGTAGTTGTGGCGCGCGGGCTTAGTTGCTACGCAGCATGTGGGATCTTAGTTCCCTAACCAGGGATCGAACCAGCATCCTTACATTGTAAGGCAGATTCTTTACCACTGGACCACCAGGGAAGTACTTCCACAGACTTTTAAAAACCTGTTCATTTTCTATATAAAATTGTTAACCACTTTAAGGTTATGTCATGATTCAAATCAACATGCTTGAACCTCAGTCTATTATTTTCCACAAAGTCTAATTATTACCTCCAGTCTGTCAGCCGGGTTGTAGTATAATCTTACACATAAGGGCTGGTTTTAAATTAAAGTGTATTGGCTTAGATGTGTGTGACATTTCCTAGTCTGGAACATCTTTTTCATAATTCCATGCTCTCAGAATAGAGTTGAGCATTTTGAAACAAATTTCCCCATAAACAAGGGAGGGTAGAGAATTGGCATGAATTTAGTTAGCACACCAAAACTTAATCATTAATTCTGTTTCTGAGTGGGTGGGAAATAGATGTGTGATATTTTTTAAAAGTTACCAGAAAACAAATTTTCTTACCTTATAGTTATATTAAATACTTCACTGAGCTACTGCAAGAAGCATGGCACTACAAAAGTAACCTCTTTTCTCTTTGTACTCTCAGATGTAGTTTCACACTTTGACTAAAGCAAGTGAGGGCTCGAGACTTCCCTGGTGGTCCAGTGGGTAAGTCTCCGAGATCCCAATGCAGGGCGCCCAGGTTCGATCCCTGGTCAGGGAACTAGATCCCACATGCATGCTGCAACTAAGAAGTCTTCATGCTGTAACTAAAGATCCCGCATGCCGCAACGGAGATGCCACAACTAAGACCTGCTGCAGCCAAAATAAATAAATATTAAAAAAAGAAAATTAAGCAAGTGAGGACTCTGTTTTAATCCATCTGTTTCTTCTTTTCTCCTTTCTTTCATTTGCTGGTTCTGTAGTAACTGCAAAGAAGTTGATTTATTTCCAATAACTGTGGTGCCGTAGTAACCAAAATCATACTCCCCTGAAGATTGATTTATCGTTCCATTTGCATCCTAAAATCACATATTTTTCAGTGATGTTTGCGAATCTTATCTTCTGAAGCTACAATTCCCAGAAGCACTATGAAATATGCTTCTCAATTCATTCACTATGAAATATGATTCTCAGTTCATTCACTATGAAATATGATTCTCAATTCATCTGAATTCATTTTTTTGTTTATTTTATTGAAATAGAGTTGAGGTACAGTATTATGTTAGTTTGAGTGTATTAATTCATTTTTTACTCTATTTGATCAAGGAAGAGTTGGCTGTAGGCAGTGTCAGCTTTAAAAGAAAGACAACGAGGGAATTCCCTGGTGGCCTAATGGTTAGGTTTCAGTGCTTTCACTGCGGAGGCCTGGGTTTTATCTCTGGTCCAGCATGCTGCACGGTGTGGCCAAAATTTTTTTTAAAAAGGCAGTAGATTAACTTAATTAGCATAACAAAGACCTAAAGGCTAGGGGTGTTGGGAAAAGGTACCCAGGAAAAGAGGAGATTCACACTCATTTAGATATTTTCCCGTTTTCCCTCTTCGCAGGTGGGTTACCCAGTTATTGAACCATTCTAAGGTGGTCAGTAAGGGCCACACACAGGATTTGTGGACATTTGCTATGGAAAACTGCCTTTCCCAACCCAGGATGCCAGTTTCCATATTTGGCATCGAATTAACATGTTGATTTATTGTCATTTGAGCCTGAATTATCTGCATTTGACTGGTGCTGATCTCTAGTGCCTTCTGTTCCTTGGAACTATGAATAATGTATATACCTCACTCTACTTGCAGGCTACTAATAGGGAAACAAATGCACATCAGCTGCCTGAGAATCAAGATTTGAATTGATTCCAACCCATATTATATTTACCCAACCTGTTTATCAAAATCACCGCTTTACAGCACAACACTATGTTTTTCTCATCCTTCAAAATTTGTTTCCAGCTTTATTGAGGTATAATTGACAAAAATTGTATACATGTAAGGTGCACAACTTGATAATTTTGTATATGTATAATTGTGAAATAATCATCACAACCATGCTAATTAACAAACTAACATATCATCACCTCACATAGTTACCGTTTTCTTTTTCTTTTCTTTCTTTCCTTTTTTGAGATTCCCAACTGCAGGGTGGAAAGCCTTCATCAATCCTTGGGAAACCTGGGACTTCATTTATAGGTAAAGAATTTTTATCTGAAGTTAAGATCCATTGCGTTCTTTTTCTCTTATGCATTGGGTTTGTTCAACAATTAAAGTCCTGTGTGATCCGAATTCCCCTGGTATCTACTACCATGTACATTCATTATCTTTGGCTTTAAACATTTTGGCTCTGATGTGTCTGGATGTGAATCTTTTTGAGTTTATCCTGCTTGGAGTTCATGGAGCTTCTTGGATGGTAAATGAATGTTTTTCCATAAAATTTGGGATGTTCTCAGCCATTATTTCTTTAATTGTTTTTCTCATCCCTTTCTCTCCTTCTGACACCCCCATTATGCATTTGATGGTGTATTTAATGGTGTCAGATTTCTCTGAGGCTCTGTTTATTTTTCTTCATTCGTTTTTCTCCCTGTTCCTCAGGTTGGATAATCTCTATTTGATCTATCTTCAAGTTCACCATTTCTTCTGCCAGCTCAAATCTACTACCGAGAGGACTTCCCTGGTGGTCCATTGGTAAAGAATCCGCTTTCCAATGCTGGGGACTCGGGTTCGATCCCTGGTTGGAGAACTAAGATCCCACATGCTGCAGGGCAACTACCGAGCCCATGCGCTCTAGAGCCCACATGCTGCAACTACTGAGCTCTCACGCTCTGGAGCCTGTGCACACAACTAGAAAGAAGCCCGTGAACCACAACAAAGAGCCTGTGTGCCGCAACAAAAGATCCCGCATGCCACAACTAAGACCCAACATGGCCTAATAAATAAAATTAATTAATTAATTAGTTAAAAATATAAAAATAAAAACTTAAAAAAAAACCCAAATCTACTGAGTCCCTCTAGTGAAGTTTTCATTTCAAATGTTATATTTTTTAACTTCAGAATTTCTATTTGAATCTTTTAAAATAATTTCTATCTCTTTATTAATATTCTATATTTGATGAGACATTTTCATGATACCGTCTTTTAATTCTTTTTTTAAATATTTATTTATTTATTTAGGCTGTGCCAGGTCTTAAGTTGCGGCACGTGGGATTTTTGTTTTGGCATGTGGGATCTTTAGTTGCGGCATATGAACTTACCCACTGGACCACCAGGGAAGTCCCCCGTCTTTTAATTCTTTGTACATATTTATAATGGCTGCTTTGAAGTCTTTGCAAAGTGCACCATTCAGGCCCCTTCAAAGGCAGTTTTTATTACCTACTTTTTTTCCTGTATATGGGTCTCACTTTCCTGTTTTTTGCATGTCTTGTAATTTTTTGTTGAAAATTGGACATTTTATGTAATATATTGTAGCAACTTTGGATACTGATTTCCCCCCTCTAAAGGTGGTTGTTATTTGCTTTGTTGTCTGTTTGTCTAGTGAGTTGGCTGAACTAATTCTGCCAAGTCTATTTCTCCACAATGTGTAGCCTCTGATGTTCTTGCTCAGATATTCCCCTCTTGCTTTTCTGGTTTTTTTGTTTTGTTTTTTTGTTTTGTTTTTTTGCGGTACGCGGGCCTCTCACTGTTGTGGCCTCTCCTGTTGCGGAGCACAGGCTCCGGACGCGCAGGCTTAGCGGCCATGGCTTACGGGCCCAGCCGCTCCGCGGCATGTGGGATCTTCCCGGACCAGGGCACAAACCCGTGTCCCCTGCATCGGCAGGCGGACTCCCAACCACCGTGCCACCAGGGAAGCCCTTGCTTTTCTGTTTTAACATGGCTATTTAGGGGTTGCCTCTGCGTGGGAATAAGACACTTATTGGGCAAAGGTTGTGCTTAAGCCCTCCTAGCCAGTTAGATTTTTGCTCTTTACCGTTGTATGTGTGTGTGGCTATCATGGTTCAGGGAATTTATGTTTTTGCCTTATGTTCAGCCAGGGAATCATAACTTGGAGGTTTCCTCTCTGATCGTTCCTGAAAGGGCACAGCCTTGGACATGCACACAGTTTTCAGACTGCCAGGGATGAGTATGGTATTTTTAGGCCTGGCTTCCTGGAAGTTGCTTCTGGGTCAGAGTAGCTTGTTGGTGAACCAACGTTAGTAAGAGATTGTGTTTAAGCCTCTTGTGCCCGTGAGGCTTCTGCCCTGTATGGGCAGTTCTGTGTGTAGCTTGGGGAACACTTTCAAGTTTGCTCATGTCCTGTTCTGATTGCTCCTGAGTAGGTGCAACCTACTGTGTGCTCATGATTTTCCCAAACTCAGAGTTGACTAGATTCCAGGAGGCCGCTTCTTGCCCATCTCTTTCCCCGATTAACTCCTTGCTTTGCCATTGTGTCCTGACGGATCTATTCAAGTGAAGCAGAGTGTTAAGTACATGTGCCCTGGATCCATACTGCCTTTGCTCAAATCTTGGATATGCCTAGCACTCGATGAATGTTCTTGGGCAAGTGACTTAACTCCTCTGTGCCTCAGTTTCCTCATTTATAAAAAGGGAGTGATGGTGGTATCCACCTGGTAGTATTGCTGTATGGATTCAAAGAGCTAATGTTGTAAAGGATGTGGTGAGCACTGTGTCAGGGTTTGTTTTGAATTCAGTGTTTCAATAGTCAGAATCAGGAACTTGGAGGCTCTTTCCTTCTTTTGGGCTAATCTGAATTCGAGCAGAGTAGTGTTTGATGGCTCTCTTCAGATTTGAACTGGGAGGGCCTAGAGCAGAGTTCTCACCCTATAGTGTTCAAAAGAGTGACTTGAGGAGCTTCTTAATAATTCCAGATGCTGCCTCTAGAGATTCTAACTCTGTGGTGCTGCGGAGAGCCAGAATCTGTATCTTTAATGCATTTTCAGATGATACTGATGCAGGGGTTCCATTGACCACATCTGAGGCAAACTGAGTAGACCCTGAGATCTGCAGTGCACAGGACAGCCCCTACAATAAAGAACTATCCGGCCCAAAATGTCAATAATGCTGAGGATCGGGGATTCTGCTGTGGACCATTTTTTCTCTCTTTTCTCTTTTTCCTGTTTTTCCCCCTAGATCTATTATGATGTGCTAGAGTTGGTAATCAAGGAATAGAAGAATGTTGGAACTAGAGGGGACCTTCGAAATCATGTAGTCTTACTCATCTGAGAGAGAAAAATGACATGCCCAAGGCCATACAGTTAGTGGCAGAGTCTACTGCGCGATGTTTTCCTATGACCCTCCCCATCCAGAGGACAAACATGCTGAAGTGCTGCAGAAGGAAAAGAAGTGCTAGAGCATTTGCATGTCGGCTTGGCACAGAGCTTTCTAAATTAACAATCTCAACTCTAGGAGAAATTGTTTCAAAATGTAGTTAGTAGTACCAGACTGTTGTTAAGTCATTCATTAGATTTTCTTTTCTAATTTATTTGTTTTATTTATTTATTTTTGGTTCCATTGGGTCTTTGTTGCTGTGCACGGGCTTTCTCTAGTCGCTGCGAGCGGGGGCTACTCTTCATTGCCGTGCGTGGGCTTCTCATTGCGGTGGTTTCTCTTCTTGCGGAGCATGGGCTCGAGGCACGCGAGCTTCAGTAGTTGTGGCACACAGGCTCAGTAGCTGTGGAGCACAGGCTCTAGAGCGCAGGCTCAGTAGTTGTGGCGCATGGGCTTAGTTGCTCCGCAGCATGTGGGGTCTTCCTGGACCAGAACTCGAACCCGTGTCCCCTGCACTGGCAGGCAGATTCTTAACCACTGTGCCGCCGGGGAAGCCCCATTTATTAGATATTTAAACATATTCTTTGTGTCCAAATCATCAGCTGACAAAAGTGTTAAGAATAAGAAATAATTTCTCAGCAAGCCTTTATTGCTGCCTCCTACAGCTCTGGAGCAGGTTTGGGTACTTCTCTTCATATTATAAGATGTCAATGAAAAATGGACATTTTGCCGAAGATTAGAGGACACGGAGGGGAGGGTTCCATTCAAAGCCACCAAGCAAAACTTCCTAAAAGTTGCCTGTAGGCATCCTGTTCTCCTGCCTTACACCTCTCATCTCCTTCCTTCTCCCTGCCTTGCCTCTGAAATGCACTCCAAGTTTCAAAACTTCATGTAGAAAATAGAATCACTGAAGTTTGCCATCCATCCAGCCTCTCAAGGACCGTTTATTATCCTCAACTGGGTGCCTTGTAAAGGTGGGAGATGGGATGATGGTGTCTGTCTCATTTCCAATGCTGACTGGTTTCTCAAAGGATTCAAACCACAAAACATTTCTCTCCTCTTCTCTAGGTATAGGAGTAAAATTCTGCTAGTAAGAAAAATCAGATTTTTTTATCCAAACCATTAACGTGACAAAAATACATAAAACAAAGTAACAATGACAGAATGTTCTTAATCAATAAATTCTCCATTTAAAAGGCCGTGATCAGCATAAAAACAATTCACACAAACTTTAGGATCTTGATTACATCTGAAAATTTCAGGAAGAGGGTCCAAGAGTTTCATTTGAACCACTAATTATAAGAGCAAAAAAAGGCGGGGGGAATCAAATAACTACAGGAGATTGAAGAAATAAATTATGAGGCATCCTATCCTCTACAGCCTGTAAAAAGATTGACATGGATCTCTAGGCAAAGCCATGGAAAGATGGCCATTGTATTTTGTGAATAAATAAATATTGCTAAATTATGTTTGAAAGGGATGAACCACTTTTCACTACCAGCATATTGGTGATTGCCTGTTACTCTACACACCCTTGATAATGCATTGAGTTAGTAATCTCTCTCTTATTTAAAAAAATATTTATTATTTATTTATTTGGGTTGCACTGGGTCTTAGTTGTAGCAGGTGGGCTCCTTAGTTGTGGCATGCGAACTCTTAGTTGTGGCATATATGTGGGATCTAGTTCCCTGGCCAGGGATCAAACCCGGGGCCCCTGAATTGGGAGCGCAGAGTCTTAACCACTGCACACCAGGGAAGTCCAGGTAATCTCTTTTTAATTTTTGCTCATATGCACATATGCACTCATATGCACATATCTGTGTGTTCATGCACGCGTGCATGCCCACACATGCATAAAATCTCTTTATTCTAATCGCTAATGAGAAATGAGTAAAATCTGTTTACCATCCAAATTCTTTTTTCCTCAAAGGCTCTCCAGAGATTTATTTATTTATTATTATTATTATTTTTAACATCTTTATTGGAGTATAATTGCTTTATAATGGTGTGTTAGTTTCTGCTTTATAACAAAGTGAATCAGCTATACATATACATATATCCCCATATCTCCTCCCTCTTGCATCTCCCTCTAGGTGGTCCCAAAGCACCGAGCTGATCTCCCTGTGCTATGTGGCTGCTTCCAATTAGCTATCTGTTTTACATTTGGTAGTGTATATATGTCCGTGCCACTCTCTCACTTCGTCCCAGCTTACCCTTCCCCCTCCCTGCCTCAAGTCCATTCTCCACGTCTCCGTCTTTATTCCTGTCCTGCCCCTAGGTTCTTCAGAACCTTTTTTTTTTTTTTAGATTCTATATATGTGTGTTAGCATACGGTATTTTTTTTTTTTTTTTTTGCGGTACTCGGGCCTCTCACTGTTGTGGCCTCTCCCGTTGCGGAGCACAGGCTCCGGACGCGCAGGCTCAGCGGCCGTGGCTCACGGGCCCAGCCGCGGTCCTCCTGGACCTGGGCACGAACCCGTGTCCCCTGCATCGGCAGGCGGACTCTCAACCACTGAGCCACCAGGGAAGCCCCTATTTTTAGTTTTTTAAGGAACCTCCATACTGTTCTCCATAGTGGCTTTATCCATTTACATTCCCACCAACAGTGCAAGAGGGTTCCCTTTTCTCCACACCCTCTCCAGCATTTATTGTTTGTGGATTTTTTGATGATGGCCATTCTGACTGGTGTGAGGTGATACCTCATTGTGGTTTTGATTTGCATTTCTCTAATGATTAGTGACCATCCAAATTCTTGAAGGATCAGTTTGTCTACTCTTCTAGTGCACAAAGCTGATGGGATAAAATTAGTTACTTTGATTTGTTTTGAAACTTTCTCTGCCCTGGCGGTAAAGGTCTATTTGAAGGGTGCTAAGAAAAGAAAAATAGAAGAGGAGAAAACATTTCCTAAATGTTCCTCATTCTCTGAGGTCAGTATTATCCTGACACCAAAGCCAGACAAAGACATTACAAGAAAAGAAAACTACAGACTAATATGCTTTATGAATATAGATGAAAAAATTCAACAAAATACTAGCAAGTCAAATCCAGCAGCATATTAAAAGATTATACACCATGACCAAGAGAGACATTCTAGGAAAGCAAGGATGGTTTAGTATATGAAAATCAATTAATCTACCATATTGATAGAATGAAAGGAAAAAAAACACATGATCATCTCAATTGATGCAGAAAAAGCATTTAACAGTATCTAACTCTCATTCATAATAAAAACACCCAACAAACAAGGACTAGGAAGGAACTTCCTCAATCTAGTAAAGGGTATCTACTAAAATCCACTTAAAAGTAAAGATTGAAAACTTGTTCCCCTAGCAACAAGACAGAATGTCAGCTCTCACCACTTATATTTAGCACTTTCTTTTTTTTTTTTTTTTTGCGGTACGCGGGCGTCTCACTGTTGTGGCCTCTCCCGTTGCGGAGCACAGGCTCCGGACGCGCAGGCTCAGCGGCCACGGCTCACGGGCCCAGCCGCTCTGCGGCATGTGGGATCTTCCCGGACCAGGGCACGAACCCGTGTCCCCTGCATCGGCAGGTGGACTCTCAACCACTGCGCCACCAGGGAAGCCCTCTATTTAGCATTTTGCTTTAAGTTTTAACCAGGTAAATTAGACAAGAAAAAGAAATAAAAGACATATTTTATTTGGGAAAAAAGTGGGAAAGAAAGAAGTAGAACTGCATTTCCAATGACATTATCTTCTATATAGAAAATCCTAAAGGGTTGATAAAGACACTGCAAGACTTAATAAATGAGCTCAGCGAAGTTGCAGGATACGAGGTCAAAATACAAACGTAAGTTGTCTTTCTATAAACTAGCACTGAAAAAGCTGAAAAATAAATTAACAATTCCATTTAAAATAGCATCAAAATGAAAAAAGAAAACAATTAGGAATAAATGTTACCAGGGAGGTATAAGACACTAAAAATTATAAAATAATATACTACTGAATGTAAAATAGATAGCTATTGGGGAAGCAGCCGCATAGCACAGGGAGATCAGTTCAGTGCAGTGCTTTGTGACCACCTAGAGGTGTGGGATAGGGAGAGTGGGAGGGAGACACAAGAGGGAGGGGATATGGGGTTATATGTATACGTATAGCTGATTCAGTTTGTTATATAGCAGTAACTAACACAACAATGTAAAGCAATTATACTCCAATAAAGATGTTAAAAAATTATAAAATATTGCTGGAAGAAATGAAAGAAGACCCAAGTAAATGGAAAGACATCCTGTGTTCATTGATTGGAAGACTTAATATTGTTAAGATGGCAATACTCTCCAAATTAATCTTCAGGTTAAAATAAATTCCTTTCAAGATTTCAGTCGGCCTTTCTGAAAAAAGTTGACAAGCTGATCATGAATTTATATGGCAATTCAAGGAACACAGAATATAAAAAATACTCTCGAAAAAGAAGAACAGGGGACTTCCCTGGTGGTCCAGTGGGTAAGACTCCACGCTCCCAATGCGGGGGCCCTGGATTCTATCCCTGGTCGGGGAACGAGATCCCGCATGTATGCAGCAACTAAGAGTTCGAATGCCACAACTAAAGATCCTGCATGCCGCAACTAAGACCAGGCACAGCCTAAATAAATATTTTTTAAAAAAAGAAAAAAAAAAAAGTTAGAGAAGTCACACTTCCTGATTTCAAAACTCACTACAAAGCTACAGTAATCAAGACTTTGTGGTACTGGCATAAGGATAGACATATAGATAAATGGAATATAATTGAGAGTCCAGAAATAAACTCATACATTTATGGTCAAGTGATTTTTGACAAGGATGCCAAGACAATTAAATGGGGGAAAGAATAGATTTTTCAATAAATGTTGCTGGGACAACTGTATATCCACTTGCAAATGAATGAAGTCGAACCCTTGCTTCACATTATATACAAAAATGAACTTGGGATGGATCAAATATAGGAGCTGAAACTATAAAACTTTTAGAAGGAAACATAGGTGTAAACCTTTGTGACCTTGCATTTGACAATGATTTCTTAGATATGATACCGAAAGCACAAGTAACAAAAGAAAAAATAGAAAAATTGGACTTCATCAAAATTAAAAATATTTGTGCTTCAAAGAATACCATTGAGAAACTGAAAACACAAGCCACATAAAATGAGAAAAAATTTTCAAATCATGTATCTGATAAGGGTCTAGTATCCAGAATATATAAAGGACTCTTACAACTCATTAATAAAAAGATATTTAACTCAGTTTTAAAATGAGCAAAGAATTTGAATAGACATTTCACCAAAGAAGACATACAAATGGCCACTAAAACATTAAAAGATGCTTAGTCATTAGGGAAATGTAAATCAAAACCACAGTGGGATACCCCTTCATACCCCTGGAATGGCTATCATCAAAATGATAGACAATAGCAAGTGTTGGTGAGGATGTGGAAAAATCAGAACCCTTATATATTGATGATGGGAATGTAAAATGGAACAGCCCCTTTAGAAGACAGTTTGCAGTTTCTTGAAAGGTTAAACATGGAGTTACCAATGATTCAGCAGTTCTACTCCTACCTATTTACCCAAGAGTACTGGAAACATGCTTCCACACAAAAAGTTGTATATGAGTATTCACAGTGACATTATTCATGATAGCCCCAAAGTAGAAACAACCCACATGTTCATCAACTGACGAATGGATAAACAAAATGTGATATATCCATACAGTGGAATATTATTCAGTCATAAGAATGTATGTGGTACCAATACGTATTACAACATGCATGGACCTTACAACCATTATGCTAAGTGGAAGAAGCAAAACACTAAGGTGAGTGAATGCTAACGGATAGGGGTTTCTTTTTGGAGTGATGTGAATGTTCTGGAATTAGATAGTAGTGATGGTTGTACAACTTTGTTCATACTCTAAAAATCACCGAATTGTACACTTTAAAAGTATAGTGTGTGAATTATATCTCAGTGAAAAATCAGAAGTGTTAATTTTTTTGTGTTAAGAAATTAGAGTATATTTGGTATTTTATATAGTTGAATATTTAGAAACTCACACCTAATAGAATTCTGGGACAGTCTTAAACTATAATTGAAAATGTGTAATTGAGTAATTTAGACTTTGATTTAAAATTGAAATCTTCCTAAGTTTATATACATTATTAGCATATCTAAGAGAATTTTAGCCATTAACTTATTTTGTAAGTTTAATGTATCATAGTAATACTCAGGCTTTTTATTTTCTTAAGTCAGATAATAGAAGTATTTGGAAAGGAAAACAAATATAGAAAACTTAAAATTCAGCCTCAAATGTTTTCATATGTTAATGGAATCAACTATTTTTTAAAATATTTATTTATTTGTATCAGGTCTCAGTTGCGGCTCACAGGCTCCTTAGTTGCACCATGTGAACTCTTAGTTGCGGCATGCATGT
Source organism: Globicephala melas (assembly GCF_963455315.2). Lineage (NCBI taxonomy): Eukaryota > Metazoa > Chordata > Mammalia > Artiodactyla > Delphinidae > Globicephala > Globicephala melas. The sequence continues at coordinate 11,517,852 of NC_083317.1, read as the reverse complement.
GGGATCTAGTTCCTTAACCAGGGATCGAACCCAGGCCTCCTGCATTGGGAGTGCAGAGTCTTAACCACTGCACCATCAGGGAAGTCCCTGGAATCAACTGTTAACTAAAGTTCCCTTAACAATGACAGTAAACGTTTGTTAAACTTATAAATAAGATAATAAGATATGTAAGCTGAATTTCAATACTGTAACTTTAATAAATTAATTATTAGTTTTAAAAAGCAAAATATGCCTGAAAAATCTCCCCTTTCTTTTCTGCCCCCCTCCTTTGCTGGGGCGACAGAACAGAGTTACTTGTGTCCTCATAGAGATAGTCTATACATAAGCATGTTGTTTACTCCCACCTTTTAATTCTCTCCCTTCTTCAGAATGACCTCTATGAATAGCCAACCCTGGACGGTTGTTGGGCTGGTCCTTCGCTTTGAGTGGCTGGAAGATGGCACTGCAGTGACAGCTGTCGGGCCCAGTAGGCCATCTGTGAACTTGCACCTCAGATTTGGAGATAATAGTTGTTAGGGGCTGAATTGGGCCCTTCAAAGAAGTGATGAAGTTAAAATGAGGCCATTAGGGTGGGCCCTAATCCAGTCTGACTGGTGTCCTACAAGGAGGAAGAAATCTGGACGTAGAAAGTGAAACAGGAGGGAAGGGGGCAGGGTACAACCTTTAAAAGAATGATATAGCCATAGGACATGACAAAAACTGGTTAGAACTAACTAGATCCAAGATGGCGGAAGATTTGACTTCCAGTGGACCTTAAGCCTCATCATACACTCATTGTAATACATTAGAGTAAGGTAAGTGACACACCCACCAGTGCCACGACAGTTCTGAGGCCAACCATCAAAGACCAGAAAGTGGGCTGTGGCCCAGTTCCTGGAAATCTCTGCCCCTTCCCCAAAATAGTTGGAATAATCCTCCCACTCATTAGCCTATGAAATTACCCAGCCCATAAAAACTAACCATGCAGGCTCTAGAGCGCAGGCTCAGTAGTTGTGGCGCACGGGCGCTTAGTTGTTCCGCAGCATGTGGGATCTTCCTGGATCAGGGCTCGAACTCATGTCCCTTGAATGAGCAGGCAGATTCTTATCCACTGTGCCACTGGGGAAGTCCCAAACCTGTCAACAAATTGATCTTGGACTTCCAGCCTCCAGAACTGTCAGAAAATAATATCCGTTGTTTAAGACACCCAGTCTGTGGTATTTTGTTATAGCAGTCCTAGCAAACTAATACAACAGTTCTCTTTGATCTCATGCATTCTTTCAGTGGACTTCAGGAATTTGTATTATCCAAGCTGTTTCCTCTCAGATGGAAAACTCTGAAAGCAAGTTGAAGTTTTAGCTCTCTCCTTTCCCTCTTGCAGACATGCCCTGTCCTACAGGTCTCACCCTGGGGCTGCTGCTGCCTCCTCCCCTTTGAACTTTATTCTTTCCTTATTTTGCACACCTAGCACTTATCCTGAATCTTACAGGATGCTGTAAACACCCTCAGGGCTCCAAACGGAGGCACAGTTGAAAAGGCTGATTTGCCGTGAGAATAAGATTATTCTCTTATTTGTAGAGAATAAGAAATAACTTATTTAAAAAACTGGAGATTTTCCAGTGCTTGGCTTTCAGCACACCCTAATAGCTTTGTCAGCTGATTTTTTTTTTTTTTCCATGTGGGATCTTAGTTACCCGACCAGGGATCGAACCCATGCCCCCTGCATTGGGAGCATAGAGTCTTAACACTGGACCACCAGGGAAGTCCCTTAGCTGAATATTTAATTAAACATGATTTTTAAATGATAGATCTTGTTTCATTTTGGTTTTGCTTGTAACAGAAGCAGTCAAGGAATTGAGTGATACTGCTACACAAAACATTTTTTTTTTGGCTGCGTTGGGTCTCGTTGCTGCATGCGGGCTTTTGTCTAGTTGCGGCGAGCGGGGCTTCTCTTCATTGAGGTGCGCGGGCTTCTCATTGCGGTGGCTTCTCTTGTTGCAGAGCCGGCCCTAGAGCATGTGGGCTTCAGTAGTTGCAGTGCACGGGCTCAGTAGTTGTGGCGCACGGGCTTAGCTGCTCCGTGGTGTGTGGGATTTTCCCGGACCAGGGATGGAACCCGTGTCCCCTGCGTTGGCAGGCGGATTCTTAACCACTGCAACACCAGGGAAGTCCCCCAAACTCTTTTTTCCTATAAATTTTTGGAGGTTAGTGGTGCAGAAAAATTTTAAATTTGACTTTCATTGTCCACAAATATTTCAATTCATGAAACTTAAAAAAATGAAATCGATTTGGAATATTAAAATTTTCATGCAATGCTTTATTGCAATGCTCAGAATACAGATGGGGCTCGGGAGTTAGCATTTTTAATAAGTTTACCCAGGGAACTACCAGGTTAACAGATGGAGGCTTTGAGGATTAGGATTGCTGTGCTGATGGATAGTCTTTAGTATGGTTTGGAAACCAGGGCGGGTGGGGTGGGGTGACTGTGGGGCTCCTGGGCATGGAGGCCTCTTTGTGCCCCGCTTTCCTTGTAGACCAGACTCCAGCCTCCATGACCTTCCCTGAGTTCCAAAGGGCAGATTCGTACAGTTGCTCATCAAGGGAGGAGCAGCCAAGAAACCACCTGAGGTGAGATTAAAGGGACCAGAGAAGCTCATCCAGATTAAGAGACCCACTGCCTGAGACCCTGCTCACACCCTCATCTAACCCCACCCTTGGAGTATTGTCATAAAACTCCTCATCAGATCCTCCTGGGTTGGGACACATTTTTCGAGACAGCGGCCCGTTCTGTCCCCCTTTGCCTGGCAAAGCAATAAAGCTATCCTTTTCTATTTCCCCCAAAGCTCTCTCCGAGATCCGATTTGACAGCGGTGCGCAGAGGCCGAGGTTTGCCATCAGTTTCTGTGACAAAGTGTGCAAGTCCTATCTGTATTCATTTAAGTGACTTCATGCTGAACGTGAAGTATTTTAAATGTAAGCTTGATGCATTTTATAACATAAGATTACATGTAATCTTGATGTATTTCAAAAACTATGAATTAATCTTTCTACGGTAACAGAGAAGGAGTTGTATCTCTCTTTTTTGGGGAACAGTTTTATTGAATATAATTCATATGCCAGAGAATTCACCCATTTAAAGAGTACAATTCAGGGCTTCCCTGGTGGCGCAGTGGTTGAGAGTCCGCCTGCCGATGCAGGGGACGCGGGTTCGTGCCCCGGTCCGGGAAGATCCCCCATGCCGCGGAGCGGCTGGGCCCGTGAGCCATGGCCGCTGAGCCTGCGTGTCTGGAGCCTGTGCTCCGCAACGGGAGAGGCCACAACAGTGAGAGGCCCGCGTACCGCAAAAAAAATAAATAAATAAATAAAATAAAGAGTACAATTCAATGGCTTAGGTATGTTCACGGGGTGGTGCAACTATCACACCATCGCTTTTATTATATTCTCGTTACCCCCAAAGAAACATTGCATCCTTTAGTCATCATCTCCAAATACCTCTATCCCCACAGCCCTGGGCAACTATTAATCTCCTTGGTGTGTCAGGATTTGCTTATTCTGGACATGCCATATAAATGGACTCCTACACGTGCAGTCATGTGACTGGCTTCTTTCACTTAGCGTAACGTTGTAAGGTTGGTCCATGTTGTAGGGTGTATCAGTATCTCTTTCCTTTTCACGGCAGAGTAATATTTCATTGTATGGATAGTCTACATTTTATTTTTCAATTCATTAGCTGGCAGACATTTGGATTATTTCTACTTATGGCCTTGTGTTGTGGTTAATGTAAGCTTTACATGGCTTGAGAAAGAATGGCTATAAGGCTGTCTAAAAGAGAATAGTGATGGAAGAGGTAAAATTTATGTATTAGATAATTGGTAAAAAGCAGTTCAGGGAGATAAAGAAGCCAGGAGGAACTGTCAGCAGAACGTGAACTTAAAAAGAAAAAACAAACAACTGGAATTTTATTAATCTTCCTGAACTACTTGCAGCTGTATCTATCAGGTGACCTGTGGAGCTGGACCTCTGTCAAATGGGGGCTGCTGAGCACGGGAATCCCTTGTTGTCTGGGGCATCCACCATTGCCTGAGAGGCAGTTTTTCTCGTGACAGCCCAAAGACCATTTTCCTGTTTTCTTTGACCCCCGGCCATGAGAGCAGGGTGAGAGACCTAGACTTGACCAATCAGATAATCCTGCCTGGGCAAGTGACCCAGAGATAGAGGCATTCTGAGTGCATTTCGATTGCGGGAGCAGCTACAAATTGAATGCTCACTGAAGTAGGGCCGAAGGAGCTGATGTGGCCGTGGCAGCAGTGTCCTTGCCAGTCTCTTCCTGGGCGTGATTTTGGCCGTGGTTCTGGCTGCTTAGCATGGGACAATAGCCAAGAAAATTCTGAAAATAAGTAATGAGGAGGGACTAGCTGTACCAGTCGTTAAATTTTATTATAATTAAATACCATATTGTACTTTATTTATTTATTTTTGGCCATGCCACGTGGCTTGCGGGATCTTAGTTCCCCAATCAGGGATTGAACCTGGGTCCTCGGCAATGAAAGTGCCGAGTTCTAACTACAGGACTGCCAGGGAATTCCCTGTACTTGAGTTATTTTTAAAGTTCATGTGCAGTAGTTAAAAATGGTAAAAAATTTAAGAAGGAACATTTAGAGACTAAAATCTCTTAGAAATTATTATAACATTCCTCTTTAGAACATTTGGCTTACTTATCATTTTAGAACTCGCATTTGAATCCTTTTTTGATTGTTGTGTGTAACCAGCAGAACTGATTAACAGTTGAACCCTCTTTCCCCTATCCACCCCGTATCTTTCTACCTGAACACGATGTAGGGGCTCATTTGTTTTACTCCTGCTTACACAAATAGAAACAGAGACATCTATAATAAAAGACAAATATCCATATTTATTACATTAATAAAAAACTAACATATTTTCACCCTTCTATGCATTGTCTTTTTCATAACTTAAATGACCTTTTGAGTATCATAAACCAACAGCTGCTCACACACTCAACATGTCCAAATAATATTGTTTATCACAAACTAGACAGTAGGACACCCTTTCAGCTGACTCCTCTGTCCTTTCAGTATCATCCCTGCTACTTTCAACTTTTTTTTTTTGGTTTCTGTCAACCACATATTTCAGACACACTTTGATTCTTCCTATCTGAAGATACTGAATCAGCTACCTTCCATGGTGTCCAGGTTCCTTTTAGTGGATATTAGTGTCTAAATAAGGGCTGGAAAATTGTATTTCTAAAGTCATAAACTCTTACTGATTTTTCTAATTTACCCTGGTACCAGCTTCTACTTTTATTACAGTATATGATTTTATCAACCAATAACATTTTCCTTTATCTCTTCTAACTTTCTAAAACCTTCATAGGATAGTTTGGCATATACACAATAGGTGCTTATTATGTTGAGTGAGCTCTCTAGAAAAAGGTGAGTCAATTGTTTCTGCAGCAAAGACACCTATGTAAAATGATGTACCTGGACATCATTTGACGACAGTTGCTGACTACAGTCAAGGAGAGGTAGGGTAATGTCGGCCAGCTGCCTGGGGAAACTGACTTGCACCAGAGGCAGTGATGAGGGTCTCTTGGCAAAGGTGTCTGTCCTTTTTTCTGGCACTCTGCTTCTCTTGACCCTCTTTCCTGTATTAAGGCGAGAGTTTACTCTCTTCTGTATATAACTACTGTAAGAGTCCTGTGCCGTTAAGTTTTGAGTTTAAACTCCAAGGGAGGACTTGAACAGGGCTTCAAGGTACCCTTCCAGTAAGGTGCCCCCCTGTTGGGCAGGCAGAGCTCTCAGGCCACCCTGAAGGTGGCTCAGCAGTCTAAGGCTGGCTGGCTGCCTATGGGCCAGGTGGCCATTCCCTGTTTGCTCAGCGATGACAGAAATGTGGTCCTATGTGTAGGGTCATGCACATGTGGCCCAGTATGTCAACCTAGACCTCCCAGTTCCAGAACTGCATATCCACATTAGAGATGACTGGCTAGAGTGGGAAATCATGCAGTCCCATTATACTCTTTACTAGTCTGAGTAGATTGCCTTCCATCCTCCCAAACTGTGAAGCTAAAATCTGGGTGTTACAAAAATTGTCAATTGTTATAGGAATGTGTAATGATATTTCAAAGTACAAAGAACACTATCCCTCAGAAATGGGAACTACCTCAAAATTTTATGACACCAACTTAGGATCAGAATAATTAGAGAAGTCTCAATTCAGATCAGTACAGATATACAATATGGGGAAGAGATATTAACTTATTAGACTTATTAGCTCTTCGAAAACGAATATATAAGAAAGATTAAGTTTTGGTATCTTATTTGGCTGAAAGTAAAAGGAATTCTGAATGCCTGTTTTGATGATGAACAAAAAGGCCCCAAACAGGTAAAACCTGAAAGACCACTGGAAGCAATACATATATGTCTTAGATGTCTTTCAGGCTGAGTCCACGATAAAAGTCACTCTGCAAGTAGCTAGAATTCTTTCAAAGCTGGCTCCATTCTTGGATTAGGATGCTTCATCCCTCTTTGACCCAACAGATCTTGCCGTTTTCTCCAAGCCGTACAGTTCCACTGGCCACCAGCTGGAGGGCTGAGGGAAATATTTTATGTTCTGCTAATTTTACTCTTTCAGATAGAGTTTCAACAGTGTCACCCCTCTTCACCGGAACAGCTTCTTGTAAAATAATTTGTCCAGCATCTACATCTTCCTGGAAAAGAAAAATGAGAAAGTTTTGAACATTACTTCTGCCAAGTACAATTTACATTAAATACTAATAAGATTTTGGTAGAAAGAGACATACTTACAGCTACAAAGTGCACGGTGCACCCAGTGACGGTGACCCCGGCATCCAGGACTTGTTCATGGGCATTTGAACCCTTAAACGAAGGGAGCAAGGATGGGTGGATGTTGAGCATTTTCCCTGGAAATTAATTAAAACATAGTGGTCAGAATTAAAAAACCCTATGTATTCTGTCAAAGGAACATACACTTTCCTGTCTAGAATCAGGAGTCAATAGGAGCAAGGTTTTTCTAGGATGGGTGTTTTCTTTGTCAAAGACAGAAATGAGGAAAAGTGAAATACACGTTCTCATCCAAGGAGGCCCTGGGAGCAGCAGGTTTCTGCCTTGCACAGCTGAAGACACACCAAGGGGCTTCTGAACAGGCGCCTGCACTGACTCAAAGCTGGATGGGAGGGGTTCTAATCTGGATCATAGGGCTCTTGAAGAAAATTCAGCTTGTCCCTGGCACATAATATTAGAAAGACAGGCGGTTCCTGCGTAGTGTCTATGTGCTTGACTTCTAACCATAAAGTGGCATGTTCACATGTGACTAATCCACAGATGCCGGATTAGTCAGTCTGTGTGCCTTATGTCACCAAAAGCATTGCCTGTGGTATATTACACCACAAGTGCTCTAACTATATTCACTTAAGAAAACAAACTCTCCAAAGAGGAAATACATTTATTGACCAAATATGTGCACAAAAAAGAACCACAGGAAGCAGTCAAAACTTCTGCGGGAAAGGCATTAACAGCAGACACTATGTTATCTGGCAACAATGCCTTCCTTTCCATCTTCTGGCAATGGTTCACAGTTCCTCAGAAGAGGAACTCTATTTTGGGATACAGAGAGTCACCTTCTCTTGCTTCTAAACAAGTAAAAAAGTCTCTTCCCAATATTTATCCAGAAGATGAAATAATATGTTTGCAGTAATGTGAAACCAACCTAAGCTACATTAGAAACCGTAATTACAGCAGGCCAAAGAAAACTGATAGAGACAGCAGGATAATAAATCATTATTCTTTGGGCTAAAGGCAAAGGAAATTCAGTTATGACGTGTGTCAAAATAAACCATCACAGTAAATACCATGACTGGGATTGTTTGGCAAGTTCACCACCCTATAGCCCATTTTCAGTCAATTCCTCAATGTAGTATCAAACTATTTTTGCTTACCATTCCATTTTCTGACAAAGGGGCCAGATAAAATTCTCATGAATCCTGCAAGACAGACTATGTCTGTGGAGAACTCTTCAAGGACTTGGTCTACTGTAGTGTCAAATGCTGCACGATTTTTATATAATTTATGATTAATTACCTAGAATAGAAAAAGATAAGTACAATCCATTTCCAACAAATTACCAAAAATAATTTAAAACTCAACCTTTATATAGACTATACTTCACCTCCTTCTGAAGATACACGTGATGTCAAGAATTAAGGAATGGACAGGATGAATATAAAGGCAAGCCCAGCACCCACCCCAAATCCAGGCATCCAAAGAACACTTGGGGGCAGATTATGAGTGTAAGTAATCTTGAAAGATACTTTTCACAGTAACTTACCCTGGTGGGAATTCCGGCTCCTTCTGCTTTATTTAAGCCAGACACTGCTGCCTTGTTGGAGATCACAACAACAATGTATGCAGAGCTACTTGGCTCCCTAGTACTGTCTATGAGAGCTTGGAGGTTTGATCCTGAAAAAGGGAGAAAAGCACAGGTGAGTGCACACTTCTTTAAAACGTTTATACCATTTTGAATAGGGAATGGTCAAGATTTTTGAATAAAAATGTCTTAGAAAAGATTGGCAAAATATGTGAGGCTTTAAAATTCCGTTCCTCTTAGAATAATGGATTAGTATCTTACAAAAACATAGGCACTCCTGGTTCAAGGATATGTAATTGCTCCTGCAAAATAATATGATTTAGCAGACCAGTAGAAACAGTATAACATGATTTTAAGACTGATTGATGAGGAATAAGCTGCTTAATTAAGCAAAAAAATCAACCCTCTGAAGAAGAATAAACCACTATGACCCTTACAGTAGTTTCTTTGCTTTACCATCAACTTGGGTCTAAAGTATATTGAAACCTTAAAATAGACTTGTAAAGCAATTATACTTCTGGGAAAGTTAACCTAAAGAAATAACCAGATATGCACTTACAAACTTATTGTATATTTAAAAGAATGTTCATAGCAATGTTACTTAAAACAGTGGATGGAATTCCCTGGCCGTCCAGTGGTTAGGACTCTGCTCTCACTGCTGAGGGCCTGGGTTCAATCTCTGGTCAGGGAACTAAGATCCCACAAGCTGCATGGCATGGTGCAAATAAAAAAAATAAAAGGAAAAAAGAATCATACTATATCCATCCATATGAGAGAATACAATGCTCTTAGGACTTTACCCCACTGTCCGCAGAGTCAAACACAAATTTTGTATTGTTACTATTAACAATTTAAAAAAGCCTCAACTGTCCTAAGACTTTTCAACTACAAAGCTATGATTCAAAAGAAGTTGGAATTTCCATTCTGTCTTTTCTAGCTTCTCTCTCTTCAACCATCTTCCCCACACCCTCTACTCTTCCTTTAGAAGCTGCTTCAAATGCCTGAGAAAGTGGAAAGACTGAGGATGTAGAAAAGATAACACTCCTTAATGATACCTAGGCCCCAGTACTGAGAGTGTTCTCAGAGTCGGAAGGAGGGTTTTTTTTTTGGGGGGGGGTGGTGTGGGTGGGAGAAAAGGAAGAGCATTTCTACAGCTCTATAGTAAAGAGGAAGCCACATCTCACCTGTCCCAGATATTAAGACAGCTACTCTTGCCTTTTTTGGTTGAACAGAGACATGATTTTTCAGGGTGCCATTCTCCAATACTGATCTATTTATTTGCATGGTTTCAATCAGATGCTTGACTTTCACACGAGGAGAACCTTTGTTTCAAACACACCCAATAAATAAAAAAAAGAACAACTGTGAATTAACAGTAATATGGAAAGAGAAGTGTTCTATAAAAACTTTAGAGTACTGTATTTTATTCTGAAAATAAGATATGCAAGGACTAAAACAATACGTTCGCTTCACTTATCGTCACTCATTCATACAAACTTCCTGATGGTGAACATATATAACTGCCCACTTCAACTAAAAGGTACAGCACTATATCTAAACATAAAGTGGATATGTTACTGCCTGCCAGTGTTCTGTCTCCCCTTTCCCGCAAGTCTTGCATCCACAATAGTGCTATGACCTCTTGGCTTCAAGGGTAGGCATGTGACCCAAGCAAGGCTATTCAAAGACTCGATATAGGATGTTGAGAAAGAGAGGGCCTCTCTTACTGCAATGTGAGTTGAAGGATGTGGGCTCAAGACATCTTTCCGGTATTTGGAGAGCCTGCCTGAAAGTGAAAGCCACACAATAAAGGGATGAAAGGCAGATACAGACAAAATTAACAAGCCTTGACATCTCTGTTAGAGAAACTGAGTTGGTTTTCTGTCAATCTGCCAATTTCTAGTACTTCTAACAGAGTTCTAAGTCATACACAGTACTGGTCAGGGTGCTTGCTCACTACTCCTTGAATTGAGCTGAACCACAAAGCAGAGCCTGAGACAAGGTCTTACATGCGAGGTGATTACTTTGGGAAGTGATCCTAGGGAACCAGAATGAGGATGGGCAAGAGCCAATATAAGACTGTGTTATTAAACTGGTAACCACTGTGGGCAATTGGGGCTTGATTCCACTGAGACCCTCAAAGGAGCCATGTAGACTGTGCCTCAGAACCGCTCCCTTCTTCTGTCCCTAAAGTGGGCATTCATTCACTAGTTCTCACCCCGCTGGTCAAGGGCTGTCCTGCAGGGTGTAGTTGTGCATATGTCACTGCTACACAGAGGTGTCAGAGCCCTGAGGCAGAAATGAAGAGATGCATGGTATTACTGGCATGGGTGTTTTCATGTTACAGCTGCGTAAAGATAGTTGCCTATCAATGGCTTGAAACAGAGCAACTAAATAAGGAACAGTTACCTTCAGGACATGCAACCACTCTGCCGATCACCCAGGCTTCTTCCTTGTGCTGCTGAATATCCTGCAGAATCTGCTGTGTCAGATCCCTTGATACCACGAGGGCAGCCCCAATCCCACAGTTAAATGTTCTGGCCATCTCTTCTTCAGAGAGGTGTCCTTCCTGCTGTAACCACGAGAAGATCCTGGGGATCCTCCAGGTCTGGGCATCTGAAAACAGGCAAGAGTTGTTCAATTAACCTATTATTGACACAAAGTATAGAAGTATGTACATATACAAACCTATGGAAATTAAAACCAGCACTGCTATTTTATAGAGGGTAAAACTATAAACGGGCCTTTCAGAAGTTTTTTTGGGATCCATTTGTACCTCAGGCATTGAGAACACTTTTCTTGTCACACTTGGCCAGTATTCACGATTGCGTGAAGTTTTGTGCTGTGTTAACTAACTAGATTCTTAGAAATCCCCTAATGAATTAGATGCTCTAATGCCTGAATTCCAGTAAAGGTCGGCATACTACCCTTTTGTGAATGTGAAAAAAAAAAAAATCTAGATTTAGGTGTAAGAACCTATCCTCTAATACAACAAAAATCTCTAATAAAAAATTTTAGGTAATACCTATATAGACACACACATAAAATTCTTTTTTTTTTTTTTTTGGCCCTGCTGCATGGCTTGCAGGATCTTAGTTCCCTGACCAGGGACTGAAACCGGCCATTGCAGTGAAACCACTGAGCCCTAACCACTGGACCACCAGGGAATTCCCAACCAATAAGGTTCCTGAAACAGCAATCTTCACTCATTGTCTCTGTATCTCTGCCATCACCCCCCGCTCCAATATATGGGGGGTGGTATCTATCCTCACCAAGCTGCTTTTTGACACTGCTAACCAGTGTCATGTTGAAATCCTTGCTCGGAGTTGATACTTTCACATGGTTTACTGCCTGATTTTGACTATTCTTTTTTTAGAAATTCTACCTCTGCCAAACTTTAAGGTGGGTGGAATATTGAGGAACAACCTTTTGGTCCCTCCTATTCTCTTTGTGATTAACTATTACTATCTGCATATAAGTACCCAACTTAACTTCTGCTCACAAAAACACTACAATAAATACTTCAAAGATGTAAAACACTGTATTTCCACTTCCTATTCCAAATCTACTCACCTACTAAACTAGAAACTTGGGACTTCTTTTTTCCTTCTAAGCACAAAATGGTTCTCCAATCTGTTTCCCTTCTCTATGCCTTGGTTCAGGTCTCCTTTATCCCCTGCACAGACTATTTAATAACTACCACTTCCCTTCCCAGCATGTTCCTGATTCCATCTTGATAGAGCTTGAGCTTACTGACCCCCTTGGAGAATCTGCTTAAAGAATTTCATCTAAGTCAATTACATGAGGACTTTATGCCTTATAAACATGGCTAATGAAGCGAGAAAAGGTGGAAAAGTTCAGTCCTATTTTTTCCACAAGAAGCCCCAATGATCTGAGAATTTTCCAGGTAGGGACTTCCCTGGTGGTCCAGTGGCTAAGACTGCACTCCCAATGCTGGGCGCCCGGGTTTGATCCCTTGTCAGGGAACTAGATCCTATATGCCACAACTAAGAGTTCGAATGCCAAAACTAAAGATTCTGCATGCCACAACTAAAAAGATCCTGCATGCCGCAACTACGACCTGGCACAGCCAAATAAATAAATATAATATTAAAAAAAAGAATTTTCCACATAATCATATGTGTACTAACTACCCATAAAGTTTCCTTCCACAATGTATTTTTTCTCATAACAGTTTTCTGAGCAAACGTTCTTTTTAGCAATCTTACCTAAATCCACCCCAAATTTCTGAGGTAGGACTCTGGGGATGTTTTCTAGCAATCCCCCACCGGTAATATGTGCAAAGGCCTTAACGTGTCCTGAACGCAGGACAGGTAACAGTGAATGGCTGTAGATTCTGGTTGGAGTTAGAAGTAAATCACCTGTATATTAGGAAGATGAGACAAAAACTTAGTCTATGAATATAAAACCAAAACATACGCAGTTTGTTCCATTCTAACTTTAAGTAACGAAAGCCTAACCCAATTAAGTGGTTGCTCAGACATTCCCAAGCAGGAGAGTTTAAATGTGAGTATGTTTACCTAAGGCCTGGCCACCACAGCCATCAGGTGCTGGAGAGGAGTACTGAAGGGAAGATTTCGCTACAATTTTCCTCACAAGGCTAAATCCATTGCTGTGAAGACCAGATGAAGCTATTCCAATAACAGCGTCCCCTTCAGTGATTCTTTCCAGGTGAGGGAGTTTCTGATCCCGCTCCATTGCACCAACGGCAAAACCGGCTAGATCATACTCTCCAGGAGGGTACATGTCAGGCATTTCTGCCGTTTCACCTCCTGGCAGAAAGAGAAAACAAGAGCAAAGAAATCACCGAATATTATAAACCTGTCTAGGAAGTAGTGACACCAGCTACTCTTCATATGAACAATTAAACAAAAGCTGTATTCCGCAAACATCTAAGCATGATTTCAGGGGAAATAGTGCTAATTTCCACAAAGGGTGAGTATAGCCTCCAAACATCATTATTTTTACGGGATGAATACTCAGTTGAATATAACACCATTTCTCTAGCAGTTAGTTTCAGAAATGCTTTCACCTATATTTGATCTTTACAATCACTCTATGTTCCAATAATGATACAGGCTTAGAGAAGTGATTTAATAGACCTGCCTAACTCTAAATGCCCTGGCCTAAAAAAAATGTCATAGTTCATACTACCACGATACTGTGTAAAGACACGGTCTAGGCAGGCAGATCCGAATTAGGAACTGTTCTCAAAGATGGCTGAAAGGCAAGTTTGGCTTTGGGGACATACCTGTCCACAGAAATGGTAATATAAAATAGGTAGTTTTGTTCCTTGGTCAACCTACAAATTAATTGTGTTCAAAATCCTCATGTATGTATTTAATATTTCTGTAAACCTTGGGTACATTTTATTCTTAGTGTCATTTCTGTGGGAAAATAAGGCTTAAGTTAAGACTCAGAAAGCCAAGACCCGAGCTGCCTCTGCTGCAGGGCCATAAGGAGGAAACAGCCCCCTACCCTGTCTGTCCAGGAGGCCACTGAGAGAGATGGGAGTGAAATGGTGGCTAAGGATCAGGGAGAAGATAAGGCCTGGGCGATGGTGGAGTATGAGTCTCAGTCTGGGGACCAAGCCTTGAGGGGAGGGTTCGAGGGCACAAAGGTCTAAGTTGTCCTTAGGTGGTGTCATCTATACTTTACTTGCCTCGTCTTGTGACACACAGTTTGTCTCGTTAGGTATACTGGTAACCGATCATGTTTGTACATAGGGCTGAAATACATAAGAAGGATGTGTGATTAAAATGGATGATCATACCGAGGAGAGCACATCCGGCTTTTTTACAAGCTTTAGCAATTCCAGCAACAACAGCTTCAGCTGTACTGGGGTCAAGTTTTCCACAGGAAAAGTAATCGAGGAAAAAGAGGGGCTCCGCTCCTTGTGCCAGAATATCATTTACACACATCGCAACCAAATCTTGACCAATGGTTTCATGTTTATGGCACTGCTGGGCAATCTACAGAAGAATATAAACATCCACGTAAGAGAATAAGCTCCAACCTATATCTTGTCAATTATCAGTGGAGGCTAACAATATTACTGACTTTTGGCTAGGTGCTCTGAACACCTAAAGACAAAAGAACACTAAATTCCGATAAGCTACTTGGTCCGAAAGTATCCCCTTTTTTCCCCTAAGATAACCCTTCTATCCGGATATAGTCTCACCAACACTGTGTTATTAGAAACACGTAGCTATTGTAGCCAACTGTATGATTACTTGGTGTGGTTCTCTTTAGTGCATATATGTCAAGAGGGGAAAGATATGTATTTTATTTATTTATTTATTTATGGCTGCATTGGGTCTTCGTTGCTGCACGTGGGCTGTTGTGGCGAGCGGGGGCTACTCTTCATCGCGCCACATTGCAGTGGCTTCTCTTGTTGCGGAGCACGGGCTCTAGGCGTGCGGGCTTCAGTAGTTGTGCCACGCAGGCTCAGTAGTTGTGGCTTGCGTGCTCTAGAGTGCAGGCTCAGGAGCTGTGGCTCACAGGCTTAGCTGCTCTGCGGCATGTGGGATCTTCCTGGACCAGGGCTTGAACCCTTGTCCCCTGCATTGGCAGGCGGATTCTTAACCACTGCGCCACCAGGGAAGTCCCGAAAGATATGTATTTGATACACAGTAAATTCTTTCATATCTTTCATAAAAGGCCTTTACTCACATAGGTGTCTGATTACCTTCAGTTTAGTTCCAACGCCGTCTGTTCCACAGGCCAGAAGAGGATCGTTGAAACCGGCTGCTTTCAAATCAAAAAGACCAGCAAAACCTCCAAGATCAACATCACAGCCTGTTGGAGAGAAAATTAATTACTTGCTGCATTTCAACAGCAAAGAGTTGATCAAGAAAGCAGATATTAAAGGGGTATACATATCCTTTTGAGTTTAAGGTCATGGGTAAGAAATGCTTTTAGTGTTAGAGATAAGAAAGCCGAACACTATGAGTTTGGCTTAAATGGGGCAAGACTTACAGCAACTTGGCATTAATCTGGAACATTTTCCTCAGTAAACTACAAAGCACAAATCAATACACAATGTTTGTCACAGTTAATGAACTAGCAAAGGACAGGCCCTGACTTACCTGGTCTGGAGGTGGCTTTTGCTAAAGGCTTAATTTTCTTGACCAGCATATTTCCAGCTGCAATATCTACCCCAGAGTCCTTGTAAGTCAGGCCCCTAAAGAGTTTAAAAAAACAAAGGCATCACCTAAATGCCAGGGAAGAATTATTTTAACCTTAACATATTATTTAAAGCAGAAGATATCACTAGTGATTTTCATATCCCCCAATACGCTGGGCCATATCCAGAGATTTTGATTTAGCTGGTCTAGGGCAGGTCCTAGGAATTGAAATGTGTTTAAACAACCTCCTCAGTTGATCATCACTATTTGGAACTTCACTATTTGTAACTACCTCTCTAACTTAACTATTTCTTCCAGAAGTACTTGTCACAGGCAGTTAAATATACCAATATTTGGCCGTAATATTTCTCTGTTCAATTTTGGTATGGGAAGGAAAGGAGTGCCAAAACGGAGTCAAAAAAGTGGAAATTAGGATTATAAGGACTCTACAAAGAAATCCTCAATAATGAAACTGAGCCCTTACTGCAATAATAGAGAACTGTATGTTTCCTTATAACTAAAGACAGTAAGAAATAAGATTTAAAAAACTCCAAAAAAAGCAAAACCAGGTAATGATATTCAGTGCATCATTTCCATCTATAATAGTGCCAACAAGTTGGAACAGTACATTTAGAGATCAAGTTTATAAATGGCAATGTGACTTCATTAGTCTTGCCTTACAAAAATGACAACTCTGGATTAGTGGGATTCAGGGATACATGAAGAAATATGTCAAGTTTTATTAGAAGCAAGGTGCCAGGGTACAGACTTGAGAGAAATGTGGCAGTTAACTCCAATAAAGTTAGCAGTCTGGGGTCATGCTTATATAGGAAACGAAGTTCTACTGGTTAAAAACAACTCTTTTGTCAGGTAGCAATTGGCACTGTAGCCTCTCATCTTCTTCATCTTTGAAGAATCAGATGAATATTAAGATTTCAAGTCACTTGAAATAGGTCATTTCAATAGAATCTAGTCATTTTAAAATAAAAAATAAAATTTTAGCATGGTATTTTAATGTTCAAAAAAATTCCATTATTTAACCTTAAAAAATTTGCCTATCAGTAACAATGTAACTTGAATTAAGTTGCTAAAAATTTCTCATTTTGTCCTAAAACATATTTATTTCTCATAGATGAACTCAATGAGCAATAGTAATTGTGATGAGATCAAAATACCCACATTTGCAGTTAATAGTTCATTGATTTTACAAAGGAATAGTTAGTTGTATATGACAATAAATGAATCAATAAAGGGTTTACAAAATACATTTCAGTAATAAATATAAATGCAGTGACCAAATGAGATGGCCAAAATTTATAGTACAATCAAATAAAGTTGCAAAGTTAGACAACCAATATTTTCATCCTGAATTCTTTGACAAAATCATGAACTAAGATAAATACAACAGGGATTTCTCTGGTAGAACAGTGGTTAAGAATCTGCCTGCCAATGCAGGGACACAGGTTCGTGCCCTGGACCAGGAAGATCCCACATGCGTGGAGCAGCTAAGGCCGGGCGCCACAGCTACTGAACCTGTGTTCTAGAGCCTGAGAGCCACAACTGCTAAGCCCGTGTGCCACAACTACTGAAGCCTGTGCACCTAGAGCCCGTTCTCTGTAACAAGAAGCCTGCGCACTACAACAAAGAATAGCCCCTACTCGCCACAACTAGAGAAAGCCCACGTGCAGCAATGAAGACTCAATGCAGCCAAAACTAAATAAGTAAATAAATAAATTTATTAAAAAAAGATAAATACAACAGTAATATATAAATATATGATAACTCAAGGAAAAAAATCCCTTCCCCCTTCTTTACTGATGAATAATTGACAACTGATTGCATATATCTAAAACGTACAATGTGAAAAAATCTTTCAACAGCACTGATCTTATTGAGCTTTTCAAACATGAGCTACCATGAAGTTTTTTCCATTTCATTTGAATATTGCTGTAACTAGTAGTTTCAATTCAAACTAAATGCAAATCAAAATCAGATCAGTCGGGCTTCCCTGGTGGCACAGTGGTTAAGAATCCGCTTGCAGATGCAGGGGACACGGGTTCGAGCCCTGGTCTGGGAAGATACCATATGCCACGGAGCACCTAAGCCCATGAGCCACAACTACTAAGCCTGCACTCTAGAACCCGCGAGCCACAACTGCTGAAGCCTGCACACCTACAGCCTGTGCTCCGCAGCAAGAGAAGCCACCGCAATGAGAAGCCCGAGCACCGCAACGAAGAGTAGCCCCCCTCACCACAACTAGAGAAAGCCCACACCAGCAACGAAGACCCAACGCAGCCAAAAATAAAATAAATAAATAATTTATATATATATAAAAAAATCAGATCAGTCTCATAGAGTTAAGAATGCAGAATGACTTAGTACAGGGTTAATGGAGTTTTCTACATCACCATTTATGCCAGTTCTGAAGCTGTGCTATAATCACCTTGGTCAGAAGTTTACCTGGGCTGCTGGAGGAAAGCTATGGCACGATAGCCAATGTCCTTCCTATAAATGGCCCCCTCAAACTTTATAGCAGCTAGTCCTTTCTTGGCTTCTTCAAGGGCTGAGATGAGATTTTCCCGGATGGCCGTTACTGTAAGGACCCTACCCCCGTTAGTCACCACTTTGCCATCTTTTAG
This sequence comes from Globicephala melas, assembly GCF_963455315.2. Taxonomy (NCBI): domain Eukaryota; kingdom Metazoa; phylum Chordata; class Mammalia; order Artiodactyla; family Delphinidae; genus Globicephala; species Globicephala melas. The sequence goes on along the minus strand of NC_083317.1, from coordinate 11,499,680 downwards.
GGCAGTGCCTGCTTGAAACACCTCTAGTCCTAAAGCTTGAGCCTCAGGAAACCCTGTAAGAGAGCATATTTGACATATCAATTGCAGTAATAATATTCTACACTGTGGCTTATAATTTCCAGAAGTTTTTTTTTAAATAAAACCTTTATTTCACTTAAATGAATTTTCACAAGAATCCTATCAGAAAGGAATTAATGTAATATTATAGTAAATACAGCCTTTCTCCTAAGAACAGTCTGTTCCGCTCTAGGGTGATAACTGTATTACTAAAACCTTGTGTTATCATAAATCTCATGTAAGAGTGATTATTTCAATAAGGAAGGAAAAAAAAAGCTAAGCCCTGAAAAGTTTGAAACTAGAAGCATAAAGTTATTTTCTCCCGAAAAGTTAAAAAAAAAAAATTAACAAAACCTAAACATCATGAATAAATCCTGCATTTTTTTTTTTTTTTGCGGTACGCGGGCCTCTCACTGTTGTGGCCTCTCCCGTTGCGGAGCACAGGCTCTGGACGCGCAGGCTCAGCGGCCATGGCTCATGGGTGCAGCCGCTCCACGGCATGTGGGATCTTCCCGGATGGGGGCACGAAGCCATGTCCCCTGCAATGGCAGGCGGACTCTCAACCACTGCGCCACCAGGGAAGCCCTAAATCCTGCATTTGATCACATTTTTTACTGAAGAGTAAAAGACTATCTTTTTGCTTTATCATAGCCAACTAAATAAAGTTGCTTTCTTTTTTAAAAAAACCAATAAGATCATTGCAATGCAAAACATATTCTTAATCTTTTCCCTAATACAACAATTGTAAAATTTTAAGACAAATATGATTTAAATTAGGTTTAGGGCTCAGCCTAAAAGAAAATCCCTGGCTTCATTTTTTCTTTTGGTTGCGTTGGGTCTTCGTTGCTGTGTGCGGGCTTTCTCTAGTTGCAGCGAGTGGGCTCAGTAGTTGTGATGCACGGGCTCTACGGCATGCAGGCTTCAGTAGTTGTGGCTTGTGGGCTCTAGAGCACACACTCAGTAGTTGTGGTGCACAGGCTTAGTTGCTCCGTGGCAAGTGGGATCTTCACGGACCAGGGATCGAATCCGTGTCCCCTGCACTGGCAGGCAGATTCTTAACTACTGTGTCACCAGGGACGTCCCCTGCTTCATTTTCTTTTGAATTAGTTTTAAGATCTCACATATATATTTTACATTTAAATTATTATTAGACTGTGTTTTCTAAATTCTGAAATGACCAACACGGACAGTTTATAAAAAGACAACCTCTTAATTAAAAAGAAATTTTTTTTCCTTATTAATTAATTTATTTTTGGCTGAGTTGGGTCTTTGCTGCTGTGTGCGGGCTTCCTCTAGTTGTGGTGAGCGGGGGCTAGTCTTTATTGTGGTGCACGGGTTTCTCATTGAGGTGGTTTCTCTTGTTGTGGAGCACGGGCTCTAAGCTCATGGGCTCTAGAGCACAGGCTCAACAGTTGTGGTGCACAGGCTTAACAGTTGTGGTGCACAGGCTTAGTTGCTCCGTGGCATGTGGGATCTTCCCGGACCAGGGCTCGAACAGATGTCCCCTGCATTGGCAGGCGGATTCTTATCCACTGTGCCAGCAGGGAAGTCCCCCCCAAAAAACTTTCATATCCCTAGTTTGTCCTTTTCCATTTCTCTTTTAGCACCATATTTGGTAATCTGTTAATACACATCTTCCTTAGGTGTTTTTTATTTTTTGCTGTATCAAATTTTCTTTAAAACATTTTTTTTATTGTAGTTGTTTATAATATCGTGTCTTCTCTACATGTTTTTATTTTTTCAAAATATTTATATATTATTTATTTATTTTGGCTGCTCTGGGTCTTAGTTGTGGCATGCAGGCTCTTAGTTGTGGCACGCGTGAGGGATCTAGTTCCCTGACCAGGGATCGAACCTGGGCCCACTGTATTAGGAGCACAGTCTTACCCACTGGACCACCAGGGAGGTCCCCTCAGGTGTTTTTATAACATAGGGGCGTTCAGTCACAGGTACTCAAGTATGTGGTGGTATCAGTAACACCCAATATTGGGGTGTCAGAAATAACTATGACACTTGTCACCCCAATCTTAGGGAAATTTCACCAATACAAAAGATCTTGATTCTATCCCTTCCCTCTCTCCATTTTAAAAGGCAATCAGCTCCTAACTGCCCAGCTGCCATGTGTGGGACGCACAGGGCAATGGACTTACTGTCTGGGTAAGACAGAAATAGGGTGTTTGAATCAAACACAGTATTGGGGTATTAAGACTTACTGTCTGGGTAAGACAGAAATAGGGTGTTTGAATCAAACACAGTATTGGGGTATTAAAATCCCTAGCAGGCTGCCAAATGACAGCCTGCTAGGGATTTTAAAGGTCTGGTGTTGGCCTTATCGTGCTGGAACTTATTTAGCATTTTAAAACACTGCTTTATCTAACATCATTTAACTAGATGCCTCACCTCCTATAAGGAGAAACAGAAGAGAAGGCTATACTTCTGAAACTTTTAATTCTGCCATCAAAGTGACCATGGGGTGCACTGCAAACTGGGGGGTTAATTTGTGATCATTCAGAGATCAAGCCCTGAAATTTTCTCCTTGATGTAATTTATATTAAAGTTCCTCCAACTCTCATACATTCCTATTATCTTCTTGGCTCTTGGAGGATGGACAAGAAAAGCAGCACTGGGTGATTCTCTGGAAACTTAGCTAGGCCCACTTAAGTCTTCGCTGTGCAGGAAGAGAAACGGACGGCAGTTCTTTAAATACAGTAATTTTGGATATCTGGACACCCGTATCCAACAAGCAACATGCTTATGTTAGAAACCCCTAAAAGGTTACTGATGTCTCTAAACCCTTAAAAGGAACACAACACTGAATGGGACAAAGGCCTACTGTGGTACTGGTCACCTGTCACATTGCAATCCAACCTTTTGTTCTCTGATATTCACCTGTTATCTCTACACCCTTGGTGTAGTCTCCTGGATAACCTTTACTTGCCATGACCACAGTTACGGCAGTGCGGTTGTCAAGCCAAACAGGCAGAGATGTGCAGAGCAGGCCATCTAAGGTAGACTGAATCACTTCATAAAGGTCACTTTTAAGAAGTGGGAGGATCACCTGGAAAAACATAATCAACATGGCAACTAAGAGAAACTTCAGTTGTCCTTAGACATTTTATTCACTGGGATACCAGAACTTGCATATGTTTCTCAAAGGTAATTATTTCAAGGCTGATAAATCCTAAGATTAAAACAGCACACATATTCTACAAAGTAACACTTTATATTATTATCTTTATTACTTACTTGGCACTCTGGATCACCAAAACGGCAATTAAACTCCAGAACTTTTGGGCCATCCTTGGTCAGCATTATACCAGCATAGAGGATACCTTCGTTAAAAAATGGGGGAAAAAAAAGAGTCTATAATGAAGACACTGTATTGTGACTATGAAAATCAGAATATAAACTTATAGTACTGAAAGTTTTGGAATGGCCGTAACAAATGTTATAACAGTGGTCAATTAAAAAAAGAAAATGGTGGGCTTCCCTGGTGGCACTGTGGTTAAGAATCCACCTGCCAATGCAGGGGACACGGGTTCAAGCCCTGCTGGGAAGATCCCACAGGCCGCAGAGCAACTAAGCCCATGTACCACATCTACCGAGCCTGCGCTCTAGAGCCCGTGAGCCACAACTACTGAGCCTGTGTGCCACAACTACTGAAACCCAGGCACCTAGAGCCCAAGCTCCGCAACAAGAGAAGCCACCGCAATGAGAACCCCGCGCACCGCAACGAAGAGTAGTCCGTGCTTGCAGCAACTAGAGAAAGCCGTGTGCAGCAACAAAGACCCAATGTGGCCAAAAATAAATAATAATAAATATATTTATAAAAAAAGAAAATGTTGCAAACTTACTTTATAAATAATGTCCACAATGACATCAATATGCTTACCTGTGTATGGCACACCCTCCTGCTGCATGCCATCCACTGTCTTCTGAAGAATAGTATTTTTAATTTTTAGCAACAAATCCTTAGAAACCTAGGGAACATAGAGACTTATTTAAATGTAACTGGTATTTAACTGAAAAAGTCCTCGCCCACACTGAGGCTCCTTTGTATACTTATAGTATATTCTATGCATACCTCATTAGCCTATAAATTGAGAATCTAGAGTTTATAAATTAATTGTAGAAATTATTGCACATGCATGCTGCAACTAAGAGTCCACATGCTGCAACTGAGACCCAGTGCAGCCAAAATAAATAAGTAAACAATTTTTTTTAAGTAAAAAATATACGTAAATAAAATCACTTTTACCAAATGGTAGTTTTAATACACAAAGTCTAAAGTAAACCCTGTTTGGTTTTTAATCTACTTAAGAAAAATATCTAAAAGGCACCATATTATTAGCACAAACAATTATAACTATCAGCAGTGAAAGGAAATGGGTGAGTTTCTGAAGTGCTAATTTATTTATAATATGCTCAATGCATATTTTTCATAAACATTGTCAAGGAATTGTTTGGAAACATGCTCTATCCGTTATGAAGTAGAAAGACTAGAAGAACAAATGGTAGTCTGACCTGGTTCTCAATTCACCATACCCACTCTTACTGAGCACTTGTGTATAGGGCCCTGGATATCCAATGATGAATAAGGAGGGGCTAGAAGGATCTGTTCAATCGATACTTAAGTTAGTTCCTCAAAGGCTTTTAGAAAAGGTTAGTTTTAGAGTGAGACCAGAAGAGACACTTTTCATTTACTAGGAAAACCAATTTGCTGATTAGTAATATCATTTACAGAAAAAAAAAACAGAAAGTGCCTAAGAGCTCTTTGAGAAGACCAAAAAATGACTACTGAACTTCAGCTGAGCCTCTGTGAAGTACCTGAGGTGCTGGACAATAGGCTCCCATTCCCCCTGTGTTGGGGCCCTGATCTCCCTCCAGCAATCGCTTATGGTCCTGTGCTGGGGGCATGGGGGCCACAGTCTTTCCATCAGTGAAGCACAGACACTGTAGAGAAAACAAACGGTCCACTTAACCTTAAATGCCAAAAAGTAAAAAAATAATTTAATAAGGAGAACTATATGTACCTTAACTCTAATTAGAGGAAAAGTTTTCTTTTTTAAAGTAAAATGATTTAAAACATAAATAACCCTAAGTTTCCTAGATCGAGAATCAAAAGATCCTGTATACTCTGTTCTGAAGGATCTGTAATTTTTGAGCTAGGTTGGGGGGGCGCGGAAATCAAGCTACTCTCAAAGTAAAAAATTTCAACCTTTCCCCTGTTTAAATAATGGGTGATATAAATCCAATTTGCCTACTGCTACACTGGGGATGATGTAAGTCCAATTTGCCTACTGCTACACTGGGGATGATTAAAAGAAGATAAATTCTTCGGACTTCCCTGGCGGTGCAGTAGTTAAGAATCTGCCTGCCAATGCAGGGGACACGGGTTCGAACCCTGTTCTGGGAAGATCCCACATGCTGCGGAGAAAACTAAGCCCATGTGCCACAACTACTGAGCCTGTGCTCTAGAGCCTGCGAGCCACAACTGAGCCTGAGAACCACAATCACTGAGGCCATGTGCCACAACTACCGAAGCCTGCACACCTAGAGCCCGTGCTCTGCAACAAGAGAAGCCACCGCAATGAGAAGCCCGCGCACTGCAACAAAGAGTAGCCCCGCAGCTCTCAGCAACTAGAAAAAGCCCGCGCAGCAACAGACCCAATGCAGCCAAAAATAAATAAGTTTATATATTTTAAAAAAAGAAGATAAATTCTTTTTTCATTTGTATCTGAAATACTAAACGTATACAAATTCCTGTGTAACTGCTCAGGTTATGCTCTTGGATGAAGCGACCAGAGTAAACCAAGCCTTTTTTGGGATCATAGGTCAGATAACACAGCTTATACTCTGTAAAAGTCCAAAAGATGAATATACATACAGACACCTCTTCTCCTTCAAGAAGTTCTTCAATGACAGTTGTTTCTCCAGCTTCTCCAAAAGCTTTATCCTTATTGTCGATAAAAACAAAACAAAGAGAAATAAATTATAAGCTTTTATTATTTACTTAATTGGCTGTTGTCATTTTGCACCATTTGTATTATGAACCAACGCACTAGTATTATAATTTCTCTTTCTCTCTCTGAAAGCTGCAAAGGAACATATATGAATGTTTCCTATTTTTATTTTATTTATTTATTTGTGGCTGCATTGGGTCTTCATTGGTGCACACAGGCTTTTCTCTGGTTGCCCCGAGTGGGGGCTACTCTTCATCGTGGTGCACGGGCTTCAGTAGTTGTGGCTCGCGGGCTCTAGAGCGCAGGCTCGGTAGTTGTGGTGCACGGGCTTAGTTGCTCTGCGGCATGTGAGATCTTCCCGGACCAGGGCTCGAACCCGTGTCCCCTGCACTGGCAGTCGGATTCTTAACCACCGTGCACAAGGGAAGCCCGAATGTTTCCTATTTTCAGAGTTGCAATGATGTAGAGTTAGCACTGGTACAGATGAGATGAACACATCATTTAAACTCTTCTGGGGGTCCAGCTTTCCAGTTTCAAATAAGGTTAACAGAAAAACAGATGTTTTCATCATTACCATTTAACTCTATTTCTGACTTATAATTATGTTTGCTTACAATAATTATACTAATGTCTGTGAAAACAGATTTCCACAAGGGGGAGAAACCCACAACCACCAAGAAGGATCATAAAAAGCAAAGTATATTAGTTCATTGCTTCACTTTTCTTAGACCTGAGACACAAAGGATAAATACTTTTTTTGTCCTCATGGATTGTTGAGTGTTTATTTATATGTTCTGTAGTCTGAAGACTTTTTACCTTTCAGAGCAGACAACAAAGGATGCTAAACAGAACTTACTTGCAAAGAACAGAATCATAGTTTAGCCATCAGTGTAGATGTGTAACAACCCTTTTACAGAGATGGATTATAATACATAGTACTATGAAAAATAACTGTTTGCTATACGTTTTCCTTGCCTTGAGGAATATTTGTAAGCTTAACAGTATTTATTTATCCAGTGTGACTAGAAAATTATAAACTTTTTAAGAGGCATCAACTTACCTGCATAATCTCCTGTACAGCTTTGCAGGCCTCTTCTTTGCTCTTTGCGACAACTACCCCTTTCCCAGCTGCAAGACCGCTGGCCTTCACAACCAAAGCAGGGAAGTCTGCACTGTGAAGACAGAGTAAATTTCAATATCCAATAAATCTTTAAGATTCAAAAGTTTAAAATGCTTTGGCATTGTGTAATAATATGCTATAGCAACAACTGAAAAGCAGGAAAAAAAAAACTGCTAACACCATTTTGATGTACTTCCTGCCAGGATTTTTTTTTCCTATGTATTTCTTTATAGTTGTGGTCATATGGTACATACAGTTTTGCTTTTCTCACTTACCATGAGATCATATAAGCAAAATCTTTGGGGGAAAACAACACTTGCATAGCATGCATATGGAATGACCTTTTAAGATACAATATAAAGTAATGAATCATGCTCTCCTTCAAGTAAAAGATGTAGCTGTATAAGACCAATATAAGCATGGATACACAGATCATTTCTCCAAGTACACATAAGAAACTGTTGTTGGTAGTTCCTTCTGTTGAGTAGAACTGGAGATCTAGAAGGAGACTTACCCAAAGTAAGTAACAAAATTGTTACTTGGGAGGTATCTGGCTACTAGGAAATAATAAAATTCAATGTAGGATGAAGAAAAAACAAAGAATGAAACTGACCCAACTAAAAAGAAAACATACCAGGTAAAAAGGAAAAGTGTCAACAAAAATAGGGGGCAAAGGCATGTATCTACCAACATTCATTTATTGCTCAATGTTCTCCATATAATAGAGAACAGGATGTTTAATTTTAAGATTTAGGATTGAACAGTGGTGGCAGAAGGCCAAGTGATGATTCCTCACTCTAGTTAATTATTGATGAAAAAAATCACCATCCTTTATGTGTCAATTTGGCTAAGAGGGAATGCCTATACAACCAAATGTATCCTTTTCCCCTAGAAACTATTCAGCAACAAACATTAAAAAAATTTATCTTAAAAAAAAAAAATTTATCTTTCTGCAAGGCCGCAAGAGTAAATCCCATTTTATTTTGATGTTGGAAAAAGGCAGTCTACATCCTATGAGTTTTCCCCTAGAATTATCTTACTATAAACTCGTAACATAAAAGTGACCCGTATATTCAAATATCATATAACAAGTGCCCTTCACAGGCTATCTTCTATTTACCTCATAATGAAGCAGCAGGCTTCTTCAGCTTTGGTGAAAGCTCTCCACTGTGCAGTTGGGATTCCATGTCGGTCCATAAACTCTTTGGCAAACCTCTTGCTGGACTCTAACTGAGCTGCTTCTGCTGTGGGGCCAAAGCACCGCACTCCTGCAGATGTCAGGCTCCCAACAATTCCTAGGGATGGAAACAAGCAGCCGTAGCCCAGCTCTCTGCAGGGCCTTTTCATTCTGAAGAATTAGGATCAGGCTAAATATACATTGAGATGAAGCAAATGGCAGAGAATAACTACGTTTTTCATGTTTTATATAGGATATAAACAAAATGCTACTGACACATGATTCAAATCCAACAAAAATCATGTCTGATATTCAAATACATGGATTATTAAATAGACACCAGAATAGAGCAGAATAAAAACAAAATATTTCCTACAGCTGCAAATTTGATCTCTCATTCAAATTTAGTCTTATTATTCATACTACTGATGCTTGGGGGGGGGAATCCTGGAATCCATAAATTTCAAGAGGGTGAAAGCTTTTTCAGTGTATTATATTAGAAATCCTCATCTGTAAAATGTATTAGATGAGATGATCTCCAAGCTCCTGTTAGCACGGTGTATACCATAATAATAAACAGCAATGAACTTTACCAGCAGCCAGAGGTGCCTCTGGTCCAACAACTACAAATTCAATTTTCTCATCTTTGCAGAACTGTGCAAGGGCAGTGTGATCACTGATTGAGATGTCTGTGAAAAGAAAAAAGAAACAAACCCACCTTGTTTATAAAAACATTCTTTAAGTTAACTGTCTATCTGAAATGTAAGTACTATACTTTGGTATGCCTATTAATCGTTGGTTTTCTTTTACTGGTACAGATGGGTTTCACCATGAGAAATTCAGAGCACAGTACATCAGGCTAACCAACAAAGCTCAGTTCTCTGCTTTGTTATCACTACAGTGATAGCAGAGAACTGAGTAAGTTTTCCAAGAGCTATACTTTCTTGACTATGGTGTTCATGTTGCCAGTGCTGATTGTAAACAAAAAAGTGTACCAGAGAATATACTCAGAAACTGGTCTTTTAAATGTCATTCATTCAAGATTTACTGAGAACTGCTATATGCTAGATACTGTCCTAGTCACCAGGTTAAGATGTAAACACAAACAGGGTCCCTATATTTAAGATGCTTATATTTCACTGTGGGAATGTTGAGTTATAAATATCCAAGCAAAATAATACAAAGTGTGAACAATTAGGCAAATCTGATGTGAGGTAAACTGGGAGGCTATTTCTGATTAAGCCAGAAAGGGTCTCTTTGCAAAGACGTTTAAGCTAAGAACTGAAGGATGACTTTTAAGACCTAGCTCACTTCTCCAATGTACAAGCCAGGTAAATTTTCTTTCTTGATGGGAGTTCTATGTAGTAGTAGGATCAACCATATATTAATCATGAGTAGGTTCTATAGGTGCTCTTCTGCTTCACTGTTATTTGGGCCACCATTCTTAAGCTGGCTGAAGTCTCTGTACATATGTGGTATTTGTGATGTGTAGGGGATAAGTGCAGAAAAGGCAGAGTTCTCAATCTACAGGAACTGCCTGAGTGGGATAAGGATGGAGTACCATGCACTCTGGGTTAGTAGCTGCAAACACAACTGGGCTGAACAGAGCCAACTACCTCAGCACAGCAAAGGGTGGCAAGAGGAAGATGACACACCTAACCTGTCACTACAAGTGATAGCAGCCTCATGACAATATTGGGAGATTTTCATGGGCTGGTCTGTATAACATCAATTGCATCTAGATAAAATGTGCCATTTCTGTAAAAAAAAAAAAATACAGTACCTCACTCCCAGAGTTAAGATCCCAGGGAAGCAGATATTTTCTTATCTTTTTCTTATTATTTTTGCTCCTATGTACACAATTATCTTCTCCCAGTTGGTACCTTGCTGGGTCTATGTTCTCTCCATAAATATTATGTGCCACGTAGGGTACTAGGCACATTGCACACAGTGCAAAATAAGACAGGAGACACGGGACTTCCCTGGTGGTGCAGTGGTTAAGAATCTCCCTGCCAATGCAGGGACACTGGTTTGAGCCCTGGTCCTAGAAGATCCCACATGCCGCGGAGCAACTAAGCCCATGCACCACAACTGCCGAGCCTGTGCTCTAGAGCCCGTGAGCCACAACTACTGAAGCCTGTGCACCTAGAGCCTGCGCTCTGCAACAAGGAAGTCACCGCAATGAGAAGGCCATTCACCGCAACAAAGTGTAGACCCCGCTCGCCACAACAAGAGAAAGCCCATGCGCAGCAACAAAGACCCATCGCACCCAAAAATAAATAAATAAATTTATTTAAAAAAAGACATGCGACTTCCTTGCCCTCATGCAGTTTACATTCTAGAGCTTATGTTCTAGGAGGAAAATGAAGATAGGAGACAGACAAAAGTAAAAGAAGATACAGATAATAGTCCATGATTGAAAACAAATGAATTGGGGGGTGAACATGCTTTACTTAGAAACTTTAGGAAAGTCCTCTTTGAGATGGTAACATAAGTTGAGACCTGAATGATGAAGAGCCAGTCATGCTAGGAGTGAGAACAAAGTCCAAGGCAGCTCTGTTTGGGATACTGGCAGGACTGCATGGATAGGGCACAGTGAAAAGAAAACACGGGCTATAAAAGATCAGGCTGGAAAGGCCAGCAGAGGCCAGATCACAGAGGGTTTCGTAAGGACAGTAGTTTGAGTTTTATACTGACTACTATGAGAAGTCACTGAAGAATTTAGTGCAGCATAAGAACCGATCATCTTTTCCTATTTACCGGTGGAAGAGATGAAGGCTGAGATCTATTATGGAGTAAGAATTGCCAGAACTTACATTTAATAGCACTGCTCAATTTTGCATTCCCCAAAATACACACCAAAACACCTTTAACCTATATTAGGCATTTTGTAACTTTTTCAGTGGACGTGTTTTGTAAGGTTTAAAATAATCTAAGGTAAGAAAATGATACACTCTGAACAACAGGATACCTTAAATTACAACATATGGCAAGTATTCAAATTACCACATAAATTTCTGGGTTAAAAAAAGCATTCAAATCTGAACAGCAATTGACCTTTATAAAGAAGAGATGTGAGTGACAGTTTTATCATTTATAATCGTTCACTTTTACTTCAAAAAAATGATTACCAGTGTTCGAAATCTTTTCAGAGCAGGCAGTGCCTGCATTTCCTGGGGTAACTAACACTTGTTTGACATGATTAGACTGTGCAAGTTTCCAGGCCAGAGTATGTTCCCTTCCTCCATTGCCAATTACAAGTACTCGGGCTGCCATTGCTCAGTCTGCAAAGCAGGAATTCAGCAGGAAAATGAAAGCTGCAGAAAGAAAACCACAGTTGATAGTTTAGAATACATATACTTTAGAAACCACGATTTCTAAATATGATTTAAGTAGTTATTTGTAATCATACAAATAACATTTTATCCCAGCAATTCATTTGTGAAAAACTAGGATTCATAATTTGAGAAATATGACTGTGTACTCTTAAGGATTAGAGCAGTACTTTAAAGCTCCTTATTGCATTAAAACAAAATCTATGAACAATCACCCTTCTTTGGGCTTCACTTTTATTTATTTATTTTGGCCGTGCTGGGTCTTAGCTACGGCATGTGGGATCTTTGTTGCGGCATGCGGAATCTTTTAGTTGCAGCATGCAGAGTGCTGGCTGTGGCATGCAATGCGGGATACAGCTACCCGGACCAGGGATTGAACCCTGGCCCCCTGCATTGGGAGGGCAGACTCCCACCCACTGGGCCACCAGGAATTCCCTGGGCTTCACTTTTAGAAGATTTAAAAGTCATCAAATCTCAGTTAAAAATGAAAATGTTTTAACTTTAGACACCAAATTGAAAATAACTGTTTTTAAACCTTTAGTCTTATAAATAATAGACTTTAAAGTTACAATAAATTCAAAGAAATGTTTAAGACTAGAGCCCATAAAGGGTCAAATAGTAAATATTTTCTGAGGGCCATATAGTCTGTGTTGCAATTACTGAACTCTGCCACTGTAGTATGAAAGCTGCCTTGGACAAGAGACAAATGTGGCCTGGCTGTGTCCAGTAAAAACTTACATAAATAGGCAGTTGGCTGTAGGTCATAGTTTGCCTACTTCCTCTCTAAGTAACAGGAAGCTATCAGAGGTTTATAAAGCATAACTGTGGCTGTGTTTCCATAAAACTGTATTTATGGACACTGCAATTTGAATTTTGTATAACTGTCATGTGTCACAGAAACATCACTTTTCCTTTTCTTCCCACAAACATTTAACAATGTAAAAACTATTCTTATTTGGTGGACTGTACAACAACAGGTAGTAGGAAGGATTGGCACAAGAGCAGTAGTTTGCTGACCCCTATTTAAGAAGTTAGTGCAATATGCCAGAAAATTGGTAGAGAAGGCAAAAATCAAATTTGAACACGTCTTGCTTAGTTCTGGCATTTGATCCTGGGCAGGATAGGCAACTATCTCTCAAGCTAACAGTGTGACCCTGGTTAAGCTCTTACTACCTGCAATTCAATTTCTTCACATCATAAAAGGTGGAATTAAGAGAATTTGTCTTATGAGGCCTAGTAAGAATTGAAATGACATTTATAAACAATTAGTACAATTTCTTACACTCAGCAGTAGTAAATGCTAATCTGCTATATTTTATTTATTACTTTTGCCAAATTGATGCTTTAGGGAGAGAAAGAAATTCTAACAAGAAAAAAAAAAGCCAAAGGAATGAATAACTTGTCACATTCATTTACTGATTTTCAGAAGACATGTAATTATGTAGAAGGCGAACTGATAACAGGAAAAACTGAAATCAGTTACTTCTCGTGAGATGCTAGCATTACACGTTTAAAGAAAAATATAATTTGCTAATATAAAGAAGATTTTTTGAGCACTAACTTCGTGCCAGATGCTATTCTAAATGCTTTTCACGAATTACTTCACTTAATCTTAAGAATTCTGTGAGGCAGATAGGATTACCATGCCCTCTTTGCAGATAAATAAGTAAGGCTCAGTTAGGTTATGTAACTTGCTGCAGGTCACATAGATAAGTGGGGATGTAGCCTGGATTCCAACGGAACCAATTTTGCTTCAGATACTCTTTAACAGTTGAAAATATGAGGAAGAAAAAAATTACTAAATTATCATCTCGGAGAAAAACACTATTTTAGCTTACTGGAAAAGACTTGCCGCGTGTATCGACATATCTAAAATGAACGTATCTTTAAATTTAGAGAAAACATTTATGTTTAGTTTGAATAAGAGGGTCAGTGAAGGGAAATTATCCTGATTACTGCCGCTGATCTCTGAAAAAGGATTAGGACTCAGCCTGAGGGAATCTACACCCAGGAGTGGCTAGGAGGCCGCCAGCCAGAGTTGCCTAGGTTTGAGTTAAGGAGTTAAGACTTCCTAGCTGGGATACCTTGAGGGACTTAACCTTCTTGGGCCTCAATCATCTAAATGGGTAACACGAGGAGAATTAGAGAGCCAGGAAAAGCCATTTCAAAGGACTTGGTGAATTGGGACTTCCCTGGCGGTCCAGTGGTTAAGAATCTGCGCTTCCACTGCAGGGGGCCTGGATTCCATCCCTAGTCAGGGAACTTAGATACCGCATGCTGTGCAGCATTGCCAAAAAAAAAGAAAACAAAACAAAACAAAGGACTTGGTGAATAAAATAAGGTAGAAACCAACTACAAAATGGGACTAAGTAATCTGCTAGAGACAAACGATGCAAAATGAGAAAATATGCAATTTAGGTGCATGACCTAAAAAACCTAAAAAAGCAGAGAGATGCAAAAAGGCCCTGACACCTTACAAAGCAGAGAAAGTGATAGATACAATGTAAACCTCAGTTAAAACTGAAAAGCACATGGCCAACCCTCACCCACTGCGATTAAAAATAAGAGGACAATCCCTACCGCCAAACCAGTTCCTACAGTTTCATCCAATTCCTGATAGTAATCCCCAAACCAAACCATAAATGTAGTTTCCTGAAAAGCGGAGGAAGCTTACCCACGGACCCAGGGCTCTCTGGGCGCTCGCACTTAGACCCTCGCTGCGCGCTCTGAACCCACTCTCCCGCCGCGCGCCGGAAGTCGGCCGATGGGATCCGGCGCGCACGCCCCCCGCCCACCCGCCCCGCCCCCGGCTGGCTTCGCTTCCCCATTGGTCGGTGTGGCCAGTGGGCCCCACCGCGAGGTAATCGAGAGTGATTCCCTCCCGCTCTCGGGCGCGGCCTGAACCTCCCCCAGAGCAAAGCTCCCAAGCCCTAGCGAGTTTACAATATAACACTGTAGGGTCAGGTGCCACGTAACGTCTCTTCGCTTCTTCCAGAGCCTCCTGAGCTCTGAGGAGGGGGAGCACCAAAATGCTTAACCCATGTTCAGCTAATTGTGTGTTGCTCACGAGTCAGGACTGACCAGCTACCATGCAAAAGTCTCGTGACACGCCTGGCTCCTGACGAGATTAAAATGCACCAAGGTTTGAACACACGTGGTTCAGGACCTCTGGCCTAATGCTAAAACGAAAAAAAAAGCCGAGGCCAATAATAGGATGCCACGGGAGGCAGATGGCGGTAAAAACGTATTCTTCGTATGGGGGCAAGCGCTGATTAATGTTTTCCCGGATGGATCTCCCTGCCGAAACTCGGTGCCATCCGGGACTGTTGGAGTCCCCGGTCAAACACCATGTTGCCCTCCTTGCTCCCTTTCCTCACGGAATTTAATCTAGGGTGTTTAGTGACCAAAATAAACCTCTTAAGGCCCCCAAACACTGTTGAAGACTGACAGCTTAAGCTGACAGTCGCCTCTAGAGAGACTTCTCCTGTAATGGCGCCTGCGTCAGTCACTAACATGGCGGACATAGTCGTGCGCGGCGCAAACGTCAGCAGCTCTACCCCAGACGCTCAGAAACAGCGGAGGAGAGCGGGGCCGTGCTCACTGATTGGTTCAGAGGCGGAGCGTGCCGGACTGGGCGCTCCCACAGGAGCCAATCAGGACGGCTAGAGACGGAATTGGCCGCTGCGCCTCCTCCCGAGGCATGCTGGGAGCCTGGAGGACTAGTGAGGAGGAGTTGAGAGAACGGAGCGGACGCCATGGCGACCAACATCGAGCAGATTTTTAGGTCTTTCGTGGTCAGTAAATTCCGGGAAATTCAACAGGAGCTTTCAAGGTAAACTCTTCCCAGGCTCTTCTGCTCCCAAGGGACCGATAGGGCCTCACGTAGCCGTCCGTGGCACCTTTCTTCAGGGACGCTGTCGTTCCTCGTCTCAGGCCCGGCTACAGCCCCGCCTGGGCCTGGGATCCATTTTCCGGCCCCCCCCCACCCCCGTCCGCTCCCTCTCTTCCCAGCTAGGAACTTCGCCCTTTCCGAGGTAATCCCAGGCTCCCTCTTCTAGAACCGAGTTAGGATGCTCAGGCTTCTCCCCCGTTTGGTCATTCCCTACCATTTAGCTACTGTAGGCCTGGTTGTCCACCAGGGACGGGCCTAGTTCCTTCCTCAGCTCCTCAGCCGCCGCGGCGCTTCCCCTCCCCCTCTCTGCCTCCGCGGATTTCGCCGGCCGGTGTCTTTGACCGGAAAGGGGTCTAACGGCCGTTTCTTGGGTAATCTTAAATCCGCTTTATTATTGCAAGCTTCAGACCATTTGGGGGTCGGGATCCTTTAATTAGATTATTTGGGTCCTACTGTTCTGTGGCTTCCACCAGGTAGCATTCTAATAGTTTAATAGATTGGAAGTTTAAATTAAAACAGCTCAAATTAATGTTAGCTACTTTGACAGAATATTCGAGGTGAGGATGGAAGGGGACTTTGCATTAGTGGTAATTTTTTTAATTTAGTCAGCGGAAAGTGGACTTCATGTGTAGCTCTAAATATTTTTGCCGCCCCTGACCCAATTGACATATTTGACCAACACGCTACTTTTGTCATTGCTACTGGTTTACCCTTGCTTCCCCACAATTTGAATGGGAAGAGATTTTCAAAGAAATACTTGCTTACTCAGAAACGAAAATCGCGTGGGTCATGTTGTTATTCAGTGATTGCCTTTTTGCTTTGTATAACGTAAATATTTGTTCCGAGTTCAAATGTATTTGCGGGTTGTATTTTAAAAGTTGAGAGCAAGAACCACACGTAACGTGAATTTGAAAATCAGCCGAAAACGCATTTGTAAACTGAGCGCTCAAATTAACATAAGGTTACTGGGGCAGTGATACAGTATTGCTGTAATATTTTTCCAGGGTATATTGTTATTTCATTGGGAAATAGATCTTCTCATTGATGTAGTTGCTTTTTAAAATTTTGTTATATGCTGGTTATTTTTAGGATGATGATAAACGACCTGAGTTAAGGGAATATAATTTTCCTGAAAACTTTTTTATAGTTGCATATATTAAGTAGTTGTGTTTGCTGGTTGTAATGTCTTTTTTCTATACTTTTTAAAATTCAATTTTTGTATTAGAAGTGTTATTGTCGTGGAAAGTTTAGGAAAAAAGAGGAAAGAAAATTTTAAAACACCACATGGTTATTGATCTTCATGTTCTTTCATTTTTTCCTTGTGCATACAGATGCACATATTTTGTCAAGTGTGATCATCTTGTTGTGTGTTGGTTGTTTTTTTCACCTATATATTGTGAACACGTTTGTGTTTTATCAGTCTCGGTAGTCTTTGAAACATTTTTCATGGCTCCATAGAATTCTGTTGTAGGATTGTATTGATGGATATTTAGTTGCTTTGAAATTTCCACTCCTTTGCAGCAGTTCAGTAAGCATCCTCACAGCTTTAAGATGATTACTTTGTCCTAGACTGACAGGTTTTTTTTTTTAGCCCTACTTTTCTGATTTTTAAATCGTGGCCTTTTTAGTAAGGTACGCACTGTGAAAGTGCTTAGGAAAAATGTAAAAGAGCTCCAGGAAGAGAGTTTAAAAAGAATATTAGATAAAGCAGTTTATTACTAAGGGAATATTTAGCTTCTTTTCAAATACTATGCTATATATTGTCAGTATTAAATGAAGTTTTTGATTATTTGCCATTTCGGTGAACTATAGTTCCTTTTTTTCTCACTTTTATGAATATGGGTTTGGGTGAGGAGACTGACCTTTTAGACAGTTTGTTATTATATATAGACGGTTGAGTGTGAGCTCTGGTTTTAAATACCAGCTTTACCTCTTAATTAGATGTATGATGTACAGCTAGGTTTTTTTGTCTTCTCTGTGCCTCATTTTCCTCGTTTAAATAATCAGAAAAATAGTGCTGATCTTAGAGTTTTGTTAGGATAAATGAGTTTAAAAATGTAGAACTGTGCAACCCTAATTAATAGTTAATAAATGTTAAATATTGCTATTGTATGACTAATTGTATTAGAAAACCAAATGTTTTTTAATAACACTTGGTTAACTACTGAATTTTTTTGGGTTTTGACCAGACTTTTATCAGGTAGTGGAGCATAATTGTCGACCCATTTTGCTACCTAAAATTTAAGTTACATTAAGTCAAACGTGCTGTTTAAAGTATTTTTCAATACAATTTTGTAAATTTACACAAAATAGTACAAAAGACTAAGTAAATGATATGTTTTTATGTCTGTTAAGATTCTTCTGTTCCCGTGAATTGAAAATATGTTAAGTGATTCATTTACTGTTATTATAAATGAGTTGTTTTACATGATTTTTGATAACTGGGTGAAAATTATATAAATGTATTTTTCCTTTTCAACATTATGGCATTTCAGCAAGTCTGATCAGTCTAAACCTGATCCAGTGCTACAAGTTACCGTTTTGACTTAATGTGTCAGTGGCTAAAGTTGTGTTCCTTGATACTGCTGATGGTGATTGTGATACTTGCACAAGTGTGGCTTTACTGTGGCTATAGCTTCTACCATAATGTTAGGTCATGTATTTTTCTTTGGTTTTGTGATTGTGATCTTAATAATAATTTTCCTCCCCTGAGAGAAATATGCTGGTTGGGGAGTATTTTGTTAAAAAAAAAGATGAGCTTAGAAACCTGTTTGAAAGACTTTTTCTTAACTTTCACAGTTCTGAAAACTTTAATCGTGTGAAAATAAAAATGTACCAACTGTAAGTAGATAGTGTTAAGGAAGCACTTTTGATGGGGAATAGCATCCAAAATAAATAAAAAATGGTGAAGTGTACAAATAAGATTGTTTTAATCAGTTGAGTTACAAATATTAATTTATTATATGGCATGATAAAAATATTAATGAATTTTGGTAACTTTTCTTGTGAAGTGGAAGGAGTGAAGGCCAGCTCAATGGTGAAACAAATACACCTATTGAAGGAAACCAGGCAGGTGATGCAGCTGCTTCTGCCAGGAGCCTACCAAATGAAGAAATAGTTCAGAAGATAGAGGAAGTACTTTCTGGGGTCTTAGATACGGAACTACGATATAAGCCAGGTAAGTTGGAGATAATCAGTTGTCTTGAAAACTTGAAGATTTTTTTTTAATAGTTGACAGTAGTATTTCTTGATTGCAGAGTATTTAAGATGTTCATTAGATTTAAAACTTCAATAAGTTTAATTTTTAGTTTAATTGATTTACTGAAGATTTTCTTAAGTATTTTTTTGAAAATACAATTGTACTGGAACCATGAGCATCGATGCATTTGTTTACTTTGCTGGTGGAATATAACTTTGTTTGGTTTAGTCTTACAGTGCCTCAGTGCCAGGATTTTGAATGTAGGTTTTCATTGAACAGTTGTATAAATGTCAGTTTTGGAAGGTACAGGAGTCCGGACCATATCTGTAATGATTCTAAAACCCTGGAAGGTTTTATTTTAAAGCTCAAGATTAGAGATGATCTTGTTTTTGTGTCTACTCCTCTTAAAGGTGCAATGAATGGAGAGGAATCATTGCTGGATATTTAGCATTTGGGGAATTGATTAAATAATTGATGCTTAGAAATGAAGGATTTGTGATCAGCCACAAAAATAACAATATTGTTTAGTTTTGTAAATGGGGGGCCATGGTATGGGTTTTTTTTTTTTTATTTTTAGTATAGAGTATGGTTAAAAAAAAATAGCATGGACTGTAGCCTTGCTTAGATTCATGGCTCTAGCAACTTTTTCTTGAAGTATAATGTAGCTAACGTTTGGTACATAATAAACAATTAGTGGAAAATGATTAATTTTGCTTTGGAAGAGGTCTTGTCATGTGTTGATTTGCTTTTTCCATAATCTTGGTGACCTGGATTTCCGATCACCTAAGATCATTAAGGTTTATCTAATATGATATTGGCATTAGAGTAAATCTCATCTGGTTACAAAGTGGATTATAAACCACTTTTTCTTTTAGATATGCAGATTGAAATGTTCTTAAGTTACATGTTAAGGGCTGTACGAATTTTCTTCTCCAAATGACTTTATTATCATTTTTAAAGTAGAAACATTAAAAAAAATTACTTCTTAGTAATTTAGAAGAGTATTGGGGGGAAGATGTTATTTTTATTAGAATGCAACATGGGTGAAAATTCAGGTTCCGTATTTTACATTTGTTGTTTAGACCTTGTACTATAAAAGCAACCTCTAGCATTTGCTGAGGGCTTACTTGGTGCCAGGCATTATTCAGTGTACTTTGTATGTTTTAACTGAGTTCGTCCTCTAACTCTGGAAGACAGAGTGTCAGCGGTTTGGCCACGTCTATTCATTTAGTGAGTGGTGAATTGATTCAGTATCCAAAAGCAGACAGTGTGTTCCAGAGCTAGTGCCATGTTGCTTTCTGTATAAATAAGAGTGATAAAATAGTTACAAAAGTTTTTTAACGTGTGTTTTTGTGGAAATTCTTAGAGTTAATAATATGAAAGATATTCATCATAACTGTAGTTTAAAAGTAATTTGCTGTATAGTGAGAGCTGGAGAAAGTAATTGTTTTAAATGAACTTAGTAAAAACACATCTTAATGTAATTCTAAAAGTTTTTGTAATAAATTAAGAAATTATTTTTAACCCAGGCTTCAGTTGTAAAAGAAGTATTGGAAAAGTGTCAGTCTTCAGATAACTGGTTTATGGAAAATAGTTTATTTAGTAACCTTTTGTTTAACAAGAAGTGTTATGGTATCTTAACATGGATTGTAAGTTTTGGTTTATACGACTTACCTAAATCTATTTTGGGGGATATTTGACAAAATTAATTTTCCTAAATTTCAGACTTGAAGGAGGCTTCCAGAAAAAGTAGATGTGTGTCTGTACAAACAGATCCTACTGATGAAATACCTACCAAAAAGTCGAAGAAACATAAAAAGCACAAAAATAAAAAGAAGAAAAAGAAGAAAGAAAAGGAAAAAAAGTATAAAAGACAGCCAGAAGAATCTGAATCAAAGCCGAAATCACATCATGATGGGAACGTAGATTTAGAATCACATTCCTTTTTGAAGTTTGATTCTGAACCTTCAGAAATGGCACTGGAGCATCCTGTAAGAGCGTTCGGCCTATCTGACACCAGTGAGTCTCCTGCACTTGTGCTAGAACCTCCTGTAGTATCTATGGAGGTATTAGAGCCACACACCTTAGAAATTCTGAAGCCAGCTACAAAA
Organism: Globicephala melas; assembly: GCF_963455315.2. Taxonomy (NCBI): domain Eukaryota; kingdom Metazoa; phylum Chordata; class Mammalia; order Artiodactyla; family Delphinidae; genus Globicephala; species Globicephala melas. The sequence continues at coordinate 11,478,826 of NC_083317.1, read as the reverse complement.
ACTGCAGAACTGTCAGTTGCATCTACATCAGTAGTTTCAGTGCAGTCAGAGCAGTCTGTAGCAGTAATGCTGGAACCATCCACGACAAAGATTCTGGATTCCTTTGCAACAGCACCAGTGCCTACTACAACAGTAGTGCTAAAGTCATCTGAGCCGGTTGTGACAATGTCAGTGGAGTGTCAGGTGAAGCCTGGGCTGAAATCTTTGGAGAGCACACCTCCAGAGCCATCAAAGATCATGTTGTTAGAGCCTCCAGTAGCAAAAGTGCTAGAGCCATCAGAAACCCTTGTGTCATCAGAGACACCTACTCAGGTGCACCCTGAGCCAAGCACATCAACAACAATGGATTTTCCAGAGTCATCGGCAACTGAAGTGCTAAGATTGCCAGAGCAGCCTGTAGAAGTACCATCGGAGAGTGCAGATTCATCCATGACAAGACCGCAGGAGATGCTGGAGCTGCCCAAGACCACAGCGTTGGAGCTGCAGGAGTCGTCGGTGGCCTCAGCGATGGAGTTGCCGGGGCCACCTGCGACCTCCATGCTGGAGTTGCAGGGGCCCCCTGTGACTCCAGTGCTGGAGTTACCTGGGCCCTCTGCTACCCCGGTGCCAGAGTTGCCAGGGCCCCTTTCTACCCCAGTGCCTGAGTTGCTAGGGCCCCCTGCGACAGCAGTGCCTGAGTTGCCGGGGCCCTCTGTGACGTCAGTGCCACAGTTGTCGCAGGAATTGCCAGGGCTTCCAGCACCATCCATGGGGTTGGAGCCACCACAGGAGGTACCAGAGCCACCTGTGATGGCACAGGAGTTGCCAGGGCTGCCTGTGGTGACAGCAGCAGTAGAGCTGCCAGGGCAGCCTGTGGTTACAGTAGCAATGGAGTTGACCGAACAACCTGTGACGACGACAGAGTTGGAGCAGCCTGTGGGGATGACAACGGTGGAACATCCTGGGCAGCCTGAGGTGACGACGGCAACTGGGTTGCTGGGGCAGCCTGAGGCAGCAATGGTGCTGGAGTTGCCAGGACAGCCAGTGGCAACGACAGCGCTGGAGTTGCCAGGGCAGTCTTCGGTGACTGGGGTGCCAGAGTTGCCAGGGCTGCCTTCGGCAACTAGGGCACTGGAGTTGTCGGGGCAGCCTGTGGCAACTGGGGCACTGGAGTTGCCTGGGCAGCTCATGGCAGCTGGGGCACTGGAGTTCTCGGGGCAGTCTGGGGCAGCTGGAGCACTGGAGCTTTTGGGGCAGCCTTTGGCAACAGGGGTGCTGGAGTTGCCAGGGCAGCCTGGGGCGCCAGAGTTGCCTGGGCAGCCTGTGGCAACTGTGGCGCTGGAGATCTCTGTTCAGTCTGTGGTGACAACAACGGAGCTGTCAACGATGACCGTGTCGCAGTCCCTGGAGGTGCCCTCGACGACAGCGCTGGAGTCGTATAATACGGTAGCACAGGAGCTGCCTACTACATTAGTGGGGGAGACTTCTGTAACAGTAGGAGTGGATCCCTTGATGGCCCAAGAATCCCATATGTTAGCTTCTAACACCATGGAGACCCATATGTTAGCATCCAACACCATGGACTCCCAAATGCTAGCGTCCAACACCATGGACTCCCAGATGCTAGCGTCCAACACCATGGACTCCCAGATGTTAGCCTCTAGCACCATGGACTCCCAGATGTTAGCAACTAGCTCCATGGACTCCCAGATGTTAGCAACCAGCTCCATGGACTCCCAGATGTTAGCAACCAGCTCCATGGACTCCCAGATGTTAGCAACCAGCTCCATGGACTCCCAGATGTTAGCAACCAGCTCCATGGACTCCCAGATGTTAGCAACCAGCTCCATGGACTCCCAGATGTTAGCAACCAGCTCCATGGACTCCCAGATGTTAGCAACCAGCACCATGGACTCCCAGATGTTAGCAACCAGCTCCATGGACTCCCAGATGTTAGCCACTAGCTCTATGGATTCCCAGATGTTAGCATCTGGTACTATGGACTCTCAGATGTTAGCTTCCGGCACCATGGATGCTCAGATGTTAGCGTCTGGTACCATGGATGCTCAGATGTTAGCATCTAGTACCCAAGATTCTGCTATGTTGGGTTCAAAATCTCCTGATCCCTACAGGTTAGCTCAGGATCCTTACAGGTTAGCTCAAGATCCCTATAGGTTAGGTCATGACCCTTATAGGCTAGGTCATGATGCCTACAGGTTAGGGCAAGACCCCTATAGATTAGGCCATGATCCCTACAGACTAACTCCTGATCCCTATAGGATGTCACCTAGACCCTATAGGATAGCACCCAGGTCCTATAGAATAGCTCCCAGGCCATATAGGTTAGCACCTAGACCCCTGATGTTAGCATCTAGACGTTCTATGATGATGTCCTATGCTGCAGAACGTTCCATGATGTCATCTTACGAACGCTCTATGATGTCTTATGAGCGGTCTATGATGTCCCCTATGGCTGAACGCTCTATGATGTCAGCCTATGAGCGCTCTATGATGTCAGCTTATGAGCGCTCTATGATGTCCCCTATGGCTGAGCGCTCTATGATGTCAGCTTATGAACGCTCTATGATGTCAGCTTATGAGCGCTCCATGATGTCCCCGATGGCTGACCGATCTATGATGTCCATGGGTGCTGACCGGTCTATGATGTCTTCATACTCTGCTGCTGACCGGTCTATGATGTCATCGTACTCTGCAGCTGATCGATCTATGATGTCATCTTATACTGCTGATCGTTCAATGATGTCTATGGCAGCTGATTCTTACACCGATTCTTACACTGATACATATACGGAGGCATATATGGTGCCACCTTTGCCTCCTGAAGAGCCTCCAACAATGCCACCATTGCCACCTGAAGAGCCACCAATGACACCGCCATTGCCTCCTGAGGAACCACCAGAGGGTCCAGCATTACCCACTGAGCAGTCAGCATTAACAGCTGAAAATACTTGGCCTACTGAGGTGCCAGCATTACCTCCTGAAGAGTCTGTGTCGCTGCCTGAACCTCCTGTGAGTCAAAGTGAGATTTCAGAGCCTTCAGCAGTGCTTGCTAATTATTCAGCGTCAGCATCAGAGCCTTCAATGTTAGCATCAGAGGCTTCCATGACTGTTCCAGAACCACCACTGGAGCCAGAGTCTTTGGTCACATCAACACCTGTAGAGTCTGCTGCTGTAGCAGAAGAGCATGAAATTATTCCAGAAAGACCAGTGACTTATATGGTGTCGGAAACTCCCACAACATCAGGTGAACCGACTGTGTTAACATCAGAGCCTTCTGTTATGTCAGAGGCAGCAGAAACTTTTGATTCCATGAGGGCTTCAGGACATGTTGCCTCAGAGGTATCTATGTCCCTGCTGGAGGCAGCAGTACCTATTCCAGAGCCATCCCAGAGCACTGTAGATCTGCCAGTCATGGCTGTCTCAGAGCTACCAGCTGTGGCTGTCCCAGAGCAACCAGCTGTGGCTGTCCCAGAGCAACCAGCTGGAACTGTCTCAGAGCCACCAGCCATGGCTGTTCCAGAGCCACAGGCTGAGGCTGTGCCAGACCCAGCGGCTGTGGCTGTCCAGGACCCACCGGCTGAGGCTGTCCCAGAGCCCCTGGCCTTGTCTGAGCCAGAGCATATTACCGTTCCTGTGCCAGTTGTTTCTGCCCTGGAGCCTACTGTGCCTGTCCTGGAACCAGCGGTGTCAGTCTTTCAACCTAACGTGATTGTTTCAGAACCATCTATTTGTGTCCAAGAATCTACTGTGACAATTTCAGAGCCTCCTGTCACTCTCTCAGAGCAGACTCAAGTAATACCCACTGAGATGGTTTTAGAGTCTACACCAATGATACTGGAGTCTAACGTTATAAAAGGAATGAATTTACTGTCTGGCGATCAAAATCTTGCTCCAGAGATTAGCGTGCAGGAGATTCCCATGCATTCAGACGAAGAGCCACATGCTGAAGGACACCTGAAGAATGATTCTTATGAAACTGAAAGTGGTATGAATATAGACCTTAATATAAATAATCACTTAATTGCTAAAGAGATGGAACATAACACAGTGTCTGCTGCCAGCACTGGTGCTGTTGGTGAAACTGGTGAAGAGAAGATTTTGCCCACCAATGAGACTAAACAATGCACAGTATTGGATACCTGTCCTACTGTTAGTGAAACTGATGTAGGAGGGACTCTGTCTTCTACTGGTTCCCTTGCTCTTGAACCTGATGCACTGGGAACTGGTAAGGGTCTTGAATTTGCCACAGCATCTGCTTTCAGTTCAATTAGTAAATATGATGTTGAAGTATCATTAACTACTCAAGATACTGAACATGACATGGTAATTTCCACCAGCCCCAGTGGTGGTAGTGAAGCTGACATAGAGGGACCTTTACCTGCTAAAGACATTCATCCTGATATACCAGCTAATAATAACTTTGTCAGTAAGGATGCAGAAGGATCATTACCTATACAGGAGAGTGACCAGACATTAGCAGTGGCTCTCAGTCCTAAAGAAAGTAGTGGAGAAGATAAAGAAGTACCTCTCCCTACTAAAGAGATACTGTCTGATTCAGGATTTTCTGCCAACATTGATGATATTAATGAAGCTGATTTAGTGAGACCATTACTTCCTAAGGACATGGAACGTCTTACAAGCCTTAGAGCTGGTATTGAAGGACCTTTACTTGCAAGTGAAGTTGAACGGGATAAATCTGCTGCCAGTCCAGTTGTAATTAGTATACCAGAAAGAGCTTCAGAGTCGTCTTCAGAGGAAAAAGATGATTATGAAATTTTTGTAAAAGTTAAGGACACACATGAAAAAAGCAAGAAAAATAAGAACCGTGACAAAGGTGAGAAAGAGAAGAAAAGGGACTCTTCGTTAAGATCTCGAAGTAAGCGTTCCAAGTCTTCTGAACACAAATCGCGAAAGCGCACCAGTGAATCTCGTTCTAGGGCAAGGAAGAGATCATCGAAGTCCAAGTCTCATCGCTCTCAAACACGTTCACGGTCACGATCAAGACGCAGAAGGAGGAGCAGCAGGTCAAGATCAAAGTCTAGAGGAAGGCGATCTGTATCAAAAGAGAAGCGCAAAAGATCGCCAAAGCACAGATCCAAGTCCAGGGAAAGAAAAAGAAAAAGATCAAGCTCCAGGGATAACCGGAAAACAGGTAGAGCTCGGAGTCGCACCCCAAGCCGTCGGAGCCGGAGTCACACTCCGAGTCGTCGAAGAAGATCTAGATCTGGGGGAAGAAGGAGCTTCAGCATCTCCCCGAGCCGACGGAGCCGCACCCCCAGCCGAAGGAGTCGCACCCCGAGCCGAAGGAGTCGCACCCCGAGCCGACGGAGCCGCACCCCGAGCCGACGGAGCCGCACCCCGAGCCGACGGAGCCGCACCCCGAGCCGTCGGAGAAGATCAAGATCTGTGGTAAGAAGACGAAGCTTCAGTATATCACCAGTCAGATTAAGGCGATCACGAACACCCTTGAGAAGAAGGTTTAGCAGGTCTCCCATCCGCCGTAAACGATCCAGGTCTTCTGAAAGAGGCAGATCACCTAAACGTCTGACGGATCTGAGTGAGTCATTTAAAAAATTTAATGGTATTAGAGAATGATTTAAAGCTGAGTTTTTTTCTGTGAGTCAAATGGAATATTTGGGGTTATTGGTTTAGGATAAATATTTCTATCTTTAAATTTTTGTAGTTAGGTTTAGCTTCTGTTTAGAAAATGTAGGAATAAGTACATTTGTAATTAGCGTTTAAAAGACCTGCTTTGGAGTAAATTAGAACCAAGGTATTTCCATGCTTGAATGCTTTCTTTTTGCTTTAACCATATTCCATAACTAAAAATGGCAGGTAGAAGTCCAGTTAAAGACAAGGCTAGTATCTGCTCAGGTTGTTATTGTATGTATTCCAACATAAATTCTTGCAGATAAGCCTAAAATCAAATGTTTCTTTTTTAATAAGTTACATGTCTTAAACTGGCAATACAGTACTGTTAAATGTTTGTGAAAATAATTCTGATTGGTATAATGGGTGATGGAAGTGAGTAGGGAATTTTGCATATGGGGAGTTAAAGTGATTTCAGTCTGCCTTTTAAAAGATGAAGTGTTCTAATTTCTCCTAATTTTAAAAAGTGTGCAGAGGTGATTAAAACTTGATGGATCATGCGTGACTACCTGTAATAATAATGGATAATTTATCATTATCCCAGTGGATTGGACATTTCCAGGTCAGAGTTGTCTAAAGAAAAAGATCTTAACAGAACCGCAAGGGAGAATGCATTCAGTTCAACAGATGTTTCTGAGTTCTTTTTTTATTCAAAGCAAAAAACAGTATATAATTTCTGGAGTGATTACAAGTTAGTACAAGAGACACAGATAAAATGCATATATGTCTCTTTTACCAAATAGTAAAACTACCAAAAAGAGTAGAATGTGATGATTGCTGTAATTACTGGTATAGATTAGGTACTTTGGGAGCACGGTGGAGAGGAATGTTAAATTCTGACTTAAGACTTGTTACTTTGAAGAGGTGGCAGTTTTGAACTTGGGCTCCAAGAGTGCTTTAAAATGTTGTCCGAGATTAGAAGGAAAGTAATTTAAGGGGCGTGATAGTTGTGGAAAATAAAGTAGGTTTGGGCAGGTGTGTGTCTTAATGTGTGTGGCAGAGTGATCATTATAGTTGTGTAGTCTAGCTATTTTGTATAGTGTTTGAATAGTAAGCTAAATGTGGACTTAATTCTTTTTTAAATATGGGGCATTTGTTTTAAAACTTTGAGCCAAAGAGTGATTTCATCACAGCTGTAAGTTAGGGCAGAAGATTGATGCCTTTAATTTTGTTAGCATATGAAACATTAGATAATACAAAATGTACAGCCTTTTAGGAAAACTGCTTCTTATATATTCCTCTTGCAGATAAGGCTCAGTTACTTGAAATAGCCAAAGCTAATGCAGCTGCCATGTGTGCTAAGGCTGGTGTTCCTTTACCGCCAAACCTAAAGCCTGCACCTCCACCTTCAATAGAAGAGAAAGTTGCTAAAAAATCAGGAGGAGCTACTATAGAAGAACTAACTGAGGTAAGCTAGACAGAATTTGTCATTCTTAAATGGATTATTCCAGTGATGTTGACTCTGGAGCGTGCCAAAACCCGAATTGTGGGCTGAACTGATAATGGCTGGCACCGAGTGGCCAAAACCCGAAATACAGACGTGGCAGCGGCAGAAGCTCTATTTAGCAGGCCATTATCCGGGATGGCTAAGCTCCGCTAGCTAAAAGTTACTTCCCATTACTTTTGCTTTCCAGTTTTAGAAGCCAAACTGACTGAGGAGTGGGACGGTTCGTTTGAATGGAGGAGGTGTTGAGTGAGCAACACGCAGAAGCTCGCCTACAGTTTCGTTTCCATTCACGACGTGTTCACTGATCGCCACGAGTGTACTGCATATACGCAAAGACACAGACAATCTTCAGAAATGATCTTTTGCCACCGGAGCTTGGAAATTAATGAGAATAGCTGGCCATTGCCTGAAAGGAACTTCTTTCGCATCAACATTTCGGGTTTTGGCTGTTTGGTACCAGCCATTGGTGATAATGGCCGGCCATTATCAGTTCTTCCTGCGGTTCGGGTTTTGGCAGTAACATATATATTTTAAACACACTTATTTTTGTTTTTAAGAATTTGATCTTTTAAATTGAGGCTTTTTTTTTTGTCTTTTGGCTTTATTTTATTAAAAAATTTTTTTTTTGGAGGACGCTGAAATATTGCTGCTAGGATCCAGAAATACCACATTGTTTCAGATATTGAAACTTGTTATTGGCTAGCCTTATGCCAGCCTGCCACTGTCAATATATTCTGTTCCCCTTGGTTACAAGCTTGGTATATTCTGTGTTTTTGGCTATATGAGCTTTTTATCCTATTAAAATATTTTCAATTGATAAGGGATATGACAGATTCTACTGCTAGTATAGAGACATGTCCACCCAAATTTACTCTGACCTTTTTATAAAGCCAGGTAATGGAGTCGGTTCCTTTGCTTCTCAAGGCGGAATTGACTTTGCTTTATGTGTCAGACCTCATCAATTGCACCCTCCTCATCATGCCTTATATTCCATTCTTGAGTTCTGTTCCTTTAGAGACTCAACCTACAAAACATTTATGGAAAGACATGCTATCATCTAACCCAGTTGCAAGTGTTTGAGATTTTATTTAGCCATACATTTGGGGATCATATAGTTTCTTAATCTGTTTCCTTACTTAGATTTATTACAATTTTTTTTTTAAGTTTAAGGACCTAGTGAAGGCTTCTGTTGCTTGCTTATCAAATCCAAGCTCCTTATCCAAAACCTTGTGAACACTTAGTGTTTCCCTATATATTTTAGCCTCATCTTCAGCCCTCTGTCCCTTCTAATAAGTTTTTTCTCACCTCTTTACCACTACCTGACTAGGGTGACTTTCTTTTCCTTTCCCTGCTAATCCTTGTTCGTAACTATGAAAATCTGGCTTAGAACTCTGCGAGGAGTATTCCTTGATTATCAGATTCTGCCTGATTCTGTTCTCTTAAGCTTTTGTTCTTTGAGCACTTATGTACTCAGTTTGTATTATATCAGTTTGCACTTGTTAATTGTGTTGCTCTGTAAAAGCGTTCCTCAATTATCTCATGTGTATGTATTCCGTCTATTGAACTAGATTGTAAGCTCCTTGAGAGCAGGGACCATGTCTTTTACTTTATTTTTTTTGTATTCCCTGGACAGTGCCCAGTACAGTGCTCTGCACATAGTAGGTGCTCAATAAATGTTGTTAACTGACTGACCAGCTAGAGTGTGTTTAAATAGTAACCAGTAAGCTAAGTTACATATCTGTAACCTATCATTAATCTTGTTTTACCTTTGAAAATTGATATTATGTGGTTTTGATTCTTTTAAGAAATTACATGTTACTCTGCATAAAGTGTAAGGTTTATCTTTTGTTTGTTTTTACTTTTTTAAGAAATGCAAACAGATTGCACAGAGTAAAGAAGATGATGATGTAATAGTGAATAAACCTCATGTTTCGGATGAAGAGGAAGAAGAACCTCCTTTTTATCATCATCCTTTTAAACTCAGTGAACCCAAACCCATTTTTTTCAATCTGAATGTGAGTATTCGTGTTTCTAGACTAGTGAAACAGCACAACTTGTAGAACTGTTTAAGTAAAATTCAAATGGAATTTAGTTTTTAATTTAGGTTAAATACTGTGTGAAATAATGAACAAAGTCATTTTCAGATTATGTTGAACATCTATTGAGTTTTAATTAAGCAAAACATTATTTTTTAGATTGCTGCAGCAAAGCCAACTCCACCAAAAAGCCAGGTAACATTAACAAAAGAATTCCCTGTGTCATCTGGATCTCAACATCGGAAAAAAGAAGCAGATAGTGTTTATGGAGAATGGGTTCCTGTAGAGAAAAATGGTGAAGAAAACAAAGATGATGATAATGTTTTCAGCAGCAGTTTGCCCTCTGAGGTAAGTAAAAGGAATATTATGTATTTTTTTCCTTTTATATACCTGAATCTGCATTTTATTGTTATTTTATATCTGATTTGGATTCTGTTTCACTCTTCTTAGGGCCGGGTTAAACGGCAGGGCCGGGTTAGACGACAGATGAAACAACCCGCAGCTTCTCATTTGACAGTAACTCGATGCAATTCACTTTGTGGAACCAAGCCACAAAGTGAAAAGCATCGAATTGCAGAGAACAGTGTTATCACATCCCTACCCAACATTGGGCCCTCCTTGCACTTGTGGGAAGGTAGCCCAAGGTACAACTATTTAGCTTCCCGTTTTGCTTCAAGGCTCTATAGCTCTAGATTTTGGTGGTAGCAAATTTATTGGGTGGAGGGATTGAGCAGAGAGAGGCAGATCCTCAGGTTCAACACAAGAACTGGATTGGAAAAGGCGTTGTAGGCTGATGTGAGCATCTTGGATACATAGCCCATTGCCCTTAAATAATGGTTTCTATTTCTCTGGGTTGTTTGTCAGATAGCCTTTAATTTTAATTATTTTCCCTTCCCTATGCTACCTTGGCCCTTTGGATTCTTGTGTTTAACCTAATGTTCAGCCTTGGTACTCCATTTCCCTTCTCCTTCCCCTTTTTGCTACTATTAAAAGTTGGAGAAGTGGAATTCACACCTTGAAATTTCCAGGAGGCTATAGTTGTATCTTGTCAAAAATGACGCGGTAATAATGCCAAGTGTCAAAACAGCCCCATTAAAATGCCGCCTGATTAAATAATGTGCTGCTAAATATAGTGCACATGAAAACAGCAAGACTGTATATATATGTAAATATATATATATATATATCTGTATCTTTGTATGTATCTCTGTATCTGTACCTTTGCTGTATCTTTTAATAAACAGTTTACTTTTATTTAACTTGTTGTGCAAAATCACGCTTGGGGGATCTGGGAGGGTGGAGACTTACTAGGGGGGTGGGAGTTTTAAATGATACCATAGACTAGTCATCACCTCTTGCCCTTCGTTTCCAAAGCCCAGACATTTGTCCAAGGACTGGATTAGATATCTGATGCCCTTACAATGTAGGAATTCTTCCCCAGCTCCTTTCCTTGCAGTTCTGGGATATGTGGGTCAGAGAGACCTGTACTCTTCACATACAGGTTCACTTTATTGGCCATATCATCGTCGTCCAATAAACACCTCTGATAATACAAATAAACGAATTCTGTTTATAAAGTTAAAAGTGAACAGAACCCAAATCAGAAACTTTGATAGTATTTTTTTTCCCCTGGGCTATTCACAGGTGACATTTTCACTGTGGTTTTCTTTTTACCTGTGGCATTTGAAAAGAGAGCAAGTTATATACAATGAAGCTGGACATAACTAGCCAGTGCAACTTACAGTCACTGTTGATGATCTATATTTACATGGGGGTCAACAATTGAAGCAAGTTATACCGTCACCAGTGAGGGAGAGGATAGATAGCTTGTTGGGACAGTTTTTAGAGAAGCCAGTTGAGTAGCTCAGTTGCTAATTCCCAAATCAAGCTACCTGCACATTTCAAGAGGGAAAGGTTAACTGACATTTGTAACTGACTTAAATCTTGTAGAGGCTGAATATAAACCATGGTGAGAGGGCTGAACAGACTGACTTAGAAATTCTGATACATACGCTTTTAGTAATTGCTTGAAGATTAAGCAATTAACAGAAAAAAAACATAAGGGAATTATTTATGTGAGAAAAATTTTCCAACAGAGTGAAGCCCTATAAATATTGCAAAATTCCAAGGGATTTTCCTGGGAAGATAAGTGACCATAACTATTTTGACTTCAGTTGAACATCGGGAGAGTGCTTAGTGAATCCTGGTGATTATGGTTCTTATTGATTGAGAGCTTATGTGTAAATATATATATTTCAGTATTTAGCCATTTTCAGCTTTAACACTAAAACCGTGGTGCCTTACATTGTCTGTCATCAACAGTGGTTGTCAGATTTGAATGAAAAGTTGGGGGGAATTATTCCAGAGAAATCCTACGGGGGAGTAGGTGGGTATTCAGATTTTATAATAAGTAAAGGAGCCTTTTATTAAAGCAGGAGGGGAAAAAAAGTTTTGTTCATGAAGCAGATTTCTCCTGTGGGGAGGATATATACAGCTATTTGATATCAGAACTCTAAGCTAGTTTCTTAGATGATTAGACTAAAAAAAATATATGTTAACTATAATTTCAAATAAAACAATCCCAAAATTTTAGGAAGGGACAGAATTTTGCTCTTGCTTTCAGGTCTTCGTGCTTTTACCTAGCAGTGATATGAAACACCTAGAGGAAATGTTCATAATATAAAATGTTTAGTTCCATTTATTTAGCTGTATCTTATAAATATATTTGTAAGATAAATGTTCTATATTCCAATGTTTGTAGAATACTATTGGTGACATTTTATGGGAGCATTGACTCTTGATTCCCTGTCAGGGGTTGAAATAAAGAATTTATAGAGAAAAGGAAAGTTCTTCTAAAATGGTCAACATTTTAACTGAATAGTACTTTTAATTTTTTTTACCTGTTAGTCTTTTTCATTTTAATAAATGTAAACGGAATTTGCGGTTCTTTAGTTTTGAGCATGAAACATTTAGGCAAAGATCACAGATTTGATCTCAGCTTTGCTATGATCCTTAATCCCCCCAATTGTTTTGCACATGAGTGCTCTTTGACATAAGTATGAGTGGATAAACGTGGATGGATCAGCATAAATCCATATCTTACGGAATATCAACTCATCAGACTGTGTGCCCTACTGCCATAGCATCGTCTTCCTACCCAGAAGCCAACCAGCATCATCCTCAGTAAGGAGTGGCTGCAGAACCTTGATCATATTTGTGTCAATTTGATTTATAAATGAAATCAAAAGTGTTGGAAAACATTTTAAAAATTGTCCTCGGGGGCATTAATTCTTGGTAATAAAGTTAGCAAAGACTTATTGGGTAGAAGATATAAATGTAGTCTCTGACGTAAAATTTCCTTGGGTTAACTATTTATCATAAATGTCCAGAGGTAGCTTGCCATTAAGTCTAGTGATTGTTTACATGTTAGGACAGTTTTTGTCTCTGGCAACTGTGCTTGATTTGTTACTATTGAAGAATATTTCCCTGTCCAGTGGAGCTAAAATTCCCTTATATTTAGAAGCTCTAAATTTTTGAAGTTTAGGAAAGCTGAGTTCTTGTGGTAAGACGAAAATTTTAATTGAAAATAAAACTAGGTCCTGGCAGTGCTAGCATGTGTTAAGTACAGCTTTGTTGTTCATTCTTCTCTCCTTAGATTCTCTTAGGTGATTAACATGGAATTTCTTTACCATTTAATGATTTATCTGTTTCTTATTACGATTCATTTGGATTAAATGTACAAGTTAACTAAGAGTTGCACTAAGGAATTTTATGTGAAATAATGAAAAGGTTCATAAATCAGTTTTTAAAACCAAGCCACGTAACAACTTTACGTTGTTAACGTACTTTACGTAACAACTTTACGTAGTGTGTATTTAGTGTGGCTTTTGTTTCTGTAGTTTTCATTTTCTACGTGAAACTCTTTGTATTTTATTAATTTTAGCTAAATATTTTAAAATCATGTTTTGTATGCAGGTTAGGTGCTTTTTCTTTAATTCTATTTTCTTACAATTAAAAATTTCCTTTTTTACCATCTTTTAATTTGAGATACCTGCAGTTACCTCTGTAGAAAATAATTTGCCTATTACAGGGATTATTTTTTCCTTACCTGACTGACCACCTTCTAATGTCTTTAGTTCTTTTGTATACTTTCATTGACTTTATAGGAAATACTTAAGATAATTGTTCTATTTATATAAACAGTTGGGTTAACAAAGGGGGGAGGTAAATTGACTTAGAAGGGTTTTTTAAATGAAGATATAGAAGGTACACAGTTACAACTTAGGCCATGAAATGCATGTTACATGGTGTCAATTATATGTGTTTCATTAGTCCTGACAACTTTTTAGGTTATAGAAGTAGTAATCTGCTGTGTTACTGATGTAGAGGGCTGAAATAACTTGGACAGGTTTTTATTAATGTGAGAAGTGGAATTATAATTGAGGATAGTCTTTTATGTGGATTTCACCTTTTAGAACAAGTCCTAGGGAGAAGGAAATTAAACATTTCCCCCCATTATAATACTTAGAGTATTACTATACATTACATAGAAAGTCTGTCTTGTATTAGTGGAAATAAATAAGGCTTGATGATAGTTTGATAACAGTATTCTGTACAGTTTAAGATAATTTTCCCCCCAGTTTTTAGCATTCTAAAACTTTTAGCATCATTTTGGTACCTTTTACACATTACTGTTTTTGAGCAACATTAAAAGATGATTAAGACTCTAAAGCCCTGCTACACTGTATAGTTTACTATATACTATATATGCACAAATGCTATACAGTCCAATACAGTAGTCATTAAGTGAACCACTGAAAAATCAGTTCTTTAATTGCACTAGACACATTTCAAGTGCTCATTAGCTTTCACTGTAGAAAATTCTGTTGGACAGTGCTGTTCTAAAGGGTAGCTGTGATATTCTATGAGTGTTTTAATACTGATGCATAACATTTGGTGTAGTCTTTGAATATTACTGCTTTGGGGCTTTTTATTGCATATCCTGAGTTACCTTGAAAACCTGGAAATATGCTTTTTGATACAAACTCTTGAGAATCCTTAAGAGATTAAGATAATCCTGATTGATTATACTTTGAGTATATTTTTCCACATTAAAAAGTATGAATATGAAATTAATAGTCAAATTACTATTTGTTAATAAAGTTTTGACATGAACTTACAGCTCATTTGGTAAGCCTGTTGAAGAATAAATGAAGTTGTATTAGGAAAAAACTAGTTGTAATTTTATCTAAAGTAAATTTACATTAAATCCCAATGTTGATATATTAAATAAATACTATTTAAATAAATAAATAAAAATTTCTTTCAAAGTGAGATGTGAATTTAACGTATAATATTACTGAGATTTGAATGAAGTTTCATCCTGAGGATGATGATGGGGTATTTAGGTTACCTACTTACTTAATAAAGGTTAAAAGAGAAAAAAGTATGAAGATATAAAAATGTCTTCAGAAGGAAGAATTCACAGATAGGTATGTTAATTTGCTTTCCAGTTGGGAAGAAGTAATTTTATTCTAGAAAAGTTGGGAGTTTTCGGAGCCATCTTAACTACATTTTTATGGCTAATTTACAGATGGAAATTGGGGGATCGGAGCTTGGGGTGGTAATGGGTAGGTGCATTTTCCTCAGTATCTCCTCTGTGTTTTGACTTTTTAGAATAAAAACCTATTATTTTATACCTAAATACCCTAACACTTAGATTTGTAGATGGGTATGAAACCTGGAGTAATTCTGGCAAGGTTAAAGAACAGTACTTGAGATATATTTAGTGGGCTTTCAAAAATTACTTCGATGATCTTAACATCTAAGGCCAAAGGAATGTACATTTTGAACTAAGGTATCTGGGTTCCCACTTAAAGTCCCAGCAGGTGATCACAATTGTAATAGAAGTGAAAAGTGAACCTACTAAGTTTTCTAGTGTTTCAATCTGGCTTTGCTTATATAGCCCCAGAAATATTCTAATTAGTGTGGATAATTTACTAAGTTGACTAAGAAATTAGGACCTTTCATAAATGAGATATGTAAGCAGTCTAATAAACAGTTACAGAATGAATTCAGATTAATTCTGCTTTCATTTTAAGAAGGCAAATATATAGAAATCTGTACTTTCTGGTACCTTGTGGAGGAAAAATTGAGTTTTGCTAAAGGAATCTTACTAGGTGATTCAGCAAGATAACTAAGAATGATGGAGTGATTAAGGGGTTCTGAAGATAGGAAAAAGGAAGATTACTAATCTTTATGCATGAGGTATAATTATTCTCTCAAAGTCATACACCCTTCTCAACTATATAGGTCTTATTTATAAAAGAAGTATTTCATACTCAACTACACAGTCAAATTACAGGTAACCTTAGTTTAGCTTTTTAAAAAAACCTGTGTTATTTTACTGACTTCCTTGTATTTGTCACATCCATGCAGTACTTACTAGTCATTCTTTGTAAGTGAATTTAGGAATACTTCATGTCAGATAAGCGTTTTCCAAAAATGAATTTTCTTGGGTGAAATACTAGAAAATATTAATGGGTTAAGTAGTGTTAGAAGAAAAACAAGTATTAAGAATTGGTGAGTTGACAAACATCAATCAACCTAACCTCTTAATGTTAGAACCAAAAACATCAAATTTTTCTTTCTCTGGTTGAGCCCTCCACAAATTTGGCAAATACGGTATTTGCTCTAAAGATTATCCTTAAAAATTTCTTGGACATTATGATACTTCTTAAAAAGTTAAGTCCCATCTGCTTAGCTTAAGCTTTTTACAAGTAGAATATGAGCTTTGAAAAGGAGGACCTAAGACATTTCAAACGTATTTTAAGTGCTTCAATTAATTATGTACCCCACAGAAATACTTTAACTTCCACCATAAATGTACATAAACTGAAAACAAAAGATCCACTTACTTATATAGTAAATATATTCTTTGAAGAAACCGAGTTCCTAAGACCAAACTATATGAACAACTGCAAGTAGGTGAAAACGTGCAGACAGACGAGTGAAGGAACGATCACTGATGTGATAGTGGTTTTCTGCTTATTTAAGAACCTTGCTTATTGCTTTTGAGGGTTATGCTGAGAAGTAGGGTAAAATGAAAAATGCTAATGAGTTACAAAATTAATTGTTCAAAAATTCGCATTTATTATAAATGACTGTTTTGTTAGTGAAGGCCAGAGATTAAGTTCTTCATGGAACTTTCTATGATTGTAATTTGATGTAGTAGAAAGAAGTCGGATTTTAGGTTGAGTTCAACTGCTGCCTGATACTTTGTAATTTACCTTAAACAATCCTTGTCTGTTCTTCAAGGTTAGTTTCTTCTCCCTACTTTACAAAATTTTAATCTATAAAACTTATTTTGTTTTTGACATGAAGCAACTAAAGATATGAGCATTTTTCAGAATTTAGGGGGTCTGTTGTTATTTGAGATAATTATCTGTATTTTCTTTCTTAGCCTGTGGACATCTCTACAGCAATGAGTGAGCGGGCACTTGCTCAGAAAAGACTCAGCGAGAATGCATTTGACCTTGAAGCTATGAGCATGTTAAATCGTGCTCAGGAACGGGTATGTAGCAGTTTTAATGTCTACATGATCATTTATCTAGCAAGCTCACTTAAAGTGATTTGGGGCTTGATCATTCAGTATATGTTGTGTACTGTGGGGCAGGAGCTGTTTCTTGAGAGAATAAAAATAGAAAAAATTATCTGCCCTCATAGAATTTATAATCTAATGTATAAAAATAGCTAAGTGCCCATAATAGCCCTGTGAGGTGTATTGAGTTTCCACTTTCCATCTGAGAAAACAGGTAAAGAGTGGCTAAATGAGGCCCAAGGTCACAAAACTAGTTAAGTAGGGAACTGGGATCCAAACCCAGACAGTCTGAATCCACTTTCCATCTGAGAAGACAGGTAAAGAGTGGCTAAATGAGGCCCAAGGTCACAAAACTAGTTAAGTAGGGAACTGGGATCCAAACCCAGACAGTCTGAATCCAGAGTCTGTGCTTTTTTAACAGTGGACAGCGGCTCCATAGGCTGCTTTTCTATGGTAAATATATGGAAGCAGTAAGTACATGTTCAGAGAGAAAATAAATTGACTGACAATACCGGGTGTTCAGTAAATAGACTTTGAATGAATGACAGCTAATTCTTTAGTTATCACAGTGTTTGAACAATTTCCTATGTTTATTATTCTCTAACTATGTATCTTGAATTTATTCTCGATTTGTAACACTTCAAAGAAAGTAATTAAAAATTGAGGTTGTCAAATTAGCATGCGTTTATGAGATATGTAAGCAGGAGGGCAAGGATCCTTTGCCATATGAGTGATTTTCTATATTTTTCATGTATCCGTGTGATACTTTGAAGAATGAGTGTCAGCTGTGCTTTTTAGTTGTTAGAGATATCTCAAATTTTATCAGTGGGATCCACTGAGCAGTTACTGAATTGCTGCTTTGGAATGTTTAGGAAAACAATTTTAAAGATGTACAAATTCAGTATATTGTTTTTGAAAAGTTGAATATTTAAGTTTGTTATTAAGCCTTTTCGGGAACTAAGTAAACCATTTCATTTAGGGAATTAAATTAATACCAGTAGCACTTTAACTAGAGAAGTAATTTTACTTAATTGAGGCCTCTTCTTTTCTTCAGATTGATGCCTGGGCTCAGCTGAACTCTATTCCTGGCCAGTTCACAGGAAGTACGGGAGTACAGGTTCTGACACAAGAACAGTTGGCCAATACTGGTGCCCAGGCCTGGATTAAAAAGGTACACAACATATGCACATACAAAAGTGTCCACGTACAAAGTTAAAATTTTTAAGAAAATGTTTTATTAAAAGTGCAGAAAGAGGCCAGTGAATCTAACCAATTTCATGGTAAATTTGCTATGTGTATATATATCCTCCAGGATGGACACTGAAGATGGATCGATTGATGAGACAATGGCTAATGTATAAATATGGCTCAAGAGCCACTTAATTTATATCCTGCTGCTCCTGGGTTTTGTGGGGGTGGTTTTTTAAACTGTGTTTTGAATGCTAACAGTGTATATCAGGTGCTGTTCAGAATATTCCACAGTTCCTGTTGGACAACCAATCTAATGATTTCAAAGCAGTGGTTCTCAGATTTTTTCTCATCATGGGATACTTTATTACAGGTTTATTTTTGGTGCACTGCCCCCAAGAGCCTTCTGCCACCTGATTTTCCGTTCCTCTATTCCTGTGCCCTTCTTCCCCTCTTCCTTAGTGCCTGCGCCCTCCTGTAAGCTCCCTTGGCCCCTAGTCCTCATTCCTGTTGTGATCTCCAGCCCCAGGTCCCCATGGTTGTCAGCTGTTGGTTACAGCACGTGGTTGGGAGGCCCCAGTGTTAGTGCTGCATGTGGTGATCTTGCCAGGGGTCTGGAAAGCTGGGGGAGGATGGCTGAAGTGTTGGGTGGGCAGTGCTGAAGGGTGGGGAATCGGGTGGGACGGGGATGGCGAATACTATCTGTGGACCACCATTTAGGCCCTGGTGGCCTCTGGTGATCCACAGGTTCAATTTGAGAACCGCTGATCTCGTGAAAAAACAGGATATGTAAGACCTAAATTCAAGGGAGAGGACGGACGCCTCGTGCTGTGAAGATGTAGGTGCTCCTGGTTTCAGATTCCTCCTGCAGTGAGACGTGTGCACTCCACCTACGGCTGCCTCGTTGTTGGGGGAGTCTTAGGTGGTTACAGAGGGCTTTCTGAAGAAAATGTATTCTGGTGAAGGGAGTGGCTTGGTTGGATGGGTGATGGGGAAATTTGTTTCAGGAGTACTGGCAGCATAGCAGTGCTGAAACTGGGAGGCTGTGTGGTCTAATGGATTGGGAAGGTTTCTTTATCCTGCTGTACTCCTGACTCCTTTTGTGATTGTGGCAAGTAATTACTTGGAATTTCAGTCTGCAAGTGCCTTCTTCCTGCCTCGCAGGGTGGTGATCAGTAATGGGATGGGTACCTATAGAAAACTGCTGAGAGTGCCAGTGAGTGAGCTGAATTTCTGAAAAGTCATATTTTTTGTTGCTTTGGACCTTTTAATCTCATAACTTTTTTTTTCAATTTTGATAGCATTATCTCTGGTGATCTTCTTATTAACAAATTAATGTAAAGCATATCCTTACTTTGCCTGCCCCCCTTTTTGGGGGAGGGGGGAATAGTTGCACCAATATGTATATAGTGAGTACACAATCAAGTTGGTTAAAAAAATTACAACTTACTTAGTTTACTAGGGGTTGATGTTGGAAAAAAGATGAAAATCTAGCAAAATATTTTTAAGCTTGAATTAGTTTTGGACTAATTATATTACAGTATTTAAGATACCAAAGTGATTCGTGTAGTGCTTGAAAAATGGCTTTCATCTCATTGGGAATAATTATAAATGTACATCTATTTCTTTAACAATTTTAGTTCTTTAATACTATTTAATGTTGAAGTTGAGTACTCCATATTTCAGAAAGTTAGACTTGAAGTTTATGTGGGTGTTTAGCACATAATAATTAAATAGTCATGTACATTACTAGGTAGAAACTTCAGAATGTGATTCCATTGCAAAGTTGGTCTTCATTTGTACAGTGAAGTTCGGATCCATATATAATGCTACAGACTTCTAAACGTCATCGCTTTAACATAACTCTTACAAAATGATTAAATTGGTTCCCTGTAAACTTTCCCTTAATTTTTTTTGATTTCCAGTCTTGTAGACAGTTGGCAGATTTTAAATAATTTACATCATTTAAAATGTAGACATAAGTCATTTTTGATAAGTTATCACAAGAGAAAGATGTGTTCATTCATCAGACCAAATTTTTAAATAATTATAGACGAAAGCAGTGTTTTCAGTTCCATTTGTATGTTACTGAACAATATATGCTGCTAATGTCAGTTAAGGCCAGGAACATTTTATTTATAAAAATGAGCAAAAACATGGAAAAAGTCATTAGGCAGCTAGAAATTTAACATTCATCTTCACTGTCAAGTATCACAAACTGTCTACTTGTTTCATTTAGAAAACTTTTTCAGAATGTTCATTTGGTGTTTTCTTGCCTTGCTGTAGGCCAGCACCCTCTTTTAATATTAAAGAGTACATGGAATGCCAACATTCTCCATATTCTTTTTTACTTTGCTGCAGTGTATTCTTAGATGAAAAAGTATGAGACTTTATTATTAGCAAAAAAAATTTAAATGGTCGTTGATTTGAAAGAAGCTTTATTTTCTGGAATGAAATGATTTGGCCATGACGTGATGAATATTGTTTACTTTTGTAGTCTCATTAATTAGCTTTTTGTTGAACTGTATACACACTGGTGTAAAGATTTGAAGATATTAGAGAATGGAAACAAAATCGGAAACCTGCGTTATTGGGGATTTGTATTATACTCTGCACAGTTGCCCTTTTTTTTAGGAGTGTTTCCTGGAAAAGAGGGGCGGATGAACCTGGAAGTAAGTAAAAGTAATTTTAGGTGTGTAGCAACAAGGCAGTTGGTATCCAAGCATCAGCTAACTTTTCTCTGTCCACCAACACTGCATGGCCTGCACCAAGTAAGGAACTGAACCAGGGGTATGTTTTTACCTCCACAGCTGCCTCCTTCCATCAGAGTACCATGTTGAACTTAATGTCTAGTCACACTTCATTGGCATGTTTTCTCCCCAGCAGATAATTAAAAAGCTGGGAAAAAATAACAGTACACAGTTTTACTATGGTGTAAAAACCAAGATTTAAAAATTCAGTATTAACTTATCAGTAGAGGAGATTAATGTATACTATTTCTAGAGCTACCAAAAGTTTTGACTGCCTCTGTTGATAAGTTAATGACTTTTGCTTACATTTGCTAGAGAATGTAAATCTAGACTGTTTAATAACAAGGGGAAATAAAACATGATTTGGATATGTATGTTATAAATTTAAAAAAAATGGACATAAAGATCAACAGTAGAATTCAGTGGTTTGTTACATGTACATGGATGCCCTTTAAAAAGAGGCATCACATAGTTCTTAACGTGTGAAAATAACTGTTGACCATGCTAATGTATATAGTTGTGCATCTTACGACATTAAGTGGTTTGCTGCTTTGATGGAAATTATGGTTCAGTGGGTTGGATACAAGAGAGATGACTGTTCACAGAATAACCTGTGAACTTTCACCCCTCTGTATGGAAACTTGTTTCAGGGCCAAATCCTTGTAGCTGTCTTCTTGCCCCGGTCAGTGCCAGCCCTACTATTCACAACACTGCTGCTACCGAGGCCTAGGTATGTAAACGTTTAAGGAGTTTTTTAAAAGTCTTTTTAACATCAAGTTAGGTTTTAAAAGAATTCAAAATTCAGTTTGGTATAATTACAGGGTATTTTATGTGTTATCTTTTTGCTTCATAGGGATTT
Source organism: Globicephala melas (assembly GCF_963455315.2). Lineage (NCBI taxonomy): Eukaryota > Metazoa > Chordata > Mammalia > Artiodactyla > Delphinidae > Globicephala > Globicephala melas. The sequence goes on along the minus strand of NC_083317.1, from coordinate 11,457,297 downwards.
TCTAAGTAAAAAATTTATACTTGATTTATGGTAGAATGGGGGGAAAAAACTTTGGATGATAACAGTATGCTTCTTCAGTGTCCAGACTATTTCTAAATGATTTCTAGGCTTTATTCATTAACTAGGTACACCTGGGACAATTAATATTATTGACTGTTTTAACATTGCCTTCTTTTTATTTTGCAAGCTAAGAAGAGATACCAGTGAACCTAAATAGTGGACGAAAACAGGAGTGTTCTAATTTTTTTTTGGAGGGGGGCACAAGGGCCACCGTAAAACCTGCTATTTGACTTATTTGACTTTGAAAATACTGTTATGTTTATGTGAAAATAATTAGAACATACACACTACAGTATGTATATAAGTATAGAAGCATTTAATTTCTGTAACTATAACAGATCTAGAAGTAAAATAAGCTTTCTTTCTTTAAAAAGTTGCACTGAGTTTGTAGTCAAATTCTAACTATAAAATGGGGATATTTTACCTTTCTTTCTTTGGATAGGATCAGTTCTTAAGAGCAGCCCCAGTAACTGGAGGAATGGGAGCCGTTTTGATGAGAAAAATGGGCTGGAAAGAAGGAGAAGGATTAGGAAAAAACAAAGAAGGAAATAAGGAACCTATTCTAGTTGATTTTAAGACAGATCGAAAAGGTAAGTTTTTTTAGAATGTTTATTATACCTCCTCTAACATTTAGGATTTCATTACTATCATAAATTCTTCTGATGCCAGTGATCCTGAACTGGAGGCACTTCTTACAGTATATATAGCTTTTTGTTAGGAAAAAAATGTTTAACCCATTTTCAGAAGCTTTATATATAGATGGAGACACTAATTTGAGCGTAAAAGGCGACAACCTTTGTTATGTGCAATATATGATTAAGTTTTTAATTAGATTTCATATTTAGATAGAATTTCCATTTTGTTTTCTCTTGACAGGGAACATGTGCTTGTTTTTGTTTCTAGGATTTATTTTTTCTTTCAAAGATCTTTATCCCACATATTCTCATTTTCCTATTAGAGAGTTCTGTTTAGTCTTCACTTTCTAAACCCCTTTTGCACATCCCTTTTTTCAAGCTCAGTAATTGAGTTCTGTTGGGTTGGGACTGGAGAGTAGACCCACTGCTGACAGCAGTATTACCTCTTCACATTGCATTTCTTCCCTTGGAATAATGTCTATTGTAGAATCACATGGGGCTGCCAGCTAAATGTGATTTCAATAGCTTGTTTAAAGCTGATTTTTAAAAACTGGAAAATTTAAAACTAATTTATTTTCCTTATCTTTGTAATCAGAAAGTTAAGTTGAAGTTAATTCAGTTAAATTACTATCCTAATGAATTTGGAAACCAACTAGCTCTGACCAAATTATGTATTTTAAAAAATGTTTTGTATCAGAATTTCTACATTGTCATCTACCAAGAATAGTATGTTGCCATTTTATTCCAAATTGGAGAGAATTTATTGTAATAGTGATACTCGGAAATAACACAATCATCCACTAATGCAGCATTAATGCAAACTTTAAATTAGAAAACGACATTGTACTTATTGTCACATTGACATTATACTGCTTATACAAGTTGCATAGATTCTGTGTGTCATAAAAGGTGGTTTATGAGAAGACAACATCTGTGGGTGCATTGCATAATTCCAGGGAATAGTTCCTTTGGAATTGTGCAGTGTGGCCTGGGTTTGGGAAAGCATAGTGGCAGAATTGGCAAAGAACTGGTTGAAAAATTCCCCCTAGGATTTAAATGGAAAGCATTGATTTTAGTTAGGAACGTAGCTAAATAAACCCCTTTTGGAAAGTGAGGCTGAGGCTGTTGGTCTTTTGAGTACATCTCATGTTTGAAGTCAGAAAGGGCTTGTTAGCTGGAAAAAGAAATGGACCCATTTATCCATGAGAGCCTTTCTCACTTTTTTTTGGCCTAAAATCCTCGACTTCTGGGGAACATACTTAAACTGAGCATCATTTTTCAAGGGATGAGAAACCTTTAGAAATCATTTGCAAAGAGCCACTACTTTTTAAACTTAGGAAGAAACAGATCTGGAGTTGTTGATAATTATAGCAATTTATGTATTCACATTAACTTTTCTGAAAATTTTAATTTCATACAATTTCCAGTACTAAGATAAATGAAGACAATGTATAGATTTACGTATTGAAACAACAAAATAGAAGTCAAGATCAAGGGTAGTGGGTGGGTGTTGACTTCTATTTGAGGGCCTGGATTGAGGTTCAGTTTCCTATAGAGGGAGTAGTTGTTTTGCTATATTGTAATTTTAATGCTTTGAAATTTATTCAGTGATCATTGTTTTTTTTTAAGGTCTTGTTGCAGTAGGAGAAAGAGCACAAAAGAGGTCTGGAAACTTCTCTGCCGCAATGAAAGATCTGTCAGGTGAGAGTACAGTTTTGAATTTCTTCTTGTTCCACCTTCCCCTTGAATTCAAGTTTGTTGCCTCAGATGTGGAGATAATTATAACTGGTTATTTTTTTCTCTGCAGGCAAACATCCTGTGTCTGCCTTGATGGAAATCTGTAATAAGAGAAGGTGGCAACCACCTGAATTTCTCTTGGTCCATGATAGTGGCCCTGATCATCGCAAACATTTTCTCTTTAGGGTAAATATGAATTTCTGCATTAATTGTATACATTTGTTAATTTGATAACTTGATGTTAGAGGGTGAGGGATAAGCATCATATGATCACAGGATTAATGTATTGTTTGTGGGTTGGGAGTGTGTATATGTGTATATGCTTTAATGTGACCTGTTAATATCCTATTATTTTTTAAATGTTGGCGGGAAAGATGTGGGCAAAATCTGGTGAACAATTTGTTGACCTTTTCTAGTGGAATGTGGGGAACTAATTGTTTTTATCAGGCTTCCCTCCCGCCGTGCCCCCCCCCCCGCCCCCCGCGCTTCAATTTGGAGACCTGCTCTTAATTTGCAGTCAAGTCCCTTTTCCCAAATGATTTGCTTCTTTTAGGGTTGAGATTTATTTGACTTACATGGTATGGGTTTTATATTTTTGTAAATTATCTTTCTAGCATTTAGTGAAAAAATTACAAAGCTAATAGATATTAAAGTTTGATGCTGTTCTTATTGTATGTTTTTCTTGAATAGGTATTGAGAAATGGAAGCCCTTACCAGCCCAATTGTATGTTTTTCTTGAATAGGTATTGATAAATGGAAGCGCTTACCAGCCCAGCTTTGCCAGCCCTAATAAGAAGCATGCTAAAGCCACAGCAGCTACTGTGGTTCTTCAAGCAATGGGCCTTGTACCAAAGGACCTCATGGCTAATGCCACTTGCTTCAGGAGTGCCTCACGTAGATAGATTGAGGTTTTATATTAATCATTTCAGATAATTTTACTCTGCATCAAAATGTATTTCCTCTTTAATGTTGTAAATATTTGGCAATTTAAGACATTGTGTAAAAAGCAATCTGTACAAACATCTCCAGGCTTTGATTTTTGTACCATGGAAATTGTATTTAACCATACAAGGTTTTGGTATGTTTATATTGTTTACCTTAGTGATGTATTTGTTTAAGTGGCTAACATCCAAACGATTGTTTGAAGGCATCCGTAATCTTCAGTGTGGAATGTTAAATAACGCTTTTATACTGTATTTTGTACTATGATGTCAACTCCCCTTACTTATGGCTAGGCTGCTGTAACACTTGCCTGTAGTCAGTGAAGGGCTGTGCACCTTGTACTAGTTCACAATGGGTTCTGCTGGACAGATACTGGGCCAGTGTTATTGAGGTAATCAAGCAAGATCTGTTCCACAGGGCTAACGCCACTGTATCCCCTTTAAATTTTGTAGAGGTTATAAAAAAAAGAAAGTGGTATGTTGTGTGATGGTCAGCACTAAGTCCTGCGTTTCTGTCAAAAGCCACTTGGGCCATGAATGAGAAGGGAGTTAAAATGAAGTCTGACTAGAATTTTACTGCAGAGGCCAAGTACATTTAGTATGGCATTGAGTTGTGATATAGTTTTACTTTGATGTGCATTTTGAATTTCAGCTACACCTAGATAGACGTAAAATGATAATTAAAATGCTGTAACCAACTTATCTAATAAAATCGGCACCCAGCCACTATTTTGTTGACTATGAGAAAGTTTAAGTTTATGTTAATTTTTAGGGTCTGATAGAATATTTCATGTGTATTACAGTGGTATTCATATGCTCTGTCTCTAAACTTTATTTTCAAAAGCTTAAGGCCCAAATATAAACTTCTCTGGAATAAATGTGGTGGTTTATTTTCTGGATTACAAAGTGAACACATACTTCTTCACTACTGTTACTTCTTCACCCAATGCTTTTGATTTCTAAGCACTTTTATTTAAGAAAATTTGAATTATATATGTATATATACACACACATACACAAATACCTACAAGAACATATTAAATACTACTTCGTCATGACAGCTGAGCATACTTTACAACTCTTAATCCTATTCTATATGGAATACAAAATACCCTCATCTGAGTTAACATGCATTAAAACAAGTAATATGTATGGAGAATAGAGGAATTGTAAACAGGTAGGAAAACAACTAAGGTGGAAGCGTCAACAATCAGCTCAGTAGATACTGTCTACATTTGTTTTCTACCTTTATAACTAGAACTTGCTAATAATCCTAAGGAACTTGTTAAAGATCGTTTTGCCCTGATGCTGTTAGTCACAATGGCATGAGATAATTGATACTAAGCCTCAACTTCCATTTGCAAGGAAACGCTCAGTTTTCTACCCAATTTATAATTAGGTTAATGGATCTAGAATTTTCATTCAAGGTTTTTGAAGTTTTTTTTTTTTTTTTTTTTTTGCGGTACGCGGGCCCCTCACTGTTGTGGCCTCTCCCGTTGCGGAGCACAGGCTCCGGACGGGCAGGCTCAGCGGCCACGGCCCACGGGTCCAGCCGCTCCGTGGCATGTGGGATCTTCCCGGACCGGGGCACGAACCTGTGTCCCCTGCATCGGCAGGCGGACGCTCAACCACTGCGCCACCAAGGAAGCCTGGTTTTTGAAGTTTTTAAAAAGTTTATCTTCATATCTGAATATTTAATCAAAAAAGTAAAAACAAATGTTGATTTTGAAACCTTAATCCTATTTACTGCTTAGTGCATGTAATGAAAGTATTGTAAAAGGTTAATGTTTGTAAACATTTGAGTATTTTTAAAGCTATATTCCTTTAAACTTCCAAAGTGAACTTTAAAGCCAAAGATACAAGTATCTTGAATTTCCTTGCTAGAAGGCTTTTTTCCTCAAAGATTCCTTTTAGGCTTACTTTGGTGTTCAGGATCTCCAATTATAAATGTAGTCACTCATTGCCACATGCCGTAAAGATGATTTCCCCAGTATCGGTGTTTGACTAAGGTGGTCCAGAGTTTTAGGGTGCAATCCACAGTTGGCAAGCTCCTCATGAACAGCCTCCTGTGGAAATATGTATGCAAGTCAGTAAAAAGCACTGTCAGAGTCCTTGAGCACTGATGAGTTTTTAAAATTACCATGGGCTCTTTGACAAATAGATGCCTTATTCAGTAAGGGCAAATTCATTGTTATCATTATCAATAGAAGCTCATCCTAAGAATTTCTGCATAATGACAGCATCCAAAAATAATAATTTTGGTTATTTTTATAAGTCTGGCAAACGGATAAAAATAGTTTTAAAGGTCTCATTACCTCTAAGTAAAAAGCTATATGTCCAAAATTAAAGGCAGATATGTTGTAAAGCAGCTACTTCAGTTTTATTAAAGTGTGGATACATATCTAGAAACTGCTGAATCACATGAAACAAGCAGCTCATCCCTCCCCGAATCTAAGAAAAAGTTCTATAGAAAAAAAGGCCTATGCAGCTAAATAAACACCCATAATTATTTATTTACCCCCACCCCCACAGTAAGCAAGCAGGCACTGTTAGGTTCTGGATCTGAGAGAACAATGAAAACTTGCCTTTTGTTTGGGAAGTTCTTTAGTCAGTGTTGAATACAACAGCCTGAATTCATAAAATTTACCTCACACACAAAAATACTTTATAGTCATTATCCCTTCCCTCTTAGTAATTGTAATTGATAATATTAAGCAGTACAGTTTAATAACTTGAAACACCAGTTTGGCTCATCATAAATGACTGACTTCATCCATTTAGGTTGAGAAAACTGCAACTAAATGTGTTTACCAGCTGTCTACTTACCTTATCCAGTACTTTATCCTTTGGTGGGCAGATATTAAATACAGCAGTTGGCTCATGTGTATACAGTCCTGCAGAAAATGACCCACTCTGTGAAGATCTGAGTAGCATAGTCATTGAATGTAGAGAATGAGGCATGATAGGACCTGTAATCTCCAAACTAAATTGATCTCTGTATCCAGAAGGAGCTTGTGTCTTCACGTTTACACTTCGCGCCTTCAAAAATAATTTAAAGAAAATTATGGTCATCTCTCAAGCTTTTGTCCCTAACTAAAAATGTGATCAATAACTTCTCATTTGGGTATTCCTCTCTTTAACAGTTAAGGAACAAAAGTAGTTCATAAGACATCAAAAGAATGTTACATGAGTAAAAAATGTTCAGTAATTCTGTTTCCAGCATCCTCTCCTCCAAGTTATGAGGCTGTCAATTTAAGTATTAGTTCTAGAGAATGTAACTTTAATATGGTATCCTTTCTGATTAATGCACTTTCAATGCATAATATTAGGAAAATAAAAATTAGATTCTGTTGCTATTACCTTCAGCATATGTAACACATGAAAATTACATGTGTAATTCTTCAACAATATGGATATATAGTTATTCTTTTCACTTATCCATGATCCAGTTTTTGAGACCACCTATAATTTAACATAACATTCTTGGCTCTATTCTTTCACTGGTTATGAAAGACAAACTTTAAGAAAGCAACTTTTCCTTATGGCAATAATTCAAATATAACTTTTCATATAATTCCTTTGATAATAACTTTATATCAAGGAATTTTTTTACTGGGAGGAAAGAAAAAGAAAATACGCACCATGTAAAAATGTCAGGAGTTACTAAAATACAGAATTTATTGTATCAAAAAAGGAAAAGTATGTCTTTAAAAGCTAGGTTATGAGGATCAGTGTAGAATTTCTTTTTTTTTTTTTATTACCTTAAGCATTTGCATTGTGGCGCCTCGGAAAGCTATAGGTGATAAGAGGGTTGGTGGAAGTCCTGCCTGGGGACCTGAGGTAGCGATTAAACTCTTACAGTTGATCAAAAAATTTAGCAATGTAAAGGTATTCGTTCCCTTCACCAACACAACAGACTCGGGTCTGTGATCCATTTGTACTTCATGTATCTCTTTACGCCTGGACATGACAATCAAGGAAACTGCAAATGCAAATCCCATACCAAAAGGAACAGCAGTTATCTTAATCCTGAATCACCTGGAACCCTCTTCCCCCACTCCAAACTGGAAATGCTCTTGCTAATCCTCTTCACTGCAATTATAAGGCATCTGAATGATCAAAATGATTTTTTTGACCATCTGAATTAGCTAGAAATTGATACCTAACAAAAACTGATTTCTCCTCTAGTCAAAAATATGTTCCAGTTCCCTCACAAACTTAACCAAAATAGAATATTTTCACTTAAAAAAGTTTAATAATTGTTCATGGCTTTTTGGTACTTAGGGGTTTTTTAATGTCATGATGGAGTATCAGTTTTAATATCTTAAAGATAGTTTAAGTTTATAGTTAAATAAAACTGTCAGTCAGTATTACATTGCTCAAGGGAATTCCCCGGCGGTCCAGTGGTTAGGAATCTGCGCTTCCACTTCAGGGGGCAACTGGTTGGGGAACTAAGATCCCGCATGCTGTGTGGCACGGCCAAAAAAAAAAAAAAAAATTACATTGCTAACTTAATTCAATGAAAATAAATTCTAGTTAACAGCAACTGAAAGGATACAGCTTGATAGAAAGTACATCTGGTTTTTTAATTTTATCTTGCACACCCATCTCTTCCAGCCAGGAAAAACTTTCTTCTTCATCCTCATCGCTGACTGCTTGCTCCCTAGGAAATTGCTATAGTTAGTCAGGGTTCCCATTTCCTAAAGCTATTTCCTCTACACTGAATCCATAAGTCACCAGATGATGTAAAAGGTTATTTTAATCACATACTCCCCATGTCCCAAGCTTGTTCCAGACGCTTTCCTCTTCTCATGGCCACTTTCTTTTATTAAAGGCAAAGAAAATTCAATACCTACATGAGAAAAGAAAAATGTAACTATGTTTTCTTTAATATAATCTGAAGGAATTAAACAGGCGTGCCCGACTTGTAGAGAGTATATTTGAAAATGAGTTTTTACTCCTGATGTATTAAAGCAGTACTTTTCATGCTTTCTTGACGGCAGCTCACAACACACATATCTCCTTGAAACAAATGGTTCAGGACAATACATAGTCTCACTACATGTGGTACTCTTTCATCAAGTATATACTACTCTATTTCATTTTTTTATAAGGTGCTGAATGAGTCCACTGAATAGATTTCATGACCCACTAATGAGTTGAGCCTCTTTAAAGATCATGTTATCAAAAGGGGGTAGATAATTTGTATTATAAAAGAATTTCTATAGGAGTATATTCAGATTGGGACATTCCAGCTTGATATATGTTTAGAGATCAGAGAAGGGAACACAACTTAAAGCTATGTATAATGGACAGCTTAATTAAACGCTGGAAAAAAAATTAAAAAATGAATAAAATAATTCTTAAAACAATTAGATAGAACTGGTAGAAGATAATTCAACTGCTAAAAGACAGTTCAAATTTTAGCTTTTAAGGAGTGTTTACTATATAGTGTGGTATTCTCACTTTAAACCTATAGTTTTACCTTCGTTTTTCATAGCTTCTCTTATACCTCTAGTTGTAGGAGACATGAGAGCCGTGATTACATCATCTCCTGCTAATCCCGCTGCACGGAAAAGGATAGTAAACTGATAGGTACAAACGTAGAAATAGGGGCAAAGTTTTGTCTTCAGCAGATTATACAGAGAAGTAAAGCTCACACACCTATGAAGAAAAACATTTTGCTTTAGGCATTGTTAAAACTAACTCAACATCTAAAATAGTTTTTGTATAATTTAATTTGATACTCACCTGATTTAAAACACAAATATTACAGATAATGGTCTGAATTTTTGCCATGACATAGAACTTGGCTTTTTAAAGGACTGAAATTGGTCACAGGACTCACTGATGACTTCTAAATACTTTAACGAACAGTGTTTACCATTTAAACACTAGCCATTTTGTCTTTAAACAAAACTTAATTGATAACTGGTTGCTGACTTTTGTTTTTTAAATAAATTTATTTTATTTTATTTATTTTTGGCTGTGTTGGGTCTTTGTTGCTGCGCACGGGCTTTTCTCTGGTTGCAGCAAGCGGGGGGCTACTCTTTGTTGCGGTGCACGGGCTTCTCATTGCAGTGGCTTCTCTTGTTGCGGAGCACGGGGGCTTTAGGTGTGCGGGCTTTGGTAGCTGCGGCACGCGGGCTTCAGTAGTTGCGGCCTGCCGGCTTAGTTGCTCCGCGGCATGTGGGATCGTCCCGGACCAGGGCTCGAACCCGTGTCCCCTGCATTGGCAGGCGGATTCTTAACCACTTCGCTACCAGGGAAGCCCTGGTTGCTGACTTTTTTAAAGCTTTTTTTTTTTTTTTGCGGTATGCGGGCCTCTCACTGTTGTGGCCTCTCCCATTGCAGAGCACAGGCTCCGGACGCGCAGGCTCAGCGGCCATGGCTCACGGGCCCAGCCGCTCCGCGGCATGTGGGATCTTCCCAGACCGGGGCACGAACCCGTGTCCCCTGCATCGGCAGGCGGACTCTCAACCACTGCACCCCCAGGGAAGCCCTGATTGCTGACTTTTAATAAGTACCTTCCACTGATGGGAAGGGAAGCAGCTACTGGCAAAAAGTATAACAACGTTAAAGAATTAGGTCTCTATATATTTATCAAACACTTATATATATATTCCACAACTACGTAAAGAGTGAACAAGAGCTGGGAATTCCCTCCCCATCTGGTGGTTAGTACTCTGCGCTTCCACTGCAGGGAGCATGGGTTCGATCCCTTTGGTCAGGGAACTAAGATCCCACAAGCTGTGCAGTGTGGCCAAAAAAAAATTAAAATTAAAAAAAAGAGTGAATAAGAGCTAAAAAAAATAAACAATTAACATTTTTTTTCTTTTTGGCTGCACCACGCAGCATGTGGGATCTTAGTTCCCTGACCAGGATTGAACCTGGGCCACAGAAGTGAAAGCGCCAAGTCCCAACCACTGGACCGCCAGGGAATTACCCAAAAGTAAACAATTTAAATGTTAGTTATTACAGTTTAAATAAAATAATTCAGAAGGACACAGAAATCCATCTACTACTGCTCATCTCCACATCATAAATAAAATAAGGAGACAATACTGCGAAAAGGGGTTGCACAAATTTTTACTAATCTTACCAGTCACTCATTAAAATGTGTTGCAGGGTTTCATCATTTGACCAAGGGTTTGTCTTTCCAGCCATTTTTCTGTCAGCTCCAATACGAGGGAACAATGGTAGCCAAGACAAGGCAGGGTGGAGCCAATAGATAAGGCTCTGCTGGAAGGCACAACGGAGCTCAGTGGAGAGTTTGGGATCCTAAAATACAAAGATGATATTGGACAGTTCTTGCCCCAGTAGAAGTACAGAATTTAATTAAAAAGACACTGAATATACCAAACACTTATTCTCAGGATCTTTACTGCTTCCTGTAAGAAAGTGTTAATAACTGTTACAGGGGCTAAAATGTAGTTTATTATTGTTTGGGAAAACCTTCCTTCCCAGCCATTACAGTCTGTTAAACCACATACCAGAAGGGATGCTTAGACGCAGATGGGAATATTCGCCTGTCTCTACCATCCTTGAGAACAGTGACTATCACTCTTTATCACCAGGGCGGGTGGTGGTGGTGGGGAGTGGCGGCTGTGGCGGTGGTAGGTGGGTGGCTGGATGTGTGTGTGTGCGCGTGCGTGTGTGTAACACTATATTCAACCCCCTCCCCTCATAGCACTGTTTCAAAAGTAGCCAATAAAAACCGATAATCCCAATCACAAATCATATGGATCTATTTATCAAAAAAGATGTACCAAGGCCTCTTTCAGGTAATCTCTTTTAACCTAGTTTGAGTTGATGAGCTGCTTGAAAGTAATGCAATTACATTTCTCTAAAACCTTTCTAGCACTCATTAACTCTTGTAAATTTACAACAGACCATCACCCAGGTGGTAAGAATTAGTGCATTTAAAAAATACAGTATACATTATGTGAGAAAACCAGTAAAATAACCGATCTGTCTTTGCAATCCTACTCCTCAATTGCTTTTCATTTTCTTATGTTTTCTTTCTCAAAAGGCCTTAGAAAAGGATAGTGTAGTTCAAACAATTCCTGCCTGCAGCAGTGACTAATTCTCAGAACAGGTCTATAAATTTAACAGGCAGTTACTAAATCTGATTTAAAAAACAGTATGAAAGCAGCATTTGGGAAACAAAAAATTTCCCAAGTCTCTGTGTCTTTAAATGTCAAAAGAAAAACTTAATGGAAGGAAATATCTCTGATATTTTGCAGAGAAGAACATTTTACACTTAATTTGTTACTTTTAAGCATAGCTATTTTCTTACAGAATTACCTGTATACTTTGAGGCAAAGTAACTTCTGTTGCCCTACAATGCTGGATGACACCTTGAGCCTCTTCCTGTGCTTTCAAATGATCTGCCCAGGTAAAGGGTTGAGAAGAGGCGAAAAGGAGTCGAGTTTTAATACTCCAGTCCACAGGTAACTCAGTACTTTCTGAGGACGGAATATCAGATTCGGAGAATGATACATGAGGAGTCTTTCAGAAAACAAAGAACACAAAAATTAGTAGAGTACCATGGAAAAAACCCCTTCAATCTATAGAATTCATCAACTAACATACTCATGACCACTGAAATTTCAAAATGTTATGAACGGTACAATAAATAACACTGAACATATACTACACACTGTGAAAGAGTCTGGAAAGAGCCACACTAAACCATTAACAGTGATGTTATCTCTGGAAAGTGGGAATTTCTTGTTGAGGCTGGTGGAAGGGCAGGTTTCACTTTTTAGTTTATTATAGTTCTATATAGTTTAGTTACAAGAGACGTACTATTTTCACGATCATGATTTAAAAACATCTACTATTGATACTGCTATCAAAGCAGAAATCTTCCAAGTATTTTTTAAAAAGCACTTTTTAAGCCTCTAAAACTCTGGAACCAGGTCTAAGTTGCTCTTGCAGGTAACTTAGGTTGGGTTCTCAGAGGCCATATTTAAGAAGCATTTGCCGACCTCAAAAATTCCTCCCCAACTGTTTTGCTGTCAAGTCAGTATTCTCCACGTTACAATAATTCTTCTAGATGACATTATTAAAAAATAACGGGGAAGAGGGAACTATTTCCAAGAGACCCAAAGGCCATTTATTTGCAAGGAAGGGAGACTGGGTCTTGGGAACTCTTCTAGCCTGCTCCCATTAGGACAATCTATGCATTTGTTAAACTATCACGAAAGAAGCAGCTGAGGAATGGAATCAAGAAGCGTTTCTGTGTGTATGGTGGTGGTAGGGAGGTTCAGTGATATACCACAACCTGTGGAACTAATTTGGGGATTTGGTTTGAAGATGCAGTGAAAGATTAAGTTCAAAAAGCAGCTGAGCCTGGAGGCACTGGCTCTGAGTGATGAGCTGGAGTTGTCACTACCTACAGAAGAGCGTGAGAACTGTTGGGGGCAGAAAGAAAACCCACATCTACGCCTGCTTTGGCACTGGTGCCATTATAAACATTACCACAACATAAAAGTCCTTTACCAAGGCTGACGCCTGCCATCTTTTCAACCCTGGTAGAGATGATCACTTGGGGCTCTCTGTGAAACTATTTTCCAAGTAAAACACTTCTGAGAAGTATACACTTATGTTATAAGAATATACACTCTAATGACATTTAAAAAGTATTACCTGGGGTAATTCAGTAACGGCTGTTCTTTCAGGAATCTTCTCTTCCCAGAGCAAATCATTTTCTCGATTAGAATCTAAAAACTGAGGTTAAAAAATGGTCCTTTTAAATTATAAATGATGCTGGAGTTCGCTTTAAACATGTAGACCTTCACCTGGCATACAAGTTTCTCAGCAAGTGCAGGAATTCACGTGAGCGCAAATCAGTATAACAGAGGATTTCACTTGTTTTGTGCCTGAACTTTACTATCAAAATGGACCAAGAAAAGGGCAGGTGATTTGCGCAACTAAGAACTCAGTAATCAATAATCTCAGTTCAAAAGATCCAAAAGGTTGTGGGGTAAGACAAATACTAGTAAATTCTGACCCCATCAATACTCAACATTCCCCCAACCCCAGAACAATTTTGAGCGTGTGAGAAGGCAGGCACTGAATCACGCAGGAAAGAGGGTCCTGTAACCTTCCCATCAAACGGTGGCCTTCCAGGAGTAGTGCCAGGATTACTCGAAGCTCTCTTCCCACTGATCTCCAACCCCCCACCAGACGGCTGCAGCCCAAACTCCCCCGCCGCGCGCAGGGCGGGGCGGCGGGGTCCACTCCTCAGGATGGGAAGGCCCCGCAAGTCCCGCGGCAGCTTGTGAAGCGCACTTCACGCCGCCCCGACCTCGCAGGGCAGCCACCCCCAGGGCTCGGGGCCCCCTGAGGCCGCGGGCGGCTTCGGCTTCGCGCCCATTTCGCTCCTGGAACGCAAGAACCCGCCATCTCTACTTCACAGCCGAATCGACCCACGAACTACGAGAGCCCCTCGGCTCCCAGGCACGAAGACACTCACCGGGCCCGGCGCCTCCTGCTGGCCGCGGGACGGCACGCTGGGAGGCTCGGCGGCGGCCCGCGGCCGGTTGTCCAGGCGGGCGAAGGGGTTCCTTCGGGACACGGCCGGGCCGCCGCCGCCTCTGCCCGCTGCCGGGAAAGGGCGGAGGGGCAGCCCGGCCGTCAGGGCGGCGCGGCGGGTCGCCGGCTCGGGCCGCTCCTCGGTCGGAGAGGCGGCCCCAAGGCTCCGGCCCCTTTTCCGTCGGAGCCGCAATGTCTCTGGCGGCCTTTTGAAACTGGGCGAGTAGCCGGGCACCGACAGTGCCATCACGCGCCTCGCAGGCCGAGGACCCGACCCGCAGCAACCCCTGGCGCTTCCCGCGCGCCGCGGCCCCGCCCCGACGTAGCCCCGCCCTCGCGGCGTCTCTCGGCGCGTGTGCCGTACGGCGCTCGCGAGGCCCCGCCCCCGGCTGTGTTCCTCTGAGGCCGAGGGCACGAGAGGGCCCTGGGCCTCGCCGGACGCCGCGTTGGCGGTCTGGTTGGGTCCTCGGCTGTAGTCGGGTCGCCGGGTGCTAGGTGGCTGGGAAGCACGCGGTCCTGCGCACCGGAATAGATGAGCGCTGTTCAAATCCGCAGCAGGGTGTGATGAGCCCCAGGCACGGCGCCAGGATGAAAACGAAACGTCACACTTGAGCTGCCCCTTCGATAAGCTTCCAGAGCGCAGCGGCGACGTCCAGAGCTGGAGGGAGGCCTGGGCCTCCTTCCCCTTCCCCCGAAACAGAGAGCCCCAACAGGAAATCAGCACGCCGGCTACGCAAGCGCAGTCTCCCGCCCCGCTTCCCAAGCATCGGCACTGCAGCCTTCCACGCAAACACTGCAGTGGTCACGGACGAGTTACCGTGATGCTCCCGTTCGATCCTGAGGAAACCCTGGAGTGAATGAATATTTGAAAAAAAAATTTAGCTTTCAATGGGCTAGATCCTTTGAGACTTGAAAATATATTCAAAGTATTAAATTACGACAGCAAAGGATGTTAAAGAAGGAAGGGGTTGAGAATGGAGTTGATAACAAAAGTAATGTTATTTTGACATAGCAAGACTCCAACAGCTTTATCAGAGTAGCGTGGCTTCTGCTGAAAGCAGTCTTCTTCATGTAAAGAATTTTATAAGAGGCAAATATATAGGAACAATAATTTAAAAGGCTTTCAGAATATTCCCTTTAGATGTTAAATTTTAGAATTGTCTTGACCCGTCTGTACGTTGTTTCCAAATACTTTTCAAATACTTCAGATAACTCTGAGCATCGTGTCTCAGCAGGAAAACGTGCTTAAAAACATAAAAATTTGCTTTTATCTTCCTTGACTTTTCTGAGCAATTTGCAAGGAAACTCTGGCTTCAATACTGGAATAGGTTCATCCAACTGAGGTCTGAGAAAGAACAAAATTAAAATTGAACAACTTGCTTCTTTCTTCCTTGATTTTTCTGAACAACTTCCATGGTAACTTTTGCCTCGTATAGTGGAATGGGTTCATCCAACTGAGGTCTGAGGAAGAATGAAATTATTAGAAATGTCTAGTTAAAGATGAACAGAGCACACAGCATAGTAGTTTAAAGTTGCTATAGTTCAACTCTATTACTTTAAATCAAATTTGTCCATTTCCACTGTTAAAAGCAGTTAAATTTTGAAGGAGGGAAAATACCTATTTTATGCATTCTCTCTTTTTTGATAAACAGATCCAGCTGAAAAAAAAATTGTACTTTCTTGTCAACCTGTAGGTTATTTCAAGTTGCTTTGGGAGGGGTGATGAGGATAAGCAAAGGGTGAGGTACAGTATGGAATGGAGTAAGGAAAACTAACGAACCACGTCTATCTTAGGGAATGCATACTGGTGTATATACACTTCGAGAAATACTAAAGAGCAGCTATTTATCTAAGCAAAATAATAAAATATGGAGGCAAGAGGTGTACTGAGAAAGCGGAAACAAAAATGGGAATGCCCATTTTATCTCCTGGAGAATAGAAAAATAAACAAGAACAATAATTTGGTCATTTAGCATACCTAAAAACACCAGTTGATAACTTCTCCATCACATCTTTTAAGATACGTAGCTGGAAAGACTGTTAAGGTGGCAACGTAAAGGAGAGAGGAGTAAATAAAACCATTTGATAAGCAGAAGGTACTAGGCAGGTCACCTATTTTTTTTTTTAATAGAAATTCTGTAAGCTGTCATGTTTACCTTTAAAACAGGAAAATGGGGGAACTGATTTGAGAGAGACGGTGACATAATAGAGCCTAAACTTCTAAGGACAAGAGATGAAAGAAGCCTAATGCCTGTCATAAGTAATGACTAGTGTTATCCCAAATGGATGGTAACAGAATGGGGTCAGGGTTTCATTTTAGCGCCACTTATGTTATTGTTAGTTAAAAAACAATTTTAGCACTTATCTCTCTTACTTTGGGTGCACATTTATTTATTAAACCAGCTAATAAATACATATGCAGGAAAGTTAATAATCTGTGTGTGTAATATATGCCACTAAGAGAATTAAAAAGCAGGGTAAAATTTAAAACTCTAGTCATTTACTTGAAATTATAATATTAGAACTGAGAGTCTATATAACTGCTAGTACAGGAGAATTATTTATGGCATATAATCACACAACTGGAAGGAGATTGCTATGTTAAATCACAAGCAGCAACTGGCTCATGTGTGATGCAACTGAGGGGGTGTGCACAAGTGAGGACTGAAGTCTGATTCAGGAAGTTTAACATTTCATATGAACATGGCACGTTTCAGTATGGTCCATGGATTTGTCAAATAGGTTAAAATCTCATGGTGGGGAGAAAGGGGAGCAGCTGAGAGATTTAAGTTATTAAGTAACGCAGGCTTAGCAGCCAGGCTACCTTCTGACATGAAAGATTCAAAACATACTAACTTATGTTACTTTTAATACATGGTCTCTGTCATTAACATCCCATGGTATTCTTGATAATTACAATGTTATTGAATGTGTCATTATTTAAAGTTGAAATTTAAAGAATTCTTTTAGAAAGTTGAAAATTAAGTTTATTTTCCAAATTTAATATGAAAATATTTAATCAGAAATACATTAAACACACACATTCACTACATTAAGGGGACGTTCTGGTTTTGAAATGTGTACTCTTTAAAACTCAACATATGCAGTATACTAATTAAATATTATTCAACTATTTGAAAACTCTGTATTAAGTCTGCCATTGCTCTTAGAGGAGGCTGGCCTTTGTACACGTCACGCATTTGTAACAATGCACATTTAATAAAAATAAAGAATGGTATTCAGTGAGACAAACATACGGTTGTGCAAGTCTCTTTCTTCACGCACAATTATATTCTATTAAGTAATGAGAACTTAATTTTTATCCACTATATTAAAGTTTTTACCAAGTACAGCTGCCTTTAAAACAGGCGTCTTAGAAATAAAACGTTTATTCTTAAGTTGACCCTGCTCTAAAGAGGTTTGGACCTTTCTTTTGGAACTGCTCTCATATTCTCAAGAAAACTCTTCATTACTTTTACCAAAATGGAATGATCGATTTCATTCACTAGATTTGTTACTGAATCACTTCCATTTAAAAAAATCAAACCCATCTTCATTTGATGAAGATTTCCTAGTATTGATATTCTTAAAAACACCCCACATGGGACTTCCTTGGTGGTCCAGTGGTTAAGACTCTGCCCTTCCAATGCAGGGGAGGCGGGTTCAATTCCTGCTCGGGGAACCAAGATCCCACAAGCCGCGCAGCCAAAAAAAACTCGCCAAAAAACAAAAAAACCCCCCACAAACTCTTAATTTTGATAACTATTCTGAAATGTTTAACACAATGGCACCACCATAGGAGTAAAGACGCAGCCTGTCAAAGTGATCTGTAATTTCCATAATGCCGGGTTAAAAATGAAGCAAACTCTTCCATGTATTCTATAGTTTCTCATTCAGAAACAAGCGAGACTGCCTGGGTGTGATTCCTGTCCTGCCACTTGCTAGCTACATCCTTAGGCATGTACTAACCTTTCTGTCCTTCAGTTTCTTTACCTGTGACACAGGGATAATGTAGTACTTAACTTTCACAGGGCTGTTTTAATATTTAAATAAATTAATACCTATAAAGCACTGGGAACACTGTTTGGCATGTTCAATGAAAGTTAGTTGCTATTATTATTAATTATTATTATTATTATTAAAGAACTTAATGATGAGAATACAAGGTAAATTTCAAGCCAGAAACTCAAGTCAGTAGAAAAAAAGGATATAAAGATATTTTCCCTGTTGTACATTTGACAAATTCCAAACTTCATCATTAAGGAAAGCCACCGTCGCTCCCTTGAGGTAAAGGCAGTGGCTATCTGGAGGATCCAGCTTGGATAGAATGCACAAAGAATGATCAGTTACTGTGAGTTTAATAGCAGAAGAATGATTGGCATCTTCAGCCAGAAAAGCTTTTACACAAATTAAATAATACCCAAATCACAAATAATCAGCACACAAACTTTAATAATAATATGCATACTATAATGTTTTCTTTTCTAATGCATTGTCCAAAATGATGAAACAGCAAGGTCAAATGCAAGGCCAATCTAGAGGTGATGAAGCAGTAGTAGGTATATGTGTGCGGGGGTGTGTGAGAGAGAGATATTTCTCGTTGCTACTCACCAGTCATCTTCATGAGGAAGTTGGAAAATTGGTGAAGATTGGTACATGAGAATTATGGTATTTGCATATCAACCATGATAAAAATACTTGAATTGAATTTTGTTGAGAAATGTAACTTTGGAAGACAATGTGTATACACACACATACACACACACACACATATATAGTAAATTATAATTTGAATTAGGAAATTGTCATAATTTTATATAGAAATATTTTAAGTATATGTCAACAAGAATGTTTGTTACTAAGGAAAAAAATCTTATTTGAAACACTATTAAAAAATTCATGTCACTACTTCCAAACCACTAAATAAAAGTTAAATGAACTCCTTTGCTAAGCACTATATTTCAACATTTGGCCAACAGCTAGAAGTTAAAACAAATAAAGCTACATTTCTTTAAAAATAGGATATAATTCAGAATTTATACAAATTTAGCCACATCTTGCTAAAAGACTTAAGCATTATTCTTTGTTAATTGCATCCTTTTGGTGTATCAGTAATGCTTTATTGTTTCTGATAATACCTGCAGGTTTTCTTCTGTCGTTACCCAGTGGCCTCCAACACCAAGAAGGGTGATGATATCATGTTTATGTGGTAGTAGTTGTAATTTTACAGCTGGTTCATCATCTTTACTATATAATCTCACTTACAAAGGATTTGTTTAAAGAGAGAGAGGGAGAGAGAGAGAAAATGTATTTTATAGTAATCTGATAAAAATTTATTCTTCAAACTAGTTCTCTTTACTTTTTAATGTAGTAACAAGGAAGCATTTTGTATTCAGACACTTAAAATATATTTTTTGCATTAAAACTGGTCATACACTTTAGATTTAATTATAAGTGATATAACTAAAGATAAAAAGTCTATTTTAATTTGAAAATCAGGCAAGATAACATAGCACATAACTAAGTCTGATAGTTTCAATCATAACATTGATAGCTTAACACTTTGGGAAAAGTTGACTTCTGAGTAAGGAACTCAGATTCAAGACAGTCATACTGGGACTTCCCTGGTGGCACAGTGGTTAAGAATCCACCTGACAATTCAGGGGACACAGGTTTGAGCCCTGGTCCGGGAAGATCCAACATTCCGCAGAGCAACGAAGTCTGTGCGCCACAACTACTGAGCCTGCGCTCTAGAGCCCGCGTGCCACAACTACTGAAGCCCACGCGCTTAGAGACCGTGCTCCATAACAAGAGAAGCCACCACAATGAGAAGCCCGCACACTGCAATCAAGAGTAGCCCCGGCTTGCTGTAACTAGAAAAAGCCGCGTGCAGCAACAAAGACCCAATGTAGCCAAACAAACAAAAAAAAGACAGTCATATTTTGACATAATTATTGAAATGTCCATTTGAAAAGTTAATGAAGTATACATTCACTTCCACTGAAAGATTTTTCTGAGTTAATTTCGAATCTTGAAAATACTGGCTAAAAAGGAATACATATGGTCATAGCTGTATTCATTACGATTCTTAGGATAGAAGATAAATTCTAACGAAGTATAAACAGAATCCCTTTGCAGGCTTGTGAAACCTGTTCTTTAGGTGTGATGGCACTACCTAAGAGTGTAAAGATTAGGTGTTAAGTAGATATTGGTTAAACTACAGAAGTTCAAGCAAGGTGAAAATGCAACAAAATTCTGTGCACTTTCCAAACAAGGACTGCAGAAGTCTACCATCCAATAGAGGGCAGCCATACATAGCAGAACTGACTAATTAAGCAACTGGCTGAGACCTGAACTAATCTAGGAACCACTGAGGAGATCATGTCTGCAGATTTCTTGTAGAGATACTTAAAGTCCAATGCCTACACTTTAAAAGGCAAGTATGTTCTCTCTTCCAGACAGTGCTTACAATGGGAATAAAATGAAGAAGCGCCAATTTAAATAGAAAAGTTCAAAAATAAAAAAAACGCTACACATCAATTTAATAATATATAAATAAATACTTCCTGGTTATATATTTTTTTTCCCCAGGAATTCACCCATCACAATAAAAAAACTACAGAGACTACTGATGTAGTAAAGTACCCACCTCCAGCATCTAGGACAATATCTACTCCAAGGCCACCTGTTTCTTCTAAACAGCTTTCAGCAACCTGGGCTTTCCCATTGGACACATCGATCACTCGGGCTGTAAAGGACAGGAAGTCAGGCAATCTGTGTGTGATCAACACAACTCAGAGAAGAAGAGAAAGAAAAGCAAATAAATATTTCTTCTCTGAAATGAATTAAATGGCTGAAGCAATTACTGAATCAAATTATACTTTTTCTCATCTAACCAGTATTGCTAAGGATCAATTTAAATGAAGGAACTGGTATATTCAATAAAATAAAAATATGAGCATTTTGTGGATAATGTGTCCCAACGTTGGTTTGTTGACACAGAGGATTGTTCTTTACAGCTAAAGGATATTTTGCCAGAACTGAGAATCTCTAAACCACACAGGTACATATATATGAAGATGTGGACTGAAAGATTAAGCAATTTCTTAAGTATGTTCAGATTTAATAGAGTTTAGAGCTAAAAAGTACAAAGATATATTTATGTGATTTGGTACTTCTCTGTTAGAGGCCGTTTTAACCTTTCTCAGTCATAGAGATCCCAGCCCACACCCGCATCTCCCGACTTTGCCTTCCAAAACAAAAAAAAATCCCGAAGGTGAAAAAAAACCCAGGATTATTTGAAGCAGGGTTAGTAAAAATTAAACTAATTTTAACTGGTTGCTTTAATGTGTTAATACAACAAGCCAGTGAGAGAACTAAGAAAAAAAATCTCAATTTGAATTGGCAAACGAAGACACATGTTTATATTTCATTTTTGTATCTTTTAACACCTTCTCAGTAAAGAGAATTCCTCTCAGAGATTCTCAGATTGGAGGTGTTGTCCAGTGGTGACTGAAGTCTCGGGGGATGGAGGTGAGGGTGGGGGGACTCGAGGGAAAGGGGGCTGAAGCACCTCAGAAGGGCAGGGTTAACCAAGAGGAAACCGCTCCCTTCAACAATACTATTCATGCTACCCACCCCCTTCCATTTTCAATCTCTCTTCTACCTTTTTTTTCTTATTTTCCTCCTTTCTCCAGCCCCTGTTTTAACCTTCCTTCCATTTCTTGGTTATCTCTGCCAGAAGCATAACATAACTATGGAAATAACACAGGCTTTACTATTAGGCAGGCTTGGGTTCAAATTCCATTCCAGGCCTAGTGGTACATCTAGTGGTACATCCTTGGACAAGCTAAATTCTGAGATGCTGTTTCCCAGTTAGTTGACACTGGGTTGTTGAGGATTTAAGGAATTATCATCCATATTAACACTCAATGAACCTTACTTTCCTTCCTGCCTGCCCCTCACTTACACTCTGTTCATCTTCTTTTCTCTTCATCTGTTAAACTCCAACATTAATTCAGTTAACTCCAGTCTGTAAAATTCCATTCCTATCTTTCTTCTCTTCTTTTTCAATCTCTATTTTCTTTCTCCTTTCCATATTCATCACTATTCGTATACGTTCAATCTTTTCAAGAGTTCCCCAGCCTCTACCATGTCCTATTTATCCTAAACTATATCTGACCTGGGTTTCTGTGTAAGTGGCTCATCTCCCTTCCTAGTGTATCACAGGAAACAGACAAATTTAGAGGCATATCACTGGGTAAAAGAGGTTGAGAAACATGAAAAGTGATGCAAAAATATATTGATTTATTGACTAAAACCAAAGAGGCATCAGGTGTTTCTCAACCGTGTCAAAGTTCACCTAATTCAAACTTGGGTGAGTTGGTAACAATGAGGCAAAGAAGAAAAAACACTGAAAAATGTAGGTTTAAGAAACAAATCATTAAAATTTAAACTGTAACTTATGTAAACTTGGACTTAGCACAGATACTAAGTGCATTTTTTAAATGACATGCATTTGGCATTTTGCAGTTTGTTGGTTGTTTTTTTTTTTTTTTTTTTTTTGCGGTATGCAGGCCTCTCACTGTTGTGGCCTCTCCCATTGCGGAGCATGGGCTCCGGACGCGCAGGCTCACCGGCCATGGCTCACGGGCCTAGCTGCTCCGCGGCATGTGGGATCTTCCCGGACCGGGGCACGAACCTGTGTCCCCTGCATCGGCAGGCGGACTCACAACCACTGAGCCACCAGGAAAGCCCTGCAGTTTGTTTTACAAGTGCAGTTTTTAAGGTGATATCTCTTCAAAATTTTATGTTTTAAAGTCTGTGTTGAGTACTATTACCCACCTATAGAAGGCCTACATCTTTCAAGACACTGCTTGTCTTCAAGGCTGCACGCTGTTGAAATCACTTTGGCTCCTCTATGGTGTGCTAACTGAATAGCTATTGTTCCAAGTGCCTGTGTGGAAACAAATACACGATGGTGTTATAGATATAGGGCAGAGGCCGTATCTAATTCATTTTATAGGTCGTTTAATAAACTGTAATAGTTTAGTGCTACCTCAGTATATTTTAAAATGTTGTCTGATAGAAAAAGAAAAAAATACGGATAAGTTTAGAAGTGGAAACATTTGACACACTCTTCCTCAAGAGGGGTGGTGGAAAAGCTATGTGTGCCACAGGCTCTCAGCCAGTCTGACTGCAAGCAGCACACAATTTCAAGGACAGAGGCCGAATTCAGAACACGGCCTTGGAATGAGATAAATGGGCCATTAAGGGCCTTGCCAGCATAATGTACTAAGCTAATTATATAATATCAATACATATGCAAGTCCAGCAACCTCAACTTCAAAAGTTCCATCCTTTTGCTGACCTGTGGAGTAAGTTCAGGGAAACACTACTATCCTGATGTAGGACATAAGGATGAAGCCAATGCTGAAGACAGTTATGCCTTTTTTTCAATGAAAAGCAGGGGAAAAAGCATTTTCATCAACAGCCAGTTAGAAAATAAAACTATAAAATCACCCCAAGTTTTGTGACATTTTTCTATTATAATTATATTTTATGTAATCTCTTTTAGTATCTTGAACTATATTTTGAAGATGTATGTAATATGTTTAAATTAGCACAGTTTTGAGCTTGTGTGATCTATCTATAAATGTAACACCTTAATCACATAAGTGTAAGTATGAGGGATATAATACAAAATTGGCAGGGAGTCCTGGGGTCTGGCTTCAGACTATGAGCTATTTCAGGCTTTGTGTAACAGACATGAATAAAAATGGCTTGTCTGCTTTTTTAAAGTACTAGCAGATTCAAAGTAAAAAGAAACTAAACACAGTAATGCTAACTTTTATCTCCTTGATAAAAGTTGCTTATTTTAGAAAATGGGAGTTTGGTAAATGTATCAGTGAATAAGCTAACTGGCAACAAATTATATTAGCAAATGGATGGCCCATTTCTCAATTCCCTAAGTTTATTTGTATTTTGGTCTGTTTCTTAACAAAACCATTAGCACCTACACTTGCTCCGTCCATTATCAGCACTGACTTTCCAGGAGAGAGATGAGAAAGATAATGCAGAGCTGTATAGGCTCGTACTCCATCCCGAATGGTTCCAGCAGCTTCTGTCCACGCAACTTTTTCTGGTTTGTGAACTACCACAAAGAAAAAGAGGAAACAATCTGTTAGCAAGTCCCATTAGATCTGCTTCCTGGATTTGTTTCCCTCCATCTCTGCTCCCACCATGGCCCTGGTCCAAGCCTACTTCTAGTATCTCTCACCTACATTACAGTTTCTCTGTTTCCATTCTTACCCATGCATACTCCACTTTCAGCATAGGTGTGTGTGTGTGTGTGTGTGTGTGTGTGTGTGTGTGTGTGTGTGTGTGTGTGTGTGTGTGTGTGTGTGTGTGTGTGTGTGTTGTATTTTTTAAATGTTTTATTGTTAAAGTAAAATGTATGCAGAAAAGTACACGAAATAAAGTACAGCTGGATGAATAAATATGAAGTAACCACCATCCTGGTTGAGAGAGAGGACACAGCCCTCACGCCAACAGCCTCGCCTCTCCAGCCAGAGACGTTTTTTTTTGTTTGTTTGTTGTTTTGTTTTGTTTTGTTTTTTTGCGGTACGCGGGCCTCTCACTGTTGTGGCCTCTCCCATTGCGGAGCACAGGCTCTGGACATGCAGGCTCAGCGGCCACGGCTCACAGGCCCAGCCACTCCGCGGCATGTGGGA
Organism: Globicephala melas; assembly: GCF_963455315.2. Classification (NCBI taxonomy): domain Eukaryota; kingdom Metazoa; phylum Chordata; class Mammalia; order Artiodactyla; family Delphinidae; genus Globicephala; species Globicephala melas. Next base: position 11,432,649 of record NC_083317.1, on the reverse strand, counting down.
TCTTCCCGGACCAGGGCACGAACCCGTGTCCCCTGCATCGGCAGGCGGCTTCTCAACCACTGCGCCACCAGGGAAGCCCCAGAGATGTTTTTTAAAAAAATTGAGATATAATTGACATCAGAGGTCACCACCATTCTAATGTATTTTCTTATTCACCTTCATAGTTTAATAACTCAAGTATCCATTCCTAAACAATATAATTTTGTTTTGCCTGTTTCTGAAATTTATCTAAATGCAATTGTACCATACACATTTTTTCTTTTTTGCTGAACATCGTTTTTTAAGACACATCCTTTCTTGTTACATGTGGCTATAGTATAGTGCTTCCATTTTTTTTTGTTGTTTTTTCGGTACGCGGGCTTCTCACTGTTGTGGCCTCTCCCGTTGCAGAGCATAGACTCCGGACGCAGGCTCAGCGGCCATGGCTCACGGGCCCAGCCGCTCCACGGCATGTGGGATCTTCCTGGACCGGGGCACGAACCCGTGTCCCCTGCATCGGCAGGCAGACTCTCAACCACTGCGCCACCAGGGAAGCCCAGTGCTTCCATTTTTGATGTCTTATGGCAACATCAAATTTCATAGAATGGATTGGTTATCCACTCTCCAGTCAAGGAACATTTGTGTTTTTTTCCCATTTTTGGTAGTTAAGCATTCTTAACTAAGAATGCTCTTGTATAAAAGTTACTCTTACACTGGTACACAGGTTTTCTCCAGGATATTTACTGAGGAATGGAAATCCCAGCTCCAGGATATATGACCTTCGACTTTATATTTCCAAAGTGGCTGTATGAATTTACTCTCCCACAGCTGCTGTTGTGAACATCCTTGTCAACCCTGGTATTATACATTTTTGCCCATCATATGGATGTGTAATGGTTTCTTACATGTGATCTTATTGATAATTTGCTTTCCCCTGACGACTAATGAAGTTGAGTACCTTTCCGTGTTTGTTGGCCATATGGAATTCCCTTTGTGAAGTGACTGTTCAAGTGTTCTATTAATTTTTCTATTGTTGTTGACTTTTTCTTATTGATTTGTAAAAATTCTTAATATATTCTAGATGAGTCATTTGCTTGTTTATGTGTTATAATTATTTTCAACTTTATGGCTTCTCTTTTCAATCTCTTTAGTGGTGTCTTTGAAAAACAGAAGTGTCAGAATGATCTTTTAAAAACATAAATGACATCCTAACACTTCTGTGTTTAAAATTAATCAATGGCTTTCTATTGCACTTGGAACAAAATGCAAACTCCTAATATACTGTAATTTAAGCCATATTAGCTTTATGTTTTCTGACCATTAAGCTGCTCTTTAATATGTTTATTTAATTTTTATTGTTTTTATGTTGTACACTGAATGTGATTTTTTTCACAGTATAGGCAATGCTTTCTCATTTTACCTACAATCAAGTTTATAACACTTTCTGTAGTCTTTACCAGGACTATTTTTCCTCTTATGTCAATAGATTCAGATGGGTTAGCATGGCCAGTCAGCATTGAATTTACTAACTAATTAGTGCCATCTAGTGGGGAAGCAAAGCATCCAAGCACATGATGAAAATGTTCAGACAGACAAGCAAGGCATTAAAAGAGTAAAACAGGGGATATCTCACACAGTACTTTATTCCTTACCAAACTCAAGATAGTTATTTTCCCACTTTTACTGATTATGAAATGGGGTTCAGGGTAATTAATTTGTCTGAGGCCACAAGTTTCAAAGTCTGACTTTAAAGCCCATCTACTCTAACAGTGCATGTTCAATCTATGTAAAATTTATTTATATGGAATTTTTTGGGAACATCTTTCATCATAAGAATTGGGACTACCTATACTTTCATTAGGAAATAACAAATTCAGTGCTTAAAAAATTCTAACAGTAATAAAACTACATTTAAGATTGCAGAGGCTTTAAAATTACATGGTTGGACATGGTTTAACTTTGAGATCCTTGCTTTTGTGTTAGGTGGTACACAAGTGTTTATTATGTCATAAAAACTAAGAAAATAAATAGAAGAGAGCCATGTATGGATCAATAATAACAGTATGTCAGAGCCCAAGAATTACAATTTCAATTCTTTCTACCTCAGGTCCAAAGGAATAATGCTGAAAATGTGTGCCAATTTTTTAAAAATTTAACTTTTATTTTATATTGGAGTATAGTTCACTCACAACATCGTGCTTGTTTCAGGTGTACAGCAAAGTGATCCAGTTATACATATACATATATCCATTCCTTTTCATATTCTTTTCCCATATAGGTCACCAAAGAATACTGAGTAGAGTTCCTTGTGCTATACAGTAGGTCTCTGTTGATCGTCTACTTTGTATGTATCAACAGTAGTGTGTATATGTTAATCCGAAACTCCCAGTTTATCTCCCCCCCAAATTTCCTCTTTCGTAACCAGAAGTTTGTTTTCTAAGGCTGTGAGTCTGCTTCTGTTTTGTAAATAAGCTCATTTGTATCATTTTTTTAGATTCCACATATAAGTCACATCATATGATATTTGTCTTTCTCTGTCTGACTGACTTCACTTAGTATGATTATCTCTACGTCCATCCATGTTACTGCAAATGGCATTATTTCCTTCTTTTTTATGGCTGAGTAATATTCCACTGTATATATATATCACACCTTCTTTATCCATTCCTCTGTTGATGGACATTTAGATTGCTTCCATGTCTTGGCTATTGTAAATAGTGCTTCAATGAACATTGGGGTGCATGTATCTTTTTGAATTATGGTTTTCTCCAGATTATGCCCAGGAGTGGGATTGCTAGATCATATGGTATTTCTATTTTTAGTTTTTAAGGAACCTCCATATTGTTCTCCATACTGGTTGTACCAATTTACATTCCCACCAACAGTGTAGGAGGATTCCCTTTTCTCCACACCCTCTCCAGCATTTATTATTTGTAGACTTTCTGATGATGGCCATTCTGACTGGTGTGAGGTGATACCTCATTGTAGTTTTGATTTGCAGTTCTCTAATAGTTAGCCATGTTGAACATATTTTCATGTGCTTTTTGGCTATCTGTATGTCTTCTTTGGAGAAATGTCTATTTAGATCTTCTGCCCATTTTTTGATTGGGTTGTTTTTTTGACATTGAGCTGCATGAGCTGTTTGTATGAAAAATAAAATCAGAATGGCTTGAGAACTGAAAGCACAAAAGATCTGGAAGAATTACTCAACTTTTTACCTTTGTCCTCAACATTTTGAAACAAGATTAATAAGACATCTTTTGGGAGTTGTTTGGAGCCTGGTTCTTTGGTTTGGTAAAAGAACTGACTTACTAGAAGGTGACTGAGTTGTGAGCTTTTATTTTAAAAAATCATCAAATAATTAACAGGAACTAAAATAGAGTCATGAACTAAATTATTCCAGGAACTAAATTATAATTATAACAGGAACTAAATTATTTCTCCCTGCAAATCTTCAGAGGACATACTGAAATTATTTTCTCTTTCATAGAATGTTAGAGCTACAGCAGAGATTAGAGGTTATCTAGTTTGGCATGCTTGTTTAAAGACAAAGTAAAATGTGCCCGGGTCTTGCCTAAAGGTCACACAGTTAGCGGTCATTCTTCTTTTTTTTAATTTGAAGTATAGTTGATTTACAATGTTTCAGGTGTTAGTGGCCATTCTTAAAAGTACTTCTTTTAAAGAAACATTTTGTTGTGTTTCCCTTCTAAAGGAATATCTATCAATAGAATTGCTTTCTCTGTATATGTTGGTGGATTTTGGGACTATAATCCTCCTGATTTGTAGGAAAATAAAAGGTCACTTGTGTGGTTCTCTTGTCTTAGATTAAGCTTTATAGCTAGAAAATTTTGATGTTCCAGTTTGCTGTTCTTCTTCTGGTCCATCTTATAATCCTCCAGTGTTCAGCAATGCTTAAGGAAATGCACCTTTTTTATTCTTGGTTTGTTTTTTCAACAGTTAACTTTCTATAACAATTTAATTTAGCTTACTTTATCAAAACTCAAGCCTAGGAATCCAAACTAAAGGTTTTAGTTGACTCCATATTTACAAGGTTCTCAAAAGAACAGGGACAATAAGGGCCCAAGGGGGACTTCCCTGGTGGTCCAATTGGTTAAGAATCTGCCTTCCAACACAGGGGACGCAGGTTCAATCCCTGGTCGAGGAACTAAGATCCCACATGCTGCGGGGCAACTAAGCCCGAACGCCGCAACAACTGAGCCCGCATGCCACAACTAGAGAGAAGCCCACACGCCACAACTAGAGAGGAGTCTGCGCAATGCAACAAAAGATCCCACAAGCCACAACTAAGACCTGATGCAGCCAAAAATAAATAAATAAATAAATATTTTTAAAAAAAGGGCCCAAGGAAATTCTGGGATTAAAAATAGTAGAGCTTCCCATAAAAGAGACAGCAGCCGTCCTCAATTTTCAAACTGCATTATATCAAAATAGTCATGGATCAGAGACTTTCACTGCACGGTATTTGGAAGTGAGATTTATCTTTGAAAGGAAGACACATAGTTGGCTCCATATGTAGGCTTAATATATACATAAATAAGTACAGGCCTCAGACTTCTGGAAAACTGTCTTTTAAAGTTAATTTTTAAGGGACTTACCTGGTGGCACAGTGGTTAGGAATCCGCCTGCCAATGCAGGGGACACGGGTTTGAGCCCTGGTCCGGGAAGATCCCACATGCTGCAGAGCAACTAAGCCCGTACACCACAACTACTGAGCCTGCGCTCTAGAGCCCGCGAGCCACAACTACTGAGCCTGCACGCCACAACTACTGAAGCCTGTATGCCTAGAGCCCGTGTTCCGCAACAAGAGAAGCCACCGCAATGAGAAGCCTGTGCACCGAAACAAAGAGTAGCCTCCTCTCGCCCCAACTAGAGAAAGCCTGCGCGCAGCAATGAAGACCCAACGCATCCAATAAATAAATGAATGAATGAATAAAATTTAATAAAAAATTAATTTTTTTTTTTTTGCAGTACGCGGGCCTCTCACTGTTATGGCATCTCCCGTTGCGGAGCACAGGCTCCGGACGCGCAGGCTCAGTGGCCATGGCTCACGGGTCCAGCCGCTCCGTGGCATGTGGGATCTTCCCGGACCGGGGCACGAACGCGTGTTCCCTGCATCGGCAGGCGGACTCTCAACCACTGCACCACCAGGGAAGCCCAAAAATTAATTTTTAATAAAACAAGATGGTATTACTTGGAAATTTTAGACATAGTAAATGTCATTAATTTAAATATAAATTACTTAACAATTTATAATTTCAAAAATGAAATGCCAAAGATTTCCTACCCTAGTTCAAGTTACTATATAGACTCAAATTTACTATTTTTAATAGTCCAAAATCCAAATTGGCCCATATGGTCTGATTAGCATTTGTATCATTCAAGAAAGAACTTAGGAAAAATTTTAATAAAACAGTTCAAGAACACAAAAGAATGTATAATAACCTATAGATAAGATATGAAAAACAACATGAATCCCAACATAAGGAATAGCCGACTGGCAGTACCACTGTAGTCCCGTGGATCTACTCTGATCACATCCTCTTGCCTTGCCCACAAAGGTAACTTCCACATGACTTTTCATCCCTACCTGTTCCTTATATCCTTAAATAACACATGCTTAATTAAACTTTGTATGTTTTTGAACTTCATAGAAATGAAATGGTATCACACTGTTCGTATCCTTCTGCAACTTGCTTTTTTCACTCAGCACAGTTTGTGAGGTTCATCTGTCTTGATATGTTTGACTGTTATTTATTCATTTTCACTGATGAGTTAATTAGAAATATCTTGAGTTATCCATTTTCCCAGGAAGAACATTTGGCTGTTTCTCTTTTTATTCCACAATTACAAACCATGCTACTATGAACTCTTGTGCATGTGCTACTGGTACACATCAAGCTTCTCTGGTGTATGAAAGTACCAGTGGAATTACTAGGTCTGAGGTGTTAATACATCATTAATTAGATCATGCTAAGTTATTTTCTAATGCATTTGTACTAATTTACACTCCCAGTGCATAAAAGGTTCTACTGCCCCACATCCTTGCCAACACTTAGGATGGTCAAACTTTATAACTGTCATTCTCATGGATGCATAATGGTATCTCTAAATGGTTTTTTTTTGTTTGTTTGTTTGTTTTTTTGCGGTACGCGGGCCTCTCACTGTTGTGGCCTCTCCCGCTGCGGAGCACAGGCTCTGGACGCGCAGGCCCAGCGGCCATGGCTCACGGGCCCAGCCGCTCCGCGGCACGTGGGATCCTCCCAGACCGGGGCACGAACCCGTGTCCCCTGCATCGGCAGGCGGACTCTCAACCACTGCGCCACCAGGGAAGCCCTCTAAATGGTTTTAATTTGCTTTCCCCTGATTACTAAGGAGATGCAGCATCTTTTCACTATGGTTTCATGAAGAGTGTCTGTGTTTATACATTTATTCATTTAAATTTAAATATTTAAGAAGTAAATTACTGTAGAAAATTTTTAAATTAACATTTAAGTTACATTGAATACTGGTCAAAAGATATTATCAACAGAAACAAGAATAAGTGTTTTTGAGTCTTTCCTGACTCAGACTCTACATGTATTGTCTAGATTTTATACATTTAAAAATTTCAATTAATAACCAAGAATAAGAAGTAAAAAATTCTGGTTACTGATATAATTTCAGAGCCAAGGAAGAAATGGCTTTTCAAACCTCTTACCATGAGCAGTGTAAGAGAAACTTAAAGGTCTAAATACTGTTTAGCTTGAAAATGAATTTTATGGATACAAAATATAAGCTAGAAGTAGTCATATGTCCACCCAATAGTTATTTCCTAGGTACACTCACAGCAGATAAAAATAAATCATACTGTTACTAAAAGCCACACACATCTGTGAAATAAGGCTTACGTGAGTTCCAAAACACTGGACTACCACATACCCAAGTAATGTTCATGTACTCGAACAGCTTCACAAAGTCCAGGGTCTTCAGAATCCAAGGGTAAAATTCCTGAAAATTAAAACGAGAAACTTTAGGGGCACAATCCAAAAATGAATTCACTCCTAATGAGATGCCAGTAAGCATTAGTCTAAATTTTCCTCAGTGGGATTTTTAGGAAGGTTCCAGTACTAGTGTGGAGAAGGGAGAGATTTCAGAACTAAGGAAGGGAAGTAGATAGTTTATTTTCTGATACGAACACTATAATACCTGTACTACCTCTTTCTTTTTCTTCCTCTTCTCTCACCTCTGAATGATGATAAAGACGATGGCTGATGTACAGAACAAAGTCAGAGTCCTGGGGGCATCTGTGCTCCTCATTAAACTTGTCCCTGATTCACGGCTCCCTTCCCAGAGTTTGGTTCTATAGGATAGTGAGGTATGCTTCCAGTAAAATCCCATTTTCCCCTGAGCTAATCTGATTTTATTTTTGGTCTCTTACAAAAAGGATCTTGTTCTTTTTGTTTTTTGTTTTGCGGTACGTGGGCCTCTCACTGTTGTGGCCTCTCCCATTGCGGAGCACAGGCTCCGGACGCGCAGGCTCAGCGGCCATGGCTCACGGGTCCAGCCGCTCCGCGGCATGTGGGATCTCCCCGGACCGGGGCACAAACCCGTGTCCCCGGCATCGGCAGGCGGACTCTCAACCACTGCGCCACCAGGGAAGCCCCAGGATCTTGAATAATACAATGTCACTGACTTCTTGGGCAGATAATAAAGATAAGATAGAAATAATAAATTCTCAAAGAAAATACCCAAGTCAAAGGCAATTGTGTTAAAAGCTGATGAAAACTTTCCTATAAATTCATTCTTAACAGCTTCAAGCATGCTGTAAAGCTATACATTTTCTAAGTCTATATGAATATTTTCCTATGAATATTTTCTACAGAGAATTGGCAATTTCAAAGACTACTACTAAATGCATACTTTATATTTGTGTGAATGTCTAGGACACAAGTATAAATGTATATTTTTGCAAAATGGTATTAACTATGGATTAAAAAAGAAAACCAATAAATTAAATGTTTCCAGTCAATTTTTAGTTTTATGAGGGTGGTAAGGGAGCAGTTCTGTACAATTCAAGTCGGATGTGGAGAGAAGAGCTTCTATGTAGCCAAGTCAGTCAGTAGTCTTCAAGCAGGTGGACTGTGACTTTTCTTTTCTCTGGAGTCTTCAGTCTAACTATAGACCGGGGTCCTGCCAGTGAAGGGCTGCACCAGGGACAGTAACAACTATGGTCATCTTTCTATCGTATCTACAAATATTGAAAAGTTTTAAATGTTCTGCTATTGTGATCAAACTCCCAATTCTCTTCATCAATGGATATTTGAGAGTAAATTCCAAAACTTAGGTAAATACTTGTATATGAAGAAAGGTCACACTAAGCATCAGCAATTGTATAGAAAAAAAGAAAAAGAAACAACAGTAAGACAGACGACTTGAAATAGGACTAGGACCTATAACTTACCAGCTACTTCATCACCTGGTTGAAAGAATGATACCTTGCTTCCAACTAAAGAGTGGAGAAAATTAATAATCATTATTTTGAGGTTATTAAATATAACTGAACAATTAAAATGAATTTTAAAAGCCATGGATTAATAAAAAGTCACTAACTCAGAGAAAAAGTTCAGAACTTCTAGGACATTTTGATAGTCTGTAAGGACAGTAGGAAAGAACATATCAAATCTGAATTTTCTCCAATATCTGGGCCATGTGGTTGTTGACACCGTGGAGCAGGATATCTCTCTGTTCAGCTAAGGATGAAGGAATAAAGGAAAATAATCCACTCCACAGCTCTTATGATGATGACATTGGATACACTGGGTTCCACCCCTCCTGAGGCTCGTCCAATCTGTCATTGTTTGAGTTGTAAAATCTCTGACGCACAGTGGGAATTCTGGTTAGAATCACATATAAACTACTTTGATTTGGGATTATGGAATAAGTTCAGAATGGTGCCAAGAAATTTTGGGGACTATACAGAAGTGATAGTTCCATTTTCTCTTTGTGTGTAGAGAAAAGTCCTATACCATCAGTCAATTCTTTAGAATATTTTTGTTCAAATAGTTACAAAAGGAAATGGGAGGAAAAATCCCAAACCTCCATGAAGGCCTACTTGTGCCCAGCATTTTACCGTGTTATCACATTTAATCTTCATGGCATACCCATTAAGTACCTATTATTACTCCTATTTAACAGACAAGGAAACTGAGGTGCAGCAGTGAAGTAAGGTAGAGCCTGAAATCTGGAAGCGGCGCCTCAGGCTGGCTCTGTCTGCAAAAGGGCCCCAGTTTGCTGCTTCTTTGGATCTCTTCTGTGCCATTATCCCCCAATAATTTTGGCTTCTGTACTTTTCTTTTTCCCTCCTGCTGAGGATTCTTGTCTACCTGAAATCACCCTGATCCTTTTTTCTTGGCTTCCTTCGTACTCCTCTTAATTGTCCCTCAAACAGTGGCATTGCTAAGGGTTCCATGCTGTGTCTCCTTCACCTCAACTCTCTCCCTGGATGAACTCATTACCCTTCTATAGTTTCAAACACAACCTATAAGCTGAGAACTTTCGAATGTAACCAGAATCTTGTAAATCATTTCCTGCTTTTACCTGTTTTTAATTTCCCTGTTCCAGTCAATTATTAAGTTCTGCTGGCTTTATTATTTCTTGAATACATTCACTACGTCTGCCGCCACTGTCTAGGTTATGGACTTTGTCATTTTTTGTTTTTAATTAATTATTTTTGGCTGCACTGGGTCTTCGTTGCTGCGTGCGGGCTTTCTCTAGTTGCGGCGAGGAGGGGCCACTATTCGTTGCGGTGCACGGGCTTCTCATTGCAATGGCTTCTCTTGTCGCGGAGCACAGGCTCTAGGCGCGCGGGCTTCAGTATTTGTGGCATGCGGGCTCTAGAGCGCAGGCTCAGTAGCTGTGGCTCACGGGCTTAGTAGCTGTGGCTCAGTTGCTCTGTGACATGTGGGATCTTCCTGGACCAGGGCTCGAACCTGTGTCCTCTGCACTGGCAGGCGGATTCTTAACCACTGCGCCACCCGGAAGCCTCATGCCGTTTCTTGCCTGTCGGTCTACTACCCAAACAGTCCTCTTGCCTACAGCCTGGTTTGCTTCAAATCCACCCTTCTTATGGCCACTCTAATACTCTCTCTATAACCCAATCTGAGATAGGAGGCTCATCATGAGTCTGGCCCTTGCCTACCCTCTTGTCTCATGTTTTGGGGGGGAAGGAATCAGTGTTCCTATCATCATGAAAAGATTCTGTTCAATATCTTTTATTCTGTGATCTCTGAAGGAGAATTTTCTTGACACAGTGGTTTTTTTCCTGCCAAGTACCTTGCCTATGACTCATGCCCAGAACTTAATTTTGCTCTAGTAACACCGAACTCCATAATTCTTACATACATCACATTATTACCTGCTTCTGCGTCTTTGCTCATGCTATCTTCTCTGCTGAGCGTGATTCTTGGAGAAGAATTCTCCTCCTGCCCACCCCTTACTGTCTGGCTAACTTACTCCAAGAAGCCTTTCCTGTTTCTGCTGGCTGGTTGGGCACCTCTCCTTGGAGCTTTCAGAATGAATCTGCCTATACGTGTTTGTCTGCCTCTCCCCTAGACTGTGAACTCTTGGAGGGCAGGGACTGTCTTATTTATCTTCACATTCCAAGCACTTTGCAAGTGCTCATTAAATGATGAATAAATAAATAAATGAATGAATGAATAATTGATCATCTTCTGGCTATTATAATTCTTATTTTTATTTTCGTACAATCCAAGCAGAAGAAAGGAGAGGAAATAAAATTATGATTTAGTTATGTTAGAAGATTACATTAAGAGTATCAGATGTATTATAGATTAAATTTACAGGTGAAATTCAAATAGTCTAACCCACGTGATAATGCTCATTCATCCACTCACATATGCAAGAAGAGCAACCATAAACTGATTGATCATGAACTATTAGCAGAAAATATGAACACTACGTTTACTCAGAAATTATTTCAAGTACTTAGGCTTACTGTTCTGCATGTTAAGACCATTATTTACTAAAATTTTTCTTTATTTAAGGCAATCATAAAATATTACTGGTTATTTCTCCCCAGAACCAATTTCAGATGAGCAAACTGTTTACCTTTTAAATACTCCATTTTAGGCATACTTTAAAAATTTAATGTGAACGTAGTTACTGACCATTATATAAATTTTGGCCCAAAGCCAACTTACACAAGTAATTTATGCTGGTCTGCAAATACCGTAAAAAGGACAATACTGGTCATTCTATTCAATGTGATTACTCATGGATTTAAATACATAATCTCTAAATATTTACTAAACTGTAATAAGCTCTTCAATTATAAAATACCAATATTGTTCTAGTTTTCTTTTTAATTAAAAAAAGGGAAAACACTTCTGCATAATTAACTTTTGTATTTGAAGAAGTGTGTATAATTTTATGTGTCAGTAAACCAATTAGCTACCATTTAATTTCTTTTACCTTAGAAAAGGAATACAGATACTTATATCTGTAAACTTACCATCTAACACAATTCCAGCAACTTCTCTCCCAACAGGAAAGAAATCCTTCTCCATCTTCATTTCTGTTAGAAGCTAAATAATGACAAAGGCTTGAATTTATTGTCAAGAATAAATCCGAACCTCTTTTCATACATGAGGAAAGCAGGAGCAAAAACCAAACCACATAAAAAGCAAATATGACTCCATTTTTGGCATCAAGACAAAAAGCAAGTAACTTCACAAAACAGGTTCCTCTATAGAGTAGGAAACCAAGTTTGCTGAGGAATTAGTGGACATTAGGGCTTAGGTATGAGTATTACCATTCAAACCACCATCAACATACTTTAACATCTTTATTCTGCCAAATATGAAGGGAAATTATAGCCAGAACAATTCTCAGTTGGCTAAACACTTTGTACCAGTCACCTCATTTGGGTGGGGTGGGTTTGAGTGTTTCTCACAAGCCTTGGGTTAGGGAGTAGGTGAGAAGTCGTGATGGATATACACAGGGCAACTGCCACATAATCTCAGGCTGGAGTTTCTTCTTTTAAAGAATAAATTATTTATTTATTTTTCATTTGTTTATTTAATTTATTTATTTTTGGCTGCACTGGGTCTTTGTTGGTATGCGCAGGCTTTCTCTAGTTGTGGCGAGTGGGGGCTACTCTTCACTGCGGTGTGCGGGCTTCTCATTGCGATGTCTTCTCTTGTTGTGGAGCCATGGGCTCTAGGCGCACGGGCTTCAGTAGTTGTGGCACTTGGGCTCAGTAGTTGTGGCGCACGGGCTTAGTTGCTCTGCGGCATGTGGGATCTTCCTGGACCAGGGATCGAACCCGTGTCCCCTGCACTGGTGGGAGGATTCTTAACCACTGACTACCAGGGAAGTCCAAATTATTTATTTTTGAGAGATTAGTATGTTGTTAGATTCTGACCACATTCAGCATTTGATTTTTAAAGTGACAAGAGTGTACACAGATAAGCCTGTAGTTTAAGCTCCTTTTATACTTTTCTAAAAGTATAAAAGTTACTATACTTTTATAATAATACTAGAGATGCTGAACATATTTGTAGATATGTTAGTATTTTAGGAACAGTAAGTAAAAAGAAATTGAAATAATTTTCTTGTATATTTCCCTTATTTTTCAATTCTTTGATCTCCTATACATACTTCATTGCCAGAAAAGTCTCTTTCTCAATGTGGAACTTTACCCTTTTCCTAAGATGTTCACATAACATTCTTACAGAAATACTCGGTGTTTTACAGTGTTTATTTTTTATGCAGAGCTAAAATCATGGTTATGGCAATTGCACCCTGTTCTCCTTCACTTACCATAAGCATCTTCTCACATTCCTACAGTTTCCATAATCATTATGATTAATAGTTGTAAAATCAAATTTATTTCACTGTAATTTACCATTTCTTTCTGTTAGACATGGAGATAATTTCCTAGACCAGCATTTGAATGGATTTTTTGTAGTTTTATAAAGAACATCTTGGAAGGGCTGAACACAGATCTCTCCAGATAAGGAACAGTAGATTATTCCCAGTGAAAGGACTTCAGGGCATCTCACTAATTCACTTCTCAAGTCATGCTCATGTTACAGAATCGCCCAGTGGAAGCCTATACCTTTGTTCTGTAGTTTCCCTAAATGTGACTTTACTGAAGAAAACTTTTAGATCCCTAGAAGTTATGCTGACATTATAAGCCAATAAGTTAAGGGTCCAATAAAACTATAGTATTCCTCTTTATAAAACTGAGTAAATGGGCCTGCTCTATTTATCATGGCACATTTAACCATACTTTATTTATTTACCATTTGAAGACTTTCCATGCACTTCGTGGTCAATAATGGAAGATTACTGTGGGGTGGTGTGAGGTGGTGTATGAGAGAGAGAGACAAAGAGAAATGACAAGAAGAATATGAACCCTATCAAGACTTTGACTAGAAATATCTACAGACTAGAGACTTAATAAATTAATTTTAGGTTTCTAGTTTCTATTTTTACTATATTTAAACAGTCACTTCTTCCTTGATTATAGGCCTTAGTAATTATAAATTCTCAGCTTTTCACAATGTAAAGGAGTTTATAAAATATTTTCATATAATAATATAAAATGCATGACTTCAATTAGGCTAATAATTTACCTTAATATAGAAATACACAAATGAACATTTAATTTTTTCCTAGCTGTTCTATTCTTCTAAGAATGATAATTTCTTCGTACTCAGAAGTCAGTTGTTATTATTATAATTTTTGTACACTAAATATATTGTGAAACTCTCATTTGACTTTTGGCCAAAATAAAAGCACCAATACCTTTGTATTTATACCTTTGTATTTATCTGGCTCAGAGCACAAGCTTTAACTTGAAGCTTCACATAGTTATCCTCTGTAACAGGAAGATTTTCCTAGAACCAAATAATAAAATAATTACACATTCCTTTGAGAATATGCCTCCATGTCGCAAAAATTTTCACACATAATCGAACAAAATCAAACAGACTCCAAATCTTACACCTAACTTAACTGGAAAAGGAACAAGCAATTATCCTATAGCATATAATACAAAAGAATATAGGGAATTTGGGGGTAAAAATTTTAAAAAGCCTTAGTTAGGGTACATATTTTGAAAAGGTACTTAAGATACTGACAGGGATATATGTGTAGGCAATGAACACAGGATAACGAAGTAGAGCAACAAATACTGTACCTCATTTTAATTTAAATAATCTCAAAGCATCAAACCTTCATGCAGGGATAGCCTTAAACACATACACATAATATATACAGTGTACTGATTATGGAATTTTCTTAATGCTATAAATAAAGTTCGTTAGTGTCATTTATTAATCTCTGCCTTATTTAACATCTTTTTGGACATTTCAGCATGCCCCATGGCACTCTGGGGTCAAAATACAAATTTAATAGAACTTAATTATTCCTCATATTGCACAGCTAGATATAACTTCAAAGGCAAAGATATTTCAGACTCAGGTACTCAATGTCATCCACCAATGACACCAATAATTAAAATGCTTTCTTCAACCCCTGATATGCCCAATATTAGATCAAAAGTTGGCTAGAACAGCTACTTGCACAGTGCCTCCTGTGTTCTATCAAAGGGATCACTGTGTTTAATTTGATATGAACACAATACTCTGGGCTATCTCTTTTTAAAACTCAGATTTGATAATTGGTGATAACACGAATATATTCAACAATATTGATGAATTTGTGGATTTTACTCATGATTGTGTGAACCTGGTGATGACTGCTCCTGAGAGCCAATCAAAACTCTTAGACCTTTCATCCTGACCCAATGGTAGAAACCAAGCTGTCTGAGGTTTAGAGTCCTAACTTAAATGATTTTGGAGCTGTAGAAAGATAACACAGGAAAACTGGACTGTGTTCATGAGCTGGAAATTTTTATTACTACTATGAAATATACAGGCACTATGAAATACATATAGCACTTAGTTTTCATCCCTAAATTTACAGTGCGATAATGACTCTGGCCTGCCACAAACCTTTCAATCACCAATGTATGAAAATTCTACTATCTATGCTTAAAGTGGTAAAAAACTGGAAACC
Source organism: Globicephala melas (assembly GCF_963455315.2). Taxonomy (NCBI): domain Eukaryota; kingdom Metazoa; phylum Chordata; class Mammalia; order Artiodactyla; family Delphinidae; genus Globicephala; species Globicephala melas. The sequence goes on along the minus strand of NC_083317.1, from coordinate 11,417,565 downwards.
ATTTAAGGCTTAGTGAATGAGGTAACTTCGCACAGCTCAGAAGTTAGTGTGAAAAACAATGCTTTTCCACCTCTTTCATTTCCCAATATGAGAGAAAGTATTTTCTCAAATATGCCTACAATCTGAAAGCTCACTTTACTGTGGTCTTCAGAATAAACTGGGTTAATTTCGCAACACATAAGACTACTGAAGTTGTTCTGTTTTCCTAATATCTTTTATGCCACCACCCTGAGGAACTAAAAACTCTTTTGTAGCAACTCTTTTAAAAAATATAGTTATACCACAATATGGACCACTGTTTTCACATAAAATTAATTTATAGGGTTTCACTTAAGTAATTTTCACTCATTTAGTTCAACTCAAAATAATTTGTAATAGGCCATTTAAAACTGGGTCTGTCACATATGGAAAATACACTATCTTGTTTCATTTAATGATTAAACAATTTTTCTTACCCTTTCTTGGAACACAAATGTTATTTCTTCACTTGTAGAACTCTGTTGAAAATATAAGCCTTTCATAGTCACCTAAAAACAAAAAAAAGAAAAAATATACATGAAATAAACTAATCAACAAAACGTCTTCCAGATCAAATGAAAGTAAAAATTGAAAAATAGTGCTGGCAAAGGATAAAATGACAACTCTAAGTGTTGTCTTCAAACGAATTCAGGTAATAGTTCTTGAAAGCAATCAAACAAGATAGTATGCAACAATCTCTGGTACGCATTTGAGAATGGGCTTATAGTTCAGCCTTTCACACAAAGGTGAGCATGTGCTTAACTTCACTTTACTGTTCAATAAAAAGTTTGAGATGTACTTGAAAAAATAAAAAAAGCCTTATGCAGGCCAGAGGGCTCAATTTTAATAACCAAAGGTGTCAACGAAAGGGCTTTCAAAGTCTTAAAAAAGACCATTAAAAAAGGAAAAAGTGGACAATCAAGACACTCATTGAAACTGTACCCCTAATTCCTCTGTATCAGTTTATAAGCCATTTAATGGAAGTATTTAAACCTGTATTCTGCAGACTTCTTGAAGCACCTCTAAGGATTCACAGCCATTTCTTTAATGTTCATAGTAATTGTATGACAAGACTATTTTTTAAATGTAAATTTTATAGAAGTACTGTATAAAATACACATAGAAGGGCTTCCCTGGCAGTCCAGTGGTTAAGACTCCGTGCTTCCAATGCAGGGGGTGCAGGTTCGATCCCTGGTCAGGGAACTAAGATCCCATATGCTGCGTGGTGCCGCCAAAAACCCAAACAAACAAGCAAAGGAAAACTTACCAAAAAAAAATTAACTAAAAAAAATACACATAGAAAAGTTCACAGATCCTAAGTGTACAGCTTGCTGAATTTTACAAAGTGTATGTGGCCTTGTCATAGCAGGAAACACATCACTAGAACTCCAGAAGCTCCCTGGTTCCCCTTCTAGTCACTACTTTCCCCTCCTAAGGACACTCAATATCCGAGTTTTAAGAGCAGGTTAGTTTTGTCTGTTTTTTACTTTATATAAATGAAATCATGCTCCTTTATGTTTAGTTTCTTTCTCTCAGTGTTATGAATTTCACTCATGCTGTTGCCTGTAGCTGTATTTATTTCATTCATTCTCATTGTTATCTGGTATTCCATTCACACCATTGTTATATGGTATGAATAAATTACTATTATCCATTCCACTAAAGATAGACATTTGACTGTTTCCAGTTAAGGCTTTTACAAATTATCCTGCTAAGAACATTCTTGTACATATTTTTTGGTGAAAGTAGTATAGTATTATTGAATTTATTTTACGGATGAGCAAACGGAGACTTACAGAGGCTAAGGCACATACCTGGGGTCTCAGAGCACCCGCTGGGCTACAGCTGAGACAAATCAGGTGCTAACAACTCCAAAGTCATTTTTCTTAACCATCATATTTAATGGTTTTCTATTGAGCTGCTAACGTTAGATGTATCACTTAAAACTAGAATCCTATCTCCTATAGTTTAGGATTGATAATTAAGTGCTTGTTGACAGAACTAGCAACCCAACTTGTAAGGCTCACTGAAAAATGAAAATGTGGGGAAACTTGTCCAGAAATTATTAAAATTTCAAGATGGTGACAGCCAAGCATTTAAACCAAGCCTGAGTCCCTTCTGAGTGTGAGGTCCATTGTGACTGCATAGGTCCCGTGCTCATGAAGCCGGCCCTGAAAGCAGAATCTTAGTGGATCTAATGGAGCTGTATAGTGGATTTTTACTGAGCAGTTCAGTAATGGTTGCTTTCTAGAAGGTAATAATCAAATGCTGGAACTAAGAGAAATGAGTACACATTCCAGACATTTATAGAAATTATGTATGTAGCATCTATCAACAAAGTACATAAAGAAAAGAAGAGCCAGGTAGGAAGATTAAATTAAGTCTAGCCCTCTGGTTAGAGAAGCCCTCTGGGGTGGGTGTGTGCGTGTGTACATACATCAATATGTTTGCTGGGGTGGAGGGGAGAGGGGAAGAACCTAAGCACAGAACAGAGGCTATGCATTCCCTTTTATAGAAATCTAAGCTCTTCTGCCTAGTTGTCAAGGCTGTCTAGATGCATACCCACTGTCCCTAGTCTACCTTACTCCCCCCATTTTTCCAACACATACCCTGTCTGATCTAGTCAGCATGACTTCACACCATATGGCCACCGCTGTCTCAGGGCTCCAAGGCACTGCCTGCTCTCTGAGACTGCACAGTACTTACGCTATAGATTCTGTGAAGTAAATAAAGCTCAAGTCCTATTCCCTATCTGAAATCACCTCCCAGTGACTTGCAATCTACCCCATCTGTCCCATGCTTCTAGATTTCATTGTTACATACTAACAAACAAAGCCTTGCTTTATTCACTCACTAACTAGTGGGTTTTCCCAGCTATTGCTTCAAAGAATCAATATTCCTTATTACGAAGTAAATAAACCTCTGCTCCTACTCAGTCTGGAGCTACTGGAGTTGCCTTTTTGAGAAATGAAATAATTACACATCAACACCTCGATTTCAAAGTGTCTCCCTTTGTAATTCTGGAAGCCACTGTCTTCCCTGCCCATTGCATCTGAGAACATACGGCATGTCTCCCAGATCAGCAGTCACGTGGATCTCATACTGTATGCACCTCCAGTTTCAAAGACCCTGGAAGCTGTTTGTGTGAACCCCTAGTGTCCCTTAAGACAACTGTTATATACATAATACTGCCAGTATTTTTGGTCTGATCATCCTAAATAGTTCCTCCAAATTAGATTACAATCAATTTGGCTGGTAGAAAAAAGTAATGTTTAGTTGGTCCAATGAGGAAACATGTGGGAGCAAAAAAACCCCTCAAAGTTACAAAGTGAAGAAAGAGAAGTGTTTTTACAAAAGTGGCCAGAAGAAAATTGAGGAACTATTACTTGTTTTGCAACCCCAAAAATGAGTACTAAGCTCTTTTTTTAAAAAAAAATAATTAATTTATTTATTTAGGCTGCGTTGGGTCTTCGTTGCTGCACAAGGGCTTTCTCTAGTTGCAGCGAGTGGGGTTACTCTTTGTTGCGGTGCATGGGCTTCTCATTGCGGTGGCTTCTTTTGTTGCAGAGCATGTGCTCTAGAAGCACAGGCTTCAGTAGCTGTGGCAGGCGGGCTCAGCAACTGTGGCTCTCAGGCTCTAGAGGACAGGCTCAGTAGTTGTGGTGCACGGGCTTAGGTGCTCTGCGGCATGTGGGATCTTCCCAGACCAGGGCTCAAACCCGTGTCTCCTGCACTGGCAGGTGGATTCTCAACCACTGCGCCACCAGGGAAGTCCCAACACTAAGTTCTTAACAGGGAGAAAATGGTAGGATGGATGATATTCAAGTCCCACTAAGTTTCTTAGGCACTGGTCCAGATTAAATGGAACACTTAGTCCACTATTTAACAAAATTTTTATTGAATGTAAAGATATTTGCATACAGAAAATAAAATAACTGAACACCTCATAAAATAAAAGTATAAATTAAATGTATATTATTTATCATGCCATTTCCAAGGATGAATGTTATGCAACCTCAAAATTATATATTCTACTGTAAGCTTTCCTTTATCAAAGAAGAGCTACGGGGCCTCCCTGGTGGTGCAGTGGTTGAGAGTCCACCTGCCGATGCAGGGCACATGGGTTCGTGCCCCGGTCTGGGAACATCTCACATGCTGTGGAGCGGCTGGGCCCGTGAGCCATGACCGTTGAGCCGGCGTGTCCGGAGCCTGTGCTCCGCAACGGGAGAGGCCACAACAGTGACAGGCCCGCGTACCGCAAAAAAAAAAAAAAAAAAAAAAAGTACTACGTAAAACTTTTAAATAAAAATAAATCTGTTTAAAAATATAGGCTGATGTAAAAAGCCCTACAAAAAGCATAAAGATTTTAAAGTTTTCCAGGTACATCTGATTTTAAATATATTTGACATAAGTCCACAAATTGAAGATTATGGTTGTAATATTTTAAATTTTTATAATGGTAACATATTAAAAATTTGGAGAAAGAAACATTAAGACCTCTATTTTAAATAATTTTTGGTACAAAGCAGAATAAGGAATTTGCATAAATTAAACATTTACCATAAATAACACCAAGAAAGTAGTTAAAGAAAGTACTATCTTTTAAGGAATTTCTAAAAAAAAAAACAATGGGAGGAAATTTCAAATGGTTTCATCTTAGTTATAACAACATGAACTCCACTTGCTGTTCCCCTGCTACACTATGCCCCAAGGAGCTCATCTATTAATAATTGTAAATAAAACCTCTACAGATCATTCCTTATCTACACTTTCAGACCAAAAGTGTTCTGAGTATCAGATCAACCTCAAAATCAATGGACATAAAACTAGACTCGTTTTTTTTCCCCCAAACAAGATTTTGCTGTACCAAACTTCAGTAATCGAGGACATTTTAGAATCTATCATAATTCCTTCCTCTGCATTAAGTTATCAACCATAGGCTTCCTTTTCCTTTATAATGTCCTGGCTTACCTGCTCATTTTATTTGTTAGCACAAGCGATGGGCTAACACTGCAATGCCTCAGGCTTGCGCTATGGCCACAGGCTGCTGAATGGCTTTCTTTCTTTCCTTCATCCAATACACCTGTTACTCTATGAACAACTTAAGCCTGAAAGTCCAAACTCTTCTTATATGCTCAATTTTCCATTTCTCCTCAACACAAACTTTACAATTTGGTGGCCACTTCAGGTTCGGGATTCAGTTGGTTTTTTTTTGGTGGGGGGATATGCAGGCCTCTCACTGCTGTGGCCTCTCCCGTTGCGGAGCACAGGCTCCGGACGCGCAGGCTCAGCTGCCATGGCTCACGGGCCCAGCCGCTCCGTGGCATGTGGGATCTTCCTGGACCGGGGCACGAACCCGTGTTCCCTGCATCGGCAGGTGGACTCTCAACCACTGTGCCACCAGGGAAGCCTGGGATTCAGTTTTAATGCTTCTAACCCACCCTAATTTATATTTTAAGGAAAGCACAGATACACTGTCAAGCAGCTAGGCTGCCAAAAAAACCAGATGAAGTCAACTCTGAAATGTTGGCCCATCATGCTGGGCCTAGTGTACAGCATTATGATGCTAGCTGGATTGTTAGGGGTAAATCTTCAGTTATATTGAAGAGGTGACAATACTAAGTTTTAACAATGTTCTTACCCATCTGTGGGACTTTTCATACATATCTACATATCACAGAAAGAAGTATGTCAAACCATGTACCCATAAAACATATGGTCAGCATAATCCAAGTAACTAATGGAGGTTTGGTTCAAATACCATACTTTGCAGGTTGTGGAGGAGACTGGTAGTCCTAACTAGATAGGCCAGCTCTGCTTCTTAAAGAGGAAGGCATATCTCTACATCTTGCAGGCAACAGTCTCTAGAAATGCGTATATTTCAAGGACACTTTAGATAAGCAATGAATACATAGGTGTTTGGCTACACACTGTACTGTTCTCCTGGGTCTGTTACAAGATGGGCATGGGAGACACTGTGATAGTGGCTCATACCTAGCTAAACCTGGAAAGCATTTCTAGCTAATAACATGTATTATGAGAAATTTTTTTTTTTTGCGGTACGCGGGCCTCTCACTGTTGTGGCCTCTCCCGCTGCGGAGCACAGGCTCCAGACGCGCAGGCTCAGCGGCCATGGCTCACGGGCCCAGCCGCTCCGCAGCATATGGGATCCTTCCGGATCGGGGCACGAACCCGTGTCCCCCACATTGGCAGGCGGACTCTCAACCACTGCGCCATCAGGGAAGCCCCTATAAGAACTTTTTATTTCACATTTTAGGTATATGATTTAAAACAGGAAAATGCATGAAGTTGCAATGGTTCCTCTTACTAGATGGATTTAAACTAGAGGCTGGATACACATTTACAGTGGCATCATAAAGGAGATTCAAGCATCAGTTGAGGGGGTCGAGGGACGAGATGACCATAACAGTCTCTTCTAATTATGAGAATCTAGATTTATATGAACATTATCAAGATATACTCAATTGAATTTATACAAGTGACGCATAATCTTTACAACTCACACAACCTGAGATCTAAAGATAGGTGAAGAATTAGGAAAGGAAAAAAAGTTTTTTTGATATGGGCTTTAGGTGGACGCAACAACAAGAGGCATTTGATTGGATACGTCAAATTGTTGGCTATATATGCAACAAGTGGCTTCAGCAATGACCTCTTCCGAATCGCAAAAGAATTTCTGATTAACTCTCCTGCCTCTAAGAGAGCTTAACTATTGTTATTTGTTGATTTACAAAATACCTTTTCACTTAAGAATTCTTACTAGTAGGACCCCCTTGCTAGTACTGCTGGGAGGTGGGTAGTGGGTTGATTGGGGAAGTGGGATGGTTATTAATTGAAAGATTAGAAATTTTTGCTACAGTTTCTATTTGATGTAGGGCCATTTAATACAGTAAGATCTAGAACGACAGAAACTTAACTTTCATTTATATTTCTGAATTAGCATAATATTTTCCCATATTGTACTACTGGGGAACAGTGGAGCCAATGGTGGCATGAATGACAGTCATCCCTTCCTGCTGGCTTAATCATGTGACACTGGGACAATGAAGGTGATGAGGAAGACAAGCAATTGAGGGATCCTCCCTATATCTCTAATACATTCTCCCTCTTCTCCAACTGACTTAAGGGATGTTCTCCACAGATTAACATTATTGCAGTTTGTCAACACTTAGTTTTCTAAATCACTATAGGATTTTAAATCAATTCTTACTTCAGATGCAAAGTAGGACATGTAATTTTGATTAAATATTTACTAATAAATTCACAATCAAGGGAAAATAATACACAAGATGTCATCTTTATTATAATGTATAAAAAGAGAAGAAAATTATTTTGCAAAATACTACATTTTAGCATTATGTGGATATGTGTGTTTTTGCTTTTCTACTCATAAAACTGTCATTAGCTCAACGTATACTGTTTATTGGGTCTAGAAAAATCATAAATAAAGCTGTCTTTGAACTATTCTATGTGAAGTTCACAGGAGCAAGAAAACATTTTTATCAATTAAAAAAATATTTCACCAAAAACAACCCCCCAAAACACTGTGATTCCATAGTGAAACATTTTAAGAATTCCCAAGCCTTCCCTTTTTCCTCCTTCAAGGAGGTACACAAATGAACCAAGACACATTACTGTCCAGGGTATAGTACTGGTTCAGAGGCCTATATATTCCTTGAGGTTTTGTGCACTCTTCTTCAATCTAGAACTGTGATTTTGAATGCACAGCACAAAGAGTTGTAAAACTACCAAAATATTTCACTGCAACTGACAGGCAACTTTGCCTTGTATGGTGAACCTTCTCTTTCAAATCTGAATGTCTCATCCTCTGCCATCTAGAGCAGAGGCATCAATAAGTTGAAATTAGTGATAAAAGGTAATAATTAGACACTGCAGTGATTGATGGATACAGTTGAAAAGTCATAACTGACCCTACCCTGAATCCTGGCTTTCCTACTTATTCACTGTATGACTTGGGCTACGTAATTTTAACCCTCTGGGCCTTAGATTCCATACCTATAAAACAGGAATAATAACAGTAGTTACCTCAAAGGGGTACTGTAAGGCTTAAAAAAATACATGCAAAGCCCTCAGTACAATACCTGGCACACAGTAAGTGCTCAATAAACGTTGACTGTTTTTACTATTATTTCTGTAAACTGAGCAGAGAACTTGTAAAATATCAAGAGTTCCAAAGCCCATCTCACAGAGCAGCGAGGGGTTCTGTCCAGAGCAACTTGAGTTTTAACACCTTTTAATTTTGGCCGTGGGCTATGATATCATCTAGATCTGTGCCACTAGCCACCAAAGAGCCCTTGAACCGTGCCTAGTCAGAACTGAGATGTGCTGTTAGTGTAAGATGCACATCAGATTTCGAAGACTTAATATGAAGAAAAAGAGAATGAAGAATATCTCGATTTCAAAATGTCTGATTATGTATCGAAACGATAATATTTTATTTTTTATCTTTGGCCACACCGCGCGGCTTGTGGGATCTTAGTTCCTCAGACCAGGGATGGAACCGGGGCCCTTGGCAGTGAGACCTCGGAGTCCTAACCATTGGACAGCGGGAAATCCCGAAATGGCAATATTTTAGACATCCTGGGTTAAATGAAACTTTAAAATTAATTTCATGTTTCTTTTCTTTTTTCTTTCTTTCTTTTTTTTAAACGTGGCTCTCATTAAATCTGCACTCAGAGCTGATGGCGAGCTTGTCAAACTGCGGATTCTCAGGACCGCCCAGACCTACACAATCAGCATTTGCGCTTCAGTATGATTCTGAGGTGGTTCTCACGCACTGCTCCAGTGTTCCTCTGTTGAGCTTACTCTGGAGGACAAACCTGGCCCTACAGTTACATAAATGCGAATACCCTGGCTTTAAGTAAGTGCTCACCGAAAAAGAAAAGTGGAGGAGAAAGCGGCGGGAGGGAAGGAGTAAGGTAGAAAGAAAAACTCCAAGTAGAGGAACAAAAAGATGCAGGAAGGGGAGAAATCCAACCTGGGAGATTCAGTGGAAGGGAACTTCCAGACTTCTGCCTCCATAAATGTGGAGAGAGATACAAACTGAGGTAAAATCTACCATCCAAACCTGTAAGGACCAGGAAATCGTCAGTCAATTCAAGTCTTACCCGCCCCTCAGCGGCCTCAGCTAAGCGAGGCCTGGGCCCGAGAGATCTGAGGACGGTAACCACCATCCGCCCCAGGGCTCGACGGTTCGCCGGGGAGTCTCCCGCTCTCTCCCCCAAGGCCCGGTTGCCCAAGACACGCAGCACGTTTCTCGGCACTCACCTGCCTCGGAGCAGCTCCAACGGCCTGCACCTTCACCACAGCCACCTTCGAGTCCTTCTGCAGAGGGCCCGCCCCCTCTGGGCCAGGGGCTGTTCCCATTGGCCAGGCCGCTCGTCAGTCTCGGAGGCTCTCGGACTCCCCGAGGCTGTAGGGAACGCCATAGCAACCGAACATGGAACTACATCTCCCGGCATGCTCTACGGCGATGCACTAGGGGCTACCAATAAATGCGCGAAGTCCTAGTTGCCGAAGGGTTCAGTTTTATGCAAGTATCAGTTAAAGACCACACCCTTCCTCATTCCAACCGTATCCCCATCATCTTCTTTGGACTGTGCCCCGCCTCCCTTTTGCCTCCACATTGTTCTTTCCTTTAACACTTTCCGTTAGTTGAATGCATCCTAACTAGTGTCTCGCCTCGCACGGCAACGGAGAAATGCACCGAAATCGTGGAACAAAATATGCCTAAGCCCCGTCAGGAATATCCCAGACCTGACGTCTCTAGTTACGCCTTCAGGAAAGGGGGTGGGGAGGAAGGAGAGACCAGGTCACGCCCCCTTTGCACTTGCTGATTGGTTTATTCGGCTGTCACTCCGTGCTCTTTCATTTTTTTCAGCTGCCCCTCCTTTGGTTCCCCGCGGTGGGCGGGGCTAGAGGTAGGGGGCGGTGAGGAGGTGTAGGCCCCTTCTTTCGATTGGTAGATTTTTTTGTCCCCACCCACCCGGGGGCGGAGATGGAGGGGTGGATGGGAGCAGGGGAGGCAGCTGAGGGAGATGAGGAGATAGGCGGGAGCGAGGGAGCGAAGGAGGTAGAGAAGAGCGGAGGAGAGGGGAGGGAGCGCAGCTTGGTTGCTCCGTAGTACGGCGGCTCGCAAGGGAGAATCCCGAGCGGGCTCCGGGACGTACGGAGAGGCGGGCGGGCGGGGATGGTGTGCGGGGCTGCGGCTCCTGCGTTCCCTCCCGCTGCGAGTGAGCTGCACTGATTTGTCCCTGGGGCGGCAGCGTGGACCCGCCTGGAGATGAGGTGAGGAGCGGGCTGGACCGCGGCGGCCTGGACCGGGAAGGCGGCAGGGGCGGGGGTCGGCGCGGGGGTCGGCGCGATGGCCGCCTGGGGCGCCCGTTCCCCGGGCCGGTGCGCGTCCCTCCGGGCGCCGTTCACCCTTTGCCACACGGTCGGGAGGCGCGGCACCCGCAAACCCTGTGCCTCGTCCTTCCTATTCTCCCGGGGGCTGCGGTGGGGCGGCCGGCTGGCGGGCGCCGGGAGGCCAGGGCTCCGCGACGGACTGAGGGGGTGGCGGCTACGGGACGGGCTTCGGGTTGAATGGGCGTCTGCAGCCGTGGCCGGCGAGCGGGGTCCCTCCTTCCTCAGGGGGGACGTGGGGCGGTCGGTCCTTCCAGGGCTGACCTCGCTGCCCTCGGCCGCCTGAGCCTGGCGGGCTGGCCAAGCCTCGCTTCCCCGCCAGCCTCCCGGGGATCCGGAGCTCGCGGGGAGCGGCGTCGCGCCTCCCGCCTTTCTCCCCCGGCCTTGAGTCCCCGGCTCATCCCTTTTTCTCTCTCCTGTGCCTTCAAAATCCCTGTCAGTGAAGGACAGTCAATGCCGTTTGGCCCTGAGTCCTCCTGCTGGGGCTGTCTCTGATGGTATTTAACGGAAAGCGGCTCTCCTTTCAGTGGGAGCGCGTCCCCGGTGTCTGCCGTTCCCCTTCCTTTCTTTACGCACAGACACGGCTTTACGGTGTGGACCGAAGGCACAATTACCGGCTCTTGCTTGAACGAGGAAATGTAATCAGAATCCCCAGGAAAAGGAAACCAACGAGGAATGGGTTGCGCCTTCCTTTACTCCTTGTTTGCCTTTGGATTAGAAGGCAACTTCGTAGATTATATTTCCTATAGACATCTTTTGTTGTGATTCAGACTAAAGGCGTTGCTTTTGAAGAAATAAATTAGCGGCTTCTATGTTGAGTTGAAGGCTATGGAGATTTTTGATGGCCTCTTAATATGAAAGTTTCCTTTAGAACTTTGCCATCATCATTGCTATTCTGAAGGCAGCACCAGCCTGAAATTTTAAATACATGCAGACTCCGGACAGATGCGTTTCTTTGTGCTTATCTGCTGGCATCCTACTCTTAATGTTTCCGTGGTCGGAACGTACAGATAATAAAAACAAGTACAATAAAAAGTATAGATACTAAAAACAAATACCATACCAAAAAATGCATCTGGAAAATCTCAGTTCTGTCAACGGGGAGGCAGTTTTTACTAATCCCTTTGAAAGGATGAAGACCAGGCTCAGAGATCTCATGGATTATGTGGTGGACAGGATCTGAGGGAAGGAACTGGGGCCATGGATCCAGCAGGCCAGCTGGTTTATGTAGTGCTACTCTTAACCTCTGAAATAGGAGGAATGTATTTGTTGGGATACCTTTATTTTTAGATGACTTAAGGTGCAGAAGCTTAAACGCCCCCAAAGTTATGATTTCTACCTGTCACTGAGAACAAAATACTATGTGTTTTTGTTCTCAAATTTTTAATAGTTTACTTGAAACATTTATGTTGTTTTGATGGTTGTTTGCTTATTACTAAAGAAAAAACCATTTTAAAATATTGAGTTCTTTCTGTAGGAGGTTTGTAAAGAACCCAGAAACTTTAGGTAATCTAAATTGAGAAATGAGGGACACTAATTTAGTGATGGTTTAAAAACTATTTAAAACTTCTTTAAGTAGCTCCAGTAAGGAGCATTTCTGATACAACTTTTTTTTAAAGGCTATTTCTTTATCTAAGAATGTTATCTATTGAAATTGCTGAGGCACATGGTACCTTCACAAAACTCTATTATTATTCTGCCTGAGTAAGAGAGGAAATGAACAAATTTTTGATGTACTTTGGAACCCTGTGGATTGTTCAGATACTAAGCATTGTGAAATAGGGCATAAAATGAGTGGTAGCAAGTTAGTTCCCTGAAATGTTTGTCTCTCTTAGCTAATTTTCTTTTTTGCAGTTGACTAGCAATTTCCTTTTTCTTAATGCTTATCCCTAATATTGGTAGTAAAATTCTGCTTAGGTTCATGTTTTCCCCAAATAACTAGATTAAGGCAAACTCAAATCTATAATGGGGGTTAAGAAGGCGGTGCTGGTAAATCCCTCTACTCTTACTCAGCTTTTTTTTTTTTTTTTTTTTCCGGTACGCGGGCCTCTCACTGTTGCGGCCTCTCCCGTTGCGGAGCACAGGCTCCAGACGTGCAGGCTCAGCGGCCATGGCTCACGGGCCCAGCCGCTCCGTGGCATGTGGGATCTTCCCGAACCGGGGCACGAACCCGTGTCCCCTGCATCGGCAGGCGGACTCCCAACCACTGCGTCACCAGGGAAGCCCTTACTCAGCTTTTTAATTTTGCTAGATTTGTGAATTATAGGGAATTAATTACAGGCCGGTTGGGTTTATATTACTCAGTTCACATTCCACTGCCATAGAGCTTTTCTCTTCTGAATGATCATTCTCTTCTGAATGGTTCCACTTACTGACGGGTTTCTCAAAGTCTGGACCTCAGAACACTTATATCAGCATTGCCTGAGGTTCTTGCTAAAAATACAGACTCCTGGAATCTGATTTCCAGCAAGTCCTCCAGGAAGTTTTCTTGCACAGTAGCGTTGGAGAACCACTGGCATTGTGCTTCCTTCTCACTGAGCGTGTCCTAAGACCATGTTTTGAAGAGGATAGCAAGTTTTTTCAAGAGACAATAACTTTTATCCCTTAGGCTGCTAGTAAAAAACTATGACATTCAGGTATGTGACACACCTATAATATAAATTTCAGAAGGGCAGAGACTTTGGTTCATCATTGTACCTCTGGTGCCTAGAAGAGTGCCTGGAGGAGCTTCATGAAACTCTTGAGTGAATTACATCACAGTGAGGCCACGTCTTTAAACCTTTACTTGTAAAGTTAATCTTATCACTTTGTAGTCATTGATTTTAAGCTTGGAGCCGCAAGTATTGTACCCCAGTCATTTCTGTAAGTTTGGTTGGCTCTGAAAGGAGAGAATCTTTCCCAAGCTTAGACTGCTCAAGGCGATAAGCTGGAAAGAAGGCTCCTAGCAAAATGTTTGCTTAGACTCAAAATATAAATATAAGTCACAGTATAGTGATAAATTACTATGGTATCACTACATTAAAATGCCATTTTATAAGCTATGATAAGCCCAACATAATGCAATAGAAATTGGTTTCCAAAAAATGTAGAAAACTGGTATGTTTTCTGATTTTATTTTTCATCCTCGTAACATATGACCTTCACTCCTTTTTTTCAGAGTCCAGCACAGGACTCAGCCCCATAAATAACAGCTTCTGTTGTGTAGTTGAGGGGATGGATAGTTAAGAGTGCAACATCTAGAGAATATTGGGTTTGACCACACATAGTCTGTGACTTTGATCTAGTCACCTAACCTCTCAGTGCCTCAGGTTTCTCAGCTGAAAATGGGAATAGTTGTAGTAAAATTTAATACTTCTAAGTGCTTGCTTAAGTTCTTCAGATCCATTCATTTAATAAATGGTAGTTACGATGATCATAAAAAGTTGAGGTATATAAAAATATATGAAACTCTAGCTAGTCCGCTCAGTTTTTGTACTACTGTACTTTATGGTAGTAAATAGAAATCCATTGCTTAAAAAAGAAGTCTCTTGCTAATTTCTTGGCACTAAATATGTATAATTTTTAAATTATAACAATAACTAAACATTAAAAGTATTTAATAAAACATCAAGTTCTATGCAAATTTTTTTCCTAAATAAAAATAAACCTGTCATCACTTTCAGCTTAATAGTATTATTTCAGAAAGAAACTAATAATCAGTTTAGATAATCCCTTGTATTTTAAAGAATCGCATGTTTATGGTAGAACAATTGAAATACAGAACAGCAGAAAGTAGAAAACCATAAAATACTTAGAGGTCCACTACCTGAATACATTTCTCTCCAGACCCTTTTTCTGTGTGCATGTGGTTATTTATATACAGTTTTTGGTAGCAAATATGGGATCCTGCTATACATGATTGTTTTGTAACCTGTACTTTTTTTCTTAACATCTTACATGAATCTTTTCATGTCTGTATAGTCAGTTATAATAGTAGTTGAATAATATTCCATTTTATGGGTCTGTGATAATTTAACCAATTTGTTTTTATTAAACATTAGTTTATTTTTTTCCCACCACTATAATCAGTATCTCTGCAATGACTATCCTCCATGCATCTCTATATATACTTTTGAGATTTTTTTTCCTTAGGATAAATTTCTAGAGGTTTGATTGCAGGATCAAAGTGCATGCTATGGTTTAAGAGTTTTTGATACATATTTCCAGTTTGTCATTTTGAAAGGTTGTAGCAATTTACACTGTTAGCATGGTGTATGAGAGTTCCGTTTCCCTCCCCCTTCCTTTTTTTGGGAATGACTTAACCAGTGACAAACCTAGTGAATTGTTTTCATTTTTAGGAAGAAGAATGGGATGTTATTGTGACCAGTTTGGTGGTGTGATATGGAAAGTCAGAAAATTCATACACCTGTCACAATGATAGCTAACTATTTTTTTTTTTTTGGCTGTGCTGGGTGGATTGTGGGGTCTTAGTTCCCAGACCAGGGATTGAACCTGTGCCCTCTGCAGTGGAAGCACGGAGTCCTAACCACTGGACCGCCAGGGAATTCCTGATAGCTAACATTTATTGAGTCCGTTTACAACATTTTATAAGCATTAACTCACTTAATTTTCAAAATTTTTCTGTTCTTTAGATGAATATGACTTGGAAACCAAGGTACCTGCAGTTAAGTAACAGAGAGCCAGCAAGTGGCTATGCAGATTTGTTACTCTAGAGCCCAAACTCTTAGCCACAGCGCTGGATTGCCTATTTCCTGCACATGTTGTATGGCACTGGGGGTACTTTCTACATTCCTGATTTCTGTTTTGAAATAACCTAGCAGTTTCTTGGCGTGCACTAATTTATTAAGTAGGTGGGGCACAGATTTGAAGCCCTCTCATTGAGGAGTTCATCGCATAAGTTAGCACATAAACAAGCCTCATGTCCTTTCTAGCACCCACCTCTCAAAGCAGTGTGCTACCCTTTCCTCTGTAGTGGTTTTCCTAAAGCACCCCTGCGTGAGAAACAGGATTAGTCACAGAGAACACTAGCGAAATTGGAAAAGGCAGTTTACTTGTGGTGTGGACTTGCCTTGGAAACACGAAACAACGTACAGAAGTGTGATTAGGGAGACAGCCGGGAGTCTGTCCAAACATTTCTATGTTGGCCGGTTTGGAGATTTGAAGTGCCCAGTGGAAGTTCAGTTCAGGAATGCAAAGGCCTCACTGTAGAGAGCTGTCACCCATCCATTGGGAGACCATTAAAAAAAAAAAAACCCTTCTATTCATAAGTGTGATGATAGAATATCATTAAAGTTTTGTTGCTCATGACTGTAGCCCTCTAACAAGGTGAATTTCCAGTAAGCTAATCTGTTTGAATTCATCATTGCTCTTTTCACCTTTTTCTAGTAGGACTAATGATTGGCAGCTTACCTGACTAGCTTATTGCCCAGAGGGCTGGTGAAATCATTTTGACTTCAGCTCTCTGGCCTTAGTTTGAGCTGCTCAGTCAGGCAGGACGACCACCGCTCAGTTTTAAGCTGGACACCAAAACCCACTCTCACTGTTGTGAGGGCTGGAGCTCCACCCAGGCCGGGTGGGAGTGGTCCTGGGGGCACTTTACTCCTCATCCAGTGGTGGAGCCAGCAGGTGAACTGAGGGATGCGATAGTTTCGGATTCAGCTGAATTTGAGAAAATATTGTTGGCCAAAAAGCTCATTCGGACTTTTGCATAACATCTTACAGAAAAACCCGAACGAACTTTTTTGTGAACCCAATAATAAGGTCATAGCAGTTGGTCAAAGTTTTTTTTAATCCTTGGTGGTTAAAATTAAACGTCTTCTCCCTAATGCAGCTAAAAAAAAAAGTTAGCTATCATTGTGACAGGTGTATGAATTTTCTGACTTTCCATATCACACCACCAAACTGGTCACAATAACATCCCATTCTTCTTCCTAAAAATGCAAACAGTTCACTAGGTTTGTCACTGGTTAAGTCATTCCCAAAAAAAGGAAGGGGGAGGGAAACGGAACTCTTGTACACCATGCTAACGCAGGAGGGCCAGCTTTGGATCCTGTGTGCCTTGGTGAACCCTTTGACTTGTTTCTCTGTCAGGGGTGGTTTTGTTCATCCCAGCATTTTGTCTGCAAGTCCTTCTGGTGACTGGTGGATACTGGGAAATGGACAAGGCCAACTGGCTTTTAGTGTCATGCTTTCACCAACCTGGTTACGAAGGACACTGATTCTTATGATAAAACCTTGGAAACAAGGTGTCATCGGAGTCATTCGTTGTGTGTGTGTGTGTGTGTGTGTGTGTGTGTGTGTGTGTGTGTGTGTGTGTGTGTGTGTGTGTGTGTGTGTGTGTGTAGAGGGCTAATCACCTCTCTCTGAGGCAAATTTCCCGAGCAGTTTTATTCTAACAAGAGTAATGTGTTGTATTATAAGACATTGTATAAACACACACGCACACACACACCCCCATTCCTGTGCATTATCTATAATAAGAGTGTTGTGGATCCACTGTTTTATAAAAATCAATTCATTTCTGCTGTAATCTTAGGATAATAGATTTTAGAAGCAAGTAATCTTTCAGTTTCTGGAATCATTTGAAACTCAACTGTTCCATTCTTACAGAATTAGGGTATTCCACTTTGATCACTGACATATAAAAGCTGTATAGCTAGTAATGAGAGAAACCTTGAAAAGTTGACAAAGAAATTAGTACCATTCCTGGTATATATACCAAGTTTCAGTAGTTAAAGGTACACCCTCCTTTATTTCTCCTCTTTCTTTCACTTACAATAAATAATATTAAACAAAGTCAGTAAATAATAATATGTCTCTTATAGGTAGTACTGCTTATTTTCAGATACCTTGAGATATTGTCATTAAAATTGCTGTTTTAATATTCTTTAAATGATTAGAGAAATTGAGGAGGGAGAGAACCTGGTAGAGGGGTTGACTAGGGTGTGAGCTCCACGAGACAGGGAGTTTTATCTGCGTTCCTCTCTGCCTTATCCTCAGGACTTAGAACAGTGTCTGGTGCACAGTGGACACTCAACAGTCGCATGCTGGCATGTTGAATAGATTAGTGTTTGAGGCTCTGTTTACCTGGAGGCCCGAGTCACCCAGGTCAGGTGAGCACTGGAGAGACAGGTGAGGAATAAAGGAGACAGGAGCTGGTTTGGATTTTATTCAGAGTCAGTGGAAGTAGGAAGCCAACATCAGTGTTGTTTTGTGGTTTTTTTTGTGGTACGTGGGCCTCTCACTGTTGTGGCCTCTCCCGTTGCAGAGCACAGGCTCTGGACATGCAGGCTCAGCAGCCATGGCTCACGGGCCCAGCCGCTCCGCGGCATGTGAGATCTTCCTGGACCGGGGCACGAACCCGTGTCCCCTGCATCGGCAGGCGGACTCTCAACCACTGCACCAACAGGGAAGCCCCCAACCTCAGTTTTAAGCAGGAGAGTACCTTTTGTTTGAATAGATTCCTCTGGATGTCACGTGGGAGTGGACTGGAGGAGAGCAAGAGAGAAATGTTAAATTGACCCTGCTTTCAGTTATCTGAAAGTTGACATTTCTACCTGGCCTTGTACTTTTTCTTTGCCATGAGGGTAATAAGATTTACTCTTTGATGGGGTGAGATGAATAGTGATTTGTATAAACTTTTGAAGTTCTCTGAGGAAAAGAGAACCCCATAAAACCACTATTCTTATGGATCAAATAAAATAAAACAATGTAAAATAAAGATCAGGAATTATTTAACTTTTTAACCATTAATTTAATTGAGGTTATGACTATAGATTTCTGATAGGAAAGATTTTTCTGTTTACATTTTTTGGTGAAAGAAACTTTAAATATATGGAAATGAATCCTTAAAAATAGCTGTTTTATGAATTGAGTGTCTATAGAAGCTATTCATTTTGAGGAAGATCTTATTTGTAAAATGCTAATATTGTCTGTCCAATCTGGTGTTTTAATTAGTATCAAAGGGAGGGAAATACTGCAGTAATTGTAACCTTACGTTACTTCCTTAGTTCTGTTAGTTTTAAACCATAGTCATTATCTATTATCTTTAGTTGTTTTGATCTCATTAGGTTAAGTGATATTGCAGTTGTGATTTGGTAATTTAAAAAGTAACATGTTTTTCTTACTACAAAAGCAATGCATGTTTATTGAAGAAAACTTTGGAAATTCAGATAAAGTAGTAAAAGAGCGTATCTGGAATCTCACTGTCCAGAGATAATGACCATCCATACCCTGTGAGGGATCAGCTTGCTCAAATTACCTAGAAGTTTAGTTGTATTCAGTCTGGGAAACATGAAGGCATGTTAGGGACTCTGGGGACTGAAGATGGTCCCATGGATGGGGCAGCCCAGGGCCAATCTGCCCAGACATTTGTGGCCCTGGGAGGATGCATCTTGGTGTTACTACACCTTCTAGCTTTTTAAGAGAAGCTGGAAATCTAGAAATATGGATTTAATAAGAAATCTCCCAATTTTTATGTGGGCCACAATTTTTAATAACACGCTGGGGTTCAAACAAAGCATACCTGAGGGCTGCATTCAGTCTTTTTTGCCTTGCCAGTTTATAACCTCAGATATATATAGTTTTGTAGCCTGTGTTTTTCACTTAGTATATTGGAATATATTCCCAAGCCTTAACCGTATGCTACCTCGGCAGTGTGTACCTGTCTACTGTTTCCTTACCAGCATTGGGTAGAACCAACTCAGAAAAAAAAAAATCTTAGCCAGTTTTATTAGTTTTAACTCGCATTTTTTGGTACTGCTGATGAGTTGAACATTTAAATGCTTATTGGCCTTATACAGATTTACTTGGTAACCAGCCACCTTGCTGGAACTCTGAGTTCCAGTAGTGCTTTGGTCATTTATTCAGTGCTTCTCAACCTTTCTAACATTATATAATATTTGTACCACATCAGTCCTAGTAATTAGTACTAATGGCAGGCATCATCCCCTAAACCTGAGGGCATCAGTACCTTGAGCACACCCCTAACCCATGTTAAAGATCTACAGGTGAGAAGTTCTGAGTTTGGTCAGTGGTGTAGTGAATGTTTGAGCACATGCTCTGTGCCTGGCATTGCTCTAGGTGTCCAGCCTTGAACCAAGACAAAGGTCTCAACTCTCCAAGACCTCATGATTTTTTTCATTTCTTTTGAGTTTTTCATGTAGACCATCATATTTATAAAAGATACTTTTTATTTCTAGAATTTATAATTAATTTTTTGGCTTGTATTTCTTACTGACATGAACTCCCCAAACAGTGGTGAATGCTAGTTACCCTCTCATTTCTTAAATTCAGTTAATTCTCTTAAGTTCTATTAAACTCTAGACTTTGGTGACCATTTCCTTTATTTTGATGATGAGAAAACCAGGGTACAACCCTGGGAATGTGTAATGGGAACTTTTGGAGTGTCTGCCTGACTCAACACGAATCCCTTAACTGTCCTCTAACCTAGACATCCACTCCCCTGCATACTTCTTCATTCCCACAGAAGACACAGAGGATTGAACCAGGTTTAGGGACCCTGACCCAAGGTAGTCCAATCAGTGTCCTTTCCTGGAGATTTGACCTCAGTGTGTTCACGGGCCATAACGTAAAAACTTGGGAGTTATAGGCAGTTACGTTCTGCTCTTGTGTCTGGGGACAGATAAAGGTGGTTTGTGGATGGAGAAAATAAAGCAAGTATCTAGAGAGAAGCAGGAAGAGAGAACTACTACCTGAGACTGATAACTTGAAACATCTCTTCCAGTTCTTTCTGGAGCTGGTTGCATTCCTGTTTCTGAGTTCTGTGAAGTCCTCCTATATTCTTATGATTACATCCCCCCTCCACTGAACACACGTGTTAGTTGAAGCCAGCTGATGTTGGGTTCTGTTACTCTGATCTAAGCCTTCTCTTCATTTTCAGCTCTGTATTCTTTTTATAATCCTACCTCATCTCTTGTATTTCTTGACTATCGTCTGAGGAAGTTCTGAATTTATTATTATTTTCTCCATATAACAGCAACATCAAAAATTAAGGATACACTACTATATATAAGTTAGATGGGACTTCCCTGGTGGCACAGTGGTTAAGAATCCACCTGCCAATGCAGGGGACATGGGTTTGATCCCTGGTCCGGGAAGATCCCACATGCCACGTAGCAAGTAAACCCATGCACCACGACTACTGAGCCTGTACTCTAAAGCCCGCGAGCCACAACTACTGAGTCCACGT
This sequence comes from Globicephala melas, assembly GCF_963455315.2. NCBI lineage: Eukaryota > Metazoa > Chordata > Mammalia > Artiodactyla > Delphinidae > Globicephala > Globicephala melas. The sequence continues at coordinate 11,396,891 of NC_083317.1, read as the reverse complement.
GCCACAAATACTGAAGCCCGAATGCTCTAGGGCCTGCATGCTGCAACTACTGAGCCTGCGTGCTGCAACTACTGAAGCCTGCGTGTCGAGAGCCCATGCTCCACAACAAGAGAAGCCACCACAATGAGAAGCCTGTGCACCGCAACAAAGAGTAGCCCCTGCTCGCCACAACTAGAGAAAGCCTGCACGCAGCAATGAAGACCCAACGCAGCCAAAAAAAGAAAGATAATCAACAAGGACCTACTGTATAGCACAGGAACTCTACTCAGTATTCTGTAATAACCTATATGGGAAAAGAACCTGAAGAAGAATGGATATATGTATATGTATAACTGAATCACTTTGTTGAACACCTGAAACTAACACAGTATTGTAAATCAACTATACTCCAATGTAACATAAAAATTAAATTAAAAAAATTAGGGGCTTCCCTGGTGGCGCAGTGGTTGAGGGTCTGCCTGCCGATGCAGGGGATACGGGTTCGTGCCCTGGTCTGGGAGGATCCCGCGTGCCGTGGAGTGGCTGGGCCCGTGGGCCATGGCCGCTGAGCCTGCGCGTCCGGAAACCTGTGCTCCGCAACAGGAGAGGACACAACAGTGAGGGGCCCGCGTACCGCCAAAAAAGAAAAAAAAATTAAAGACAGCAAGAGACACAGAAGTGCAGAAATTTAAGCTAATTTAGGCAATTATGATTTTATTGGAAAGGCCATTTTGCAAATGTGGATGCCCCCTCTGACCTCATTTAAGCCAGTTCAGATCTCAGAAGAGATCTGAACTTAAGAGAATCTCTGAGAAGAGATTTTGAACTTAATTCCAAATGCCCTAGAATTTCAGTGGAGTTACTCCCCTTCACATACATATAACCGTTTGACCTCATGAAAAAAATGATACTGCATCTGTATAGAGGGTCTGTTCAAGCGTGTTCTGTTCCAGCCAGTGAAAGAAGACTCTTAACTTTAATATCTAAATATCAAGAAATTGAATCACAGTATAATTTACCTGGGGCTAGGCTTATTCTTAGGTTAACTTTCTGTCTCATGGTGATGTCATAAGTACTCAGTGCTAAGTTTAAATACTCCACTATCCTAAAGGCATTGGATGGGGAGGGGAAAAAAATGAAGAATGATAGGAAGAGAAGGAAAGAATTGTAGTAGAGAGAAGGAAGAAAGCTCAGTGCTGTAATTCTCCTTATTCATAATTGTATTTATCTGAACTTTTTCATTTGCAAGCAGAAGAAGCACAAATTGTCTTAAGAAAAAAAAGGAAATGTATTGACTCACATAACTGTCAAGTCCAAGGGTTCTGATTGGCCTGGCTTGATCATGTGCCTGAACCAGTCACCATGGCCAGGGGAAGGCAGGACTCTCATTGGCTGTCCTGGGCCTTTGGGTCCACCTTTTGTACCAGTTTGTAAAGTCAGTAGCTAGACTCCTGGAATTAGCAGAAGGAGGGCAAGTGGGATCAATTAGGGGGAGAAAGAATGCCAGGCAGGCTAACACACTCATCGTATACAGTGATCCGACAGAAAGGGGCTGATGGTGACCCTCTTTTTTCCTTTTGAGTGATAGTCTTTAATAAAACAATAATACAAAGACATCAAAGCAATCCAAAGTATATACGCACTTTCTTCTCAATAAAGCTTTTTAAATTTAAATGTTCAACATGCTGCCCAAGAATCTGTATTGTTCATTCATTTTAAAACAAAATATATTTTACCATCCTGTGATTGCTCTAGATACGATGAAGTTTGGGCAGCTCATCTCTAATCTGGTTAGATCACCTTTGGTTTAGAAGTGTGGACATTATTTCACTAGTTTGACTACTTCTGTAATTATAGATTTTGTCAGATTTTTTTCCATGCCTAAAGGTATGTTAGTATTCTCTCTTGGTGTGTATTTGGAGGCTTTCTAACTTACGGTTCATCTGGAACTGCTGGGGAAATGTGTATACTATGGAAAAGTTGGAGCTGGAAGGGGATATCCTTTCTTCAGCCATCTGCTTTTTTAAATTAGACTCCAGGAAAGATAGCAGTTTGACCTTTTTCAGAAGGGCATGGGTCTATTTTTAATTGTTTTGTTTTGTTTTATTTTGTTCTAAGAGACCGATAACAGTAGGTGGTGAGAGCTTATGGTATCTTGAAAAATGTTGCACTTTAAAAAAAAATTTTTATTATTTATTTATTTTTTGGCCACGCCCCATGGCTTGCAGAATCTCAGTTCCCCAACCAGGGATTTAAACCAGACCGTAGTTGTGAAAGCCTGGAATCCTAACCACTAGGCCACCAGGGAACTCCTACTTATTTTTTAAATTATATATCTGCAGCATGATTTATCAATATTTCACATGTTCTGATTACAACAATTCCACCCATAAACTCTGGTTCCTGGACCTTCTTCCTTTTATCTCAGATTGTCAGTTTCCCCCAGTTTCATTTCCTTCCACCTGCAGCTGGGACCTCAGAGTGGGTCACCCCAGCTATTTCCTTGCCCTGGTATCCTTCTGTCACGTCTACCCCGCAGACCTCCATTGCTAGACCAAGCCAACTATCTGTGTTCTGTTTCCTGTATCTGTGCTGTTAAAAGTCAGCTGACAAAAACTGAACAAACTTTCGGACTTTTGTCCTTACCCATTTAGCTGCATTCTTCCTGAGCTTGTATTCTGCTAGGAATTCTTCCTCCGCTCTCTCTCCATTCCTCACAGACACTGTACCACATTTGCCCCTTTCCTCAAGCCTCCCTGCTCCTCTGAACCTTCGCTCTCAGGAGCAGTTCTGCCTCCTGGCTGGGCCTGCTGCCCACTTCCCAGGCAGGTATCGTAAATCTATCTGACTCACACTTGCTCTTTGCTTCTTGAGATAAGAGGGTGAAGGAAGAGGCAGGTGTCTCCTTCCCTTCCCCTGGTTCTAGATGCCGTCCTCTTCGGTTTCCTCTGAGGCTCTGAGCTCAGTCCCTCATCAGAGCCACAACTCCATTCCGCTTGACTGCTGTGTGCAGGTGCTGTGGTAGGAGCTGGGGAGACAGTAGTGACAGGTACCTGTCCTCACTCTATTTATATTTTACTAGGGACAGACAGACATACCCCACGCCCCCCAATCACAGAAATAAATGATTCCTAGCTGTTGTAAGTGCTATTCAGAAAGTGTCCAAGAGGACCTAGTCTAGTCCTAGAGTCCAGGGAAGATGTGACATTTCCTTGGCATCTGAAGGATGTCTAGCAGGTCATCAGGGAAGGGAAGAAGTTGTTTGGCTGAGGAACCAGAACGTGACAGGGCCTGTGGCATAAAGAAGCACAGTATATTTGAGTAGAAGGCACCGTGGCCGCCATGAAGAAGCTGGAGAGGGAGGTAAGGCCAGATGTGCAGGACCTTGCAGGCATGTACAGAAGGGTTCGGTGTCCATCTCAGAGTCCCGATCTGAATCACGCTTGCTCTCAGCCTCCCGTGTCCTCCATGCCCTCCTGGTCTCTGCTCGCTCCTTCACGCTGCTCAGCTTTGACCCCCTCGACACTGCACTGTCGTCATCTCACATCTTCCTCTAACAGCCTTGTCTCTTGGAAGAATAGCTGTGCTGGGTGTCTGCTTGTCCCTGTTGCCTGTTGCAGTCTGGGTCTGCCTCTGCCCCTCCATCATTGAGTCCCATGCACAATTTCCTGTCAATTCATTTCTCTATCTTTCTGTGACTTTCAATACGTTCTGTAGAAACACTCTTCTGCTTGGCTTTCTGTGTCTTCTGCTCTGTGTGTTCTCCCCTCTCACATCTAGGACTTCTTAGTCTCCTCTGAGGGCTCCTTATCCTTATATGTTGCTGTCCCCAGGGGTGTTTTTTCTACCCTCTTTTTTTAAAAAAAATTATTTATTTACTTTTGACTGCGTTGGGTCTTCGTTGCTGCACGCGGGCTTTCTCTAGTTGCGGCGAGCGGGGTCTACTCTTAATGGCGGTGCGCGGGCTTCTCGTTGCGGTGGCTTCTCTAGTTGCGGGGCATGGGCTCTAGGCACTCGGGCTTCAGTAGTTGTGGCTCACGGGCTCTAGAGCGCAGGTTCAGTAGTTGTGGTGAAGGGCTTAGTTGCTCCGCAGCATGTGGGATCTTCGCGGACCAGGGCATTGGCAGGCGGATTCTTAACCACTGTGCCACCAGGGAAGTCCCCTCTACCCTCCTTTGACCCTACACTGTCCTCCAGGACGGTCATCTCCACTCTTAGTTTTATCTGTCACAATTAAGTCCTATTGTCTGCATGTCCATACCTGGAGCTCTGTCCTTTCTTCTGGGTTTTGACCCTTTATCTGAGTGCCTCCTGTGACCCTTGGGCACTTCCAATGCAGTGTGTCCAAAACAGAGCTCACCACCACCTTTCTTCTGACAACCTCTTTCTCTGCCTGTATTTCCCATTCTGGTGAATGATACTGTTATCTGCCCTTTTGTTCATTCTTTCAGCAGTTGTTTATTGAATACTGTTATATACCAATAACTATGTTATCAGATATTCTGGTGTAATTAAAAAAAAATACAGTTAGTCTTTGTTCTGGATTCCTGTCACAGAAAAACCTTTGGACTTTCCTGAGTTGGTAGGAATGCCTTTTGTTATCCAAAATGAGCCCTTTTGGACCTTACCTGAATTTATGCTAATGAAGTACCTTTCAGCTCCCCACTACCATCACCTTCAGGGAAGAGGAAGAGGGAAGGATGAGATCGAGGTCAGTCACATGGCCAATGATTTAGTCAGTCATGCCTGCATGATGGAATCCCATATAAAGATCCTAGAATGATGAGGTTCGGGGAGCTTCTGGTTTGGCGAACACTTAGCTGTGTGGAAAGGAGTGCACCTGTATTCCATGGAGGAGGAGAGGAAGGTGTGGAATCTCTGCACCTCCCTTCCCCCATACTTTGCCCTATTAGCCCAAATGGCCAAATGGTTGTTCCCGAGTTATATCCTTTATAATAAAACTGTAATCACAAGTATGGAGCTTTCCTCAGTTATGTGAGTTGTGAGTTATTGAACCTGGGGCAGCGGGGGTCGGTGTGGTCATGGGACCCTGCGAGTTTGTAGCCTACATGGCAGAAGTGCTGGTAGCTTGGGGATCATTGAGACTTGGGGCTGGGGTTGAAGTGGGACTGAGTCCTTAACCTGTGGGGTCTGCGCTAAATTGAACCGTAGGACACCTAGTTGATGTCAGAGAATTGTTGTTAGAACACATATTCTGGGACTTCTCTGGTGGTACAGTGGGTAAGACTCCACGCTCCCAATATAGGGAGCCTGGGTTCCATCCCTGGTTGGGGAACTAGATCCTGCATGCATGCCACAACTAAGAGTTCACATGCCGCAACTAATAAGTCTGCATGCTGCAACTAAAGATCTTGCGTGCCACAACTAAGACCCAGCGCAGCCAAAGTATAAATAAATAAATATTTTTTAAAAAACCATACCCTGACTGTAGAGTCTGTAGATGTCTATACAGTTGTCCCTCGGTATCTGTGGGGTGGTGAGATTGGTTCCAGGACCCCCCACGGATACCAAAATTCCTGGATACTCAAGCCTTTCATATAAGATGGTGTAGTGTTTGCATATAACCTATGCACATCCTCCCATATACTTTAAATCATCTCTAGATTATTTATAATACCTGATACAATATAAATGCAATGCAGATAGTTGTCAGTGCTCAGCAAATTCAAATTTTGCTTTTTGGAACTCTCTGGAAATTTTCTTTCTGTGTATTTTCGATATGAGGGTGGTTGAATCCACAGCTACGGGACCCGTGGATACGGAGGGCCAACTGTATATGGTGTAGACTCAGTACCTGTGTCTAAGCCAGAAAAATGGACAGTCAGTTACAATTCAGCCATGCAAGCAGCAGCCTGGTCTCTTTCTGATTCTGAAGTTGCTAGGTCTTGTCGATTCTGTCTCCATAATATCTTTTGAATTCACCCCTTTCTCCCTCTCGCCGTTGCAGCTGTCTTAGTCCAGGCAGTTACCTATTTTCACTTGACTGCTTTGCTCTTACTGGCTTCCACTTCCTGACTGGTCAGGCTTCCTTCATCCACTTCGTCTCACCCGCATGTTGTTGCCAGAGGAGTGTATTGGTTCACATGCTGCCTCACGATGAAATCTTCCCCTGTGGTTTCATCTCTTACGGGGATGGGTTTCAAACTTTGGTATCAGGACCCTTGTATACTCTTAAAAGTTATTGAAGACCCCAAGCAGATTTTCTTTATGTGTGTTTTATCACTATTTGTCAGATTAGAAATTAAAACTGAGAGAGTTATAAAATATTAATTTATTTATTGAAAATATCTGTAATAAACCCATTACACACTCACATAAAAAACAGATATTTATGAAAACTGTTTTACAAAACAAAACAGAGGGACTTCCCTGGTGGTGCAGTGGTTAAGAATACACCTGCCAACGCAGGGGACACGGGTTCAAGCCCTGACCCGGGAAGATCCCACATGCGGCGGAGCAACTAAGCCCGTGGGCCACAACGACTGAGCCTGTGCTCTAGAGCCCGCGAGCCACAACTACTGAGCCCACGTGCCACAACTACGGAAGCCTGCATGCCTAGAGCCCGTGCTCCGCAACAAGAGAAGCCACTGCAATGAGAAGCCTACACACCACAACGAAGAGTAGCCCCTGCTCACCGCAACTAGAGAAAGCCCGCGCGCAGCAACGAAGACCCAATGCAGCCAAAAATAAATAAATAAATGTATTTTTTTTAAAAAAACAAATTTAGTGAGAAGAGTGGCACTGTTTTACGGTTTTGCGCTTTAATGTCTGACTTAGTAGAAGACAGCTGGATTCTCATATCTGCTCTGTAGTCTGTTACGAAATGTTGTTTTGGTTGAAGTAATTGATGAAAATCTGGTCTTACACAGATATGTAGTTGGAGAAAGCAGGAGTCTTTTGATGGCATTTTCCAAAAATTGTGGTTATTCTTTGATACTATACCAGCATTTGACATTGGTAGTTTCTTAAGGGTTAGTTGCAGTGTGGAATCTGAAGTTATATTAGTAAACTCTTCATGCTCTGTTAAAATAAAATCTATTGATCCATCTTGCAATTTGAATGGATGTTTTACTCCTCTGTGATTTTGTAACATCATGTATTGGTCATTTGGAAAATATTGCTCCACTAAGTTATGTGGGTCTTCCAGATGTTGATACATTTCATTAAACAATATCACGAAATCCCATTTGTTAATTTTACCACCCATCTTATTAGAAAAGTCTCTAAATTTGAGGGAAGCAGTCTAACTCACAGTAGCAGATACTAGTTTTCCAAATTTAAAATTTTTACCCCGAAGCTTAACTTTTATCATCAGCAACAAATACTGTCAGTCATTTTTCTTGAAGCAGCAGGTCCCCTTCATTTTTGAGAAACCATCTGCCAGATACTCAAGTCTGAATAACCATAGTTTTTCTGTTGTCATTCTGCTGAACAAAAATTGTGTTCCATGAAAAAAGTGGCTAGTTCAGCTTGTAACTCATTTGCACAAGTTTGTTACCTGGAGATATTGGTCATATTCTCTGGTGTGCCATAGAAGTGTCCTTTAGTCACACCAGTATTAAACACATGTACTCAACGGCCGAGATTTAATAAAGTAATACTTTTTAATAACTCATCAAGGATATTCTGAGGTGAAATTGTTGTTTAATTTTTTTTTTTTTTTTTTTGGCGGTACGCGGGCCTCTCACTGTCGTGGCCTCTCCCGCTGCGGAGCACAGGCTCCGGACGCGCAGGCTCAGCGGCCATGGCTCACGGGCCCAGCTGCTCCGCGGCATGTGGGATCTTCCCGGACCGGGGCACGAACCCGTGTCCCCTGCATTGGCAGGCGGACTCTCAACCACTGTGCCACCAGGGAAGCCCTAATTTTTTTAAATTAATTTATCTAAATGTGAGTGTGTGGCAGTGAAGAATACAAGGACCACTAGTACAGTTTGGTCCCTCTGCTAAGGTGGCTGTAGTGTCCCCCACCCTTGTTTTTATATCAATGCAAACATAAGAAAAGGGAGAGTAATGTCTGAGTACTATTATGATAATAATTTTGAACTTCAGGATCCCCGAAAGGGTCTTGGGAACTCCAGGGATCCACAGACCACACTGATTGCCACCCTATAGGATAAAGTCTAAACCTTTATGCACAGTCTAAAGAGTCTATGCTCTGTTCCTATTGACCTTTCTAATATTTCCTCTTCTCCAGCTATACCTCACCTTTCCCAATTCCGGCCACCTGCACCTCAAAATGTCGTCCTTTTGTCACATGCACTTACCTTGACATTTCGTTTCCCCCAAGCGAGCATTTTCCTTTGCCCTCTTCCTCTGCCTCCCCTACTCTGGTTCTGGCTGATACCCTTCTAGGCCAAACTGGACCTACCTGAGGCGGAAGGTCCTGCCACAGCTGTTAGTCATTTTCTCTCTGATCCCACCCCCTCTCAACCTTTTTTGAGTGTACCTCTTTCCATCTATTTCCCAGGTCCCTTGATTTACAATTCTTAATTTCACAAGCCTGTCATAACAGGAAAGCATTTTACATCCCTCTTGTGACTTAAGCTTATTCATGCTAATGTTTTACATGTTGAACCTTCTTAGCCATAATTCAGTGAAACATTTGAACAAACAGGGGGTGAGATATTTGTTTGGAGCCTTCTGCTCTATCAGAAATGGTATTATAGATTGGTCTACCCAAGGAATAACCTGATTTCCTTTAATAACTACATGAATGATACCCATTTTCCTTATTGGGAAACTCTTCTGGTATCATCTAGATTTGGGGTTATATACGCCTAAGTTCATCAGATAAGTCATCTTTAGATAAGTAAGCTGAGTTGTGCTTAGCTTATGTAAAGTATGCTTTAGAATGACTTCTGGTTTTATCTGACCCACACCTGTCACTATCCGCACCCCCTCCCCCCATGCACACACCCATACTGCCCATCCCCACACACACAGAGGAATGCTTACTGAGTACCTGTCCCAGCTCAGGTATTTTGCAAGGGACTTTCACATATCCCATCTAATTTGTTTTCTACAATTCTGTGAGATAGATGGCAAATACCCTTATGTCACAGATGAGAAAACAGAACCTCACATTTGCTACATTTGTAGTAATGAAAACATTATAAGTCACATTGGATAGCTGAACTTAAATAAAATTCTTAAGTTACCGCAAAAGTAAATAGGAGGATAACATTATGAACTGACACTTGGTATAAATGAACGTGTATCAGGTAGGCACACTTCAGCGCTTTGGTCCACCTTTTAATTCTAGAAGAAGCAAGAGTTATTTGTGAAGGATTATTCTAGATATGGCTTAAAGTTCCTTCAAATTCTGAGGTCCCATAACTCCAGGCAGTTGCAGCAATGTTAGAAATATCAGGAAGTTATGGCTCTAATTATTGCTCGGAAAATGAAATCTATAAACTCCAGTATTGTGTTCTTATTGGTTTTATTATGAAATATATTACCTTTTAGATTTCTTCTCAAGTTTGAGATTCAGTTTGCAAAGCCATTAACTGCTGTATAATTATACTGCAAATTATGGGTTTGAGTTCGATGGACCTTTAGGCACTGGCTTTGCTGGTAACTGTAACCTCTTATAATTACTGTCAAGATGCAATCCAGATGCTCTTGGAAATAGACTGTTGAGTCACATCCTGAATGGCCTTCGTCAGATTCAGAAATCTTAGAAAAGACCTAAGTTGGAATGATAAAATGACATTCACCCCTTTGGTTTTCGGCTTACTTCTTTGTGACATTCCTAAGCCCGATTAAAGAGTTCTAGAACCAAGATTTGTGCAGACAGTGGGGATTGGAACTTGAAAGTGACATATCAAAATGTAGCTACTAGCATTTTCTAAAAAAGTCCTCAGGCATTCAGGCAAGGCTTATTATTTCATGGTTGAGAGGTAGTCTAACAAAGGGATTAAGAGCACAAATTCTGAAGCCAAGCTGTTCAGCTACTGATTGTATGACCATAAGCCAGCTATTTAACTTTAATGCACCTATTTCCTCATTTATAAAATGAGGTGGATCACAGTTCTTGCCTTGTAGGGTTACTGTGAGGATGTTAAAGCACCTAAGACAGTGCCTCACTAAATAGTAAGCACTTTCTGAGAAATGAATATTATTATTTTATCATCATCTATGATTCAATCCTGGATTTATAATTTAAGACAGAAATGACGGTGTTATATAGTATTATTGCCAATTGATTCTGTGACCTCTTTTAACTTCTTGGTTGCTCTTTCTGTCATCTGGAAGGTTGGCATTTGTCTTAAGCTTGGTAGAGAGGAGAGAACCAGATGCCTGGTAGGTTTAAAGTGCTTTCATCTACTTACAGAAAAATAGTTAGACGTAAGAACTCTTACATCCAACAACACAAAGAAACAACCTAATTTTAAAAATGGGCAAAAGATGTGACTAGGCATTTCTGCAAAGAGGGTAGTATGAACACTCAACGAGCACATGAAAAATGTTCAATGTATTGATATTTAGTCAATAGGGAAATGGAAATCTAAAGTATGAGATGCCACTTCACACCTATTAGGATGGCTATTAAAATACAACAGAGGGCTTCCCTGGTGGCGCAGTGGTTGAGAGTCCGCCTGCCGATGCAGGGGACACGGGTTTGTGCCCTGGTCCGGGAAGATCCCACATGCCGCGGAGCGGCTGGGCCCGTGAGCCATGGCCGCTGAGCCTGCGCGTCCGGAGCCTGTGGCCATTGAGCCTGCGCGTCCGGAATCTGTGCTCCGCAACGGGAGAGACCACAACAGTGAGAGGCCTGCGTACTGCAAAAAAAAAAAATAATAATAAATAAATAAATAAATAAAGTTTTGTCAAGGATGTGGAAAAATTGGAATTCCTGGTAGGGATGTAAAATTGTGCTACTGCTCTTCCTCAGTAAGCTAAACATAGAGTTATGTGGCCTAGCAATTTCATTCCTAGGTATATACCCCAAAGAATTGAAAACAGGTGTTCAAGCAAAAACTTGTATGTGGAATGTTCATAGCAGCACTATTCACAGTAGCCAAAAGGTGGAAATAGTCATGTCCATCGACTTTTGTTTATCAATAGACAAACAAAATTTGGTATATTCTTCTAATGGAATAGTATTCAGCCATAAAGAGGAATGAATGATGCATCCACAACATGGAGGAACCTTGAAAACATTGTGCTAAGTGAAAGAAACCAGACATAAAAGGTCACATACTCTATGGTCCATTTGTATGAAATATTCAGATTAGGCAAATCCGTAGAAAGCAGATTATTTGCTAGGGACAGGATATGGGGTTTCCTTCAGAGATGATGAAAATGTTCTGGAACCAGGTGTTTGTTGTACAACATTGTGAATGTATTACATGTCGCTGAATTGTCCACTTTAAAATGATTTAAATGGTAAATTTTACATTCTGTGTTTTTAAAAAAGGGAGAAAATTAGACATGACATTTAGTTTACCCTAATGGCAATTTTGTCAAAATATTTTCTTAGACTATTTTAAAAATAATTTTAGGATGTGATCATTTTCATTTCGTATATAGTCCGGTGAAATATATTATAATTATTCTCTTGTAGATCTAGAAAAGGTAGAAAATGAAAGCAATGAGGATTTTGATACTTGTTCTTTCCTTAGTGCAGAGGTTCTCAAAATGTAGTCTGGAGCCCCTGGGGATTGTTGAGACCCTTTCAAAGGATCTGCAAGTTCAGATTATTTTGGTAATGATGGTTAAGATGTGATTTCCCTTTTATACTTTCCTTCTCCATGTGTTCAGTGTAGTTTTCCAGTGGCTTTATGCATTTGATGACATCATTCCTTTGATGGCTAATGTTTTATGTGCTTATATATGTCTATTTTTTAGAATTTCCTAAGGTAAGCTCTTTGGATTCCTCACTAATTTTTAAGAATGTAAAAAAGTCCTGAGGCCAGAAAGTTAGAGAATCAGTATCTTAACAAAAATGTTATGTGCTAATAATTTTTTAAAAATGTATGAAGTACCTACATTATGCATTTTTGAAAATAGAGGGAAAATAATTGTAAGCCAATTTTTTTTTTGTTTTTTGGCTTTTTTTGGTGGTGGTGGTTTTATGTCTTTATTGCTCAGAGCTTATTAGATTTGGAACCAGGGTGTTCTTTTCTGGACACTGTAAGTCTCCAGTTTAGGAAAAGGATCTCGGTTATTGGTTAAGTCTATAGTTTTTAAATTTGAACACATTTTACAATAGGAATGATATTAGATATGTTGATTAAGGTTACCGTATTCAGTTCCCCCAAACTTGTATAACCCATAATGTATTTGAAGCTTCATAATAACAGCTGATGTTTACTGAGTGCCTACTATGTGTAGGCAGTGTTCTAGGTCTTTCCCCATGTGATAACTCATCTAATCCTCCCTATAACTCTGCAGAATAAGTACTGTTATAGTGGTTAAATAATTTACCTATGATTCCACAACTGGTAGATGGCAGATCTAGGTATTAGGACCCACGCAGTCTGGCTTCCAGAGTCTTCACTGTTCGCACTATGCTATATACTAGTTTATGTATGCATTCTGTATAATAATAACTCACTGGGAATATATAGAGACAGTTCCCACTTGGAAGGCCCGCCCACACTTCTACCTCATTGTAGTGCTGCGTGACAGTGGTGCTGGGTTGGGAGGGGGCCTGGGTCTAGTGCCTAGGGCAGGGTCTCCAGCAAAGAAGTGGTTCAGGGAGACATGGGGAGCAAGAATAGGAGGTTGGGGAGCTGTAGGGTGCCAAACCTCTTGCCCAGGATGCCTCTGGTCCAGTTTTCTAGTTGGATGTTTCCTTCCTAGGGATTGGCTCAGCTTATGGCTTATAGGAGCATCTCTCTCCCTTTCTTCAGCCCTTTGAAATAAGTTAGGTTTTCACAGTTTTCTCCTAATCTGTCTTTGAGTCATGCATTTACCCCATTTGAATGATTCTGCGGGTTTTTACTACCAACTAGAAATGAGAAAAAAGGTTGGGGTGGGGGAAGGTGTTAAAGACAGCCTTTAAAAAAGTAACTTTTAAGGGACTTCCCTGGCCGTCCAGTGGGTAAGACACCCATACTCCCAATGCAGGGGACCTGGGTTCAATCCCTGGTTGGGGAACTAGATCGCGCGTGCGTGCTGCAACTGAGTTCTCATGCCACAATTAAGAAGCCCACAAGGGCTTCCCTGGTGGCGCAGTGGTTGAGAGTCCGCCTGCCGATGCAGGGGACACGGGTTCGTGCCCTGGTCCAGGAAGATCCCACATGCCGCAGAGCGGCTGCGCCTGTCCCGCATGCTGCAACTAAAAAAAAAAAAAAGATCCTGCATGCCATGACGAAGATCCCACGTGCTGCAACTAAGAACTGGTGGAGCCTAAGTAAATAAATAAATACTAAAACAAAAAACAGAAAAAACAGTTGGCTAAGATTAAAAAATAATAAAAGTAACTTAGAAGTAGTAGGTACAGCTATTAATGGTGATAAGGGTCCTTGGGATTCATATAAAGGAAAAGTTACCAACCTCTAAGAATGTCACCTGCCTTGGTGTGGGCTGCCCCAGGCTTGTCACCACTGGGGCAAGGAGAGGCGGAATAACCCAGGCCTCTAGCCCTGGACTACAAGGGGAATGTTGCCAAGAGATCTGCCCTGGGGCTCAAGGATGTGCCCTCCCATCCCACCTCCTGCCTTTCTCTCTCTCTCTCTCTCTTTTTTTACTTATTTTTTGTTTGTTTGTTTTGTTTTGTTTTGGCCTCCACATGCGGTTGCGGGATCTCAGTTCCCTGACCAGGGATTGAACCTGGGCCACGGCAGTGAAAGCCTGGAATCCTAACCACTAGGCCACCAGGGAACTCCCTGATTTTCTCTTCCTAGTATCAGTCTTACTGCCCCGGCTCCCTTTCTAGGTCCAAGATATGCACTGGGGTGATGTAGGAAGCAGGGGTGGGGCCTGGTTCCAGACAGTTTGTGTGACGGGGTGGCTCCACTAGTGTTAAAAATTGGGCGTTTTTGGACTCTTCCTTAAGAGACTTTCTTTGCTGCGTGGCCATATCCGTTCCTCTGTCCTGAACTCTGGGAGGGAAAGCACGACCCTGCGGGGCCAGTGAGAGGCAGAGCCTGCCCAGGAGTTCCTGCAGAAACCTGCCACGGGGCAGTAGGTGGTCCCTCCTTCCTGCTTCTTTGAACATCTCTGATTTAAAAGGTTTTTGAAGCTGAATCCTTAAAAAAATATTGTATGGACTCCTTGAAGATGCTGGCTGAAGGAGGCCTGGCAGGGGGTGGAGGGGGGAACGAGGGCGGATACTGTCTCTCCTTTTCCACTTTTGGTGCCATGGAGTGGGCTCCAGTCATGTTCATGACTATTGTCCAAACGTCTGGTTTGTTAACATGTATCAGAAGCAGTGAGAGAAGAAGGTATTTTTGACTATTATTATGTCTGCATGAAAAAGGGCTGTATGTGCTGGTAGTTTCATTTAAACTTTTATGTTTGTGGGTTTATTTTCTACTTAAAAATTGTTTTTATGACGCAATGGTTATGGTATTAAAATTCCTCTGAGTGGCATCCTGTATATTCAGCTGCCCAAGTCAGAAGCTTATACCTCATTCCGGGATTCCTTCCTCTCCCTTCGCCACTTGTAATCCAGCACTACTGACTTGGTTCTCGAAGTTCCCTCACCCTACTCAGGTACTGCTCTGGTTTGTGACCTGCTCCCTCTCCAGCCAAAAGTGCCCTCCTTCCTTACCTTTTTCTATAAGAGCAGCAGTTTGCAAACATTTTCATCTTAGGACCCCCTTCACGCACCTAAAATGTATTGAAGACTATCAGAGCTTTTGTTTATGTATTCTTCATTGGTATTTCCATATTAAAATTGAAACAGAAAAGTTACCTATTTTTAACACTTTTGCTTTATTAATTCATTTAAAAATAATAAATTCATTACAAGTGAGCATAAATAACTCTTTAATGAAAATAACTCTATTTTTCATAACAAAGAATTGTAGAGAGATAAGTGGCCCTGTTTTGCGGTTTTGCAGATCTCTTTAATGTCTGGCCTAGTAGAAGTCAGCAGCACTCTGATCACTGCATACATTCCTCGGGTCACCACAGCTCTCAGCCTTGTCACACCCAGCACTGCCTTTTTGTAATGCTTCCTTTAGTCTCATGAGGTAAATTCATCAGTAATATACACATAATTTCAAAACTCTCAATGTAATGCCCCAACTTTTTTATAAAGAAGCAATCACAGCATTTCTTTGGCATTTGAGTATGTCCGAGCTTGGTCTTGACTGCACCAGAAGACACAGGAGTGAGATGCTCACTGCGAATGCACTGGCTACCGGTGTACCCTGTTGGACGTGGTTCAGATATTGAGAAGGGCAGTATAGTTAATGACGTGGCTTTTCCGAAATTGTGAACAACTTTTGGTAAAACTGAAAACAATGTTCTTTTGACATATACTGCTAGCACCCTACTAGGGTTAGGGTGTATAGTAAAAACTTGTAAAAAGTCCTTTGTGTTTATATGTAAAGTGGAATTTGGTTCTAGGTTCGGAGAGTTATAAATGGATTTTGTTTCCCCTACAGGAATGTCTAGACAGACATTCGAGTCACATGGGACAGTTCCTTGTGTGGGACTGTTCTCAGGAGCCTGTTAAATGCCAGTGGTGCCTCCCAGTGAATGTGACAACCAAAAACACTCCCACATGTTTCCGAACATCCACTGGGGAGTGGTACAAACCTGTGGAGAACTACTGATTAATGGAATCTTGGCTGGGTTAAAAAAAATTTTTTTAAATGTTGGATGATCATTTTTAAAAAATAATTTACATTATAAAAGAATTTTGAATTGGGACAATAATCATCTATAATCTTCCCATTCAGCATAATCAGTATTAATATTTTTGTTCCATATTCGTCTTGCCCTTTTTTTGTTGCTGTTGCTTCTATAGATAATTTTTCTCATTCAAAAGCAGGATCATTAGGGGACTTCCCTGGTGGTCCAGTGGGTAAGACCTCGCGCTCCCAATGCAGGGGGCCCGGTAAGAGTCCGCATGCTGTAACTGAGAAGCCTGCATGTGGCAACTAAACGTGCCGCAACGAAGATCCCTCGTGCCGCAACTAAGACCTGGTGCGGCCAAAATAGATGGGTAGAGAGATAGATAGACAGACAGATAGATAAATATTTTTTAAAAAAGCAGGATCATTAGAAACTACTTTTTTTTTTTTCTTTTGCTGTGACGCACGCGGCTTTAGGGATCTCAGTTCCCTGACTGGGGATTGAACCTGGGCCATGGCAGTGAAAGTGGTGAATCCTAACCACTAGACCACCAGGGAACTCCCTGATAAACGCCTTTTTTTTTTTTTTTTGAACTTTTTAAGGTAGAGTTTATTAATTAATTAATTTATTTTTGCTGTGTTGGGTCTTCGTTTCTGTGCGAGGGCTTTCTCTAGTTGTGGCGAGTGGGGGCCACTCTTCATCACGGTGCGCGGGCCGCTCACTATTGTGGCCTCTCTTGTTGCAGAGCACAGGCTCCAGACGCGCAGGCTCAGTAGTTGTGGCTCACGGGCCCAGTTGCTCCGAGGCATGTGGGATCCTCCCAGACCAGGGCTTGAACACGTGTCCCCTGCATTAGCAGGCAGATTCTCAACCACTGCGCCACCAGGGAAGTCCTAAACTCCTTTTTTTAACTTGGCCTGATGCCACTTGATTTTACCTAATTGTATGTCCCCTTTTTAATAACAACAAAGTCGCTTTTATTCTTGGCTTTATTCTTAGCACAATCTCATGTAAGATGCGACAGTGCATACTCATGTCTCCTTTTGGTGCCAACATTAGGGCCAGGATGGAAGGGCAAGAGCAGAGCCTGGACTTGTAGGGAGTTGGGTGGCCTTGAACAAGCGACTTAACCTCAAGTATTAAAGAATGTATGTAAAGTTTCTGCCCTGGGGTGAGTGGAGGTCCTGTCTGGACTCCGCCAGTCTCCAAGGGGACCGCAGGCTTCTGGAGGGCAGGAAAGGTACTTTAGACATCATTTTGTCTCTGGCACTAGCTTTGTACCTGGCTCTTTGAACAGATGAATGTGGCAGAAAAATTTGGTACTTCATTGGGCTGTGAATAAACTTTGTTTCATTTCTCTCATGGTTATACCTCCATTACAAGTAAACAACTATATTAATTGTTGTTCACATCAAACGCCAGTAGACCTTGCCCCAAATGGGCTCGCTGATTAGTTCAGGTGAAGATGTTTCTCAAGTTTTTAGCACACCTGATTGTTGTATTTTTTTTTATCTGTTTTGAAGGACAGTTATTTCCTTTGGCCTCATTATTTATTTTTTAGTTTTGCTGTGTTGGATCTTCATTTCTGTTCGAGGGCTTTCTCTAGTTGTGGCAAGCGGGGGCCACTCTTCATCGCGGTGCGCGGGCCTCTCACTATCGCGGCCTCTCTTGTTGCGGAGCACAGGCTCCAGACGCGCAGGCTCAGTAGTTGTGGCTCACGGGCCTAGTTGCTCCGCGGCATGTGGGATCCTCCCAGACCAGGGCTCGGACCCATGTCCCCTGCATTAGTAGGCAGATTCTCAACCACTGAGCCACCAGGGAAGCCCCCTGATTGTTGTATTTATGTCTAGATATGGCTTCAGTATTGTTTTTACTGAGGAGTCTGGTGGATTGTTTGATTGTGAAGCCCTGCCTTTGACACTTGTAGTTAAATGAGTTCGCATTTAGCGTGTTCCTTGAGGAGGCCAGGTGTGTCAACCTCAAAGGCCGTGGAAGGCTTGAAGTGATGTCTCTAGGACTCACTGGTACCTTTAAGACATCTCTACAGGTATGGTTTTCTTTCCTTGTTATCTTTTTATTTTTCTTTAAAAATTTTGTTTTCAGCTGTTACGATTAGAGATTTAGCAGCTCAGTCCCCTTGAATGATTTAATGTGTTACCATTAGAATTCTGAAAGATATAATTTGAAAAATGATTTGACTGTCTAGGAGAGTCAAATCTTTGAAGACCCAAAGATTATAGGCTGAAACAGTGGTTCTCCAACTTTGGCATGCATCAGAATCACCTAGAGTATCATGATAAAACTCAATGTTGGGTCCCACCCTGTTTCTTATTCTCTAGGTCTGAGGTGGGGCCCAAGAATTTGCATTTACCAGCTCCTTGTTTATGCTGGTGCTGTAGGTCTGGGACAAGACTTCGGGAACCACTGAGCTAAAATGTTGAAGTCCATTAAAGGTATTAACATGGAGGGAGATATGGGACCCAGCGTGTTTCAGGAGAATCCCTTTGTGCTCCCCTAAGCTATTTAGAATAATGAAGAAGAACTTGTTTTGGTACATGAAGAGAAGGGCATAAACCCTTGAAAATACTGTGTGATAGTTGTAACGGTCATTCAAATTAAGATAAAATTGGAAAGTAATTTTTAGAAGTTTGTTTTACCTTTTTAAAAAATAAGTAGTGCATGTTCATAATGGGAAGTGTGTAAAATACAGAGAATTTCGATTCTAGAAGTGATGAAAAATTTCGCAAAATTATATTTTATCACTTGAAAATATCTCCTGTTAATTTTTTGGTAATTTCTATTCAATATGCATAGGACTTTTATTTTTGTTTTTCCCCCCAAAATGAAGTTTTTATTATCAAATAATATATGCTCATTATAATGAAAGAAAAAGATCATAAAGAACACTTAATTTTTCTAGACAGAACCACTGTTAATTTCCTATAATTTATTATTAGAGATCTCTTTCTATGAATATGCCTATTGTATGTATTATCCTGACCACGATTTTAAAACCTAATATTTATTTTGAAACTTTTATTTATGTATTTAAATATCTTTATTGGAACATAATTGCTTTACAGTGTTGTGTTTCTGCTGTACAACAAAGTGAATCAGCTATATGTATACATATATCCCCATATCCCCTCCCTCTTAAGCATCCTTCCCACCCTCCCTATCCCACCCCTCTAGGTGGTCACAGAGCACTGAGCTGATCTCCCTGTGCAGCAGCTTCGCACTAGCCATCCATTTTACATTTGGTAGTGTATATATGTCAATGCTACTCTCTCACTTCGTCCCAGCTTCCCCTTCCCCACCTATGTCCTCAAGTCTGTTCTCTACATCTGTGTCTTTAGTCCTGCCCTGCCACTAGGTTTATCAGTACTATTTTTTTTAGATTCCATATATGTGTGTTAGCGTATGGTTTTGTTTTTCTCTTTCTGACTTACTTCACTCTGCGTGACAGACTCTAGGTCCATCCACCTCATTACAAATAACTTAGCTTCGTTCCTTTTTATGGCGCAGTAATATTCCATTGTCTATATGTGCCACATCTTTATCCATTCATCTGTCGATGGACACTTAGGTTGCTTCCATGTCCTGGCTATTGTAAATAGTGCTGCAATGAACATTGAGGTACATGTATTTTTTTGAATTATGGTTTTCTCAGGGCATATGCCCAGTAGTGGGATTACTGGGTCATATGGTAGATCTATTTTTAGATTTTAAGGAACTTCCATACTGTTCTCCATAGTGGCTGTATCAATTTACATTCCCACCAACAGTGAAGGAGGGTTCCTTTTTCTCCACACCCTCTCCAGCATTTATTGTTTGTAGATGTTTTGATGATGGCCATTCTGACTGATGTGAGGCGATACCTCATTGTGGTTTTGATTTGCATTTCTCTAATGATTAGTGTTGTTGGGCATCTTTTCACGTGTTTGTTGACAATCTGTATGTCTTCTTTGGAGAAATGTCTATTTAGGTCTTCTGCCCATTTTTGGATTGGGTTGTTTTTTTGATATTGAGCTGCAAGAGCTGCTTGTATATTTTGGAGATTAATCCTTTGTCAGTTGCTTCGTTTGCAAATGTTTTCTCCCATTCTGAGGGTTGGGTTGTCTTTTCGTCTTGTTTATGGTTTCCTTTGCTGTGCAAAAGCTTTGAAGTTTCATTAGGTCCAACTTGTTTATTTTTGTTCTTATTTCCATTACTCTAGGAGGTGAGTCAAAAAGAATCTTGCTGTGATTTATGTCATAGAGTGTTCTGCCTGTGTTTTCCTCTAAGAGTTTTATAGTGTCTGGCCTTACATTTAGGTCTTTAATCCATTTTGAGTTTATTTTTGTGTATGATGTTAGGAAGTGTTCTAATTTCATTCTTTTACATGTAACTGTCCAGTTTTCCCAGCACCACTTATTGAAGAGGCTGCCTTTTCTCCATTGTATATTCTTGCCTCCTCTGTCAAAGATAAGGTAACCATAGGTGCATGGGTTTATCTCTGGGTTTTCTATCCTGTTCCATTGATCTATACTTCTGGTTTTGTGCAAGTACCATACCGTCTTGATTACTGTAGCTTTGTAGTATAGTCTGAAGCCAGGGAGCCTGATTCTTCCAGCTCCATTTTTCTTTCTCAAGATTGCTTTGGCTATTCGGAATCTTCTGTGTTTCCATACAAATTGTAAAAATTTTTGTTGTAGTTCTGTGAAAAATGCCATTGGTGATTTGATAGGGATTGCATTGAATCTATAGATTGCTTTGGGTAGTATAGTCATTTCCACAGTGTTGAGTCTTCCAATCCAAGAACATGGTATCTCTCTCCAACTGTTTGTTTCATCTTTGATTTCTTTCATCAGTGTCTTATAGTTTTCTGCATAGAGGTCCTTTGCCTCCTCATGTAGGTTTATTCCTAGGTATTTTATTCTTTTTGTTGCAGTGGTAAGTAGGCATGTTTCCTTAATTTCTCTTTCTGATTTTTCATTTAAAACCTAATTTTTAAAATCCAATATCTTTTCATGTTATTAGATGTGATTCTGAAGCATCTCTTTTTTAGGTGCAGAATATTCTAATCTGAAAAACATAATTTGTGCTGAAATCTTTTGAAACAAACCCCCTGATACCCCTGCCTTTTGGATGAATTCCATGAAGCAGAATTGGTAGGTCAAAGAGCTTCTAAAATCTATGGCTCTTGAAACATTTTACCAAATTGTCTCCAGAAAGAGCTTAGTAATTACTGCCCAGGTTCCAAGTCTATGCTCATTGCCATTTTAATATTTATGAGCTCGATAGGGAAAAAAATAGTATCTCCTTGTTTTAATTTCTTTTGCTGATAAGTTTAGCATTTTTTAATGTGTTAATTTAAAAAAATTTTTGTGTTAGTTGCTCATGTATATTATTTCTTCTCTTTGGAATTTTCTCTTGTCCTTGTCACATTTTCTTTTGGAGTTAATCTTTTTTCTTCATTTATGTGGGCTCCTTGTACTTAGGGATATTTCTTTTTTTTTTTTTAAATAAATTTATTTATTTATTTTTGGCTGCATTGGGTCTTTGTTGCTGCATGTGGGCTTTCTCTAATTGTGGCGAGTGGGGGCTACTCTTCGTTGTGGTGTGCAGGCTTCTTATTGCAGTGGCTTTTCTGGTTGAGGAGCACAGAATCTAGGCACATGGGCTTCAATAGTTGTGGCAGGTGGGCTCAATAGTTGTGGCACGCGGGCTCAGTAGTTGTGGCACACGGGCTTAGTTGCTCCATGACACATGGGATCTTCCTGGACCAGGGCTCAAACCCGCCTGCATTGGCAGGTGGATTTTTAACCACTGAGTCACCAGGGAAGTCCAGGGATATTTCTTTATTCCCAGTTTTTCATTTGCTTTTAAAACTTGTGGTGTTTTCTTTTATAGAAGTATTTACCTGCCCCCCCCCCCCCGACAATCCACCGTTATTTTCCATTTTTAAGGATTTCTGCCTGCGGTCAAATGAGGAAGTCCTCTCTCATGCCAAGATTTTATGAATATTAACCCATATTTTCTTCTAGCATACTTTCATGGTTTCATTTTTTTCACTAGAATCTTCAAGCCATCTGTAATTTGTTTTGGTGTCAACAAATTTATTCTAGTGTAGGCAAATGTGATTTACATTTTCTTAATTTAATTATTTGTCTACACTATGCAAACATTAGGCAAGTTTAGGTAGCAAGTTGGAGGTAAGCATTAAGTTTTCACACTGCTCTGGGGAGCCCTGGGATTTCTGAGAAGTCTTAAAGGGTTTGCCATGGGAATAGAGGTGTGGGAGGTATATGTGTGTTTCCAGCTCCAACTTCTCCCAAGAACTGCAGACTGAGGTGGTCAGCTAGGCACCATCTAAGTAGGCAGGTCTTCTTGGGAACATAATGATAGGCTGTTCAAAATTAACATAGTCAAAACAGAGTTCTTTTTTTTTAAATTTATTTTATTGAAGTATAGTTGATTTACAATGCTGTGTTAGTTTCTGGTATACAGCAAAGTGATTCAGTTATACATATATATATATATAATAGTTTGCATATGGTAATCCCAAACTCCCAATCTATCCCTCCCTCCCCTCCTCCCCCCTCCCCCCCTTGGCAACCACAAGTCTGTTTTCTATGTCTGAGCCTGTTTCTGTTTTGTGGATAAGTTCTTTTGTGTCATATTTTAGGTTCCACATATAAGTGATATCATGATATTTGTCTTTCTCTTTCTGACTTCCTTTAGTATGATAATCTCTGGGTCCATCCATGTTGCTGCAAATGGCATTTCATTCTTTTTTATGGCTGAGTGGTATTCCATTGTATATGTGTGTATATATATATATGTATATATATATATATATACTACATCTTCTTTATCCATTCATCTTTTGATGGACATTTAGGTTGTTTCCTGTCTTGGCTATTGTAAATAGTGCTGCTATGAACATTGGGGTGCATGTATCTTTTTGAATTATAGTTTCGTCCGGATATATGCCTAGGAGTGGGATTGCTGTCTCATATGGTAGCTCTATTTTTAGTCTTTTAAGGAACCTCCATACTGTTCTCCATAGTGGCTGCACCAATTTACATTCCCATCAACAGTATGGGAGGGTTCCCTTTTCTCCACAACCTCTACAGCATTTGTTATTTATAGAGTTTTTAATCACGGCCATTCTGACCCGTGTGAGGTGGTACCTCGTTGTAGTTTTGATTTGCATTTCTCTAATAATTAGTGATGTCGAGTGTCTTTTCATGTGCCTATTGGCCAACTGTAAAAACAGAATTCTCGGGCTTCCCTGGTGGCGCAGTGGTTGAGAGTCCGCCTGCCGATGCAGCGGACACGTGTTCGTGCGCCGGTCTGGGAAGATCCCACATGCCGCGGAGCGGCTGGGCACGTGAGCCATGGCCGTTGAGCCTGCGCGTCCGGAGCCTGTGCTCCGCAACGGGAGAGGCCACAACAGTGAGAGAAAAAAAAAAAAAAATTCTCGATGCTATGCCCAGTCTAATCTACACACCCCAGACCTTTCCGTCTTAGCAGATGGCGCCCTTATCCACCCAGTTCTCCAGGCCAGAAACTTCACAGCTCTTCTTGATTCTTCTGTCTTCTACCTGCTCCATATCTATTCCGTTAAGTTCTGTGAGCTTTCTGTTCAAAGTACATCCCGAATCTGACCACTTATCATCATTTCCACTGTTAAATGTTACTCCTGGCCACCACTGCCTCTCACGTGAGTGTCTGCCATGATCTCCTCGCTGGTTTTCTTGATTTCACTCTGTCTGCGTGGAATCTGTTCCACACAGCACCTTCTACGCTAAAAATCAGATCCTGTTATTCCCTTGCTCAAAACCTTTCAAAGACTTCCCATTACACTTAAAATAAAATCCAAGCCTCACTTTAAGAGATGCTTGTATTTTGGTCTCTGTTGCCTCTCCCGTTTCCTCTTTCTATGCTCACTTTGTTCACTTTGCTCCAGCTGGACTGGCCTCTTTCTCTTCCTTGGACAGTTTCTTTTCCTTCCATGGGTCTTTCCACTGGCTGAACCCTCCCAGAAAGAACCCCAGTGTCTTTTTAGAGAGGTTCTCCTTGACTACCCAGGCATACAGAGAAATCCCAGATACCACCTCCAACCATCATCTGCCTTGTTACCCTACCTCATTTCCTTTGGAGTGGTTCTCTGTGTGTGAAATGATCATATTTGTTTGTTTACTTCTTTATTAGCTTTCTCCCCATTCTAGAATGTAAGCTGCCTGAGGGCAGAGACTCTGTTTTGTTCCCTCCTGAATTCCCTGTGCTTAGCCCAGTGCCTGGCTCATGGTGCTCCTTACTGGTGGGAGGTACTTGGTAGCCATTTGTGGAACTGCTCCCACCCTGTGGCCCTGCCTTACTTACACTTTAGTCATAGCAGCTCAGCTGTTCAGTCTTGAGCTGGGGTGAGGTTTTGTGTACAGAATGTTTTGTTGGTTAACAAAAGTTTGAAGATAATTTCCTCAGAAGATAGGAATTTACTCTGAGGATATATGAGGAAGAAGAGGTTTTAATTTGACATTTCTGTCAGAGTGTTGCATTCACTTCCTAAGTATATTGGTGATATGGTTCCTGCCTTTTCAACCTGAAGGGGCAAGCATGAGTACAGCATGATTTTAAACATTTCCTGCTCAAGATTTTAAACATTTCCTGCTTTTTCTTTACATACTGAACTGCATACTATAGATTGTTTTTAATCCTATAATTAGGATGATTATGAGATTATAGCATCTCATATTTACCCTTTTAAAAGAGTGCTTCCTGAATCTCAAGCCAAAGCATTTTTTGTTGTTGTTGTTGTTTTTTTGCGGTACGTGGGCCTCTCACTGTTGTGGCCTCTCCCGTTGTGGAGCACAGGTTCTGGACGCGCAGGCTCAGCAGCCATGGCTCACGGGCCTAGCCTCTCCGCGGCATGTGGGATCCTCCCGGACCAGGGCACGAACCCGTATACCCTGCATCGGCAGGCAGACTCTCAACCACTGCGCCACCAGGGAAGCCCCAAGCCAAAGCATTTTATAGCTTTATTGTGTAAATATTTTATGTTCCACGTGTGTTATTCATACATATAAACATATCTTCGCCTTGATCTATATGTATATGGTAGTGTAGTTTATGACTTCTGTGCTTCCTGTTTAACTCCTCACTGTTTTGATACTCTATACCAGGTAGCTGCTCCCTAAATATTAGTTCATTTCTGTGACAGTTGTCCTATGACAATTTCAGTATTTTAGTTTCCGGCTACTCTTATTAATTAGAAACATCCCAGTTGTTTCTTAAGTTATTGCTTTCTACATTTTAACCAGTAAGTTCAAAGAGATTGCCTCTTGTTTTTGTCTAATGTGTTTTCATGTTATAGTATTGGGAGTATAAAGTTTTACAACTGTTCTTTTCATTGTAGATTATACATCTTATGAAAATAAAAAATTTTTATTGTATACAGCTTTTTCCTTGAAGTGGTACTTTATTAAATTTAATAACTCTTCCTTTCTTTTTTGTGTTTTTTTTAAATTTTCAGTCTCTGTCTTTTATTTTGTTATTATTATTATTTTGACTGCGCCACGCAGCTTACAGAATCTTAGTTCTATGACCAGGGATTGAACCCAGGTCCTGGCAGTGAAATTGCCAAGTCCTAACTGCTGGACCACCAGGGAATTCCCTCTCTTGTTTTTATTTCAGGTGTATTCTAGTTAGCTTGGCCTGCTCTTTTCACAGCAGACTATTGTTTAATAGATACAGTATTCTTCTGCATTTTATTGTTTCCCAAGCAAATAGCTTCTGATTTAAAAAATAACTTATTTATTTATTGATTGATTGATTTTGGCCGTGCTGCCGCAGCTTGCAGGACCTCAGTTCCCTGACGACGGACTGAACCCAGGTCATGGAAGTGAAAGCACCAAATCCTAACCACTAGACCACCAGGGAACTCCCTATAGTTAACTTCTGAAAATCGAAATATAATTGACATATAGCAGTATATTAGTTTCAGGTGTACAACAATGATTCTTACAGTTAATTTGTTTCAAAAGAAAGTAGTAGATTTCATTCCTCTGGACGTTGCTTGTTCTCTTGTGTCCTGTAGAATATTTTCATTGGTGCCATATTTTGCAGGTTTTCTTTAAGGAAGGGAATTTCATACCTGTGTAAAGGGTTGAATTAGAGGACAACTCCAAATGCCTGAAGTGCAGCAAATTGGCCAGCCCAGACGTCTAGAGAGAAAACAAAGCAAAACAAAACAAGCAGTGGGCTAGTGATATCCTGCTTGGGGTCAAATTGTCATATACTTTGCAAGAGTAAGTTAGAAACTATAGAGGAGGTTACTTATTTCTTCCTCCTGCCCATTGGTGAGTGACGGTCTTTAATGTATCAAAGTTTAGTGAAGGGTATATGAATTCGTCAGCTTTTGCTAAATTATGCTGTAGTAACAATCCCCAAATCTCAGTAGCTTCCAACAACAAAAGTTTATTTCTCACATTAATATACTTTGTGGGTTTCATTCCAGGACCCAGGATGAAAGAGTGGAAGGAGCCATGATAGACCCTCCCCATGGCTATTAATGCTTCTGCTTAGAAGGTGACATTTGCCATTGCTACTCATACTTCATTGGCCAAAGCAAGTCACGTGGTCAAACATGGCCTCAGTGGATAAAAAGTATAATCCCCTACAGGGATGAATGGGTAGGGAAGGACCCGGTAAGGGAAGGAGAGCAAATATTTTCACAGTAACATTGCAGTATATTTTTGGATGTAGTGACCTTACAAAAAGGTTTCCTAGGGGTTTTTTTGAGGGGTATTCAGAGTTGGAGATGGGGCAGGAAGGTTTGCAGCCTACATTTTTAAGCACCTTGATAGTGAGAATTGACTAGTGTATCTTAATTACATTTTGGGGACCTCAGCAGACAGTGGATTTAATACATGATAACTGCTTAGTAAACGTTTGTTGGATTAGTGGACAAAGACTTCTAACAATAGTAAGAAAATCAATCTTTTCATTATCTTTAGTGCCTTTTGCAGCTTAGCTTGAAAGAATTTTATAGAGCAGGTCCTATAAACTACATGTGTTATGTTATTAAATGAAAAATGCTTTCTCGGGGGTCTTTTTTGCCATGTAAGAAATTGTTTTTTTAATGACCTACATATTCATTATAGAAAATTTTGATTGCATTAAATACAATCAAGGAAAGGATAATCTTCTATCTGGCTACTCAGGACCACTACTGATAATGTTTATTATATATCCCAGTGTATTTTCTTTTCCTCCTTTTATTCTCCATATGGATTTTGAACGTTGTCCATATTTATAGTCATATTGTGATTACTTATTTTTGTACTTTCTGCAATATCTCTTGCTTAACACATAATGTTGTGAATCAACAATTGTAAGGGACATAGATGATGAGTATTATAAAATTAATTTTAATTTTCCCTCTTCTCCTCTCTTCCTGACTGTCCTCTTTCATATAAACTATTCACTTAATCAGAAAAGTCACACCCTGTTCCTATTCTGTCTCACGGAAGCAAGCATGGAAATGAGCAGAAGAATGGTGAAAGGTAGACCAGAGGCATGAAAAATAAGGTGGGAAGGTGATTCTCAGACTAGATAATCAGCTCCAGGAGCATCAAGCTCATTTTCTTTTTTGTGTGTGTGTTTATTTGTTTTTATATTTTGTTTTGTTTGTTTTTGTTTTTGGCTGGCCTGCGGGATCTTAGTTCCCCAACCAGGGATCGAACCCGGGTCCCTGGCAGTGGGAGTGCCAGAGTCCTAACCACTGGACCGCCAGGGAATTCTCATTTTCTTTTTTAATCTTTTCTTTTTCTTCTTTTACTAAGAAATCAGTTTTTCATATCTTGGAGTTTTCACAGTCTTTTGAAAGTCAAAAACTTGATAATAAGTTGGTTTCAGTACTATTATGTTTTTGTGATGTACTAGATAACTTTAATGTGAGTCGTTCCAGAATGTAGCCCCTACTTGAACCTATGATTTGAGTGCCCTCTTTATCTAAGGTTGAAGCACTTTTTAGTTAGCAACTGAGCTTTTGTAAGCAACCCATTGTAAAAGTTCACCATGCCTTGTTGTTTTGTATCATTAATCATGTTCCCTCTAAGCTTTGGAAACATGGCTGACTCTTGAGTCATCTGGTCCTTTGCAGTGCTGGAAATCCACCCTGCTGAGGTGAATGCATGAAATATTTGCTGTCTCAGTAGAGATCTAACTGGTTTGTCTCTTGTAACGCATAGACTGAATTCCTTACACGTTACTAAAAGATACCTTTTGTGTCCATTTTACAAAGGGATCTGATTGGGGCTATCAAGAGTTGCCATATAGATGACATGATTAACCAAACTATTTATTAAACTCTTTTGAATACTCCTGTACTTAATGTAATTTCCAAATAGTTTGAAATACCAAATGTAGACTCAGGGAGCTCAGTGACCAGTTTTTGAATTTTGGTGAATTTTTCTAGTTTAGTTTTCATAGTTGTCCAGTTTTGAAATGTCTGCTCTGCCGAATAGGTTCGGAGTATGGGCAGAGCAACAGTTTAAATAATCTGTTTGCTGTTGAAGCAGATGCCTCTAAGTAAAGCTCCCAGATCCAAAGAGAAAGGGGGGAAAAGCAGGAGAATGAACCCCACCATGTAACATATGTTAGAGATAATGTGAGCCTTGCAAGTTTTTCTTCGGTTCCCACCTTAGATTTTAATTTTCCCAGTTCTATTAAGGTATCTTGGTAAATTCTGTATGAAAAGAGTGCTGATAACTTCTTAAAGAAATGCGATTCAGTGATAACTTTGAGTTTCCATGTGATTACTTATCTAACATTTATCTCCTTTAAGAAAAGTATCTATTATTAAGGTCAGTTCACAGGTCAGACATTAATCTTGGTTGTCAGGTGTCTCAGATCAATTCTGGAGGCTAAAGTGATCTTGATGGCACTCATCAGAGTACTGATTCTGTTGAGTAAAAGACATCAGGGCTTTGGTCTCTTTTGTGTTGCAATTTTTAGCAGAATTTAAAAGAATGAAAATTTCCAAATATGGACTAGCATGATTTATGAGAATACTTATCAAGATTAAAGTAATATGTTAAAAATCAGCTTACTTTAGTTTAATCTAAGCTTAACTCTTAGAAACTGATGTAAAGGGTAGTTTAAAATATGCTAAGCTTCATTAAAAGTCTGGATTTTGGGGTAGAAACAGTTTCCCTACGGTATCTCTTAATTTCCTTAATTTTGGAAAGAGTGTCTTTTGTCGAGATGAAGAAAAAAATGACCAGTAATTCTTTTTAATCAGGTTTAATTGCAATGACAGATAAAGGAGAAAACAAGTTGTTAGCACAAGTTTGTGTGCCCGACACACAGTGAGGCCAAACAAACTAAAACGTAGGAGTTTGGGGCAGAGAAAGCTTTATTACAGGGCCATGCAGGAAGATGGGTGGCTCATGCCCTAAAAAGCCCCGGCTCTGGGAAGGGTTTCAGCAAAGCATTTTCAAAAGCCAGGTGAGGGAGGGGTGTCATAGGGTATGTGATCAGCACGTGCACAGTTCTCTGATTGCCTGATGGTGAGGTAACAGGGTGGTGTCACAGGGGTTAACATTATCAGTCCTTAGGCTCCAGGAGGCCTGGGCCCATGTGCTCATGGTCATCAAGTAGTTAACATCTTCCATTTGGTGGGGGGTTTTCCCATCTGTAAAACAACTCAGGAAATGTGCATCAAATACTGTTATCTAGGTACTTCAGAGAGGAGCTAAAGCAGAGGATATGGGGAAAGGCCTGTCCCGGGAAGACCCCATAGGGTCCAGCTCGGTTACAATAGCAATTTAGAGACAGGTAACTTCTTAATTCATCCTTTCACACCTGTGTGAACAACAGAAGAACCATAGGGTCATTCTAATTGTTTATGACTATAAAGAATTTAGATAATTCTTGCTATATTATATTCCTTTAGAATTCTCAGTTAAGTATTTCTATAAGCTGGTCTTATAGAAATAGGCTAGCTGAGAGGCATTTGCTTTCTAAAACTAGCTTTCTTCTCCTTCTCTGTTTAACCTTTTATTATGAAAAATTCCAACAACTACAGAAGTGGGGGCAGTAGTAATCCCCATTACACAGCTTCAGCAGGTGTTAACTCTCATCAGTCTTGTTTCATCTTTCCCGCCAGCCCCAACTCTAGATTATTTTGAAACAAATTCTAGACATCATATCATTTCATTAAAGTGAATTGCTTTTGATAGTGACTGTAGAAGCCATTTTCCCTCTTGGCACTAGCACAGACTCTCAGGGCTGAATAGAATTTATAAGGAGACAGACTCTGCATTGAAGAGCTTACCTTTTGAGAAAAGAGCTCATATTTTCACTGGATACTTTCTTCAAGTTTCTCTTGTCTTTCAAATAGGCATGTATTTGCAAAGTTCTTAAGTTCTTATCTGTTTGGAAATTCCTGTAGCAAGTTCAGGTTTAGTCATCCTGTACTGCTTTGGCTGTGCCTTATCTAAATAGTATTGAAGGGAAGAAAGAATTATTTCACCCGGAGTTGGCTTTGAGAGGAGTTAGATATATTGAGTATATGTAGGAAGTGCCCCTTAGTGCTGTAATAATATACTAGCTTTTAAAGGTACCTCATAATAATAGCTTTCAAAAAGCACAAATAAAACACTTAAAGGTGATCTCTTTTCCTAGCCATCAGTGGGACAATTTAATTCCTTTTTTGAGTTAAAATAAAATATTCTTTCAAGTACCTGAGATCTGCAAGTATTAGTTGACTCATCTTTTGTTTTTAAACCTATTGGTTTTCCAGGCCAGTGTGTCTTTTTGTATATTTTGACCTTGCACTTTAAACTGAATTCCTTTCATCCTTTGAAGGAGGCATAAAACTGTCAGTTTATATTGGTGAGTGTGAGAAATAGAATTTTTACTTTTCTCTGTGATTTCTAAATTTCAAGTAGCTTTAATAACCATCATAATGGTTTCTCAACTTCTAAAAGTAGATTCCAAAAAAATTTAAAAAGTAGATTCAACAGATTAAATAGAATACTTGAACTGTTTTCCTTCAAAAACTAAAACCAATTTTGACTTAATTGTTAGAGTTTAGTTCTTGAACATAGGAAACTGTGGGGTTCGTTTTTATGTTTTACTTGGTTACAATCCCTAGGGTTATTGGTGACTTGGCTGTATGGGATGCTGAAAGTGCTGGATTGAGCCAGATCAGAACTCTAATTTGCAGTGTGATTAAATATGTCTACTTTTCTTCAGTAGCTAAACAGAAGTACTTATATTTACATTCCACCTGTTTCACAGAGGTGTTGTTAGAAGTCCTATAATTAGATTATTTTTAATTTGCAAGAATATTTGAGCTGCTTCACAGATAAGTGCTATATAAAAGCAAGGTGTTATTAACATCTCATTTTTCTTGATTTGTGTTTTTGACACTAGAAGCATGTATTACTTTTCTCTTTTCCTGGTGCAGGTTCTGCTACATGTTTTGAAATTTGTTCTCTGAACATTTTTAGCAGCTGGGATGCTATAAAAGCAATCTTGTGTCCTATTTTTAGTACACAGTGATGAGTCTGGATAGATGGCTCAGGTAATGGCAAGGTAATTGAACTGAGCACTAAGTGCTCGCCTGTGTATCCTCTGGCCTCTCCCCTTTCAGGGTAGAGTTACTGTTTACAGTGACAGTTTCACTGTCTGTGACTGGGTAGTCTGAATCAGTTTGCCTGCTGCCTGGCTGTCTTGAATGCAATTTTTGTCTTATCCCCTCCCCCGCCCCAGCTTTATTTTATATCTTGCATTTCAGTGTAGATGATCTACTTGGCTAACTACTGCAGTGAGGCTTAGTGCTGTCTAATAAAGTCAGAATGAAATTCTTCGTGTTAGGCGACAGGAATTAGAGAGCAGATCTGTGACGAGAGCCATGTCACTAGACTCCTCAGTTTTTCTGGGCTTATTGTGCACTTATGGGTGAAAGCGTTCTCTTATCAGGTTTGGGTTGTATTGTTTGGAAAAGTTTGGACATGCTTCATGTACATTTAGCAGAAGATTCATTTTCTTTTAGTCCCAACCATGGTTGGCCAACCTTGTACTTAGTTAAGGTTGAAGAATTCTAACTTTGGTACTACTTAAAGGATTCCCCAGCCTCATTGGGATACTTCTGTAGGCATGAGCTTTTCACATAAGGAGATGAGCTGTGATATATTTAGGTTTTGATGTTTCTAGTTTATAGAACTTGAGAGCCTGAGGATTTGGCTTGGTGGTTCTTCAGGGAACAGGAGCTTCTCTTTCTCAGAGGGTGGTCTCCTTCGTTACATTGTTATATTGACCTACTCAAAGGGTTTGGTTTCTGTTACGTTTGGAAATGAATTAACTTTTTTTTTTAAGATTTATTTTTTAATGTGGACCATTTTTAAAGTCGTTATTGAATTTGTTACAATATTGCTTCTGCTTTATGTTTTGTCTTATTGGCCTGAGGCATGTGGGATCTTAGCTCCCTGACCAGGGATTGAACCTGCACCCCCTGCATTGGAACGTGAAGTCTTAACCATGGGACCGCCAGGGAAGTCCCTGAGTTAACTTTCAAGACCAAGTGAGATGACTTGCTTAGGAGGGCATTCCAAATATATAGGTAGGGACAGTTGTCAGTGGTCCTCATTGTGTCATACAACTTGAATTGGCAACTGCGACAACTGCCTTGCTTTGAAAAGGTCCTTAAAAAACAGGGATGATGTACTTTGGTACTGAGTAAATAAAATAAGCAAAGGAAGCCTCTGATGTTAAACTGAATTTATTTGATTTTAGGGCCAAATAAATGAAGACTGTTTCTAAGAGAAACTTATGCCCTGTACAGATAAAGAGAAAAACCTCCTAAGAGTTTTGATTGTTGCTTCCAAAATAGCAAATTTCTAGAACATGATTGTCTGGTTTATCTTAAAAAAAAAAAAAAGCTGCCTTGCCTCTGTTAAAATATTAAGTTAAAAAGTCATCAGTGTTTTCATTCATAGCTTTTTTTTTTTGAAAAGGCATTTGCTTGAGCATCAGCTTCATTAGTTGGTCTATGTTTTATGTATTTCTGTCTTAACTCCAGATAATTGATTTGAAAATTAACATGGCTAATATAGTACTGTGAAATGTAGGGAACAAGTTCATTTCTGTTGTATTCCTTGGGATTATTTTTATTCCTTGGAACTTCTAAAATCAAGATTTGGTTTTTGCTTTGATATTTGTCACTTTGGAAAATTGAAATTGGTCTGGCTCCTGAACATTTGCAGGATTATACAATATCAGGAATCTGACTGGGGAAAGACTCCTTGTTTAGTCCTCAGTTTATGCAGGTGACCCCTGAAGGTGGAAGGGTGATCACATGGAATTCTCAGTATTTACTTCATTCACTCGTTCTAAGACCTATTCATTCAGTACACATTGTGTGTCATTCATGGGCCAAACCGTGTAACAGGTGCTAGAAATGCAGAAACAAGTCCTTGTTCTCAAGGGACCAAAGTCTTGTCTAAGGAGCACGCAGTAAACAAGCAGTTTACAGTGGATTTAGTTCTAAGCTTAGAGCGTGCAAAGGGAACAATAGAGGAAATCCACTTAAAACCATTCCAGCCTCCAAACAGGACATGTGGCCCAAGTTTAGAAGAGCAGGAAGAGTTAGCCAGGTCAAGAAGGGAGGACAGAGAGGGAGCGTGGGTAGAGCCCTACAAGGGGTAAATTCAATTCTTTTATAAGGATAGTCCAGTAGTTAATAGTTACCAATCTGTAATAGTTGTACAGTAAATCATTATGGTTGCCTAATGTTGACATATTAATTTTGGCTCTTTTTCCCTTGGTGCGTTTCTACAAACTGTCTGTGCTCTATTTTTTTCCCTTGTCCATTTTGTGCTTGTTGATGGGAAGTATCTACATTTTCTTGCCAATTACATAATGTGCGTTTATTTGGATTTAAGCTGCCACCTTCCCAAATCCGGCTTCTTAGTTGCTGGAGAGGGACAGACTGGAAAAACATAAATTGGAAAAGGTAACTCTGGTCCTGGCACGTTCCTGTTAAATCTTTCAGTAGCTCCCTTGCCCAAGTGTGCCAGTGAGACATGGTCTGGTCTCAACTCCACCCTTACACCTTTGCCCTTGGGATGGCTTCCTTCTTCCTGAGTGTTCATCCTCCACCTTGAAAGTGATTCTGCAACTTCTCTTCCTCCTTCAAAGCCTGTCTGGTGACCCTTCCACTACACTCAGTTCATCAGTTTCTCTTCTCTGCTGCCTTTGTACCCTGACCTGCTGTCCATTGTTGTATGAGCACATGTAGAGTGATTCTCTGTTCCTGTTCTAAATTTAAGCTCTCTGAGGCAGGCCCTGTATCGTTCTCTCTTTGGGTCTTTATGTTTATCACAATAACTGCTGTGTAATAAATAGCCATTAATTGATTTAAGCTGAACAGTTTAGCCTTTAAACATTTAGTTACTCTTTTATATTTACTGGATGATGATCGTGACTGAACAAAAGTGTATAAGTTAATGTTCCAAGTGTTTTATTTATATTAAAACTCATTTTATCCTCCTTGTTAAAGAAAAACTTATTCTGACACTTGTTAAAACTATAAGGAAGACTTTATTGAAGACTATTGCAATAGAGGAGAGAGAACAGGCTCAACTCTGAGTATAACAAAGATGAGTGGGGATCTGTAGCCAAGGAGCAGGGTGAAGGGGGTCAGTGGGTTGAAGTTTACTAAGAGGAGACTTCAGGGTAGGGGGATTCTTGCTAAATTGACCTAGTACAGGGACTGGTACATCAAAGGCTGGCGATGAGGAACTCGATCAGATATCAGGTGTGATCAGATATCAGGGGTAGGGAGGTTCTGTTCAATTGACTAGCAGGATTCTTGCTAAAACTGGTCTAGGCAGACTGAAGACAGCACAGGGCCAAGGCTGAGGCCTAGTCCAGAAGAGGGCTCAGAGCAGCCTGATTAAAGTTTGGTCAGGGGAAAGTCTTTGTCATTATGAGCTTTTAAATTAGGTACTATTATTATCTGCATTTTATAGATAAAGAATCTAAAGCTTAGAAATAGTCTAAATAGCTTACACAAGGTCCACAGCCAGTAAGTACCAGAGCTGGATGCTTGCTCGTTGCTTTCCATCTGAAGGCTTCAAACTGTTGATCATTTTCTGGACTGTGTCCTGCCTGTGATGGCTCAGTTAATTTTTGCTAACCTACTGTGAGAGTCAGTAGAAGTTTGCCTCTCTTTTAGAATGACTCGTGGCCTTGCTGCTGTCAATGCTGTTGTAAGGCCCATGATTTCCACTGGAGCAGCATACTCAGGTTGCAATAAAGAGGGATTTAAATGTTAGCGTTATTAGAATTCCAGATAGATGGTGTGACTATTTATACACATTTCTATTTTCTTATATATATATATATATTCAGCAGAATAACATTTTTCAGCCAGATTTCTGGATCTCACCTATTGAGATATAACCACAGAAGGGAGAAAAATCAATCTATTTCTCTGCCGAGCTCTTCACGTATGAGTGAGTTACCTTGTAAACTTTATGAATGGGCTGTTTTCTAAATGGTAGTAATTGAAAAAGACCATTTTTGTGTGATTTCTCTATTTTCTATGAGAAATAAAAATTAAAAATCAAGTAGCTTATATAGCTGCTGCTTCTGTGGTCTGTGTTCAAAGGAAGCCCGCTTTAGCGTGAAGACAAGGTTCCTTAGATTGCAAGACATTTTGGAGGTTTCTCTCCACTACTGGGTTCCCATCCTATGTATAACATTTCTTATATTCTCTTGTCCCTTTTCCGTTCCTGCCATTCAGAATTATTGACTAGTCCTTGGATGCCTATTAAACTTTTATATGGTGCTTTGCCCATGCCCTTTGTCCTGTTCTTTAGTCTAGAATGCTGTTTCCTATGTATCTATATACTGCTAGTAATTTCAGTCACACTCATTGCTAGTTGTTCTGAAGAGTGACTTATTCTCTTGGGTAAGTTGGTAGCTTTTTTCTCTGGGCTTTCACAGTCCCGTGGGTTGTTTCATTTGATGCAAGGTATGGGAAGTAGTGACTGTGAATCATTGCACAAGCTTTAGATGAAGATTATTTCAGTTCTTAATTGTGAAAAATAAAGTCACAGTAAACATCTTTGGCTATAGGTCTTTGCATTTTGGATTATTTTCTTAAGGCAGATTCCCAGGAGTTGAATTATTGGTTACATGGTTAAAGAACATTTTTCACTCTTGAAGCTTTGCCACATTGCTTTCCAAAGGAGATGTAACAGTTCGCCCTCCCACCAGCAGTGGGAGGGGGGCTCTAGTGGCTATACGGTTATTAATATTGGAAATCTGCAATAATAACCTTATTTATTTCGAGGTTTTACTTCATTCCTTTGTGGTGAGCTTTCAAGCTGGATTGACCTTAATTAAATTGGCTCAAATTCCCAAGTAAAATGTCCCTCTGACAAAAACTTTCTAATGTCCATTTTAAAGGCTGAGGTGTAAAGGAAATAAGAAAAGCTTTGTCAGAGAGGGAATAAAAGGGTTAGTTTATAATGTCCACGTAGATGAATGTTAATCAGTGAGCTGCGTATTGAATGAATTAACTTTTCTTCTCTTCAGTAACAATAGTTATCTTTTCAAAATCTTTTGATCGTTATTCGGAATTGTAAAGCTTAGTAGCTCTACTGGATTTCACAACATTGAAGTCAAATGCAGTCAACTTGACATGTGCAAACATGCCTAAATTCTAATTCTAGATAAACTGAATTGGAATTCACATTTTGAGAATAAAATTGGCTTCTGCAAAGTTTTTCATATTATGAGAAGTTGAACCTTTTTAAAGAAAATACGAAATTGAGAAAAACTGGGATTTTCTTCTTTTTCAATTTTGTTCCAGACCACGGTGTATTTGTGATTGTGTGTGTGTGTGTGTGTTTACCTTCTGAAAGCATCCTTTTTTTTAAAAAATTATTTTACTTCATTTATTTTGGGCTGCATTGGGTCTTCGTTGTTGTGCACGGGCTTTCTCTAGTTGTGGCGAGCGGGAGCTATTCTTCTTTGCGGTGCGCGGGCTTTTCATTGCAATGGCTTCTCTTGTTGTGGAGCACGGGCTCTAGGCACGCGGGCTTCAGTAGTTGTGCAGGTGGGCTCAGTAGTTGTGGCTCGCGGGCTCTAGAGCGCAGGCTCAGTAGTTGTGGCACACGGGCTTAGCTGCTCTGCGGCATGTGGGATCTTCCCGGACCAGGGCTTGAACCCGTGTCCCCTGCATTGGCAGGTGATTCTTAACCACTGCGCCACCAGGGAAGTCCTTTTTTTTTAACATCTTTATTGGAGTATAATTGCTTTACAATGTTGTGTTAGTTTCTGCTGTATAACAAAGTGAATCAGCTATATGTATACATATATCCCCATATCCCCTCCCTCTTGCATCTCCCTCCCACTATTTGTGATTTTTAACAGAAACTTCCAAGCTTCCTTTCTGTACTTTAATGGTACAGATGGATCTACTTAAAGAAATTGAGTGAACTCCTCAGTAAATAATAATGACCAGGATTCTTTTCAGGTTTTCTCCTTTTTCTCAGGCTTGAATATATTTCAGTGTAAT
Organism: Globicephala melas; assembly: GCF_963455315.2. NCBI lineage: Eukaryota > Metazoa > Chordata > Mammalia > Artiodactyla > Delphinidae > Globicephala > Globicephala melas. The sequence goes on along the minus strand of NC_083317.1, from coordinate 11,359,549 downwards.
TCAGTCAAGTGAAGTGAAATTAAAGATTGGAATCATGTATCTGTTGCCTTCTGAAAACTCTGGTTTTCTGTTGGCTTCTGTCTGTTGAGTGTTTTAGTGATGCTAATGTTATTGAACAGTTTTTTAGTCCTAAAACTTCCTTGTGTCGATAAATCTTGTGTTGCATAGAAGTCCTCTAGGTCACCTAGCAGGGTGCAGTTGGTTTTTGTTAATGACTGCATTGTCCTTTACTCGCATTCATGATACTCAGTGACTTTTCATTGATGTTGCAGTAAGGCTTTTCCCTTGGACTTCGCCCATTCTTTACACGTTGGTAAATAATCTTCAGCTGTAGCAGGAGGCAACCAGCATCTGTGCATGGATCAGGTTATCAACAGGTAGCTCTGTAGATTTCCTTTATCTTCTGATTGGGGAAACACTTACCAGTCCTTAGCAAAGACTCTACTAAGAGATTAAAACAAATCTCCCTTGAAGTTTCCACTTGCTGGCATCAGGAGTTGGTCTAATTGTCGTTGTTGTCCATTGTGGCACACTGCATCTGTGAAGATGTCAAAGGTGTGAAATATTCGCTGGCTTCTCAGTTGTGTACTCGTTATCAAGGCTTACATGTAGCCAAATTTAATTTTGATGAATATATTCAAATGCAGAGCATTTAATCAACACTAGCACATGGTTTTTTTTGTACAGCATGCGTATGTTTCCTTCTTCTTTTACTATGATCTATAAACTCATATTTAATTTATCCGGTTGCAGCTGTTGCACTATTTTTGTTGAACGAGGCTTAAAAATCTGGCAGGAGGCCTTCCTGCTTTCTTGCTCTTTTCAGTGTTGCAGTGCTGTTTTGCACAATCGGTGCTTTCTGGGTAGTTCCTTGACTTCTTTTCCAATGCTGAGGCTTTCTCTAAAACTTTTCTCTGCCTATGGTTACCACTGTTCCTGCAGCTGAACTGGTAAGACCAGGCTTGGTTGCTGCCTGTATTTGGAGGTTTACAAGTTAATTATCTAGCGATAAAGGTGAGAGTAGTCAACCGGTACACTGTGTTGATTTAAGACTAAGTGTGATATTATTTCTTGTGCTACGACATGGAAGGTTATTTTAATATTTTCTTTTAAGTGTGCATGTGCCTTGTAATGTGTTGAGAATTCAGTTTCTAGCTGAAAGAAAACCTTTCGATCATCTCTTTTTAGTGACCACCATATTTATCCACATGACACAGAGGACAACATTTTGTTCTCCCGTTACTTAGTTCATTACTTTTTTTTTTTAATGTGGTAAGTATTTACAATTACCTGTGAAATTTCAATTTTTGGTCACTTATTAATTTTTATTTGGGAAGCAACTGGAAAGTGAGTTGATAGGTTAAATGTATATAATCTCATTAATTTGGCGGATAATCTTGAAATTCCAAAAGTTTTATATTTAAAATAAAATTTAATCTGAAATGCCCTTCTCCCACTCATTGATTCTTTATTGTTTGCTCTTTGGTTTGGGGTAATCTGCTCTTTTCCAGAAATTACTTTTTCAGCTTTCAGTACCTTTCAGTGATAATGTTTTATTCTTAATGACCTTCTTGAAAATGAGACCTTCTGGAAGAAATAAAGTCCCTCATTTATTTCATTGAAGGCTTATGAATGGTTATCCTGTCTGCAGCTGTAGTGCTCTAGAATCTGATTTCTTAAAAAAAAAGTTAGACAAGCTATAAGTTAATGACCTACTTTTCAGATGTGACTTTGGTCTAGAGGTGCAAATAAGCTTCAAAGAGGAGCTGGTTAATTTCCTTTTCTCTCTTAGAACAAGAATGCCTTTCTCTGTCTCTTTGTTCACTGTCCCTCATTTTTCAACTTTGTAGCTAGTTTTGGTTTTATTGCTCCCTGATGAATTCTCTCCTATTGCAAATATTAAAGGAAGGGTGATTTAGAAGAACTGCTCATTGAGCTCTATAGGCGACATTCCTTGGTGTTTCTCTTTGTGGAAAGTAAGCAGGAGTAAATGGACAAGTCGGCTAAAATGCCAGTGAGTGTTGCCAAGGGATGTGCTGACAGCTGGGCCTGACAGTGATTGCTGACCACTGGTCATTCCTGATGCATCCCCTTCTCACCTCTGTCCCCTGCCACCAACCCTTCCCTCAACAACAAAAATCTGGGAGGCACGCCTGTTCTCTTTTGAGAGGACAACTTGAATATTCACTACAGCTTCTCAGACAACGTTGACAATGTCTCTTTGAACTTAGTTCTCTTTTTCATTGGGTTCTTCACCCTTCATGCAGTTTTAAAATCTTACTCATGAACAAGCTGCACGTCCTTACAGGTCATCTTGTTCAGCTTCAAACAGTAGCACATTTATAAGCTACATTGGAGGTCCATGACTTCAGACATGACAATTCGGCATTGATCAGGTTGGCTGTATGTTTGGGATTTGTCAGTTTCTTTGTCCATTTATTGTGTGGCTTTCAGTACCTTTTCTCTGTGTTTCAAAAGAGCTTTGTTTACATCCTGCCTTTATGTGTAATCTTACAGGGCAACTTTCTGCCTTTTGTTCACCTCCTGCTCATTTTTCACAGGAGTGGAATTTGGTGTAAGACTTGCTTATAAAGCAGGGGTATAGGCTCTTCTAGTTGTTTTCCATTCATTGCAGACTTTTTTTTTTTTAATAAAAGAGATTTCCTTTTTTTTTTTTTTAAGGTTTTCTAATTTAAAATTTTTAGAAATGTAAAGGCCTCCAAAAGTAAGAGGAGTGGGGACAATAGTTTGTTTTTATTTTTTGTGATTCCTTTTAATTTTTATTCTAGAACAGGGATGAATATGGGCAGAACAGTGCCTTAAACCAGACCCTCACAACTCTCAAATATGAGACAGTATCATGATATGAGTATATTATATACTTTTATGTGTTCCTGAGAATATTTTTATATTTTTCAAGATATTTATACATATATTTTCATTTTTCTCCCACATTTTGACACTTTCCTTTCTTTCTCTATGTTTCATTGATGCCAAATTGCTAGAAATTTACAATTTCTATTCTGTACCTTCCCATCATGTAGGTCCTTTCACCTAAAACTAAACCTTTTGATCAACTTTACAACAAAATTAAAAAAAAATTTTTTTAATAAGAAGTGAATTTAAAGTTTATTGCCTTAGTACCATAAAAATCTATTTCAAATAAATTAGCCTGAATATTGGGAAAGGGCACTGTGAACTGGGTGTAGACAATAGACCTGTTAAAATGCAAGCCAAAAACTAAGTCTATTTTAAATATGAGGAAGAATAGGTCTTTTGTTTCCTTACCTCTCTGGCCTCTGATACCTTCTAGCCAGCTTGCCTTTCTGTGGTGATGAAAGTAGTTTCCTGCAATCTAGAACTGTTGGAATACTGTACATTTAAGGAGAATAGGTGGGAGAATGTAAGCCTAATTTGTTTATAATTTTCCGTTGTACATAAAATGCCTTCTCTACCAAGAGTATATCTTTAAATATTGAGACCAGGTGTTCTCTGGTTATGAATCCAGCAACATAAGTCAGTGTGGCGTGTTCACAGCACAGCCCAGGTCTCTGCCTCTCCTATAGCCTTTGCTTGCTAATTGTTGGGACTTGTTTTCCTTACGTATATAAGATGATTCCAAGATTCTGTGAGGGAATGGGCATTAATTAAGTAAAAAACAGATACTGTATATTCATAATCTCCTTTTGGTCTTTCAGTCATTAATCCTTAACTGGCCCTGCTTTGGTTGTTAGAATTCTGCTAATTATTAGAATTGCGTAATTGTGAGGATTTCTTTTTCTGTGAATGAGTATATGTTTGAATTATCTCATTTCATCTCGATACTTCTTTTTATATTTACCCTTTCCCCCCTTTAATTTTAAAACATGTTAGAAAATTTTCAAACTTTCAGGAAATTCAGAAGAATAATGTGACATACTTGTTTTTAAAGACATCTTAAATAGTTTAATTATTTAATATAAGGTTAAAAATTTTAAATTATGCCAATAATTGTTTAGAAATTTTATTCCTCATGATTAGTTTTTGCCTTTTTTAGTATTTTAGTGTCTAAAATTTTAGTGTCTGTTGTGTGCTAGAAACCAGTTATACACGTTTCGTATTTTGTTTTTTGAAATCATTTAATATTTTCTGAATAATCTCCCTTTATTTATGATAGCAAAACATTGGAAATCAAATAACAAACCTGTTTTAACAGTTTTTTATCATGCAAAGTGACATTTTAATAAATACTGTTTTAAGGATGATCTACCTGTTTTATACATACACATTTATAGAGGTGTCTTCTACTTGAAATACATCAACATTTGGGATTTTAATGTACATAGTGAAACTAGAGGTCATACTTATTTTTTCAGCTTTCTATAATCAGCTCTCATTTCTGAAGCTGAAGTGAAGAAAGATTGAAGACTTTTCTCAACCATGTTTTAGCTTTTGGCTTAAAAATCCTAACATTTAGCCAAGCCTTTCAAACCACTATTTACCTGTTCCTTGATTACTCAATATGTCTGAGTGTTTTTCTATCTTTTATATGTAAATATAGGAGTGTTTGCCTCACTCTGAAAATTAATATCTAAGCCAGCAATGTGTTTATGAAAGGTTTTACTAACTTTGGGAAAGTATGTATTATAATGTAAAGTGTCCAAAAGAAGGCACAGTTGTATATTGAGGAAATACAAACACTAAGCTGTTAATAAAATGGGGTGGGCATGCTTGTGTTCGTGGTGGCTACCTTCTCTGCCTGTATGAACAGATCTTCCCCCCCGGAAGCACTGCATCAGCTGCTGAGCTTTCTGCACTTGTTCTGGGGCAGTGGTCCTGCCTCCCTGCTTCCCAGGCAGTAGGGCCAAGCACCGTAGGGAGAAGAAAACCCTTCTCTGTTTTCTTCCAGGTAGATTCCTACGTTTCTGTATGTTTTCATTGTAGGTAACACACCGTACCCTGCTGAAATCCCATCATATGGGTTGAACTTCTGCCTTCACTCACTCCTTTTTTGTTTTTTTAAACTGCTCTGTTAGTTTTTTTTTTTTAATATAAGACTTTTAACTTCCGTTTGATAAATGCTTACATTTTACTTTTCATATAAGAAGTAAAAGCTCTTTGGACTTACCTGGCAAAATTCTATTAAACTTATTTCCTGCATTCAGTTTCCTCTGTGGTCTGCTATGACACTTTAACAGGACTTCCCTGGTGGCGTGGTGGTTAAGAATCCGCCTGCCAATGCAGGGGACACGGGTTCGAACCCTGGTCCGGGAAGATCCCATATGCCGCGGAGCAACTAAGCCCATGCGCCACAACTACTGAGCCCACGTGCCACAACTACTGAAGCCCACGCATCACAGCTACTGAAGCCCACGCGTCTAGAGCCCATGCTCTGCAACAAGAGAAGCCACCGCAATGAGAAGCCTGTGCACTGCAACAAAGAGTAGACCCGTTCGCTGCATCTAGAGAAAGCCCGCGGAGCAGCAATGAAGACCCAACACAGCCATAAATAAATAAATAAGTTTATGAAAAATAAGCAAACAAACCCACTTGCTTTCCCTTCCCTCGTTTTTTTGATTTCCAGCGCTTTTATTGCTTGGGACAGTATCCTCTCACTCCCTACCCCCAGCTCCACCCTGGAAGGTTTACCAGGCTAACTACTTCAGGAATATTCCATTAAGTTCTTAATCCTAAAAGTATGAGGTTATACACGAGCACAGAAACAAGACTGACTCTCTGTTCCGTCATTTAGAAAATTTTCAAACCTTCAGGAAATTTGAATGACTATATAAACTGTGCCTTTGTTTCCACATCCCTAAGATGGGATAGTAATATTATTTAACCCATAGTGTTGTCAATTGGATTAAATTGGCTAATACAGGTCAGGCGTGTTAGTAGCATTTAATAATACAATTTTAGTGAATTATTATGTCACCTACATTTTCTCTCTCCCTCTACCCACACACATACACACAGATTTTTGATGTGATTTTTCCATCCCCTGTTTAATTATAAAGTCCTTTTTACCCCCAGCTCTCTTGAGGTATAATTGACAAATTAAAAGCTTATATATTTAGGATGTACAGCATTCAGTATGTGTATACATTGTGAAAGGACTACCACAGTCAAGCTAATTAACACATCCACACCTTATCTACCATTTTTTTGTGTGTGTGGTGAGCACACTTAAGATCTATTCTCTTAGCACATTTCACGTATACAAGACAGTATTATTAGCTGTGGTCACCATGCTACACGTTAGATCCCCAGAACTTACTCATCTTATAACTGAAAGTTTGTATCCTTTGACCAGGTCTCCTCATTCATTAGTGAGATCACATAGTATTTGTCTTTCTGTGTCTGGCTTATTTCACTTAGCAAAATGTCTTCCAGGTTTAACCATGTCACAAATGGCAGGATCTTCTTTTATTAAGGCTGAATAATATTGCATTGTATATGTACCCCACATTTTCTTTATCTGTTTATACATCCGCAGACACATGTTGTTTCCATGTCTTGACTATTGTTAATGATGCTGCAGCAAACATGGAAGTTCATATATCTCTTCGAGATAATGATTTCATTTCCTTTGGATATATATCAAGAGGTGGCATTGCTGGATCATATGGTAGTTCTATTTTAATTTTTTGAGGAACCTCCCTACTGTTTTCCACAATGGCTGCACCAATTTACATTTCACAACAGCAGTGCACAAGGGTTTCCTTTTCTCCTCATCCTCGCCAGCATTTGTTATCTCTTTTTGATAATAGCTATTCTAACAGGAGTGAAGTGATACTTCATTGTGATTTTGATTTGCATTTCCTTGATCAGTAGTGATGTTGAGCACCTTTTCAGTGTACCTGTTGACCATTTGTATGTCTTATTTGGAAAAGTGTCTGTTCAGGTCCTTTGCCCATTTAAAAATTGTTGTTGTTGTTGTTATTGTCTGTTCAGGTCCTTTGCCCATTTAAAAATTGTTGTTGTTGTTGTTGTTATTACATTATTTTTCTATTGAGTCAAATGAGGTCATTGTAAACTCCTTAATTATATTAAGTATTCTTGCTCAAAAGCCGTATTGTCTGTCCATCATTTGTTCTATCCCTTCTATTTTTTTTTAACTTGAGCTTAAAGTTGAGTCTTTTTTTATGTGTGTTTTAAAGATAAAATACTTGTTGAAAGTTATTGGAAACTCTCTTAAGAGGATAGTCCAATGTAGATATTCTAGTTTGTATTCAACTACTAGGATTGCCAAACTCTTGACTTTTAGTTTTAGAATTTTCTTTGTGGCTTGTGACCTAATGGGAAGTATCAATACACTACACTGTATGTATTTAAAGTGCACAGTTTGGGCTTCCGTGGTGGCACAGTGGTTAAGAATCCACCTGCCAATGCAGGGGACACGGGTTCGAGCCTTGGCCCGGGAAGATCCCACATGATGCGGAGCAACTAAGCCCGTGCACCACAACTACCTAGCCTGCGCTCTAGAGCCTGCAAGCCACAACTACTGAAGCCCGCGCACCTAGAAGCCCTGCTCTGCAATAAGAGAAGCCACCCAATGAGAAACCCACGCACTGCAACGAAGAGTAAAGCCCGCACGCAGCAACAAAGACCCTATGCAGCGCCCCACAAAAAATTAATTAATTTTTAAAAAAGTGCACAGTTTGATCAGTTTTGACACATGGATATACCTGTGAAACCATGACCATTATGACGATAGCAAACATTTCCATTCCTCCCCAAAGTTTTCCTGTGCCTCTCTGTAATTTTACATTCTGTCCCTTCCTCTACTGTCATCTCCTGGCAATCACTGATTGGTTTTCTATCACTATAGAGTAGTTAATATTTTCTGCAATTTTTACAAAAATGGAGTTATACTGTGTGTGTGTGTGTGTGTGTGTGTGTGTGTGTGTGTGTGTATACCTGCTTCTTTCATTAAGCATAGTAATTTTGACATTCATGCATGTTATTGCTTATAGCAACAGTTGGTTCCTTTTTATTGCTAAATAGTATTTCATTGTATGGGTATATCATTGTTTATTTATCCATTCATCAGTTGTTTGGGTTGCTAGTTTTTGGCTCTTAAAAATAAAGTTGAGGGGCTTCCCTGGTGGCACAGTGGTTGAGAGTCCGCCTGCTGATGCAGGGGACACGGGTTCATGCCCCAATCCGGGAAGATCCCACATGCCGCGGAGCAGCTGGACCCGTGAGCCATGGCCACTGAGCCTGCGTGTCCAGAGCCTGAGCTCCACAACAGGACAGGCCACAACAGTGAGAGGCCCACGTACTGCAAAAAAATAAATAAATAAAAATAAAGTTGATATGATATGTGTAGAAATCTTCCTGTGGATAGAAATCTTCATTTCTCGTAGCTAAATATAGAGAAGTAGAGTGGCTGGGTTGAATGGTAGCTGTATAATTTTTTTTTTTTTTTTTGCTGTACGCAGGCCTCTCACTGTTGTGGCCTCTCCCGTTGCGGAGCACAGGCTCTGGACGCGCAGGCTCAGCGGCCATGGCTCACGGGCCCAGCCGCTCCGCGGCATGTGGGATCTTCCTGGACCGGGGCACGAACCCGTGTCCCCTGCATCGGCAGGCGGACCCTCAACCACTGCGCCACCAGGGAAGCCCTGTATAATTTTTTAAGAAAACTGTTTCCCAATGTGATTATACCATTTTACATTCCTACCAGCAGAGTCTAGCTGTTCCACATTTTTGTCTGCACTTGGTATGCTCAGTCTTTTTCATGTTTGCCATTCTAGTGGAAACATAGTGGCACATGACTTTGGTTTAGTTTCCCTAATGGCTAATGATGTTGATCACCTTTTCATGTGTTTCTTGTCCGTTTCTGAGAGTTATTTTGTGAAGTGTCTGTGCACATCTCTTATCAATTTCCTCACTAAGTTGTTTGTCTTACTATTTACTTTTAGGTTGCAAGAGTTCTTTATATATTCTGAGTACAGTTCCTTTGTCTGATGTATGTGTTGCAAATGTTTTCTCCCAGTCTATGGCTTGCCTTTTTGTTTTCTTAAGGAGATAACATTTCACTTTGATGAAGCCCAATTTACTGTTCTCTCTCTTTTTTAAAAAATAAATCATGCTTTTTTGTGTCCTAAGAAATTGTTGCCTAGCCCGAGGGTCACGAAGATATTCTTGTTAGAATTTTTTTGTGTAAAACTATATGGTTTTAAATTTAGGCCAAATTTAAATTTTGATCCATTTTGAATTAATTTTTGTGTATTTTGTGAAGTAGGATCGGTGTTCCCCCCTCCCGCCTCCACCACCTCCCCATATCTAGTTGATCTACTTCAGTTTGTTGAAAAGACTTTTTTCCTCCAGTGATTTGCCATTGCCAAAAATGAATTCACCAAACATGTGTAAATCTATTTCTCAATGCTTTGTTCTATTGATCTGGTATGTCTGCCTTTACATCAGTCCCAAAAGGCCTTGGTTATTACATTGCTTTTTTAGTAAATCTTGAAATCGGGTAGAATAAATTCTCCAATTTTGTTCTTTTTAGAAATTGCTGTGGTTATTCTAGGTCCTTTGCATTTGCAAGCAAATGTCAATATCAGCCTGCCAATTTCTACTCAAAAGCCTGCTGCAGTTCTAATTGGGATTGCATTGAATATATAGATCCATTTGGCGGGAATTGCCATTTTAGCAATATTGAATCTTTCTATTAACATAGTATATCTCTCCATTTATTTAGGTCTTCTTTAATTATTTTTTAAGCAATATTTCATAGTTTTCAGCATAGAGACCTTGGCCTTGGATGTCTTTTGTTAAATTTATACCTAGGACTTTTACATTTTTTTGACACTGCTATAAGAGGGATTGTTTGTCTTCATTTCAATTGCCAATTATTGTTCATATATAAGAATTCAGTTGATATCAACGTTTCATCCTGTGATATTGCCAAATTCACTTATTGTACTATTTTGTAGATTTCTTGGGGTTTTCTATGTAAACAATTATATCATCTGTAAATAGAGTTTTATAGATTTTTTAAAAATCTTTGTCTTTTTTTTTTTTTTTTGGTCTGTTTGTTTTTCTTACCTTATTTCAGGGCTAGAACCTTCAAAACAATGTTGAATAGAAGTGGTAAAAGTAGATATCCTTGCCTTCTTCCTGATCTCTGGGGGGAGAAATTTAGTCTTTAACCTTTAACTATGATGCTAGCTATAGCTTTTTCATAGATGCCCTGTATCTGTTTGAGGAAGTTTCCTACTAATCTTAGATTCCTGAGAGTTTTTATCATCCCTAGGTGTTGAGGTTTTGTCAAGGCTTTTTTTCCCACATTTATGGAAAAACGATTATATGAGCTTTTTGGTTTATTCTGTTAATATGGTTGATTACATTAATTTATTTTCAAATGTTAAATTAACCTTGACTTCTGCATAAACCCTTGGTTATGTTTTTGCCAATGTATATCCTTTGTTATATATTTTTGAGTTTCAGCTTTGAATTCTTCTTTGGTGAAGAATTTTTGCATGTTCTTTACAGTCTTGTTCTGTAATTTTGGGGGGATACAGCTCAAAAGACGTATGACTTGTCAATTTCAAGGACATTATGAAGATTAAGTGAGGTGGAAAACTAAAATTTTTTGGAAAATTATCAAGCTTACCTACATAATATATTGACTGAGAAATAGTGGAAGAACAGAATAGCAGCTGTAGTTTTTAAAGGGAATTGGCAGTGAGAAGTGGCCTGCTTCATCACTGGACTCACAGACTTTCAGTTCATTGTGGTGGCTTGACCACATGTGTTTTCTCTTCTCCTTCCCTGATGTCTGCCATAATCACATAGGCAGCTAAAAGATGTAAACTCCTAAGGAAAAAGATAACAGTAGAGAAGATAGTGACAGAAGATTTTTTTTTTAATATAAATGTATGTATGTATTTATTTATTGGCTGTGTTGGGTCTTTGTTGCTGCATGCGGGCTTTCTCTAGTAGCGAGCAGTGGCTACTCTTCATTGTGGTACACGGGCTTCTCATTGCAGTGGCTTCTCTTATTTCGGAGCGCAGGCTCTAAGCGCGTGGGATTCAGTAGTTGTGGCACACGGGCTCAGTAGTTGTGGCTCGCAAGCTCTAGAGCTCAGGCTCAGTAGTTGTGGCGCAGGGGCTTAGTTGCTCCGTGGCATGTGGGATCTTCCCAGACCAGGGCTTGAACCCGTGTCCACTGCATTGGCTGGCAGATTCTTAACCACTGCACCATCAAGGAAGTCCCCAGTGACAAAAGATTTTGACAATTTTTTGTAAAGAGAAACATAACTTTGGAAAGGAGTGTTAATTTGAGTTCAGAGGTAGATAAACAGTGCCTACAAATAAAGATGAGGTCAAGCAGCTTGTCCCAGGCCCAGAGTACTTGGAGGCTCCTGGCATTCCTAGGTCAGTTTTGCAGCTGAAAATCGAAATTCTTCAACAGTCTGTGTTTCAGACATTTTGAACCATTCTCTCCTGCACCCCAGCAGACAGGTGATTACGTCAGCCCCCTTCCTCTGGGGAGATGTGAAGAGCACTAGGCCAGAGATGCTCCAGACTAGAAGGGTGAAACATGGGGTTGAAAATAAAGGGATTGTATACAAGTCCACCCACTGAAGTTAGGCCCCTCACTTCTTTCTCCCTTCTCCACTCCTCCCCAGAAGCCAGCTGGAATACCACATCTAGCTGAATATAGCTTCAATAGAAAAAATCTGACATTTGGAGATCTCCCAGTGAACAGGTGACTAGATATATCTGATCATCATAGGGAGAAGCCCATCAATTAATAAACCTGCCACCCATGCCCAGCTTCTGAGCATTGTTTTAGTGCCTCCATCTTAAATATGAAGGTACATCCAAGGATCACCAGATATATGAGCAAAGCCTCAAAAGTGAAAGAGAATGACCCTAAACGAACTATCAGTGAGCAAACAAAAAAGGAATCAAATGATGCAAGAAACAGAAGAAAACTAAAGAGTAAAATGAAAACAAAAAATCAGAAGAATAAAAGAAGTTGTGTCCATTTAAAAAAGAGATGGAGGAGAACACTAGGAATAAATAGTTGAGAACAAGATAGAGCTTTTGGAATTTTAAAATTCCATGGACAGGGCTTCCCTGGTGGCGCAGTGGTTGAGAGTCCGCCTGCCGATGCAGGGGACACGGGTTCGTGCCCCGGTCTGGGAAGATCCCACATGCCGCGGAGCAGCTGGGCCCGTGAGCCATGGCCGCTGAGCCTGCGCGTCCGGAGCCTGTGCTCTGCAATGGGAGAGGCCACGACAGTGAGAGGCACGCGTACCGCAAAACAAAAACAAACAAACAAACAAACAAAAATTCCATGGACAGATGAAATTGAGTATTAGGGCAAAGGGACTCTCACTTTTTAATTCTAAATTTATCTAATTTTTTTCTGTTACTATTTAGTATTCATTTTTAACTGTGTGCATTTACTATGTTGTTTAGTTAAGCGTAAGGAAAATATTAAGTTTGGATTTTTTCAGTTGGGGAAGAGGACTGGCTTGGTTTCACGTTGACTGTTCATGAGCAAATAATGCCTGATGGGGGTATTTGAGCCTGGGTTTGTGTTTGGTATTCTGGGCAGACATTAGTGTAATATGCATTTTAAAACAGCAATCGCAGACAATGTTTTTCATAAAAGCAGCACAGGCTGTGGAGTTTGCTTCCCCTGCTCAAATCCAGCTTGGTCACCAAATGTGTGATGTTGTTCTAATCACTTCGCCTCTCTGATTCTCATTTTCTTCGTGTATAGTATGGAATGGTAATATAGTACCTATGTCATAGGGCTGTGATACTATGGAAAGAGTTAAGGGACTTCCCTGGAGGTCCAGTGGTTAAGACTCAGCACTTCCACTGCAAGGGCACAGGTTTGATCCCTGGTCAGGAAACTATTGCGCATGATGCACAGTGCAGCCAAAAAACCCCCCAAAAACGGAGAGATAAGACAGTGTGCAGCATGTACTAAGTGCTCATTAAAAAGAGCAGTTGTTGTAACCATGAAGCAGATGGAGTAGTATATGTAGATGGTTAGGAAAAAGATACATTTAAAAAATAACAAATACAACAATACAAATAATGAGATAATAGGCTGTCCCGAGCTAATAGTATCACTCCCCAGACTGAAAGCTTCTTGTTGCTGGAGAGTCTTTCGTTCACATTCCTCAGTGCCCATCATTGTACCTGGGACTGAGAAACTGTGCAGAGAAGGAATGAATGAATGAACCCTTAGTTGTAACATTCATTTGCAGTGCTATCCCCTAACTCTAGTATCAGTCTTCAGGTCATTAAGACAGCATGTTAGTGTGTTTATAAGTACCTAGGAGTGAAGTTTTCATAAACTTAAATGTTGCATTTCAATTACAGGCGTCCATTAGCAAGGTGAAAGTAACAGAAACATGGCTCAGTTTCCAACACCTTTTGGTGGTAAGTTTTCAAAGATTTTCCTTTTTTAATGTACTTGGAATCGCATTTTTAAAAACTTAGTATTATGGCAAATTTCAAATATTCACGTAAGTAGAGGGAATAATATAATCAACCCATCATATAGTTTCAGTGATTATCAATCAACTAATGGCCAATATAGTTTCACCTGGATTCTTTTGAGCACCTCTCATACATCAGATCATTTCATTCACAAACATTTTAGTGGGTGTTTCTAAAAGATAACACTTTTAAAGATATAACTACAATACTGTTACCACTCCTGTAAAGTTTCTAGTAATTCCTTAATGTCTTCAACTATCAAGTCAGTGTTAAAATTTTCCGATAGTCTTTAGATATTTTTCGTTGTTGTTGTTATGGTTGGTTGGTTCAAATCAGGATCCGAACAAGACACACACATTACAATTAGTTCATGTGTTTCCTAAGTTGCTTTGTTAGTGAACCCTTCTCCATCCCTGTTTTTTTGGTTTTTTGTTTTGCAGTTTATTTGTTGAGGTGACTGGGTCATTTATTCTGTACTTTTTCTTTAGACTGGATTTAAAGCATGACATTTTTGTTTTACTTTAGTTAATCTGCTTGAAACATCAATCTGCATAAGATGTGTTTTTCAGGTAATTTCCCCTAAGATTATTAGGAAAGTGTTAAATGTTGGTTTTGCTTACTGGCCAAGTTTTGTTTTGTTTTAAAGAGAGCATGCCATATGACTGAATTTCTCTTGGCAGCTGTCAAACCTAGCCACCGTGAAGAGAGTAAGGCAGCATAAAGCCCCATCCCTGGGATTACATCTGTAAAAGTCTCTGTGAGCTTCTAGTACAGAAGTCTGCAACCTTTTCAGAACCATTAGTCTTACTGTTTTATTTTCTGTTTTGTTTTTGTCCCCCTTCTTAGTTACTGAGCAAGTTTTTTGTTTGTTTTGTTTTGCTTGTTTGGTGGGGTTTGTTTCTGTTTGACAAATTTTGACAGGGCAATAGAAGTTGCAGGACTGTAAGGCCTGTGAGGGTAGGGATCTGATCTATTTCGGTCACCATCTTATCCCTAATGTCTAACACAGTGTGTGGCACATAGGAGGTGTTCAACAAGTCTGTTTTCAGTGACTGAATGAATTGCTGCTCTGCCTGTCGCTGTCATATCAGACCCTGCAGAGAAGGGAGATTTCAGTGTTTAGGCATTTTGCTTGTATGCTAGGCACCTTCACATACTGTCTGTTCCCACCTTTTGGGAAAATGTCTGAACTTTTGAAAACCTTCTACCTGTGTAATCTAGAGTTATTTGGTGAATTTGTTTGAGAAAACCTAACACTAAAGTGAGGAAAATCCCAGAAACAAGGGGATATCTGGTCAGTCCAAGAACTGAAACTGAAGGACTTAAACCCTGTTCCCTCTGGTTTGCCATTGTTTTTTTCAGGATACCCATTTTTAAAAACAGCTTCAGTGAGTTATAATCTACATGCCATAAAATTCACTACAATCTAGTATTTGAATATTTTTATCACTCCAAAAAGATTTTCATGGAATCACATAGGATACTAATTTAGTGAAGCTCAATTTTTCCATAACTTTCACTTGTGGCATTTAAGATATCTGAAAATACTGTTTTAAATTAGACTATTGATTTGTAAATCAGTCTGTTTATGTAAATAAATGATGATTATTAACATGTCTTCATACAGTCCTGCTAACTACAGGGTTATAGGACAAGTTTTTAAAAAAAGAGTTTGTGCTAATATCTTTTATTTTTTTGGGCCTGCTTTACTCTTAATTTTCTTTTTTTTCCCCTTTCTTTAAAAAATTTTTATTGGCATATAGTTGATTTACAATGTTGTGTTAGTTTCTGTTGTACAGCAAAGTGAATCAGTTATACATATACATATGTCCACTCTTTTTTAGATTCTTCTCCATATAGGTCATTACAGAGTATTGAGAAGAGTTCCCTGTGCTATACAGTAGGTCCTTATTAGTTGTCTGTTTTATATATAGTGGTGTGTATATGTCTACTCTTAGCTTTCTAACTTTATATTCAAAACTTCCAAGGACAAACAGATGTTAACTTATCAAATCATTTATAACATACCGACAGTATCTTGAGGTACTATGGAAACTGTGCGTGTGAGCACTTTGTTTTTATTTTCTCATTGAATAATTTCTTTGTCTTTTCTTTGGATTGTAGGTAGCCTGGATATTTGGGCCATAACTGTAGAGGAAAGAGCAAAGCATGATCAACAGTTCCATAGTTTAAAGCCAATATCTGGATTTATTACTGGTAATTGGAGTCAGTATTTTTACATTTTTACTTATCATAGTGCATATATCTGTGGAAAATCTATTATGCAGAGCGAAGGTGGGCACATGTGATCTAGGGTACACTTTGCCTATTTTGCCTTAACCTGGAGTCTGTATTTTTACAGTTGCTTCTCTTCCAATGCACTCAAGTCTTTTTTACAGTTTTTAATGAATGCCAAGTCACTGTTTTAGGCATATCACTGTTGGGAATTGTTTAAGATTAATGGACCACATTCTTTAAGTAATTGTAGCATTGGACTGTGGTCCTTGAGCAAAAACACTTCCTTAATTCTGATCTTGAACTGGCTTGAGTAAATTAACAGATTATGAGCATTAAAAAAATTTTTTCTTATTGCTATGTCCTTAAGGTCCTTTTGTACTTTGCGTTTTCTAATCTCTTTCCTGTTTGATTACTCTTCAGGAATTAGCTTTAGAAAAAATGGGATCTAGATTTCCTGGGAACTTGCTTTTGTGTGTATTTGTTTCACTTCTCTTTAACTTACTAATTCTTAGTCCTCGATGTGATTCTTTTAATCATTGTTACTAACTCTCCATAAATATGTTAGAAGTACCAAAAATCTGAAGTGTAGGTAAATGAGAATGGCAAAGAACTCTTTTGTAAAGTAGAAGTATGGGTCATCAGTTTCTTGAGGATTTCTGTAGGTTCACTTTGTTGTAATGTGTAGCTGTTACCATCTTAATTACTAGCAGATTAATTCAAGTGGACAATCCACCCCTACACAATGGTAGGCCCTTTTTGAGATGATTTTTTTTTTAAGTGTTACATTCTAAAGTCAGTGCTGATGGATTCATTTTATTGTGATTTATAAACTTATCATTTGGCTTTTAAAATGTATTCAGTTCAGTATTTACAGGATTATTAACCTCTTTCTTTTTGTAATTTTGCCATAAGTGGTTTTCTGTCAGCTGCTGTTTTCTTCTAAAACTTTTTCCATTTCATTTACAGGTGATCAAGCTAGAAACTTTTTTTTTCAATCTGGGTTACCTCAACCTGTTTTAGCACAGATATGGTAAGTTGGGACTTCATACAAGCAGAAGGTTATAAACTAGTCCAGTAATATCTAATCTTAATTTCTTAAGTTACAGAGGAGAACATGTATTTCTAGTCTGAAATACCCCACTACTTCTTACCAGAGAAGTACTTCTGAAAAGTGTCTTTCTGGTATGGAACTTTAAAAAAAAAAAAAAAAAAGTGGTGACATTTGCAAGATAACTGTTACAAAGTTGAATTTCCAGTTGAGAAATCTACATTTTGATATTTTCTCACCACTTTGGTTTTTTTGTTTGTTTGTTTTCTGGGGGTTTTTTGGCCACACCATGCTGGAGTGTGGGATCTTAGTTCCCTACCAGGGATTGAACCCATGCCCCCTGCATTGAGAGCACAGAGTCTTAACAACTGGACTGCCAGGGAAGTCCCTTTCTCACCACTTTGTTTTACCTTCATCCACATCACCCATATTCATCTAAATGGTCCACATTTCCTGCTTTATAATGTGATAGTTCTGTATCTTTCATTGAATAAAAGGTAAAGAAGATATTTGAGGTTAATAATGGAATAACCAGTGAAAGAGTGAAATAACCAGTATTCATTACAGTGTTGTGCAAGGTGAGCACATAAAAAATATTGTTGAATCTCTTGATTAACTAGCACAAATAAGTGTTCAGTCTTTTGAAACCACAGGAAAGAAAGAGAATGAATGAAAAAGACTGGCAAATACAGTTTTGGGTTCTAGGTTTATGACTTTGGGAAGCCATGCTGAATTCTTTGGGCAAGAAGCCACGTTTTCCTGCAGTGTATGGTTCTTACAGTTAGTACATCATTTCCCTGGGTTCGTTAGTGTTGTGATGGGCAGCTTGTTATGGTGAAAAGAACACATGATTTGTAGTTGAATCCCATCTGTACTACTTTCTATCTTTCTGATTTGGAACATGTACGTACCCCCCCCCCCAGCCTCAGTTTTCACATCTAGAAAATGGGAAGACACTTGTTTCCTTACAGGGTTATTGAGTGGATTAGCAGAGAAACTGTATGTAAAGGACTTAGTGTGGGCCCTGGCACATAATAGAGCCTCAAAACAAAACCCCAGAAAGGTACTGAGCTGGCCAAAAATGTTCGTTCGGGTTTTTCTGTAAGATGTTACGGAACGCAAAAATAAAGATTGACATAGTTCCTTGTTGCCTTTAAGCAGAGTCTACAGAACATAGTCTAAGCTTGATTATAAGTGTTGTCAGCATGAAAATCATTTACTGTGTTCTGAAATAGCAAAACTTTCATGGGAAATTATATATTATTTGTGTGTGGATTTATTTGAATTGAAATTAAATGATATCAGATTCCTGTGCTTTTTTTGGTGTCTGCTTTATTTTCTTTTTCCTGGTTGTCAGCATATGGGCTGCCAGACTGTCTCTTTCAACTATGATACCCTTTTAGTGCTAATGTCTCATCTACTTTGAAGTAGAAAATTCAGATAACCAAGGTTTTTGGAATTACTTTTATTATTTTTTTTAATTAATTAATTAATTTTTGGCTGCGTTGGGTCTTCGTTGCTGCGGACGGGCTTTCTCTAGCTGTGGTGAGTGGGGGCTACTCTTCGATGCAGTGCACAGGCTTCTCATTGCAGTGGCTTCTCTTGTTGCGGAGCACGGGCTCTAGGCGCACAGGCTTCAGTAGTTGTGGCACGCGGGCTCAGTAGTTGTGGCGCACAGGCTTAGTTGCTCCACGGAATGTGGGATCTTCCTGGACCAGGGATCAAACCCGTGTCCCCTGCATTGGCAGGTGGCTTCTTAACCACTGTGCCACCAGGGGAGTCCCTGGAATTACTTTTAAAGTAAAGTAAAAGACACACACACACACACACACACACACACACACACACACACAGAAGGAACACTCATGTACTTCTGAGCACAGGGACACTGACCTGTTGGTTAAGTGCCTAAGTCTAAATGCAAGAAACTTGTGACATCTGTGTTAAATTTCTTTTTGCTTTGTGTTCTGCTGTGTGATTGTTTTTCACACCATCAGCCAAGATCACTCACTAGAATCTTCCTTTCCCAGACTTAGCTTCCTTCACTGAATTCTGCTTTTATACTGTATTTCCAATCTATAAAGGTTCATTCAAGAAGCAGTCTTGTAATGAATACTCTGCTGCAAGGAAATCTATAATAAATTAACATTTATTCATTCAACAGTGGAAGAATATTTAGCAGATGTCTACTATGGGCCTGTGCCTGTTGTAGGTGCTGGGAATACAGCTGTGAACAAAACTGACAAAATTTGTGCTTTCATCGAAATTGCAATCCAGTGGAAGGAGATGGTCAATGACAGCATAAAAACTGTCACATGTTAATAAGTGTAATGGAGAAAAATAAAGTATTATTTAGTAAATTTCAGTTCTTTCAATTAAGACAGTTAATTTTTTGTTTGTTTTTTTGGGTTTTTTTGTTTGTTTTTTTTTTAACCAGAGTATACCAAAGTCATTTTTACCAACTTATTCTTTTCATTGTGAAAATTTTTTAACAGTGAATATAATGAGTCTGCAGACTTAGGTTAAATCAAAAGTGTTCTTTGTCTTTAATTTTTTTCTGACATTTTGTTAAATAAATTTGTGATGGCATATTTTACTTTCATCAAGAATTGCTATCAGGGGAAAAAAAACAAAATGAAACACACCTCTAAGAATCTTTTCCCAAAAGCAATATCTCTGAAAAGTCGTTAGAAATTTCTCGAGCCACAGATGTCCTGCTAAGATGCTGGAATGGTGTGGTGCAGAGTGTGAGGAACATCTGTCTTTTGACACTAGCTCTGATGCTTCTTCACTTTGGAAGCTTGAGCAATACTTCACCTCTTCAAATTTCGGTTTATAAATTTATAAATAACAGCTGAACTAATGAAATAGTTTTCCCTCCCTATCTCTCATGCTAATCTTGTGTTCTCATGTGGTTTTTCTGATGGGATCACAGGGCAAGTCCAATGCCACTTTTGGTAGAGAGAGAAGTGGGTTTGAGTCTAAAATTTTAGGCAGTCCCTGTGTCATTCCTCTGGGGAAGAAGAAAATTTTGGATTGAGAATTAGGACCTTTTTCTAGTTTCTCTTTCTCTCTGGGCCTTACTTTCATTTGCTCTGGACCATTCAAAAGTGTGAGTGATGTGCACAGCTGGGAAATATCTGTTTGAATCCATGTAGAAATTATATTCCAGTTAATTAATTTATGAGCTTTGGAACTATAACCTACTAATACTTTGGAACTACCTATCTCTCCAACCCAGTTTCCAATTAAGAATACAGGAAAACTTGAATTCTCCCTCAGAATGGAGTCAAGTCAGTGTGTGTAATGCCAAATTATAACTGTGGCCAAAGATGATATATCTTCCTAGAAATTGTCTTGCTAATAAGGAACTGGAAGGAACAGGGCCAGTATCCTATATCCTTTTGGCAGCTTAAATGCTTAACATTGTTGCAACCTTGATCTGGTGTGGAGACAGAGAAGAAGAAAGCAGAGGGCAATGGACAAGAGCCTTGAAGGCGGAGGAAAGCAGAGGTGGAATGAGGACTTTGGAATCAGAGGCAGTAGGTAGGGGCCACAGAAATGGGGATTAGAAGCTCTTAAGGAGAGAAATGAGGGGAAGAGAGGCAGCACCACCTAGAAATGGGCCCCAAGAGGAGGAGGAAGCCAGAGGCATAAGGGCAGAAATTAGAACATCTTGGTGATCTGGCTCAAGGATGCGGCAGGGGGCAAGGCTAACGCCTGTGTGACGCCTTTGGATGCTATCTTAGGATACCACTGAGCATATGTCAGGAGGGCCTTCAGCCCCCAGCAAGATCAGTTTGCCAAAGTCATTTACCCCCAGAAAAAGTCATCCTGGACATTCCTGAGTCTTCACCATCTCAGTTCATGGCATTGAGCATCTACCCGGCTGCTGGAAGCCATGCCTGATTCCTCTCTTTTCCTTACCCTACGCAACCAATCCATCAGCAGGTACTTTTTGACTCCATTTACAGACTGTATCCCCAATCTGGCCATTTCTTTCTGTATCCTTTGCTACCATCCTAATTTGTCATAGTGGGCCTAATAGCTGGGCCCACTATTCGAGCATTCTGACTCCCGAGCATTCTGACTGGAGTCTCTCACACTTGCCTGTTTAGATTCCATTCTCCAACAGCACCCCAACAATCTTTTGAAAAAGTAAATCCATTTAAAACTCTCCATTGATAAGAAAACCCAAAGTCATGACCAAGGCCACAAGGCCCAATATGATCTGGCTCTTGCTTTTTCCCTCTTCTCTTATTTTGTACCACTCCCTTCCTCAATTTTTGCACTCTAGTTTCTCTGACCTTTTTTCTATCTTTAAATGGGTTCCTTTGGCCTCAGGGTCATTGCACTTGGCATTTTCTCTTCCTATCATGCAACTCTTCTAGATCCTCACATATTTGGCCGATTACCCTTCAGGTTTTGGTTCACCTCCCCAGAGAAGGGCTTCCTGACCGCTAATCTAAAGCAGTTCCCTCTCCCCACCTGCTCTGAAGAACGTCTTCTCTTTCCCATCACCTTGCTTTATTTCTTTTTTTTTTAATAAATTTATTTATTTTATTTATTTATTTTTGGCAGCATTGGGTCTTCCTTGCTGTGTGCTGGCTTTCTCTAGCTGCGGCGAGCGGGGTCTACTCTTCGTTGCGGTGCGCGGGCTTCTCGTTGCGGTGGCTTCTCTTGTGGAGCACAGGCCCTAGACACGCAGGCTTCAGTAGTTGTGGCACATGGGCTCATTGCAGACTGTAGAGCGCAGGCTCAGTAGTTGTGGTGCACAGGCTTAGTTGCTCTGCAGCATGTGGGATCTTCCTGGACCAGGGCTTGAACCCATGTTCCCCCTGCATTGGCAGGCGGATTCTTAACCACTGCGCCGCCAGGGAAGGCCTTGCTTTATTTATTAATAGCACTTACCGTGTGGAATAATCTGACTAGTTTTCTTGTTGAGTGTCTGCTTGCACTGAAACAAGCTCTGAGGGCAGGAACCTTGCCTGTCTTTTTCTTAGTTGTAAGCCTAGTTCCTGGATAGAGACCTTAGTAGGTGACCTGTTCAAAAATATTTGTTGGAGAAATCCCTGGTGGTCCAGTGGTTAGGACTCTGAGCTTTCACTGCGGTGGTCCAGGTTCAATCGGCCAAAAAAAAAAACTTCGGATGAATAAACAAACAGATGGGTGAGTGACTAGGCCTGGTTAATCTGCACAGTGGGAGGTGAGCAGCCTGTGATGAGCCTTTGTGGGTGAAGTAGGCTCCTAAAGGAATCTGTTGGCTTCAGTTCTGGTGTAGTGAATGAGACTGAGCGAGAGGAGGCCCGCCTTTTTTCTCTGAATCCTATGATACAAACAAGACAGTTTCAGAATTTCTACACTCCCATCCACCACAAACAACAAACCTATTCAATGGCGTTCAAGGTTACTTCATAGTTCTTTTGTTTATAGCCTGAGGATATATGAAGTACTGTGTTCAGAAGTTATTTAGATTAGTTTTTTTCCCTTCTTCCTATGTGGACATGTTACTTATTTAAAATACTATTAGGTTGATTTGGTTTTTTTGCTTGTTTTTTTGTTTTTAATTAATTTTTATTGGAGTATAGTTGATTTGCAATGTTGTGTTAGTTTCAGGTGTACAGAAAAGTGTATCAGTTATACATATACATATATCCACTCTTTTTTAGATTCTTTTCCCATATAGGTCATTACAGCATACTGAGTACAGTTCCCCATGCTATACAGTAGGTCCTTATTAGTTATCTATTTTATATGTAGTCGCGTGTACATGTCAATTCCAGTCTCCCAATTTATCCCCCCCCCTTGGTTTATATGTTTTTGTTTTTATTTAGTTTAGGGATCTGCTCTCATCTTTGTGAACTTAATTTTATGTTTTGAATATGTAACACATTAACAAGATTCCAAAAGCTAAACTCTACAAAAGTGTGAACTCAGAGAAGTGTCACTCGCTGTCCTATTGCTTCATCCCATTCCCACTTATTTTATTAGCTTCTTATTATCCTTTCTTTGTTTATTTCTGTGGGGAAAAAGCATGTCCATAATATGTATGCAAATTTATATTTAAATTATTTCCTCTTCCTTCTACTTTGAAAGTAACCTCCTATAAATGTTCTTTTGTTCTTTGCTTTTCTCACTTAACGGTGTATCCTAGAAATCGCTCATAACATTCCATAGAGATCTTCCTCATTTTCTTTTTACAGTTATATAATAGTTATTGTTGAAGATATACCATAGTTTATTCAGCTAATTTCCTGTGTTTTCTGCATTTGGGTTATTTCTAATATTTTGCAATTACAGATAATGCAGCAAAGAATGAGTTAAAGCATGTTTTTTTCCTTTGTTTTTTTTTGCGGTACGCGGGCCTCTCACTGTTGTGGCCTCTCTCGTTGCGGAGCACAGGCTCTGGACGCGCAGGCTCAGCGGCCATGGCTCACAGGCCCAGCCGCTCTGTGGCATGTGGGATCCTCCCGGACCGGGGCACGAACCCGTGTCCCCTGCATCGGCAGGCGGACTCTCAACCACTGCGCCACCAGGGAAGCCCAAAGCATGTATTTTTGTATTGTTGGAAGTGTATCTTCAGGGTGAATTCCTAGGATTGAATCACTGTGTCAAAGAGTAAATGCATATGTAGTTCTGTAGGTGTGGCCAGATTTTCCTACACTTGGAGTTGAAGCACTTTTTCCTGCTGACAGTATGTAAGAGTGCTATGTGGTTTATTTGTACAAATCAAACAGAAAACTTACCCTTAGTATTCAGCATACTTGTGGACCTTTCCTCATCTCAGCCATGCCTGTTATATATAGATTTTTTTTTAAATTTTATTTATTTTTAGTTGCATTGGGTCTTCATAGCTGCATGCTGGCTTTCTCTAGTAGCAGCGAGCAGGGGCTACTCTTCATTGCAGTGCGCAGGCTTCTCATTGTGGTGGCTTCTCTTGCTGAAGAGCACAGGCTTTAGGTGTGCAGTCTTCAGTAGTTGTGGCGCATGGGCTCAGTAGTTGTGGCTCGCGGGCTCTAGAGCACAGGCTCAGTAGTTGTGGCACATGGGCTTAGTTGCTCCTAGGCACGTGCGATCTTCCTGGAACAGGGCTTGATCCTGTGTCCCCTGCATTGGCAGGTGGATTCTTAACAGCTGCGCCACCAGGGCAGTCCTTATATATAGATTTTAATATCAGACTAAACACTGTATTTAAGATCAGTTTGTTTTCAGGAGTCATAGATAGCTATTTTGTCTTTTTTTTTATTGAAAATATTTTTATCATACTTTCTTTTTAGCTTTGGAAGTTTTGTGAATTTAATTTCAGGATCCTCAGACTTTTAGTTAGTCTTTTGGGGAGATTATTAGAAATGAGTAAACTGGGCTTCCCTGGTGGCGCAGTGGTTAAGAATCCGCCTGCCAATGCAGGGGACACGGGTTCGAGCCCTAGTCTGGGAAGATCCCATATACTGCAGAGCAACTAAGCCCGTGCGCCACAACTACTGAGCCTGTGCTCTAGAGCCCGCGAGTCACCGCTACTGAGCCCACGTGCCACAGCTACTGAAGCCCACACGCCTAGAGCCCGTGCTCCGCAACAAGAGAAGCCACCACAATGAGAAACCTGCGCACCACAACGAAGAGTAGCCCCCGCTCACCACAACTAGAGAAAGCCCATGCGCAGCAACGAAGACCCAACACAGCCAAAAATAAATAAATAAATAAAATAAATTATTAAAAAAACCTTTCATTAAAAAAAAAAGAAATCAGTAAACTGAGAAATAACTATAAATAAGAGATGAACTGGACAGCAGAGCTGAAATCATATTTTGCAGAGAAGATTTGAGAAATCGAATTGCAAATCTACTCCAGTATATTAGGAGGGGGTGGGGAGAGTTGAGCTTTGTAGGAGTAACTGCTATAGTTCTAAAAGACCTTTGAGTTTTTACTACAAAGGAGTCCCAACAGTTATATTCTGTTAGTTGAGCAAAAGAATTTTTTTAAAAAGGTCACACAAAATTGTCAAAAAAGTTTTGGAATTTTGGTGGATGTCTAGAACCTGAGCATTATGTGTTTCCTCTCCTCTCCTGTTGAGGCTTCTCCTAATTAAACCATTACTAGAAAGTCTCTTCTCTCAGAACCCACTCATTATCCCACACTGGGTATTTTTGTGTCTCTCTAGAAAACATATTTTGGGGACAGTAGTGTGGGGAATAGGGAGTGGGAATCTATCTGCCTGATTTTTTTTTTTTTTAAGTATGCATGTCAATGTTGATTGTTGGGAGGTTTTTTTTAATCCATGAAAACCATTTGAAATAGCTGAATATCTTTTTAAAAATATTTTGGGGATGTCCCTGGCGGTCCAGTGGTTAAGACTTGGTGCTTCCACTGCAGGGGGCACAGATTCAATCCCTCGTTGGGGAACTAAGATCTCTCATGCTGCGTGGTGACGTGAAAAAAAAAAAATTTGGTAAAAGAGAGAAAGCTCACCATTTCATTTTATTGATTTAGTTTCCTTTATAAAACCTGAAAAACAGTACAAACGTAAAGCAGCCGGAGACCAGTCTCAATTATGATCGTAGACACAGAAAATCAAAACAAAATCTTAGCAAATAGAATTCCACAATGTACAAAAAGTATGACCAACTTGAGTTTATGCCAGGGGTGCAAGATTGGTTCAGAATCAAGGAATTCCCTCAACGTTATTATATCAGGAGATAAAAGGAAAAAGAAAATGTGGGATCAGATCAGCAGATGCTGACTAAGCATTTGATAAAGAGTATAGTAACCATTTCTGATAAGTAGAAAAGGGAACTGCTTAAATATGTCAGATTACTTTCTAAAAATCAGTACCAAATATTATTCTAAACAATGAAACACTGTAGTCATTTTTTTTAAAAAACCATTTAATTTAAACTCAAAACCAAGCAGGGATGCTCACTTAGTAATGTCATAGAGGCAGTAAGACCAACAGGAAAGAGGAATGGTGGGGACTTCGCTGGTGGTGCAGTGGTTAAGACTCTGAGCTCCCAATGTAGGGGGCCCGGGTTTGATCCCTGGTCAGGGAACTAGATCCCACATGCCGCAACTAAGGAGCCCACGTGCCACAACTAAGGCCCGGTGCAACCAAATAAATAGAAGTAAATAAATATTTATTTATTTACAATAAAAAGGAATGGTATAAATATTGGAAACGAAAGTTAACTCTCTTTTTTGCTAGTTATGTGATTGTGTAAGATTCACAGAAGTTTGGTAAGATTGCTCAATACACCCAGCATAAATGATTATTAAAAGCAAAATTCTTCTCTGTGCTTGAAATAAGCACCTAAATATGGAAATGGGGGACATGTTCTATTTAAAAGAGTGACAGAAATGATAAAATTCCTAAGAACACATTTAACAAGAAAAGTAGTTACTTATATTGAAGGAAGTGATGTAATCTTATTAAAGGAAATATTAGTAGAACTGAACATACTATTTTTCTGAACTAACTATCATAAAAATGTCAGTTCTCGGGCTTCCCTGGTGGCGCAGTGGTTGAGAGTCCGCCTGCCGATGCAGGGGACACGGGTTCGTGCCCCGGTCCGGGAGGATCCCACATGCCGCGGAGCGGCTGGGCCCGTGAGCCATGGCTGCTGAGCCTGCGCGTCTGGAGCCTGTGCTCCACAACGGGAGAGGCCACAACAGTGAGAGGCCTGCGTACCGCGGAAAAAAAAAAAAAAGTCAGTTCTCTAAAAATTCATGTATCTAATGCAGTTCCATCTTGATTTTCATTAGAGTTGTTTATAGAATAGATAAATTAAAAGTTAATAGGGAAAAAGAAATGTCTGTGAATGGCCAAACAAGTTTTTTTTTTTATTGGAGTATAGTTGATTTACAATGCTGTGTTGGTTTCAGGTGTACAGCAAAGTGAATCAGTTATACATATAAATATATCCACTCTTTTTTAGATTCTTTCCCCATATAGGCCATTACAGAGTATTGAGTAGAGTTCCCTGTGCTATACAGTAGGTCCTTATTAGTTATCTGTTTTATATATAGTAGTTTATATATGTCAATCCCAATCTTCCAATTTATCCCTCCCCCCGCCCTTACGCCCTGGTAACCATAACTTTGTTTTCTACATCTGTGACTCTATTTCTGTTTTGTAGATATGTTCATTTGTACCCTTTTTTTAGATTCCACATATAAGTGACATCACATGATATTTGTCTTTCTCTGTCTGACTTACTTTACTCAGTATGACAATCTCTAGGTCCATCCAACAAGTTTTTTTTAAAAAAGCCTTGCCAGATACCAGAACATACCATAGAGTCAGTGGGATCAGATTATTGTCACATTGACCTGGGAATTGTTCAGTCAGAGTAGATAATCCAGAAATAGATCTCCTTTCATATGGACGTTTAATGAACCCCAAAAATATTTCTTTTTACTTCAATGAGAAGAGGATGGATTGGTTAATAAACATTGCTGGGAACCCTAGGTATCCACCTGAAGGAAATCTGGTTGAACCCTGGGGTAACATACCACACACATATATGCAATTACAATTGGTTTAAAGATTGAAATGTAATAAAGTAATACCATCTTAGAAAAGAAAGCTATGTGATAAAAGAAATATTTTACACATATAAAAATGTAGAATTTCTGTATGCTAAAGATATTACACACAAAATGGACAGAGTTTTAAAAAATCTTTCAACAACTGACAGATAAACAGTTGATATGTAATATACAATGAGTGCTTTTAAACTGACAAGGAAAAGACATGCAGTCCATCAGAAAGCTTGGCAAAGGATGTGAAGGAGCAGTTCATGGAAGCACGAGTCCAAGTGCCCAAGAAACATGGCAAGCGATGCTCAAGGCCACTAGAAATGAGTGAAATTCAGATTCCACTGGTGTGGTATGCTGAAGGCGGTCATTGACCACAGGAGGCCTGGGGCACTCCTATCTGAGGCAGAAGGGTGGTTTCTGTAGCCATGGGGTTCCCTTTATGACTTTATGACCATTAAAATTTTTCCTGAAGAATAGTGTTGACTTTTACAATTCTTAACATGTTTAAAGATTTTTAATCTTTGTTGTATTATTACGCTTTTTACTGTGCCTCATGTTTTCTTACTTTGAGTTAACTCTAGAAATGTAGGGTTATTTTCTATGTAGCTTAATTTTCTTTTGAGGACACAATCTTTATGTGGCTCATTTAAAACATTGCCAATGATGGCATTGTAATTGGAGTAGCTGGTCTTAACATTTGAAGTTTCAAATAAAACTTTTCTTAAGAAAGGATTAAAAAATAAATCCTTATGCCCTTAAAATCTAGACTTCAACAAATGAAATCTGAATGAACATATTTTGTGCAGAAGAGGTTAAATCATGAATATGCACAGTTTCAGTTAGCAAAAATGTAGTTTCCAGTTGCAAGTACAAACCCCTTTCTTCCTTCCTCTTACTCTTATTTGAGAGAAATGCTTTACATAATAACTCATTGGAAATTGACTTGACCGTTTGTTTGAGTACCACTTTCAAATAGTAAGTGCATTTGTAAGGTCATTTAATGAATTTCCAGAGCTTTGAAAGTATTCTAGTATTACAGTATAGTAGAGCATAGTGTGTCACATCCCCATGGTGAGGTTTGTAGAACCCCACAGAGGAGTTGATGCAATCTAATCAAGTATCTAGAAATAAACTCTGTTTCTAAATACTTTTTTCCTCCTAATAGCTTTATTGTCACATAATTCACATAACAAAAGTCGCAGTTTTAAAGTGTATAGTTCATTGGTTTTTAGTCTTTCCAGAATTGTGCAACCATCACCACTACCCAGTTTAGAACATTTTTCTCACTCCAAACAGAAACCCCATTTGATGTCCATGGTATATATCCTGACATTCAGACTGAAAATTACCATGTGTATCGTAAAAGTAGAGAGTAACATAATAAAACATATTTCATATTTATATAAAACCTTTTCAGTTTTTCCCTACAGCTTGGTAAACAAGTTTTGTTTTGTTTCGTTTTCCCCGGGACCGAGGGAGCTGATTATTTAGTTTTTGTGTGGGTGGGAGTGGTGGTTTGGGAAAGGTTCTTTTAAGGTCACAGTCATTCTAAGCCCATGCTGTTGGTTTGCAGGGCGCTTGCTGATATGAATAATGATGGAAGAATGGATCAAGTGGAGTTTTCCATAGCTATGAAACTCATCAAACTGAAGCTACAAGGATATCAGCTCCCCTCCGCACTTCCCCCTGTCATGAAACAGCAACCAGTTGCTATTTCTAGTGCACCAGCGTTTGGTGAGTCTGAAAAGGAGTTGGTTCCTATATTTCATTACATGTTTTTAAAATAACTATTTCCCTTCTCCCACCCTCCTCTCTCAGTCTGTAGCATTGTGAAGTTCTAGGAAGTATTCTGTCTGAAAAATGATGGCCCTGTGCAGAAAGATAATGATGGAAGGGAAGAAGCATGGTCACATTCTAACCCTGGGATGAGAGTAATCAAAATGAAAGCAAATAAATAAATTTCACAGCTTACATCTCAACCAATACAAAGGCCTGGGATGAATAATAAAAACACCTGAATTGGGGGCTAACTCCATAGCATACAATATATGAATTAATCATCCCACTGTAACAAGTTTGATATCTTTGAGTCATTGGCTTATGAAAACTTAGACTGAGATTTAATTTTGTACTTTATAAAAATGTGGACTAAGTTCTAGTCATATAAATCTCATTGCAGGATACATGTGTGTGTAATCTGTGAGGTGTAGTGCCCTCTGTGACGTTTCACAGGACTCAGCTATCCAATTGATTTCTATAACAATGCAGAATAAAACTCAGGTCACTTTGAAATTAAGATTAATCTTTTCTTTTTAAACATCTTTATTGGAGTATAATTGCTTTACAATGGTGTGTTAGTTTCTGCTTTATAACAAAGTGAATCAGCTATACATATACATATACATATATCCCCATATCTCCTCCCTTTTGCATCTCCCTCCCACCTGCATCTCCCTCCCACCCTCCCTATCCCACCCCTCTAGGTGGTCACAAAGCACCAAACTGATCTCCCTGTGCTATGCGGCTGCTTCCCACTAGCTATCTATTTTGCGTTTGGTAGTGTATATATTAGTCCATGCCACTCTCTCACTTCATCCCAGCTTACCCTTCCCCCCCCCCCATGTCCTCAAGTCCATTCTCTACATCTGTGTCTTTATTCCTGTCCTGCCCCTAGGTTCTTCATAACCCTTTTTTTTTTTTAAGATTCCATATATATGTATTAGCATATGGTATTTGTCTTTCTCTTTCTGACTTACTTCACTCTGTATGACAGACTCTAGGTCCATCCACCTCACTACAAATAACTGAATTTCGTTTCTTTTTATGGCTGAGTAATATTCCATTGTATATATGTGCCACATCTTCTTTATCCATTCAAGATTAATCTTTTTTGATTCATTTAAAAACTAGCTCCCCTGCCTTTTTGTATTGGGGTGGGGGAGAGGATTTCTATAAACTTCAGCCTCCAGTGACTCACATATGCCAAAGATTTTCAAGGAAATTCATATTATATATTTTAAAAATGATTTATGAACATTACCCACCAAAAGAAATAAATGTTTCCATCTTGGGAAGATACCACCCATTACCCTCTAACCTGAGAATCAGAGCCCTAGATTCTATTTCTACCTTTACTATTAAACTCAACCTTGAAATTGAGCTTGATTAACTTTTCTGTGCCTTAGTTTCTTCACTTTAATATAAAGTACAAAGTTTACCATATGTATTCATTCTCTCACCTTGTAGAAATGGTCATTCTTAATTTAAATTTGGTTCTCACCCTTTAAGAAATTGTAGATGGGGCTTCCCTGGTGGCGCAGTGGTTGAGAGTCCGCCTGCCGATGCAGGGGACATGGGTTCGTGCCCCGGTCCGGGAAGATCCCACGTGCTGTGGAGCTGGGCCTGTGAGCCGTGGCCGCTGAGCCTGTGCGTCCGGAGCCTGTGCTCCGCAACGGGAGAGGCCACAGCAGTGAGAGGCCCGCGTACCGCAAAAAAAAAAAAAAAAAAAAAAAATCGTAGACGGAAAAGTGATTGAAAACAGTTTTAAGAAACAAACATGTTTTCCTCATAAAATATATTATAATCTGATTTTCCCTTCTTATTTGCTGGTGGAAAAAAATGGAGAAAATGTGTATTGTCTTATGCCATTTTGTAACATGGCTTTCTCAGGAAAAAGACCACTTTGAGTTGTAATATGTCCTCAGATAATGCAGTATGGGTGTGAGGACCATTGTTAGTTCAGTATTGTATTGATCCTATGTGATTTCTTTTTTTTTTTTTGCGGTACGCAGGCCTCTCACCGCTGCGTCCTCTCCCATTGCGGAGCACAGGCCCCGGACGCGCAGGCTCAGCGGCCATGGCTCGCGGGACCAGCCGCTCCGCGGCACGCGGTAACCTCCCGGACTGGGGCACGAACCCGTGTCCCCTGCATCGGCAGGTGGACTCTCAACCACTGCGCCACCAGGGAAGCCCCTATGTGATTTCTTAGTTAAAGGAGCTTATCAAACATTTTAAGGATTCTCAATGGAAAACATGAATAAAACACTCTAAAGTATTAGCAATCTGCCATACTTAGAGTCCTCAGTTTTCAGTTGCAATGGGCAAGTAGTCATTTAGGATTGATAATTAACATAAGTTTCTTATTCTCTCACCTCCTTAGTACTATAGCCAAATACCATTTAATTTATAGAAAGCTTATCTTTATGGTTCTGTTTACTTGCTTTATTATACATCTGAAGGTAACACTTAAATTGGGCAAATACACCAAAGCTACAGGAATCTTTTCCTGGCTTTCAATTTGTTGCCACCATTTTAGTCCTGCAGGTGGTAAAGCGTCTCCTCTGGGCAAGGATTTCCCAGGAAGGTCCCAGCAATCTCCATTAAGTGCAGTGTCTTCCTCCTTTGGAAGGTCTTTTTATGTTTGAAGTAGACTAATTGTGAGAACAGACAGAAGGTATTTGCAGGTTGCTTTACCAGCATGAGTCTTGTTTTTCTGGCTTAAAATCTCAGAGACTGCTAAATTATTCTATAAGAAGGTAAGCTTTAATACAGAGATTAACCTCATACTTGTTGGTGAATTGTCTTTAAAATTTCTATATAAGATGCAAACCTGTTTTGTTGCTGTAGTGCTTATTTTTCTGTATTTGTTTACACATTAAATTCTGACAGAACACCAACAAAAAATGAAATCAAAGGTGCAGATTGTCAGGGAAAAAGGAACAAACTTGCAGTGTCCTGCTGCATCTTCTGTTTCTTTCTTGCTCTTATTGGATTCTTGACCTTTCACATTGTCACATACTTCCTTTTGAAAGGTTTTGTGTTTCCAGAGCATCTTTGTGTTTCCTTGTGCTCCTTTTCTTTATGGTATTAAGAAATATGTATTTTATTCACAGTAATGAGGCAATTGGCCATATTAAGTTTTTTTTTTTTTTTTTTGCGCCACGCCACGTAGCACATGGGATCTTAGTTCCCGGACCAGGGATCAAACCCTCACCCCCTGGATTGGAAGTGCCGAGTCTTAACCACTGGACTGCCAGGGAAGTCCTAAGTTATTTCTTAGAACAAAATTCCACAGGGAAAAAAATCCATTATTATCCCAATTTAAAACATAATTCCATAAAAAGCTGTCTTTTAGTCAGATGTTTTTCTTAAAAATTAAATGGTAATTAGTCAGCTAAGATCACCAACAGTTCTGATTTCTTACCTGTTCTCAACCTAGACTTTAATTATTTAGGTTGATTTAAAGATTACAGTAATCAGATCCAACATCTGATTCATGGGAAAGTTCTTAGACAGTTTAAACAAAACACAAAAATTGTGGATAGAGTTTCCTTCTCTCTCTTCATCCTGATGTATCTGATGACAGGGAGTAAAGTGAAGGAGGTTTGGGAGGGGACAGTCAATAGTCATTCAGGTTGTCTCTGATACAATTAATGATAAGCTGAGATAAATGAATGCTATGCTTTTACTTAAAGGTTCACTATTAAAAACAAACAAACTATGCATTGCCTTTCTTTTGGTGAGGTTGAGCCGCAAGTCTGGATATTTTAACGGGAAGGTTACAGGTTTTGGGTTAGGCAAGTAGGACAGTGATCCAAGAGAAGAAGGAAAACTCAAGAAGTCACGTGAGAGCAAAGGCCAGGAAGAGCAGAGGTGAGCAGTGCCATAGGCTGCAAGGGACCAGGGCCCCTGTTGATCTTGTCCATCGTGTGTTCGCGGTTTCTAGTCCTCAGTTAACCAGCTTAGTTAAAAGTAGAAGTTACTCTGAATCTCTGAAGGGCCCTGTAGCCAGCGTTTGGTCGAAACCCAAAACAGCTAAAGGGTGTTTGGTTTTCTTTTGGCCTCCCTTCCGGGGCTGCAAGAAGAAACCTCGGAGTGGAGAAAGGGTCAGATAACCACAGGCATCCCATTGCCTCTTTTTCCCAGAAACCCGGGTGTCAGTAATTCTTCCTCTGACATATAATATGTCTCGTCTTAGTCCATCCTGCTATAGGAATTTCAACGCTAGGGATAGTGCCGATTTATTTTCAGGAGGGGTGGCCTCACTGCCCAGAGGGTTTTACAGTCAGCTGAGTAACCTGCCCCGGCCTCTAAGGGAAGCCAGGATTTCTTAGCTGCCCTCCTGCCAGCCAGACCTTAGCTCTTACCCCCAGCTTCTCCACTGCTTTCCCTCCCCTCCTTCTCGTCACGTCACCCTTCTCAGTAAACTGTTTTCAAGAAGATAAATCATGAGGGAATTATAGAAAATAAAGAGAAGTTAAAAGTACATGGTCTTAATCCACTTTGCCCAAGTTTACTCAAAGATCTGGCCTTTGGGGCTTCCCTGGTGGCGCAGTGGTTGAAAGTCCGCCTGCCGATGCAGGGGACACGGGTTCGTGCCCCAGTCCGGGAGGATCCCACATGCCACGGAGCGGCTGGGCCCGTGAGCCATGGCCACTGAGCCTGTGCGTCCGGAGCCTGTGCTCCGCAACGGGAGAGGCCGCAACAGTGAGAGGGCCGCGTACCGCAAAAAAAAAAAAAAGATCTGGCCTTTGCCAAGGTAATTTTTTTTTCTTATACTTCTTCTGGCTACTTGAGAACATAATTTATTACTATTATTATTTTCTAATTAATATTAGACATTATCTGACTATGGGTTTCCTAGCCCTGTGGTCTGTCTTTACATATAGTATTTTATCTGGTCACAACAGTAACCCTAAAAGTATGCAGAGATTATTGGCTCTCTTATACAAACGAGAGACCTGAGATTCCAAGAAGTTGAACAGTCTGCTTGAGACCATGTTTCTGAAAGGGAGGTGGAGCCTGTTCAAACTCAGTTTTCCTGAAGGCTCTTGGTTTCCTTATTTCCTTCTCTCTTCCCACCTTCCTTATCACTAAATCATGAGGGTGACATGGGGCATTGTCACTCTTCCAAGGTTAATGCAAATGTTAACACACTGTGGAATTAAGGCTGGCTAGGGGTTGGATAATCATTTTTGTTAAGAAGAGGAAAATGGGGTGCAGTGATATTGTGATTTGCCAACTGTGTTTAAGGACATTCTGTGAGTATGCCTCATACCTTCTTCCTTCAGTGTATTTGCACACAGCATCATTCTTCTTATACTCTGGACTCAACTGTTTCAGGGGGAGGTTGTTGCTTTTGTTTTTGCCAGAGTCCATGGTTTTATTAAGTCAGACCAATCAATATTTTTAAGCCCTGATTGTGTGTCCTAGTTGCTGGGAATATGGTGGTGAGCAAGACATCATGGCTCCTGTTGCTATGGAGCTTGTTGACAAGTTGGGGGAAGCAAACAAATAATTCCATAAAATGGGGTAATATGATAGAGACAAGTAGGACCCGGTGGTTAGGGGAGAATTTTCCGAGGAGATAACTTTTGAGCTGACTTAAGCATGAGAGCCTCGTGAGGGGAGAAGACCCCCAGGCAAAAGCAACAGGTCCTAAGGCAAAGCTTGGTGTGTGAGAGGAACAAAAATGAGATACTTCCCTTGTAGCTGAAGTATCCTTAGGCCTTAAGGTCAGGGAGGTAAGGCAGGAGGCAGGTGGTTTGGGGCCTGATAAAACCACTAAAGAGTTAGCATTTTTGTCTAAGTGCAGTTGAAAGCTTTGAAGCAGGGGTGTGACATGATTGATAGACACTTAGAAAAAAAAATCTGTGTTATCTGAAGACTATTTTTGTTTCTTTGGTGTTGTTATTTTTTGTTTGTTGTTTTGTCATTTGTATTATTTGAAGACTGTATTGCAGGGGGACAAGTAAAAGGGAAATCAGTAAGGAGTCTTTTTCCATAGGCAAGAGGTTATGGTAATTTAGATCTGGGTGGTGATAATAAACGTGGAAGATAGGGTAGAATTAGATTCATGATATCCTGTATTGTGGAGAAAAAAATAAATCAGATTTTGACCATTTCAAGTTTGAGGGGCCTCGTTGATTTCCAAGTCGAGATGTGAAGGAGGCAGGTGAATCTGTATGTCTGCAACTCAGGAGGGATCCGTCAGTTCTGGGTGAGTTTGGGTGCGGATGGCATTGAAAGCCCCGGGGCTAGATACGGTATCTTAGAGAGAAGTGTGAAGATTTCAATCTTAAATGGAACCAGAGGATATAAAATGGAGAATCTCATGCATGGGTCCTCAGGAAAATGAAACTTAAGGACCAAGGGACTGGTCAGGCATTTATAGAAAATCGAAACTGATCCCTTGACTAACGAACATCCTGCAAAAGTCTCTTCTCCTCCTCAAGCCAATGAACTTGCTGCTTGGACTCTAATTGAATTCCCTCCTCTTTGTGATCCTTGCCCATGTATCCAGCCCACTCCAAAGCCTCAGAGGTCTCACTTGTAGCTTACCGCAGTTGGCGTGTCCAGAATTGCAATTCTTGGGACTTCCCTGGCGGACCAGTGGTTAAGATTACACGCTTCCAACGCAGGGGGCACAGGGTTGTCGATCCCTGGTTGGGGAACTAAGATCCCACATGCCGCGTGGTGCCCACCGCCCCCCCCCACCAAAAAAAAACCAGGCATATCAGAATTGCAGTTCTTCTGCTATGCCTGCATAAACTCAACTTCTGGTAATTCAAGTTTGCCTCAGTTTTCCTCTTTACTTAGGTTGATGAAGTGTAGCTTTAGAGTAGGCGGAAGACCTAGGTCCAGGCCTTGGCGGTCTGTGACATTTAAAGCTCTAGTGAAAGGGAAGAAGCCAGAAACAGAGTGAAGTGGGAGGAAGTTGGTGTCCTAGTAGCCAAGGAAAAGTGTTTCGGAGGGGAGTGCCCCATTGTTCAAGTTGCTTCTGAGGGACTGAGTAAGAATAGGACAGAAAAGTAATTGGATTTGGCAAGACGATCTTGGACCTCACCTTGACGAACTCCTTGGAGTGGTAGGGACAGGAGCCTGCTGGAGGCTTGGAAGAGGGGAGGGTTTAACTGTAAGGGGAGCATGTCAGCTGAAGAATGGTGTGTTTATGGTGGGAAGTGCTTCCGTCAGTGGTTGAGGAGAGAGGGTGAAACTTCAGGAATTGAGACTTAGCACCGTCATGAGGGATGGCATCTAAAGCACAGCCTCTGGTAGGTGTGTTTATTTAGAAGTATTCAGAAAGCACTCATTCATTCAGAAAAGGCAGTCAGTTGGTACAAGGATGGTAGTCTTTGCAGTGGCAATTTAGGAGCTGAGTAGGTAACTTAAAATGGAAAAATTATGATGTTAGAGAATAAGAAGACCTGCAAGATCTGGTCCCTGTGAACTCTCAGCACTGGCCCAACAAGGCTGCCTTTGGGGACAGGATCTCACACTGAGGAGAAGTGACTGGGAGTGGAATAAAAATTAAGCAGGGCACCGACACAGAGACAGAAGGAGGAGAAGGTCCAGACCAAAGTGGGGGAGGAGAACGAGCCTGGAAATCCCAGGAGTCAAGGCTCATATCAAAACGAGCATCAGGCAGTATCAGGCCAAGGTCAAATCCCACACACGGTTATTATTAGAAAAAAGAGGATGAAGAGCCGAGTAACACCCCTGTGGACGATGACAGCACATCAGTAACCTACTATTTCAAAACAAGCTGAAAGGTACTAAGAAAATGATGCGAGTCATGAAAGACTAACAGAGATCAGAATTTTAAAACCCCAGAAATCAGGTAACCACTCAGGAAAGAATGAGACATAAAAGAAAGAGTCATTTCAGAAATGAAGAGTGAGCCAGAAGCAACACAAGAGAGACTATCTGAAAGGAAATAGAAGGTAAAAAGAGGAAGATTTCAAACATTAAAAGGAAATGAAAAAAGAGATACAAAGAATTTGAGAAAAAGTGGCAAATGTTGAAGGCAAAGAGAATTGAGTAGGTTAGTTGGGGTCTCTGAAGAAGGAAACCAAAGCAAGGGAACAGAACAAATGGCAAAAACTAGTTCAAGACAGCTTTCTTGACATAAAAGGTTTGAAGCTAAATTTGAACGAATATATATAGTATGTGCCCGAGAAGATCGACCTGGAAAGATCAACACTAAGATACATTCTAGTAAGACAAAAAATCATTTGGGCCCAAAGAAAAAGAAAACACATGGCTAATGAGAAAGAAAATTAGAATATCTTCAGACTTTTCTGCAGCAGTGCTTCATGCCGGAAGGAAATGGAGTGACATATTTAGGATTCTCAGGGAAAGAATCAGCCAAGAATTTTGTGTCCAGAAAAACCACACCAACCAATTTTCCAACTCTCCGGACACTAACTTTATATCTTATAATTAAATTCAATTCTGACGCTAACTCTGGTAGTCAGCGTCAGATTCCACAGGTTTAAGCGTTCGGTCTCACAAGACTGCCCTCACTTCAGACTTGAGTCACAAGTAATGGGCCACAGGGTACCCATGCTCTGTCCGACTTGACTAAAAATCAGAGGCTCCCACAAACTCTTCTCCCGTTTTCTATAATTTGCTAGAACAGCTCACCAAACTTAGGGAAACATTTACTTACATTCTCTGGTTTGTTATAAAGCATATTATAAAGGATACAGATGAACAGGCAGATGGAGAGGTGCATAGTGTAAGGTCCGGACGGGTCCTGAGTGCAGGAGCTTCTGTCCCCGTGGAGTTGGGGAGCGCCACCCTCCCAGCACGTGGATTTGTTCACCAGCCTAGAAGCTCTCCAAACCTTGGTATGTAGGAGTTGTTATGGAGGTTTCATTATGCAGGCATAATGGATTAAATCGGTAGCATTTGATTAGCTCAGTGTCCAGCCCCTCTGCCTTCCCCTGAGGTCTGTGTGGAGGTGGGAGTTGGGTGGGGCTGAGAGTTCCAACTCTCTAATCATGCTGTGATCTTTCCCGTGACCAGCTCCCATCCTGCAGCTATTTAGGGGTCCCCAGCCATCAGTCACCACATCAAACACACAAAGATACTCTTACCACTCTAGAGATTCCAAGGATCTTAAAAGCTCTGTGTCAGGAACCAGGGACTGAGACCAAATGTTTTGGCAAAAGATGTTCCTATCAGTCAGGAAATTAAAAGAGTTTTAGGAGCCCTGCCAGGAATCAAGACCTGGGGACAGAGACCAGATATATATTTCTTATTATATCACCATATCACAAGTTAGGATAGAGAAACTAAAAGAATAGAAACATCTATTTTAGTTTCTATCGTTTCTTCATTTTTTGGTTAGAATACTTCTATAAAGAGAAACTTTCTCATCAAATGTTTGATTACTCTGAGGTTCAGTCAATAAAAGAAAGGCAGGATAAATGTTTATTTTCTGCCTTTATGTACTAGTTTTCAAAATAAATTGATTGCCTATGGTGACCAATTAGGATTAAAAAAAAATCATTGTGAATTGAATTCTCTTTGGTGGCTTTCAGTCCACTGCAGTTATTATTCTTATTGATCCTCAACTTTGGCCAGTAGATCCTTCTTTAAGTTGGGTCTTGAGCCCTTTTGATATGATCCTTGACAATTTTTACTCCCCTTCAAAATGATTAATCTGAATTCATATTTTAAATGGAACTGTATTACAACTGGAAAGGGATTTTCTTCTCCATGCAGTCCTGGATTAATTATCATTGAATGTTGAAATGTGGTTCCATGTGAATTTTGTTGGGATTTTTCCCTTCATAGGTATGGGAGGTATCGCCAGCATGCCACCGCTGACCGCTGTTGCTCCAGTGCCAATGGGTTCCATTCCTGTTGTCGGAATGTCTCCCCCGCTAGTATCCTCTGTTCCTGCGGCAGGAGTGCCTCCTCTGGCTAACGGGACGCCCCCTGTCATACAGCCTCTGCCTGCATTCACTCATCCTGGTACGTGACCTGCTGAAGCCACAGGCCGAACTTTTACCTGTATTTTACTCTTCATTCTCGTTTTCTGTCTTCACGTTCTGATTATATTTAAATGGTATTTTATTCCAGAAGAAATCATCTTCAGTTTTTTCTTTTTTCTCATTTAATGTCTCATTTTGGGGATGAGCTAGGCTAGAGAGAGGGAAAGGAGAATGAAATTATGAAGCTTTGGGTGCCATTGTACACAGAGGTGAACTCAACAGCTAAAACCAAGAGCATAATTTCCTTACAAGGCCTTGATGAGAGCAGCTCAAGTTTGAACAGTATTTGAACACTTTTTATTTCC
Source organism: Globicephala melas (assembly GCF_963455315.2). Lineage (NCBI taxonomy): Eukaryota > Metazoa > Chordata > Mammalia > Artiodactyla > Delphinidae > Globicephala > Globicephala melas. The sequence goes on along the minus strand of NC_083317.1, from coordinate 11,320,190 downwards.
ATGTATCATTTACTACTTTTCTTCAGCTGCCATGAATTGCTAATAAACAAGCCAATCCCTTAGGAGTAGAATTATGTGGGAGGGAAAAAAAGAACATTGCCTTTCTTTTTTTTGAGGAGGTGGAGTGAATCAGGCATAGAGGGGGAAGGAAGTCTATTGAATGGCTAAATATATTAAGGTTATAGTATTACATGCTTGCTTAATTGAGACTTTATTCAAAGTCTTTTTCCCTTTAGTTAAAGAAAAGCATAGTGTAGATGTAGATGGTCTTAGTCTAACAAATCAGAAGGGATTCATATCAATATGGAAAGGTTTTTTTTTGTTTTTTAAGTACTTCGGATATGTCTGAATAAATTCGTAAGTGACTGACAGTGTGGGTTTGAGCCTTATATATGAATCTGCCTAGGCCCCCGCATTTATTACATCCGTCAGGATGTGTCTCTAAGTTATAGCCACAGAATCCAAATCGACCTCTTGTTTTTAAGATGTTCTTTTCACAGGTAGTTTATCTTTCATAGGAGACCGTGACTGCAGGTGTGATGGCAGCTGAGAAAATGCTTGTAATTATTTTTCCAGTAGTAGCCGTGAATCCCCGCACTGTGTCTTGTTTTCTTTTGCGGCGAATGTTGCAAGACAGTAGGCAAGTTTGAAGGGAATGTTGGTTAAGGCTCGAAGTTTTTCTCCTGACACACAGCTAACCAGCTTGAATGAGACTCAGACACAAAAGCTGGCCCTTCCTGGCATTACGTGTCATCTGGCCAAGACAAGTCTGTGACTTCTTGGCTCTTACATCTGGAACTAATACTTCAGCTCCTTCAGTACAGTTAAGAATATGCCAGCTATCTATTTAAGCTGTTACTTCTTTAACTATTGGAACAGATCCTCTAAAATGTGATACTAAGTGTCTAATGAAGAGTCAGATTTTATGGATGTAAACATTACTACCTAGTAAGGTGGTTTTCTGAAGGAACTAGTAAAACACTTTTGGCTAGAGGGCAGGAAGCAAGGAGGGAATAACTTTTTGAGTCTGGAATGGTAAGAAGGGAGGAATAATTTCTGCCTCAGATTTGATAACTATGCATTTTAATTTTTATAAATAGGGAAATGTTTCTTACTTTTGTAAAATTAAAATTATTCAACATTTATTTATTTTTTCAGCAGCCACATTGCCAAAGAGTTCTTCCTTTAGTAGATCTGGTCCAGGGTCACAGTTAAACACTAAATTACAGAAGGCACAATCATTTGACGTGGCTAGGTAAGTTTGCTTGTTTTTTTAAATGGGTGGTTTGGTTCAACCATTATCTGATTGACTCATACATTTGAAAGTGAATTAGCTCTGTGTTCTTTATTTGTCTTGTTTTAGTTTGCAGAATGCTAATAATTTTCTTAATTCTGGATAATGTTACTAGGTTTTATTATTTATTTGTTGTAGAGATGACAGAATCAAGAACACTACTTTTCCTTTGAAAGCGTTGCATGTTGATTTTTTTTTAAAGAGGATGATAAATAGGTAGTAGTAAATGTTTAAAAAAATAGAACTCTAGGTATGAGGGAAAAAAGCACATTAACTGTTTTGTGTCAGTCATTTAAAAGTTTATGTATAAAAAATACTATATGAAGATTAGAGCCAAAACGGGCTCTAATTTTATCTCAGACAATCTTATGGGGTCTGTGTGGATTGTTAGTAAAACTTTAGATCAGGTTTTATGAAATGAGTTATTCAGGTTACGGGACAGTTGTTATTAAATCAAACATGTGGCTCAATTTTGGGTACAGCTTACATGACCTGTTTGCTTCTGTTTTGGCCAATCTTGGTTCATATTATCTTTCATATTTTTATTTTACCCATTTTTTCCCCTTGCATGCTGCTGTACTAAAATAAAAAATTAAGACTCTTGATAAGCTGTCTCAGAGCTTTCCAAATGAAAAGGAGATGTAAATGAAGATGATTCCATCTTTTCTTGTTTCAGTCCTCTTTAGGAATCTTTCCTAAGTGAATTGAGTCATTTTTCCTCTTTAAAGAAAAGAGCATGTTGAATATAATTCAATAATTCACTGCCTTTTAAAAAATAATGTAAAGAAAATCCATAAACTGAAAAACACTGTGCCAGATGCTCTATGCACATTAACTCATTTAATGCTCACCTTCTTCCCCATAAGATGACTGATTTTCTGTGTTATAGATGACGAGGAGGCTCAGAGACAGGAGTGACTTGCGCAGGATAACTTAACTCCTAGGTGATAGGGCTGAGTTGAACTGAGATCTTTCTGATTTTAAGGCAGATGTTCTTAAAATTTGCCCTGAAAACTTCGGTTAATTGTGGTATACAGGTATTTGTGTTCCATTTAATTAAAGTTTTACTCCTAGGATGCAGGAATATTTATTGAGTATCTGCTTTGACTCATTAATCCCATTTAACCCGCACAACCACCTGTAGGGTAGTAATTGGCTCAGAATTGTGAATGAAGAAACACCCGGAGAGGTTATATTTCTCACCCATAGTTTACAGCTTACTAAACAGCAGAGCTGAGATTTAAATTGAGATGATCTAACACTAAATTCCATGTTTTCTATTCTTTCTCCCATATCACGCTGAACTTTGAGTATTCTCTGACTTTCCACAAGTGATTTTGAAATCTGTCTTAAAATTGACTTGTGACATTAAAATGAACAAACAGCCAGTATTAGCAAAATTAATGCTATTAAAATGTTGGGTCTGCTCGCCCATGTGCAGTAAAGCCAATCTACTGACACCAGGTTGTAAGGCACCAGACAAGGAGTCCGGAGCAGCTAATGCTCAAAAAACCTGAGCTCCCCAATGGGTTTTAGGGGAGCATTTTTAAAGGCAAGATGAGGGAAGGGAGTCACAGGATGTGTGATCAGCTGTGCGCCGTTCTCTGATTGGTTGATGGTGAGGTAACAGGGCAGTGCCACAGGGGTTAATGTTATCAATCCTTAGGCTCCAGCTTCTCTTTGGTGGAGTTTTAGCATCTGTAAAACAACTCAGGAATGTGCATCAGATACTGTTATCTAGGTACTTCAGGGAGGAACTAAAGATTCTGTGACTGCCATATGGCTGACTGTTTACATTGTTACCAGTTCTCCTGGCCCAGTTGCTGCTTTTGTCACTACACGTTCATGTACTTTCAATCATTAATTCTTGAGTCAGCCTTTTGTGACTCAGGGGAGGCCTGGGAGACTACAGCTTTTCTACAAACAAGAGATAGGCTGAGAAAAAAAAAATTGAGAGAGGCAGGCAGAGGACGTGAGGGGAGGGGTCTGTCCCCAGAAAGCCCCATAGGGTCCTGCTCCGGTTATAAAAACACTGGGGTTTTTTTGGTAGTTACCTTTCAATAATTTAAGTTTCTAGCAAGTTTTTATAATGTGGCATCTAACTTTTTGGTTAATGCATTTTTAGGCCTATTTAAATTCTCAGGAATTTGGTAGAAAACTATGATTGGATAAGTGTAATCTTGAACACCTTCTGTGTAATACCCTACATTCCTGGGGTGCAGGAGAGATATAATTAACTTCTTGACAAATAGGCAAGAGTTGGAATCTTCAAAATATTAGTTTAAAATGAGAGAGTTGTTGCAGAAGTATGCACAGCAGATTAGAACTTGGTAAATGTTTTTATTAAGAAGTTTATAAAAATTGAAAAGATAAATTTTTATAGGTACTTTTCAAGTGTTTGGGAGCTGTTTCTGTGCTTTGAGAAGTGTACATAGTAAGTATCAGTGCATAGGTAACATACATAAATGATGATTAAAAGGTCCAGTTCATGATTAAAATTTCACTGTAATCTGTGAGAAATAGATATTTTTGTTGAAATGAAAGGAAATTGCAAATGGGGCATTAGTTGTAATCTGTCCTGGAAGTGGAATGCCATTTTTACTGCCAGCTCAGCCATCGTGTTTAAATTGCCCAATTGAAACATCTGGCTCTCAAGAAGCCATGGGTACCAACCAGCATGATACTGTGTGGGAACTAATCGGAGGAACTGATCACCAAGGAGGTCTACACCCGAACTGGCTGCCAGCAAGGGGTTTCCTGAGGTCAGCTGCATGTTGGCAAGGAAAGGTCAGCACTGGATTGCAGTCAGAAGCAGAGCTCCTTCCCATACTGCACTGCTGATTTGCCAACCGCCCTGGGAATGTTCTCTTCTCTCTGGGAAACTCCATTTTGGGCATTTAAATTCTCAGAATGAAATAACTCCATTTCATTAAGAAATACATTCTGTATTTTGGTGTAAAGAAAGTTAAACATTTTAAAGAATTAATACCTTTAAAAGCAGTTATTTGTTTTCTATCATCATTGCTTTTTGAACCTAAAGAGGACTGTTCTAGAAGTTTAGAGAAGCCTGGTCATTACTGTATCACCTCAGTTCCGAGGAGATTTTCCATTCTTTTGTAGAAACTTTAAATTAGTAAATTGTCCATATAACTTGAACCAGCCACTTGGTCTGCTGTGTTTACCCTTGATTTGGAAAAAATAATGAGCTTATCTGGAGAGAAAGGTTTATAACCTTAAAAAATGGAAAAAATCATTATAGAAAATTCAGAAAGTGATTAGGAAGTGAATAAAATATTAAATCTAGTTTTCTAGAGAAGTTCTTAGTTTACTGTTTTTAGAGAACTTAAATGTGATTTTCCTTACTATTAATCCTTTTTTCCTCTCCTTCCTCTCTTTGCCCCACAGTGTTCCTCCCGCAGCTGAATGGGCTGTTCCTCAGCCATCCAGACTGAAATACCGACAGTTATTCAACAGTCATGACAAAACCATGAGTGGACACTTAACAGGTATTTACAGATGAGAATTAAGTTAGTGAAACATGATCTTTGTTCTAAATGCAAATTGTTTCTAGATGTTGGGCTGAAGATTTTCCCAATGTCTTCCTCCATTTACTGTACTTCTTTCTAAACAGGGTTTTTGTTATTCCCCTTACCTCCAGTTCTCATCTACTGATAAGGCCATAGTTATTTTATTCTCCAGTGCCTCAGGCTTTTGCTTCTTGGTAAATAGAACCTAGACCAAGGATCCCCCAGCACCCTAGATGCCGCTGTTGTGCAAATCAGCGCACTTGCAAAGAAACACTGCTGTGGACAAAGCCTGGTTCACATTCTGAAGTTCAACTTAGTAGATGAACTTGAAACTGTCTACTCAAACAATCAGTGTTTATGGCAGGACACAGGGTGAAAGTTAGTAAATGGTTGGGGAGTTTAGAACCTAGCTTTGCCACTAACCAGCTGGAGGCCACTTTACGTATTTGGATCTTATTTCTTCATGTATAAAAGGCCAGAGTTAAGGTATGTGGTCTCTATGGATTTAAAAAAAGATTGTTGTCTACATTAGAAGGATTCAAAGGATTTTATGATACTGTCCAGAAACCTTTCTAATAAGGGGTTAAAACACTTAAAATTGTTACAGAGTTATAAAGAAAAGCATAATTTTAATAAAGGAAAATAGAGATCTCCAATACAAACATTAAGTGTAAAAGGGGGGAAAATATAACTGCTCTTTAACAAATATGAAAGGAGGGGAGAATGGGGTCATTTTCCTGAGGTGGAGAAGCAGTGATATTCAGCAAAAAACATTTTAAATTTCTGATTCTTACTATCTTTTTTTTTTTTCTATCACTTGCAATTGCAATTTTTACTTCCAAGAGAAAAATTCATCCTTGTTTAAAAATGTCAGGATTGGGTGAGACTTCGAAGGGTTCTGGTCTAACCTTGAACCCTATCCCAGTAAAGAATCTCAGCAGTCATTTCAAATAAGCGTATATTTGTATCTGAAAGGGCGAATTATAAGTATGCACAAATTCTCTGTATGCCTCGCTCACTGTGCTAAAGCGGTAGCTGTCACTTTTATACATAGCATGAAAAACCAGGCCAGCTTATATGGGCACTGAAGGGATATTCAAAAGTATAGTTTTAAGTACTGTTTAACATGATTTGACACCAGTGTATCATACAGACACAGACCTGCATTGTCAGTGAATCTGAAAACATTTTTTAAAGCACTGTTGGTGTTTGCTGGGAGTTACTTAAAATAGTATTCAGATGCGATGTTGATGCTGAAATTCTCTTTTCTTGGTAGGCTGTGTTTTATGACCGAAGTATAGTATCAGGTAGAAGGTATATGACGCAGGAACTTAAATATTTAGAACTTATAATATCTGAGGCAGAAAATAAAATTTGAAATATACTGGATGGATGAGCAGATTTTTGCTACTGTTTAGCTGTATACTTATTACTGTTTTGTCCTGGAAGGAATTTAAGGTGGGAATTTCATTTTCAAATCTTTGTATAGTCATGTCAAATAGAAAGAATAATTTATTACAGTACATTTTAAAATAGTAAATAAAAGACATTTAATTTGTTTTCCCTTTGTGAGGAATCAATATAAGGTGTGTTTTAGGCTAAATAAGACTGTTGATGGAAGCAGAGCAGGTTTTGTTGAGATGAAATACAAAGATTATTTTCATGATCACAACTGTGAAAATAATTGTGTGAATCCTCAACCCCTAAAGCAGTTACTCAGTTCAGCTTAAGAATTGAATAAGATTAAGAAGAATATCAAGAAAGTTGAGAATAGTTCCCAGAATGGAAAGAGGCAGAAGTGAAATATTTAGCAATGGCACAGTTTACCCCATTGATTACCTGGGTTGATTTCGCTGATACACCTGGTTAGGTGGGCACCCCCTTGTTCCTTCCCAACCTGATGTATATGCTACTGCACGCTCTTAAAAGAGACACTCTTATAAAAGAGAGAAGGAGTCCTTCCTAATCTAAGTTATATAAGTAGCTCTAGAATTCTGGTAATGCTATTCTTGCTAGTCCACTTCTCAAAGAGGTATTCGATTATCTCCTTGCATTCTGAAACAGTGCATATGTTATTTGGTTATTCATATGCTAATCACAAAATGCTAAAAGTCTTAGTCATTGTTTGAAGTAAAGCATTAACTTCATTTAATTGTCTGTTCTTTCCATTCAAGCTTCCCTACTGAAACATAGCTACCCACTGTAGGCTTTGTGAACTTGAGATTTGTGTTTATTCCCTTAATGTTTCCTTATAAGCCAGTCTGCCTTTCATGAATGTAGGCTTCTACAGAATAGTTCCGAACACTCAGAGCTTGATTTTTATGTTGTCCTGTTACTATCTTTGCTGTTGCTGATCTAATTTAATGTTTCACAACCTTGTCTTAGGACTTAGAGTCAAGTATTAGAAATTGCAAAAGACAGTTGGAATCTTTTGGTGCAGGGGTCAACAGACTTCTTCTATAAACAGCAAAATAATGTTTTCAGATTCAGTGACAATGCAGGTCTGGGTCTATATGACACACTGGTGTCAAACCATGTTAAACAGTACTTAAAACTACCTTTAAATATTCCTTCAGTGCCCATATAAGCTGGCCTGGTTTTTCATGCTATGTATAAAAGTGACAGCTACTGCTTTAGCAGAGTGAGCGAGGCATACAGAGAATTTGTGTATACTTGTAATTCGCCCTTTCAGATACAAAAACATTTTAGACTTGCAGTCATACACTGTCACTGCTCTTCAGCTTTGCCGTTGCGGTATGAAAGCAGCCGTATATCGTGCTTAAATGAATGGGCATGGCTATGTTTCAATAAAACTTTATTTACAAAAACAGGTGGAGGGCTGGATATGGCCTATAGACTGTGGTTTGCCAATCCCTGTTCTAGATCATTTTCCTCATTTCAGAGATAAAAGAACTTCCTAAAAGTAGTTTTGTTAATGTCACATGTCATTAGGGAGTGGAAGAGTCAGGACTGGAATCCATATGTCCTGATATCCAGGTCCAGGGTTAGTTCTTTTCATTTATTGTTACACTTTTTATTGAATAGATGAAATATGAACTTTCTTTTATATAGTTCTGAAGTGGGCAGAATTGTTACAAGTATAAATTGAAGCATTCACTAAACTTTTGCTAATTCTACTTTAATGTTGCCAACATTCTAAATACAATGTTAGAGACTAAATAAAATGATCAATGAACTTTTCTCATTCCAGTATACCACAGAACAAGCAAAATTTTATGCGTGGTAATCTTCCTAACACAGTTGCTACCACTTTCCATTCCTTGGTCTTCATGTCATCCTGGGACCACACCTTGGGAGTCAGTGATGGACATAAGACATTTATCTCTCTCCTCCTAACACTAGTTTATTTAAACATTCAAATTCTTACATTGTAGCCTTTCTGGTATCTAAGGCTAGTTTCATGCCAAAACTGAAGATATATACAAGTATTTTAAGAAGTGAGAGCTGATTCTGAGATGAGAGTTGAAATTCCAGAAATTCTTCTTTATCACTAACCTAGGAAATGGCTGCGATAATTGGCCATTTATACAACCTTGAGCAAGTTTTTTTTATTTAGTTTTGTTTTAGAGTCTGTATAATGAAATGAGTAGAAAAGTTCTCTCTAAGGTCCCTTCCTCCTCTAAGATTCTCTGACTCTTATCTGAATTTGATAGTCATCATGGTGGAGGAAGCAGGTGGTGGCCAAGATGCTGAATTTAGAGAGAATAAGTTTCAGCTTTGTAAATAAAAGCCTGATACGAATAGAGATGGTAACCTGGACAGAGGGGCAGGTTATATTTTGAAACTCTAATCCTTTACATACTCATTCCTCATTAAACATCTATTTAACAAAAATTTATTGACTGTGTGCCAGGTGCTTTGTGTTTCTTGCCTTTTTCATTGGGGCTTAGTTTCCTTTTTAAAAAGCCCCTCGGGTAATAGCAAATATCGTTTAAAGCACTGTGATTGCATGAGATTACATAGTACCTATGTGCAGAACACTGATCAGTGAAGATTTGCTGATTCATCTTTATATTTTTTCCTGGTTTTTGTTTAGGTCCCCAAGCAAGAACTATTCTTATGCAGTCAAGTTTACCACAGGCTCAGCTGGCTTCAATATGGTAAGGAATGAAAAAGTTCCTTGGTTTGTATAAAGAGGAAACTGTATTTCTTGAATTGATATGGCTCATGGGTCTTTAGATTAATACCGTTATTTCTAAGGGGGATATATGGAGTAGGCTTAATTTTCCAATGAGTTGTTATGATTACCCCTCTTACTTTCCCCCCTTTTGATTTTGAAAAATACAAAAGCCGAGCAATCAATATAATGAATTCTCAAGAACTCATAATACAGCCTAAATAAGTCTCAACTCATGACTTGTCCTGGTTCTCCCCTCCTCCTTTCAATTATTTTAAGCCAAATCTCAGTCATTATATCATTTCCATCTGCACATATTTCAGCTTGTATCTCCAAAAGACATAGGGATTTTTTCCCCACATGACTGCAATACCAAAAGTCCACTTAAAACTGTTAAATAGTAATTCTTATCATTAAGTTAATCAGATGGTGTTTAAATTCCTTAGATTGTCTCATAATTTTTTTATAGTTGATTTGTTCAAATCAGGACTGAAATAAATCTATATTTTGTAACAATTGGTTGATACATCTTTTAAGTCTCCTTTAACCTATAAACTCCCCCTTGTCTTGTTTTCCACTCCTCCCCCACCCCACCCCACAAAAAAACCCCGGATCATTTGTCCTATAGTTTCTTATAGCCTAACTTTAGCTGATGGCACCCTTGTGGTGTTAATTCATTCTTGTATTTCCTGTAGATTGGTAATTAGATCTTGAGCAGGGTTCTGCACCTCAGTGCTATTGACATTTTAGGCCCGATGACTCTGTGGTGGAGGCCTGTCCTGTGGACTTTTGATTGTTAAGTAGCATCTCTGGCCTCTGCCTACTGCAGCAGCATGAGCCCCGCCTCCACTTGTGACAATCAGAAATGTCTCCAGACATTGGCAGATGTTCTTTGCAGTACTAAATCAATCAGTGGTTGAGAACCACTCATCAGATTCAAGTTTGAATTTTTTTTTTTTTTTTTTTGCAAAATACATCAGAGATGATACCGAGTACTTTCATCAGTAGGTACATTTATGTCTCTTTGTCTATTTTGTAATGAGTTTTAGTAGCTATTGATGAGCCTTGCCTAATCCTGTAGGATTCTTTACATTTAAATATTAACTAGCATGTTAAATATTTAATTTTAATATCTAGTTAAATATTAACTAGAACACACACTCTTCAGGAGTGTATATCTCTCAGTTATGCATTATCCATTGATTCCACCTGGAAGATAAACCCGGTCTGTACCACTTACCTGCTAGGTTCAAGATTTTGCTGCAGGCTCATTGATGTGGTTGTTTCATAAGTGGTCAAGCTCTAGGGCTGCTCCCTTCACCCATTATAGTCCCTTCTGCTTTGCGTTAAAGGGTCAGCCTCTTGCAATAGCATAATAACAGACCAGTTAGCAAGCATCTTATATCTATGACACATCTAGACCTCTTTAAGTCTGGGTGTGTACCAATATCCTAGGGCCCTCTGGAATAAAAACTAAAGACCTAACATTTATGGACGTTGGTTGTTCTCATGACACTAGAATATAATGAAATGTTTAAGTTTCTCATTTATAACCTGCCCTCTTTGAAAAAAATACTTGAGTCTTCTCCTACTAGAATATTATATTCTCTTTCTATATGATAAAAAGATATTTAATTAAATGTGTACAGCCATTCTTCAGGCAGGTATGGGGAAAAAACCAAATAGGAATTCCACCTGCCTTTGAATTGCATTTACCTAGGAGTGGGCAGTGGAAAGGAAGAGAGAACAAGGTAAAACAGGCAGAGTTTTCATTTGTGGCTGTGTTCTACTTAAAAACAGGAGTCTGGCACCTGGAAACGGCAAAGGTAGAGGGACAGAAAAGAGATCAGTGGTTGCCAGGGCCTGGGGGCAAAGGAAAGGGTGACTATAAAAAGACAGGAATTTTCGGTGATGATGAAACTTCTATACGTTGTAGAGTTACACAACTGAATGTGTTTGTCAGAACTCGAAGAATTGTACTCTAAAAGGGGTGGATGTTACCGTATGGATATTGTACCTTAAAAAAAAAGAGTTTATGCCACCTGAGGAAATTTCAGATTTAAGAGGAGTTTCTTGGTTTATCGCATCAGCAAAGCCAGTTAGTTGCCCAGTGTAGCATCTGTCCTATTGGTATTTTAGTGAACAGTGTTGTGGTCTTGCATCCTCTTTTGGTGTCCAGAAGTTGTTAAGTAAAATCACATTCTTGGACTTGCTAGAAAAATCTGTTTACTTTAATTAGCTACCAGGGCAAGTTGATTATGAAGAACAGTGACGATTGAATCCTAAGATTAAGGAACAGAAAACACCTTGCCTCTGTGGCTGGAGGCCGTAAAGATCCACCCTTGGAGGCCTAGATCAGGGCTTGGTCCAGTGAGCTGAATCTGGCCTGCACCTGGTTTTGTTTTTTAAAACAACCGTGCCCATTTGTTTCTCTATATATTGTCTGTGGCTACTTTCCTGCTGCAGCAGCAGAATTCCGTGTGATAGAGATTGTGTGTTCTGCAAAGCTTAAATATTTACTATCTGACCTGATAGTCTGCAGAGCGTAGTCTAAATTAGACACATGGAATGTATGATACATTTAAAATGGGTTGCAATGATTGAGAAGAGTGTAATTATAATCATAGTTAACATCTGTTGAATGCTGAACACCATCCCAGCTATATGGATTGTATCATTTTGTCTTTGCAATGGTGGTGTGAAATAGGTACTATTTTTATAAACTGAGGCACAGAGGAACTCAGTTGGCCTAGAGTCAGAATAAGAAAATAGAACGTTTAAATCACTCATGAATAGTAACAAGCATGCATTTTCATGAAGCTAGATTACAATGAACTTTTTGTTGAATAGGAATCTTTCTGACATTGATCAAGATGGAAAACTCACAGCAGAAGAATTTATCCTGGCTATGCACCTAATTGATGTAGCTATGTCTGGCCAACCACTGCCACCGGTCCTGCCCCCAGAATACATTCCACCTTCCTTTAGGTAAGGAATATTTGGCTCTCATAAGAAATTGTGCGCTGAGTTTGTGAATTTCAAACTTGGCTTTGTTGCCTGTGTATCTTATAGTCATTTTTTATTCTTGGCAAGTAAATGAAATATCTATGAATTCAAGCAAATCTTCTTAGGTAGGTTTGTGTTAATCTTTCCCTGTTCTGTTCTTTAAAGTACTCATAGGATATTAGTAAAACAGTCAAATAAAACATCACAGATTTTGTGATTTTTGAGACAATCCATATAATCAAAGCTCACCCAAAACTTTAGCAGTTTAAGTGCAATGATATCAACCTGTACATAGAAAATAAAGCAAGGAGATTCTGCCTGTGAATTCTACACATTCCAGACAGAGGTAACAAAATGCTGGCAATGTAGAAATTATAATCAGGAAGATTATTAAAGAAAATTTTCATGGTCTGAAACATAACCTCAATGGAGACATTGAGAGGGTAGTTCAGGGTCCAATTGGGAAGACTCTGCAGTTACTGGTATCCTCCGCCTACACACAACCACGCATACACAGCCCTCTTGGACAACTGTGTCTCAAAGCTTTAACTTAAAAGACAAATTTGAGATCTTACGAGACAAAGAAGAACAAAAGAAGCGCAGATAAGAATTTCTGTCCTAATTCCTCACAGGAAGGACTGGGGGAAAAGTCCCCATAAAAGTATGAAACATGAAGCCATCACTGTCAGCACATACATGGTGCAGGGGGGAGCTGAGAAAACTGTGAATGTGTAGGAAGAAACCGGTAGCTGGACAGTTTGCCCACAAAATCTCACAGCTTCAAGAATCGCTACAAGAAACACAACACTGGAAGCTGATAAAAAAGCATAAAAAGAAGATAGGTAGATCGGTTTAAAAGAGCAAGATTAATGGTGTAAAGTGAAACTAAGCAGTAAACTAAGTGATTTGTTTTAAGAACTATAAAGTATAGACATTTCATGTGTTTGTTAAGAGATAACGTGGAGAGACTTTGTAAAGGGAAAAAAAAAAGATGCTCTCAATTAGCTGAGCTGCTAATCTTCCCTTGGAAATTTAATGTTTCATAGGAGGGTTATGATCGGAACAGCAAACACTTACTATGTCCAAGGTACTGCTCTAACCACTTGACAATTGTTCATTGATTTAATCCTTTGGAATTGTCCTACTTTTCGTGATGGTTCTAAACATTTGAATGAATATGGCACTCAGAGTCTGATGACGTTCAGATACTCATTTTTAAGAAACTCTTGTAAATAGAGAAGACCAAATCTTTATCTTTTCCTCACTAAAAATGAAATTTGCTCCATGATATGTGGCATAATCTTAAAAAAAATTTTTTTTCATAGTTTACCCAATTCTACCTAGACAGCTTTACATGAATCCTTTTTTTTTTTTTCTTTTTTTCCACAACTGCAGAAGAGTTCGATCTGGCAGTGGTATATCTGTCATAAGCTCAACTTCGGTAGATCAGAGGTTACCAGAGGAACCAGTTTTAGAAGATGAACAGCAACAACTAGAAAAGAAATTACCTGGTAAGACAGTCCTTATATTTGAATTATAGCATATTAGAGATTTTCTATCTCTAAGGCAAAGATGGAGGCAAAAATAAATTTAGCTTTTGACATTCTTGCTATGTTTCTTTTTTTAAATTTTATTTATTTTATTTTTTTGCTGTGTTGGATCTTTGTTGCTGTGCACAGGCTTTTCTCTGGTTGTGGCGAGCAGGGGCTACTCTTCGTTGTGGTGCGCGGGCTTCTCATTGCGGTGGCTTCTCTTATTGCAGAGCATAGGCTCTAGGCGTGTGGGCTTCAGTAGTTGTGGCACGCGGGCTCAGTAGTTGTGGCTCACAGGCTCTCTAGAGCTCAGGCTCCGTAGTTGTGGTACATGGGCTTAGTTGCTCCGCAGCATGTGGGATCTTCCCGGACCAGGGCTCGAACCCGTGTCCCCTGCATTGGCAGGCAGATTCTTAACGACTGAGCCACCAGGGAAGCCCTTGCTATGTTTCTTTAACTGACCTTAGTCAGAAAGGAGACACTTTTCATATGCTTTTGGATTTGAATATATGTATAGAAATAAGAACATTATGTACTCTGCTAATGCACCCTTGTTCTAGCTTTTAAATTGAAATCTGATTATTTACCACTTAACAAAAATTTTATAAATGTTATCTATAAAATGCTCAAAACTGATAAGCCTTTAAGGTGGTTGCAGAAATAGAATGTAAAATTGCCTACTGTTGTTTTCTCATGTTGTTATAGAATCGGAAGCTCCTTGATAACAAGAAGTTATTTTAAATTTAATATGAACCTAATTTAAATTATCCTCATTTACAAAGATAAATTCATCATACTATTAAAATATTCTATGGTAGCTATGAATTATTAATGATGAGATGACAATTGATACTGACACCCTAATGAAATTTATTATGGAACCTCTTTATGTTTAATACTCTGTCAGTGTCATTTTGTTGCATTTAAAGTGCTCAGGGGATAATTGACCAGCTCAGGACACTAGGTCTCCTAGTCTCCTCTTTAACTAAATTACTTTTTGTTCAGTGATAAACTGCTTACTGAAAATGTTCTTTGTTCAAGTGTGTTGAGTACAGTGAAGAATCTAAATGTTAATAATACATGGTCCATGCCCTCTGGAAGGTTATAATACAACTGAGGATTTAAGACATCCATATAAACAATCATCAAAGCAGTGCATAAATATGATAAATTCCTGAAGACAGAATTATAGATGCACAGCAGAGCTTACTTATAGCTGGTTGGCATAGACTGGGAAATACACAAGCAATTAAATCTCTATGGAAGAGGTCACAGTTGAGTTGAGATTTGAAGAGTAATTGGGTCATTACAAGTGGAAGAGAGGAACATTTCAGGTTGATAATAATGGGAGTAAAGTCTTAAAGCAAATAAGGACAGGAATCCTTAGAATTTGGAATTTTCTTTTTCTGTTGGTAGAAGACATTCATTTAAAGTTTTGAACAGGATGTGACAGTATTAGAGTTTTGGGTTAGTGCATTCTTTCTTTTAACAACCATTTATTATGTGCCTCTGTGTACCAGAAATAGGGCCAGATTTTGGAATTAAAAAGATGTATAGGGACTTTCAGTTTTTTTCTTTTTTTTAAATCGAGGTAAAATTTACTTAAGATAAAATTGATCATTTTGAAGTGTACAGTTCAGTGGCTGTCTAAGTCAGCTTGGGCTTCCATAATAAAATGTCATAGTCTGGGTGTCTCAAACAGCAGAAATTTATTTCTCACAGTTCTGGAGGATAGGAAGTCCAAGATCAGGGTGCCATCCACTTCCATTCCTGGTGAGGGCACTCTTCCTGACTTGCAGATGGCTGCATTCTCACTAGGTCCTCACATGGCCTTTCCTCGGTGTGTGCACATGGAAAAAGAAAGGTAGCTCTCTCTTCCTTTTCTTATAAGGCCACTAATTCATAATGAGGGCCCCATCGTCATGACCTTATCTTAACTGGAATTACAAAGTTCCCATCTCCAAATACCAGCCCATTTGGGGGTTAGGGTTTCAACCTATAAATTGGTGGGGTGGAAACCATTCAGTCCAAAACAGTGGCCATACCTAGTTACTCTCCATTCTCCCTTTTCCCCAGCCCCTAGAAATCACCAGTCTGCTTTCTGTCTCTTTGGATTTACCTCTTCTGGATATTTCATATAAATGGTATTATGCAGTGGGTGACCTTTTACATCCAGCTTCTTTCACTTAGCATAGTGTTTTTGAGATTCATCCACATTGTAGCATGTATCATTACTTCATTCCTTTCTCTGACGGAGGGGACTTTCGATTTTAAGGTGGCAGAGTAAAATGATTGCTGCCTGTTCTGAAATCACAAAAGGAGCCAGAAGAACAAGAAAATAAAACTTGCTTGCCATCTCTGATCTCTAATCTAACTACAGTATGTAAGGAAGGTCTGTTTTCAGTGAAGGCCAGACAGGAATGTGGGAAGAAGCCAAGAAAGGATGCTCACAGCTACACATCTCAAGACAGTGTGTGAAGTGACGGCCCTTGAAATAGATTGGGAACAATGGGAATGACATGCTGCACAGGCTGGCAGTGAGAGCTTCCCTTGTCTGGGGCTGGCTCCAAGGAGAAGCGTGTGAGGCAAACACAAAACTGAATAGACGCTGCTGAAAACATAGTAAGGGATGTGGTGGATGGAATTTTTTTTTAAAGTAAAATAAAATGGATCTAAACAGTGTTAGCAAGGATCAGAGAAAAACAATTATTGACCTGGGGACAGTTCTAAAATTCATAATTGGTGTTCTCAAAGAAGGAAACTGAGTAATGGGTTAGAAAAAATAACTTACGGAGTATCATTTCCATGATGATTAGGGCACAACCTGCTCTTCAGTGTGAAACCCAGGAGGAGACTTACCTTCTTACCTCTGCATTCAGAAACTGTCTTGTTTGTTAAAATTGAAGACACAACAGCACGGTTTTAAGCAAAGAAAAAAGAGGTAGAAAGGGAAAGATTCATGGTACAGAAGTGACAAGGGGTCAGTTGCTGAATCCAGGTCATAGAAAAGGGAAAGGGTAGAGTGACAGGGAAGGTATGGAGGTTGGGTGATGATGCAGAACTGCTGTCAAAAGATTATTCCAGAAACCGCGTTTGGCATTTTGAACACTGTGATGTGGTTCATCTGGAGGGGAGAGTATATAAGCAAGAAGCTGGGTGAAGGGCACGTTCATAGTGCTTATCAGTGAGGGCACAGGTGAGAAAGAAGCTTTGGGAGTTCAGGTTTGCAGGCACACTACACATTTCCAATATGCCATTGAGTTTTCCCTTTGAAAATACTATGTTGAAAATCATGGCTTTTCCTAATCGTTACGTCTTGTTTTAAAGTAACCTTTGAAGATAAGAAGCGTGAGAACTTTGAACGTGGCAATCTGGAGCTGGAGAAACGGAGACAAGCGCTCTTGGAGCAGCAGCGCAAAGAACAAGAGCGCCTGGCCCAGCTGGAGAGGGCGGAGCAGGAGAGGAAGGAGCGGGAACGCCAGGAACAGGAGCGCAAGAGGCAACTGGAGCTGGAGAAGCAGCTGGAAAAGCAGCGGGAGCTAGAACGTCAGAGAGAGGAGGAGCGCAGGAAAGAAATCGAGAGGCGAGAGGTGAGCAGCTGGGGAGCAGCCCCGTCATGAACACGCGTGCTCTTCCAGAGCTGTTTAAGTAATATATTAACACAGTCTTTTTTTCTTTTTACAATTCAGTAGTTTTAGTTATTCACAAAATTGTGCAACCGTCACCACTAATTCATCACCCCAAAAAGAAATTCCTTACCCATTAAGCGGTTACTCCCCATTCCCCCTCCTCCTGCCCTTAACAACCTCGAATTTCCTTTCTCTCTCCATAGGTTAGCCTATTCTGGACATTTTGTATAAGTGGATTCACATAATATGTGGCCTTTTGTGTCTGGCTTTCGATTAGCATGTTTTCATGCTAAGTTGTAGCGTGAATCATTACTTTATTCCTTTTTGTGTTTGAATAGTATTCCATTATATGGATAGACCACATTTTAAATTTATCCATTCATCAGTTGGTGGACATTTGAGTTGTTTCTACTTTTTGGCTATTTTGAATACTCTTGCTATGAACATTCATGTACAAGTTTTTGATAATACAGTCTTGTAACAAACCACTGATAGCAGTTAAGTATTTTTTTCTAGCCTTTTTTCTGCATTCACATACAAATATAGAAACAAAAAGGTTTATATGGTGGGGAGGTTGAAGGTTTAGTTGAAATTGTTTTATGAAACCACTGTAATGGTATCACGCTAATTTTATTGTTCTGCATCTTTTTCTTTTTCCACTTTAGAAAATATGTCTAGTAATCTTCACTGTATTTTATGGATGGCTTCCTAAATTTGGTGCCATACCTGGATAGGGGCCAAGCCTATCTCCTGTCTGTCTTTCCAATTTTAGTATATTGTTTTTTTTTAATTAATTAATTAATTTATGGCTGCATTGGGTCTTCATTGCTGCGTGCGGGCTACTCTTCGTTGCGGTGCATGGGCTTCTCATTGTGGTGGCTGCTCTTGTTGTGGAGCACGGGCTCTAGGCACACAGGCTTCAGTAGTTGTGGCACACGGGCTCAGTAGTTGTGGCTCGCGGGCTCTAGAGTGCAGACTCAGTAGTTGTGGTGCATGGGCTTAGTTGCTCCATGGCATGTGGAGTCCTCCTGGACCAGGGCTCGAACCTGTGTCCCCTGCATTGGCAGGTGGATTCTTAACCACTGCGCCACCAGGGAAGTCCTAGTATATTGTTACAGAAGCAATGACATGATTCTCTTGTGTGGATAAAATGTATTTTAAAGATGGGGGATTTGTCTTTATAAAAAAATAATACTTTGGTTTCATCTCCTGATGATTGCTTTAGAAAACTTGTAGCTATAAGCTCCCTTTCATTCGGGCAGACACACACAGATACTAACAGGATTTTCATTTCCAGGATGACAACCAAAAGGTAGACAGCCTTTCCTTCTTCAGTGTTTTAAAAAAAAAAAAGTATTTTAGAGTGTTTATTCAAGATTATTTAATTGACATTTACCATGTGCCAGGCATTGATAGTCCCTGGAGATATGGTGATAAACAGGAACTCCACCTGTCCTCCAGGCCCTTGCAGTGTAGTTGGAGCACAGGTATGTAAGAAGCAATTACAATACGATAAAGAGTGCCAGGTGCTCCCACAGTTACTCTGCCTAGCAGCCATCAGAGTCAGCGTTGAAGAGAGCTGACATTGCCAGAGAAATTACAGAACCTTCTGTGCTAAAAAGGAAATGAATGATTAGGGAGATGGCGGTTACAGACTTTTAAAGCTTGAGACAAATAATAATCTCTCATGTGACAGAAGAAATAATAATTACTTGTTTGATGGAAGAAAGCTTTTTTTGTTTTGTTTTTTGTTCTGGGGTTTTTGGCTTGATTTTACTAGATTAATTTTCCTTGTTTTTTATGAGTCCGTAAATAAGGAAGAGCAGCTTATTTTAGCACACGAAGCATCCTTAGCAGCGTAAAGAATTGAATGTCAGTGGTGAAACAATCCAGTCTGTTCTCAGCTCATGTAAATATAATAGCCTTTCTCAATATTCTCTGTTTTCCCATAGAAGGAATATTATATTTGTATAAAATTTTTCTGCTATATTAAAATAAAAATTTCTTGTAATGTTTAATAATATTTCACCCCTAAAAGAAAAGACTTACTAGATGTAATGCTTACTAAGAGACCTTGAAGAGTGTAAGAACTGAAGAATTAATAAATCGTCTGTGTATGTCATAGGCTGCAAAACGGGAGCTTGAAAGGCAACGACAGCTTGAATGGGAACGGAATCGAAGACAAGAACTATTAAATCAAAGAAACAAAGAACAAGAGGACATAGTTGTGCTGAAAGCAAAGAAAAAGACTTTGGAATTTGAATTAGAAGCTCTAGTGAGTAGTTTGATTATGCTTTGGGAATCTACTTACATTGAACCATTAAAATGCTAATAATTCTTATTATTTTTCATTTGTTAAAGAATGATAAGAAGCATCAACTGGAAGGAAAACTTCAAGATATCAGATGTCGATTGACAACCCAAAGGCAAGAAATTGAGAGCACAAACAAATCTAGAGAGTTGAGAATTGCTGAAATCACCCACCTACAGCAACAATTACAGGTGAGAAAATATGTCCCTTAAAAGCTTTTTGGCTTACATGCCTTTCTCTGATTCATCTCATTCATTTATTCACTCAACAAACATCAAGCATCTAATAGGCACTGGGAAGCCAAGATGAAGTAGATAAGGTCGTTGCCTGAAAATAGGTTGTCTAGTAACTCAGCACACTTGCCGAGACTGCTGCATGCCAGCTCAATGCAAGCTCTGGTAAGCACTGAGGATCCAGCAGTGGACAGCAGAGACAGGAACCCCGCCCTCACAGAGCTTACCTTCTGTTTGCAGGGGAGACAAGCACTAATAAAATAACAAGTATGTACTCTATTAGAAGATGAAAAGTTGCTCTGGAGAGCAAGTAGGGAAGAGAGTCCCCAGTAGTAAGGAGAGCTGTGATTTTGAGTAATGTGGTCAGGACAGACCTCTCTCTGAACATGCTTTTTGAGCAAAGACTTGAAAGAGATGAGTGGCTGAGCCATGTGAATATCTGGCAGAGCAAGTTATAGGTAGGGAAACAATAGTGCAGAAGACCTGAGGCTGTAGCTGGTCTCTGGGATGCCAGTTACAGCAAGGAGACCACTATGGTTGGAGCAAGTGGGGGCTGGATCACACAGGGCCTATAGTCCATTCATGGGACTTTGGCTTTACCGTGATGAGCACAATAAAGAAGTGCAGTTAAGTATATTAGGGGGAGTTCCAGAAATGTATGTATACACAACAGTTGGAGACAGTGGAGTACTCTAAGCAGTTCTGCTTTCATTTTATTACCTATACAACCTTGACCACCAAGTTGTTACAGTATCACCTGGTTTGGTTTCAAGTGTTGAGCTAGGGGGCATCAAATTCATGTAGATATTGTTCTGCATATCATCATGAAATATGATCAGTTTTGAGCATTGTGACTTTTTTTTTGTAAGTCGTTTTAAAACCTCTGTGTTCTCAGAGACGTTTTCTTTCTTTCTTTTTATTTATTTATTTAGGCTGCGTTGGGTCTTTGTTGCTGCACGCGGGCTTGCTCTAGTTACGGCGAGCGGGAGCTACTCTTCATTGCGGTGCTCAGGCTTCTCATTGGGTGGCTTCTCTTGTTGCGGAGCACAGGCTTTAGGCATGCGGGCTCAGTAGCTGTGGCTCATGGGCTGTAGAGCGCAGGCTCAGTAGTTGTGGCGCACGGGCTTAGTTGCTCCACAGCATGTGGGATCATCCCGGACCAGGGCTCGAACCCGTGTCCCCTGCATTGGCAGGTGGATTCTTAACCACTGCCCCACCGGGGAAGTCCCTTGAGCATTGTGACTTTTATTTCAGCTTCTTCCTCTCTGCATGCTTTTTTTGAGATTTATCCATATTGTTGACTGAATCAGTTGTTTGTTCCTTTTCATCACTGAGTAGTATTTCCTTATTTATCCCCTCACCTGTTGAGGGACATGTAGGTTTTTTTCCAGCTTGGGACTGTTTTTTTTTTTAATTTATTTTTGGCTGCGTTGGGTCTTCATCGCTGTGCGCAGGCCTTCTCTAGCTGCAGCGAGCAGGGGCTACTCTTTGTTGCAGTGTGCGGGCTTCTCATTGCAGTGGCTTCTCGTTGCGGAGCACGGGCTCTAGGCGCGCGGGCTCAGTAGTTGTGGCTCGCGGGCTCTAGAGCGCAGGCTCAGTAGTTGTGGTGCAAGGGCTCAGTTGCTCTGCGGCATGTGGGGTCTTCCCAGACCAGGGATCAAACCTGTGTCCCCTGCACCAGCAGGCAGATTCCTAACCACTGTGCCACCAGGGAAGTCCCTGGTTTGGGACTTTTATGAATAAAGCTGCAATGAGTATTTACTTACACATCTTTATGTGGAAATGTGTTTTATTTCTCTTGGTTAAATTTTAGGAGTGGAATTACTATGTCATGTAAGTATGTGCTTAACCCTATCAGGAACTATCAAATTGTTTGCAAAGTGGTTGTACCATTTTACATTCTCACCAGGAGTGTATGAGTCCTTCAGTTGTTCCTCATTCTTGTCAACACTTGGTATTGCCATTATTTTTAATTTTAACATCTCTGGTGGGTGTGTAACAATATCTCATTTGGCTTTAATTTGCATTTTCCTGAAGGCTAATGATGTTGGTCATTGTTTCATATGTGTATAAGTGTGCATCTTCTTCTGTGTGTCTTTTGTGAAAAAATCTTTAGCTCATTTTTTAGTAGGTTGTTTAGCATATTATCAAAGTTCCTTATATATTCTCATAAGAAATCCTTTTTTAAAAAAATATTTATTTATTTGGTTGTGCCGGGTCTTAGTTGTGTCAGGCAGGCTCCTTAGTTGCAGCTCACAGGCTCCTTAATTGTGGCTCGCTGGCTCCTTAGTTGCGGCACGTGTGCTCCTTAGTTGTGGCAGGAGGGCTCCTTAGTTGCAGCTTGCCGGCTCCTTAGTTGTGGCATGCAAACTCTTAGTTGCGGCATGCATGTGGGATCTAGTTCCCTGACCAGGGATTGAACCTGGGCCCTCTGCATTAGGGACGTGGAATCTTAACCACTGTGCCACCAGGGAAGTCCCAGAAGTCCTTTGTCAGATAGATGTTTTGCAAACATTTTCGCCCAGTCTGTGGCTTACCTTTTCATTTTTGTAATGGTGTTCTTTAAAGGGCAGACGTGTTTAATTTTGGGAAAGTTCAATTTATTCATTTTTTTCTTTTATGGTTTATACTTTCCGTGTTCGATGCAAGAAATCTTTGACTATCCCAAGATTGCAGATATTTTCTCTTATCTTTTCTTCCAGAAGTTTTACCCTTTTATATTAGATGTTTAGGTCTGTGATCCATTTCAGGTTGGTTTTTACTTAAGTGTAAGGTAAGGGGTGAGGTTCGTTTTTTTCCATACCAACACCCAGTTGTTCTACCAACATTTATTAAAAACACTGTCCTTTTCCCGCATTGAATTGCCTTGGTAGCTTGTTGATAATCAATTAACCACATTTGTAAAAAATCTTTTCTAGATTCTCTTCTGTTCCTTTGATCTATGTCTATCCTTTCACCAGTATTTCACTCTGTTGATAATTTTAGTTTTATAATAATTTTTGAAATCAGGTAGTGTGAGTTCTTCAGTATTTTTCTTTTTCAAATTATTTTGGCTATTTTAGGTCCTTTACATTTCCACAGAAGCTTTTAAAATCATCATGTCAGTTTTTACAAAAGTTCTTAGAGTTTTTATTGGAATTCCATTGAATTTATAGATCAGTATGGGAAGAATTGACATCTTAACAATACTGAGTCTTAATAGTATATCTCTTAATTTTATTTGGGTTGTTACAAGTTTCTTACAGCAGTGTTTTGTAGTTTTCAGTGTACAAGTCTTGTACATATTTTGTAAAGTTTAGCCCTAATTTCAAGGTTTTTGATGCTATTGTGTATTACATATTTTAATTTCAATTTACAGTTGTTTGATGCCAGTATATAGAACCAGAATTCATTTTCATATATTGACATTATATGTGTGATATTGCCTAACTCATTTATTAGTTCTAATAGCTTTATTGTAGCTTCCTTAGAATTTCTACATGCATAAACATTGTGAATAAGGATAACTTTATTTCTTCTTTTTCTTTTTTTTTTTAATATTTATTTATTCATTTGGTTGCGCCAGGTCTTAGTTGTGGCAAGGTCTTAGTTGTGGCAGGCGGGCTTCTCAATTGTGGCATGCGAACTCTTAGTTGTGGCATGCATGTGGGTTCTAGTTCCCTGACTAGGGGTTGAACCCGGGCCCCCTGCATTGGGAGCATGGAGTCTTCACCACTGTGCCACCATAACTTTTTTTTTTTCCAATCTATACACCTTTTATTTCTTTTTTTGTCTTAACTGCGTTGATTACAACCTCTAGTACTATGTTGAATAGAAGTGGTGAGAGTCTTGTTCTTGATCTTAGGAGCAAAGCATTGCTCTCACCATGAAGTATGATGTTAACTGTAGGGTTTTTTTTGATTGATGCCCTTTTTTTTTTTTTGCGGTACACGGGCCTCTCATTGTTGTGGCCTCTCCCATTGTGGAGCACAGGCTCCGAAAGCGCAGGCTCAGCGGCCATGGCTCACGGGCCCAGCCGCTCCGCGGCATGTGGGATCTTCCCGGACCGGGGCACGAACCCGTGTCCCCTGCATCAGCAGGCGGACTGTCAACCACTGCGCCACCAGGGAAGCCCTGATTGATGCCCTTTTTAGGGTGAGGGACTTCCCTTTTTTTCCTTGTTTGCTGACAGTTTTTATCATGAATGGGTGTTGAATTGGGTCATATTCTTTTTTCCTGCATTTACTGAGATGTTTATGTGGTTTTTTTCTCCTTTATTTTGTTAATATGGTGATATTTGAATGTTAAACCAACCTTCCATTCTTGGGGTAAACTGCACTTGGTCATGGTGTATTATTGTTTAACAAACATTTTGCTGGATTCAACTTGCTGTTATTAGGGGTCTCTATTGAAATTCTTGAAGGATATTAGTTTATCGATTTCTCATAATGTCCTTGTCTAGCTTTGGTATCAGGGTAATAAATAAGAAACTAAGCTGTAGGGTATTCTTTTCTCTTTTAGTTTCTAAAAATATATGATGGTAGTCTTTCCTTGATATCTGTGGGGGCACTGGTTCCAAGTTGCCTGGGGATACCAAAATCTGTGGGTGCTCCAAGTCCTTTATGTAAAACCGATAGTACAGTAGTTCTTCCATATTGGCATATTTGAATTGAAATTCGATCCTAGGCTGGTTGAATCCAGATATGGTGGACTGACTGTAGTGGTAGCTACCATTTATCCAAAGCCTGGCATGTGCCAGTGTGCTCAGTGCTAAGACCTTAATGTGGATATTTAATAGAGTCCCGCAGTAATCTGGTAAGGGCACTATCATTACTCTCATGTTATACGTGAGAAAGTGAAGATTCGAGAAGGGAACATTCTAGAATCAGTTTCTGGCATTCAGTTTCTAGCTGGGAAACAGGAATCCAAATTCGAATCCAGATCTATGTGACTTCAAGACTTTACATCCAACCTCAACCTTGACACTACACTGCCTTCCTAGCTAACCCCATCAGCTTGTCTCTTAAAATCCTGTATATTTCTATAAAACTTTCTCTCACCCCCTGGAATAGCTATCTGGTTCCAGTATCAGATCAGTTGGTCCAAATGTGCAGATTAAAGGATTCGGGAGGCTGATTGCACTATGCCATTTTAATATAAGGGACTTGAGCAATCTCAGATTTTGCTCTTGAGAGGATCCTGGAACCAATCCCCCATGGATACTGAGGGTTAACTGTGTTTCTTCCTTAAATTTTTGGTGGCATTCACTAGTGAAGCCTTCTGGGTCTGGAGTCTTGTTTGTGGTAGAACTTCTAATTGCAAAATTTATTCAATAGATATTGACACAAGCCTATTCCAGTTTTCTATTTGTTCTCTGGTCTGTTTTGATAATTTTGTATCTTGCAATGAATTTGAACATTTCATCTAAGTTAACAAATTTATTTGTATAAAATTGTTTATAATAATATCTTATTATTCTTTGCAAGTCTGTAGTATCTGTAGTGATTTTACTTCTTTCATTCCTGATATTGGGAATTTGTATCTTTTCTCTCCCACTCCAATTCCTCCTCTCCTTCTTCCTTCTCTCCCTCCCCTTTCTCCTTCTCTTCCTCCTCTCCCTTCCCCTCTTCCTCCTTTACTCCATCAATCTAGCTAGGAGCATATTGGGTTTATTGATTGGTTTTTTTAAAAAAGGTTTTGATTTTATAGATTTTTTTTTTTTTCTCTGTGGTGTGTCTGTTTTCTATTTCATTGACTTAGGCTTCTTATTATTTCCTTCCATCTCTTTATTTTGGGTTTGATTTGCTTTTTTCTAGCCTCGTAAAGAGGAAGCTTAAATTACTGAGTTTGGATCTTTCTTCATTTCTGATAATGTATAACATTTTAAGCTATATAATTCCTTCAAAGCATTGTCATAGCCATATGAATATGTTGTATTTTTAAATCCACTCAATTCAAAACCTTTTTTAAAATTTCCTTTGTCATTTCTTTGATGGATTATTTAGAATTATGCTGTTTAGTTTCCAAATGCTCGGATTTTTTTTCCATTTGTCTTATTGATTTCTGATTTATTTATGATATGATCTGTGAACATACTCTGTATGATTTTAACCCTTTTAAGTTTATTGAGACTTATGTTATGACCCAGCATTTGATCTGTCTTGGTGAATATTCCATGTGCACTTGTAAAGAATGTGTACTCTGTTGAAGTTGGGTAGGGTGTCCTGTAAATGTCAGTCGATCAAGTTGTTTCATGATGTCGTTCATGTCTTCTGTGTCCTTACTGATTATCACTGAAGTCCTAATCAATTTGAGATATTAAGATATGACGTATAATGTAAACAGTATCAGAAGTTCACTGCTAGAAATTGTTTGAAAATACTTTAAAATGCATGCACCTTTTAAAAGTGTATTCTTTTCTGTGGTAACTGTTTTTCTGTGTCTTTCATTAACTATTTATGAGAAGTGTCATAAAATATTCCGTTGAAAATTTAGGAGTGAAGGCCATGTGTTTATTATCTCACTGAATGCTCTGTGTCCAAACATATTTTTATTATTTAAGATTGATGCTTAGTATATTGTTATTGATAATAAAATACCAATCAAGTTTCCTGAAAAAGTAGTGAAGTTAAAGATAATACATGGTTTGAAGAAAGGCAGGTACATAGTAGGCCGTGAGAAATCTGTTTCCTTTCTTTACAGTAATTAGCAAATTCTTGCTCTGTAAATGAGTCAGGTAGCCCTTCATATTGGTTTGACCTATTTTTGAAACTCAGGTAGTCCATTTAAAAGTAACGTTTAAATAAATGAAACAATCTGAGTGATCTGAGCCAGGCTTCATCTTGATCCTTCATTGTTTGTCCTGGTTCAGGAAAGAATCTTTGGGATTGGGTAAGAGGCCTTGCCTTAATTTAGCAAGGAGAACAAGAGGAGAAGCTTAGTTGGCTATGCTTTTTTGGGAAAATGATCGACTTTTGTATTGTTTTGTTCAAATTTTGGGGGATGGGGGGTATATGTGTTTGTGTGGATTATTCATATGAGAAGATGCTACCAAATCCTCTCCATTGAACTGTGTCTACTGTTCAGACATATAGTACACAAAGATTTATTACACACAAGCCAGTCTATATCTAAAGGTGGTTGTTCCAGAAAGGGACTGGTTCTTAGCCTCTAGTGAAAATTTTTAATTGACATTTTAATTTTTTCAAACCAAAAGTTAATATACAGAGATTTTTTTCTCAAATCAGAGTAAAAATAAAAGTCAAATATTCCTTAATAAAGCCTGGAAAATCTGTCCTTTTTCTAAAATGTGTAGAAACTATATTGAATAATTTCAGCTGAACTTAGGCAAATACAATTGCTTGTCAAGTCACCCATGAAAACTCCAAATAGGCTTGTACAATGTGGTTTAGCTTTTATCTATGTCAGTTAAAAAATAATTGGTTCAAGATTTTTGTGTAGCTGTTTAAAATTGTGCCTCTATCCTGAGTGTTGGACAAACATATATGGCAGCTAAGATTCTAATTGTTAAAAGTCCTTTTTTGATTTCTGTTTCCAACTTCAGGTGTATGGTAATCCAGTTCAACCCTATTAAGGCTCAAAGTTCAGGACAGAACAGTTCCTGTTTAAACTACTGAGTCAGTTTGCAAACAGCAGGGTCACTGCATTTGCATTTGATCCCAGTGCAATTGAGAGATCATTGCTTTCCATTTTCTCTGCTGAGTTGTGAAACCACCCTGACAGTTTCACTGTAGAGGATTCAGGTTGAGATTAGGAGAGTCTTTGAGGGATGAGGAAACATGGTGGTTTTCTCTATCATTCATTGCTGTGTTCTCTTTCTCTCCTAGGAGTCTCAGCAAATGCTTGGAAGACTTATTCCAGAAAAACAGATACTCAATGACCAATTAAAACAAGTTCAGCAGAACAGTTTGCACAGTAGGTGTTTTATAAAAGTTGACTTTTTCCCTTTTTACTGGCAATAATTTTCTTAATTGAAATGAGAACGTTAAAAACCATTTTTCCTCACTGCCAGTTTGTTTTTCTTATCTTGCGATGTTTTTCTAAAACAGGAGATTCACTTCTTACACTCAAAAGAGCCTTAGAAGCAAAAGAACTAGCTCGGCAGCAGCTACGAGACCAACTGGATGAAGTGGAGAAAGAAACTAGATCAAAACTACAGGAGATTGATATTTTCAATAATCAGCTGAAGGTAACTATTCTGTGTGTGCCTACATGTATGTCTTACTTTTTAATTTCTCTAACTGGCCAGATGATTAGCTGATATTTGATCCCAGGCAGAAAAATTTATTAGGCTGGTTTGTCAGCCTTCATGAAAGCCTTCACATTTATGGATAAACATTAAACAATCTAAGTTGAATTATTCTCCTTTAAAATATAAAAATGAATTTGGCATCTCTAAATTAGGGCTGAGTGAATGGCCCCAACATGACATCTGTCTTTTACCTGAATTACATTTTTACACATCTTCATCCTTTTGTATGTAGAGAACTACATCAAGTTGAATTTCCAAAAGCTAGGCTCCAAAAGCTTCATCTTTCTTACGTTCTTTGAAGACTACTGAAAAGGAACTGTTGTCTCTTTTAAAACTAAGAATTTTTCTTCCACTTCTTACCTTCAAGATTGTACTTGAATATAAGTCTTTATTTTGTCACCTCACATTTTAAAATATTATTGTTTAATGGAGTAATTGCTTTTGTCTTTGTGGCAGAAGTGGTGTATGGTTTTGTCATATTTACACAGTAAAACTCAGGAAAATGCCAAAGCTCTTAGGGAATGTAAAAGTAGTTAGATCACAGCCTTTTTCTGATTTGGTGCTTTTGATTTAACTTTAGAACTTTATCATCTTAAGAATGATTATTATCTTGTAATAAAATATCTTGGAGTGCAAACAGCTCATTTCCTGTCAATAACAATCATATACTGTAGATTTAAGTAGCTATTGGCATTTTTAATCAGTTATGTTCTTATAAAAAGTTGGATTTTACACTTGTTTTTCTCAAATATTTTCTTTTTCCAACCTAAAATCCTTTATACTTGATTCTGGCCAATTTAGCTTTTGACACTAGGAAAAAGTTAAAATCCTATTCTTCATTAGTAGAAATAGAAAAACAAATTAGAAAGCATATTTGAGATTTTTAGTTGACTTTTGAATTGTGATTCTAGGCCAAATTGTCTAGACATTTGAGTTTGAAGTATTTGTACTGTTTTTTCAGAGTAATAAGTAATAAGCTTTTCTCAATTATACAATTCCAGGAAAGTGATCTTAGGGGAAATATTATTTGAGTAAACTTAGTGTTTGGGGGTTTTTTTTGCTTTCATGCTTACACAGAATATGTATTTGTGTACATGTGTGTATGTACTATATATTTTTTTTCTATATTCGTACACATATGATTGTGTCACATGTAAGTATTGGAAGTACAGCTATCAGTTCTCCTTCTCTAGAATAAGTACAGTAGAAACATGTTAACTCTCTTATGACTTGTCCCTATTTCAAGCAAAAGGAATATGGCACTAGTGCAAGCTTGTAGTCCTTTTTATTTTTTATTTTTATTTTTTGTGATACGCGGGCCTCTCACTGTTGTGGCCTCTCCCGTTGTGGAGCACAGGCTCTGGACGCGCAGGCTCAGCGGCCGTGGCTTATGGGCCCAGCCGCTTCACGGCATGTGGGATCTTCCCAGCCCAGGGCACGAACCCGTGTCCCCTGCATTGGCAGGCAGACTCTCAACCACTGCGCCACCAGGGAAGCCCTTGTAGTCCTTTTTAATAGTCTCTTGGATTATAAACTGTTAAGTATTCAGGTATCTTCTGAACCCAGGCAGTACTCTAGATTTCTGCCTTAATCTTAAGATTCCTTCCTATAGAAGTTCGACCCAAAACAAGGTTCACACATTTTAGAAAATAATACTCTGATGAATTCCCTGGCGGTCCAGTGCTTAAGACTCGGCGCTCTCACTGCCAGGGGCCCAGGTTCGATCCCTGGTTGGGAAACTAAGATCCCACAAGCTGCAGTGTGGCAAGAAAGAAAGAAAGAGAGAGAGAGAGAGAGAGAGAGAGAGAGAAAGAGAGAGAAAGGGAGGGAGGAAGGAAGGAAGGGGGAAGGGGTATTCTGGTGGATTATATTTTTCTTTTTTTGGTTGCACTGGGTCTTAGTTCTGGCAGGTGGACTCCTTAGTTGTGGCTCCAGGGCTCCTTAGTTGCAACATGCAAACTCTTAGTTGTGGCATGCATGTAGGATCTTGTTCCCTGACCAGGGATCGAACCCAGGTCCCCTGCATTGGGAAGCACAGAGTCTTATCCACTGCACCACCCGGGAAGTGTCCCTGGTGGGTGATTTTTGATAACGCCTCGATGACTTACACATTATTTTGGCTGTATTTCAGCTATTGGATTACTGTTGTCATTGCTATAGAGAACACCCTTAAAATGTGGTGTTTGTCACTGTTACTGTGTTTAGTTGACTAATGCTGCCTTCAGTATCAGAGAGTTGCTTATACAAAGGCTAATTTTTTAGCCCTTTATTCCACTAGCCCCTTTTCCAAATATACTTATTTTTAAAATAAGAACATTCCTTTCTGTTGTAATTTTTATTTTAGTTTTCCATTATTACTTTAAATTTAAGTCAATGTGGAGAGTAAAAAACAAAATCACAAGCCAGTATGTAGCTATATTGTTTTGTTATTTAAAACTCGTTTGGAGGACTTAGTGACTATATTATGTTACCTGACGGTTATTATTTCTATTATTCCTCTCAAACCTGGTGAGACCAAAGCAGAAACAGTTACATTGAAGAATCAAAAGATTTATAATTTGATTGAGACAACTCAGAGGCAGATATAAGTATCCATTGAGTATCTCCTGCCAATTTTTCTTTGTTGTAGTCACCTTGGAGAATATGAAGCTTTTTTTTTTCTGACTTTAGAGCATATATTCACTAGCAGCTGTAGTTTCTTGTGATGGACCAAGAGAGCCACATTCTGACCCGTTGGGATTTCTTCCATGTCTCCCTTGATACAGCAGTGCCTTTACAGCATCTTCACTAATGATGCAAAAATTACTTCTACCCTGCTGACAGTGAAACAGTTCAACTGCCCAGTCATTCCACACATCGAATTTGATGGTGTGAATTTGCTCCATCCTAAACCTTCCTCTCCTAAAAGGAAACCAGCCTGGAGAGTAGAAAAAAGAAATTCGGACTTAGTATTGTTTTATATTCGTATAGAGTGTTCATCTAGAGAAAGAAAGTTTAATTCACTCATTATCAACTAATATGGTGACACTGGAGAAATACCTTATGGAGTGCAAAGATTTAAAATTAGTTGATTGGAACATTAAACCTATATTCAATGGCTGGCTCCGTAAATGAGGGTTCCGTTTAGCAAAATCCAACTCTCATAGTTCCTTTGATACAAAACCTCTTACAATAAGCCATTCACTTCTTTTGATGCACACTCAAGGTCATGTCCAGTTCCTTAGGGATAAGGTCATGGGAACAATAGCACCCTGCTTTAGCCCAGATTCTTAAGCATAAGACTGGGATTGGGAAGTATAATTATATTTAGTTTCTTGAATGAGAAAGAGTTTAGGTATGCTTTTTCCTTTTTTTTTTTTTTTTTTTTTTTTTTGCGGTACGCGGACCTCTCACTGTTGTGGCTTCTCCGGACGCGCAGGCTCAATGGCCACAGGCTCCGGACGCGCAGGCTCAGCGGCCATGGCTCACGGGCCCAGCCGCTCCGTGGCATGTGGGATCTTCCCGGACCAGGGCACGAACCTGTGTCCCCTGCATCGGCAAGCGGACTCTCAACCACTGCGCCACCAGGGAAGCCCTTATTCTTTTTTAATATGCAGTCTGGATTAGTTCTGTCTACCAGGTGTCTAGTTGAGATTCATTCTTTTGAGAATCTCTCCTTTTTTCTTCAAACAAGAACTGCACTTACGCCTCCTAATTCAATATCTGATAACCAATGATGGAAATAACTCAAGGCATTAATTAAAGAGGAAAACAATTACTTTTGCAGTTAGATTAACAGGTATTTGTTTCATATTGGTAGCAACCCACTGAAAATATAAAGCATACTTCAGTTCTGGGGACGTGTTATTCAGGGCTGTGGAACATAAGGTCTCTAGAATCTTGGACCTTTACATTTCTATCTGATATCATGGAAATTGAGGACTCTTTTTCTCCTTTTAGAAAAGGCTATTTTTCCATGCATTTTGGTAGATATCTTCCTTATAGATACAATATTTATGTTTTCCAAAATTGATCCCAAGACATAAGTGTCTTTCTAATTTATCACCCAAAGCGAAGAATTACTTAAAAAAGGAAACAGAGGGAATAAACTTGGCTTTTGTAGATCTAGCAAAAAGGGGGGAAATGATAGCACTCTGATATTGAAGCTTTTGTGCTCAAATTCCCAATTGATAGATTTTGTATTTTTACCGCCTTTTGTGTGAACAGTAAATTTTTGATGATCTAATGAAAAATTTAACCAATGATTTAACCAGGAATAGTTGATTTTGTTAGTAATTATTGCCAGGATGAATTAACCCTTCTTGAAGTAGCTTTAATTCAGTGGACCAAATTTGTTTATCAAATTTTCTGCTTTTATTTATTTATTTTTTGTTGTTGTTGTTGTTTTTTGCGGTACGCGGGCCTCTCACCATTGCGGCCTCTCCCGTTGCAGAGCACCCGCTCTGGACGCGCAGGCTCAGCCGCCATGGCTCACGGGCCCAGCCGCTCCGCGGCATGTGGGATCTTCCCGGACCGGGGCACGAACCCGTGTCCCCTGCATCGGCAGGCGGACTCTCAACCACTGCGCCACCAGGGAAGCCCAAATTTTCTGCTTTTAAAATGTGTTATATGTGCAGCAAATATTTCTCATGCTAAGGAATAAAAAGTCTTCTCATGTTCATGGCCTAGAAACATCAATTTAAAATTATTGATTATTGGGACTTCCCTGGTGGTACAGTGGTTAAGAGTCCGCCTGCCAATGCAGGGGACATGGGTTTGAGCCCTGGTTCGGGAAGATCCCACATACCACAGAGCAACTAAGCCCATGTGCCACAACTACTGAACCTGTACTCTAGAGCCCACGAGCCACAGCTATTGAGTCTGTGTGCCACAACTACTGAAGCCTGCGCACCTAGAGCCCATGCTCCGCAACAAGAGAAGCCTGCGCACCGCATCAAAGAGAAGCCCCCGCTCGCCGCAACTAGAGAAAGCCCGCATGCAGCAACGAAGACCCAACGCAGCCAAAAATAAAAATAAATAAATTTATTAAAAAAATAAAATTATCACTTATCTATGACTTTTCTCTTTTTACCTTGTTTTACAGGAAAATTAAAGCTCTCGACATTTTTTGGAGAATCTGTCTACCTTTTAGGCACATAGAATCATTCTGATAGTTATTTTTCTTATATACAGTGCTTAGCTATAGGTGTAAAATTGTGGCTCTAACAAGTGTCAAATACCATTACCAGTAGGGACTTTTTAGACAGCAGCGTTTGACTGCTTGCCTTTGGCAATGTTAGTAGTTACTGTAACAGTTTTCCTTGGCCCTGATAGCTTAATGTTCCATACTTTAAAGACCACTGTGATAACAGAGCAGCAACATAAAGTACAGCTTATAGTTTTCAGGGCTCCATTGTCAGCCAAATAAAGAGAATCCAGGCAAAGAGGCTAGATATTGTGTTTCATGTTGGTAAGTTGAGTCCTTGTTGGTTCCCATCTAGTCACTGTGTGCTGGCCAAGTCCTAACGTGAATGGCGTTTACATTGGAGCATTTCTTTCTTCCAGTCAGTGGCAATGCAGGAGGCAGTGTTGTAGTGCCTGGCAGTTCTCCTGGGCAGTGTCATCCACTTAGACTTCTTTCTAAAGGTCTCCATGCCCTACTCAGGCAATGCACATCTTTCTCAAACTAAGAATGGTGAACCATCTCCAGCTCTGTGCTTCAGTTTTCCCTGTGCAGATGAGTCCTCAGTGTCTAAGACAGCATTTACCATGAAGCGCTAATCCTTTTTTATAAAAGTTAATAATGATTAGTTATTATACATCATTGGAGTATGAGTGAATCTTTCCTCTTGACAAATTGTGTGTGTGTGTGTGTGTGTGAGATGAAAGCTCTGAACTACAAGCTGGATAAGGTACTGTATACTGTAGTCTTTATAACAAGCATATTTTAGATCATTGAATTTGCTATGTGGCTGCAAAAATTTGAAAGACAACACTTAGTCATTATTTAGGTTGATATGCAAATTTTCATCATCAGATAGTATAGTCAGTATACTATTCCAAAAGGGGATAGTATTTTATTTCTTAGAAAAATGTATTTAGGACTAATTCAGAATTAAGAATTATATTCCTTAATATATTTGGGAAATCCGGGCTTTGCAAATTGAACACAAGAGGCTGTTAGAAATATAAACTCTGCTTGTAATGATACCTGTCCTAAAAATTGCTCCTAGGAACAGAATTGTTGTTGAAATGAGGATGCCAGTTACAGTAAATGAGGTTCTTGGCTTAACTAAGGCTTTTATGCTCTTGGTTTCTGACACTTGCTTTCATGGCAGCCTCATTCATTTTGAAGGCAGTGAAAGGCAAAATGTTTAGCAACCAGGAGAGAAAAGAAAAGATCTGGAGAAGGAACTGCAGAACAGAATGAGAAGTCAGGAAAAAAATGCATGCGAAGGGAAACAAGGAAGGAAAGAAAAAGATCCAGAAAGAGGAGATGCAGAGACAGCAAGAGAAATCAGTGTGAATTCAAATTACAGTGTTGCTTTCTTATGTTAGTAGATTAATGTTTGGCTGTTTCATGGTTTGTTCAAGATTAAATTTTATTTTTACCTCTATGATCCTTTCGAAAAGACCTCTTTTGCACAGAAGTAATAAAATGCTCTAACTCTCATTCAATGTACCTGTGATTGTGGAAACTTTACACAGATTCCTTCAATGTAGAAAAATAATTAGAACACCCCCAAGACTCAAAATAGTTAACAGACATTGTACATCAGATTCTGTTCCATACCAGTAGGCTTGTTGGTTGGTTGAGTTTTTAGTAATAGTGTGGGTTTTTCTTTTGAGGGTTTTCAAAAATACTGAACAAAAGGTGATTTGGGAAAGGGACAAAAGCAGAACTCAGTCTTTGAAAAAGATGTTTTCTTTTTTTTTTGATTCTCTTCTTTAGCCAACTCAACCCCCTTGACAATTTTATCCTTTAGAATGACATGTATTTAAAACAATGGGATATTGCTTTATAAATAAAGTTGAGACATTTTGGGGTAAACAGATTTTTCAGGACAAAATGGAGTCCGTTTTCTCTTTCTGGGATATATGGGTGTCTAGCAAAGGCTCTTGGGAGATATCAGAAAAGATTCTTAGTTAGCTATTTCTTTTGCAGAAACCACAGGGTTTTCTAGTTCTTCTCCCATTTTTTGTTCGCCTATCGCCTCACCCTTCACAGACACATGCACCTACACGCTACCCAATTCATCCCTCTTTGGCTCTTCTATAGCACTTATGATACATTCACTGCCGCCTTGTGCCGTGGGGAGTTGGACTTACTATCTAGTTGAATTACTAACTACAGATTTAGAAGTAATATTTAAGGATGTTTTTAAATGTTAGTGTACCCCTTTTTGGAATTTAAATAACCAATCAATATTTTTTTATACTCCTCTGATTTTTCTTGCATCAAGAATGAATACATTTTCTAATTTTGCAGTAATGGAATATCAGTTTACCTTGATATGGGTAAAATTTCTCTTTTGAAATGATCTTTTTTCAGATTTTTCCACACAGATAGGAGTTCCCCTCTCTTCGTTGGGTTTGTTGATTGGCTTTCTTTAATAACTTTCCATTTGTTTCACAACCACTTAATTGGGATAAGTTACTATATTTAAAGACTCAAAAGTCCTTTTAAAAATTCTGATATTGTGTGCTACACAATATCCCTGGGTGAGAAGTAAAGTGATGTTTATTTATACAAAAGCACGCCTATCTGTAAAATCTGTAACTTCCCCTCTCCCCCTAACATTTGTATAGAAACGGGACAGTTTACAAGGCATTTCCTTCCATATGGATTCACTTGTTTGCTCTTCA
Source organism: Globicephala melas (assembly GCF_963455315.2). Classification (NCBI taxonomy): domain Eukaryota; kingdom Metazoa; phylum Chordata; class Mammalia; order Artiodactyla; family Delphinidae; genus Globicephala; species Globicephala melas. Next base: position 11,284,424 of record NC_083317.1, on the reverse strand, counting down.
TAGTGCCTTCCCTTTCCTGTAGGTAGGACAGGTACTACCTCCCAAGTCTTGCAGATGAGTAAACAGAGGCTTAGAGAAGGACCTGCCAATTGCACTCTTCCTTTATCAGGCTGACTCCCAGGGACAAGAGGGTCTGGAGGCTTTGAGATTTCTGCCATTTATTGAAGTTTTTTGTGGAAGCCAGGAAAGATTCAAGCTGAGTGTCCTGGGTGGAGTGTGGGGGAAAAAAATAAATAAAAGCACTTCTGCTTCTAACTTTCTGTAGGTATTAGGTCTAGACAAAACAAACACCTGCAATTTCTGTTGCTGGTAACTAAATTAATTTCCTAAGAGTTCCATTTAATATTAACAGTACCAAGACTGTTGTAAATAGGAGATGTGTCCTCCACAGTTTTATTTTGATTTATAGTGTTGAGTTCATGAATTTCTAGTAATTAATCAAGGTATGTTTGGTTTTGTGTTTCTTTTCCAAGAGATAGCCTGAGGCAAAAACCAGAAGCAGTGTAATCCTTCAGAAAAGTTAGATGACCAAATTAGCAATAAATATATTCTCATTAACTGCTGGTCTTTTTTAGCCCCCCCGCCCCCCGCCCATTGCTCGCTCATTTTTTTTCTCTCTTCACAAACCTTTATGCAATGTCATGTTTATGAAAAGGAAAGCCATACATATTGTTCAGGTGGATACTTCTTTCTTTTGACTTTTATTTTATTATTTCTTTATACAGCAGGTGCTTATTAGTTATCTATTTTATACATATTAGTGTATATATGTCAATCCCACTCTCCCAATTCATCCCACCACCACCCCCTTCACTTTCCCCCCTTGGTGTCCATATGTTTGTTCTGTACATCTGTGTCTCTGTTTCTGCCTTGCACACCAGTTCATCTATACTATTTTTCTAGATTCCACATATATGTGTTAATATACGATATTTGTTTTTCTGTTTCTGACTTACTTCACTCTGTGTGACAGTCTCTAGGTCCATCCACGTCTCTACAAATGACCCAATTTCGTTCCTTTTTATGGCTGAGTAATATTCCATTGTATATATGTACCACATCTTCTTTATCCATTCGTCTGTTGATGGGCATTTAGGTTGCTTCCATGACCTGGCTATTGTAAATAGTGCTGCAATGAACATTGGGGTGCATGTGTCTTTTTGAATTATGGTTTTGTTGGGGTATATGCCCAGTAGTGGAATTGCTGGGTCATATGGTAATTCTATCTTTAGTTTTTAAGGAACCTCCATACTGTTCTCCATAGTGGCTGTATCAATTTACATTCCCACCTATTGTGCAAAGTGCAAGAGGGTTCCCTTTTCTCCACACCCTCTCCAGCATTTGTTTGTAGATTTTCTGATGATGCCCATTCTAACTGGTGTGAGGTGATACCTCATTGTAGTTTTGATTTGCATTTCTCTAATAATTAGTGATGTTGAGCAGCTTTTCATGTGCCTCTTGGCTATCTGTATGTCTTCTTTGGAGAAATGTCTATTTAGGTCTTCTGCCCATTTTTTGATTGGGGTGTTTGTTTTTTTAATATTGAGCTGCATGAACTCTTTATATATTTTGTAGATTAATCCTTAGTCCATTGATTTGTTTGCAAATATTTTCTCCCATGCTGAGGGTTGTCTTTTCGTTTTGTTTATAGTTTCCTTTACTGTGCAAAAGCATTTAAGTTTCATTAGGTCCTATTTCTTTATTTTTGTTTTAATTTCCATTACTGTAGGAGGTGGGTCTAAAAGATCTTGCTGTGATTTATGTCAAAGAGTGTTCTTCCTATCTTTTCCTCTAAGAGTTTTATAGTGTCCAGCCATATACTTAGGTCTTTAATCCATTTTGAGTTTATTTTTGTGTATGGTGTTAGGGAGTGTTCTGATTTCATTCTTTTATAAGTAGCTGTCCAGTTTTCTCAGCACCACTTACTGAAGAGGCTGTCTTTTCTCCATTGTATATCCTTGCCTCCTTTGTCATAGATTAGTTGACCATAGGTGCATGGGTTTATCTCTGGGCTTTCTATCCTGTTCCATTGATCTATATTTCTGATTTTGTGCCAGTACCATATTGTCTTGATTACTGTAGCTTTGTAGTATAGTCTGAAGTCGGAGAATCTGATTCCTCCAGCTCTGTTTTTTTCCCCTCAAGATTGCTTTGGCTATTCGGGGTCTCTTGTATCTCCATACAGATTTTAAGATTTTTTTGTTCTAGTTCTGTAAAAAATGCTACTGGTAACTTGATAGGGATTGCACATTGAATCTGCAGATTGCTTTGAGGTAGTCATTTTCACAGTGTTGATTCTTCCCATGCAAGAATATGGTATATCTCTCCATCTGTTTGTGTCATCTTTGATTTCTTTCATCAGTGTCTTACAGTTTTCTGAGTACAGGTCTTTTACCTCCTTAGGTAGGTTTATTCCTAGGTATTTTATTCTTTTTGTTGCAATTGTGAATGGGATTGTTTCCTTAATTTCTCTTTCTGATCTTTCATTGTTAATGTATAGGAATGTAAGGAATTTCTGTGCATTAATTTTGTATCCTACAACTTTACCAGATTCATTGATTAGCTCTAGTAGTTTTCTGGTTGCATCTTTAGGATTCTGTATGTATAATATCATGTCATCTGCAAACAGTGACAGTTTTACTTCTTCTTTTCCAATTTGTATTCCTTTTATTTCTTTTTCTTCTCTGATTGCCGGGGCTAGGACTTCCAAAACTATGTTGAATGATAGTGGCGAAAGTGGACATCCTTGTCTTGTTCCTGATCTTAGAAGAAATGCTTTCAGTTTTTCACCATTGAGAATGATGTTTGCTGTGGGTTTCTCTTATGTGGCCTTTATGACGTTGAGGTAGGTTCCCTCTATGCCCACTTTCTGGAGAGTTTTTATAATAAATGGGTGTTGAATTTTCTCAGAAGCTTTTCTGCATCTATTGAGATGATCATATGGTTTTGTTTTTTTGTTTGTTTTTTTGGTTTTATTTTTGCGGTAAGTGGGCCTCTCACTGTTGTGGCCTCTCCCGTTGCGGAGCACAGGCTCCGGACTCGCAGGCTCAGTGGCCATGGCTCACGGGCCCAGCCACTCCACAGCATGTGGGATCTTCCCAGACCGGGGCACAAACCCATGTCCCCTGCATCGGCAGGCGGACTCTCAACCACTGCGCCACACGGGAAGCCCGATCATATGGTTTTTATTCTTCAATTTGTTAATATGGTGTATCACATTGATTGATCTGTGTGTGTTGAAGAATCCTTGCATCCCTGGGATAAATCCCACTTGATCATAGTGTATGTTCCTTTTAATGTGTTGTTGGATTCTGACTGCTAGTATATTGTTGAGGATTTTTGCATCTATATTCATCAGTGATATTGGTCTGTAATTTTCATTTCTTCTAGTATCTTTGTCTGGTTTTGGTATCAGGGTGATGGTGGCCCGGTAGAGTTTGGGAGTGTTCCATCCTCTGCAGTTTTTTGGAGGAGTTTGAGAAGGATGGGTGTTAGCTGTTCTCTAAATGTTTGATAGAATTCACTGTGAAGCCATCTGGTCCTGGACTTCTGTTTGTTGGAAGATTTTTAATGACAGTTTCATTACTTGTGATTGGTCTGTTCATATTGTCTATTTCTTCCTGGTTCAGTCTTGGAAGGTTATACCTTTCTAAGAATTTGTCCATTTCTTCCAGGTTGTCCATTTTATTGGCATAGAGTTGCTTGTAGTAGTCTCTTATGATGCTTTGTATTTCTGTGGTATCCATTGTAACTTCTCCTTTTTAATTTCTAATTTTGTTGATTTGAGTCCTCTCCCTCCTTTCGTTGGTGGGTCTGGCTAAAGGTTTATCAATTTTATCTTCTCAAAGAACATCTTTTAGTTTTATTGATCTTTGCTATTGTTTTCTTTCTTTCTATTTCATTTATTTCTGCTCTGATCTTTATGATTTCTTTCCTTCTGCTAACTTTGGTTTTGTTTGTTGTTCTTTCTCTATTTCCTTTAGGTGTAAGGTTAGATTGTTTATTTGAGGTTTTTCTTGTTTCTTGAGGTAGGATTGTATTGCTATAAACTTCCCTCTTAGAACTCTTTTTGCTGCATCCCATAGGTTTTGGATCATCATGGTTTCATTGTCATTTGTCTCTAGGTATTTTTTGATTTCCTCTTTGATTTCTTCAGTGATCTCGTGGTTATCTAGTAACGTATTGTTTTTTTTTTAACATCTTTATTGGAGTATAATTACTTTACAATGGTGTGTTAGTTTCTGCTTTATAACAAAGTGAATCAGTTATACATATACATATGTTCCCATATCTCTTCCCTCTTGCATCTCCCTCCCTCCCACCCTCCCTATCCCACCCCTCTAGGTGGTCACAAACCACCGAGCTGATCTCCCTCTGCTATGTGGCTGCTTCCCACTAGCTATATATTTTACATTTGGTAGTGTATATATGTCCATGCCATTCTCTCACTTTGTCACAGCTTACCCTTCCCCCTCCCCATATCCTCAAGTCCATTCTCTAGTAGGTCTGCATCTTTATTCCCATCTTAACCCTAGGTTCTTCATGATCTGTTTTTTTCCTTAGATTCCATATATATGTGTTAGCCTACGGTATTTAGTTGTCTCTTTCTGACTTACTTCACTCTGTATGACACACTCTAGGTCCATCCACCTCACTACAAATAACTCAATTTTTTTCTTTTTATGGCTGAGAAATATTCCATTGTATATATGTGCCACAATTTCTTTATCCATTCATCTGTTGATGGACACTTAGGTTGCTTCCATTTCCTGGCTATTGTAAATAGAGCTGCAATGAACATTGTGGTACATGACTCTTTTTGAATTATGGTTTTCTCAGGGTATATGCCCAGTAGTGGGATTGCTGGATCATATGGTAGTTCTATCTGTAGTATTTTAAGGAACCTTCATACTGTTCTCCATAGTGGCTGTATCCATTTACATTCCCACCAACAGTGCAAGAGTGTTCCCTTTTCTGCACACCCTCTCCAGCATTTATTGTTTGTACATTTTTTGATGATGGCCATTCTGACTGGTGTGAGATGATATCTCATTGTAGTTTTGATTTGCATGTCTCTAATGATTAGTGATGTTGAGCATTCTTTCATGTGTTTGTTGGCAATCTGTATATCTTCTGTGGAGAAATGTCTGTTTAGGTCTTCTGCCCATTTTTGGATTGGGTTGTTTGTTTTTTTGTTATTGAGCTACATGAGCTGCTTGTAAATTTTGGAGGTTAATCCTTTGTCAGTTGCTTCATTTGCAAATATTTTCTCCCATTCTGAGGGTTGTCTTTTGGTCTTGTTTATGGTTTCCTTTGCTGTGCAAAAGCTTTTAAATTTCATTAGGTCCCATTTGTTTATTTTTGGTTTTATTTCCATTTCTCTAGGAGGTGGGTCAAAAAGGATCTTGCTGTGATTTATGTCATAGAGTGTTCTGCGTATGTTTTCCTGTAAGAGTTTGATACTGGCTGGCCTTACATTTAGGTCTTTAATCCATTTTGAGTTTATTTTTGTGTATGGTGTCAGGGAGTATTCCAATTTCATACTTTTACATGTAGCTGTCCTGTTTTCCCAGCACCACTTATTGAAGAGGCTGTTTTTTCTCTACTGTATATTTTTGCCTCCTTTATCAAAGATAAGGTGACCATATGTGCGTGGGTTTATCTCTGGGCTTTCTGTCCTGTTCCATTGATCTATATTTCTTATTTTGTGCCAGTACCATACTGTCTTGATTACTGTAGCTTTGTAGTATAATCTGAAGTCAGGGAGCCTGATGACTCCAGCTCCATTTTTTGTTCTCAAGACTGCTTTGGCTATTCGGGGTCTTTTGTGTTTCCACACAAATAGTGAAATTTTTTGTTCTAGTTCTGTGAAAAATGCCAGTGGTAGTTTGATAGGGATTGCATTGAATCTGTAGATTGCTTCGGGTAGTAGAGTCATTTTCACAATGTTGATTCTTCTAATCCAAGAACATGGTATATCTGTCCATCTATTTGTATCATCTTTAATTTCTTTCATCAGTGTCTTATAATTTTTCTGCATACAGGTCTTTTGTCTCCTTAGGTAGGTTTATTCCTAGGTACTTTATTCTTTTTGTTGCAGTGGTAAATGGGACTGTTTTCTTAATTTCACTTTCAGATTTTTCATCATTAGTGTGTAGGAATGCCAGAGATTTCTGTGCATTAATTTTGTATTCTGCTACTTTACCAAATTCATTGATTAGCTCTAGTAGTTTTCTGGTAGCATCTTTAGGATTCTCTGTGTATAGTATCATGTCATCTGCAAACAGTGACAGCTTTACTCCTTCTTTTCCTATTTGGATTCCTTTTCTTTCTTTTTCTTCTCTGATTGCTGTGGCTAAAACTTGCAAAACTATGTTGAATAATAGTCGTGAGACTGGGCAACCTTTTCTTCTTCCTGATCATAGTGGAAATGGTTTCAGTTTTTCACCATTGAGAATGATGTTGCCTGTGGGTTTGTCATATATGGCCTTTATTATGTTGAGGAAAGTTCCCTCTATACCTACTTTCTGCAGGGTTTTTATCATAAATGGGTGTTGAATTTTGTCGAAAGCTTTCTCTGCATCTATTGTGATGATCCTATGGTTTCTCTCCTTCAATTTGTTAATGTGGTGTATCACGTTGATTGATTTGCATATATTGAAGAATCCTTGCATGCCTGGAATAAACTCCATTTGATCATGGTATATGATCCTTTAACGTGCTGTTGGATTCTGTTTGCTAGTATTTTGTTGAGGATTTTTGCATCTATGTTCATCAGTGTTATTGGCCCGTAGTTTTCTTTTTTTGTGACATCTTTGTCTGGTTTTGGTATCAGGGTGATGGTGGCCTCGTAGAATGAGTTTGGGAGTATTCCTCCCTCTGCTATATTTTGGAAGAGTTTGAGAAGGATAGGTGTTAGCTCTTCTCTAAATGTTTGATAGAATTCGCTTGTGAAGCCATCTGATCCTGAGCTTTTGTTTCTTGGAAGATTTTTAATCACAGTTTCAATTTCAGACCTTGTTATTGCTCTGTTCATATTTTCTATTTCTTCCTGATTCAGTCTTGGCAGGTTGTGCATTTCTAAGAATTTGTCCATTTCTTCCAGGTCGTCCATTTTATTGGCATAGAGTTGCTTGCAGTAATCTTTCATGATCCTTTGTATTTCTGCAGTGTCAAGTGTTACTTCTCCGTTTTCATTTCTAATTCTGTTGATTTGAGTCTTCTGCCTTTTTTTCTTCATGAGTCTGGCTAATGGTTTATCAATTTTGTTTATTTTCTCAAACAACCAGCTTTTAGTTTTATTGATCTTTGCTATCATTTTCTTCATATCTTTTTCACTTATTTCTGATCTGATCTTTATGGTTTCTTTCCTTCTGCTAACTTAGGGGTTTTTCTGTTCTTCCTCTCTAATTTCTTTAGGTGCAAGGTTAGGTTGTTTATTTGAGATGTTTCCTGTTTCTTAATGTAGGTTGTATTGCTATAAACTTCCCTCTTAGAACTGCTTTTGCTGCATCCCATATGTTTTGGGTCATTTTGTCTCCATTGTCATTTGTTTCTAGGTATTTTTGATTTCCTCTTTGATTTCTTCAGTGATCTCTTTGTTATTAAGTAGTGTATTGTTTAGCCTCCATGTGTTTGTATTTTTTACAGATCTTTTCCTGTAATTGATATCTAGTCTCATAGTGTTGTGGTCAAAAAACATACTTGATACGATTTCAATTTTCTTAAATTTACCAGGGCTTGATTTGTGACCCAAGATGTGGTCTATCCTGGAGAATGTTCCATGAGCCCTTGAGAAATACATGTATTCTGTTGTTTTGGGATGGAATGTCCTATAAATATCAATTAAGTCCATCTGGTTTAATGTATCATTTAAAGCTTGTGTACCTTATTTATTTTCATTTTGGATGATCTGTCCATTGGTGAAAGCGGGGTGTTAAAGTCCCCTACTATGATTGTGTTACTGCCGATTTTCCCTTTTATGGTTGTTAGTATTTGGCTTACGTATTGAGGTGCTCCTATGTTGGGTGCATACATATTTACAATTGTTATATCTTCTTCTTGGATTGATCCCTTGATCATTATGTAGTGTCCTTCTTTGTCTCTTGTTATAGTCTTTATTTAAAGTCTATTTTGTCTGATATGGGAATTGCTACTCCAGCTTTCTTTTGGTTTCCATTTGCATGGAATATCTTTTTCCATCCCCTCACTTTCAGACTGTATGTGTTCCTAGGTCTGAAGTGGGTTTCTTGTACAGAGCATATATACGGATCTTGTTTTTGTTTCCATTCAGCCAATCTGTGTCTTTTGGTGGGAGCATTTAATCCATTTACATTTAAGGTAATTATCGATATGAACGTTCCTATTACCATTTTCTTAATTGTTTTGGGTTTGTTATTGTAGGTCTTTTCCTTGTCTTGTGTTTCTTGCCTCGAGAAGTTTCTTTAGCATTTGTTGTAAAGCTGGTTTGTTGGTGCTGAACTCTCTCAGCTTTTGCTTGTCTGTAAGGGTTTTAATTTCTCCATCAAATCTGAGTGAGATCCTTGCAGGGTAGAGTAATCTTGGTTGTAGGTTTTTCTCCTTGATCACTTTAAATATGTCCTGCCGCTCCCTCTGGCTTGCAGAGTTTCTGCTGAAAGATCAGCTGTTAACCTTAGGGGGATTCCCTTGTTATGTTATTTGTTGGTTTTCCTTTGCTGCTTTTAATGCGTTTTCTTTGTATTTAATTTTTGATAGTTTGATTAATATGTGTCTTGGCGTGTTTCTCCTTGGATTTATTCTGTATGGGACTCTCTGTGCTTTCTGGACTTGATTAACTATTTCCTTTCCCATATTAGGGGAGTTTTCAACTATAATCTCTTCAAATATTTTCTCAGTCCCTTTCTTTTTCTATTCTTCTTCTGGGACCCCTATAATTCGAATATTGGTGCCTTTAATGTTGTCCCAGAGGTCTCTGATAGTGTCCTCAGTTCTTTTCATTCATTTTTCTTTATTCTGCTCTGCAGTAGTTATTTCCACTATTTTATCTTCCAAGTCACTTACCGTTCTTCTGCCTCAGTTATTCTGCTATTGATCCCTTCTAGAGTTTTGTTTTTTTGTTTGTTTGTTTGTTTTTTTGTGGTACGCGGGCCTCTCACTCTTGTGGCCTCTCCCATTGCAGAGCACAGGCTCTGGACGTGCAGGCTCAGCGGCCATGGCTTACGGGCCCAGCCGCTCCGCGGCATGTGGGATCTTTCCGGACCGGGGCACAAACCCGTGTCCCCTGCATCCGCAGGCGGACTCTCAACCACCGTGCCACCAGGGAAGCCCCCTTCCAGAGTATTTTTAATTTCATTTATTGTGTTGTTCATCATTGCTTGTTTCCTCTTTAGTTCTTCTAGGTCCTTGGTAAATGTTTCTTGCATTTTCTCTATTCTATTTCCAAGATTTTGGATCATCTTTACTATCATTATTCTGAATTCTTTTTCAGGTAGACTGCCTATTTCCTCTTCATTTGTTAGGTCTGGTGGGTTTTTATCTTGCTCCTTCATCTGCTGTGTGTTTTTCTGTCTTCTCATTTTGCTAATCTTACTGTGTTTGGAGTCTCCTTTTCGCAGGCTTCAGGTTTGTAGTTCCCGTTGTCTTTGGTGTCTGTCCCCAGTGGCTAAGGTTGGTTCAGTGAGTTGTGTAGGCTTCCTGGTGGAGGGGACTAGTGCCTGTGTTCTGGTGGATGAGGCTGGATCTTGTCTTTCTGGTGGGCAGGTCCATGTCTGGTGGTGTGTTTTGGAGTGTCTGTGGCCCTATTATGATTTTAAGCAGCCTCTCTGCTAATGGATGGGGCTGTGTTCCTGTCTTGCTAGTTGTTTGGCATAGAGTGTCCAGCACTGTAGCTTCCTGGTCATTGAGTGAAGCTGGGTGTTGGTGTTGAGATGGAGATCTCTGGGAGATTTTTGCCGTTTGATATTACGTGGAGCTGGGAGGTCTCTTGTGGACCAGTGTACTGAAGTTGGCTCTCCCACATCAGAGGCACCGCACTGACTCCTGGTTGGAGCACCAAGAGCCTTTCATCCACACGGCTCAGAATAAAAGGGAGAAAGAAAGAGAGATAGAGAGAGAGAGAGAGAGAGGAAGGAAGGAAAGAAGGAAGGAAGGAAGGAAGTGAGGGGATAAAATAAAATAATGTAAGATAAAATAAAGTTATTAAAATGAAAAATAAAAAATAATTATTAAGAAAAAAAATTTTAAGTAAAAAAAAAGAAAAGAAAAAAAAACGTACGGACAGAACCCTAGGACAAATGGTGAAAGCAAAGCTATACAGACAAAATCTCACACAGAAGCATACACATACACACTCACAAAAAGAGGAAAAGTGGAAAAAATTATATATCTTGCTCCCAAAGTCCACCTCCTCAATTTGGGATGATTCGTTGTCTCTTCAGGTATTCTACAGATGCAGGGTACATCAAGTTAATTGTGGAGATTTAATCCACTGCTCCTGAGGCTGCTGGGAGAGATTCCCCTTTCTCTTCTTTGTTCGCACAGCTCCTGGGGTTCAGCTTTGGATTTGGCCCCGCCTCTGTGTTTAGATCGCCAGAGGGCGTCTGTTCTTCGCTCAGACAGGACGGGGTTAAAGTAGCCGCTGATTCGGGAGCTCTGGCTCACTCAGGCCGCGTCGGGAGGGAGGATACGGATGCGGGCCTAGCCTGCGGCAGCAGAGGCCGGCGTGACGTTGCACCAGCTTGAGGCGCACTTTCGTTCTCCTGGGGAAGTTGTCCCTGGATCACAGGACCCTGGCAGTGGCGGATTGCACAGGCTCCCGGGAGGAGACGTGTGGATAGTGACCTGTGCTTGCACACAGGCTTCTTGGTGGCGGCAGCAGCGGCCTTAGCGTCCCAGGCCCGTCTCTGGTGTCCGTGCTGATAGTTGCGGCTCGCGCGTCTCTGGAGCTCCTTTAAGCAGCGCTCTTAAATCCCCTCTCCTCGCACACCAGGAAAAAAAGAGGGATGAAAAAGTCTCTTGCCTCTTTGGCAGGTCCAGACTTTTTTCTGGACTCCCTCCCGGCTAGCCGTGGCCCACTAGCCCCCTTCAGGCTGTGTTCATGCTTCCAACCCCAGTCCTCTCCCTCTGATCCGACCTCCGAAGCCCAAGCCTCAGCTCCCAGCCCCCACCCATCCCGGTGGGTGAGCAGACAAGCCTCTTGGGCTGGTGAGTGCTGGTAGGCCCCAATCCTCTGTGCGGGAATCTCTCCGCTTTGCCCTCCGCACCCCTTTGCTGCGCTCTCCTCCGTGGCTCCGAAGCTTCCCCCCTCCGCCACCCGCAGTCTCCACCCGCAAAGGGGCTTCTAGTGTGTGGAAACCTTTCCTCCTTCACGGCTCCCTCCCACTGGTGCCAGTCCCGTCCCTATTCTTTTGTCTCCGTTTTTTCTTTTTTCTTTTGCCTTACCCAGGTACGTGGGGAGTTTATTGCCTTTTGGGAGGTCTGAGGTCTTCTGCCACCGTTCAGTAGGTGTTCTATAGGAGCAGTTCCACGTGTAGATGTATTTCTGATGTATCTGTGGGGAGGAAGGTGATCTCCATGTCTTACTCTTCCACCATCTTCTCACATCTCCCAGTAACGTATTGTTAAGCCTCCATGTGTTTGTGTTTTTTACATTTTTTTCCCTGTAATTCATTTCTAATCTCATAGCGTTGTGGTCAGAAAAGATGCTTGATATGATTTCAATTTTCTTAAATTTACTGAGGCTTGATTTGTGACCCAAGATGTTATCTATCCTGGAGAAAGTTCTGTGTGCACTTGAGAAGAAAGTGTAATCTGCTGTTTTTGGATGGAATGTCCTATAAATATCAATGAAATCTATCTGGTCTATTGTGTCATTTAAAGCTTGTGTTTCCTTATTAATTTTCTGTTTGGATGATCTGTCTACTGGTGAAAGTGGGGTTTTGAAGTCCCCCACTATTATTGTGTTACTTTCAATTTCCTCTTTTATAGCTGTTAGCAGTTGCCTTATGTATTGCGGTGCCCCTAGGTTGGGTGCATATATATTTATAATTGTTATATCTTCTTCTTGGATTGATCCCTTGATCATTATGTAGTGTCCTTCCTTGTCTCTTATAACATTCTTTATTTTAAAGTCTGTTTTATCTGATATGAGTATTGCTACTCCTGCTTTCTTTTGATTTCCATTTGCATGGAATATCTTTTTACATCCCTTCCCTCTCAGTCGTATGTGTCCCTAGGTCTGAAGTGGGTCTCTCATAGACAGCATATATGTGGGTTTTATTTTTGTATCCATTCAGCGAGCCTGTGTCTTTTGGTTGGAGCATTAAACCATTAACATTTAAGGTAATTATCGATATGTATGTTCCTAGTACCATTTTCTTAATTGTTTTGGGTTTGTTTTTGTAGGTCCTTTTCTTCTCTTGTGTTTCCCACTAGAGAAGTTCCTTTAGCGTTTGTTGTAGAGCTGGTTTGGTGGGCTGAATTCTCTTAGCTTTTGCTTATCTGTGAAGCTTTTGATTTCTCCTTTGAATCTGAATGAGATCCTTGCCAGGTAGAGTAATCTTTGTTGTAGGTTCTTCCCTTTCATCACTTTAAATATATTGTGCCACTCCCTTCTGGCTTGTAGAGTTTGTGCTGAGAAATCAGCTGTTAACCTTATGGGAGTTCCCTTGTATGTTTTTTGCAGTTTTTCCCTTGTTGCATTTAATAATTTTTCTTTATCTTTAAGTTTTGTCAATTTGATTACTATGTGTCTCAACGTGTTTCTCCTTTGGTTTATCCTGCCTGGGACTGTCTGCGCTTCCTGGGCTTGAGTGGCTATTTCCTTTTCCAAGGTAGGGAAGTTTTCAACTATAATTTCTTCATATATTTTCTGGGGTCCTTTCTCTGTCTCTTCTCCTTCTGGGACCACTGTAATGTGAATGTTGGTGCGTTTAATGTTGTCGCAGAGGTCTCCTAGGCTGTCTTCATTTCTTTTCATTCTTTTTTCTTTATTCTGTTCCGCGGCAGTGTATTCCACCATTCTGTCTTCCAGGTCACTTATCCGTTCTTCTGCCTCAGTTATCTGCTATTGATTCCTTCTAGTGTATTTTTTATTTCAGTTTTTGTATTGTTCATCTCTGTTTGTTTGTTCTTTAATTCTTCTAGGTCTTTGTTAAAGATTTCTTGCATCTTCTCAGTCGTCGCCTCCATTCTTTTTCTGAGGTCATGGATCATTTTCACTGTCATTATTCTGAATTCTTTTTCTGGAAGATTGCCTATCTCCACTTCATTTAGTTGTTTTTCTGTGGTTTTATCTTGTTCCTTCAACTGGTACATAGTCCTCTGCCTTTTCATTTTGTCTGTCTTTCTGTGAATGTGGCTTTCATTCCACAGGCTTCAGGACTGTAGTTCTTCTTGCTTCTGCTTTCTGCCCTCTAGTGGATGAGGCTATATAAGAGGCTTGTGCAAGGGACTGGTGGTGGGTAGAGCTGGGTGTTGTTCTGGTAGGCAGGGCTCAGTAAAACTTTAATCTGCTTTTCTGCTGATGGGTGGGGCTGAGTTCCCTTCCTGTTGGTTGTTTGGCCTGAGGCGACCCATCGCTGGAGCCTACAGGCTCTTTGGTGGGGCTAATGTCGGACTCCGGGAGGGCTCATGCCAAGGAGTACTTCCCAGAACTTCTGCTGCCAGTGTCCTTGTCCCCGGGGTGAGCCACAGCCACCCGCAGCCTCTGCAGGATACCCTCTAACACTAGCAGGTAGGTCTGGTTCAGTCTCCTATGGGGTCACTGCTCCTTCCTCCTTGGTCCTGATGTGCACACTACTTTGTGTGTGCCCTCCAAGAGTGGAGTCTCTTTTTCCCCCAGTCCTGTTGAAGTCCTGCAATCAAATCCCACTAGCCTTCAAAGTCTGATTCTCTAGGAATTCCTCCTCCCATTGCCAGACCCCCAGGTTGGGAAGCCTGACGTGGGGCTCAGAACCTTCACTCCAGTGGGTGGACTTTTGTGGTATAAGTGTTCTCCAGTTTGTGAGTCACCCACTCAGCAGTCATTGGATTTGATTTTATTGTGATTGCTCCCCTCCTACCGTCTCATTGCAGCTTCTCCGTTGTCTTTGTATGTGAGGTATCTTTTTTGGTGAGTTTCAGTGTCTTCCTGTTGATGATTGTTCAGCAGTTAGTTGCGATTCCCGTGCTCTGGCAAGAGGGAGTGCGCGCACGTCCTTCTACTCCGTCACCTTGAACCCCAGTGGGTACTTCTTTATACTTTATGTAACATCACTTCACATAATACATTTATTTTTGAGTGTTTCTAAGACCAAATGAAGGAGAAACACTCACAGTTTTTTAATTAAGTGATTCTGTGCCACTTGCATAGCAATAGAACAACTGTCTTTAGTAAACTTGAAAGTGAGCCATATTTCTCAGGGCAAAAAATGGGATCTTCTTGAGTATTCAATTTGTGAAGCATATTGCTTTTGAAATACTTTGGCTGTATGCCACAGATGTTTTATGGTGCAAATATCTTAATTCTTTAGGGGAAATAAGTGACTTTTCCCCCTTGGTTGAAGGAAGAAATTTAAAAACAAGCTGATTTTCATTAATCTTAACTAATATAAGACAGAGTCTTTATTTGCCAATAATTTTCTTATTGTGGTTTATAATCTGTGTTTGATCCAACACCCCTTTGAGAGTCAAATAAAAGCTATGTGCCTTCTCAGCAAGAAAAATGCCAGTATACTCCAGTTTGCATGTAATTTCATAGCGTTCACAGAGCCAAAGTTTTTTCATAGATCCTGGATAAGAAACTCTGCTTTATCTTAGAATTCTGTAGATATTATTGGTGGACAAAATCTTATTTTAATTTATATATACTATGCATTTTATAGGAGTTTTATTTTTCCTATATATTTATTTGTAGCTAAAACTTATTGAATGCATGCTTATTTCTTACTTATTAAGAAAGTCACCATACTTTATTAGGAGTTAATATTAAGCTATTGTTCAGTATATCTAGTGTAAAACATATACCCTTGAGTAGAACTCAGAAGAAAGGTCAACAAAGTTGTACACTCAATACCATATTGCTAGATAAATATACAGCCAATAAATAAATATGTGATTGTAGAGTTACTTACTTTAGAAAAAAGTAAGTTAATTTGAGGAAGAGCTACAAGTGAGATACTTAGTTTTGAATGGCAGTAATTTCTTATTTGTTCTGCTTATCTTAGTTATAATAGAGAAATAACCGTGACAAGATTTAACAGAATTTGCAGGGTCACTTACATCAGGCTGATCACCAGGAGAGTTGATACGATTTGTGTGGGGAAGTTTTTCTTAGCTACTTCTCCCAATAGTTCTCTTATTTCCTAAGTAAATAAAAAAATTAATAAAACACCAGATTTATTTGTCACCTGGAAAATGTTTTCCCTGAAAGAATTAAAAGGCAACTTGTAAATAACTATACTTATACTTGAATTTCTTAAACGGTATTGAAAAGGAATGAAGGAACAGGGCAGCCCTCAGCTCCCATGTGAAAGGACCCGTTGCTCCTTGTCATGCACAGAAAAGCAAGTTGTTAGCTAGTTTTTAGTTTATATTCCTTCATTCTATAGATTGCCATCTCAGAAGTTCAGCTTTAAAAAAAAAAAAAAGTAATCAACTGAGGAATCATACATTTCCTGCTTATTTTAGTTCATGCCATCTTAAACTCCCAAGTCCAAGGAAAGAGAGGAAAACCCAGAATGCCTTACTATTCATAGCATCTTGATTTTCTTACACTTGATTGTGTATCTCAGCAGTATTTGACTTGGATGAAGGAAATGACAGAAAAACTTTGCAGTCTTCAAATCTGGATCAGAAGATGTCAGAGCCTTCTGTTACCTCATTTGACGTCTGTTATTTTATGGCTCCTGCAAGCTCCATTTCCTTGGAGGTACTTGAAACTGCAGCTTATTTAGACAGTTTCGAAGACAGGTTCAGCTTATCCTCCAATTCTCTTATACTAAAAAATAAGTGTGCTTTAAATTTTTAAAAATATCTTCCTTCATGTATTTGAAACATTTAAAAATTGTTTTCAAACTCTCATTAGCGTGATTTTTTTCCTATAGATGCTTTAAGTTTATTTCTTATTGCTTTTCATTTTATAGTCCCTCATAATATGTTGCTAGCTTTATTTCCATCTGTCTTGACTTTGCATCTGGTAATTATTGATCTATAAATTAATATCCAATTACTAGAGCCCAATATAGAAAGGAAATATGCAGTATAATTCTTTGTTAAAATGAAAAATCTTCATTTGTGCCCCGGTCTACCTGATGCATTGGTACATCATGGCCAGCGTCCATTCTAACTGGCCAGCTCTTGTGCAGTAAGTATGTGTTGTTAAGTGTCTTGAATATCACTATGCCTAAAATACATTTTTCCTGGATGAAGTAAGAATTTTTCTGTTTTAATATACAATCAGATTCCTCCTCTGTCATTTCTTTTTTTAAAAAAAATATTTATTTATGGCTGCACTGGGTCTTCGTTGCTGCACACGGGCTTTCTCTAGTTGTGGCGAGCGGGGGCTACTCTTTGTTGTGGTGTGCAGGCTTCTCATTGCAGTGGCTTCTCTTGTTGCGGAGCACAGGCTCTAGGTGTGCGGGCTCAGTAGTTGTGGCGCACAGGCTTAGTTGCTCCATGGCATATGGGATCTTCCTGGACCAGGACTTGAACCCGTGTCTCCTGCATTGACAGGTGGATTCTTAACCACTGCGCCACCAGGCAAGTCCCCTCCTCTGTCATTTCTTACTCTTTTGTGTTTAATTTCAGCTTAGAATTATTTTGCTTACTGGTTATACCTTTTTAGTTTATGTAATAAGAATAAAATCCTAAATAAAAGAGACACAGATAAATAGAGAATAAATTTTTATGGTGATGAACAATGTCTAACAATTTAACAGATCTTAAAACTAAAAACTAAAGATTGTCTACTCTGATTTAGCTTGTGGTGCATATCAGGGACCTGAGATTAAAATCCTGGTATCTTTGTTCCCAGTTCAGTACCTTTCAATTATAGTCTGTTGCCATAAATTATTTTTCTGAACCTATTTGAGAATTTTGTGCAGTTGAAGATGAAATTTGAAAATAGGAAAAAAAGTAAATTTTCATCACTTCTTACCCTTCTTTTTAAAGGGTCTCAGCCATTGGGTCAGTGACAGAGTGGGCCATCCCTGTCTATGCAGAGGCAGACTTTTGACTTCCTCTCTTAGGACATATAGAGTTTCGATTAATAGCATTCCATTGCAGTTTTCCTTTTCACGTAGATATTAACTTGAACCAAGAGTGTGAATAACTCTAACAGAAATTGACCCTTATTTTCCATTTGTCTCTGAAATATCAAATCCCAGATATTAACCAGATTTTTTATTCATGTTTTTAGAGATTACTATTTATGCTTGATTCCAAATTACTATGAAAAGCAATACTGCTGAACTTTTAGCACATTAAAGTTTTACATCCCATGGTATAGCAGTGAGAAAGATGATGAAAAATGGAATTCTTTTTTTGTGATGTTGATTTTTGTCTCTTAGAACTGTAAACAGACCAAGGCGTCATCATTATGTTCCAGTTTCCATTCTTGGCCTTCCATGGCCCCTCTATAGCTAAACTCCTGTCTCAAGTACGCGTCATAATTTGGAAGTCACATGCCCATGGCTGCAGCCACAGGGAATAGTCTTTCAGTTTGTGCCTTACAAAATTGTGTCTTCCTGCTGCATCCTGTCTGGTTATTCCCAGGCTCATCTGCTGGGTTCTCTACTGAAGCCCCTTCCTTCTTTCCTTCCTTCCCCCTCTTCAAGTACCTCCTTCTCTCCAGTCCTTCCTCCTTGCCCAGTACCTGCTCCCCCTAACCTCCTGGTCTCCAGTTAAACTTTTTCTCATATCGCATTGATCCCTTTTAGGACCTCTCAATGTCACTTATGGTATACAGAATGCTTGTTACATACATTCTAACTTTATCTTAAGAACGGTCTAGCTAGTAGGAAAAGGTTAGCCTCACTTTAGGGCATTTCTCTAGGAATAAGTGCATTTTAACACTGATCTTCTTCAGACAATCTCTCTACCTTTGATGTCTGATCTGTGAATGAAATCTAAAGGTAGAAATAAGGCAGGAAGAAACCTACCCATCTGGACTTACCAGTGAGCAAATCAAGAGAAGACAGGGCAGGCCTTAGTTCTTTTTTTTTTTTTTTTTTTTTTGTGGTACGCAGGCCTCTCACTGTTGTGGCCTCTCCCGTTGTGGAGCGCAGGCTCCGGACACGCAGGCCCAGCGGTCATGGCTCACGGGCCCAGCCGCTCCACGGCATATGGGATCTTCCCGGAACGGGGCACGAACCTGTGTCCCCTGCGTCGGCAGACGGACTCTCAACCACTGTGCCATCAGGGAAGCCCAGGCCTTAGTTCTTAAATCTCACCATATAGACCCCTTGGCTGCTCCCCTAGTTAGCCAGACCAAGAAGTCAACTGGAACTTTAGTCTTGGTTCTACTGGACACTTTGACTTGTCTGATTTATTGTTAACACAAGTAAGAAGAGATTTGGTGACTGAATCTGTTAGTGACCATTTGATTCCTATGGAATCAGAGGGTTTTCCCCCACCAACAGGCATTTCTTTGTTCTTCATATTTTTGGATGTTTAAACTTCTGACTTGAGTACTTTAAATATCATAAAATACACTTTATTTTCAGTAGCATGCTAAGGAAATTACTGTTATTCCTGTGTTAGTATCAAATGAGGAAATCGGATCCAAAGTGATAATCAAATTATAGCTTTTTACTTTCCATCTGACTGCTGGCTTAGTTTGGGGCAGCTGTCAGCTTCACACATGGTTTTAATAAGAAAAGATGCTTCGGAAGAGGTATGATTTGAAGAAAAATATACCCTGGGGGGAGACTCAAAGCTGTGGAGGAGAAGGATGTCGTTTTGTTTCAAAGCAGCATATCATAAGAAGGAGGTGAGGTTGTAATGGTTTAGTGGAGCAAGTGTATGAAGAAGTGTGTACATCTTCAAAGTCAGTGGAGGTTGGTGTTGATTATTATCAAAAGAATCTTAAGATTCCATTCATGATCATCACCGTGTCTCAAAATTGGTTGAGTTCCATTATTGTTGCTGAGCCCTGAGCAGTATAGTTTTTCTAATGCTCGTCCCTAGCAAGCTCCTTCTAAAGCACCTCATGGACCATGGTGCAGTGTGTTATGGCTCACTAAAATATGATCTCAGACAGCTTCTGGAGATCAGTCATGTCAAAATGTAGAGTAATTTTAGTTTTCCAAGTTAACGTTTTTCAAACCTGAAGCATTATCTCCTACATGTCTGGGCTTCCCCACTATGAAATGTTGCATGCTGATAAACAGTGGAAATGTCTATCAGCGCATGTCATTACATGAACTGTTTCTTGATCATTTATAGGAACTAAGAGAAATACATAATAAGCAGCAGCTACAGAAACAGAAGTCCATAGAGGCTGAACGACTGAAACAGAAAGAACAAGAGCGAAAGATCATAGAATTAGAAAAACAAAAAGGAGAAGCCCAAAGGTGAGTCTTTTCAGTGGATTGTGGACGCTTCTGGAAGGAACTTTGAGTATTTACTATTCTTTGCCGGGCTTCTCCAACTTCTTACTGCACCAGAAAGAGCCTTCAGTCTTTAATGTGTGTGTGGGCACATGTATATATAAATCTTTGCATGTATAAGTACCCCCCAAAGTTTTTGGTTGGTGCCCAGAGCTCTCTCAGGCTACGACTATGTAGATAAATGTAATTATACAAGAAATTGGGACACTTGGTATGCTTGTTTGCATGCCAATGACCAAAATACGTTTCCAGTTCACAGCCTTTTAATAACAGTGGCCATCAGAGTCCTGGGTTTCAAATCAAAGTCCCTGAGCTCAGTGGCCACACAGGGTTTCTCCAGTGAGACAGAAAGTATACCACGCCATCTTCTTTCTTCTTTTTTTCAACTGCAAATGAAACTCGAGTACAAAAGGAGAAAATTTGCTGTTGCTGCTGCTGCTTAGGACACAGACACATTTTTGTTTGAATATTTATGTCTGTAGTCTTTTATTTGTAACCTTTCGTAGTAAATTGTAGAAATTTATTGTTTCCCTTTTGGTGTGTCTGATTTTGTTATCAGATATTTGCTTTTTAAACTACAAATTGATTTTAGACTCCCAAGAAACAAAAGTGACCAAATATCCCAATGATATAGTGTAAATTATAAAAATTGGTTATTGAAATTAGACTAAAAAGATGAAGAAACTCATACTTTAGGCAAGTCACTGTCTTTTACTGGCCTGAGTTCAGTTTAACTGCCAGGGTGCACATTTTTTTTTTTTTTTTAACATTTATTTATTTATTTATTTTAATTTCATTTTTGGCTGCATCAGGTCTTAGTTGTGGCATGTGGGATCTTCGTTGCGGTGCACGGGCTTTTCTCTAGTTGTGGCATGCGGGGTCCAGAGCACATGGGCTCTTTAGTTTGCAGCATATGGGCTCTCTAGTTGAGGCAAGCGGGCTCAGTAGTTGTGGCACATGGGCTTAGTTGCCCCACGGCATGTGGTATCTTAGTTCCCCAACCAGGGATCAAACCCGAATCCCCTGCATTGGAAGATGGATTCTTTACCACTGGACCACCAGGGAAGTCCCCAGGGTGCACTTCTGCAGCACTTTTTATTATGGGTACATATTGTATTTTGCATTTGGTGTTTTGGTCTTTTTTATCATGCCAGTGGGTAGGTAGGGTTTCAAACCAATTTAGAGGACTATTTTATGGTTCTCTCGGTGGAAGGAGGTAGGTCTAGGATTATGTCCCAGGGATTAATTCCTTGGATATGTTGATTAACTCCATCATTTTCTTATCTTCGAAGTTTATTATTCACAATATACTGCACCAAAGTTTCACTTTCCTACAGAGTAGAAATACACATACAGTGTCATGATATAAAAGTTTAAATTTTCTGCTTAAAATTGTATGATAAATAGCACCCAAAATTTAACTTCAGAAATTACGTGGTTATATGCTTTTATAAATGGTGGCCTTTATTGGTGGAATATGTTAAGCAAATTTTATTTGTTGTTATGAATAACAATTAACATTCCTACCCCTCCAAAAAATTTCTGTTATGCTTTCTTAAAAGATGTTTTGAAAATTGTAAGTGAAATGCTTGATTTAAATTGAAAAGAATTCTACTGCAGTAAAGCTTCACGTTTATACAGAGTAGAAATAAATATAATATTTTTTAATGGAGAATAAAAGTTTTATTTGTTTATATCATGTTCCCTTAGCAGTTTCCTAGTTCCAGGAGATGACCTTTGTGCGTTAGCCATGTCACAGGCTAGCGATTCATGCTGTAGACTTTAGAACCAGGCTGCCTGAAGTGGTCCCCAAGCTGGTGTGGCTGTGTGACCTTGGACAAGTCATTCACTCCCTCTGCCTCATTTTCATCTGTAAAATTTGGATGATAATGATAGGACCTACCTACCTAGTGTGAGGGTTAAAGTAGTTAACAAACGTGGAGGACTAGTTATTATTAACATGGTATCATTTATTATTGTACATTAGTTTCTTTCTTTCTTTATTTTGTTGTACCATGTCATAGTTGCAGTGCATGGGCTCCTTAGTTGCGGCAGGCGGGCTCCTTAGCTGTGGCAAGCAAACTCTTAGTTGCGGCATGCCTGTGGGATCTAGTTCCCTGACCAGGGGTCAAACCCAGGCCCCCTGCATTGGGAGCTCAGAGTCTTACCCACTGTGCCACCAGGGAAGTCCCACATTAGTTTCATTTAATGTGTGATCATTTAAAGTGTTTTCTGATTTTCTAAAATATTATGGAATGAGGGAAAAATCATCCCTGATCTTTTCCTATGGATTTCAGGTTGAGGCCATCATATTTTTCAAGGCCTATATTTAATTGCACTTTGTGTCAGCTAGTTTAAAAAACAAAGCAGTCGAATTCAGTAAGATACATAGAAACTGTTGCTTAGTAAGGGTTGGTTACTACCTGAAGGGTTCAAAATAACCTGTTGGTTCCCGCTTCAGTTCTGGGGAGCTACTTGTGTGCGTGTACATACAGTGTGTCCCCTCAGTGATCTAATTGTTCATGGACTTCTTTAAGCAATATTTCATTTGCAGTGCTGGGTATACTTTCTCTTCATGGAAGTTATGTTCCTATGTTGTATGGCTTTTATTTTTCTTTGCAATTATATGCCAGTTTGAAAACCGAGAAGTATTTTTGTGATTTTTTTCTAATCACTTTATAAGCTAGCTACATCAGGAATTTTCTTTCTGTGTTTTTCTACATCATGTGATTTCATCTCACTCAGAAAGGGAGCCCTGAGAGCCTCTGTTTCATTGATTCCGATCCCTCCATCTGAAGAACAATATCCCTTGGTGTTTAGCATCCCATTGACTAGATGGAGCTCTTTGTGCAAAGAGGCCACACAGCAGTGTTAACTTGGGAGTTGCTTCCCTGCTGTAATCAGGCATTTTGTTGACAGACGAGCTCAGGAAAGGGACCAGCAGTGGCTGGAGCACGTGCAACAAGAAGATGAGCATCAGCGGCCAAGAAAACCCCACGAGGAGGAAAAACTCAAAAGGGAAGAGAGTGTCAAAAAGAAGGAGAGTGAGGAAAAGGGCAAACAGGAAATGCAAGACAAGCTGAGTCGGCTTTTCCATCAACAAGAGCCAGCTAAGCCAGCTGTCCAAGCACCCTGGTCCACCGCAGGTATGAGAGGCCAAAATTATTCTAGCAAATAAGTCCTTTTCTACACCTGAAACTAACACAACATCGTAAATCAACTATACCCCAATATAAAATAAAAATTAAAAAAAAAAATCCTGTTCTCCCAGATCCTCTTGGGAAATATTCATGTCTTATCAGGCTCTATCTTGGCTGTGTTCATAGCGATGAGAACGTCAGCGTCTTTTTTTGGATGGTGCAGCTGTTCATCTTCTAGCATCATCAGATGTCTGTTTAGTTCTCCCCACACCGTGCCAACCTTTGGCATCCAGAAGTCTTCTGCAGACGACAGTGGCATGAAGTTTCATTGCCAAGCCCCATTCATACACCTGTATTCCAAATGGAGGTCGTAACCCTTCCTGCTTCTCTGTTTTGTTATGTTCTCTGGGAACTTCAGGGCTGTCTCAAAAGCAGGAAGTGGCACTTCTTCCCCTTGCCTATAGTGACGTGACATTCACTGTCCTCAGTCTGCACTGCGTACAACTGTGTTCTTACCTTTTGAAACTTTTTTTTTTTTTGCCCTTTGAACATAAGTTACATCTTTATAAATAACGATAAATGAAAGACTTTGAAATAGCTAGAAAACATTATCCCTTTTATCAGATGCAAACTAGAATGTATTTTTTAAATTCTTGTGTGGCTGTACGATATTGTAAAGCTTAGGAGATAATACTCAGCTGAGGAAAGTGATGGCCTTTTCCTTTGTTTGGCAAATGACAAATGTTTGTTTCCTGTTTGCACAGCGGGCAGGGATGGGAGTGAGGGTTCAGAGTTGGCCGACACCCTCCCTGCCTCAAGATGCATGCAGTCCAGGGAGAAAGACTGGCAAGCCATCAGATCCACACAGGAGCCTGTGCCATACGAGGACAAAATATATGTTTTAATATTTTTTTTGATCTGAAAATTATTTCACCGTGACTTGATCTTAAGTTCCTTATGCGTCCTCTTGGTATAAAATGAGGATATTTTTTCTCCTTTGGTCAGTGGGAAATTATGCACATCATTCAGTTCAAGATGACACAAAGATAGTACTTTCACGGCTTTTCAGAGAAAATAGGTGTGTATCAAAATACTTGCAGCTCTTGGGTAAAAACAGTTCAGAGGGCTGTGAGTAGTTATTAATCAGGATCCAAAATATCCTCTGCTCACTTGCATTTTTAAAAATTTTACTTCATTGTAAAGCTACATTATTTTCATCTAGGGTCTGTCCTTGGTTCATTTTTTTCTCTAGGACGTGTAATTCACCAGGAATTACAATTGAATGATCAATAAGAACGGTTCTTGGTGAAATCAGCACTTATGTTTTACATGACCACATTGAGGGCCTAAAACATCAACCTTTCCATGTCTCTTAATATGGAAAGTTAAAGTTGTGCTTCTTTGCCCCCTCCCCTATGAGTTGGCTGTTTCAAATTTGCATCACATTCGAACTGCTGCATCGTGCTAGACACCCTGCATGGGGGAAAGAGGTCTGGATGCTTTATAGGTGCGCACTGTTGACGCCTAAGCCAGGGAGCAGAGAACAGGGACGTCAGGCAGCCTCACTGCACCCAGCACTGGGATGACCTTGGTTTAGCGTCCACTAATGACCTCTCTGATGGGTCCTAGTTGCTGACATCAGATTTGGCTCTCCTTTGGTTTCAGAACCAAACACATCCTCACTATGTGTTCCAGAAATTCCTTGAGGAGATGTAAATTGTTCAGATGTTAAGATAGGCAGCAGAGGAGATAGATGTCTGTAATTTGGCTTGTGTCATGCATTTGTGTTCCGTGTAACGTTTTATTTTTGTTCCCTTCTCCTTCTTTCCTCATAAACAGAAAAAGGTCCACTTAGCATTTCTGCACAGGAGAATGTAAAGGTGGTGTATTACCGAGCACTCTATCCCTTTGAGTCCAGAAGTCACGATGAAATCACGATCCAGCCAGGAGATATAGTCATGGTAAGAAAGACTCCAGCGAAAGCATGCTTTCTGTTCATGGTTAACATCTGTCCTCTTTTTGTACTTTATTTGACAATTGTAAAATGGTTAGTGAGTGTGAAATCCAGTAATCCAGCATTTGAGTTTTTGAAGTATAGCCTCACTCTTCTTCCTTTTCTATTAGAATGAAAGTTGGCACTTAAAAACGTATCCCAGCGTCACTTTAAAATAGGATTGTTAAAGAAAATGGGTTCTTAACATAGCCTTGCATAATTTTAAATGTGTAAAGCTCTGGTAATTTTAGAGTTTAGATTACTACTTAGATATTAAAAGTAGTCTTTCAGAAATAGTTTTAAATGCAAAATGCTTGATCATCATTTTCATAGTTGCCACTGATAATTTTTGTATCTTTGGGTCAAAGCATCTTTTTTTCCCTTTGTGTAAACTTTGAATTGTGTGAAGAGTAATGAATTAAATACAGTTAACCTGCTTTCCTACTCTATAAATGAACAGATGAAAGAGTTTAGAACTTTGCTTGTTACAGCTTGTTTAATTATAATAATAATAATCTTATGATTGTAACTAAAACTAGAGTAACCAGTTTAAGAAAGAATAAAGCAATGTGGTTGACCTAAATTATTTCCTAAAAGAAAATAGTAGTTCCTCAATCCAGTTATTAACGTAAGTCTTAGAAGTGGTTAAGCTTTGCATTACTGTTGGCTTTTTTTTTCTTTTTATTATGGAAATGTTCATAATATTTTTTAAGAACTATGAAAGTTAAGAATTGAGACAAACCCACTTCCCATAGTAGGACCCATGTCTTTGAAGTATAAAAGGGTGTCATGCAGTCACTGTAATTACTCATGCATTCATCTTCCATTTATGCATCGTATCTGTATTTAGAGTATGTGATCTTTCATGGGCCAAAATATATAGAAAGAACAGTGTGTTTGGTCCTCAAAGAACTCAATCCCTTCTCCCCTTATTTTCTGATAGCTTTTTCTCTAGTTCTTATGGGCTGGAAATAAGGGAGTCGTGCCCAATGCTCCAGAAGTTTTCAAAGTCAACATCTCCCTAACAATAACGAAACCCTCTTCCAGTAATCTCTCTGCCTTCATCCAGCACAGAGTTTTGATTGCTTGGGCACCAGCCTCACTCATTCTTTACAGAAAGAACTGCTGGTTTCTCTCAAGTGTGGACGCACCACACTGCACGTGAATGGTGACCCGGGCCGAGTGTTTCGCAGCTTCTTCCCCATCTTCTTTTTCCTAATGGCCTGAGGCTGCTTTATTCCTCCTGCCTAGTCTTTGAAATATCTTGTGCCTTTTAAAGCAGATTAATTGGAAATTATCTAAATACCATGCAATAGCAGGAATCTAAACATTATGAAGGTACAATGCCATAGCAGAGAAGACCTCATTACAAAGTTGATTTTTATACTGCTTTTAAAAAAAAAAAAAAGCCTAACATATTTGAAACTGGATTTTGTTGCAACACAAGGTGCAGAAAAGTAATGTTCTCTTCCTGAAATAAGGAAGTGTTACCAAATATTACGATAAGGAAATGTTACAGATGATCTATATTTTAATGAGTATATATTGCTATTTTTTTTGAAACATAGTCTTGTTACAATGGTACTGAGTCCTTTTCCTCAAACTGACTAGTTAACTACCAGCCCACTAGAAGAATAGAGTGTAGATATACCATGAGAATGAAACATTTCATTAAACATGTATTTTGCCTTGCTTTCAAACCTTTGCTTTCCTGGTGGAGGTTAAAGGGGAATGGGTGAGTGCCTTGTGACTGTCAGGAAGTCTGCATCTTATTAAATGTTTTGTTCTCTTAAATCAGTTTAATTCTGTGTAAGTACACATATCTTTGGGTGTTGTCGTGGCAGTAAAAAGATGTTTTGAGTTTGTGTAGTAGGTTGTGCTTAAAATAGAAAATGAAGAAAAAGGTGTAAAAGTTTGTGTTACCAGGTTTCTGTTTGCTAGATTCCATGAAAGGACTAACTTGAAGTTTCCGTATTGGCAAATTATTAGGTCAAGTCTCTGTCTCAGATCATGGACAAAAATAAGTTCCAAGTAGTGTTAAACTTAAAAGTTAAAATTCTTTTTTAAAAGGCTTTTTTTTTCCTTTCTTTTTAAGGAGAATATTGGAATAGTTTTCTAAGAAATGCCTTTCTGAGTTAGAACTAGAAACCATCAATGACAAATATGGACAGATTTGACAATATTAAAAAATTAAATCCAGTAGATTGCAAAATACATAGGAGACAAAGGGTCACTATCCATATTACATAAAGACTCTGAAAAGTTAATATGAAAGAAACCCACAGCTTTAAAAAGTTGGCTGAGGATATAAAGAGACATATACAGATGAAGAAAAGTAAATGATTTTAAAAAAATAAAAAAAGGGGCTTCCCTGGTGGCACAGTGGTTGAGAGTCCGCCTGCCAATGCAGGGGACACGGGTTCGTGCCCCGGTCCGGGAGGATCCCACATGCCGCAGAGCGGCTGGACCCGTGAGCCATGGCCGCTGAGCCTGCGCGTCTGGAGCCTGTGCTCCGCAACAGGAGAGGCCACAACAGTGAGAGGCCTGTGTAACGCAAAAAAAAAAAAAAAAACAAAACAAAAAAAAAAAGATGCTTCTTTCTTTGGTGATCAGGAAAATGTAAATATTAAAAATGAGATAGCATATTTCATCTCTCCAGAGAGCAAGTTTAAGAGTTTGATAATATTAAGCTTTGTCAAGAGTGTAGGAATAGGAAAGTGGATACAGTATACATCGTCAGCATGGTTGTATGAATTGGCTAAGCCATTTGGAGGGCAATTTGGCAGTACCTATTCAAATTTAAAATTCTCATTCCCCTTGACCTAGGAATTCTGTTACTCTCCCTCCTCTAGGCTGCTTTTAGCAAGTGCACAAATAATGTGTCCATGGATGTTCACTGCAGCATTGTTGGTAAAAGCAAACAAGGAACAGCCCAGTATCCATCAGTAAGGGAATAGTTTAAATAAATTGTGATACAGCTAAACAATAAATATAATGAAGATGTTTTTAAAAATTACACAGATCTACATATACAAATAAACTCTAGTAAAAAAGCAGAAACAATATGTATAGCATAATTGCATTTGGTTAAATAAAAAGCTCTGTGTGTGTATGAATGTTTTTACGTATATAGTTTACAGTCTCGCGGTATAGGCATCAAACTGTTCACAGTGGTTACCACTGGGCAGTTAGAGAGGTGTCTTTCACGTTTAATTCTATGTAATTCTATATTCATGTTTACAAATGTATTAACATTTGTAATTTTTAATGAAACACTAAAGATAAATCCAACTTTGACAACTATTAACAGAGAATGTGTCCCCAGGCCCGGAATGGTGTTTATTTTATCTCAGACATCCCACATATGTTAACGAAGGGGCTGTGCTGTGAGGTATACTGTATTCTCTTGCGGAGGGGACAGCGTTGGTGTCTTCATTTTGTACCACAAGATGCAGCAAGACACCTCAAATGGCATTCTACTGTATTATGTTTGTGAGGCTAATGATCGGTACCCAACAAGTGGAAATGGACATGTAATCATAGCAATTTTTTTATTTCATGAAGTTTGCAGTTGAGAAACACGATCATGAAAAATATGCAATAGAACATTCCTAGCAATCTGTCTTGGTTGAATAATCAGGAGTTCACTTACTTTTGTGGGCACAGTAATCATCGGCTTCTCAGATTTCTCAAACTTCTCTGAAAAGTAGCTAACTATATCTGTTAGATTTTAGAAGTCTAGCAATGTTTTCTGTTTTAATGTAGGCAGTCTTGGAGGGGGCTTTAAAAAATATTTTGTTGTTAAAAAAACTTGATTATCAGCGCAATTTTCTCCAAAAATATTTTTTCATGATTAACAAAAATTAAAGTGGTATTTTATATATCATCCTGTTTTAAATGTTGTTGATAATACAAAAAAATATAAGATAATTCTCCCACTCATATGTTTAAAATCTCTTTAGAAAAATAGGGAGAAACACATGAAAAGGCCATTGTGTGATGAAGTTCCCAATGAATGCTCACTAACTGCTAGGAATGTAAAAGAGGAAAGAAATCAGAGTGAACTAAGGTGCTCAGGGAAGACTTCTGAATGGAAACATCTTAATTGAGTTTGACCTGGACAACTAAGGCTTAGATACTTTGAAAATCTATGGCCTGTCTTCTGATCTGGAGGTCCCAATACCTGGAGGGTGAATAAGTCCAATTTGATATCCACAATGTATTGGAATAGCATAAGAGATTAGGGACTCCCCTGGCAGTCCAGAGGTTAAGACCACACTTCCAATGCAGGGGGCGCAGATTCGATCCCTGGTCAGGGAACTAAGATCCCACATGCCACGCAGCCAGAAAAAAAAAAGAAATTGGAACACCTCTGCTCACTGCCATTTTGTTGAAGTTTATCTTAAGAATACAGGCTGATGATCTACTCAGCTGGTTTTAAATGGTGCAGGGCTGAGTGCATCAATCCTGCTCAGGGACCTTAAAAAAAACACAAAAAAAACCCACAACCAATCCAGGGCTCACCCCCAGAGACTGTGGGAACTTTTCATCCATATTTAGGATTCAAAATCTTGTCCAGGTGGTTCTATCAGGGAGTCAGTTTAGGGAACCACTGATCTAACCTAATCTCTTTTCTGTCTGGACTAATCCCAAGTCATTCTGGGAAATATCCTCTTCTTAGAGATATCCAAAAAAGGAGCCTTCTTTAGGGGCTGTCAGTCATCAACCCATTAGTTCATTCAGAAAGTTGTTTATCTTCTAATTTAGTGTTTCTTTTGTAACAATTTAAACTCATTCTTTTTTCCTTTCCTTTTCTTGATGGAGAATTGTTTTGGGTTTTTTTGTTTTGTTTTGTTTTGTTTCGATGTAGTCAGTACCTTTTATTTCCTGCCTTTCTTAGATTTCTATAATCTTAACATCTGAGCCATTGCTGTGTTGAGGGATCAGCACATACCTGATTCCAGGGGTGGACCAAATCCAGCCCGTGCCTGTTTTGTAATAAAGTTTTATTGGAACACATTCAGGCGTGTTCATTTACATATTGCTTACAGCTGCTTTTGTGCTACAGCTGCACAGTTCAGTCACTGCGCAAGTTAAGGAGAATTTTGCCAACCTCTAGATTCGCGCTTTAGAAAACAGTTTTAATATCCTCATCCAGGAGCTTAGGGGGAAACCTTTTACTTCCAAACTAGCAAATGTACGAAACGTGCTTCTCCCTACATTCTGCAGCACATCCCAGGCAGCTGCACTGGTGGGTCTAAGTTGGTACACAGTTTAAACCTGCTTGCTGTCCATGCCCTTTGTCCTGCTTGTGAGGGGAGAGGGAATTTCTGTTACCCTTCTTTGTGACAAGGTCAGAGGCTTTAAAAATCTTAGTGTCACCATGAAGATGGCGGTCATGAAGCATATGAACATTGAGAAAAGAAATATTATTGGGTTTCAGCCACGTGTACTTGAACCTGATACGCTGTGTGCATTTGACTGTTGCATCAGTGCCCTACAGTATGCAGTGCATAATTATTAACAGTTCGTAGACTAGATCTGTAACATATTCCCAGACATTTAAGCAACATTTGGGGTTTGTGCTTCCCACTTTGATGTTTCACTAGAATGACCCCAAATGCTTTGAGGTGTTGCTGTGGGGCTGATTAAATGAAATTGTATTAAGACCAATATTGTTGGGCTTCCCTGGTGGTGCAGTGGTAAAGAATCCACCTGCCAATGCAGGGGACACGGGTTCGAGCTCTGACCCAGGAAGATCCCACATGCTGCGGAGCAACTAAATCCGCGAGCCACAACTACTGAGCCTGCATGCCACGACTACTGAAGCCTGCGACGCCTAGAGCCCGTGCTCCGCAACAAGAGAAGCCACCACAATGAGAAGCCCGTGCACCGCAATGAAGAGTAGCCCCCGCTCACTGCAACTAGAGAAAGCCCACGCGCAGCAACGAAGACCCAACGCAGCCAAAAATAAATATAAATCAATTAATTAATTTTTTAAAAAGACCAATATTGTTAATATCAAAATCCCCCTGACTTACAGCCACCAATAGATGAATCTACCCTATGTGTGTATAAGTCCACATTATAGCCAGCCACATTACAAAGAAGTTTGTGTGCTTGACTTTGCTTATTCTATCCTAATTTTATGTCCCGTTTTTCCACAAGGGGATTGGCATTTTGAGTAAAGCTTTTCAAATCCAGGAAGGAATATTTCTCATTTTCATATGAGACCCCTTATGCTTTTTCTAAGTGGATAATTTAATGTTAGGAGGGAATTTTTATTATAACCTCTGAACCTTAAAATTAAATTTTAATTACTCATTAAAATTAATGGATTCATATAAGAATAGATCAAACTAATTGAGATTATTGTTTGTTCAAGTTGACTGATGGATTTCCTTGGTTAAAAGTGAAATACTGATTTCACCATTGCCCTCAAGGATGGCAGAAACTCTTATTTGCAGGGCTAAGGAGCTGATGTGGCACCTTCTCCCCTTCCTGAGCACACACAAGCACCTTTCAGTGGTGAAGCCTGCTTTCTGTCATATCAGGGGACAAGGCTGGGTGTGATCAACTAGGGTGTGAGCTAGACCTGCCCATAGGGTGGAACATTTCCTCAGGGCTTCAGATCCAATTCCAGATGTCAACCAAAAGTCTGGTTAACCAGGTAAGACCCATGTCTCAAGGGAATGACAGTGGGTCACAGGACATAATTAGGTAAAGCAGCTGGCATTCAAGGAGGTCCAACTAGCTTAGACCAGTAGGAGTTTGATAGGTCGTGATCAGGGATCACATTCCAGCCCCTACAGGAAGATAGGAAGGCCAACCCCGAGGGCCTAAGGTGCTAGACGGGTTTCTAGAGCAGGAAACTCCCCATAGAGAACCAGAAATCTCTGGTTACCTAAAGTAAACAGGGTCAAATAGAGGCCAGGCTTTTAGAACAGGGCAAAAGAGAACTGCAGTAGAGTCAGACCTGGACAACAGGAGAGATGGCTTTAGAAAATCTGTCATTAAGTACGTCTCATATGCCAAGCAGTGTTCTAGATACTTATCATTCTTTACAACAACTATTATAAAACAGGTACTGGTATTATCCTTCATTTTACAGATGAAGAAACCAAGGCACCAAGAGATTACACTTTGCCCAAAGTCAACCAGCTAATAACGTAGAAGTGGTGTTAAAACTGAGGCAGTCTAATTGCAGAGCCCTACTCTTAATCATGACACTTTGCAGTCTTTTTTTTTTTTAATTTATTTATTTAATTTAGGCTGTGTTGGGTCTTCCTTATGGTGCGCAGGCTTCTGATTGTGGTGGCTTCTCTTGTTGCAGAGCACGGGCTGTAGGCGCGCGGGCTCAGTAGTTGTGGCTCATGGACTGTAGAGCACAGGCTCAGTAGTTGTGGCGCAGGGGCTTAGTTGCTCGGCGGCATGTGGGATCTTCCCAGACCAGGGCTCGAACCCGTGTCCCCTGCATTGGCAGGCGGATCCTTAACCACTGCGCCACCAGGGAAGCCCCACTTTGCAGTCTTGAGGCGGAGTGATTGTGTCTGGCTCTAGGTCTTCACTCACTGCTGCCAGACCTTACCTCTGGTCCTGGGACGTGTGGAAGGGGCAGGAACTGGGCTGTTTAACCGGCTGAGAAGCTGGGGAGGCCCCGGCTCAGCCTGACCTAGAAACAGCTGTGTTTCCAGTGCAAAACAGCAATAAAGTTAAAGTGCGTCGTAATATCACCAATAAATATAAACAAGAGAGAAAAGGCATCTAGCCATTTGAGTTCAGCAGAAAATAAGATCCAAGTGGGAAAAAAATGTCACCTTAAATCCTCACCTGGAGAAACAATTCGGGCTGCCCAGAAAAAGGAAAGAAAGAAGAAAACAATGCTGGGCGGCTGAATGAGAAGTGGCCCACGTGCTCACATTGATACAAGTGTTAGCACCAGAACTGTAAAGCCAAAAATAGAACCTTTGGAAGCAGCGGCTATCTCGGGGAACTCCTTTTTGGAGAATTCTCAGCTTTAAAAACTGCTTTTACCCATGACAATAGGGTTCCTAAGGTAGAGCAGCAAGGAAGCTCTCCTACGGACTGAATATTTTATAAATAACATGCAGAATTAAGTAGGAAGTCCTGTATTCTACTTTCTCCACCCCTACCCCAAGCATTTTTTTTTTAATTCAAATAAGCTAAGAAACATCATACCATATTACTCTACACTGAATACAAACAGATGTTTGGTCCCATAGTTATTTGCTTTGGGTTTTTTTTTTTTTTAACTGAATATTTGGGTTAGAAAACTGGTATTTTTGCCCCTTTTTCCAAAATCATTGTTAAGACCCTACATACTCATTTCTGTGATTTCGAAAAAGCAACATTAAGGTCCAATGTTTTACTCCTTAGGCAGTATATTATGCAATCAAAATAGGATAAGGTCTCTGACAGAACCTTATTTGACTTATTGTAATGAAAATAATTTCCTACTAGTGAATGTACTTGTCCTCATATTGATCTCCTGTTGCTCATAAAATAGTGAGGGTAACTTCTAAAGATAAGTAGAATCATTCTGGGGATTTTGACTAATCCTTTTGGTCAGAATTAAAATAAAATGCAAGCATTAAAAACACAGGTGTAATAAATCTCTGAAATTTTTTAACAGCGGAATTCTATATTCTCATGTGCATGTTTGTGAATATTAAAGTGAAATTTATACAAAAGAAAACTCTAGGACTTTAATAAAATTAATTGTTGCTGTAAATAATCATTTCCTTAATTTTCTCGTCATGTATCTATGGAGCTTTTAAATGGCTAAACACAGCAGCCAGTTTTACTTGCTGTAGAAACCATCTAAGGCTCTGTTTTTTATCTCCTTGTCCCTATGCTGAATAAGTACTGCTTAGTTTAGAGATTTTTTTCAGAGTGCTAAATAAATTCATATTGATTGCACCCTTTGCTTTCAATTTTAAATAATAAACCTAAGTCAAATTATTTCTAATAATTACATGACTTCCTGAGTGATGAAGTCTGTCAATCACTTTCTAATTCAAAGTAGCTCTAAAAATTTAAACTGTAGGCTTTATTAGGATTCCTTATTGGTCTTAACTGCTATTATTAGGGGAAAAAGAAGAAGCTAAACAGGCACAAAAGACTAAGAACTTGAATTATAGCACCTACTGTTTCCTCAGAGTTAAAGTTTAGAGACCATTTTTCCAGACTCT
Organism: Globicephala melas; assembly: GCF_963455315.2. Lineage (NCBI taxonomy): Eukaryota > Metazoa > Chordata > Mammalia > Artiodactyla > Delphinidae > Globicephala > Globicephala melas. Next base: position 11,250,511 of record NC_083317.1, on the reverse strand, counting down.
TAGACTAAGAATAAAGTGAAGAAATGTCTGTGCCGTGTGTTAGTCTGACCGGGTCAGAGGCGGGGGCTTTGTTCTGGTAGAGTGTTTGGTGTCTTTAGGGGTTGATTTAGTTCCACTGAATTAAACTTTATGACTTTCCTGCAGGTGGATGAAAGCCAAACTGGAGAACCGGGTTGGCTTGGAGGAGAATTAAAAGGAAAGACAGGATGGTTCCCTGCAAACTACGCAGAGAAAATCCCAGAAAACGAGGTTCCTGCCCCAGTCAAACCAGTGACTGATGCTGCCTCCACCCCTGCACCCAAACTGGCTCTACGTGAGACCCCTGCTCCTTCCGCGGTGACCTCTGCAGAGCCCTCCACGACCCCCAACAACTGGGCCGACTTCAGCTCCACGTATGTGTAGGATGCTACTTATGATGATTTTTGAAATCCCAGCTTAGTGATCTTTTAAGTGTTGTTATAGTCTTGGATTGTACCTCTGAGTAATTTTCATGGCCACTTTCTCTGGTCTTCTGGCAAATTGTGGATTGCATTCTCTGACCCGGATTTAACTATATCATTGCTCAACAGTGATTTGCCCTGGGATAAAGTTAAGCCTATGACCCTTGTTTTGTTCAATAATTTGTCTGTATCTTACATTCTTGTGGAAGAAATGGAGAACTACAGTTTCCTAATAATGTGCTTGACACCCATGACAGCAAATATTTAGAGTCATTTCCTGCACGGAAATAGCACTTTTTTTTTCCTGGACAGAAACAGAAATTGAATTTAGTCATGTGGTTTTGAATAAGATAGAAAGCTGTTTCCTGTGAAGCTTTTCTCTTTCATCAGTCCTGTACAAACGTACACCAGAGCAAAGAGATGTGTACTCTTGGCCACTGTTCGTGCTATGCCTTTGGTCATCAGGAAATGGCATTAAAAACAGTGTGTAAGCAGAGGTTTGAAAGCAGAGATGAAGCCGCTGTCCACACTTCCAGTTATAGGACTGGTCTAGGTGTGCAGTAGTCTAAAAATATTTTATACTGGCTTTCAAGTAAAAGGGACGTAAGAAGTGTTTAAAATTTGTTTTCAAGTCTGATCATCTTTCAGAAGAAACAAATTGAAGGCAAGGAGTCAGGGCTTAATGTTGGAGAAAGACCAGGTGGAGGAAATAGAGGAAAGAGAGGTGAGTGATGACCAAAGGCAGGAGGAAGTAGAGGGAAGGATGTAAGGAATAGCAAGTTTTTCATACTTACATTTTCACATAAATGGTTGAAAGTGCTAAAGAAGGTCCTCCCTATCTAATCTCTGCTAAAAAGTAGTCTTTTATTAGATGATTGAAAACAAGTTGAAATTCTCCTCTCGATTTTTTTTCTTAATTGAAGTATAGTTGATTTATAATATTGTGTTAATTTCAGGTGTACAGCAAAATGATTCAGTTATATATCAGTAAGTCCCCTCATACGAACCTTCAAGTTGCGAACTTTCAAAGACGTGAACGTGCGTTCGCATGTCCAATCACATAAGTCAGTTCACGCGTCTGGCGTACATTGTCACATGGTTGTGTTTTTGTGTACTTTACTATACTGTACTGTATAGAGTACAGTAGTACAGTATCTTTATTTCAACCCCAGGATGTCGGGAAGCAAGCATAAAAGCAGCAGTAATGTAGCTGGTACTGAACTGTACTTTTCAAGGTATTATATTGTAAGATTAAAAATGTTTTATTTATTTTTGTGTTTGTTTTTTATGTATTATTTGTGTGAAAAGTATTATAAACCTATTACAGTACAGTACTATATAGCCGATTATGTTAGTTGGGTACCTAGGCTAACTTTGTTGGACTTATGAACAGATTGGACTTTCGAATGCGCTCTTGGAGCAGAACTTGTTCATATGTAGGGGACTTACTGTATATATTTTTTCATATTCTTTTCCATTATAGGTTATTACATGACATTATAGTTCCCTGTGCTATATAGTAAATCCTTGTTGCCTATCTTTTTTGTGTATAGTAGTTTGTATTCCCTTGTCCTGATTTTGATTGAAAAGTTCTGACTTGGGCTTCCCTGGTGGCGCAGTGGTTGAGAGTTCGCCTGCCGATGCAGGGGACACGGTGTTCGTGCCCCGGTCCGGGAAGATCCCACATGCCGCGGAGCGGTTGGGCCTGTGAGCCATGGCTGCTGGGCGTGCGCGTCCGGAGCCTGTGCTCCGCAATGGGAGAGGCCCGCGTACCGCAAAAAAAAAAAAGTTCTGACTTTTGAAACTAAAGCTTACACTAAAATTTTAAGAAGACAAGTGCTGTGTTTTCCAGGATTTTGTTTTGCTGTGGATCCAGTCAGTGTTACTCTCTTGCTCGATAAATGTGTGGTCTGCAACTCTCCTGCTATAATTCCAGGCTTCTTATTTTCCAAACCCTGAATCAGGATGTGCCATCTATCAAAGGAAATATTCTAATTTTCAGATTTGTTTATGTCTTATAAAGATTTTTAAAAAGTCAATTGAATTTAAATCTGCACTGACACAGATGTGTTTATTTAAAATTATAAAATCGCAAAATTAAAACCATCCCTGATATCAGGACAACAGGTTGCTGTAAGGATACCACTGGTAGTTACCATGGTATCCAAGCACATGGCCTGGTGCTTGCTGTGTGATGATGGGACAGAGAGATGCACCAGCCGCTGGGCTGGCATGTTTTCATATGTGGTGCGAAACTTCTTTTTGCTTATTTAGGATTGTCGTTACAAATGAAGATAATGATCACGAGAGGATGTTTCTCTGGTGCTTTCTCGTTGCAAAGTACTTCTCTATGTGGTATTTCATGTGACCCTCACAACTAACGAGAGTGGCACAATATTGTTCCCATTTTATCAACGAGGAAATCAAGATTCAGAGAAACGACTAGAATTTGCCTGAGACCCATTGCTAGTGTGTGACGGTCAGACCCAAACCCAAGTCCAGTGCTCTTTCCCCCCTCCTTGTTCTTAAACAAGCCCCAGGCACATCCTGGGTGTATGTTTATGGGGGGAGAAATGTCGGTGCATCAGGAAGTCCTTGCCACTCACGGTGGCGTGCTTCGCCTTCCAGGTGGCCCACCAGCACGAACGAGAAACCAGAAACCGACAACTGGGATGCATGGGCAGCCCAGCCCTCCCTCACCGTTCCGAGCGCCGGGCAGTTGAGACAGAGATCAGCCTTCACTCCAGCCACAGCCACGGGCTCCTCTCCATCTCCTGTTTTAGGCCAGGTAACAGCATCGATGGGAGCAGGGAGGACCTCAAGTGCCTGTGTGGGGCGGACAGATTCAGCCAGTGCTTGTTGTCAATGTCATTTAGGAGTAAAGCCTCATTATATGCATCTGGGTCGGCTGGCAGGGCGGGATCCAGTTCACATTTTCCCAGTAGAGGGAATAGTGACAGTTCAGAGGATGGAGTTCAGACATTTGAACTCCATCTTGAACAGTGGGTAAGGGCTTCTTAGGAAACGGAGAGGGCTGGCATGTCAGACAGAAAATACTGTGAGGGTGTCACAGCATTTTTAATCAGCTCTACTCCAGTATAAAATAAAAAGATAAAAAGAAAATAATGTGAGGAGAGGCTTTAGGTAGGAGGTCAGAGAGTGTTTCAGAAAAGTCGTGGGTCAATCCATTTGGCTAGACCATTGAATATTTACCCAAAAAGATAGACCGATTACAGATTAATGGGAAGCTCTTAAATGCCTTGCTAAGAAAGTAATTTCTGAAAGGATAATAAGTAAAGGAATTTATTCCCTTATTTATTTACTTAATAAATAAAGGAATGAAATTTCTATAAATAGTCAAACCAAACAGTGAAATTGCCCATCTGGCAGGCATTTGGGGTCAGGGACAGTTTCTGCTCGGGGAACAGCCAGAGTGAACACAGGCTCCGGGCAGATTCACGTGGAGGGTGGTGTGTGCAGGAAGATTCGAGTCGGGGACACAGGGGCACTGACAACAGTTGAAGAGGGTGGAGCCCCAGTGCCTGTGGGAGCAAAAAGGAAAGGAAAGGTCTGGGACTGAGAAAAAGATTTGACTTTACAGGGGAACAAGGAAGGCAGAAAGAGAAATTGATTTTTAGCGAAAAGAAGTTGGGTTTTAGACGTGTTAATTTTAAGGTGAGAGGGGGACAGCCAGGTCATTCTGTCTGGCAGGAATTGGGACATAGATCAGATCTCAGGAAATGAGTGAGCTCTTCAAAGGAGAGAGAGTGCACGAAGATGGAAATTGCACAGAGCGTGTGTCTTCTCTGACCTGGAAGTAGGGCAGCTCCTGAGAGGAGCTGTTCCTTTTCTTTGCATCTGTCCCAGCTCAGCAGGTGGCACAAGTGTCATGCTCAGCCGTGGTGACTCTGGTGGAGGAGGGCTCAGGACCAGGAAAATGAGGCGAAGTTGAAGGCTGTTTCCAGAAAGCGGGGGTGGTGGTGCTCATATTATTAAAGGCGGTGGTCTGGGCAAAGAGGCAAGTAGAACATATCTGTGAACCTAAGTGGGAGAAGCATTAAAAGCACAGAAAAGAAGACAGGCTTCTTTTTCTTCTGGGAGAGGAAGGGTGAAGAGAGGTTGGAGAAAGAGGGAAAGGAGTTCAGGTTGTGCTCTGGGCAGCTTTTTCAGGAGGGGCGCCCGAGGGCCTTCGGAGCATGCATAAAAGGAATTGCGTAAAGAACGATGAAGCCTGACGTGGCTGAATTTAACCTGAACGTGTAACTGGTCATCACACATTATCTTGGCTTTCTTCAGCAATACTGCACAGTTTGGGACTAGAAATAATAATAGTAACATAAGCCACCCCTGTTAAGATTATTACTCTCATAGCTGCTCTAAAGATAGATCCTGTTACACTTTCTTAACCACCTTTTGAAGAAAGTGTCTCTGTTTTAGAGATGTGGAAACTGAGGCCTGGAGAGATTAAACAGTTGTCCAAGGTCACACAATTAGTAAGTGACAGACTTGGAATTCAAACCCAGAGTCCGTGTTCTGCCTGATTCCATGCTGGTTATTCAGGCGTCTCCACGTGGAAAGATGGACAGGGCAGGTGCAGCAGAGATTTCTCGGGGTGAGAGGTTATGAAATACTGGAGCCCAGGTGAAATGGCAGAGACTAAACGGAAGTGATGGAGAGGATTGGGCAACACAGAAGCACTGAGATCCACGGCTCCGGTGTGAGGCTCCCTGCAAGCACGAGGTGGGGACACGGTGGGCAGAGACTCTGTGGTCCTGGGGGGCGTTTGGAATCCAGAGACCCCTCCTCAGTTCTGAAGACTGGGTGGAGTGTACAGTCGAGATGGAAAGAAATAGGGATGTCATAGGTCTAAGAAGGCGAGAACCCATGGAGACCAACATGGAAGCCGAAACTCTTTGACCTCTCATAAATTCTCCACTTGTCAGACATAATCACAGTTAAATGTCATTATGAAAATATCTTGTACAGGCAAGTCCAAGTTGGTTCTGAATGAACTGTCATTGGGCATTATCCCTTGTTCTTGTCCATTTACGTATATAATTGAAAGTTGATGTTGTTGTATTTTTTAGTACTGTTTTAAGATACTGTAACTGTTTTATGTTACAGTCTTAAAAAAGGTAATAAATGCCTCACCCCACCTTTCCAGCCTCACCTCCTACTCCACCCCTCCATGAGACTAGGCCACATGCACCCCCAGATCGCGCTTCTCCTCCTGGACCTTGCGGGACAGCGTCGCGCGGCCGTGCCCTCCGCCTGGAGTGCCCCTCCTCCGAAGCCCTAGCTACCAAAATCCTTCTCATCCTTCAAGGCTCAGCTCAAACGCTGCCTCCTCTGTGAAACTCCCCATGTTGCCCTCAGGCAGCATTAATCCCTCTTTTCTCTCTGTTCCGGCAGTGAATAGTTGGAACCTCTTCTTAGCCTATTTCATTCTGCCGGGTGGTAGGCATAGTTGTTTGTATCTCTTTCTTCCTCATTAATTATGAGTTCCTTGGTAATAATATCATACTGCCCATTTTTATAGTGCTTTCTGGTTAATAAAGTGTTTTAACCTAAATTATTTGGGGGAGCAGAGATGGCATTTTATTCATCTTTGTATATGGTTTGCATATAGATGTATTTATAGTAAATGAGGATTACAGTGGATTTATGCTTGCCAAACCCCTGTTCCTCTAAAAAGGAACTGAAACAAGCCTAATCCAATGCAAGGTGTATTTCCCTGTGTCCACCTAAACTAAGATATCAGTTAATTACCTTTTGAGATTTTATAAGGTTTCTGCTCTGGTATTAATCCCCCACTAAACACCCAAATCCGATTGGAAATTGGCAGGAGTGGGAGTGCCCTGGGCAACTTGAGACTTAAAATAGAACCCAAACAGAAAAGGCACACAGCCGGGTACAACAGAATAAACACGACCTCCTGGCTTGTTTAAATAGAGAATTCTAGATGGCCCGACCACGGCTTTGTGAATAGGCTAGCAGATTTTCACCTCCACTTTTGGAAATAAACAGTTACTGAAAACAGTGGAGCATGTGGCACCAGTGCTGTGCTGAGGCAGGGTCCTCTGCGGCTGAGCATGTGCCTGCGTGTGCCCGTCGCAGGGGAGGAGCCGGTGTTCACGTCACCTGAATGGATAACAAATCACAGAGTGATGAGAGGTCCTTTATGTTCTTCCACACAAGGGCGAAAAGGTGGAGGGGCTACAAGCACAAGCCCTGTATCCTTGGAGAGCCAAAAAAGACAACCATTTAAATTTTAACAAAAATGATGTCATCACAGTCCTGGAGCAGCAAGACATGTGGTGGTTTGGAGAAGTTCAAGGCCAGAAGGGGTGGTTCCCCAAGTCCTACGTGAAACTCATTTCAGGGCCCATAAGGAAATCTACGAGGTATGTTTGTATTTATCTGCTTCTATTGGATGAAAACCATGTCAGGCATGAAATTATTGTTTGCACTAGTTAAGATTCATAGATAGGAGTTGCAGGATTGTTTTGTCTTTAAACTGGATCTTTTAACTGCAGAAATTAGGGTACATGGCAACAGGGGAGAGCCTCTTACAGATAAATGGTCATTTTTTTCCTTGCTCATAGAAACCTGTGTATCCTGTTTTTCATTGACTTATGCATGAGGGAATTCTACTCTGAGACCTGGAACATTCTTGTGGATTTGTTGGAGATTATGCCCCTCTTCATGCTTAGTATCCAGTACTGTTCCAGACGTACAGGACTACTTAGAGGCCCAAAGCATTTGGGAAAATTTATGGAAGAATGAATTATCTTTTTCATTAGGAAACTTATAGCATGCAACCTTAACATAAAGGTTGTTGTTTAATTGTTCTAACCATGTAGGTGGTCAAAACAAATTATGAGCTTCAAGAAGAAATGAAGAGCAAAATTACTGAATGAGCATCTGTCAGTCATGCTTTGAAATAGACCAATACGTTAGCTGTGTATCCAGCAAAGCAAAGTGCTGACAAACAAGGATGTGAGCTTAGAATCAGGCCTCTGTGGCCCCTTGTGATGTGTTTTGACTTAGCTGAGTGCATCTATTTCAGCTGTAGATTATCAATGCTTTAAATGTTAAACAGTTTTTAAAAAGAAAAGTCAGTGTCATTTGTACTGTTTTCTTTGAGGGTGAAAATTAAAATACTTTCCCCCCTCTTCCAGCATGGATTCTGGTTCTTCAGAAAGTCCTGCTAGTCTAAAGAGAGTAGCTTCCCCAGCAGCCAAGCCGGCCGTGTCAGGAGAAGGTGAGAACCTGACTCAGATCATGTTCTTTAGAAGGTGGAGGGAATCGTGTAATACAGTGAATGTTGGAAATGAAGTTGGATTTCATGTTTAAATAGTTTACATTAATTTACGTTCATTATATTAAACTCTAAGCTAAAATGAGGTTTAGCTCTTCACAAAGTCATAGTACTTTATGGAGACTTTCAAAATACTATCAGATATATTGATCATAAAAACTGAATTTTCTAATTATGTTTGATTATGAGCCCTTTGACTCTTGAAAGAGGCCCATCACAGTCACTAAGGACCAAGTTCTCTGAGCATCTCTACAGGTAATTTGTGGTAGTTGCTATTTTTCTGACTTTATACAGGTAAGTATTAAGGCTTAAAGCCATAACTATACAGTTCAGTAAAACTGTCACAGTAACGTCAGTGCCATTTGTACCCCAAATGAAACAGAAGTTTCATTTCTGTGTTCCATGTAAATAACCACAGCAGATTATTTAGGCCTAAAAATTGTATTTTGAGTGTTTATTACACAAATAATTAATTGCTTTATTTCCTCTTCTTCATGACATAATCTTTTCGATTATATATGCCAATATATAGTATAGGTTTAAAAATGAACAAAACCTGCATAATTCAGGCTCTAATGGTAAAAATCTCATGTCTTTTCTTCATTTGGTCCAGCCATTATCAGAGTACTAAGTGAAGAATGAGCGCTACCCAAGTTAGACAGGCTTTCCATGTTGAAGTATGAACAGTGTTTGTAGCTAACAGATGTCTACACAACTGTATAGTAGTTTTTCATAGATTCCTTGAATAAATTCCACGAGGGTGGAATCTTTCGTTCAGTTTGTTTGCCATTATGAGACTTACATTCCTTAGAAACTTTGCCTTATGAAAAATAGAATTATTAAAGCAATTGTTTCAATGGAGACAGCAAGGGTTAAAATTTAATGGTATTTCAGGTAGTAACAAAGTTACTTTTTCAAGAGGAATTTCAGAAGTAAAAATTTTTTTTTGGTTTATAGGTATAGCTGTAAAACTTCATCATCACTGAACAAATCCAGTATTTTATTGTATCCAGTTTTTGCCATTACTGCCAAAACAATCATTAAGATAGTTCTCTTCATACATTTTTTGTCATCTTAATGACTTTTTTATCCACTGTTAGGAGAACAGGCAAGAAGGTCTTTTAAACACAGCACGTGTAGTCAGTATTATGTCAGGCAAATTATGTGTGCCTCCCGTCCCCCCAAATTCAGTGTGTTATATCCATTCAGTCTCACTGGAGCACCAGAGTTTGTATCCTGGCTCTCTCACCTAGTGACCATTTACTTTTAGTCATGCCTTAACTCCCTCATCTGTAAAATGGGCATAATAATCACCACTTGAGGTAGGAAATTATTACAAGGCTTATGAGATAATAGTGTAAGCTTTTGAAATAAAGGTCAGTAAATGTCTGCTACTCTTATTTCCTTTTTGCTTCATTTCCTGGATTTATCGATAGTCACTTAAAGCAGTGAGCTTTCTCATCCAAAAGCTGGGTTTTTTTGTTTTTGTTTTTAGCATCTTTATTGGAGTATAATTGCTTTACAATGGTGTGTTAGTTTCCAACAGCTGGGTTGATGAATGTTGATTTGTTTTGAAACATTGTACAGAGAGAGGCCTCTACACTTGAGGCCTCAACAAGTAGGTTACAGATGAACCACACACATCCTTAAAGTTGGGCAACAGAAGAGAGTTAAATTCTAACCTTGGTTGACATTTATTACATCCATTTTGAAATGATTTAGGTATTAGAAATTTGAGGAGAGATTGCTGACTTTCTGGAGGGGTGTGAGAGCGCACTGACATCTGAAATTCTGAGAAAAGATACTTAATTATATTAATGGACCACTTATCAGTACTGTATTAAATGTAATCAGATTTCACGTAAACCAGAAACCAGATTAAATAGATGGTTAATTTGGTTAGCTCTTAAAATATGGGCTTGGGAATTGCCAGTGCCCTGTGTTAACATGTCTGGGGAAGAGGGTCTGAGTGGTGAGGAGGCCCCGCATAGCGGTCCTCACGTCTCCCCATTTTCATTGAATCCAGAAGGTCCTCGCAGATGCCTGCATGCACACAGGGCAAGTAAAGCCACAGTCTTTCCTGTCTCCTTGGTATCTTCTGCTGCAGTGTGAAGTTCAGCTAGAGTTCACACTTCTGAAGTTTCTTAAGCATTTCGAAAGTGACTTCAAACTTTGGATCCATTTTAAGAAAGTGACTTTTAAGTGCAGGAATCACTGGGAAAAGGATTGATTGCCAAGGATCCAATCTGAAATGGCCAAACATGAGCTAAGGAACAAGTAACGGAACAAAATGAAAAGGGAAGGGTCAGAATGTTGAGAAATCCGAAAAAGGAATATATTAATGATAAAACAATGTCCTTATTCAAGCTGCCAAACTTTGATTTCCTTGTGCGGGAAATCATTTTTCCAGTTTTAACTGTGGAGGTGTGTGTCACCAGTGCTGGAGGGCTAAAGACAGAGAGGCTTCTGTTCTGCCTTGTACATTTGGATGACCTTGTATCTCGGGGTCTGCTGGCCTCAGCCTACAGGTCAGCACAGGGAGGCTGAAGCAGCCCCTTGGAGAGCTGCCCACATTAGCATAAGCATTAGGAGGGTTTGTGTTTTTTGGTGTTTGTTTTAGCTTTCATTAGTGCCTCCTGCAGAGGCTCTTATAATTAGGACTAAATTAATGTAGTCCTCCATACTAAATTAATTTACATTAAGCTCTGCATTTAAGGACTATCATATGAAATTTTAGCAAGAAACACTCCATCCATCATCCATCATAAAATGAACTTTTCCGGTAAATGGTGTTTTTTTGTTTTGTCGTTTTTGGGGGGGAGTTTTTTGCTTTTTGCTTTTTAAAAAATACACAAAGGCCTAGGATAAAATGGACAAAAAGTGGAAATAAGAAACGTATGTTCATCTTTCCGGAAATCTTTTATTCTCTACCTAGTGTAGTGTCTAGAACTTTGTGTCAAGTGATCTTTCTGAGAGTGTGACTTGGTTTCTAAGCCTTAGTAAAGTCAGCTGTTTATAATTCAAAAGAAAAACTTCCTCTGGAATGCACATCCTTCACATTCAGGACAGTAAAGAACATTAATTCTTGTCCTTTACGACTAAATTACATGAATAATCAAATGTAAGAAACTGTGATTTGTCTTTTCCACTTGTTCAGAAAGGTGTGATTATTTTCTGGGATTGGGTAGACACTACTTTTGTCAGCAGTCCACTCTACCTGTTTATACTTGAATGACAAGTAGGTGTCCGTTTTTAACCAAAGAATATATATTTTAAATTTTGTGTTCTAACAGCTTCCTGCCATCTGTGTATATGGCACAATAGGACTTAAATTTTCACCGAGGCACTTGAATAATGAAAAACGTGTCTTACTTAATTTACATAAAGGATATACCATGTCTAAAAGGTTTCTAAAATGGTGACTTGGTATCTTCAAAAGTGAATCAGATATTTGACGAGGTCACCAAGGAGCCTGGCATGTCAGTGCATCTAACCCAGTGCTCAGCATGACCTAGGTACTCAGTAAATGTTAGCTAAAAGTGAACGTGAAAACCATTTTCATGTAAAAAGAAACCATGGTGTTAAATCGGGGATCACTGTCAGTACTGGTGTTGGTGGACATGCAGTTGGGTTTTTTTTGTTGTTGTTCCTGGTCCTGGGTCTTCACAGGAATTGTCTCCCCGGCTGCAGTTATTGAATTTTTATGTGCAGTCGGGGAATTTGGAGCCCAGGGGGTTCTGTAACTCTGCATTTTATCAGTGACTAGCCTTTCTCTTGAATGGACCTTATCCTAATAATTTCCTTATTCATAATCTTGCTTTTGCAAAGTTGTCTGGGATTTCTGTAAACGATCAAGCTCTCTCCGTATCTCAATATTTCTCCCCACCAGAATTTATTGCCATGTACACTTACGAGAGTTCTGAGCAAGGCGATTTAACCTTTCAGCAAGGGGATGTGATTTTGGTTACCAAGAAAGATGGTGACTGGTGGACAGGAACAGTGGGCGACAAGTCCGGAGTCTTCCCTTCTAACTATGTGAGGCTTAAAGATTCAGAGGTAAACCCACATTAACTGTTTCCTCTCCCTTTCTGTGCAGCGATTCTCTTTTCAGGGAGTCATGATGTTTGCCGGTGGAACATCATTGTTGGGTTTTGCTAAGTTCTGGAACGTGACAGCAAATACAGTGTGACCTGTAATTGTTTGAAATTGTCTATTGGTGCCGCAGGGTCAGCCTTGGCTTCCCAGAAGCAGAAGAACCCCCCCGGGGCTCAGTGGAGACTGCTCATAATGAGGCTGGTCTGCGTCAGCTGGGATAATACTCAGGATTCATCTCTATTCCTGAATGTAACTGACTTAGGATTCGGAGTAAATATTCTAGATTTAGTCTTCAGGGTCACTGATTTGAGAAACTTCAAGAAAGATACACAGCAATATCTTGCCCATGTAAACAAAAGTATTTTGGTGATACTGGCCCCAGAATATTGGGCAGTAGAGTTTTTAGAATTTGTATTTTTGCCTACACACTAGGAAGACTCAAGATCTAAGAAATTGGTACACTTTCGCTAGAACTTAGTATCTCCGTTGATCAGAGACTGAATTTATTTATTTATTTATTTATTTTTTGAGGTACGCGGGCCTCTCACTGTTGTGGCCTCTCCCGCCGTGGAGCACAGGCTCCGGACGTGCAGGCTCAGCGGCCATGGCTCAGGGGCCCAGCTGCTCCACAGCATGTGACATCTTCCCGGACCGGGGCACAAACCCGCGTCCCCTGCATCGGCAGGCGGACTCTCAACCACTGCACCACCAGGGAAGCCCCCTGGACTGAATTTATTTTAAATGCTGTTATCCTTACAAATTGGAAGTGGCTCCCCATTGTTGTTAATGGGGCCCTAAAAATTCAGTTGCATGAAGTGGCCTTGAGATAGCACAAGATTAAGGAAATGGTGGTGTGGGCCTACTAGAGTATGGGAACCTATCTCGTAGTGGCCAATTTCAAGTTAGTGAGAATTTCAGGTTATAGATGTAGTCATTTAACAGACCCATGGCTGCCTGGGGAGCGAAGCTGGGCCTGGTGATAAGCTATGGTAGTTCTTCCATGTCAGCCTTCTCACCTTCCCTGCAGTTCCTAGGAATAGTTTTATCTGCTGCTTTGTTTTTCTTTTTAAGGAATGTCATTGTTGTTTGGGGAGTTTTTGGTTTGTTTTCCCTTGCTTTGGTCTTGAGAGCAGCTTGCTGAAATTCCCCTGAAGGGATTTGCATAAGTGTTTTACCCTTGGAGAATTTGGCAGAAGCTGGAAAGAAAGTACTTCTTTTCTGTAGGACAGTCATTGTATTGTCCTCTGCAGACCTGGAGAGGGAAAATTCAACTCTTCTGCAGGCCAGCCAGTTATATCCAATAAGAACCATGGAGATATTTCAGGGGAGTAGAGGGAAAACATTAAAAACTAAACTGGATTTCTGCTCCCATGCACAAAACCTCTTAAAATGGCTTTACCTTTGGGATCAGTTAAACACAAAAGCCATTACTTGCATTAGATTTTAATAAATTAGAGTTTTCTACCAAAAACCATCCAAAGTCAGTAAGTTTCAAAAAATGCACTGTGACATTTTCTAAAGGTAAGTTGAGTTGTAAAGTGCTTTCTTAACCGCAGCCTTAAATATCAGCCACAGAAGAACTAACAGTGCCAAAGATTTTAGACATTTAGCAACATTAGTTCATAATAATGAAAAAATCAAAAAAGGCAGCTCTTTCATCCTACTTGGACATAGACTTCAATATTATAAGGCCATATCCCGCCAAACTTAAAAACCAGACCCAGCTTCAGATACCAAAGTTGACCCGTGGACAAGGGGGAGGTTGTCCTAAACCTGCTTCCCTTCTCTACACGAGCAGGGCTGGGGCACGTAGCCTGGATCAACTTTTCTGCTGCATTCTTAAGAAACGCCAGGATGGAACCTGGCCATCTGACTGCGTCTCAGCTTAAGTGCTGGCTGTGGTGTTTAAAAGGGAGCACATTGAAGCTGCTTGAATTCTATCACTGGCTTGCTAATTGCTTTGTTCTTTTTATGGAATAGAGAGAGTATATTTAAGCCTGTACTGGGAAAGTAACTGGTCATTTGGAATCTTCTATCATTAGTGTTCCTTCATTTTGATATGCAGCCTATAAAAATTGCAAGGAAGATGGGTATTGTATAACTTGGTTAATACAGAAAGCATAATCAGAGTAAACATTTTAATTCAAACTTTCCCTGGTAAATGGTTATTGAATTTCAGTATAAATATAGGTAGGGACAATGATAAGTTGTGTTCCTGGTAGATAATTACATATTTTTATTCTTAAAGTTACTCTCATTTAGTTAATTAAACCTTTTGTTTTATTCTGTTTTAATTGGAATACTTAATTTACTGGAAGATAGGGACACAAGAGTGAAAATTAATCTGGAATAAAGCACTTTGCAAGGACAGATTACGGCCTGGCCCCTGTCCCAGCTGAGTCTCTGCTGGCTTGGCTTGCTCAGCTGGTTTAAAATTCCATGAGTATCTATGAAGGAATTCAACCCCAGAGCACTTTTGAAACACTTAGTAGTTGGGGAAAAAAATGGTCTGCTTCTATGGGCGGTGTGTCCAGCATTACAAGAGAAATTTCAGTGTTTAAACAGTGTTAAGGTTTGGGTAGAAAGGATATATAGGAGAGTGGCTGCCTCTTTGGATAATGGGATGGGGGAAGGGGTGTTTGAATTGCCACTGTACTGTTTTCCTTCTTTAAAAAAAAAAAGAAAGCCCTAAAGCAAATGTACCAAAATATTAATATTTCCATGTATTGTTAATTTAATTAGAATATTAATAATATTAATATTTTCACATATTTAGTCTCTAGTATATGGAGACTATAATAGACATCCATTGCACTCATGGATGTCTATTATAGTCTCTGTACATTTTTTATGTGTGAAGTGTTTAATAATTAACCATTTGGACATCAAGCATGAGCTTAGTGTTTAGGCTGTAGACTAACAGTCTTCCTGGCGGGGCAGCCCCTGTTTCACCTGACCCAGGGACAGGATGCGCCCATGTTACACACAGTCAATACCTGAGCCCTCTGGGGTCCTACAATGCCACTTACTTTGCTAATTTTTCTCTTAAGAAGAGAGTAAAAGCTACATGCTTTTAAAGTACTTATTTCGCCCCATGTTTTCCTTGATACAGATCATAATGTCAGGAGATACAATGCTATGTTTCCCCGGAATGAAAAGGGGAATTTAGGGGCTCAAGCGGGTTTGTGTCATCATTAATCGTTTTTAAGTTGCTTGACCAAAACTCTTCAGTATGCAAATGAGACCTTCTGCTCTGTTTTAAGGGCTCTGGAACTGCTGGGAAAACAGGGAGTTTAGGAAAAAAACCTGGTAAGTGACAAACCCTGATGCTTATTTTTCAATATTTTAAATGTAATTGATAGTTGCTCCCAATCTTTGTTTATTGGGGCCAGAAGCCTTAAAAAAGAAAAGAAAAGACAAAAGAATCTGTCCGAAGAGTGGTTGGAGGAGATCCTTTCCTTGGAATCCATTACTAATGTATTTATAGATGGTTATGAAATGTGGCTGTTGCCTCACACATGGAGAGTAGGGACATTACCAGACAGTGTTCTCTTGGGATGTGAAGAAATAATTCAGGCAAGATGGTGGGAAGTTATAATGCATGAACCTGTAGGATTTGGGGTCAGCAGCTGCTTAGTCCTCCTCTCGTTAGGTTCAGGAAGCCCTTGTTTGTTTCCTGGAAGCATATTTAGTCCCAGGACATAAATAACGGAGGAGATGAGAGAGCAACACGTATTATCAGAGTGCAGATCCTATTAATTTAGAAGCCATTGGGTGGTTTTCCTCAGGTACATGGTGAAGGTACAAAAATCACAGTCATCCCTCTGAACTCAGAGTGTTTTAGTTTATTTCAACAAAATCACATATTCTATACATACAAGCCTGAAAGAAGAAAGAAGCAGATGTGAAATCATACGGTTGTATGGCCTGTCTTCCTCTCTAGGTCATTTGAGCTTTTGTGCTATTACAGCCTTAAGAAATTACAGGTTGAAAGAGTCACCGCAGTGCTGACAGGGATGTGTATCTGTGTCTGGTGCTCAGCTCCAAATGGGCTTACCTGGCAAGGAAAGGTGGGGTTTTAGGCAGTTGTAGGATTTTAGTCTGACTCAGATGTTGGACCACCCCGGTCAAATGTCTGTTTTAACCAGGAGTATGCTACATTTTGAATTGTCATTCCAGAGGGGCTTCACTTTGCACTGAAACCAGCGAGCTGCTCAAAAAAGCTGGAAAAGACAGAAAAGAGTGTCAGGGCAGGTCACTGGCTACGCAGGCCAGGTCCTTTGAGGAGCAGGGACATCAGGGGCCAAATCGGGCACTGATTTGGATCTTTTCCAAATGGAAAACTCGTGGAGTTTAGAGCTAGTCCTTGGCATGTTGGGGGAGAATTCTCATCCCCAGCAGAGATTTCCCAGCTTGAGCTCTCAGTGGAGCCCACGTATGTGTACGCTGGGCTCTTTCTCGCTTCGCCTGAGCTCTGGGATGCATGCGTCAGGGCCAGTCTGCACCGGGACGGTCTGGTGCTCCTAGCCTGGTGGCCGCTTATTACAGAACAGGGTCCTAGGGGGCTAATGTGCCTTCAGGGAAGCAGGAGCATGGGCCTTTCACCTCTTTCCTTCTGTCTGTCTGTCTTTACTTCATTCCTTCTTTCTTCATCTCTTTCTTTCAAGAACAGTTATGATGGGGAGAGAGTGGAGAGGAATAGAACAATCTGTTCTGTCTTGCTTCTAGAAGTTCACAAGGCTGTCGCTGCGGATACACCAGCATTCGGTCAGAGGAGGATTTTGTCCTTTCGTAGTTGAACTCCTGTGCCAGGAGAAATGTACTTTTCAGCGCCTGGTCTGTGGTACTGCTGGAATTTTTCCCATGAGACTGTTCACATTCAGGAAAAGTACAGAACTGTTTACATTTTTTGTTTTCTGTGCTGAATTGTTGTTTTGCATAAAATCCCTCCTCTTGACTGCAGGATCGTCCTCTAACTTGAAGTAAAAAGAAGTAAACTTACATTGATGTGATTCCTACCTGATATTCAGGGATCACCCTCAAAATGTGAGCCTCAAAGAAAATGGGCTTGTGGGTAGAAGAGAGAGTCTAAAGAAAGTCGTAACATAGAAAGAAATTAGCTAGTGCACACTCCTGGTGGTTTCTGAAGAAAACAGATTTCTCTTTCTACTGTACTTGGCAGGTGGAAAAGGTTCACTTGAGTTCCTTGATTCGCTCAACCATCCTTGACTGGACCATGTGCTAATAATAATCAGCACTGTGTGAGGGCGGAGGGCAGTTGGGGATGAATGAGGCCCAGCTGCTGCATCGGGGTGTTCTTGGGAATTGGGGCAGTGGGGGTAGGGTGCGGACTTGGGGGAGAGTGGGAGGTTGTGGAGGCAAGTTGGTACGTTCTGAGAGATGAGGGGGTCCTCGAGCAGACTGGGCAGAACCGGAAGACAAGCCCAGCTCCTGAATACTGCATTTGCCGTGTGGTCAAAGAAGGGCCACCAAGCCTTCTTCGTTTAGTAGAAAACTGGCCCGTACACCGGCTTTGACGATGTTGACCCGTGACCCTGGGAGGTGGCTGTGTCTTCTTAGGCTCTCCTTTTCCTGACTCTAATGGTGCACTGCTATGTTTGGTCTTGTTTTCCAGAAATTGCCCAGGTTATTGCGTCCTACACTGCTACTGGTCCCGAGCAGCTTACCCTCGCCCCTGGTCAGCTGATTTTGATCCGAAAAAAGAACCCAGGTGGATGGTGGGAAGGAGAGCTGCAAGTCAGTGTCTTTTCCATTTGTTTAAAATTCTCTGCCCAAATTTCAATATGCAAGATCTCAAAGGGACACCGTTTCGTTGCAAAGTACAGATAACCCTGCACCACCTAAATCCTGCGTTTGTGTAGTGAGAGATGCCATGTTATCTGAATCCATTTGGTTCCTAAGCTTTGGGCAGCCAGGAACAGAATTGTGAGAGCTAAGAATGCTTCTGAAGATGTATCTAAATCTATTGGATTCTTGAGTTCAGACAGTGAGTGGTAGGATAGTGAGAATTCATGACGGAGTCATCCTTAAGTCACAGCGTTGTAGGAGCGGAGCTTTCCATGAGCGGTGCTATAAGGTGTGGTACCAGAGTAGCCTTTGCATTCAAAGCCACATCTGTACAGCACAACAGTTTTAGTTCCTGTGTGTGTGTGTGTTTGTGTGTCCTCAATTCATCATTCTGTCAAGGCAAACCTTGGTCAGGAAGGCAAAGGTCTATGTTGTGGTGAGGTAAAGAAATACAGCACCTTTCTGTGCAGCTAATTAAAAACTAAAGTGCCGGAGAGTGAAGAGTGAGCTGGTGGACTGAAGAAATGTATCTTGGCTGGAATAGAAGGCACAGCCTGGAGTACCCAAAGGCAAAAGTTCCCCTGGGAGCTTGCTGGTGGGCAGCCATAAAAGCCCTATCGAGCAGGGAGGACGAGATACAGTTTATTGGCTTAGGATTCCATTGGGGTCCTGGAATCCACCCCCCCTCCCCTTTTTTTTTTCTAATTTTTTTTTAAGTGATTGAGTGTTTCGGCTGCATGGCTCACAGGATCTTAGTTCCCCGACCAGGGATTGAACCCAAGCCCCGGCAGTGAGGGCGCCAAGTCCTAACCGCTGGACTGGCAGGGAATGCCCTCCACTCCCCCTTTTAATATGTCTCTTCCTTCACTGGGTAGGAGGAGGCCTTCCTCAGACCGGTGGGTCTCATTTCTTGTAGAGAGTTGCCACCTCATTGGCTTTCCCATCCATATGTCACTCCCCTGTTCTGAAGACTTAAGGGGTGTCCCCTTGACATACATACAGTAATATGTACTAAAATAGATAACTAATAAGAACCTGTGTATAGCGCAGAGAACTCCACTTCGATGTACAGTAGAAACTAACACAACATTGTAAAACAACTATACCCCAATAAAAAATTTTTTTTAAAAAAGGGGGTGTCCCCACTGGCCCTCCTTATTAGCCTGCTGGCCAAG
Source organism: Globicephala melas (assembly GCF_963455315.2). Lineage (NCBI taxonomy): Eukaryota > Metazoa > Chordata > Mammalia > Artiodactyla > Delphinidae > Globicephala > Globicephala melas. The sequence goes on along the minus strand of NC_083317.1, from coordinate 11,231,672 downwards.
ACTCCCCTCAGATGCCCTCCTCCCCTTCCAGCATCTGTCTTACCAGTCTGGCCTCTCACAGCGACATCTCTACTCCAGCCTCATTCGGTGATTTGCTCTCTTGAAAACAAGCAGCAACCCTCAGACCCCGATGCCTCACTGCCTTTGCCCATAGCGCCTCCCACATGGTCATCTCCACCTCTCCCCCGTTCAAGAGCCGGCCAAATCCCACTTCTTCCGGAAGCTTTCTGTGACCATCCCACCAGAAGCGACGTCTTCTTCCCGTGAACCGTGGTGGCCCCGATGCCTGCACCACTCTTGGTATTTAGTGTTGATGTGGATATTATTACTTCCATGCATATTTCTTACTTCCTCTTGTAGGCTATCAGCTCTTTGAAGGCAGAAACCGTATTTTTTCATCATCACGTTCCTTGTACCTTGCTCAAAAGAGAGTCCTGAGTGGCTCTTGCAATCCATAATTGCCGTGCCCAGGGGGGCTTCTGGTGCTTTCACCAGCCCTTCTCCCCAGTGGATACACAAATGAAGAAATTGCCAGTGAGCTCTGTGTTCTGCCCTTGTGAAGCTGCAGGGATGGGAGACCTACGGCAGTATATGCTCAATAGATTAACATGGGGGAGCTTTTAAAGGAGTGGCTTCAACCATTGGTGGATTAACAGTGGATTAGAACTTTAGTCCTTGAGCCAAGGGCATGAAATCTATGACTCCAAGGAAAGTGAAATTTGATTGGCATTCTAAAAGTAACCCAGAAGTATCCCTCTTGATAAACTGAATCAGATGAGAGGGCAGAGGTAAGATGGTGGGAAGTTTCCTTTTCTCTTAATTTTATTTCCTTATTTTGGGAATAGGTAATATATTCACATGGTTTCAAATTTTAAAATTACAAGGGACTTCCCTGGCAGTCCAGTGGTTAAAACTCCGTGCTTCCACTGCACGGGGCGCGGGTACAATCCCTGGTCGGGGAGCTAAGATCCCACATGCTGCGTGTCGTGACCCCCAGAAAATTAATTAATTAATTAATTAAAATTACGAAAGGGAATTCAAATGTCTCCCTCCCACCCTGTCCCCAAAGGCAGCTGTTTTTATCAAAGCCTTGCTTCTAGAGGGGGTGTGTGTGTGTGTGTATACGTGCTGTAAGTTAAGTTCTCTGTTCCTGGTGATGTGCAGAAGGGCAGTTATAACACTTATCATCATCCCTAACTAGAGTCTTCATCTCATGGAATTGTGTCAGGAGTGCAAGTCTTCGTTCGCCAACTTCATTATAAGTTCCTCTGTGTCATATACTATCCCCTTCCAACAACTCCCGGCATGTAAACACTCAATGAATGGATTTTGTGTCGAATTAGATAAAAGAGAAGGAGGCAGGCATGGTGGTGGAAAATGTGGCTGATCCATCACATAAGCCTGATGGCTTTTGAAAACAAGGTGAAGTTTAGACTCCTTGTGTCCTCCACATATTGCGTGTATGTCATCTCGTATATGTACAGTTATTCTCCATAGGAAGATCGCAGATGTGACTGTGAATCTTGGCCTGCCACTGATTAGCCTGTAACCTTGAGATTGTCACTTAACTTTTCTGAGCCTTACTCTTTTTATCTGGGAACTAGGAATAGTAATAGTGGGAAACGGAAATAGTAATAGTATTATCCTTCTGGAATTGTTGTGTAGGTAAATGCAGATAAGGTGCTTAGCACAGGCCTGGCTCATAAAAAGCACCCAGCACGTGCTGACTGCCATTATTATCATTCCTAAAATCCATATATAACATTGGCATAAACCATAACCTCTACATTACCTGAAAATGACAGCTGAGAGCTGTTAAATGAGCAGTTTCCCATCCTGTACATACTACATAGTGCTCTGTGATCCACACAGTCCAGCCCATGCCAGAACATTCTAGGCTTTGCTGATTGATAGCTGCCACGATTTGAATTTTAGCTGGCATGTTTTCATTTTGTAATACAGTAATCCGTAGATTCTACTATTGATGTCATTTGTTTTTCAGTTATATGTAAACTTGGTATAAGTGCAAAGTATAACATGAAAGAACATGAACCTTTGAAACATTGTAATGTAATTTTTTGTTATTAGGCACGTGGGAAAAAGCGCCAGATAGGCTGGTTCCCTGCTAACTATGTCAAACTTTTAAGCCCTGGGATGAGCAAAATCACTCCAACAGAGCCACCTAAGCCCGCAGCATTCCCAGCAGGTAAGCAGCTTATACTCTCTGCTCAGAAAATGGTCTATGCGTCATGGTAGCCTTTCCACTCAATTTTTTTAGCTTAGATTGTCTTTCACACTGGCTGTAAGCGCTTCTTGTACTTGCTGGGGCTGACACCCAGCTAATGTGATATGGAGTATGTTTTTCAAAAGGACCAAGTATCGAAGCAGCTTTGCTGTGCTGGGTACAACAGAGCCCTTGTTGGAACTGGCTTCCTAAAGGGGCCCTGAATGCTATGCCATTGAAGCCAGATTTTTCTCTTGATTTCCTTCCAGCTATTTAAATTGGAATTTGGGCTGGGGGCGAGGGGACAAAAAGGGCCTCCTAAAAATAAATGGCCGGGGTCTAAATAGGTCAGGAGATTGAGCTGGGAGGCCCCAGGGCTCTGTTGGTTGTAATGTGCCGCTCAGTTGAGACTGAAATAGCTCCCCTGCGACATTTCCTGTGAACACAGGGGCTGCGCTTAATGGACAGGATGTTATACACGCTCTGCTAAAGGGCTAAAAAGGAACAGAGGCTCGGCAGCTTAGATGGTTGGCTGTTTTCTGATTGAAGAGACCAAATTAGATGCTTCGGTAATAGTTGAGATGGGCGAGGTTAGGGGAGCAGACTTCTGCTTTAGGTCTTTAAGCCATCAGTGCTTGGGTGGCACTTGTGGAAAATGCAGAAGTTTCATTCCAGTACCTTGTGGTTAAATGTCTATGCTGTACATCCCCAGCGAAATCAGATTAAAACCTGGCAGCCTTTGCAAGAAATGAAAGGACTGGCCAACACTGTGACTGGTTCCCAACCACAGCTGGGCCCCTTTGCTTGAGCCGTGGCCTCATGTGGGCAGAGGAGTGTGGTACCAGCTGGATCTCCTCTCCCTTGGGGAGGCCTGGCGGCGTCCCCTTCATCAGGTTGGTTAAAACCCGCAGAAATAGTTTGCTGAGGTGATTGGATTAGCTGGAGCATCTTTAAAGCCTGAGACTGTATAGAGGTTGGTTAGGAAAGATTAACTGGGGGTAAAACCTAACTAGGCAAACTTTATCTGAAGTGTAAAAATGCCAGGGCATAAAGGCAGTGTAACCTCCTATAGTTTTGAGGGGAAAATGAGAAAAGAAAAATTGTTCTTGAATGTGGAAATTGTGTGTTTCTTTGAGAAAAAATTTTGAGACACAAAGGTACAGCAGAATAAAACACTGATTTTACTTTTCACTAAGAGTCGAACTTTTTGGAGGTCAGATGATAATTACCTTCCACCTTAAAAAAAAAAACAAAAAACAAAAGAAATAAAGAGCAACAGTGAAGTCCCCATGATATGCAGCTGTGTGTGAAGTTGGGCCAATGTTCAGAGTCAGCATTTTGAAGGAGTGCCGCTGCACTCAAATAGAAATGATTCCATGGAAGCTTTCAGTTATCACTGTACATTTTCTGCTGACAACTAAACGTGTAAAAGAGGAAGATATTATAGAAACTCAAGGCTTGGTCTGACATTTTTGCTGTCGTCTTGGTTTTCAATCCTCCGTCTTCCTCTACTGCCCCCACTACACAAAGCCCATCAGAGCCCTCCACTTACTTCTGTCCTCTTCGGAAAGGACACAGATGAGACACGAGAGTACCTAATACCCCCAGGTAGCCCGTCCCGCGAGCCACGCAGGTGTGCCGCTGCCCCTCACCTGGCCTGTCTCCTGCAGTGTGCCAGGTGATCGGGATGTACGATTACACCGCGCAGAATGACGACGAGCTGGCCTTCAACAAGGGCCAGATCATCAACGTCCTCAACAAGGAGGACCCCGACTGGTGGAAAGGAGAAGTCCACGGGCAAGTGGGGCTCTTCCCGTCCAATTACGTGAAGCTGACCACAGACATGGACCCCAGCCAGCAATGTAAGTGCCCTGGTGCCTCGGTTGCCTCTCCTCTCTGGTGTCTCATGGTGAAACATGCAGCATTGCTCTGATTCTGCTGAGCTTTGTTTGCAGAACTTAAAGCTAGACCATTGCTGCATTCGCAACAGTCTCTTTGAAGACCTTCTGTAATGCAAGACTTTATCTCGTGGGGTTTTTGTTTTGTTTTGTTTCTTTAAAAAAAAAATCATTCCTTCTGTAGCATGTCCCCTCCCTTCCCTCCCCCCCTTTTCCTTTTTTTTTTCTTTTTAATCATTTTGGCACCATGCTGTTTACATGCCTGACTCATTTTCCTAGCTTGAATTTTGCTCATTGTTTTGTTTTGCTTATGTGTTGTTTTCCTCCTTTTTCTAGGAATCATATGTTGTCCATCCCCCCCTCAGGCTTGAAAGTCCTCAAAGAGACCCACTATCCCATATCACTGCCCAGAGGGATGATGGGAGATGCAGCCTTGATCATGTGACTTCCAGCATGATCACCTACTGCCTTCTGAGTAGAAGAACTCACTGCAGAGCAGTTTACCTCATTTTACCTTAGTTGCATGTGATGGCAATGTTGAGTTATTACTTGCACAGATAGAAGCAAAAAAATTACAAAAATACACAGGGTAGTGGGTCCTTTTGTGGCTTTCCTAGTGACTCAAATTGACTTCCCCCCACCTTTGCACAGGTGCTTCCAATAGTTTTCAAATTATTTTAAAATAAATATCTTAGCCTTTTAATAAAAAAAAGTGAATTACTTCTTTGCTATTTTGGTTTTGCAAAAAGACCCACTATCAAGGAATGCTGCATGTGCTATTAAAAAATGTTCCAAATGTCCATAAATCTGAGACTCGATGTATTTTTTTCATTTTGTCCAGTGTTACCAACTAAATTGTGTCGTTTGGGTTTTTGACCCCCTACTATAGAAGTACAGAGGAGTTCAGTATATCTGTTTTAAAGACGTGTAGAACGAGGCCAATTAAACAGAAGCTGTTTTGTGCTTGTTTGTGTGTATCAGATGTACCTTGTTGAGCATGTAATAATACATCCTGTACATAAGAAATTAGTTCTTTCCATGGCAAAAGCTGTTATCTTGTATGATGCTCTAATCACATTACATTAATTTTATTTTGCACAGTGACCTTGTAGCCACACGAGAAAGCACCTGTGTTTTTGTTCGGTCTCAGATTTATCTGGTTGAGTTGGTGTTTTCTGTTTTGGGTTTTTAATTTTGCGTGTTTTCATACCATAAATCCGTAGACAACACCACTGAGGTTGTTACGATCAACAATATCTACAATCTCGCCTTAGTCTCTGTTACACCAAGTTTTATTCCAGTGACTTTTCATGGAATGACATATTTTGAACAAGTAATTTTCTTGACAAGAAAGAATGTATAGGAGTCTCCCTGCAATTAATTTCCAATGTTTACATTTTTTAACTAGACTGTGGAATTTCTACAGATTAATATGAAATGGAGCTCATGGTCCGTTAATGTGTTGGATATGTTGTAGCTGAAGCCATGTTTGTCTTTTAAACACTAGTTGGAAGCTCTCAATAAAAACGCCGTTGCCGACAGCACAGAAAATGGGGCGGGGGGCAGGGAGCCTCAAGCACAACCTAGCGGTTCTACTAATGACTTTTTAACAGTAGTGAACTTCTGTTTCTACGTCTCTCCCCTTGGGGATTCCATGCTGGCGATTGTGTAGAGGTCTTTCTCCACTCACATGGTGCCGAGAACGAGGACTCCCCCTCATTCACTGGCGCGTCAGTATTTTCATGGATATGAATGTAAAATATATAAATATATAAACCTGCGGCTTTAACAACTGTAATACAACTTTTGAATTAGTTATGTGTATAGATAATTAAATTCTTCATATAAAAGTTAGATGGAAATGTCTCTGTGTTCTTGATGTTGGAAGCTGGCAGTGGTGACGGGGAACAAGCAGACTGGACGTGAGCAGGTGGCCTGCTGTCCATTGTGATACAGACACCATGAGAGCCTCACTGAGTCTTCTTTGAATGGCCCTCCCTCTTCCCCTGCTACCCACCCCTCCCTGATCAATCTGCAAACAGTTAACCCTCATAATACTGGTTTTGAAGAATAGAACTACCACCCAGCTTCGTGCTTAACTGTCTCATTGGGCTTTTGGTACATGGTGCTGATACATTGGCAGGTGTGTGATGTGACTCAGAGTATAAAACATTTGTCCAAAAGATATATCACGATAAGGGTCTGTTGAACATACAGATGTGGGTAAATACGGAAACTTTCACATCTTCCATACTGTTGTTCTCCATCCGTTTCTGCCTTGCACACTCCAGTCTCGTTGCCTTTGCAGAAACAGACTGGTGTACACGTTGATGGAACTGTTGGCTACGATGACCACGTGCTTGATTCCGTTCAGGAACTTCACTTATTGGTCCTCCCCTGCCATTCAGTGGAAAAGTGATTTCCTTCATCAGTTCACCAAATATTGTGGGGGAGAGATCCATCGGGTGTGGACGCCCCTCTGGGTTCTGGGGAGAGCGTGCTGCTCCGTCAGTAGAGACAGGGTCCCTGTCCTCATGAAGTTCATGTTCTAATGGGAGGAACAAGCAGAAAACCAAACTACTGCATAAGTATCTGTACATAAATATATGTGGGGTGGGTGTGTGCGTGTGCGTGTGTGTGCTAAGGTGATACGTTCTATGCTAGGAGAAATATGGACGCCAGGTAACACTGAGCAGGACATCCAGAGCCGACCGGGCGGGGAGGGCGTTGAAGGGAGGGATCAGAGAACCCTTCCAGGAGAAAGGGATGTGTAAGCTGAGACCGGAAGGATGGGTAGGAGCCGGATGAAGCCGGGAAGAGAAGTGGCTGTTTGAGGCAGAGATGTCACACGGAGGCCCAGAGGTGGGCGGAGAGATCCCTGTCACTGTCCCCCAGCCCACCCCCCTGTGAGCGGTCTCTTGGCCGGGACCCCTTCACCTGTATAAGTCAGTGTTTCCAGCCTTGAGCTCGGCTAGCAGGGACGCAGTTGCCAAGGTGGGTAATGCTCTCTAATACTCTCTATAACTCTCTCCAGGCCCCTCTCCATAGATCATCCCTCTAGGCTGTGTTCTGAGTTTGTTGACACAGGTTGGTCCCCAGGAAACTGCTCTTTCCCCCTCCCAGATCATTCAGTTTGCACTGGATTGTAGAGTAGCCATCTGACCCAGTGCTCCTCAACCAGAGGGAGGGAAGACCACGGCATCCAGTGGGTAGAGGCTGGGGATGCTGCTAAACATCCTACAGTGCACCGGACGGTCCCCCACAGCGACAGTCCCCCTGGGGCCACAGCGATCCGGCCCCAGGTGTCACCAGTACCAAGGTTGAGAAACCCTGGTCTCATCCCACTGGCTGCTGTGGGTAATGCTCTCCTGGTTGCTCTGGGTGAATATACTTGCGACTGAACTTTGGGTACAGTTTTGCCCCAGTGGCACGTGGACAAGAAGAGGACAACGTGCTTTCCTGTGTCCGCCTGCCCCGCCCATGCAGAGCAGGACCCAGAAAGCTGAAGGCAACCACGTGGCCCAAGCTCCAGGCTGCCTCTGCATAAAATGGTATCTGGGAGAAGCCGATCTAAAGCAAGGATTCATTCCCCTGTAAAGTTACAGTGTATTACATCATTGCATGTCCACCCTGTTCTGGAATTAGGCCCAGATCCCCTAGCAAGTGGTGACTGGGTCCTCTCCACCTTCTCTGATGGCATCAGAAGAAAAACCTGCTAACACTAGCTTAGGAAAACCTTCGAAGTGGTGGGTTTAACTGTATGAAGTATTTGCCAGTACTCCTGTTTCTGACCTATAAAACGGCAGTTTCATGTGGTTCAACCCAATACACTGTATGATCTCTGGGCACATACTAGGGTAGGTGCTCAAGAATGCCTGTCCAGTGGGTGGGACCGGGAACTAGTGAATGAGAGGAAAGCACCGACTTCCGGTTCTTGGGTCGCAGTCTATCACCCCCGGAGAGGAGAGGAGAGGCCGGGCTGTCTCTGCAGTTCCCTTCCGCTTTTAGGTGTGAGCTTCCTGAGAGCAACAGTCTCCTTAGAAGGGGCTGCTCCTGAAGCCTCTCGCTCATTGGTCAGTGCAGGAGGCTGAGGACCGGGATGCCAGGGCGTCTTCCCCTGCGTCTGGACCAGGTCTCCATGCCAGCCCGGGTCTTATCTGGGGAACAGGCCTAACAAATCAGTCAGTCCTGTTTCCTGGCAGAGTGAAAATCACTTATGAGAGAAAGTGAATATTCATTTTTCCTTCTAGCAAAATTGTAAGTTAATCCTATTCATTCTTTTTAGTTTCCAAAATACCCAAGAGAATTTTTATGGAAACGACATGGAATGCCAACAGTCCCAAAACTGCACAGAAAAATAGCCCTTTCTTCAAAATGTCTGATATTTTGGATCTGGTAGGATAGGGAAACATAATGAGGTCAAGGATCACGATAGCTTGATGTGAACATCTCACTTCAGCCAAACTTCTCTTGAGCCTTTCTTTAAGAAAACTCCACACATAAAAACCAGACTTCCAAAATGTTTCCTGGTGTGTGGTGATTCCATATCAAAGGTTTCCATTGCCTCTTAGGAAGGGTCTGTTCTTGACACTGAAAACTCCCTGGTCATTTTTTAATAATATAACTTGAGTCACAAAAACTGAAGGTTTTGTTTGTAGAAAATGAGAATCAGCTATAAAATTGTATCAGTGCAACTTCCTGTTAAGCATGCTACCTCTTTGAAGCTACGATGTTATTATTTTATGTTGTCAGCAGACTGGGTGTGTGTGTGTTTGTGTGTGAGAGAGAGAGACAGACAGACAGACAGACAAAGAGAGACAATGATTTACAGGTGACTTAAATGCCCACGTCAGTAGCTTGGTAATAGTGGGTGAATGGTGAGCTCGTAGTACCACCAGTAAGCAGACAAGTATCACTCTCGAAGATCCTGGCACAGGCTGACAGCCACTGTTCCCACATCTGCTTGGCACATAATGTCAGATGATGCCACAAGCTTCCAAAGAGGAAGCATCCCTTCCTTTGACCCAGCCCATCATGTTTTTAAAAGTTGGACAGAGTCTCCTCTGTGTATTTTCTCCTGACACAGGAGGGGGAAAGGCACTTTTGAGCTGCCATTTTTCATCAACGATGCTGCTTCACTCAGAGTACTGAACAACTTGACTCCCCTTACATGCCCCAAGCTGCCCCTTCCCCCCTCGGTCCCTGCCACACACAGTCCCCTTTGGTCCCAGTCCACTTAGTTGCAGTCCAGGCCCCACATAGGAAAAGGTCTACGGTGGCCGCAGGTACATGCAGAGGTGCTACCCCCTGCCCCCCGGGATTATTTGAGGAGGTTGAAGTCTTGGAGAACACTGGGCACACGCCCTGCACTTTGTAGCTGAGGGCACTGACGGTCTGGGAGCTACAGTGACATTCTCAAAGGCAGCTCCCAGACTCTCTGGCTTGTGCATTTGAGAAGAGCAGCCCTATCTCTGCCAGGGCTTCAGAGCCACCCACCTCCACGTCATCAGTGACTGCATCTGTGGAAAGATGGAGAGCGAGTTCCCCTTCCCTTGTGTGGTCCTCCCACTCCTGGGGCTGCCATGGGAGGGAGGGATTCCAACATATTCCTGCCCCTTTCAGCACATGGGCTCAAGACGCCACTGGCTTCCTCAACCGTAGTCCTTCTCACTGCAACTGCAGGCAGATTTTCCAAAGACACAGGCTTGCCCTCACTCTGGACCAACCTAGGAACACGTGTTGCTGTAGCTTCTCAATTTTCATTCCCTGGCCGCTGTATATAATAACACAACTTATCTACAAGTTTAGTGTAATATTTGACTCCATTTCTCTTAAAATTTTGGAACACTTGCTTTTCTTTCTTTCTTTTTTTTGGCTGTGCTGTGCAGCTTGTGGGATCTTAGTTCCCTGACCAGGGATTGAACCTGGGCCCACTTCAGTGAAAGCGCCGAGTCCTAACCACTGGACCATCAGGGAATTCCCTGGAACATTCTATTTGGGTAGATAGTAGAGGGGAGCGTGGGGGATCCACATAACTGTATCCTGGGCCCTTTTAGAGGCTAGGAAGCAATAGAAGATGGCAGTTCAGAGCAGGGGTTCAAATCCCAGCTCTGCCCCTCACTGGTTGTGTGGTCGTGGGCAGATTACTTAACCTCTGTGCTTCATTTTCCTCGTTTACGTATGGAGAGATAATAATAACACCTAGCAGATAGTAAGCTCCCAATAGATATTAGCTTTGTTGTTACTGTTGCTGAGGAGAAAAGGCATCTGTGCCTGGTCGGTGAGCATCACGGAATCCATTTAACTGGCTTCCTGTTTTCTTGCATTAAACCCAGACAGCACAGGATTGTGTGCATTTAAGACTTTCAGAAAACACGCTTTTGCAGATGGGGATTTCAGAGAAAAAAGCTTGGACAGCTTCCCTGAAAACTGTCAGACGTCTCATTCATTTGTGCGCAAATCGGGGCCCTTCTCAGTTAGCAGGAGGCTGGCCCATGTCAAAGCAAGCAGCTTTTTCAAACACCTTCCTGTGCTCCCTAAACGTGCAGGGACATTTGGGATTTGGGCCACAGTCTCGGCAGATGCCCTGGCAGAGGGGGAGAAGCCGCCCTGGGTTTCACACGGCTGGTTGGCAGTGGGGAGACCAACAGAGCCAGTGGAATGCACAAGGCTTTTAAATGTCACGTCTGTGGACTGTGTTGGCAGGCCCATGCGGCGCTCCACAATAAACCTGTCACACAGGCATTGAGTCACTGGGTCCTTTATTTCTCATCACTGCATTCTGTGGCCTTGTGTTCTCTTGCCAGCAAAGATTGGAACGTTCAGCCCCCAAATATGCCAGAAGCTCGTTGTTTTTTTAAGCAACCATGTAGCTTGCCTAAGGGATGTGTATCACTAGGGGCTGCTTCCCCAAGGTACTGTCTCCAGAGCAACCACCCCCAGCACACTTGAAGACTGGAGGTTAATTCTCTCCTACCCCCCTGTGCACACCCTGAGATGCTTCTCAGGATCCAGAGCTTTGGGCCTTGGGCATCTCTGCCCTCTTTGCCGGGCCTCCAGCAGACCGCAAGCCCTACAGTCTGCCCCAGCTCAGGAGGCAAAGCCAGGATGCCCCCTCTCCTCTCTGGGGCATTGCCTTGGGGTTCTGAGGCCCCCTTGGGAAGGGCCCCACGCATCTGAATCCCCCGCTGATGTGACCTCCTGTAGGAACCTTCACCCTACCGCATCCTCAAGGGGCAGAAGTACATCCTCTCCGTCCCTTTTCCCCCTGACTGTATCACAGGCTCAGGACACCGCCTGCATGCTGATTTCCAGCAAGCACCTCCTTTCCCGCTACTTCCTTGAGAATCTCAGCTGAGGAATACGGATCCAGGCGATGAGGCTGGGCTCAGCAGAACCCCAGCAGACAGGGTGCCTGCTCTCCGAGCGGGAAGAGGCCACCAGCAGACAAATAAGCAGAATCGTTTCAGCTAGTGGTGGATGACCTGGGACAAGTGTGACGGAAGGCCAGGGCTATAGCAGATGGCCTCTCTGGAGAGGTAACGTGAAGGGGTGGAGATCTGACTGCAGAAAAAGAGTCGGCATGCAAACGTCAAGGGGAAGCGTATTCCAAGCCCCAGGAACAGCCAGTGCGAAGGCCCCAAGGGTTGATGAGTTTCTCCTGCTCCTCCCGTAAGGATGCACTAGTCTTCTACCCGGTACCTGCTCCATGCTTGCCATCTTCCAGCCTCTTCTCCACACCATGGGCAGAGAACTATTTTAAAAACCCAATTAATTCTGCTTAAAATCATCCAGGGAGGTCCCTGGGATAATGACCCAAATCTTGCATTTGGTCCATGAGGCCCCGCTTGATCTGCTCCCTTCTCCTGCCCATGCGCAGCCCCTGCCCTGCCCTCTCATCATTTATTCCTACCTGTTTGCCCATTTTGTGCTCAGCCTTCCCCAACCAGGGTCTTCCTTTCTGAGCTGCTGACGGGACCACCATTAGTGGCCTCTGTCATCTACAAACCTTCCACGTTTCTGGCATCAGAACGGGTTGCGGGTGCAGGGGCTGCAGCTACTCTGGCTTCCAGGAGGAGATACTGATGCTTAAAGAGGTGCAGTCCCAGGCTGGTGTCCAGCATCCTGGTGTAATGTTCTTTCTATTTCCTTCTGCTACCTTTTGGGTCACCATGATGACCCTAAACAGAAGTCTGGGCTTCTGTTGGCCCAGTGGGTTTCCAACTGGCTCTCTTGAAAACTGCCTCCTCTGACCTCCAAATTACTTGACGGAAAGGTCCACTTTTGGGACTTCTCTGGTGGTCCAGTGGTTAAGACTCCACGCTTCCAGTGCAGGGGGCACGGGTTCAATCCCTGGTCGGGGAACTAAGGTCCCGCATGCCGTGTGATGCAGCCAGAAAAAAAAGAAAGGTCCACTTTCATCACTGGTCCCCACTGTGGCATCCTGGCTGGGCAGACAGCATGGACGTGGAGCCTTTCCCTGCCTTGTAGATCACACGACTCAACCTCCCTGAGCTTCGTCTTCCTCCCAGGGTTCTGTGTGCCTGCATGTCCGGGGGAGGTGGTATGTGCGCTCGGGTCCATGGACCCCCATCACCGGCCCCGCCCTGCCTGTCGAGTCTTACGCAGCCAGGCCTTCTATCACCACACTTTCCTCACCACCTCTCCAAGATTCTTGCATTCAGCTGAAGCCACTGGTGGGCCCCAGCTGGAATGCCCTCACCCCATCTTTCCCTGCTGTGTCTGCCCACCTTCACCCCTCCTTTCTCTGCTGCCTTGGCCAGCCCCTCTAACCCGCCATGTCTGAGCTCTTTGCTGAATACTAGTTACTTACCGTACATAAGCTGAGTGGGTGGAAGCTGATGCATAGACAGAGATACTCGTACCTCCTTCCTCAGACTGTGAGCTTCTTGGGAGCCAGGTCCTATCCCATGAAGACCTACAAACACTAAATAGCAAAGGTACCTGCCTTTGTATTTAGTACTGAATGATGCCCAGTCTCCCCATCTGCTTAGAAACTGGAGGGCAGCCCCTACCTCTCACACTTGTGTATTCCCCACGGTACCTCACTCTCGGCCGTTGCTCAGAAGTGTCAGTGGTGGACAGTCTGGTGTTGCCCCCGTGTCGTTCCGCAGGCTTACTTCTTCATCCCCAGCGAGGCTGGAGGGAAAGGATGCACCCCAGTGTCCAGTCTCCCCGCTGTGTGTGGCCTAGAGCCTTGCACCAACTGCACCTGGGAAGGCACCGCTCTGAAAAGATAAATCCACATGAGGGAATTCCCTGGCGGTCCAGTGGTTAGGGCGTGGCGCTTTCACTGCCATGTCCTGGGTTCGACCCCTGGTTGGGGAACTATGATCCCGCAAGCTGTGCGGTTGCAGCCAAAAAAAAAAAAAAAAAAAAAAAATCCATGTGAGAAGACCTTAGAACAGGAAATGAGCTTGTTAATCATGAGACTTATTATTCACCATTCTTACGCCACCCTGAATAATATATATTGATTTTGTGTTTGGTTTTATGTCTCCCCTCCACTAGAATGGAAGCTCCATGGAAGCAGGGACTTGAGGGCATCTCTGCAGTTGCTAAGAAAGAGAACGAGATGTCATGGGCTCGGGTGGTCTCTTGTGTTCCAGTGGGGTCAGTTTGCCAAGTTAGGAGAGACCACAGGGGACCAGGTTGTTCTTAGACCCTTGTGAAGAAAGTTCCACTGGGATGAGAAGTCCACCCATGCCCCTGTGGACCACCCAGGGCTGGTTTGGTGTCCGGAGCTTCCCATGGGCTGGGGCTGCCCTGGGACTGGTCAGCCAGGGTCATTTTCAGAGGAGACCTGGCAGCCTTGACCCAGTCTGGTTGCCACCAACCCCCACCAGCCTCTGGCTCCGAGGACAGGAGTGTCCTCTCAACTGGGTCATCCAGGAATGGACTGGGAGAGCCATGGGTATGGGCCACCCTCAGCCCCACTCTTTCAAAAGCTCGTGGTTTCCTTGTGAGTCTCCACTTTCCAAGACAGCAAGAGCAAAGGTTTTATTCCTGATCTCAGAAGTCACCGTCCATCTCTGGACTCTGCTCTCCCATCCATAAAATGAGGGCATCAAGCAGACTGATCTTACAAGCTCTAGCCCTGGAGTTGGGGGTCAGGTGGTGGTGGCAGTGTGGCCTCCGGGAACAGAGCATCAGAGGTTCTCTGGGCTCTGGGGTGTGGATGGCCTTAGAGGATGGCATTCTGTGGTTACGGCCATCACATCTCCTTGGACAAGTGGCGTGAGTGAGCTGCCTTGGGCTGGAGTCGGTTCAGCGGTTGTGGCCACTCTCATCCTGCATGTGCCTGGACTGATCTAGTTTCTGAGTCTTACTCCTTCTTCACGCCAGGCGCCTTGTTTCCAGGCAAGCTTCCCTCTCATGGCGTGGTCCTCACCGTTGGCTGCGCATCAGAACCTCCTGGAAGGTTTACAAGTCATGGACACCCGGGTCGCACCCCAGCCAGTCATATTCGATGAGTCTGCAGTACAGCGGGGATGCCAGGCTTTTTAAAGGCTCCTTAGGTGATTCCGACGTGCAGCCAAACTCGAGAGCCACGGCCCCCTCCATCCTCCACACAGCTGCCACAGACACCCTCCCAAAATACAGCCAGACCTTCCCTGGCTCCCCAAGCAAAGACGAAAATCCAGACACCTAGCTACATTGTTCAGAGCCTCCTCGACTGTACTTCCCCACCTGTTAGGGGTGAATTGTGTCCCCAAAATTCATATGTTGAAGCCCTTACCCTTATTCTTCATACCACAGAATACGACTGAATTTGGAGAAGGGACTTTTAAAGAGGTCATTAAGATGAGGCCATCAAGTTTGGTCCTCATCCGATCTGACTGGTATCCTTACTAAGAAGAGGAGATTTGGGCACAAAGGGTCGCCAGGGATGATCGCACAGAGAGGAAAGGTCATGTGAGGACACAGCGAGAAGATGGCCAGCTGAGGAGAGAGGCCTCAGAAGACACCAGACTTGCTGACACCTTGATTTTGGACTTCCAGCCTCCAGAACTGTGAGACAATACATTCTGTTGTCCAAGCCGCCCAGTCTGTGGAACTCTGTTACAGCAGGCCGGCTGACTGATGCATCACCCTTCCACCAGGCGAGAGGCATAGTGATCAAGAGAAAGAACGCTGGGGTAAGATCCCCTCTGCCTTTTATTAACTGAGTCCCTGGCAAGTTACTTTAACTTCTCTGTGCCTGTTTCCCTGTTTGTTCAATGGGGAATAACAGCAGTGGCTACCACATAGGATTACTGGGGAGGATTTCGTGAGTCCATGAACGTACAGCACTTGGAACCATGTAGCTCAGAGTAGCATCCGTGTGAACTTTCCGTTCTCCCTGGTACCCCAGCCTCTGCTTCCCTCTTCCACACCTGCCTTCTAGCCCTACCACCCCACTTTTGCAGCCCTTTTCTCCGACTGCCCCTCTGCTCTGATCCCTAACTCCTACTCACCCACCCTGACATTTGCCTGAGGAAAGCTCAACTCAAATTCCTCCTCCTCTGGAAAATATTCCCAGATCCCTCTCATCAAAACTATGGCCTTGGGACTTCCCTGGTGGCGCAGTGGTTAAGATTCCGCCTGCCAATGCAGGGGACATGGGTTCGAGCTCTGGTCCCGGAAGATCCCACGTGCTGCGGAGCAACTAAGTCTGTGCGCCACAACTACTGAACCTGTGCTCTAGAGCCCATGAGCCACAACTACTGAGCCCACGTGTCACAACTACTGAAGCCCGCGCACCTAGAGCCCGTGCTCCACAACAAGAGAAGCCACCGCAATGAGAAGCCTGTGCACCACAAAGAAGAGTAGCCCCTGCTCTCTGCAACTAGAGAAAGCCCATGTGCAGCAACAGAGACCCAATGCAGCCAAAAATAAATAAATAAAATAAATAAACTTATATAAAAAAAACACTATGGCCTCCTTCCTCATACTGCAATAGAAATGTGTTTGTACTTCTAACACACCGATCTGCCTTGTGTACTCAAAAGATTTATTTACGGCGGCTAGTAAGGACCCCTAAAATACTGCAGGTTAGAGCACATTGACAGCGGGAACTCAGAAAGAAAGAAAAACAAGGATGGTGACATAAACGGGGCCAGGAATGAGCTAACAAATGCAGACCATGGGGCACTTGATGGCACGCCAGGAATTCCAACATCGGTTATAAAGCCATGAATGATATGCCTTTGATTAAAAAAAAATTACTAACATTCTTTTTGATGCAAAATTAAGAGATGATTTATCCCTGAGAGTAATTTGATTTTCGCCACTTCTCAACAGTCATTAAATTGCCCAGCAGCCCATGTAGCTGGATTCTCCTTCTTGGGAGACAATTAAGCTTATCTGGAAACCACATTGGCGCTTTTAAACTTCCGGGTTGTGACTGAGTGCAGCTGAGCAGAAGGCCCTGATGAGTCCCCGGACAGGCTGCAGAGGGATGCCTGGGCTCAGCTGGACATAGCTCAGGGGCTCTTTGGTGCCATCCGGTAGCATTTCCCCCACCTCTCACCACAGGCCTCCGTGCCCACTTGGCATTTCTAGACCCCCATCAAAATCCAGTCTTGGGCTTCCCTGGTGGCGCCGTGGTTGAGAGTCCACCTGCCGATGCAGGGGACACGGGTTCGTGCCCCGGTCGGGGAAGATCCCACATGCCACGGAGCGGCTGGGCCCGTGAGCCGTGGCTGCTGAGCCTGCGCGTCCGGAGCCTGTGCTCCGCAACGGGAGAGGCCACAACAGTGAGAGGCCCGCGTACCGCAAAAAACAACAACAAAAAAATCCAGTCTTAAGGATTTGCACCTCTGAGGTCTCAGGGATGGATGACAGGGTGTATGGTGTCCTCTGTGAGGTACCTGTGAATCAGCAAGGACCAGAGTGTGGATGGGATGCCCCAGCCTCCAGCAGACTGAAGCTCCTGCAGGACAACAGCCTGTCCTGCTCCTTCATCAGTGAATCCCAGCATCAAGCACAGTTGCGGCCATAGCGGGCCACAGCTTAGAGAAGAGGGGGCTTAGACATCGGCTGCAGGGCAAGGACGAAGTGCTCTGACCACAGAACCTTCTTGTGGTCACATCCATTGTGGGCAATAAGGGCAACACGATTAGATTCATTTTCCCAGGAGAATCTAGTGTGGCCTTGAGGGAAGTGCGCCCACCTGGCAGGAGACACCAGGGCCATGACGCTCCCATTTCCTACATTCAGGCCAACCCTGGAGAAGCCTTCTGTGTAGACGGGAGCTCCAGGATCCCAGTTAATATGGATCGTGCTGACCCAGGGCCATTTAGCCAGAGGATTTGGACCGAATGTCCCCACAGACACTGGTAGATCCTTTCCCTTAAAGGTGAAAAACCATAGCCCAAGCTTCCATATTGCTTCTCCCCTGTCCCTCTGGCATCATGGCCTCTGTAACCTACTTCCCACCTTATCTACTGTCTACACTTACCTTCCATAGCATCTCTGTGTTTACCTGGCATGCTGGCCCACACGTCCCCAACATAATGGCCCCATCCTCCCTGGCCGTATAGAAGCCTGGCGCAAGGAGGACCAGGTCCTTGTACAACCTTCCTCCATCAGGATGGAGAGCATCTCATTTTCTGAGTTGCTGCATTCTCCACCGTTGGCACAGCCCGCAGGACCATTCTTTGTTGCTTGCTATTTTAAATTTAATTTTCATGTCCAGTCACCCCCAGGGCTGAGTTTCCTTGAGGACAAGGACATTACCTTGCTTATTTCTGTGTCTCTTGGACTTCAGGGGGAATGCAATGCGTATTTATTGACCA
The DNA here is from genome assembly GCF_963455315.2 of Globicephala melas. Lineage (NCBI taxonomy): Eukaryota > Metazoa > Chordata > Mammalia > Artiodactyla > Delphinidae > Globicephala > Globicephala melas. The sequence continues at coordinate 11,213,751 of NC_083317.1, read as the reverse complement.
TCTCATTGTATATTTTGGCCCTTTCATAAGAGGAATGAAGCCTGTTTATTTGCTTTGCTCTGTGGCCAGCTTGCTGTGGGGCCTGGTTTGGTTTTAAAAATTATGGTCCCCGCTGGGAAAGGAAGTAGAATGATTGGGGTAGGGAGAGGGGGCTTTTTACCCTACATCTCGACACTTCGTGTCTTTGGAACTGTTTACAATAAGCATGTGTTCGTGCATTACTTTTGTGAAAAAGCGATTTATTTAGATTATGCTGTTCCTATGAGCAATGTCCCACCGAGGGGACAAGATGATCTTTGGGGGTAAGATACTTTTCTGCAGTGCCCCAGACTCAAATCCTTTCAGAGGGGCATTACGGCTCTCTCTGTTCTGTAAATGTGTTTAACTATACGAAATTATAAGGGACAGCACACAGATTAGGAATTTTACATGGGTTGTAATTGGGGATCATTTCTGACTGCCTGGAGTCATTTGCAATATTATTTCAGCTGCGAGTGGATTATAGTTAGTTATAAGAATCCCTCCATCATGCCGAGATGGCCACGAAATTTATTTGCTGTGCTTTGCCCTCTCGTTTTTCACTGGGAAAGGAAGCCAGCAAAGCATGTTTATACTGGTTCCCAGAGGAGAGAAGGACCACATCCCTCCACCCCTAAAGAAAACTCTCTATTTGAAATGTCTTTTCCACTTACCCTGCTCTGAATAATGGAGTTTCTAAACTCTTTTGTTTTTCTAAATATTAAATTTTCAAAGGAAGGATATTTTTGAGTTCAAAGTACCTATTTCAAGTCTTTAATGGTTCTCTTGGTCTGGCATTCATCAGCAAGAATTTTTAAAACAGCATCCTGTGGGTCAGTTCAGTAGCTGAAAAGACTCTTCCAAGCCAACATTGTTGGCACATAATGCTGAGACGAATCTCCCCACAAAATCTTTGCTGTTCATTGGGTTCTGGGTCCTGGAGAGGCCATCTGGACCATCACTCTGTCTCCAGGCAGGCTGGTTGGGGGGCCAGCACAGGGTGGGATTTGTTGGGGCAAGTAGCCTAGAGTCACACAGCACTGGCCCCCCATATTTCTCAGCCTGCTGGGTGGATTGACCGAAGGCTGGAGCTGCCGGGAGTAGGAAGCCATGCAGCCTTCTCATGTCCCCCACCTCCATGAGCAGGAGACGGTCAGTTCACCCTGAACTGGCCTCAGCACCTGGGATTCTTAGACCAGTGGCCCAAAATCCACCCTGGACCTTCTGCTGTTGCTCTGGCTCTGAGCTTCTTCAAAACCACACTGTGGGAAACTTGAAGACTCAGAAGAATGAACTTCTGAAATCCAAAGCAAGCCAGTTCCTGTCATCTTTCCTCACAGGTCCTTGTGTCCGGTTCCTCAGTCGTTCTGTGTGTCTCTGGTCACGTGCACCATCCTTGCTGCAGAGTTATCAGTTTCTAGGAATGTCACCGTTTCTCAGTGGGGTGCTATTGGCACTGGAGGTGGGCCATTCTCTGTCCTGTATATTGCAGGTCATCTAGCAGCCCTGGTTCAGCCCCCCAAATTCCAGCAGCCACCTCCAGTCATTATGACAACCAAGAATTCATTCTCAGCCTGGAGTTGAGTGGTGGTTGCAGTGCAACCCTCAGCCTGGTGGGGAGCAATACCACCCTCAGTCTGTCTTCAGCCTGTAGGTGGGGCAGTACCGTCTTCAGCCTGTAGGTGGGGCAGTACTGTCTTCAGCCTGGGTGAGGGGCAGTACCGTCTTCAGCCTGGGGGAGGGGCAGTACCGTCTTCAGCCTGGGGGGGGCAGTACCATCTTCAGCCTGTAGGGGGGGCAGTACCGTCTTCAGCCTGTAGGTGGGGCAGTACCGTCTTCAGCCTGGGGGAGGGGCAGTACCGTCTTCAGCCTGGGGGAGGGGCAGTAGCATCTTCAGCCTGTAGGGGGGCAGCACCATCTTCAGCCTGTGGGCGGGCAGTACCGTCTTCAGCCTGTAGGAGGGGCAGTACCGTCTTCAGCCTGTGGGCAGGCAGTACCGTCTTCAGCCTGTGGGGGGGCAGTACTGCCTTCAGTACTGTTGGGGGGGGGCGGCATCACCCCCAGCTGACGACCCCAGGGTTCTTAGCGCTATGCTCTGGGGGTCAGGCGTTTCTCCTCTTCCATCATGAATTCCCAGCACCCAGCACAGTAGGATATCAGTAAATATTTGTCAAAGGAATGAAGGAATGAGATCCATGAGCAAGCTTCAAGAGGGTCTGCAAATCCTTTAAAATTGTGTGCAGAATGTGTATATTGTGTGCTTTGTATGCATATGTTTTCTGAGGTAAGAGTTCATAGCATCCACCAGATTCTGCAAGAGGAATTGTGACCTACGGGGACGTTTGGAAGACTGTTCCAACCAGTGTCCACTACTAGCCCGATGTTTGTGTCCCTGCAAACGTCACTGCACAGTGTGTGGGAACTGAGTTTTAGAGCTGCTGGTCTGTACCAGTACTCATATCCCTGAAGAAAGGAACGTCCTGAAAATTGCAGGGGAGACTCTGCTTCCCTGAGTTCATACAAGTCTGTAATGCAAGGGCTGTATTCTACCCTTTAACAAGAAATGGACTTACCCCTGGGCCCTTGGACTCACTAACAGGAAAGTTTGGTAAGAATAAGGCAGGAATGAGATATTTTCCTCCCAAATTCAAGAGTGTTTCCTGGGTGGCTTTCCTAAAGAAAGCTAAAGAAACTGGTGACATCACTCAGCTTCCGGTAAGCCGGGGCTCACGCGTCACCTTGGCAGAGGTTGGCTGAGCCCCCCAGATGAGCAGTCATGACTTGCTTCCTCCCTGAGAATTCATTGTTGATGCAATTGTTTTAATAAAACACAGTCAATGCACCGAGGCAGGAAGGACAGCTAGACCAAGCTGGTGGCTGAACAGAGGGCCCGAGTCCCAGAAACATCTGCAGACCTACGCGAAGGCTCATACTCAGCCCGTGGCCCTGTGGAATTGTAGTTTAGCCGCACTGCCATGGCTTTGAATGAGGTCTCGGATGGAAGGGCGTGGAGGGTGTTAACATGAAAGCCTTGATGCTTTCCTGGCATCCATCTGCCCATCCTGGGATTATCCTGTCCCAGGAAGAGAAGCTCCAGCATTCTAGAGAGGGCATTTGGCCAGGGGAGGGGACAACTGAAGGCTGGAAGCGCCAGCTCAGAGTTAATCTTGGGCCTAGTGAAGCATTTACCAAGAAGTCTATGATATCATTCGCCCCAGAGGGATCGTTCTATTTGCAGAAGCTTCCAGCATATAGACTAGATCAGTCACGAGCCTAGAAGCTCCCTCGGGGGAAGATGGAAACTCTGAGGAACCCCTGATAGTTCAGAGCAGTCTTCTCAGATTTGAGTGTACCTAAAAAGTTACCTGGATAGCTTGTTTCTTTTTTTTTTTTAATTAATTAATTTATTTTGCTGTGTTGGGTCTTCGTTTCTGTGCGAGGGCTTTCTCTAGTTGTGGCAAGTGGGGGCCACTCTTCATCACGGTGCGCGGGCCTCTCACTATCACGGCCTCTCTTGTTGCGGAGCACAGGCTCCAGATGCGCAGGCTCAGTAGTTGTGGCTCACGGGCCCAGTTGCTCCGCGGCACGTGGGATCTTCCCAGACCAGGGCTCGAACCCATTTCCCCTGCATTGGCAGGCAGATTCTCGACCACTGCGCCACCAGGGAAGCCCCCTGGATAGCTTATTATATCAGATTCCAGGCCCTGACTCCACAGTCTAGTCAGCAGGGGCCTGAGCATCTGCATTTCTAATAAGCTCCCAGGTGCTGCTGATGCTGCCCGTCTAGGGACCCGACTTTGAGAACCACTGGTGTCCAGCAGGGGGTTCCGCACTGTGCTCCACAGCACCCCCTTGTGGGGAGAAGAAGGGATGCGGAAAGCAAGTGAATGGGACTCAGCGCCTCACCCCCACCTACATCCAAGACACCTCCCAGTCTTCTTTACAAATCTGGTTTTGGTGATTAAACAAAGAACCCCTGATAAAAAGGACAGGGCTGAGGGGACCACTGACCTGGAAGAGGTAGGTCCAGACCTGCAGGAGGGGTACTCCCTAGAGCTGCGAGCTTCCCCGCCCCTCATTCCAGTGTGCCTGGGGCAGGGGACAGCCTCTGCCCAAAACCCGAGAGCATCCAAAGCAGACCAACCCCAAGTAACTGGCTGAGTGAGCAGAGGCCAGGGCGGGCGCCACCTGCTGTGCCTGCCCCACCCCACGTCAGCAGAGCCTACTCCTCGTGGACCTGCAGCCAAAGCTGTGTCCGGCCATCTGCACCTGGAGGAATTCCCTGTCCGCCTGTAGGTTCACTGCTCAGCTCCCGTGAGTGCAGGACAGCAGCCTGGTCCAGGAGAGTTTGCCCAGCAGCGTCTGGATGTGCCCCACCTCTGCCCTATCCCCGGGCCCATCAGGAGCCTCAGCACCGCCATTTCATCCTCCAAAAACCAACCTCAGGATAACCATGTGCCCTCCTGTAGCTCGGATCTAACAGCAGTGATCTGGGGTAGAGCCCAGTCTCTGGGGTCAAAGTGTCAGGTTCCCATCTCAGCTTCTCCACCACCCAGCTGAGAGAGCTTGGGTGAGGCAACCTCTCTGACCCTCAGTTTCCCTGTCTGTACAATGGGGATGATTTTAGTGTCTATGTAAGCATTAAACACAACTGTCAGTGTTCAGCTCCTGGTAGAGCACCTGGCATGGTGAGAGCCCTCAGGCAATGTCAGCCAGTTGTTACTAAGTCTACTCTGTTTAGTTTGTTTGTTTTGGTTTGTTTTTAGGCCGCCCCATGTGGCATGTGGGATCTTTGTTCCCCGACCAGGGATCGAACCCGTGCCCCCTGCATTGGGAGCACGGAGTCTTAACCACTGGACTGCCAGGGAAGTCCCCACTAAGTCTTCTCTCTTGACACTCTTTTAGTGGTTTTGCTGAAGCAGGAGTGTGAGGCCTGTAATAGCTTCCTGAGGCTACGGTAACAAATGACCGCAAACTGGGTGGGCTTAAAACAACAGAAATTTATTTTCTCGTAGTTCTGGAGGTGAGACGTCCAAAATCAAGGTTTGGGCCGGGCCATGTTCCTTTGCGGGCTTCAGGGGAGAATTTATTGCATGCCTTTCCCTTAGCTTCTGTTGCTGCCAGCAATCCCTGGCATTCCTTGGCTTGTAGACACGTCACTGTAGGCTCTGCCTCTGTCGTCATGTGGCGTTCCTTCTGTCTGTCTCTGTGTAGTCTTCTTATAAGCATGCCAGTCATATTGGACTAGGGCCCGCCCTAATTGAATATGACCTTGTCTTAATTAGATTGCATCTGCAGAGACCCTATTTCCAAACAAGTCCCCTTCAGAGTTACCAGGGATAGGGCTTGAACATATTTTTTTAGGGGACAACACTGTCTAACTGGAGTGAGACCACGAGGCCACGAGGACCCTGGGGATCTTCCCCATGAAGCTGTACAGGCTTCCCCAGACCTGGACTAAATTGTCCCCATGGTTGTGTTTTGCAGGGTGTTCAGACTTACACCTCTTGGATATGTTGACCCCAACTGAGAGAAAGCGACAGGGCTACATCCACGAGCTCATTGTCACGGAGGAGAACTATGTGAATGACCTGCAGCTGGTCACGGAGGTAAGGGCAGCTGGGGGTGCTGGGGCAGGGTGGGGGGCACTGGCAGAGGGTGGGGAAGGCAGCGACTCTGTCAAGGAGGGCTGGGTCCTGATTCCCAGTGTGAGAAGCTTTCTGAGGTACGGGAGCATCAGGACGGTACATCACAGAGGAGAGTCTTACCCAAGAGAAGATGCTTAATTCTCATCCGCGGCCACGGACTCAATTCTCATCTGTGAGTCCTACCCACAGAGGGGCAGAGACCCTTCAAGCCAGGGATAGATGAGCCTGTGAGGAGTGCATGAGAGGGGACACACGGGCTGTGAGGTGGGAGTCTGAGCTCGGCTCAGAGAACTTGCAGCTCAGCCACCAGCTAATTGATGCCATAGAGCATCATCTCCCTGGCCCTCAGCAGTGACATCTGAAAGATGGCAGTCATCTGCTGATATCTTGGTTATTCCTCATGCTACATATTACCCACCAGAAAAATCTGTTGCAGAGAATGAAGATGTTTCCTCCCGGCACCCCGTGCGTACCCTCCCTCCCCCGTCCTGGACGATGTCTCATTTTGGCTCTCCTCCCAGGGAGCTGTTGAAGGGCCTTGTCTGCCTAGTCCAGAGGATGGGGAGGTGCAGAGTTGGGAAGTTCTGCTTTTCAGGAAGCCTTTGGTCCATACTCATGGGAGGTTGCCATATTAGGAGACAGGGGTTTGCAGAGCTGGACGTCGGGGTCACCCTACAGTTTGAAAAGTACCATCATCGTTTGGGAACCCCTGTACCCCAACTATTGTGAAACCATCTCCTCTGATAGTCTTAACGACCCCGAAAGGCATTGCTTGGTTACCCAGTGTTGATGAGTACAGGATGCAGGATGAGTTGATGGCCCCCAAGGCCATCATTCATGCTTAGGGAGCATCGGTATGAAGAGGTGTCCCTTTCTCAAGACATGTGACTGTCACTAAGTATACAGTCTTGGATGTCTAGGCTGTGAATGTGACCCTCTTAGATACGGTACGTCGTGCAGTGGCCTGGTATATGCCAGGTTCAACATCGGCTTAAAGACTCATGAAGTGCTCTGGGCTCCCAGGGATCAGCCTCAGCCTGCCCCGGTCCCTAAGGTACCTTCCAGCGAGTGGCCTGCCTGCAATGGCAGCTATGACCTCTTTCTAGGCAGGGGCTCACCACGTGGGGCTCAGTCAAGACCTGTGGTCTGCTGTGAGTTGCCCACCCACGCGGAGCTTGGTGACGCTCCTCAATTTCCTGGAGCCCCGGAGGGGGGCAGCGCCCACCTGGTACCAGGCCTTCACTCACTGGCTCCGTCCCAGGCCCAGCCCAGGCTGCGGGCAGAGCAGAGGAGTCCATCCTGTCCCCAGGCTGCTGGTTGGGGGCCCGGCTGCCAGGGCTGCTCCCCTGGGCTTCCTGAGGCTTGTCTGTGCAGCCGATGCTGGGAGCAGGAATGCGGGAGTGCCCCCCACCCCATGCATCTCTCGGCCCTCCACTTCCCCCCTGTGCCCAATTCCTCACCGTGGCAGGTGAGGGCTTGAGTGCCTTTGTCCAGACCCCCGGCTGAGTCCTGGCGGAGTTAAGGCCTGTCCTCCAGGGTTTAGTGGGCCTCCTTGTAAAACAGTGTGGACCTGGTGGGAACCCACCACCCCCCGTAGCCCCCGGCAGAGGGAGGGCCACCTGCTTCAGAAACTCTGCAGCTTCTGGGCCTCCCAGCCAAAGCTACAGATGCCTCGGTCCTTCCCGTGGCTCTGAACAGGCCGGTGTGTGCGTGCGTTTGAGTTTTAAGCTAACTGTTTGCTTTCTGTACTGCTTCGTTTTCTGCATCTGTAGATCTTTCAGAAACCCCTGATGGAGTCTGAGCTGCTGACAGAGAAAGAGGGTGCTATGATTTTTGTTAACTGGAAGGACCTGATTATGTGTAATATCAAACTGCTGAAGTAAGCCTCTTCTCTACCCCAGCCCGCCTTAGCCCTCGCGCACCGGCCCTGCCACGCGGCTTCGTCCGTGTGTCCCCTCCGTGCATGCCGCCCTGTGTTTCTTTCTGCCTCTCTTCCTCATTTCCACTCACGAGAACCATCGCTCTTTCTTGCCCTGGTGCTTTCTGGAAACACACCCCCAATTTTTCACTGGGGAGAACGGATTGCTCAGGCATCCCGGTTCCTGCTTTTACCGTGGTTCTAGAATGAACAGAGCTGGGCCAATTCTGGCTCCTAATCGCTGGCCAGCTCCATCCAGGCGGGGGGCAGCCCCCCATGCCTCAGACCCTGGTCCCATTGGGGGAATGTTGGTCTCTTGAGACTCTCTTGGCTCCTGAAGATGGGAAATGGTGGGACCGCGCATGGCCACGGTCAGCGGCAGTTCTCAGCATAGGCCTCTGAGGAGCTGGCCTGGAGCGGTTGCTATTTTATTTATTCCTGTTTTAATTCTCAGAGGCAGCTGCAGGGCCAGGGAGAAACACTGGGCCAGGAGTCTGGAGACCTGGGTTTGGAGCCCAACTTGCTGCCTTTCCTCAGTTTCCCCACCGGTAAAAGGAAGGGATTGGATTACATCATCACAAAAGTCCTTTCCAGTTCTTAAAAGAACTTCCAAATCTGTGTCCACCAGGCCCTCGGTATAACATCATTTGCTAGAAAACAGATGAAGTCTGTGGTGATCCTGGGGGCCAGGAGGAAGCACAGGCCCTGGGAACTGGTGTCCATTCCAGCTCTCTAGGTTCATATAATCGGGAAGCAGCTATTCCCTGAATGTGGTCCCTGGGATTTTATAAAGGGATTTCAGGTCCCCACTTTCCTGAGTGTGTTTGGGAGTCGATGAAGGGATGGACAGAGAGGTGGATGTGAAGAAAAACTATAACGTCTTCTGTCTCTATGTTCTAGAAGACGTTAATCAAAGATGACGGCATGGGGGTGGCTTGGAGAAAGTATTTCCATTACCCCCCTTGAGAAGCATATTGTAGAGGTTTCTAGCGTAGGTCTGGGTCAGACTCTTGGGCTCACACCCTGCTGTTGCCTACCTGCTTTGAGCAAGTCGCCTATGCTCCCTGGGCCTCAGTGTCCTCATCTGTAAAATGGGGGTGATAATAGTATCTACCATGTACGGTTCTCCTTAGGGAGCATTTAGACAGCGACTGCCTGGTCCCTCGTAAGTGCTGGGCTTGGGCCCCAGGGTGGGCTGAGCACCCACTCTTGCCTTGGAGAGAGGCTGCCTTGTCACTTGAGGCAGGTGGGCTAGTTAACCCCTGAACCTACAAGTACTAAACCTCAAGTGTTGGAGACAGGTTGTTTTGAAATAGATGAAGAGGTTTTCTGTTGAACAGATACCTACAAGTTAACACCTCTTTCCTTGGGCGGCTGCATGGGGGTGGGGAGGCGGGAAATGGGTCTGATGTTCCCGAGTGACACCCCTCCCCAGCCCTCCCAGCATCGGCGCTCCCCATGCCTTTCTGTTGTCTCTGTACTTTTAACCCTCCGTCCTGCTCCTGTCAGGAAAGCAGAAGCCCCTTTCCTGAGCTCTGTCAGGGCCAGGCCTGCGTGCTCCTTCCTCCCATTAGCGCTGATGGGCTCCACAGCCCCAGAGGTAGGAGTTGAGAACGCTCTTGCAACCGCGGAAACGAGGCTCAGAGAGGTTGAGTGACTTGTCCAAAGTCACACAGAAGGCGATCAGGGTGCCCTGGGCTGCTCAGTGGACAACGCCCAGGGTCCCACTAGGGGTTCCACACTGTCCTGCCCTCGATGGAAAGAAGGTGAGACCAGGAGGCAGACGTCTCAAGTTTTCATCTGCGCTCCAGTGCCTTCTAACTCGTTTTGGGCAGTTACCTCGGGCAGATAACTCCCCACCCCTTTGTTTCAGAGCTTGTAAAATTGCAGTCAGGGCGCCTGCCCTGTCTAGCATGCAGGGTTATCCCAGGGAGCAAGGAGATCAGGTGTACAGCTGGCGTCCTGTCAATCATGGCACCAGCGGGCACAGACACCCCCTCTCCCGTCACAGGTATGCTCTGCGCCTTCCTCTGATGACCTGATTGGTTAGTTGGGCTGATCTTTTCATTTTCCAGATAAAATACTTGTATTTAGCAGGAGCTTTCCGGGGACCTGATTTCTTTCTTCCTTTCTTTTCTTTTTTTTTTTCCTTTTCAAAATCTTATTATGAACATTTTCAAACATACCAGAAAAAATTGAAAGAATTTTATGGTGAGCACCCATATTGTAGATTATACACTTTTGCTGCATAGACTTAATTTCTTTGTGCAAAGGACTAATCCCAATGATGGGAAGATTTAGGACTCCTGGCAGGATGGAAGAAGATGAAGAGAACTTAAGGCAGCTCTCCCTGGAAGGCCGCAGTGGGCAGCCACGTATCTCTCACTCCTGATACAAGGGCCAGCGACTCCTTGTACTTAGAGGGGGGACGTAGGATTTATCAAACAGATAAATAAGAAACAAATAAAATGGTCATAAAAGGGATCTACCTGGGGCACACAGACTTCCTACTAATGCCGCCTCTGGTTGGGGGTGAAAATGGATGGTTGACCGTCTTACCTGTGAGCAGAGAGCTGAGAAGTTTGTCTTCGATGAGCAGAGTAGGGGAGAAGAATCTAGAACATTTTAAAGTTAAGAGCTAGGCGCAGGCCCCTAGGGCTGTTAGGAGTGATAGCAGCAGGGACGCAGAAGTGAGATAGGGTGTGTAGAGCCACGTACTACAGCTGTTTTTTTAATCAAGATCCTTTCCTGCCTCCTTGCTTGAAAAATAAATAAATGAAAGAACTTCTCCCCCTCCAAAAAAGTTTTTATTAAATATTAAGTATTCAGTTTTCTTTTTAACTTAAGAAGAATAGCCATGATTTTATTTTAGGCAGAAAAACAAAGAAAAATAAAAAGTGAAAAAGATACCTTGTGGGGTAAAGACAGGGTGGGGAGAAGGAAAGAAGGGGCTTTGGGTGGGAGTGGGCAGGGTGGGAGGAAAGGAGGGAGAGGCTCGAGGAAATGAAGAGGAAGGACAGAAGGGAAGGGAAGAGCAGAGGGGCCGTGGAAGCCCCCCTTGGTGGGATGGCAGGAGCTGCTTCTGGAGTGAGGACAGGCCAGGAGCCCCGAGCAGCTTGAGGGGAGGCGGGGCTGGGCATGGTGCTTGTTCTCACATGCGGTTCTTGCAGACTGTGGGCTCTGGAGACCAGGGCTTCCTGCCACCCATGAGCTGTGTGACTCTGGTCAAGTCACTCGATTTCTGCATGCCTCGGTTTCCCCAACTGTCAATAGGGATAAGAAGTCATATAGGTTAAAAAAAATTGTTTGACACATAGGACACCTTCATAAAGGCCAGCTCTCTTGACCATCCCCTTGATCTGAGGACTTCAGAGGGCTACTTGTTCGGTCAGCAAATGTCAGGCTCTCTGATGTGTTCATTAGCTGACCTTGACTCCATAGACCTCTATATGAGATGACAAATCAGCTCACCCAAGGGCGGGGCTGAGGCTGCAGCAATGGACTCATGTGACCCCTGAGCCTGGTGACGTGCCCTGTTTCAACCCACTCCAACTCAGTCCTCAAAAGCCTTGCCTGTACGGTAGAACATCCCAGAAGTTGACTCACAGTTCAACCTAACAGGTGCCTGGTCCATAGCAGGGGCCTGATTTTAGGTCTGTCTCGCAGTTGAACAACTCAGGTCTCCAAGTGTGGGCCTCCAGAACCCAGGAACTGGCTTAACTTCCTCAAGACAGGGATGATCTGCGTGTGATCTTTTTTCTTTTCCCTTTTTCTTCTCTCCCCATCATTAAAATAAATAAATAAAAGGAGGGGAGCAGGTGAACGCACTCTTATTCCCTTGCAGAAAGATTGTGTTGCTCCTCATTGGAAAATCATGGAATGATGGAATTTCTTCCCATTTCCGTCCATAGCAAGTTTGTAACATCGTTATTCAGCACTCTCATCCCCCAGGATTGGTAGTGACGTAACCCTTGAGCAAATTTCTACACACTGGGAGATATTCCACACCAACCCCCCAATGAGCAGTGGCCACCTGGCCATCCTGAGGGTACCAACCTGCCACTCCTCACACCCCAGGCAGCCAGCGCAGACCAGCACCTCTCCCCACAAGGGCACCTGCTTGAGGGGGAGTGGCTCATTGTTTGGACCACATAACGCACTGTCCCTAAAGTTTTTCTCCTTGGCTTGTTTCCCAGTCCAAAGATTTTTTTTTCTTTAACCAAAAATGTAGGAGAAAGAAAATAAAGTGATCTGAAGTTTTTAATACAAAGATTGCAGAGCCTTCTTAGAATTATATAGCCCTACCCATGACCTTGAAAGCAGCCAGAGGAATTCATAGTAACATCCTCCCAGCCTTATGTAAAAATCCCATATCATACCATTCTGTTCCTTCCATCCATCCATCCATCCATCCATCCATCCATCCATCCAGGCATCCAGCCATCCAGCCATCCATCATCCATAATCACCAGGGTAGGCAGAACACACCCATGGCCTCATATGTCGAGGTCCTGCCCTTATAGTACCTTGCTATCCTTGCTGCATAAAAGCTCGGTGCCACGCCCTTCTTATAGATGCTGGGTTAGGAGTTGACATACGAGTTAGAAGGGTGGGATGCACAGTCCTGATTGTTATGGTCTTGAACACTCAGATGCAGCTGGACTCCTGAACAAACACTTTCCAGTCCCTCTAGTCCCTTCTCAGCTTCCAGGATATAAATTGTTTGAGTCTATGACCCATTATCATATGAATAGGCTTCTCTCTTCAGAACTCCTCTTAATCCAGTCAACTTCAAATTAGCCACAGCGATGGAGCAGTGAACCAGAGAATGGCACAGATTGTTCAGACAATCATTTATACCTGGCTTTCGTGAACACAATGGGATTGTTTTTCTGTGGCAGTTGATTTACCATCTTGATTATGTTTTGTTTGGTCTGAAATTGAGCCTCCATGGCCCCTGGCAACAGCAGCTTCCCTTGGGTAGCACTGGCCCCGGAAACAGGTTCAGTGTTGGGGCCATACCAGCCTGGACAGATCAACCATAAAGTGAGACATCCACCCAGGGATCCTGTCTGAGTTATTCAAAAACAGGATTCCATATATTTCCACAAGAAAAAATTGTCTTTTATGCTGACTTGTTCAGCAAAGTTGTGTTTTTTTATTTTAAGTTTTTCTTCCGAAGAGCCAGTAAACAGACTTCATGTCAAAGAAAAATGCCCCAGTGATACCTCTTTGTAGCACTAGACTCATTTCTTTTCCTGTTCCTTGTCTGCCACATAGATGCTTTAGTGGCCCTGGGTTTGTGCCCCTCACACACATCCCATTTCTGTACCACCTAGAAGTGTGCTGTGTACGCGTCAGAGAGCGTGAAGAGGGCGCTCACTTCTCGTGTTTCTGTGCAGAGCGCTGAGAGTTCGCAAGAAGATGTCTGGGGAGAAGATGCCTGTGAAGATGATCGGGGACATCCTGACTGCCCAGCTGCCACACATGCAACCCTACATCCGCTTCTGCAGCTGCCAGCTCAACGGGGCTGCCTTGATCCAGCAGAAGACAGATGAGGCCCCCGACTTCAAGGAGTTTGTCAAAGTAAGGAGCCCAGGCTGAGCTGAGTCTCTGCCCCCGCCGAGTGGCCGTCTTCCAGCAGCTGGGCATGTGAGGGGCTGATTCACGCATTTACAGAAGGCCAACAAGGGTGAGGTCCCGGCTGAACAGTAGGGGCTGCCTCTTGCTGGCGAGTGGCTGGGACCAAGGGGGTGGGCTTGGAGAGGAGGGACCAGTGCTGGCCTAGAAGCTCTGCCTTGGCCAGGTGTGAGTGGTGTTATTTGAATACACGTTTAAATCCTCCATCTCAATTTTAGGCCTAGGAGGGCTGGTGGGTCTCATGTTTCCTATTCTGTTTAATCTGAGCATCCTCAGTTCTTTGCTGCTCTCTGCCCTTCACCTGCAAAGGGAATGGCCAGCAATCCCAATGGACCCTTTGTTTTTTTCCCAATTGGTTCTTTTTGATGGGCTCAAGCTCTAAGAAGCCCATGGGGGTGAATGTGGGATGCCAGGACCTCTGCCTTGGAGGATAACAAGGGTCTGGAGAGCCATGTGCCCACCAAGGGACATTGTGGGGAAGTGGGCCCCATTCTGCTGGAGACCCCAGGCTTTGGGTCTACTGCCCTTCGCTGGGGTGGGTCCCTGCTGGCCAGGCCAGCCCATGCAATCAGCCCCAACCTCTCCCAGAGGGGAAGAAAAAAGAGAATAAAATAACGTCTGCTAAACAGGCACATTTTGATGAACAGACAGCAAAATAATCATACTAATGACAGGCTTATCTTTGTACCTCCTGCATTTTGGGGGCAGGCCTTTCCCACTCCCCTGAGTAACCAAGTTTGTGGAGTCATCACTGGGAGGGGAAAATGCCATCTCTTCTCAGCCGTAGCATCAGATGTTCTTGTTCTTTCTTTTTCACCCTATTTCTCAATATTAAATGCTCTGATTTTCTACCCAATGAGTGGGGCATCTAAGGGAAGAAACACTGCTATGAAGTAGGCCTAGGGTGGGCTGGAGACTGGAGAGCAGATACTGGGCTGCCAGGTGCCATGGGCCACCTGGGGTTCCAGCCAAGGGCCGCATCCTCCCTGGGTGCAGGCAGGATGAGTTCATCACTGGATGTACTTGAACTTGAGGAAAATGCTGACACCAGCCCAGGAGGGGCCTTGTTGCCCCTCCCCTTCTCACCCCTCCCCTCCTCCCCTCTCCCTGCCTTATTCCTGTGGGACTTTGACATGCCTTTGCCTGCTGCAAAGTGTTCCTGGAATAATGGTGTCCACGGATGGAGCAGGTTCAGGCACTGACAGGTCCCAGGGCTTGGGGTCCAGGTCATGGCATTAAACCTGTTCCTAAGACATTAAACCTTTGAGAGCTGTCACCATATAACCCCTGTGACTTGTAGACAGGGTCACCTTTTGGAGGTAAAAGAACTCTTGTCCTCCAGTCAAGTTGACAAAAGTGGTGGAAGGAAAGAGGCAGGGAGTCCAGAGTGGAGATAACCACAGCCCCTGGGACTGGGGGCCTGACCCTCATGTCTCGGCTTCACCAACCCTACCCTTCTGGGGCTCCCACCGGCGAGTGCAGGCTTCACCCAAAACAGATAGTGAGATCCGGCCAGGCGCTTCCAGCATCTCTGGGACTTAAGGGGGATTTTTGTTCTGACCCTATAGTCTTGTGACTCTCCTTGCTCCTGGGAATGTTATAAAGTTTTGGTAGGTATCCAGAGGAAATATTCTCTGTAAAGCCAGAATCTCATCTCTGGAAGTAAGGAACCGCATGTCCCATGGAAGGTCCACTGGATCTGGGGAGTAGGGGTCAACCCTGCAGCTGAGTCACGTCCAAGGTAGATTCCCACTCTCCATCTGGAACGTGCCTCCTCCTGGCTTGGGGATAACCAGCCCGGCTCTTCCAGCTCCGGTTCCTCAGCTGTCATTCAACTAAATGAGACAATGTGATGGGTGGGGAGTCCTGAATAACATCGATGTTGATGTCACTGACCAGATTTTGCAAACTTCTTAAGTACATTTAAAAAAATCTCTTATTGCAGAGACTGGCCATGGACCCTCGCTGTAAGGGAATGCCACTCTCTAGTTTTATACTGAAGCCTATGCAACGGGTAACGAGATACCCACTGATCATTAAAAATGTAAGTAGCTGTCTTGCCTTTTCAAGTAGAGGAATGCTTTCCCAGCAGGTCAGGAATCTGGGGCCATGGGCAGGTTAGCCAGCCAACACACCTGGTATCTATTGTGTAGAAATCTTATACCAACCGGCTGCAGGAGGCATCTACTTGGTAACTCAGAAAGAAAAGCTGGCTTATCATGAAAAGAGCTAATAATACACAGCCTTCAGCTGTGCAACCAAGTGGCCTCCACCTTCTAAGTCGGAACATGAGAGCTCAGTTCTTTTCCTAATACAGGCAGAGTGTCTTTAGGCCTTGGTTTTCCTAGTAAGAAAGAGAGAAAGAAATATAGTTTCCACCACTCATCTTCAGAAAGCCATTGTGAGATACTCTATGTTGATATTAGATGATTGTTTTTCTCCTGTCATTTTAAGAAAGCCAATACCAAAAGAAAAGAATAGAAAAATTAGGGTTTCAACATGCCCATCTGTAAAGTGAGTGAGCAGACTTAGACATCCTCTGAGCCTGTGACTCTATAACCACAGGGAGGAAAGCTCCTGGAGAGAAGTTTTAGATCTGTTTCCTTTCAATGGAGAATTTAGAAACCCAGATCTAGACACTGGTGTGCTCACTGATACTGAGGTGTTGTTGCCTTTTGAGTCTCTCAGTGGCCAAGCCAGGCAATATATATATGTGTATATATTCATACCCACATATTTACATAACATAAGTGTGCAAACATATTTATTTCAAGATTTATATATATTATAATATGTATTAAAACCCATGAGTTTACACCAGTACTTCCTGTTCTAATCTAGTATCATGGAATTTATTCTAGCCTTTCCCCTTTCTCTGTATATAACTCTCTTCTCCATGAGAAGCCTGGCTCTCATTATCCTCAATAGATTTACTTATTTGCTGAATCCCCTTATATGTAGCAAATTTCCCTCTCATATACGCCAGTTCCTCAGTCCAAGCCCAGTTTGACCCCACAAAATACACTGTGGCCACATTGGTTGAGTTAAAGAATTAGTTTTTGTTTGTTTGTTTAGTTCTGTTTTTTTGCGGTATGCGGGCCTCTCACTGTTGTGGCCTCTCCCATTGCGGAGCACAGGCTCCGGACGCGCAGGATCAGCGGCCCTGGCTCACGGGCCCAGCCGCTCCGCGGCATGTGGGATCTTCCCGGACCAGGGCACGAACCCGTGTCCCCTGCATCGGCAGGCGGACTCTCAACCACTGCGCCACCACAGAAGCCCTAAAGAATTAGTTTTGAAAGAAGCTTTCAATCTACTGTTTCCTTTTCTCCAACTTGACAGTTACTGTTAAACTAACTCAACACCTTTCTTTACTTCCCCCAATATTTAGTTGGGAATTGAAGTTGGAAACAAGCTTTTTAAGTTCTAAGGGCTTCCCTGGTGGTCCAGTGGCTAAGACTCCACACTCCCAGTGCAAGGGGCCCAGGTTTGATCCCTGGTCAGGCAACTAGAGCCCACATGCTGCAGCAAAGATCCTGCATGCTGCAACTAAGACCTGGAGCAGCCAAATAAATAAAATAAATATTAAAAAAAATAAAATAGGTGTTCTAGATCTAGCTAATGGGGAGAAAAACAAAAACAAGAAAAGGACTGAGAGACATAAATATCAAAAAAGAAAAATCAAATTATCATTCTTTGCAGAAACATGATTGTTACCCTAGAGAACCCAAAAGAACGAACTGAAAACTAGCAAACCTAAGAAGAGAATTTTTAAAGTTGGCCAGTTATAACATACATATGGAAAACTGTAAAAATACTAAGATTAAATATTCTTTATAATACTGAGGTGGAGAAATTCTTAGCATGGCACCAAAGACAGAACTTTAAAGAATTTTGAGTTGTAGCAACTTGAAAAAAATTTTTTTTCCTCTGGGAGAAACCTAGATGTTCATTAAGGAGAGTAGTTAAATAAAGTGGTGAGTCTATACTATGAAAGAGACTTTTTTATATTAGCTGGAATGATATCTAGAAAATGCTGTTAAGTTAAAACAAAACAAACCAACCAAACAAACAAAACCCAAAAACAACCTTTCACAAGCAATCCTACAATATGGTCCATTTTGCAAAACTGAGGAAAAACTCTGTGTGACTGTTAAATGTATGTGGAGCATCTGAAGGGAAATAAAGGGATGCCCTTAAGCCTGGGTACAGTTACCTCTGAGGCAGGAGAGCAAAGGGGATAGAGCACAGTTGTTATCTATACTTCCGTGTTGTTTGACTCTTGCATATCAAGAATGTGTTAATATTATTTGAATAAACATTTTTCTTAAAAAATGTTGTGTAACAAAATATAATGAACATTAAAAGACAAATGACATATATAAGCTGAGTAAACAGATTTTAACTGTATATAAGAAGATACTGAAATACACATGGATTATCTATCTATAATATCTATCTATCTATCTATCTATCTATCTATCTATCTATCTATCTATCTATCTATCTATCTGTCATCTCAAGCACTCTTATAACTCAGAATGAAAAAGACAAATACCCTAATAGAAAAATAGGTAAAATATACAACTAGACATTTCTGAGAGGAGTGTAGAATAGCGGTAAAGAACATGCTGTCATCTTCAATGAGGTGTCGTGCAGAAGTCTGCCGTGGAATCTGTGATCTGACGCGTTAGACACAAAGCCTCTGCACACGACCCCCTATAAGCACATGAAACTGGACAGAGAAGAAGAGTCACAACTATTGCCCTCGAGCTGAGGTGTCACTGTCACCATTTCTCATGAGAAAGTCTGGTCTGAAGTGCAGGGGGGAGGCCTCTGAACATGGCCCTCTATGAGCAAGTGGAACTAGACTGAGCACAGAGGAAAAGAAAAAAAGCCGTGGGGCTGACAGGGTCTAGGTGCTCCGTCTGGGTGTCAGGCCTGAGCCTCTGAGATGGGAGAGCTGAGTTCAGGACACTGGTTCACCAGAGACCTCTCGGACCCACATAATATCAAATGACGAAAGCTCTCCCACAGATCTCCATCTCAACGCCAACACCCAGCTCCACTCAACAACCAGCAAGCTACAGTGCTTGACACTCTATGCCAAACAACTAGCAAGACAGGAACACAACCCCACCCATTAGCAGAGAGCTGCCTAAAATCATAAGAAGGCTACAGACACCCCAAAACACACCACTGGATGTGGTCCTGCTCACCAGAAAGACAAGATCCAGCCTCATCCACCAGAACACAGGCACCAGTCCCCTCCACCAGGAAGCCTACACAACCCACTGAACCAACCTTAGCCACTGGGGGCAGACACCAAACACAATGGGAACTATGAACCTGCAGCCTGGGAAAAGGAGACCCCAAACACAGTAAGTTAAGCAAAATGAGGATGCAGAGAAACACACAGCAGATGAAGGAGCAAAGTAAAAACCCACCAGACCAAACAAATGAAGAGGAAATAGGCAGTCTACCTGAAAAAGAATTCAGAGTAATGATGGTAAAGATGATCCAAAATCTTGAAGATAGAATGGAGAAAATACAAGAAACGTTTAACAAAGACCTAGAAGAACTAAAGAGCAAACAAACAATGATGAACAACACAATAAATGAAATTAAAATTTATATAGAAGGAATCAATAGCAGAATAACTGAGGCAGAAGAACGGATAAGTGATCTGGAAGATAAAATAGTGGAAGTAACTACCACAGAGCAGAATAAAGAAGAAAGAATGAAAAGAATTGAGGACAGTCTCAGAGACCTCTGGGACAACATTAAATGCACCAACATTCGAATTATAGGGGTCCCAGAAGAAGAAGAGAAAAAGAAAGGGACTGAGAAAAAATTTAAAGAGCTTATAACTGTAAACTTCCCTAATATGGGAAAGGAAATAGTTAATCAAGTCCAGGAAGCACAGAGAATCCCATACAGGATAAATCCAAGGAGAAACACGCCAAGACACATATTAATCAAACTATCAAAAATTAAATACAAAGAAAAAATATTAAAAGCAGCAAGGGAAAACCAACAAATAACATAACAAGGGAATCCCCATAAGGTTAACAGCTGATCTTTCAGTAGAAATTATGCAAGCCAGAAGGGAGTGGCAGGACATATTTAAAGTGATGACAGGGAAGAACCTACAACCAAGATTACTCTACCAGCAAGGATCTCATTCAGATTCAACAGAGAAATTAAAACCTTTACAGACTAGCAAAAACTAAGAGAATTCAGCACCACCAAACCAGCTTTACAACAAATGCTAAACTTCTCTAAGCAGGAACTTCAAGAGAGGGAAAAGACCTACAATAACAAACCCAAAACAATTAAGAAAATCGTAATAGGAACATACATATCGATAACTACCTTAAATGTAAATGGATTAGATGCTCCAACCAAAAGACATAGCCTGGGTGAATATATACAAAAACAAGACCCGTATATGTGCTGTCTACAAGAGACCCACTGACATAGACTGGGTGAATGGATACAAAAACAAGACCCGTATATATGCTGTCTACAAGACACCCACTTCAGACGGAAGTCTGTAGGGACACATACAGACAGAAAGTGAGGGGATGGAAAAAGATATTCCATGCAAATGGAAATCAAAAGAAAGCTGTGGTAGCAATTCTCATATCAGATAAAATAGACTTTAAAATAAAGACTATTACAAGAGACAAAAAAGGACACTACATAATGATCAAGAGATCAATCCAAGAAGAAAATATAACAATTGTAAATATTTATGCACCCAACATAGGAGCACCTCAATACATAAGGCAAATGCTAACAACCATAAAACGGGAAATCAACAGTAACACAATTATAGTAGGGAACTTTGACACCTCACCTTCACCAGTGAACAGATCATCCAAAATGAAAATAAATAAGGAAACACAAGCTTTAAATGATACATCAAACAAGATGGACTTAATTGATATTTATAGGACATTCCATCCAAGAGCAACAGAATACAGTTTCTGCTCAAGTGATCATGGAACATTCTCCAGGATAGATCACGTCTTGGGTCACAAATCAAGCCTCAGTAAATTGAAGAAAATTGAAATGTATCAGGTATCTTTTCCGACCACAGCTCTATGAGATTAGAAATGAATTACAGGGAAAAAAACCGTAAAAAACACAAACACATGGAGGCGAAACAATACACTACTAAATAACCAAGAGATCACTGAAGAAATTAAAGAAAAAATCAAAAAATACCTAGAAACAAATGACAATGAAAACATGACGACCCAAAACCTATGGGATGCAGCAAAAGCAGTCCTAAGAGGGAAGTTTACAGCAATACAATCCTACCTCAAGAAACAAGAAAAATCTCAAATAAACAACCTAACCTTACACCTAAAGAAGTTAGAGAAAGAAGAACAAAAAACCCCAAAGTTAGCAGAAGGAAAGAAATCATAAAAATCAGATAAGAAATAAATGAAAAAGAAATGAAGGAAACAATAGAAAAGATCAATAAAACTAAAAACTAGTTCTTTGAGAAGATAAACAAAATTGATAAACCATTAGCCAGACTTATCAAGAAAAAAAGGGAGAAGACAAATCATAGACTTAGAAATGAAAAAGGAGAAGTAACAACTGACCCTGCAGAAATACAAAGGATCATGAGAGATTACTACAAGCAATTATATGCCAATAAAATGGACAACCTGGAAGAAATGGTAAAACTCTTAGAAAATTCTACCGTCTGAGACTGAACCAGGAAGAAATAGAAAATATAAACAGACCAATCACAAGCACTGAAATTGAGACTGTGATTAAAAATCTTCCAACAAAAGCCCAGTCAGATGGCTTCACAGGTGAATCCTATCAAACATTTAGAGAAGAGCTAGCACCTATCCTTCTCAAACTCTTCCAAAATATAGCAGAGGGAGAAATACTCCCAAACTCATTCTACGAGGCCACCATCACCCTGATAGCAAAACCAGACAAAGATGTCACAAAAAAAGAAAACTACAGGCCAATAACACTGATGAACATAGATGCAAAAATCCTCAACAAAATACTAGCAAACAGATTCCAACAGCATATTAAAAGGATCATACACCATGATCAAGTGTGGTTTATCCCAGGAATGCAAGGGTTCTTCAATATATACAAATCAATCAATGTGATACACAATATTAACAAACTGAAGGAGAAAAACCACATGGTCATTTCAATAGATACAGAAAAAGCTTTTGACAAAATTCAACACCCATTTATGATAAAAACCCTCCAGGAAGTAGGCATAGAGGGAACTTATCTCAACATAATAAAGGCCATATATGACAAACCCACAGCCAACATTGTTCTCAGTAGTGAAAAACTGAAACCATTTCCAGTAAGATCAGGAACAAGACAAGGTTGCCCACTCTCGCCACTTTTATTCAACATAGTTTTGGAAGTTTTAGCCACAGCAATCAGAGAAAAAAAAAAAGAAATAAAAGGAATCCAAATTGGAAAAGAAAAAATATAACTGTCACTGTTTGCAGATGACATGATACTATACATACAGAATCCTAAAGAAGCTATCAGAAAATAACTAGAGCTAATCAATGAATTTGGTAAAGTAGCAGGATACAAAATTAATGCACAGAAATCTCTTGCATTCCTATACACTAATGATGAAAACTCTGAAATAGAAATTAAGGAAACACTCTCATTTACCATTGCAACAAAAAGAATAAAATACCTAGGAATAAACCTACCTAGGGAGACAAAAGACCTGTATGAAGAAAACTGTAAGACACTGATGAAAGAAATTAAAGATGATACCAACAGATGGAGAGATATACCATGTTCTTGGATTGGAAGAATCAACATTGTGAAAATGACTATACTACCCAAAGAAATCTACAGATTCAGTGCAATCCCTATCAAATTACCATTGGCATTTTTTACAGAACTAGAACAAAAAATCTTAAAATTTGTATGGAGACACAACAGACCCCAAATAGCCAAAGCAGCCTTGAGGGGAAAAAAGTGGAGCTGGAGGAATCAGACTCCATGACTTTAGACTATACTACAAAGCTACAGTAATCAACACAATAGGGTACTGGCACAAAAACAGAAATATAGATCAATGGAACAAGATAGAAAGCCCAGAGATAAACCCATGCACCTATGGTCAGCTAATCTATGACAAAGGAGGCAAGGATATACAATGGAGAAAAGACAGTCTCTTCAATAAGTGGTGCTGGGAAAATGGATAGCTACATGTAAAAGAATGAATTCAGAACACGCCCTAACACCATACACAAAAATAAACTCAAAATGGATTAAAGACCTAAATGTAAGACCAGACACTATAAAACTCTTAGAGGAAAACATAGGAAGAAAACTCTTTGACATAAATCACAGCAAGATCTTTTTTGATCCACCTCCTAGAGTAATGGAAATAAAGACAAAAATAAACAAATGGGACCTAATGAAACGTCAAAGCTTTTGCACAGCAAAGGAAACCATAAATAAGACGAAAAGACAACCCTCAGAATGGGAGTAGTTATTTGCAAATGAATCAACAGACAAAGGATTAATGTCCAAAATATATAAATAACTAATGCAGCTCAATATTAAAAAACAGTCAACCAAATCCAAAAATGGGCAGAAGACCTAAATAGACATGTCTCCAAAGAAGACATACACATGGCCAAGAAGCACATGGAAAGCTGCTCAACATCACTAATCATTAGAGAAATGCAAATCAAAACTACAATGTGGTATCACCTCACACCGGTCAGAATGGCTATCATCAAAAAATCTACAAAAAATAAATGCTGGAGAGGGCATGGAGAAAAGGGAACCCTCTTACACTGTTGGTGGGAATGTAAATTGATACACAGATGTCGAGAATGGACCTGAGGATGCAGGGAGTGGGAAGGGTAAGCTGGGACGAAGTGAGAGAGTGGCATGGACATATATACACTACCAAATGTAAAATAGATAGCTAGTGGGAAGCAGCAGCATAGCACAGGGATATCAGCTTGGTGTTTTGTGTCCACCTAGAAGATGGGATAGGAAGGGTGAGAGGGAGATGCAAGAGAGAGGAGATTTGGGGATATATGTATATGTATAGCTGCTTCACTTTGTTATACAGCAGAAGCTAACACAACATTGTAAAGCAATTATACCTCAATAAAGATGTTAAAAAAAATAATTACAGAAAATGATGTCAGGCACCAGGCTGCTTGTGTTTGAATCTTGGTACCACTCCTGTGTGCCCTTGGGCAAGTTACTTAACTTCTCTGGGCCTCAGTTCCCTTATATGTAAAATAGATATGCTAATAGTACCTACTGCATAGGGTTGTGAGAAATCAACTGAGTGAATATATGTATGTCTGGCTCCTACTAAGCTGTATATAAATGTTAGCTTTATCATTTAGTGTACTTATGTCCTAAGTGTACACAAAATTCAAATTCTCTGGTAATAAAAGAAATGCGTAAGCAAACAAGAAAATACCTGCTTTTGGCTTGCCAGGTAGGCATATATTGAGAAGATTGTGAGTCCTCAGTGTTGGCAAGTTTGCTTGTGGAAGGTAGACTGGTTCAGCCTTTTGGAGGGTGATGTATACATCAAACTCCACGCTCTCTTTGGCTCAGCACTACCATCTCTAGGAGTTTATTCTAAAGAAATAATCAGAGAAATATTGAAAAATTGGAAACATTAAGTTTTATGGGAAGGAAGCTGTTTAAATGCATTGTGGTTCATCCTTACAATGACATATTATAGAATCTTTAAAAATGATGCTCTATATACTTCAATTAAAAAATAATAAAATGATGATCTAGGTCCATATAAAGTGGACACTAAATGCTGTGCTATAACTGACATGAAATGGGAAAGAAGCAAGTACAAAATGGTACAGTGTAGTATGGTAGCATGATCCAATGTTTATTTTTTTTAAACTATATGTATTTATATCTATGCAGAGTGTATTAATGAATAGATAGGCAGAGGTTATTTCCTGATGGTGCAATTATGGGTGGTTTTTAGGTTTTTTTTATAACTTTCTAAATTTTATACAATAATAATTTTACAATGAGAAAAAACATAAACCTATTTTCATTTTGAAAAACAAAAAACAAACAAAAAAAGAATTCACACAATTCAGCTATGTGGGCTTCCTGTCGAGAGCAGTTGTCCTCAGTCTTGGCTGTACGTTAGAATCACACAGGGAGCTCTAGAAAATTCCGATGCTTGAGTCCCACCCCTGGGGATTCTGATATGGTCAGAGTTGAGGCATCAGGACTTTTCAGAGGGACTCTATGTACACCCAAGATCCACCCGGGACTGGGGTTGTTGTTTGGAGATGATTGGTGGACACACAGGACCCAGATTGGGTGTTTTCCTCAAACTGGGTGCCTCCTTAGGACTTTAAACCAAAGTATACCCTAGGGATGAGATATTATTCAGGGTAAAACCCACTTGACTTATTTGTATATGGACAAGACCTGGGCAAGTACACCCTCCACATAATCCTACTACATTGCAAAGATGGGTTAGGACCTTTCTTCATTCTTAGTGTCTTTCCTCAGTATGACTGTTCTCAATGTCCTCAAAGTCCTTTGAGAATCTGATGGTAACTGCTGTCACTTACTGAGCACCTTCAAAGGGCCAGGTACTTTGCAAAGTGCTTTACTTGTATCAAGCCATTTAGTCCTCCAAACAACCTTATGAAGGAGGTGCTATTAGTTTCTCCATTTTTCATATTTGGAAAATGAGGCTCAGAATATTTATGTGACTGACCCATATCATAGCTGGTCAGTGGCAGGGCAGGGATTTTAACCCAGGAGGTCTTGCTCTAGAGCTGGCACTTTTAACCACTGGCTTGGAATAATTTATCCAGAAAAATGCCTTTGCTCAGATGCACCCATTAGCATGTAGTTCCATGGGTCCATAGATGCCTACAGCTGTGCATGGACCCAGGAAAGAGCCATTCTCCAGGGAGAAAGCCACATGTGGTGCGATATTGCCCTTGCTGTAGCCACTGCCCTCCTCATACCCCAAGTATAGATAATGTGGCAGCCCCTGCCCCCCCAAGGGTCCCCTGCCAACAAAGAGTGGTCATCTCTCTCCATGTCATTGCCAAGGTGTGTGCTTAGAGCTTCAGTTGCTCTTGTGGGCACTGTTCAGGAAAGGTCTGTGCTATGCCCTGCCTCTGTTGGGTCTGGCCCTCCAGGACAGTGAACCACAGGCTCACCCACACTGCCTAAGGATGTTGTCTTCTGTTCTCCAATATAGATCCTGGAAAACACTCCTGAAAACCACCCAGACCACAGCCATTTGAAGCACGCCCTGGAGAAGGCAGAGGAGCTGTGCTCCCAGGTGAACGAAGGGGTGCGGGAGAAGGAGAACTCGGACCGGCTGGAGTGGATCCAGGCCCATGTGCAGTGTGAAGGCCTGTCTGAGGTAGCGCCTTAGGGTGTGACCTGGGTCTCCCCCACTGAGCCTTGGAAGCTGGCCTGAAGGAGGACGAGAAAAAAAACATGAATGTCCTCCCTATTGGCCTCCAGTTTGCTAATTCTCTCTCCAGCTGCTTCTAATCTGCTGTTTAATCCATCTACTGAGTTTTTTAAATTTCAATTATTTTCTTTTACCCTTTCCAGCATTCTAGTTATTTTCTCTAATCTGCTGGTTTCTTTCTTGTCTTGGTCCTTTCACAAATGACCATGCTTCTCATTTGTTTCCTAACACATTTAAAATCTATTCTTGTATATTTCAGATCTGATCATTCCATTAACTCAGGTTATGAGTTTCACTGTTTTGTCTGTTGCTTCTGCTAGCTCTCACCACACATGTCTGTTTCTCTGTATGTACTTTGATTTTTGATTGTGAGCTCAACATTCCTTGGAACTTTATCTGTGGGATCTTTGAGGTCTGAAGTTGTATTCCTCCTGCAAGGGTTGCTAGCTACCAGGATCACCCTAAATTAGATATAGAGGGGTTTTCAGATCACACTAGTGTGTGAATTGTGGTTGTAAACTTAAATGAGAACTGCATCGTGGTTACACATTCTCAGGGACATTTTTTTTTTCCTCCACTTACACCAAGTTCAAAAACAAGCAAGTTTTCTTGGTCATCCCTTCTGTGCTGAGTTTACTTGTCATTCTTCCTTTGGAGTCCAGCGTTTTGGGATCTCCTGTTATCTCATGTGGGCCCTGGATATATCTCCTGTCTCTTGCACCCTCCATAGCCTTTAAAATGGAAGCTTAAGGTCACCAGATTTAAGAAAGACTCTCAGGGCTAAAGCCAGCTTAGGGACTTGTTTATCTTCCAGGGTTCACATTTTCATGCTGTTTTTGGCCTCTGCAAATTTCTTATTTTCATTTTTAATTTTTACCACCTCACTTGCATTTAAAAACTACAGTTCTATATTTTATTCGGTTTTGAAATTTTTCACTGGGTGAGTCAGAGTCTCTAGTCCACCATACTACCAGAAACAGAGTCTCTCCTGTAGTATTTGATTCTCTTCTTGTCCCTTATCTTTACTTTAGTCTCATTCATTCTTTCTGCCTGTTCTCACTCTCTTTCTCTTTGCCTCTGTACACACACACAAATACACACATACATACACACATTCATGCACACACACCATTGACTAGGGTTTGCCAAAATGCCCAGGCAGACTGTCTCCCTCACCCACTCTTCCTGTGGCTCCTTCCTTCTTACAAGCTTCAAAGGCATTCACTACCTGAGGAAATTACACCACTGCTTCCTCTCTGCCCTGCCTCCTGTCCCCCTTCCGTGAAGGTGTGGGATAACCAAAGTTATGGAAGCAGCCATGTGGAAACCAAGGTGATGGATGTGGGTTCCCATTTTGGAACTGTGTTGATAAGCAATCCAGGGGCATTCACTGGTTGGCTGGCTTACTTATTCATTCATTCATTCAATAAACATTTACTGCCCATGTGCCTTGCTCAGTACTAAACACTGAGAACATCAATAAGAAATCAATAAGATGTGACCTACGCCATATCAAGAAGCCTACAGTCCTGGACCAAGTAGAGGGATCAAACCAATATTTACCACACAGTGTGAGACATCATGAGGCAGATCTAGGTGCCAAGTGCTGTTGGACACTCATGGAGGAAGGAACCGTCATGGAGGGATTCAGGGACATGTTGGAGAAGGTGACACTTGGCTGGGTGTTGAAGGATGAAGATACCTCTCCAGGAAAGAATCCAGGGGGAGGGCATTTCAGTGGAGGGCACAGCCTGTGCAGGACTTCGGTGAGCAATGTAGGGTGACAGGTGATAAGCTTTAAGGCAAGTTGAAACCAGGGCAAGGAAGGGCTGTGTATCATTCCAAGGAGCGTTAACTTGATCCTGAAGACACTGGACATGAACAGCTCCTGAATCTGCCAGGCTGAAGTGCAACTGTGCACTTTTTCTTTTTTTTTTTCAATGTTCCCTATCTTTTTTCTTCCTTCCTCCCTCCCTCCCTCCCTCCCTCCCTCCCTCCCTCCCTCCCTCCCTCCCTCCCTCCCTCCCTTCCTTCCTTCCTTCCTTCCTTCCTTCCTTCCTTCCTTCCTTCCTTCCTTCCTTCCTTCCTTCCTTCCTTCCTTCCTTCCTTCCTTCCTTCCTTCCTTCCTTTTTGCCACACTGCGTGGCTTGCAAGATCTTAGTTCCCTGACCAGGGATCGAACCCAGCCCCAGCAGTGAAAGTACAGAGTCCTAACCAATGGACTGCTGGGGAATTCCCCTCACTGTGCACTTTTAAAGGAGTCCTTCCCTGAGTCTCAGGGCTGCAGTCACGGGACTCAGTGAGGCCTGTGTCTTCATCTTAGAACATTAAGAATAGGGAATTCCCTGGTGGTCCAGTGGTTAGGACTCCACACTTCCACCGCAGGGGCATGGGCTCAGAGGACTAAGATCCTGCATGCCACATGGCACAGCAATAAAAAACCCCTCAAAACATTAAGAATAAAATAAACTCTTGTCATTTGCTTTTTTGGGATGTATATACCCTCTTTGAAATAGACTGTTGTCCTTCTTTAGTGATCGATCCTTCCTGGCTGTTGTACACTAGCTTTCTGTATGGTCTGTTTTGTCTGTACAGTCAGGGTTCACAATCGTGGGGAGGGGGCGTGTTGGCTTCTGTTTCCTGGCCCAGATCTGGACACACACCGGTGATTAAGTTTCAAATAAATGCCGTCTTTGGCATTCTTGTCTTAAGATCAAGAGCTATCAATTCTGTTCCCAATTCACATATGTTCAGTGTTAGCCTGGCCAGTTGGAGGCTCTAACCTTTGAGTGTGAATAAACCACATCAACTCTATGTCATCCAAGTGAATTGCCAGATTCATTGCCCCCAAGTGGCTTGAACTCTCTCTTGGTGAGTAAAAAGGGCTAGATTGACATCCTTTGAAGGCTCTCTTTGTGGTGTCACCTTCAGTCTTTGGGGCTCCCTCAGAACCTCAGTGGGAGGTTAGAGGCCCTCGTCCCTCCTTGTACCTGAGAACAGAGTGGACTGATCACTCTTCCTTGCTGCCTATAGGTCTCTGGTCATAGAGGCCCCACTGATTCTTTCTCCCACACTGGAGGCAGACAGGTGGCCAGCAGCATCTCTTGGGGAATGTGTGTTGTGAACTGTCACCTCTTCATTAATACTCTTCTCAGGGAGGTCTGTAGGGTTCATAGCTCTGGAGAGAGCCTCAGCCTTGAAGGCTGCTGGATGGAGGATACCCCTGGGACCCAAGTGTGGGCAGGTGGAGACCCGAAGTTCTGACTCCTGCCTGGATCGTATCACTTCCTGGGCACAGCTGTGGCCTTCCCCTCCCTCAATCTCTCCCCTGCTATCCAAAAGGGTGGCCTTAGTGGGGTCATATCTTCTACAGTCTCCCCCTGCCCCTTTAGAACCTGCTCACAGTAGATGATAGAGCCCGGGGGGGGGATGATAGAGCATGAGATGATAGAGCCCAGGGGGATGACAGAGCTGCGTTTCCACACTTAGATCTGTCTCCAAGTTTTGGGGAGTGGAAGGAAGAGAGCTGCCTGTCCCCTTCACATTTTCAGGACCATTGAATTGGGTGAGATTTAATGGGCACCGACAGTGTCTGTTCTGCTTGGCTTCGAGGCATCTGTCAGCACCACTGAGTTTTGTAGTCCACCCATGTGGTAGGGGCCTGGACTCAAGCTGCGCCTAGGAAAGTAGCATTTGTCCTGTAGAACTGTACAGAGAGAGTCGCTGCTGCTTTCCAGAACCGCGTAGGACTGTCTGAGCCTGTGCAGGGCCATCATTGGAGCTGGTTCACGCCACCTCCGGCGGACTAGCCTGCACACAGCACATACCCGTCAAGGAGGGAGAGGGCTGGGTGTTTTCTTCCTGCTGCCCAGTTTCCCCAATAAACACAAGGGAGAAAAGCAGCAGTCGCCCTGAGACACTGAGCAGACCTCAAGGAAAAGCATTTGGAATTATAGCCAAAGATCATCTTGACACGTGGAACCTCCAGAACCACGACTTTGACTTCTTGGCTTCAAAAGTCCCTGCCTGAAGTTTTCAAAGCAGTCCTTGATGTGAGCCTAAGTTACAGGCCTCAGATTCTGATGGAACCCATGCTTTCAGATGCAGAAAAACAAAACAAAACAAACAAAAAAAAATGACCTCACTTCATCGTGTCTTCTTTGGGTTTTGTTTTCCTTTCTCAGCAACTTGTGTTCAATTCAGTGACCAATTGCTTGGGGCCACGCAAGTTTCTTCACAGTGGGAAACTCTACAAGGCCAAGAGCAACAAGGAGCTGTATGGCTTCCTCTTCAACGACTTCCTCCTGCTGACCCAAATCATAAAGCCCCTGGGCTCTTCGGGCACCGACAAAGTCTTCAGCCCCAAATCAAACCTGCAGTATAAAATGTACAAAACCGTAAGTTTGATTCTAGAGTGCACTATCAGAGTTGATGTTTGGGGGGAGGAGGAAGTTTCCAAAAGGAGCATTTCAGCAGGGTTTGGGGGCTGTGGCATACAGGAAGTGCAGGGGCTGAGACAGGATTTAGGGTGACCACAGCATCACGAGTCCAGCAGTATCAGAAAAGGAACGACGCTCAAATCCATTGACAAAACATCTATTAGCTGTCAAGTGGCTACTGTGGGTCCCCCAGATGTGTTGAAGGTATGCCTTGCCCTGGTGGGGTTCCCGGTCTAGTGTGGCAGGTGTGGGAAAGTTCGAGACTAGAACTCAAGCACCCTCTTCCCGAACATTCCCAGATCTCCCTCCAAACTTCTCCAGATTGTTTGGAACATCTGTGCCCCTCACCTTTTTCCAGCAAAAGCCAGTCTAAATAGTCAACGTGTAGAGAATTTTCCTAAGCTGTTTATGTGGTCTGCTTCTACGTGCATGGCTGTGTTTGTGTGTCTTTGTGTCATGGGATATTGTTTTTCTAAACTTGTCTCTGTGTGGGTATTTTCACAGAAGAATTCTCTCTGAAGCAGCAGTTAGCTTTATTTTGGGGAAAAGCACAATGTACTTATGTAGATTGCCACTAGCAGCTTTGTATGAACAACTTGGAGAGAATTGCTTGGAGGTAGAGTTGATGGAAACTGCTGATTAGGATATACTATAAGAAAAACAGACCCATCAGTTCTTATTCTGGAGGACTTTAAAAATACCTGCAAAACAGAGGGGGGAAATCCATATTTATAATTTGCAGTATCTGAAAGTTAATATGAACACAAAATCATTATTCTGGTATAGTTTACTGAAACATCCTCCCACCCCCGCCGTAGACACACACACACACACACACACACACACCCTTCACCCTCAGTCTAGTTTATTAGAACACGTGCACATAAGCACACACACGTACTCATAGTTTATTGCAATACACGGCCCCCAGTCTGGTTTTGTAATGGCTGTGCATTATTTTTCAGCCTATTTTCCTAAATGAGGTTCTAGTAAAATTGCCCACTGACCCTTCCGGGGATGAACCCATCTTCCACATTTCCCACATTGACCGAGTCTACACCCTCCGAGCAGAAAGCATAAACGAAAGGTAAGACCTGCCTCCTCACTGGCACTGGGCGCCCAGGTCCCACCAGGTGTAGGACAGATGTGGGACATTTAATTAATCAGCAGGTCCCAACGTTCCTTCAGTTGCAATGCCACCCCCTCTGGCTGGAGGTGGGGTGGGGGCATGAGGGTGGAGCGGTCTTAATACGTTTTTCTAGAGCCTCTCGGAAGTTTGACCCATGGCATGAATTTTGCAAAGTAAAAGACATTGAAATGAATTTTGCTTGAGAATTTTTTAAAAAGCAATTTTCAGAGTTTGAGATAAATGGAGCATCTCATTTCCCAAGGTTTCCCAGGTGGCAGAAACCAGTAGGAAAGTGATTTGGGGATGGATAGGACCACCTAATCCTGACCCCCTCCTCAGCTGGCTCCCCTGGACAGACGTTCTGGATCCTAGAACTGTGGGCATTTTTGCTTTAATCTCTTCTTCAAGGTTCTGCCCCGGAGCCAAATGAAACAGATTATTTTCTGAAGGGTGGACTTGACATACGACCTACAGCATTCCAAGAGCATTTGTGCCAAAAAGCAGGAAATTGGCTAAAGTCGTCATGCATATGCTTCTCAGGAAAAGGAAGGCGAAAACATCACGCCAAGATGTTGGGGAAAGCCAAGATGCTTTCCCCAGCGTGTGTGTGCTCTTTCACAGAAAGTGGTTCCTTATCTGGGAAATGGTTTCTTTCCTTGGATGGTTTAGTAAGAGAAATCCTTCTGGCCTTATTGGATTAGGCAAATATGTGATGCTTTTCAAGAAGGAAGGAAGAGGTGTTGTTGCCAACATCTCCTCCAGGGCAGCATTTATCATCATAGATTTTCTTCCATGGGGACGCAAACTCAGGTCTTGAGTACATCAGTAAAAATGTCACTCGTGCCTTCGTTGTGCATGGTAGAAATCATGATTAGCACCATGTGACATAAAACCAGACTTTCTTTGCTGAGCCTTTGTTGTAAAAATCAAACGAGCAAGGCAGAGTCCTAGAAACTGAATTTGTACAGACCTGAAGCCTGAGTTCTGTTTGGCACCGTTCTGTCTCTCCCTTTCCAAGGACCGCCTGGGTGCAGAAAATCAAAGCTGCTTCTGAACTCTACATAGAGACGGAGAAGAAGAAGCGGGAGAAGGCGTACCTGGGTAAATACAGAGCCATTTGGTTGTGCCTAGAACCCTTAGAGCTGGAAGATGGGCCTGGGGGTAGGGGAGAGCCTGAGGGGGCAGGCACGCGGAAGAGGGAGAGCGGGTTGCAAGGTGAGGGGTGGAGGGCAGATTACAGGATCAAGGAAGCGAGAATTCAAGGTGGAGTAGGGGTGGGGAATTATTCTTGCAGGGGAGCATAAGACAGATCATGAGGCAAACCAGAAAGGCAGCAAATCCTAAACGGGAGCATTTTGTGTTGTTTCTCTTGCCGTCATAGTCCGTTCCCAAAGGGCCACAGGCATTGGAAGGTTGATGGTGAACGTGGTTGAGGGCATTGAACTGAAACCCTGTCGGTCACACGGTAAGGACCCAAGAGGCCCCCTCTATCACATATTAGTGGTGGAAGCCTTTTCTGCATCCCCTCCACCTGGCTTTAAAACAAATGTGCTGTTTCCATAATCCTCAATTTCTTTCCAGACTTGGTTTTTGTAGCACTTGTTAAAAAAAAGTCTTTTTTTAATTCTTTTCCACCGTTTTGCTTTCGAGAAAGATCTGAGTGGCCGCCCTTTCACAGTACAGTCAACCCCTCTGTATCTGCAGGTTCTGCACCTGCGGATTCAACCAACTGCTGATCGAAAATATTCGAAGAAAATTTGAAAATTTTCCAAAAAGCAAAACTTGAATTTGCCACACACTGGCAATGCTTTACATAGCAGTTACATTGTATTAGGTTATTACATGTTATCTAGAGGTGATTTAAAGTATATGGGAGGATGTGGGTAGCAAAGACTATACCATTTTATCTAAGGGACTTGAGTATCTGAGCATTTGGGTATTTGTGGAGGGTTCTGGAACCAGTCCCCGTGGATACTGAGGGATGACTGTGGTTTTGACACAATCTAGGGCTAAAGTGAGGAGACAGGAAAGGCTTAGTTTTGAAGCCCACTAATGTAATTATTTAAGTATTATGAATATTTAAGTAGTATACTTTAAGTGTGATGCTGGATTGTGTGAGTTTCCGCCTGGATTCTCCATTTTATGCAGCTTATTAAGTGTGGCATTGGAGTGAGATCAAAATGAGGGGTGTGGCGGGAACAGCTGCCACATGACTGTGACCCCGCCACGCTCACCCAGAAGAGCTGGGCGGCAGGCGGGAGTCAAGCAGGCTCTGTTCCCTCTAGGAAAGAGTAACCCGTACTGCGAGGTGACCATGGGCTCCCAGTGTCACATCACCAAGACAATCCAGGACACTCTGAATCCCAAGTGGAATTCCAACTGCCAGTTCTTCATCAAAGACCTGGAGCAGGAGGTCCTCTGCATCACCGTGTTCGAGAGGGACCAGTTCTCTCCAGACGGTGAGTAAAAAGCGGCCCCGAGGTACCCTTCCCCTTTCGCTGTCACTTGGCTTTCATGGATAAATATTTTCTACCTGGGAACTTGGTGCCCAGAATTTCTTGGGCTTCCTGCCAGAGAGATGAGGCTGGCATTAGACAAGACTCAGCATCCCTTGGAAAGAGGCCTTCACTGATGCCAGGTTGTCTCAGAGAAGGTGGACAAAGCATGCTTGGTCTAGAGTGGTCCAGCTGCCCTAGACAAAGACCATGGTCCCGTGTTTCCCCAAAGCAAGTAAATGCAGAGAGAGCTATACCACAAAGCCTCCACCCAATTCTTTAGTCCTTGGCTAAAAGCTATGGTGAAAATTCATAAAATTAGCCAGTAGAGCAAGAAGAACATTAGCCCACAAAAAACGTGGCAGAATCAATCAGTGCCCTTTGGGTGACATTTCTGGTTAATTAAAGGGATGGGATCGTGTTGGATGCATCATCCCTTCAACCAACTTTCTGTTTCTGCTTGAGCCTGGAAAAAAAATGGGACTGGCAATGATTCTGAGAAACTTCTCTCTCCCTTCCTCAACGCAACAAAAATAAGAGAGTAAGTTTAAAGATTGCGGTCTCAACCTAATTATATTCAAAGGAGTAAAATTAAGTGCTAGGAGTGAGGGTCCAGTGCAGGCATGATCTGTGCAAGGCTTAAATTGCTCCACGTGGCTTTTGTCTTTTCGTACTTTTATATGAATTATCTCATTGTGAGTTAGTTACTATTAATTGTTGCCCAGAGATGGTCACATAGCTGGCTAGATGTTAGAACATGACCAGACCCATCTGACTCATAAGTCTGGGCTCTGAAGCACTGTGTTTCAATGGCAATTTGGTTTTAAATTTATTTTATTTATTTATTTTTGGCTGCGTTGGGTCTTCCATGCTGCGCACATGCTTTCTCTAGTTGCAGCGAGCGTGCTCGCTAGTTGTGGCTTACGGGCTCTAGAGCACAGGCTCAATACTTGTTGTACACAGGCTTAGTTGCGCCGCGGCGCGTGGGACCTTCCCGGAGCAGGGATTGAACCCGTGTCCCCTGCATTGGCAGGTGGATTCTCAACCACTGAGCTACCAGGGAAGTCCCTCATTGGCAGCGTTTATTCTGATAAATAAAGGCTTGAGGTTGGATTTATTTTAGTAGTGAAATACCACGACACAATGGCAGCTCCATTAGAGTTTAAATTGCAAATCCTAGTATTGTTCTTACTTCAAAGATCATTTCCATGAAATGCACAAGGGGAAAAATAAACCGGTATCTTCCACCAGAAAAAATTCCCAGGTTTTAACCGTTGAAAGAAAAGCTATTTCCTGTACAAGTGTTCCTGGATCATAGTATATTCCAAAAACTAATCGTTGAATGAAAAAATGAAGGAGTTAATGGTCTGGAGGCCCGTTTAACACCCTTGTGCATTTGCACAGCGTCAAAAATTGTTTCAAACACGCTCACGTCCATTCTCATACTGACTCAATATTTGATAAAAAGTGGTGTTGAGATAGTCCTGGGAGCATGGCTGGAAGCACGCAGCTCCCGTGCTGTCACCTCCTCCCCACCCCCTCAAGTTTGCTCTCTGGCACTTACAGTGGTGCATTATAAGGACCAGCCCTTGTTCACCATCCTTGACTTTTCCAAAAGGAGTGTGACATCGCGAAGCATGTTCCTGGGTCAACCCCTGGGAGAAACTACTGTCCAATTTTTGTCCCAGAAATAGCTGACTTTCTTCTGGGCAATTTCTTTAAATTTCATGTAAGTTGCAAATTGTGCAGCTGATAGGACATCTGGTTCTGCATTGCCTCCCAGGAAGCTCATAGCCCTTTGGGGGTCCTCAAGTGTGAGGAAAGTCTGTGTTTTGAGCTCCTTCTGGGCTCTCCTTCATCCCCATCCTGGTACCTTTTTGTTTTCAATTCATTTAAAAATTATGCTGGGCTTCCCTGGTGGTGCAGTGGTTAAGAATCCGCCTGCCAATGCAGGGGACAAGGGTTCAAGCCCTGGTCCGGGAAGATCCCACATGCCGTGGAGCATCTAAGCCCGTGTGCCACAACTACTGAGCCTGTGCTCTAGAGCCCCCGAGCCACAACTACCGAGCTTGCATGCCACAACTACTGAAGCCCGTGTGCCTAGAGCCCGTGCTCTGCTACAAAAGAAGCCACTGCAATGAGAAGACCCTGCACTGCAACGAGGAGTAGCCCCCGCTCGCCGCAACTGGAAAGGGCCCGCGCGCAGCAACAAAGACCCAATGGGGTCAAAAATAAATAAATAAAATAAATAAGTTTATTTAAAAAAATTAAGAAAATAAAAATTATGCTGTCATTGTCGTCCCTGGATTCTCGGAAACTGACCTAACTCCCTTTTGGAAGAAGGAAGAGTATAACAATTTGCTGGGACATTCCCCATATGGCAAGTACCTGCCTTGAAGAGAAGGCATCCTCTCTGAGGAGGGTCTGTGTGTTTCTCCTTTCAGATTTTTTGGGTCGGACGGAGATCCGCGTGGCTGACATCAAGAAGGACCAGGGTTCCAAGGGTCCAGTTACAAAGTGTCTCCTGCTGCATGAAGTTCCCACGGGAGAGATCGTGGTCCGCTTGGACCTGCAGTTGTTTGATGAGCCCTAGGGAGCCGGCCCAGGGTGTGCTTGGCAGCGTTCCAGCCTGAGGCAGCGGATGCTGTCTGGAAATGGTGTTGCTTTTCGAGGACCACTGTTTGGTGTTCAGCCACAGGGCAACAGGACAGCAAAGACAGGACCCTCAAAGCTTCTGGGAATACTTCTTGACAATCCTGCCCCCTAAACAATTTCCCATTTTGTGAAGCGAAACTGTGTTTTCCTTTGTTTTCACTGCAGGACTCATCATGGCTTCCAGGGTCTTTGAAATCCCATCGCCCCTAGCTACGTTCGGTTGGGAGTCTGACCCATCCCTGGGCCTGAGGCTTGGGTCTGGTTACTGTAAAATAGATTTATAAATGCCATGTCTGTATTTTTGGAGAACTCATGTAATCCTCCTGTTTCTTACCTCCACCAGCCTCCAGGTAGGCCCCCTGACCTATGATGCCTGAGTCCTTGGTGTGTTTAGAAATAATCATGATGATCTTGTTATTGCTTCAGAATCTCATTCTCCCACTGGGACCTTATTTGAAATGCTCCCCTGCATCTGATCACTCGGGAGACGGTCGCCTGATCAGACACTGGTCTAGCTCTTCGAAGAGCTGGTCCATGGGAGATTCCAGCAGTTGTGCTGTTAGAGCATTTCCAGTCTCCTCCAGGTCTTTTATTGCTAGACGTCAATGAAAACTATCACTGGCTACTATCAGGTGATCTGATTCTGATTTCCAGCATGCTTGGAAGGTGGTTAAGGGAGGTTGTTACCTACCAAGTTATACTCTGCTGGATTAGATCACTGCAGGTCACCTGAAAGGCTAATTTCCGACATTATGGGGTCCTGGTTGCCAGGCCGGTTGGAAAATGCTCTCTTGGCTTGGAGGTCCTGTGATGTTTCACAAGAGTAGTTGTTGGTGACCAGATCTGAGCCTACTCCTGCCTGATTATCATGGGAAATTTCTGCAGATGTCTTTGGTACGTTCCCCGCACAGGCATCCCCAAGGTGTGAGAAGGAGAAGTGACAATCGGTGGAGGAAATCTATTACGTGGTGGGGGAGAGACCTGAGAAGCATGGAAGCCCCTCAGTTCCAGGGAAGAAGACCTGAGACTCCTTCCCAAACCCTGCTGTAACACAAGCAACCTCTCAGTAACGGAAAAATACATGGTGCGTTGGCAGTCAGGAGTGTA
Source organism: Globicephala melas (assembly GCF_963455315.2). Lineage (NCBI taxonomy): Eukaryota > Metazoa > Chordata > Mammalia > Artiodactyla > Delphinidae > Globicephala > Globicephala melas. The sequence goes on along the minus strand of NC_083317.1, from coordinate 11,176,224 downwards.
TGAACACGTGCGAAGTCTGGCTTGTGCTCTTTGAGTTTCTCTCCTTAAATGCCAGGAGATAGGCTGCTTAACCACATAAGAACTTGATTCGCTAATGAAAAGCGTGGGCCGTAGTTTGTTTGCATGATAATGTTCTCATCATCCCAGTTCGTGGTTTTCATCTAATGCTCTTTGCGCGTTCTCTCGGTCCTTGAATCTAGCTTTCCTGTGTGAGATGGCGTTCTCTTTGATTGGAGGTCCTTAGAATTTAATTAGGGTTGTAGAAACACTTTTTGAAGATAGCATCAACCTAGTGGCAGAGTGAACTACCCACTTTGCTGGGAACTGAATATGTCGTGTCATCCTTTCCCATAAGAGCCCTGTCATTGTTCAAGCGATTTTTAAAATGTGTGTGTCAGAAAAGGCAACAAAGTTTACATTTCATACTTTTAAGAAACACTCTATTATTTATTTATTAAAGATAGTGTAGACTTTTGTATCAAGAACAACAGACATAAGTATTTTTTGAAGCAAGCAGATATACCCTTTAGTTAGAAACTCTCAACTGAAGACCTTAGAGACCAGGTTCAACTTCAAGCATGCATTCGTTTACCACTTTCCAGCAGCAGACATGGTTCAAATACTTTAAGTTTATATTTTTTGATGTTGTTAGGAAACTGTTTTAAATTAAATCTATGAATAGACCTACCAATCATGTTTTCCTATTCTATAACAAATACAGTTTGTTCAGTGTACTTCTGAAGAAGGACATATTACTATGGTAGAAAAAGAAGGGTTACCTGTGAAAATGGGGTCATATTGGGTCACCATTCCAATCCCTTTCTTTCTGTTCTCCCTTTTCTTCATCGGCTTTCTTTGCGTGTGAATGCCGGGCATCTCGGTTCATGTAGGGAGGATGCGATGTGCTCAATGACAAACATCTTGTCACCTTTCTAGGTCCACCAGGTCCCCCACCCGCAGAGTCCCATTATCGGAATTAATGTAGCATGAAGAAGGAATATGTGAATTTTTTCCCCAAGTGACTATACTGAGCATCCTTTAGATGCTCCTCCAGGGTAGCAGTTCTGTCCTTTGTACTCACTGGGGTAATTTGTGAGGTGACTGATCCTCCTTATGGATGAGATAGGCTGGCCCTCAGATCCAGGTGTGACTCGTGAGTCATGTGTGATACAGGAATGTGGGTGATGCGTGGAGTCTCAAATTCTTTGACCTCTAGTCCTTCCCTTCTACCTTTTGGGCTGCCCGGGCTGTGTTTCATAGAGATGAAATGTCCATTGCCAATAACTTTCTATCTCCTAGCTCTTTGCTTTTTTTTTTTTTTTTTTTTTCCGGTACGCGGGCCCCTCACTGTTGTGGCCTCTCCCGTTGCGGAGCACAGGCTCCGGATGCGCAGGCTCAGCGGCCATGGCTCACGGGCCCAGCCACTCCACAGCATGTGGGATCTTCCCGGACCGGGGCACGAACCCGCGTCCCCTGCATCGGCAGGCGGACTCTCAACCACTGCGCCACCAGGGAAGCCCTAGCTCTTTGCTTTCGAAACACAGGGTTTCTCCAGGCCACTACCTCCTGGCATTCCGACCCCAGCCCTCTAGACACCCCCACAAGCTTCCCTTTTCTCTGAGCTACGCTGACCTCCTCTAAGCCCAGCCAGGGGCCTTTCTGCTCACAGGGCTGTGCCCTGGGCTTCATTCAGACCCAGGGCTGGCCTGACACACAGAGAGAGACCTTTCTAGGCTGGGGTCTCCACGGATGCTTGAGAAACTGGGACCAGGCTTCCTATGTGCCCCTGACCTCTGATGGCAGAGGAGAGAGCTATGCTCCCAAAGAACGTTCATGTTAAAAGGATCATTCTTTTCTTCTTTGGTTTTTGAACAATTTAAGCATGACCTAAGTCTATGAAAGTAACTGATTTCAGCTGGTTGAGTGGCATTGAATTTAGTTGGAAAAAAAATCCATTGGAAAATGGATAAATTGCTCACTTGCATTGTCTCGGTGACCTGGTACCCCAAACTCCTGTCTCTCCAGGAGTTGGCTGGTGCAAGCGTAAAGCCACTGACCACAACAGAACAGGGGCATTCTAGAATCTGATGGGACTGGAGAACAAAGGGGAGTGAATGAAGTCTTCTGGTTCTATTTAAAAGGAGATCCTTGGAGTCTGTTTGAGAGTTTGCCAGTACTTTGTATGAGCAGAAAAAGACTTCTCTATCTCTACTCCAAATAATTTTTTCCTAATTGGTTGGGCCTTTTTGATTCGCAAGAAGAATATTTGTTTTGTGTATGTAAAGATTTGAAGAATTTCCATTGGGAACAGCAAGTAGTTTTTCATTTTATTTCAATTCACTGCATTCTCCCTTCTCTTTGAGGCTGGAGATGAGCTTACAGCGGACACTAGCACTTTGAAATGGACGCCTGCATACTTTAGAGGTGGCAGGGTAATTTCAGACTTGAAGTTAGTGTGAGGTTAGCATTGGGTCTGCCTACTCCAGATGTACTTGCTTTGAAAGTTCAGAGCTTCCTGTGCAGAACGTGAGGAGATGACAACAGATGAGGCTGGATATTCTTGTTTGGATTTTAGGATTAGAACTTTAATTCCTACCAGGTGGAAGCATAATCAGTGAATCAGTGACACGGTGAAGCCCTCAGATGCTGTGGCCTGAGCCACCCTAAGGGGTATCTGGTAAAACTAATACCGCCTTCTCTTTGCACTCAGGGGCTTCTCCTGACTGCAGGGAATGGCTCAGATCTGATGCCAAGACTCAGCTGGCAGTGCCCTGAGCCATGTTTTATGGGGGCCACTTAGTATTGTGTCAATATGGTTGGGATGTTTATTGCACCTGGAAAGCAGCTGTTTATTTGAGCTAGAGGAAAGGAACCTTCTAGAACTCCCATTTCTTCACCCTGCATTGTGTCAGTTCCAGGATATGTTTGTAGGTCACCAGGCTCAGCTAAGGTACATAACCTGCTATCTTTAGGAACCAAAATCTATTCCTGATAAGCATGGAAAACTCATGCCACATGAAAGATAGAAAACTTCTAATAGCTCCCTATCTTGGAAGCATTAAAACCCAGATGCCAACAGTTGGAAAGTCCCATGTCCGGGTTGTGGCCTCTCAGTAACACAGTCAACACTGTTAATAGCGCGCTGTTCATTCAGGGAGTCCCCATTCTGGACCAAAACACCATCCGAGGGGCTGGGAGGTGGTGAAGAGGGGCCTGCCGTTGTGGCTTTCACAGACTAATTGTAGATCTAACTTTAAGTCATTTGAATAACAGCCAGTGCTTGTAAAAATTCATCTCCACCTCCAAATAATTATTTCAGTGACATGCAGGTTCAGTCAGTTCCTCCACTGAAAGGAACCCTCTTTAATCTGGCCCCGGGGAACCAGAAAACACCCACATAATAACGTGTTCATCACTATGTGTGGTTGTCATATTTCAGGGTAAATTTGCCCCTAGTGTATGTCAGGGTGTTTTGTGAGTCATTTTTTAATATTTTGTTCTACTTTCTATACCAGCCTACATTGTTAAAATCATCTGAAGAGAGTGAATATTTAGGATTCAAAGCCCACCAAATAAACTGTTCAGAAGTGGGCTTACGTGGTCAGCCTTGAAAAAAGTTGAACGTTTCTCTGATATTTACTGAGAATTATCCAGTAACCAGGGTTTCTTTTTATGCAGTGGAAAGAATGCATATTTTTCTGCTAGGAACTCTGCTTTTGTACTTTTTTCGTTGAAAAGAATAACATTCCTATGCGGCGGTGTTCCTAAAACTGAGTTCCTTTGCATTTTTCCTCTCATACTCAAACCCCTTATTTCCTCCCATTTCTCTGTCTAAACAGAATGGGGCCTGGAGCAAAGAGGGTGATGCAGGAGCCAGAAAAGGAGTGGGTGCTGGTGGAGTCTTTGCAGTGCCTGGTTGAGGAACCAGCAGCTGCCGTTATACCCACTATCACCGCTAGGGGGCGATCTCCCTGTTGGGAACTTGCAGGTCCCACTGGCGGATCCCTGGGCGCTGGCTCCACCTACTGAAGCTCCCGGGCATTGCTCTCGTGTAAATCACGGAACGAACTTGCTGGGTCTGAGACGGAAGGGGTGGGGGGAGGGTTAGAAGCCGGCGTGAGACTCGAACCCAGCACCCCTGGGGTACCTGGTGACACCTTGCCTTTCTCTACTGCTGGGGTTGGGGCTATAAGGGGTTCTTAGCCTTCCTGCCTTTTCTGCATCTGCTTTGATGAAGGCCCCTGAGATTCATCCCAGCAGGGGCCTTAGTTGCAAGTCGGAGGTGTCCCCCCACTACTGGGCTGACGCGGGGCGGGTGCACTGGGTGAGGCGCCCTCTCCCCAAGAAGGGTTCTAGAAGTAAGGTCCCCTCTGCTTGATTGGATAGCAGAGTCTCTACTTGGAGACTGTGACTTCTGGGCTTTCGGATGTAAAGGGACTGTTGGGGCCATGCAGATCATTGCATGGTGTGTGTGTGTGTGTGTGTGTGTGTGTGTGTGTGTGTGTGTGTGTGTGTGTGTGTGTGTGTGTGTGTGTGTGTGTGTGTGTGTGTGTGTGTGTGTGTGTGTGTGTGTGTGTGTGTGTGTGTGTGTGTGTGTGTGTGTGTGTGTGTTTGCATGTGCACTGGGAGGAATGAGTGGATATGGGGATTGAACAGGAAAACAGGTTGGTCTGACCCTCCCAGAGTCACACTCAGGACCCGCTACATAATTTGTGGGCTGAGTGCAAAATGAAAGTGTGAGGCCCCTTGTTCAAAATTATGAAGAATTTTGAGGTGATGACAGCAGAGAATTAAACCAAGAGCAGGCCCCCTTAAGCACAGGGTCCCATGTGACTGCACAGGTTGGACACCCGTGAAGCTGGACCTGGTCACACTGTATTTTCAGTTGATTTTTGAAGCAAGTGGGGCTTCACCTTTGGCTTCTTACTTTGTAAAGGCACAGATGGTCTGGACCAATCACAGGGTACAGGACCCAAGCCTCTAGCTGACAGATGCGCCTGGTCTCCGGGCTCCAAGTCCAGGGCAGGCCATGTGTGCCAAGAGGCCTCCAAGCCTTTACCATTTAACCCACTGATTTGAAATAAAACCCTTCCTTTCAGTCGTTAGTCATCCACTGGGGGCTTGTCTCCTCTTTGCTGGTAGGACAGAGAGGCTTTTCCAGCCTCTGCCTTTCAAGTGACCATCCAGGTGATGGTAACAAGAATGGGGAACTGGCGGGGGTAGGGTAGTGCTCAGTGCCCCCTCCCCTGGGGCTGGACGTTGCACCTGCATCTCCACTCCCTGGAGAGAGGGAAGCCCTCTGCCACCCTGCCCAGGCTGGTCCCTTGCTCCACAGGTGTCCGGAGGGCTCCTGCTTCAGAAGGGCAGCAGCTTCCCAGCTGGGCTCTCCCCCATGGGATCCCATCCATGAGCAGGGTGATGTGGGGAGAGAGGAACGACCCCACTGCGTGAGTAGCCTCGAGTTCTAGAAGACCACGTGCCGGGGAGGCAGCTGACCACGGAGTTGCCCCTCCTGCCGTGTGGTTATTGTTACTTTCTTTCGCTAGTGTTTTCTAGCACTCGGCTGGATGCTCCAAAACCTTTGCACTTCTGCTTTGTCTTTGCAAATCGATTTCACTTCTACACACACAGAGCAATAATCCTGTCTATGTTTCCCGATTCTGTCTGGGATTATAAAGTTTGCTAAGTAAAAGTGTTGAAAGAAAGTTGAACAGAAATATCAAATTCACCTTGCATGGATTTGATGGCGTCGCTCTGAACGAAATAGCAAATTATAGCTTTGTTTCTACGTGTAGTGCCATCGTCCAGACTACTGAAAGTTCAGAAGTGTTTTCTAGAAGCATTTAATTAATATTGTGTCAACGTTAGTTTTCATGAATGAACATTTTGGTGTACATTTTACAAATCAACATCCTTATAATGTCATCTGCTAAATATTCACTATTGGAAAGTAGATATTCTAGCAAGATCTTTGGTAATGATATTTATTTTAACACATGCATTTAAAACATACATTGCCAATAGCCCAAGTGTCTTTGGACTGTAAAACCAACTTCAGATCTTGTCTGCTGAAGCCCAGCAGGCTGAGGTCTGTATCCTCCTGACCCACTTCTTTTACCCCTTCATAGCCCTGCCTAGATAGACAACTTGGCAATCAATCATACAATTCATGTCCTATTGCCTTTGCTACATCAGCTTTGTACCTTCACATCTATAGGTGGTCAATATATGTGTAAATACATGTAAACAGATGAGAATCTGCAACAAAAATGTCCTGTGTATGATAATCAGTTCTTAGCTTCTGATTTTCTGCGTTTTATACAGTTTCCAGCTAAGAAAAATGCAGAATTCCACTACATAAAGTGAAAAAGTTACGCTCTTTAAATGGTCTGTCCAGAAATCTCTGCTGTATGTTTATGGGAATGTCCATGACTAAATGTACATATAGCGTGTAAGAGGCTATGGTTAAATGTTGCATAAACTAACACAGATTCTGTAGTTATAAATATTTAACTTGTTATTGTAAAATGTGATTTGTCATTGAGAGATTATTTTTCTGTATGTATATGAGAGTATTTTAGGAATCTAATTTAAGTGCATAAAACTATAGAAAAAAATTAAAAACCTATCCCAGGAGTAGAAAATACTTAATCAGATTACTTGGGTTCAACCCAACTAAATTTCTTATATTAAAAAGAAAATCCGAGTTACATACGTTAGAAATTCAAAGAAGTCATTTTTGAGGGGCATAGAATGTGATGAATTTAAATAAAGTGGGTGGTGTTGTGATAAACTGATAAGTACCTTCTAGCCATGACCTTGGATGAGACCCAGGTATTTCATTAAACAGGTAGGACAGGAGGATTGAGAGCCTGTTTCCCATCAGATCTGTGTGATGTGCTCCAGAAGCTTCCATGGGTTCTGGCATATTGGTCAGGAATCTTGGGTGGACCTAACCATCCTTCTAGAGAGTTCCTGACGTGGGAGGGAGGCCACCCCCTGACCCACCCTGGCTCACCCTTTGCAGTTCTCTTCCTGGATAGATTCAGCACATCCCTTTGATGTTTGCGTTTTCCATGAAATTTCCTGGGGCATCCTCACCGTCTTCACCTATGGCACTGCTGGGTGGGTTGAAGGATGAAGTTTGGGGCTTTGTGGGTTAAGCTGTTTCTGGCACACAGAACAGGCAGCACAGAGCAGCCTCCTAGGTGCCTGTGTCCATGATGGAGACCCCTGGGCAAGAGGCCTTCCTCTTTTTCTCTGTCCCAGAAAAGGATCAGAGGTCCAGGCTACTTCTGGGGCACAGACTTTTTATACTTTGCTACCAGAAATGTCCCCGCAGGCCACCTAGGGAGGGATGGAATGCAAAATCCTGTGAAACTCAAGGTCTAAACCCCTGAGAGGTACATTCAGAGGTCATTTCAGGAGGTGGCAACCCCGTGAGTGCAACCCCTCCCTTAACAAGCTGGGAATGATGAAGTGGCGAAAATAGCCAGTTCCTGGTGATCTGGGGGTGTTGCATGTGGATCACCATTTGTGGAAAGTTGAGGGCCATGGCTTGAAAAGACAAATGGGGAGTGCGTGCCTTCGGTTTTCAACAAGTTGTGTGCTTCCTAATAATGTCAACCAACAGTCAAAGTCCTTTTTCGACATGCCTGAAATCGGCAAATGCTGGAGTCCAAGTGACCTCCTGGACTTCTGGGGTGTGGGGAGCTGTGATTTCTGGAAGCTTCCTGGAGTCTCTTGTCATATGAGTAATCTGCAAATCTCCTTGAGGAACTGTCCATGTGGATGTAACTGACTTTATTTCCAAACATGGAGCTGTTTAGAGATCTCTTTGTTCAAGGTGGCCAGGGAAGGCCATCTAAAGCCAGCCAGCAGAAGTGGACAAGCTCCGGTCCACTCACCCAGTGTGAGTCCTGACCTTCTTCCTGGGCACCAAGCCCTCGTGGCTGGTGTGGCAAGAGGGCTGTGAGTGGGAATGAGTCAGCCGGTCAACCGCCCTTTGGGCCCTGGTTGTTGCAAAAGTCTCGGGTCAAGAAAAGCCAGAGGATGTGGGGTCCTGCCCAGTAGTGACTGCTTCAAGCCATTCCACTTAGCCTTCATCTGTTTAGAAAAGAATGTATCAATCCTGACATGAGTCCTTTGTGTTTCCAGTGACAAATGGGTCACAGTGCTGGTGGCATATTGCTCCCCTTACAGCCCTGCCCAGGGGTGGGACTAAGCCACCCCTGATGGACGTCCTGTTGACTGTAATATACTTCTGTTGCCAAATAATGGTACTGTTTAATTTCCCATCAAAGGGAGACTATATTGTTTGATGTGTAATGTCAATGGAGTTCCAAAAATTACTAGACACTACTATAAATTGTAGAATTACATATTTGTCTAAGGTTTGATGAAACAGGGCCAAAACATTAGGTTTCTTTTTTGTTTGAAAGAAGCTGAGGTTACTTTTGCTGTCTGAGCATTCCTTTGGCACCTTATTTATGTAAGAAATGTTAAATTTTACTGGTCAAGATTATGATAACTGAGTTTTTTTTTTTTTCCTTCTTTAAACCAGTAGCAACATCAATACAGATGGCTATTCCTGTGTATCTTGAATCTAAAAAGAAGAATCTCTTCCAAACAACTCTTTGGTCATTTTGACCTGTATGGTTTAAATTCACATAGTTCATGAATAAAAGGAGAAAAACCAACCCTGTTACAGTGGATTGATTTGGGTTCTTTCTGCCCCACCTCCTTTCTGAGCAGACTGACAGCTGTGCAAATGGCATCTCTTTCTGTGTGTTTCCTTTTCCCACAGACAAGGCTAAAGTTGTGGAAGGAAATTTATGCAAAAAGAAACATAAAAAACCAAACCAAACCAACCACCCTTTCAACACCCCCCATGTCTTCTTCAGACAAATGTTAGCACAAAGTAGAAATGGATTTCCTGTACCAAGTACTTCTGAGAATTTCAGAAGTTCTATGTTGTGTATCATGAGACATGCCAGGGGATATGAGGGGAAAGCAAAAGTGAATATTGTCTTACAGAGACATTCAGAGGGATTCCTCGGGCTTTCCCCAAAGAAGTTTCCAACACAAAAAACTCCACATGTTCAGAACTTTGACTTAACTCTGGGTCGAATTAGCAAACCAACACAGAATTTTATTGTAACCTAAATTTCCATGGGAAAGCTCTAGTATTTTCTTCAGTTCTGGTTTTAAGGTAATTCCTCCTTATTTCATCACTGATTTATCTAAATATGATCAAATCCCTTAAATTCACTGGTTGGCTTGGACACTAGTTGAATTATTATAGCACATTAAAAAGACTGATTCTGAAGCAACAAATCTTTGCCTTTTTTAAACCAGTAGGCCCCATTTTTGACAAACATAAAAAATCTTAGGCCATTTTCTTGGTTGTTATTTGAAGTTCTAAAAATAAATTAAACGTCATTGAAAAACAAAGAAAATAAAGTACTTTTTCCGAACTACACCTAGTTTTCTGCGAGATTGACAAGGTCCCCCTTGGTAGGTGGAGTGAATCACTGGTATGAAACATGTTGAATAATTGCCTATTTCACTACATTTAGTAACCAGCATAATCAAGGCAATATTTTGTTCTAGAATATCTATTGCTTTCCTTCTAATTACAGAAGTAATATTTGTTAATGCAGATCATTCAGCAAACACAGAAAAATACAAAGGAAATAAAATCACTTAATGGGGTATTCTTCCACACAAAAAAAATGTTAGCATTTTGATGCACACTCTTCCTGTTATTTTTCTGTGCGTGTGTGTGTGTGTGTGTGTGTGTGTGCATTGCATTTTAGATGCTCTTGTACTGTTTATAACCAATAAACTTGAACAATTCCCTTATGCAAGGCCCTGTTCAATTACACAATTTACATAAATCATCTCACTTATATTTTGATTGCTTTCTTTTCAATCAGATCTATATCTATATCTATCATCTATCTATATCTATCTATCATCTATCTATCTATCATCCATCTCCATTCTTCAACAACTTGATTTTTAAGAACTTCATAGTATCCCATTGCCTGAATGTATTCCAGTTTACCCTAATTTTTAAAAAGAATCATGAATGGTTACATGTTGAGGCTGCTTTAAAATTTTCACCGTGGTAAAAAAGTGCCGTGAAGAATATCATTGTCCACAGATCTCTGGGTTAATCTCTGATGACCATGTAAGGCAGTGTTTGAAGCATGTCACCATTTCCCCCCATTTCTATGCGCTTAATTTACAGGGAGGTTGTTGAGTTTGATTCTGAAGGATATGGGCAGTATTACCCCCAAAGATATTTTGTCTATCAGCCGTCACGTATCTTGGAAACTTGTGGTTTGACAGGGGTATGCAGTGTGTGATGCCCTGTCTGGTGCAGTGTGAGCCCTGCTGCCATCAGGAAGCAAGCCAGGAGGAAGGCAGGTGAGTCTTGGCGAACCAGAGTGTTGGCTGGGTTACAGACGCAGCTACTGAGACTTAGAGACCCATCATCCCGTGGCTTCAGTGACAGGTTTATTCTCCTTCATGTTAACCGCCCAGAGGTCCGAGGTCAGGCCTGGCAGGGCCTTGAAATCACTTAGCTTTTACCTTGAAGTGCAGCTGCTCCAGCTCCCGCTGTCTCGTCCGCATCTAGCCAGAGGGAAAGGGAATTGTGTGCCTGGTTCTCATGAGGTCAGTCGGGAAGGCACACACATCATTTCCTCTCCTCTCATCTGCTGGAACTTAGCTCCGTGGTCACATATCTCAAGGGAGGCTGGTAAATGTAGTCCCCGGCTGGGTGGCCAGATGTCCAGGTGAAAGTTAGGTGACTGGATACTGGGGCCACACACCAGTCTGAGTACTCCCGGCTCCTGGGAAAGAACCGCGGAACCCAAAGTGGTGTCTCTGTCAGTGGACATGTTAGGTGATTGTGGAGCTGGTTTGCCAGGAGGAGGCCAGATTTTCAGCAACGTGACAGCCAGGAGGGAAATGTCATGGCAGATGGAGGGCACATTGATCTGAGCCCTAGGATGTGGCCCTGGGTCCCTCATTGCCCTGCAGGACTTCCTAGCTGCCGTCGTCCTGCCCCTGCCCACCCAGAGGTAGTTCTGGGAAGAGAATCAGTTTGCTGTCCAAACACTTGGAGGGTGACCAAGGAATGGGCGCCTGCGATGGCTGTTGTCTGGACCACTCTATCTTCTCTAACAAGACCCACAGGAGGGAAAGTGTAGGGGAGAGTTGACCCGGGTTAAGGGGTGAATCGGGAGCATCTTAGGGACAAAGTGGGAAGGGACACAGGGACTCACCTAAGATTAGCTTGGCTTGTTGGCTCCAGTGATGAGGGACCATGTGCCAGGGTGTGGCCAGTGACAAGCTGGAACAAGCACAAAATGGGGCAGAGGTGGGGGCAGGAGTAGTGAAGGACCTGGGCTCTGGGACCTGTCCCACTAGCCATCCAAGCCCGTGGTCCTGAGCAAATCTCTAAGGCCCCTCCATCTCTTTCCTCATTTGTAGAGTGGGGTGATGTCTGTCCCACCTGGACCACAAGGCTGTTACAAAGCTTAGTAAGATATACATGAAATGGCCTTGAAAACTGCAGAGCATCCTTCACTTAGGGGTGTTATGTCAGGATTAAGGGCATTTTACTGGGGAGAGACTTCCCTGGAGGACCGATGGAGCGAGTCATCCTAATGATCTAGTAGGAACCAGGAGTTCTGAATGACTCTTGAAGACAGGAGAGTCTGGCAGGCAGAATGACTTGCCAGATGACCTTGCTTGAGTGACTACTACCTGTCAGGTGCAGTGTTTAACCCCCGGGGTCAGATGGCCCAGAGATGTCAGAGGCCTTTGGACCTTAGTAACCAGCACCATTTGCTGACACCTTTACATCTGTGAGACCTGGTACTAAGCTCATCATAATCTTGCTTCACTCTCGCAGCCACTCAGGGAGTGGGCATTACTGCTTCTTCCATTTACAGGGGTGGAAACCGAGCCTTGAAGGTGGGATGCTTCATGGGTTGGAACAGCAGAGCCTTGCACATACACCCCCCAAATGCCCCAAGATGCGTTCTCAGTCACCTCGTCTACTGTTGCAGAGAGCAAAGCAGTGAACATCACAGGACTCACCGCGGACAGCATGTCATATCCCCTTATGAAACTTCCTGTTGAACGAGTTTTGTAAAGTGGTTATTACTCCCGACTAGGTCACTCTACAGTCTGGGAAAGGGTTACTACCCCAGTGAAGTAATACATTCACTGTGGGTGCAGATGTTATAGTCCTGTCAGGATGTATTTTATGACCTCAAGTGTGGTGGCTGCATGTACACCAGGTTGTGTTTGAGATATCTCTTCGGGCAGTTTCAGGATAATTGTAATTATCAGAGAAGCAAAAAGATTTATTTCAAGTTTGGCTCCCTCAGCCTGGCTGGAAAGGCCTTAATTGGCAGGACCAATGGGCAGAAGTTCTGCCACACATCAAGGACTTGCATTTATTTATTTATTTACATTTTTGGCTGCGTTGCGTCTTCATTGCTGCATGTGGGCTTTCTCTAGTCGTGGTGAGCAGTGGCTTCTCTTGTTGCAGAGCACGGGCTCTAGGTGCACGGGCTTCAGTAGTTGTGGCATGCAGGCTCAGTAGTTGTGGCGCACGGGCTTAGTTGCTCCGCGGCATGTGGGATCTTCCCAGACCGGGGAACAAACCCGTGTCCCCTGCACTGGCAGGTGGATCCTTAACCCTTGCGCCACCAGGGAAGCCCCAAAGAGCAGTGACTTCTAACTATCAGTGTACCTTCCATTGGAATACCTGCTCCCAAGAGGGGAGAAAATCCTGTGATTCCATTCTGTGCAGACACTCCTGGCCATTCCTTGGTTCAGAGGACATTCTCGGGGGCTGTGCACCCGGCTGGCTGAGAAAGCTGCCATTCCGCTGCCTTCCCTTGCGAAGTGCACAGCTCTGATGGGGACCTCTGTGCTCAGTGGGGTGAGGGAATGAATGCTTGTTAGCAGAGTAACTGCTTTTAGATTTTCTAGATTCTAGACTAGAGGCATCTTTTCGGAAATAATCTCTCTGAAAGCTTTTACAGAAAACATTACTCCCTTTAAAAGTAGGATAATGTGGAGGGTGGGACTGTAGGCCAAATCACTTTGGGCTCAAACAAGTCCGAATGCACACGCTGGAAGTACTTGTTAAGAGTTCAGCAGGTGAGCACAACCTGGGCCTATCTGAAGGACTCTGTGCAGCCCAGTCACCCGGCTGACATGGGACCCCAGGGGCACAGCAGTAGGGGCTGGCCCACGTGCTGCAGAAGCTGCAAGAAGCGTGAAGCAGCAGAGGAGGAGCAGCTGCCAGTGTCTGACCAGCGTGGGCTCAGGGACCACTTTCAGTGTCTGACTAGAGATGGGCCCCAGCACTTGAAACTTGGAGATGACAACCGGTTTGCTTTACCTTAACTCCACGTGCAGGCTCAGGCCTTGAAGACAAAGGAAATGAGGTAAGATACATGAAGTACTTAACAGTCCCTGGTATAAAGGTTAACTTTTTCCTAAGGGATACAAGCTTCCATAAATTCCTAAGAATAATCGACACAAACTAAGTTCCAAAGGGCCTTTTAACCTTTAAACTAAGGGGATTGTGAAAGATGTAAAAATAAGGCTCCCTATATTTCCACTTTAAAAGACAGCAAACATAGTATATTCTGTTCAGGAAGCATTTTATTGTTGCTCCAAGTTTAAGAACTTTCACTTTTAGGAAATCAACACTTTTAGAGAATCTCCCGCATCGCTTTGCTCAGCTTCTGAATCTTGGTTTTTGCAGACATATCAGCATATTTCTCTCCAATACGGACAATCATTCCACCCATGATTGATGGATCAACCTAGGAAAGAAAATAGGTTGGAAATGTGAAAACACATTGACATTTCATTAATCAAAAAGAAAGATGAAAAAGTGCTCTGAAAAGTCTACGTGCTACATAACTGTAAGCGGTAACAATTATATCTAGAAAATGACAAGTCAAATTGTGAATGGACTCAATAATCATTTATATTGAATATAAATATGAAGGTTCTACTACAGGCAAGTTTTTACATAATCAAATCTAATTTTCCACTTTCTATAGCCATTTTAGGTGTCAAACAACCTGAGGAAACGTACCGTACGTAATTAAAAACCTACCTTAACTTCCAGTTTCAATACTTGGCCTTTACTTAGGAAGCTCTTCAGGACTGTTTTTAATTCGGTAAGAGTGGCTTCATCTAAAGGCTAAAAAAGGACAAAACCATCCTTTAAATTTAGATAAAGCAAAACAGAAAGTTACTATAGTTGAAGGAGAGAAAAAACATCCCTCTGGCAACGTATCACCAAGACAGGCCTTGTGAATTCCTCTCTTAGATATCTGAGGACCCATCCTGGAGTTGTGCCGCAATGGTCACTCATCAATGCTGGTGTCGGGGTGTGCAAAGGCCCTGCCTCACAAGAACACATGGGCAGCTCACACTGGGAGGTTAGGTTCACTTACTGCCCATCTCTGCTCCATGGTACTAGCAGTACAACTTAGAAGTAACGATTAGGGGAAAAACCTGAAGTTTATAATGCCTGAGGACAGGCCTCTCCTCCGCGCAGCTCCCCCGGGTGCAGCCTGAGTCTATTATTCCCTTGGATGAAAAGCTGCAGTTTGACCTGGAATCTGCGGGTACCAGGAGCTCTGGCATGCCGCTCCACTCTCTGCAGCTCACAGAGAGCCCGGGCAGGCGGCTGGCTCCTGAAGTCAGTACAGCTCTGTAATCTTGTTCCTACAGAACAAGTGCCCTGACCATCCAGACAGCGTTCTCTCCTTTTTGCCCCAACTTTTACCCCTGATTGGGTGAGAACGGCAAATGTTGCTGAAGGAGCGGCATTTCACCTGTCACAAATCCTACCTCCCAACCCACACACCCAAGAGTCCAAAAGCTAGCAAAGAAGCCTTTAAGCTCTGCAAAGATCCGACAGTGTCTTTTGGGGGGTGGTGGTGGGGAAGTCTATCAGTGCTCCATCAATCATTCGCTGAGGCTCTGAGGTTAGAGAACTCAGAAGTATACGCCCCACCTTCTATTCAGACACATGCTGCGTGCTAAGCACCCGTGTGTGCCAGGCATTTTATGCCACCATCTCCTTAACCTGGACAACTCCGGGAGGTCAGGAGTTATTGTTCCCATTTTACGTGCGGGAGAACTGAGGCTCACAGTGGTTAAGAAGAACTCACCTGGGCAGGAGGGATAAATTGGGAGACTGGGATAAACATATACACACACATATATATATATATACCTATAAAAAATAGATAACTAGTAAGAAACTAGTGTATAGCATAGGGAACTCTACTCAATACTCTGTCATGCCCTATATGGGAATAGAATCTAAAAAAGAGTGGATATATGTATAACCGATTCACTTTGCTGTACACCTGAAACTAACACAACATTGTAAATCAACTATACTCCAATAAAAATTAATTAAAAGAAAAAAGAACTCACCTAAGGTCCCATCAGCAAGTGAGGACTAGTGCCAATATTTGAAATCAGTCTATTTCTAAAGTCTGTGCCCCTAGTCATTAATCAAGGTATATATATATATATATATTTAATATATATATTAAAAATATATATATATATATATATATTTAAGGGTGGAAATTATTTACCCGGGAGACTCAATGTCAAAAACATTAGCATCAGTTGGTTCTAAGAAACTTACAAAATCATGTCCTTGTAATCACTGAAGAATGACCTGCACCAGTGCTTGGCCATGGGGATGGCGTGACCATCTGGCCAGGGAAGCCTGGTCTGAGCTCTGTGGTCAAGGAGAACCAGTGCAGTCACGGTGGGCTCTGGAGAACATTTGAGCTATGCTGACTCTCAGCCAGGAATGTGCTTTGGGGGCACCAACTACTGAACTACAAATGTACGAATAGGTACTATGTGCCAAAATGTCTCCTTCACATTATGCTCTTTTGGAGAGTTAGAATATCTTTTCAACACTAGAAATGTTAATCTAGGTGAGGTCAGGTGCTGCGTATCCCAAGTAAATCTACCATGCTCTACTGATAATTAAGCCCCACAGACTGTTTTCCTACCTTGACTGAACTACAGTGGGAAGAGAATACATACTTAAGACAACAACAACAAAATTAATTCTGGGGAGGTAGTGCAGATTAAGGAACACGGACTTCTGAGAGAGAGGCCTGTGTTCAAATCCTAGTTCCACATTCTGTGACCTCGAGCAAGCAACTTATTCCCCTGGGCTTCAGTTTCCTCACGAGTAAAATGAAGATAGTAACACTTCTGCTTCACACAGACCTTTGATATTAAAATAAAGCACCCAGAATAGTGTAGGTTTCAAAATTCAGTCCACTTCAGCGAGTCAGTAAGACCAAAGGGCCCTTCCGCCTTACCCCTTCCCACTCACCACCGCAAAAGATTAGACACGCATTTCAGTAAACTACGTAGTGTGATATTTACAAAATAACTTAAACCTTAAAGGAACGTAAACCAGTATTTCCCGACACATTTTTAACTCAATCTACACTCTTTATGAATAATCACTGGTTAGGGAAGCACCAAGAAGACACGCTGGCCCTTGCAAAGCAGAGGTGCACAGAGCTGGTATAAATGAAGCAAACCGCCCAAGTGCCAAGCCGCCTGTCCCGATTTCTTGATTTTAGCCTTTTTCTTTTTGTTCTGCAAAATGTGACACAGGGGATGTCAAGGCAAATGCAGCAGCAACAGCCCGTCACCTACAGATGCGGTGGTAACTGTGCAAGACACTTCTCCCCGGTGGACACTCATCATGGTGGAAAAGGCAGAAATGACCCCAGCGGTATTGTTCAAGCGACCATTTTCAGCAAGCAAACCTGGGAAAGTAAAGGTATTTCACTTAAATCAGGTCATTCATGAAACATTATATTCACCTCAAACGCAAACTTAGATTTGTGGCCTTAAAATTCAATGTCATTTAAGAATGTGAATGGAGAAGACACAACTTATTTAAAAAGAATATGCAATGTTCAAAAAAAAAAAAAGACTGAACAAACAAGGATTTAAACTTGTAAGGGTGTGTGTGTCTTACATGGATTTGCAGTAGATTTCTTGATACGGCTTTCAATCTGATTTTCAGGTTTATGCCACAGATACCAGTGTTGGCCATAAATCCTGAAATTAACACGCTGTCTATATTCACTACACGCTTTCTTTGAATTCTGAGTGATCATGGGATTTGAAAAGCAACTCAAATGTACTAAAGAATGCAAATGTCTTCAAGGACAGGGGCACAGCCACTGGTTACAAACCATTTTCTTGGTATGAGTCCCACTGGTCTCGTCCATGGGTTGAAACTGTGCAATCAGACATTCTTGCATCTTAATATCCTTTAGACAATGCTCCTCAAACTTTAACGCCCAAACAATTCACTTGGGGAGCCAGTTAAGATGTAGATTGTGACTCAGCAGGCTGGGGGAGACCAAGATTCCTCACTGCCGAAAGGCAGGCGGTGCTGGGGCTCCTGGCCCATGCAGGACAGTTTCAGTAGCAGAATTTTCAGAGACTTCAATAAAAAACATCTAATACTTACTGATCAGGTTGGACGTGAGGGGAGAAAACTTCTCTTTTGCTGTCATGTCATTTAGGCTTTTCATTTTAATGGAACGCTTTACATAGGGATTCATGACAGAAGCAGCCATTTTGGGTTCCTTCAAGATTTGCTAAAAGTACCAAAAAAATAACTTCTTAAACTCTTTAGGCCATAAATGATCCTAGCTGCCGTACACATATGTTCTGATGAATCATACATTTCATAAATAAAATTAGCACTCTCAAAGCACATGAAGGGAAGCTTACAATCACAAAATTTTCTTTGCTTTTAAGATGATTTTACACAGGATACAGTATTTCTTGAAAATACTTAAAACCACTTTAATGAAGTTTCTTAAATTTATTTTTGCCTTTCAAGAGAGATTAAAGAAAACCTAAGCAGCCAAAAGATTCAATTCACCACCTATTTTAATGTACCTACTATGGGTAATGCTCTAGTTTTTCCCATGCTAAGAGGGCGCTAATGATGCCCACACTCAAGTGTAGACCTGACAAGATGTGCTGACTGCAGGCGGCCTCCTGGCCTTTCCCTCTCAGGCTGACCCGGATTCTGTCCTGCCCCTCAGAGAGCTCAGGAGAACCAACCCAGCGCTGTGCGGGAGCTCTGGGGCTTCCAGAGCAGCCTCAGCCAGTCTGGGAGGAAAAACGGCCAAAAAACGGGAGTGCAACTACCATGAGAGACACAACTTTGTCTCCGCTATGTTACGTCACCAACGTCTGGTCAGTGATCACGTGCAGCTTCTGCTCCCCTGAGTGTCAGGCCAGAGCTCCAGCAAACCAACGGCTGTTTCCATTTGGGCATCTTTCAGTCATGAACCTCTATTAGCCCCTCAACCCCTCTGTCAGCACCCTCTCCTGGGCTCCTGGACAATTTCTGTCTCTGATCCTAGCTACCTGCCTACACTGCCATCTAATGCTAAAACTTCAACTTGAGCGACCCCAAAGAAACAATATTTTTCCATAAAAACTGCTAGCTTATACAAACTACAAGCATTCTGGAGTTGGAACCATACAGTTTTTCATGTTTCTTATCTGTTTTTGCTGCATCACCCATGGACAGTTAGTGACACCTGGGCAGCATATTTTCCTCTCAGTGCCAAGAAATGGCTGATTTTCTTTTATAAAGAGTCTTAAGGTAATGGCGTCCTCTCTATGTCTCCACGTCTTAACCGACTTCAAGTTTTAATTAAACCCCATTCTAACGTCCACAAGCCAGCCACTGGCCCCTTGGCGAGCACCGGTGCTCAGGTCTAAAGTGGGTGCGTGGGACGAGCGGCGGGCAGTCACCGTCACCTCCCGAAAGCCTGTATGTGACCCTG
Source organism: Globicephala melas (assembly GCF_963455315.2). Taxonomy (NCBI): domain Eukaryota; kingdom Metazoa; phylum Chordata; class Mammalia; order Artiodactyla; family Delphinidae; genus Globicephala; species Globicephala melas. The sequence continues at coordinate 11,157,292 of NC_083317.1, read as the reverse complement.
TCTGCTCCTGCTACCCGTCCCCCGAGTGTCTCCAACAGTAAGTATGATTCTGTGAGGGTCAGAACAGTTGACAGTACCAACTGAGATCAAAAGCGTTATCTGCAGAGATAGATGGACGAAGGGAGGAAAACAGAGCTAAAATTACTGTCTGTTAGGACAAAAGTTCCCACAAAAGCTCAAAATGAAAAAACGAACAAAACTTATTGTTCTATACAACTAGTCTGTGAAGGTTTTTATCCCCTCTAACAAACAGTAAGATTAAAAAAAAAAATCTTTAGAAGTTGTTTAAAAATTATAAGAAATTCTTAAAACATAAAATCAAAAAAAAGAACACAACTTTCTCTGGAGAGATTATATACTAGTTGTACATCCCCCTTCTTTAATGCAGAACTTACTGCTAGAGGTGGGAACTAGAAAGTACTGTACTGTATAGAGTACAGTATCTTTATTTCAAGCCCGGGATGTGAGTGAAATTGCAGCCCTCCGTCTCCTGTTGCTGACGACCCTTCCGTTCTCCCGTCTCCCACCGCCTCTCCCTCCTCCAGGCAGTAGCTCTTCTTGCCTGTTCCCTCGATGCCAGCCCCTGGATGCCAGCTGTTGCACTGTACTGCTGTACTTTTCAAGGTACTGTAAGGTTAAAAATGTTCTGTTTTTTGTTTGTTAGTTTTTATATATTTGTGTGAAAAGTATTATAAACCTACTACAGTACAGTGCTATACAGTCAATTGTGTTAGTTGGGTACCTAGGCTAACTCTGTTGGACCTATGAACGTGCTCTTGGAACGGAACTCGTTTTTATGTAGGGGACTTACTGTAAAAGGAGCAGGGGAAGAAACAAAATGTGTTAACTAGAAAACTCAGGGGAAACTGCAGTGGCGATTCTTCTATTTAAGTTACACTGTAGGCTTTTGTTAATTCAGTTCATTTACTCTTCTTTTCATGTTTAAAAAACGCGTAAAAATAAACTTTCCCCTGTAGCCTTGTGGTCTTTGCCAGTTCTCTATTATCGTCATGAAACTCTTGCACCTTCACTAATTTTGCTGCCCAGCGTGCTCTGCTCATTTTCTCCTCACAAAAGGCTTCATAAGGAAAATAAATTCCCAGTTAAACAAAATCATAATATATTCTAAAGACTGTTTTGGAAATACCTGGAAATACAAGCAAAGATTATCAAGGTGACTTTTTAATTCTCTTTTGAAATGACAATGTTTCTTAAATTACCATCTTAAATTTAGATTTTCTATTTCTTCTCTGAGCCCCAAATCTTGGTTCCTAATATTAATATCCTTACCTGTGTCAGTTTGTACCTATTATACAATAGGTTCAGAACGATAATACCCAGTATTATTACTATCAACATCATTACAGAAAATATGCTTTTCCTTTTTCTTGCAACTCTTTCTCTTAGGATACACCACATTAGGGATGCAGAGTCAAATATCTAAGCAAAATATATACAACGAGAACTTAATAAGTAGTGAACAGGAAAGGCTACTTACTGCTACTCTCAACAATTCCTTTTCTACTTGTTCCAGTTTATTCTGTTTAGATGCAGCAGAATAAAGAGCAGTGGCATAGCGACCTTCGATACCGTATACCTGAACAGGTGGCTTTAAAAACAAGGGTGGAGGAGGGGAGGAAGCGAAAAGGAAAATCAGTTAAGACAATACTACGGTATCAATAGCAGAAAGAAATATTTATAATTTTAAAAATACATCTTTTATAGCACAAAACAGTTTAAATATGTCATCAAAGAGCTATCCTGAATGACAAGTCTCAAAATGAGGGATGTTTCCTTGGCCAGGTCACTCTATCTGTGACCTTCCAATTTCTCACCTTAAAACGAGGGGTTTAGGAAACATGGTGTCTGAAGTCCCCTTCTGCTCTAACTATCTATAATTCAACTATGTTAATTATGAGATGAGCTTAGGATTCCTTTGAATTCAATAACTACTTATTCCAAGTTTGGGAGGTTTTAAACACTGATAGAAGGCAGTTTTGAACATGCTAGAACCAGGCAAACAGGTGTTTATGAAACATACACAAGCACACTTTTATACATTTCAGAGTAATACTGCAAATATCCCTTACAGAGCTCCATAAATGTTCAGTTTAATGGAGCCCTTTAGCAATTTACTAAGTGCCTGAGGCTTGAATTATTTTTTACAATGAACCACTGGCTTTTAAAACCACACTACCATCAGTGTATGACTACATATGCTTAGTGGTACTGTGTGATTGTAGTGGAAAAGCTGCGGCTTTGGATGAGCAAGATTTAGTTTCAGTCCAGCTTTAAGACTAAGTTGAATAACCTTGGGCAAGTTTTCCCAAAGTCTGTTTCCTTTTTTGTAGAATGGGAAGACCAGCTACCTCCCATCACTGTTATCAGGTTTTAAGAAATTCTCCTACTTAAAGGTTATGCATGGGCCTGTCCCACGGCAGGCATTCAACATTATTCCGTCCCCTAGCCCCTCCACCCCCATCATATTTGGGGAACCACAGATCATGCAGAAAGGTTTAGGGGTAACTATACAAAATCCATGCTCCTAAGTGTACTGCTGTCTGATTCACACACACTCATCTGCTTTACAATCACAAAAGACATACCCTCACAAGCTTGGCAAACGGCCTGACCACAGATGTACTGAAGCATCGCACCTTTAAAACAAAGAGAAAGGAGATCCAAATGAGACTACTTAAAGGGTTCCTGCATTTAAACCTGCAATAATAAACAGTAAACATGACTTCTAGATGATTCGCTTCTCATGTGTCCTTGTATCATCACATAGATTACATGAGGGTGAGCTGCTCTTTATTACCTAGGAGTAAATTTCCCCACTGGAAATCATTCCAGGTTGCTTGGGAAATTGCTTTTCTACTTCTAACTTCCTGGGTTACTAGGAATAGGCTGAGGCAAGCACACCACTACGAGAGAGAAAACACTAAGTTTGGTGAAATGTGTCTTCCAAAAATTTTTAACAAGATTTTCGGCATTTATATTACCACCCTCGAGCATGATTTTAATAAAAAGTGGGAGGATTCCAGGCATGATCTGCAAGAGATGGACCTTCTTAGAATCCAAATGCTATCTGAAAATACAGACGAATTCTTTGGGTACTCCAGCCGTCTGATGTGAGAACAGGCCCTAGTACCTTGTCTAGCAAAATACTACCTTGATATTGTTGAGATGGTATCTTGTCTATCAAGAGTTGGAATCCAGAGTTTAAAAGGCACCTGCAAAGGCACAGGTCACCTTCAGATAATTCCAGCTCTAAATGTACTATACCGGTTGTGAGGGTTAAAAGACTTTATAACACTTATGGAAAACTTACGGAAGCTGTACGCTGTCATGATATGTAAAGCATCGTGTAATATAAAGAGCACGAATTTTCTTTCCAGCTCTGTGGATTCGAATCTCAGCTCTACCCCTTATTGGCTGAGCAGCCAAGGACGAGTCATTTTAACTTTTCAGTCTCACTTTTTTATTAAAACGTGAAATGTGCTTTTACAAATATTCCTTAGCATTACTGGTGACCCCGGCCAGGTGTGACCACCACAACAAAGAGCGATCCCCCTTAACCTGTGCCCTTCAAACCAGCTGCTTCTCGAGGCTGTGCTCAGAGGACGCCAAGGTAGGACACGCACAGCCCCAAGCCCACCGGCCCGCGTGCATCCCGGGGGGAAAGCGGGGCTGCCCAGGCCGCCTGGCGTCGCCCCCCACTCGCCTGGCCCCGCGACCTTGAACGGCGGCCACGCTCCCCAGCTGTGGCCTGGAACCGTGGAACTTAGGGGTCTGGTACAAGTCACCCCAGGAGGGCTTCTCCCGCTGGCTTTCAGGACCTCCGTTCTCTCACCTGCAGGGAGAGCCCAGACACTACCGGCGCGGCCATCTTCTCCTGGCGGCTGTAGGTCAAACCAGAGTTGGCAAAAGCGACCAAGAGCGCACGCGTGCGTCAGCGTAGCCGCTCGGCCTGCTGGGAAATGTAGGCTAGGTCGTCAGGCCGCATGCGTAGGGATCTCCCTCAGACTGGGAGTTGTAGTCCTTAGAAGCGAGTGGTCAGGGCTGAACCCACAGGGCTGGGGATTGGGACTAGTGGGCTCAGACAGCACCTGGAGATGAAATTCTAGAGTTACTAAGTGACCCTTATTGTAGAATAGATATAGTGCCCTTAGCTTAAAATTTCCATGTAGATAAGTACGGTGGCATTTGTTCCATTTCACATTCATCACTAGCATCATTAGCGTGTTTACCCTTTCTTCCTACCACGCTAAAAGGTGATCAAGCGCAGTTCCTCGCGCTGTATGTATATATAAACCCCGAGCCTTACAGCTCCAGCAGCGTACACTACGTGCCCAGTGCCTGGGCCGTGACTGCTCCTGCATACCTCTATCCCACGTCCGCCCCATCTCACCTGAGTACAGCGCTGACCTCTTGGTTTGTGCGGACGCGTGAGGTTCTGGTGTTTAAACACTTCCTTCTGGGTAAGGCAGAGTGATTATCTGAGAACCATACCTAAAAATAGAACTAGTGTTTGAGCAAGTGTGACATTGAAACTGAGAACCCAACACTAGCTTTGGCTAGTTTCTCTGCATTCATAAAAACAACCTATTTTCAACCCACTTCCCTCTAAATGGAATTTACTCTAATTTTCTCTTGTGTACAGAAGAGAGTTGGCTGTTTGTTGGAGTTTCCTGGTTGCAGTAATGGGGTCCTATGGTCAATTAAGATGTCTTTCTGCTCAGATCTATTACAGGAACACAGATTAAGTCCTTAATTTACCCTTTTCGAGTGCAGGTTTCTCATCATTACATAAACTTGTTAAAATGCAGAAAAGTAGAAGGGATGTAATTGCCCTCTTTTCGAACACTCAGAGTGTGTTGTCTCCCATTATTTTTTCAGATAGTAGCCTGGACTGCCCAGGCTTGAATCCCAGTCCTTTCACTGACCTTGGCCCAATTATATAACTTCTCTGTGCTTCAGTGTTCTAATCTATGAGTATTAGAATAGCACCTACCTTAGGGCTGTTAGGAAAAATGAACAAGTTGTATATCTATCTGTCTATCTATCCATCTATCTATAGATTTGGAACAATTGTCTGACAGATTGGCACTGAATAATATTCTCTATTTTGTTTTTATATTCTGTAACTTAATCATTCAATAATTTTGAACATAATTCAGATGGTTGCCTTTTTCTTTCTCTCCATTTTAAACAATACTTCATCTCCTGAGCATCTTCAGACACAAATTTTTTTTTCTTCTTCCTTAGGATAACTTCCAAATAGATTTCCAGAGCTGGCACAACTTGGCGAGAGGGTATGAGCACTTTCAAAGTCTTTGATGAATGAGGCCATGCTCTTTTCAAAACTTTAAACCAATTTATGCTTTCACTAGCAGTGCATAAAAACCCTTGTTTTACTTTTCTCTGCAAACTCTTTTGGGAGGCTGTCTTCAAACATGTCTAATGGAAAGTATATGCATTATGCAACAGATTTTATTGAGCACCTATTATGTGCAGGCAGCTCTTCTATACCCTGGAGGTACAGCAGGGTACAAGACAAGGTGCTTGCCTTCATAGACCTTATATTCTATGTGGAACCAAACCACAAACCCCATGTTTCCTAATGTGTGGGTGTTATTAAATGTAATTCAAATCAAAAGTTCTGGGGCCAAATATACTTGGAAAATTCTAGACTATCTCATTAATAATTAATTATAAGGAAGCGGTAAGGTTGCATAGCAACAGGGAGAGTCCCTCTATTTCCTTTGTATTTACCCCCATCTCACTTCAGCCCTTTGCATTTTGCCAAAATAATAGTTTGTGGTCGTTTGAATTTTAGGGTTTATCAAATGGTTGCACATGTATGGTTTCATTTTTATTTTGAGTCTCAGGATAACTCTAAGATGTAAGTAGTCTGGTACTCCCCTACTTTATAGGTGCTGAAACTTCTTGGATCCTGTTTGGGCAGCTCATCTAGGAAATGGCAGTTCTGGGTCTCAGGATGCATTTCCGGGTGTCAGATTTTGATGCCAGTGTACGCTGCTTACATCTTGGTGATCTGGACAGTTGGAGAAACACAGGAGCAGCCCTGATGCCTGACGCCTCCACAGTCAAGCCTCCCTCCACCTGCTCATGGATTCCTGGGTGTCTGCTGAAATCTCACAGCAAGCAAAGCCCAGCAATGACCAGCCAGGACCTCAGAGACAAACTCTCACGAGGGACCCTGACAGCAGTTTCCCAGATGGGGGACTATCGAAACTTCTTAAATGCAAGAAGAGAGAATTTGAAAGAAAAAAAGAATTTTGTCCCACAGAAGAAGGGAAAAGACTTAGCACTTTACTTTTATAGTGCTTTCCTCCTGTACAAACTAAATTGTTTAAAAAATAGTTATTTTAACTCTGAGGCTGACAGAGTCAAAGGGATTTGCCCAAGGCCACAGTCCAGGGCTACAGCGGTAGTGAAATCCAGACATCAAATCTCAGCTTTTTTGTTTTAAGCTGATTTTCAATTCAAAACAAATATATTTCTCACCATTTTATTTTCTCTTTAAAGGCACCATAGGCTGTCATGAAAACCAGCAGCGTGGTGTCATGAGACCCTCAATTACACATGTTTTAAAAAGTGAAGTGATTTTCCCCTTGACCCAGAAAGAACCTTCTAAAACTCAGAAATCTGGATGAAGGTTAATATGCAAAATGTTCACTGCACTCACTTTAAAATGGCAAAAAATTGGAAACAAATGTCTGAGCATAAGAGAATGGTTTTAAAAATGGAATATTGTGCAGCTGATACCGTGAAATTTTCGAAAAGTATTTAGTGACATAGAAAAATATTTAATGACACTGAGGAAAAAATTCCAAACCACATTGTGTATTTTTCTATAATGAGCACGTGTCGCTACCATAATCAGAAGAGAAAAAGGGGGGGCGGAATACCGTGATCCTGTCCCTTAACTATGTTCCCAGTAAAGAAGAGATCCATCCACTCTCTTTTCTGATAATGCCCAGCTTCTGACCTGCAGGGAAATGCTTCAAGTTGATGAGTTCCATGAGGGACCAGGCTCCAAAGTTGGACCAAAGGACTTCTAAGATTTCTTTCCAAGGTTAGCTTCAACTAGACTCCACCAGCCCAGGGAACATTTTCTTGAGCTTTGCAGAATCCATACTAAGGATGTTATCTTCAGGGCAAAGGGTGTTAAGATTTTCCCTACACATTTTGTTACACTGAAAGGACCCGGGAAGTGTTTGCATTATTCATATATTTGTTTATCTTGGAGGGAATTTCCATCAGTTTTCTCTTTCTTTTAGTTCTCTCCCCCTCCAAGTTTATTTTGAGAACTGTACACGGATACTTTACAGCAGACCAGAGCCACTTGCTGTCCTGGGGACCCAGGCTGGCAGCCCCGATTTAGAACTTCATAGGTAGCTTGTCTTTCCATTTAAACCTTAAGCATGGGAAAGTGACTTTGGTAGCTTTCTACACATGTCTATGGCGTTAAAGGGGGTTTAAGGCCAGTCCTGCCAATCAGCAGAGGCCCCTGGGCTGGAACTGATCTGGCTTTGAACAAGAAAAATTGTTGACAGTGGGGCTCCAGGTGCTGAGACCGTATGATTTTAAACTGTTTATCCTCGGGATTTGATGCATCTACTACAGAAGAAAAGAGTGAATAAAACACATGAAAACGGCTTGGTGATATTTTTGAGTCTTTGGAGAAAGCTGCGTTAGATGGGTCTGCAGCACAGAGCCGGGACCTGGACGGCGACAGAGGGAGAACCAGGTACTGCGGGAACCGGTTCCCCTCCCCGGCCACGGGCACCTTCCCGCCCCTTCTGCAGCGGTCGTGCCTACCTTGAGGCCTCAAGGTCACTGTGCGCGCTCAGCCTGGTCCAGGTTTCCGAAGCATCATCCTGACACTGGGGGGCGCCATCTCCTCACGTTGTCAACTCAGCCTCTGGCCTTGGAATCAATTTCTTTCCAGAGCTTTCGCCATTCAAACCCCCGTGTCACAGCTCACACAAGCAAGTATGAATCAGAGTATTGTGAGATTGACTAACAAACTGGTTCCTGAGAGATGCTCTAATCCGGGCTGCTTGTGTTTCGGGGCTCACAGTTTCTTGTTATTGTCACCCAGCCTCAGTGGGGAAGCCGGTCTTAGGACCCCCAGGGACACTCCCCCCTCCCCTCCCTCCCCTCCCTCCCCTCCCCTCCCCCTCCCCTCCCCTCCCCTCCCCTCCCCCTCCCCTCCCCCTCTCCTCCCCTCCCCCTCCCCTCCCCTCCCCCCTCCCCTCCCCCCTCCCCCCTCCCCCCTACCATGTTCCTTCCAGTCGGCGCGGGCCCCGCCTCCTCCTCAGCCCTCACACTTCCTGGGGCTGGTTCGGCGTTTGCTTCCACAGGCTTTAGAGACCATCGCTCGTGGGTTAGAGCGGACCGAAGTCTTTCTTATCAAAGTCCTTTTTCTTTCTGGGTTTGGGACAGTTCAGGGAAAAGTTATACCGTTCAATGGGTGCCGTGTTCCGGGAGGTGGTAATGACGGAAGGAACGAGCAAATGATAAATGCAGAACATTCTTCTGTTTGTTGATTTGATAAAAATGTTGACAGTAAACAGTGTATGTTTGGGGGCCTTTCTGATGTAATGAAGCGCTCCGCAGCTCCCATTCTTGCTTCTCTTTGGTGGTCCAGATGGGGCTTTGGGGGCGTGGGAGGCCCTGGTTCCCTGCGGTTTGGTCATTGTCTGCTGTTCCTGCAGAGGTAGTGCCAGGCTCTGCAGCCCCGAGGCCCGGCCGGGGTTGGAATCCCAGCCCTGCCACTCACCAGCTGTGTGGCTTGGGTGAGTCCCTTAACCGCTGTGCCTCGGTTTCCCCACCTGGAGAATGCAGATAGGAACCATACAGGTCATGTGAGCTAACCAGCGCGCCATGGAGTTGAACTGTTACTCTCCTCAAGACCATCTCTCTAAATAGCATCTTTCCATACAGAGGCAGGAGGAACACAAACCCGGGTCATTCTTCATTATGGAATTTTAATTCTTATTTTCATCTCCTTCTTGTGCTGTGGCCCAGAACGTAGAGCAGAGCTTCACTGTGGCTTCTGAAAGCTGGGAAATTGTTATCGTCAAAAGCAGCTCCTTTTTGAAGGAGCTTGCCTGCAGGGGGAAGGGCCATAGCTGGTGAGTCCCAACTGGGTCTCCTCATGTGGGAGGTTACAAGAGACGGACTGGTGTTTTTAGAACAATCGGCTCTCAGGATATACTGGTGAACAAGAAAGCATTGAACACTGATTACTTAAAAAAAAAAAGCAGTATGTATATTTGGTGCAAGTAAAAATGTGAGAATAGTGAAGGCTTTGTAGGAGTTTGGTGTGGAAAAGGAAATTGTTTGATAAAGAAAAAAATTATACTTTTTTTTTTTCTTTGCATAGTTATTTAGCTGTAGTAAAAGGGAAAATAAAAGTCAGGGAATGAAATGTATACAGACAGGAGGGGAAGCGCTCTCAGAACACGGGACAGTGTGTGGTCCAGTCAGATTTCGAAATGCCCAGTAGAGAGATGGGATCATTCTGGATCTCACAGTGGGATGCAGCACCCAACAAAGTGTTGATGAACCCTGGTGGCAGACCAACCACTGTGTCGTTTTTATCAATAAAGAAGCACACAGGGAGGAACGCTTACTTTGAGGTTCCTGGTAAATCGGGCTGGAGCTGTTTGGGGTGGTGCACTTTAGTACAAGGAAGATGGAGAAGAACAACGGCCAGTCCAGCCTCATGGAGCTGAGCGCCTGGGAACAGTGTACATAAGGTGACTTCAGAATAAAGGAGGCATTTTTCCACCTCCGAGTTTAAAGACAGCCACTGTCTCTGTAGCAAATGAATTAGTGTGACCTTGCAGATGGCCCTTGTGACCTGGAAGTGACAAGGAATAATGAGACTTTTCGTTTTGCTAACTGGGTACTGGGAAAGGAAGCTCAAGATGGAGTCAGTATTGCTAAGAGAGCTCTCTGAAATGGAGCTGGGAGGCCATTGAGAGGGTGACTTGTGCATGTCTCAGCCTGGATGGAATCTGACCTGTGACTTGATCAAATCATCCAGAACATCTACCAGAAACTCATGACAGTCTATCTAATTCTCAGACCCCTACCCTAAAACAGATTATGATTCCTTAAGGACAAATATTTTCTGATTTGCATCAGAGCCAATCATAATTCTCTCCAGGCAAGTTTTTAATAACCTTGTGATTTTTGGCTTTATAAGCCCCTGACTTTTTTCCTTCCCAGAACACTCTTTCCAAGTAACCTGAATCTGTGTCTTCTGAATTGCAATTCTTAAGACCCCCAAATAAACTCTTTTTCTTATTTGCAGCATCCTGCGTCATCATCATCATTATTATTGTTACTTCAGTTGACAGTACCTCCTAGGGGGAGACTGGTGACTTATTTCTGTGGGTTTTTGATTCTGTGCTTTGAATTGCAAGGTTGAATAAGAACACTAACTATTTTGAGTTTTTCAGTAACGGGGAAGTTATTGGTCGGGTGGTCTTTGGAGATTAAGGCCAATCTGCAGGAAAACTGAGTAGTTCAGACCATTTATACTATATGGCTTGAAGTGGGATAGAGGACCATCCCCTAATTCATTAACTCATTCTTTCAGGCATTAATTCATTTACCAAACATTAGCTGCATGTTAGAGATCATGATAGCTGCTGTAGAGAATGAAGGCAACCAAGAATGACTTTGCCTTCAAGGAGCTGTTGCCAGCTCCCTTTGAATGAGTTTTTCATTTATTATTTTTATTTTTTAAAAGATTTTGGCTGCATGCACTGCGTGGCTTGTGGGATCTCAGTTCCCTGACCAGGGATTGAACCTGGGCCACAGCAGTGAAAGCACTGAATCCTAACCCCTAGGCCACCAAGGAACTCCCAGTTTTTCACTTTTTAAAATGACCTCCCCTTTGTTCTACACATTGGAAAAGAAATTGGTATGGTGTTTGGCTAAAAATCAAACTAACTAAATTGCAACATAATTTTATAAACTCTGGGCTATCTTTAAATCTTTTTATTTTGTAGGAATCCCTTCTACATCTGGGCTCCTAAGGGACAGCAACCTCCTCCTATCATATCTTGGCAACTAATTGAAGCAACGAAAGGGGAAGAAATGATAAAAATAAACCATTCCAGCTGGCAAAGCGTCACTGTATAGTTCTCAAAGTGGCTGTTTATCAGAAATAAAGTTGATACCCTCTTGGTGGCACTGGATCAAATTGGTCCACTTTTTTTAAAAAAATAAATTTATTTATTTAATAAATTTATTGCTGAGTGTGGGCTTTCTCTAGTTGTGGTGAGTGGGGGCTATTCTTCATTGTGGTGCGCGGGCTTCTCGTTGTCGTGGCTTCTCTTGCTGCAGAGCACAGGCTCTAGGCGTGCAGGCTTCAGTAGTTGTGGCACGTGGGCTCAGTAGTTGTGGCTTGTGGGCTCTAGAGCTCAGGCTCAGTAGTTGTGGCACACGGGCTTAGTTGCTCCACGGCATGTGGGATCTTCCCGGACCAGGGCTCGAACCCGTGTCCCTTGCATTGGCAGGCAGATTGTTAACCACTGTGCCACCAGGGAAGCCCCAAATTGATCCACTTTTGACGATGACAAGAGGACCAATGTTCTTTCTTCTTGTGATCTGTGACAGTGCTGTGCACCCTGGAATCAGCAGAGTTTTTGTAATCCAGATTTGTTGACATTCTTGAGGCATGGAAATTTTCCTCATTTGTATTCCAACTCCGGAGGTTTCCTGAGAGAACATCCTAGAAGTAGCTTTTCATTGTGGTTTTTCAGCCATCGGTCCTGGCTACTGATTGGAATCAGTTGTGGAACTTAAAAAACTACAGATAGCCACCGAAGACATGTGAATTAGAATCTGCGTGTACATTTTATTTTAAATTAATTATTGAGCTTGAATGTTCAGTGATTGGACAGGGATTAAATAACATGTAGTATGTCTAGATAGAATACCTTGCTGCCATTTAAAATTATAGTGAGGAATATTTGCTGAGCTGAGAACCTATTCATAATGCATTGCTAAGTTAAAAAAAAAGGAGGCTGAAAAGAGCATTTGGTGTATAATCTGATGATATTTTATTAAATAATCATGTATTTGTATGCATCGTACAAAAAGCCAGAAGGAACCGCACAAATACGCCTAAGGTGGTAACCACCGTTAGTCTTTTCCTCGGTGCTTTTCTGTCTTTTCTAAGTTTTAAGCATCAAGCGTATATTGTTTTTGTACTGGGGAAAAATTCCTTCAGTAAATGTTAGTGGTTTCCCCATCAGGGACAATGTGGTGAGAAGGAGCAAAGGAAACTAGATACACATGACTGTCTCATTCATTCATTCATTCGTGATTTCTATTTAGCCTTTAAAAATTTTCTATTAATATTATTTAATGTTATTTTCTATTTATTAAGGAAAAAATGTCTTAAGCACCTGCTGTGTGCTATACATTGACAGTTTTAGGCACTTGGGCCGCAGAGGCTCAGTTTCCTCAAATCCAGCAGAAGAGGCTGTGAGGACCTCGTTGACAGGCACGTTCCCTCCCTGCAGGTGCCAGTGAAGTACATCTGGAGGGGGGCGGGGCTGGGAATTGCCCATGTTAAACAAACACCCTGTGTGGTTCTGACAGACTCTCTGGTACCACCCTTTGGGAACCTGTGAGGAATGGGCCCTTGACCTTAAATAGCTTAAAGTCTAAAGATGATGAAAATGGAGAATGTGAAAACCTGATCTGTTGGTTTCATCATGGAATGTCTACTAAGTTCCCCCAGGATGTCCTTGGACACATGCTCCTTAGCTGTCTTATTTTAGAATGTGACATATCTAAGTGGGATGACAATCAAAATATACCCAGCCAGATTGCCAGCCTCCGTGAGGGTCATTTGATGAGGCAAACACCTTCCTTCCTTAAGGACAGTCAGAGAGCAACAGCACGAGGAGTCATAGCAATTCTGACAGCAGCCACTGCTTAGGAAGTGGTTAGTGCCTGCCAGCCACTTGCCTAAGCATTTTTAAATTTTTTTATTTTTGGCTGTCTTGGGTCTTCGTTGCTGTACGCGGGCTTTCTCTAGTTGCGGCGAGCGGGGGCTACTCTTCGTTGTGGTGTGTGGGCTTCCCATTGTGGTGGCTTCTCTTGTTGCGGGCTCTAGGTGTACGGGTTTCAGTAGTTGCGGCACGCAGGCTCAGTAGTTGTGGTGCACGGGCTCAGTTGCTCCGTGGCATGTGGGATCTTCCCCGACCAGGGCTCGAACCCGTGTCCCCTGCATTGGCAGGTGGATTCTTAACCACTGTGCCACCAGGGAAGCGCTAAGCATTTTATTGAATTCTCTCAAAAACCCAGAGGTTACCTACCCCATTTTACAGATGAGGAAACTGAGGTTTTAGAGAGATTAATTACCCTGCCTGAGATTACGTGGCCAGTCAGTTGGCTTGTCTCCAAGAAAGCCTGGGCTCAACTACTATGTTATCCAGCCTCAAACTCGACCCATGGCCACTGTGCAACCTCTCGTTGTGAGGCTGCCTCCAGGGCTCAAGAATATTGAGACTCAGGCAGCTTGCTGCTCGGCGACCCCGGTTGAACGTTTTCTGGTGTGAAATTATTAACTTCAACCTTCGAAAACTGTGCCCTTCATGGTCCCAGCCAGTACAAAGTTAAAAACACTTGATAAAATGCATAAAACACAGCCAGCAGCATATTTCCAAATCACGTTGTAAGCCAGGCAGCGTTCTCCTGAAACATTCTCGGGGGCAAAGCAGTTAAGAGAACTTCCACAGAAGTCTGTGGAGTGGGGTGTCCATTGAACCAGGGCAAGCTGGGGATTTGGGGAGGCCAGCCCCTTGCAGTGGGAACAGCTAAGGGAGGGCTTTGGGAAATTTGGGCAGTGACAAGGATGCAGGGAAATATACTACAGTTTTTGCCTAGGAGTGAAACTCACATTTGAAAGAAAAGCTATCTTCTACTCTACTCCCAGGCATGTTTTTTTTTTCCCCACTCTTATTTGTAATAAAATGATGGGGTATTATTATTATCTCAATTTTTAATTTTACTGAGATACGGTTTACATACCATAAAATTCATGTACCCTTTTAAAATGTACATATCAGTGGTTGTTAGTATATTCACAAGGTTGTGCAACTATCACCACTATCTGATCCGAGAACATTTTCACCTCGGCAAAAAAGAAACTCCATACCCGTTACAATCACTCCCCCCATTCTTTGCCCCCAACAGCCTCTGGCAAATTATGATGATTTTTAATGGTTATATCTTTTCAACTAGATTACAAGAGACCATGGAACTCATTACTCTTCCTGGCACAAAGTAGGTGCTCAGTAAATGTTTTTTTCTTGGTGATAAAGTTCTCAGCCTTAAGACTCTCCTTTCTTTCTTGGTCTGTGTGGTAATTTAAAAATTATAGTAAATGACTGGAAGAAGAAAACATGCAGCTGAGTTTTCCCCCCTCCCCTTCCCATTTAGGAAGGCCTGAACGCAGAGGTCTCATGTCAACCAGATAAATGTTTTATTGGACTTTAAGAAATTCAGTTTGATTTAGGAAAAGACAAAGACATCTTGGGTCTTATAATGTAAAACGAACATTGACAGTTCAGTGATAGTTCATGTTTTTCTGGCTCATAAAAATACAGTGAGGAAATGAACAGCTTGGACTGTGGGAAAAAGAGAAGTTATGCTGAAGCTCTGATAGGAATGGGTCTGAACTGGTTGTTTATGGAGTGAAAAGCAGGTCACACACAAAGGCTGAGACGCAGCTTCCGTCATGCCTGGGAATCTACAAACTCAATGCCATCTCATTGGCAGAACATGAAAGCTAAAGATTATCCCCTAATCCTGTGGCATTTGCTGCTCAAAAATTCTCACTTGAAGTCACACACCCTTTGGAGGTACAAATATTTTGTGTACCCCTGCAGTATCTATGGAAAAACTTGTCAGAATGTTGTCTATAATGGTTACCGCAGATGAAGTGGGTTTTGTCACCATCCGGAATTGACCATGCTCTCTCCACCCAAAATTTCCACTTCTTTTTAAATTCAAATAGTGGAAGCTTATGTGACAGCTTTACCTCTGATAGCAAAGAGAATAAGATTCAGTGCACTGCTGAAAAGTGGAAACAACCCAAATGTCCATCAGTGGATGAAAAGATAAAAAAAAGTAGTCATATCTCTACAACGAAATAGTATTCAGCCATAAAAAAGGAATGAAATCCTGACACGTGCTACCACATGGACAGACCTTGAAAACAGCATGCTGAGTAAAAAAAGCCAGACACGAAAGGTCACAGGTTGTATGATTCCATTAATGTGAAATGTCCACAAAGAGGCAAATCTATAGAGACAGAAAGCAGATTGCTGGTTGCCAGCGGCTGGGGAAGCGGAACTGGGGAGTGCCCGCTGACGGCTACGGGATTTCTTTTTTGCAGGTGATGAAAATATTCTGGAAATTAGATAGTGGTGATAGTTGCACAACTTTGTGAATATACTAAAACCCACTAAATTGTGTGCTTTAAAATGGTGAATTTCACGGTATCTAAATTACACCTCAGTTAAAAAAAAGTAAAAAGAAAAAATTTGCCCCCAAGCCTCCCAAGGGTTAAAAATAAGAAGAGTAAGGGGGACAATCTGATGTGATCTTGCTGGTGCCTGTGTGAAGATGATTTAGCCGCTCTCCTTGCGAGGCATTTGCTGGAAAAAACCACATGCTTGCCACGGCAACACCCTCTTTCAGGCCTTTATCATTCTTGCCTAAAGATAAAGGAACTAAAGAATTTTGACAGCTGAAAAGGACCTTGGAGAGTCTGGTCTGACTCTCTCACTTGGCAGGTGAGAAAGCTACTTGCAGGCAGTAGAAGTGACATGTTCAAGGTCATCTTGTTAGTGGTTGAGCTGGACCTGAAACCCAGTGTTCTTTTCACTTGACCTCTTTTGCATTTGTTTTTTTCCCTCTTCTCTGTCTCTCCCTGTGCAAATATAGTTGTGCATTGCACAGACCTTAGTCTTCCTGAAACACAGATCATATGCCACCTCCCCCTAAAAAACCTTCATGGCTCCCCACTGTCCCCCATCTCCTCTCTGCCACTTGGCTCCTGAAATAAACTGTCCTTGTGGGCCCAGCGCACAGTGTACTTTCCAATATCACTTTCTTGTTCATGTTCTGTTACTAAACTTTGTATATATTCAAAGTCCTCAGCTAAATCCTGAGTTTCTTGAAGACTGGGATTGTGTTTTACGTGTCTTACGCATCTTTGACCTTGGGACACAGGGCACAGTGCAGTTCCTTGAACTTGGTAGGGTTCAGGAAATACTTTTAGAAGAGTTGATTCCATTCAGGACTACAGCTGTCTTTGCCCAGACACGTGCAAGGAATATCCCAGGAGTTCTGTCAGTAGGTGGCTATTTTGTGCTTCATCACTTCTGTTGGAAGACCAACACTGAGTTTAATCTTTGGCTGTAATCTGGACAAAAAGATTCTAGAACCCTCTCATGAGAATAGATTTAGTCTCAAAAAGGCAAAACTCAGTGACTTAAAAAAAAATAACCCAACATTATTTTGAAATAAACTTTTTATTCATTACAGAAGTAATTTGTGCTCATTGTAGAAGATTTGGAAAATTCTGAGAAAGTTCCAGGAATATAAAGGAGAAAATAAAAAGTGCCCCTAATCCTAGCCCTTAGGGAATATCTATCGATAGCCTTTGATCTGTACAGCCATTTTTCTACGCACACGTATACACCACAGGTAGATTGTTTACAAAAATGAGATCCCGCTCTGCATGCTGTTTTGTAACCCGCTTTGAAATTAAATGGAAAATGAAAATTTAAAAGCACTGCATTAAGTGGGAAGAATTTTGTTGCTGTCAACTCAAATGACTCATGCTGATGACATGGAGAAATGGCAACTCAATATTTGTTTTGCTTCTTTGCTTTTCTTGGTGCAGGAAAGGGTGAAACAGACAGGATAGGAATAGTTCCATGAACTAAGGAATAAGTGCCTTTCTAGCTACCAAGTCACTGAGGGGCGAGGAGGTGCTTCGCCTCTTTGGGTCTTCGTCTTTTCACCAGTTCTATGAAGGAATCGTGTCCATTAAGGTCCTTTCCTAGCTCTAGACTCTTGTGAGCTTTAAGTTTCTCCTTGTCCCTTCTTTGTCCTTGGATATTTCAGAGCCCTCTATGTGCTCAGGAAGGCGGGGAGTGTGACTACTTTCCCCCTGATTTACGCCAGCACAGTCCCTGGCAAAGAATTGACACTTAACAAATATTTGTTAATGAATGAATGGATGAGATGCTCATGAATGATGTCCTTTGTCACAAACATCATTAGACCACATGGTCCTCTTTTGGAAGCACCAAATAGGAATTCTATATTTAGGTTCTTGGAATTTGGATAAAAATACAAGTGAGTAACATCGAATATCAGTTGGTTAATGGAAAATATTTTCCCATTCTCCAGATCCCATTTGGCTCTCTCTGTAGCTCCATGAGGGAGATATGACTAGTTCCGTTCCACAGGTAAATGGATGGCCAGTTTCCTCTGCTGGCCTCTTGATTCCAGGTCCCAGGTCCCTTCTGCTACTCCTCATTGCCTTTCAGACACCCCATTTCCTCTCTGGTTGGAAAAGTCACTCTACAACCACTCAAGCAAGTTGAAAGTAGAAGTTCTCAAACTTTAGTGTTCTTAAGAATTGCCCAGGGCATAGTGATCCACATTTTAAATAATTGTTCAGGGTGATTTTGATGCAGGTGGTCTGAAAAGCACACTTTCAGGAATACTAGCTTAAAGTATTTCAGGTGTAGTATTTTGTCAAGCAGAGGAGGCTGCCAAGAGAAGAACGTCAGGCTTTTCATCAAGCATCAGCTTGCCCAAGCTTTGGTTTCCAAGGACACTTGGAAATAACAACACAATGGTTCATGTTCATTACACATTTACTGTGCCAAGAGCTTCTCTAAGTGCTTTACATACATTATGTTCTTTACTGCTCCTAAAAGCCCTCCGTTGTAGGTCCTGTTATTGCCTCTGTTGTACAAGGAAACTGAGGCTCAGACAAGTATGTTTGGCTTATCTATGATCAGGTGAACTTGACAACAGGATTAAGTAATCAAGTCCTACTGTTGTCAGGTTAAGGAAACCTAACGCTTTATTATTTTTATAAGAGCTGGGAGAAACTGGTGAATGCCATCGGCTAATAGGGAGAGTAATTCATATTTTGGCTTACATACTCATGTCTTTCCTCATGTGTGGATGGCTCTTGGCAATTGTGAAACTGGAAAACGAAACAAAACAACACAGTGAAACGAGTGAAATTCATTTCTTCTTCCCCTGGGTAAGACCAGCCCTAGGACCAGCCCCTGCCATGTTCTGAATCAAATGTTACTTTTACCTAAGAACTGAACTATTCTATCAGGGAAACTTGAACACTGATTACTGACTGGCTATTTGCTGACATTAAGGAATTATCAGTACTATCATCTTAGGTATGATACTGATATTGTGGTTATGTTAAAAAAGAGTGCTTATCAGAAATAGAATCACAGATGTAGAGAACAAACTTGTGGATACCAAGGAGGGGAAGGGGGGGATGAATAAGGAGATTGGGATTGACATATATACACTACTATGTATAAAATAAATAACGAATGAGAACCTACTGTATAGCACAGGGAACTCCACTCAGTGCTCTGCGGTGATCTAAATGGGAAGGAAATCTAAAAAAGGGTGGATATATGTATATGTATAACTGATTCACTTTACTGTATAGCAGAAACTAACACAACATTGTAAAGCAACTACACTCCAATAAAAATTAATTTAAAAAGAGTGCTTGTATTTTATAGCTCTATACTGAAATACACAGAAATTAAATATTAGGAGGTTTTGGATTTTCTTCTAAAAATCCAGTTTGGGGAGGTAGATGAATGAAACAGGATCAGTTTTAGGATGATAGTTGTTGAAGCTGGCTGATGGACACATAGGGGCTTATTATACTATTGCCTCTAGTTTTGTATGTTTGAATATTTTCATAATGAAGAGTAAAAAGTAACTTCCTGTCTCGTGTCCCTTACTCTCTACGAGTGGATTTAATACGTGTAACTAAAGCACTCGAGGTTAATAATGGATTAATATCTGATTGCTGTAAGAGAGCATTTACATTTTAAGCAAAGATCTGTAATGTCTTAACGAAGAAATACATTGTTATGACAAAGTAAGAAATACTTTGGAAATTTCAGGCATTACCCCAACCTGATAGGAGAAATATTTTGTATTAGCTCACACTTTCTCCTTCCCTACTTTGTCTATGTGCAGAATTGGTCCTGATCCCTGCCTTTGGGGACACTTTTTTTTTTTTTTTGGCAGTATGCGGGCCTTTCACTGTTGTGGCCTCTCCTGTTGTGGAGCACAGGCTCCGGACGCGCAGGCTCAGTGGCCATGGCTCATGGGCCCAGCCACTCCGCAGCATGTGGGATCTTCCCGGACCGGGGCACGAACCTGTGTCCCCTGCATCGGCAGGCGGACTCTCAACCACTGCGCCACCAGGGAAGCCCTGGGGACACTTTTGATCATCATTATTTTTTCTTTTCTAATAATGCTCTGTAATAACATGGTGTTGCGTAGTGTTCAAAATGCTTTCATTTGCTACTCCTAGACCCTCATTCCTTTTCTGTGAATAGACAGTGTGTATCGTTAAGCATGGGAACAAATAAAGGTCCAAGAGGTTAACTATCCAGTTATTGGGCTGGTTAATTAATTCCTTTTTTTTTTTTTTTTTTTTTTGCGGTACGCGGGCCTCTCACAGTTGTGGCCTCTCCCGTTGCGGAGCACAGGCTCCAGACGCGCAGGCTCAGCGGCCATGGCTCATGGGCCCAGCCACTCCGCAGCATGTGGGATCTTCCCAGACCGGGACACAAACCCGTGTCCCCTGCATCGGCAGGCGGACTCTCAACCAGTGCGCCACCAGGGAAGCCCCTGGTTAATTAATTCTTTTGTTTATCTCTCCTCCAGACAAGAAGCATGCATTGAGCATCTACTATACATCTGTTAAGATGCTGGACTGACATGATACAGACACGCATAAAATAGTGCCTGACTTTGAGGTGCTCATACCTGGGGAAGGAAAACAGTGCTAAGTGAATAAGTGTACAGGGTTGAGGGCTTCACTGAGAAGAAGAGACTTGTGCTGGGCCATGCAAAATAAGCAGAAGTTCATCCCACTCCCAGTGAATGTCAGAATCAGAACCAGAACCCAGGGGTCCTGCCGTCTGTTTGGTCCAGCACAATTTCTGTGTGGCAATTACGCTTCTCTTTTTTTTCCTGAAAATCCCAATTTCCTTTGTTCCTTATAACTCCTGCAGGATTTTTCTTAAAGCCTTACAATGATGCTGTCATCTGTGCTGCACAAAGTGAAGCAGATCTCTTTGTCAGGGATACAGGGAGCAGTTCGCTGCTGAAAAGGAACGGGTGGACGGCAGAATGCTGACCGGGGTACTGTCCCTTCTAGCATGTAGCCCAGGGGCGTTCCGTTCCTGCGTGATACAAATGACAGCATTCTCACACTTGGTGGCTTTCCAGGCGACTGATGGCGTGGAGAACCTCCCTCCTGTTTACCTGTTCTCGCAGCCATTACTCACCTCGTCCCACACACCCCGACACTTGCACACAAAGCCACAGAGCGACTTCAAGAAAAAAAAATCAAAAACCTTCCCCCAACCCCATTCTAAAATGTCAAGTGTTTCAGTTTTGAGAAAAAAGAAAGCTGAAGAAAGGATGACTCATGACAGGGCTAACAAACAACTATCTGAAGGTATGCTGGTGAGTCACGGCGTGGAGATTTGCCTTTATGTTGTGGAAAGGGCCTGGGATTGAAGAAGCATCATGGGACCAGCCAGTAAAATTCCACTACTCTCTGAAGCCGCTTTGGAGGTAATTTAAAAGCCCTGGGCTTTTTTCAGCCCCAGTCTAGTGCAGGGCTCTGGGTACCCTCAGGTATGTTGATCTATACAGGAAATCAGAAAGAATGATTATTAATAACTGGAACAAAACCATTATTATCTTTCCATGCCCAATGCCATGCTGAACCAGCCCTGCTTGCTTCTTCAAGCCAGCGAGACGGCTGGATTTTCTTGAAGGGTATTGGGTTGCTAAGCAACAGCGCTGGCAGCATCCATCATGCCCAGCAATGTCAGCGCTGGAGTGTGGCCGGCAGAACACGCCTCCCCCTCGCCTTCCCTCGAACCCCTCCCCCATGAAAGCATTAATTTGCATCTAGGGTACAGGACCTGTGCCAGGTGATTCTGTGTATAAAACACCACAGTGCAGCACATGAAGCACAAATATTGTTTTTGGTTGCAAAGCAGGGCATGTGACGTAATTGAAAATACATACTCATTTGTGTACACTCTTCACATAAAGAGTGTAGGCATAATTTAAAAGCCTACATGTCAAATATGCCGGTGTTTCTGCCTTTAAATCATTTTCTTTTCTCTCTGCCCATACAGCATCTTATTTATACCCTGTTCTGTCCATATCTTTCCCCCTCCCTTTGTTCTGTGGTCTCCTGTATGATAGAGCTATTGTTTGTGTGTGGGGCTGTGTGGACAAAAGGGAGCCTGTTTCTACATGGGAGGCAGCCCTGTGGTTAACCGTTGGAGGCTGTCGTTTACAAGGCCTGTCGCTGTGGCTGTTTTGCTCCGGAAGTGCCCATTTTCTGGGTAGGGTCTCTACCTGGGCCCCATCTGTCGGTGCTTTTTACTTCCTTTCGAGGGGCAGCAGGCCGAGTAGCTGATCCAGTGCCAGAGGCAGAGGGATGGGCAGGAAAGGGTATCAGCTTTGGGGTTAGACAGACCTACATTCAAATCCTTTCTCTTCCGCAACCGGCTCTGGCATCCTGGCAAGTTTCTCTCCCCATTTCTGAAAAAGATGTTAATAAAACCCACCTCACTGGGTTTTGGGGAGGGCTGAGTGTGGCAATGCATCAATATGCCTTGTTCCCAGTGATTACTAAGTGGCAGGTATTACAAGGATTGAGCGAATCATAGATGATTCCCAGTTGGAAGGGAATTTAAGATGTCATCTGGTTCAGCCCAACAAGGAATTCTAATCCCCCTACTTCTTCCAGTGGATCATTGGGGCAGGATCCAGCTGGATTGTCAAAGTTGATGCTTGGTGATTGGGTTGGGTTATAAGTTCTCAGACTCCTGGCTCAGTGATCTTTTTTCTGGGCCCATTATGATATCTGTTTGCCTTCCTTAAAGTTATCCCTTGGCTTTGGGGGCCTTACCCTGGACCGATGTTCCGCCTTATAGGACTGAACAAGGTTGGTTGGCAGGAACCCTTGTCTGACTGTGAGATTTTGGTGGTGGTCAAGACCTGGAATTTGATGGAGGTCTGATGAAGCTGAAGGATGTGCCCCGGGAACCTGGGAGGATGACTTTGCTGGGTCCGACAACTCCAGCACGTTATGCTACCTCTGCTCTGAAGCTGTTAGAGCTGTGTCTAATGCCCCACAGAGGTCGAGATCTCAAACAGGAAATATGTGGGATGCCTTATCTGAAGGTGACTTTCTGATTCTAGCTTTTAAACCACAACCACTGAAGATGGTTGGTTCCAGTAAGTCCTCCTCAGTTGGTACCCAAAATACTATTTTGTACATTTAAAGACTCTGCCTCTCACTCCCAAGAATCCGAACCATTTGCTCTTAGAGAAACCACTCCCTTTGAAGGAAACCCCGGGGGCCTTCCTGGTCTGGTGTTACCAGCCAAGGAAGGGCCAAGGAGACAGTCCTCAACACTAGCCTGAGGCAGCCACATCCCATGGTCCGAGGGGTGTGCCACTCCTTTTTAGGAGACTGGGAAGAGGAACAAGGGATCAGTCTAGGTTGACTCTAGGTCAGAGTTGAGTGAGAAGACTGATGGGCAAAGTAAATTCGAAGGAGACAGGTAGGTCAGTGCATTCGGGAGACCCTGGCTATGCGGAGGGCTGCACCAATGGCCAGGAAGAGGGAAATGGGTGAGGAGGGGCTCTTGGGAGTCCTACCAGGGAGGGTCTCCCCTACTCCCATTGCCACCCAAGAGTGCTTTGGAGCCCCGAACCATGAAAAGGTAAGAAGCATTCCTCCAAAGGCAGGACACTCTGTGCAGTAGAGGTGACTTAGAGTCCAGGATCAGTGACAAAATATTCACATCTACAACGCTGGTTAAGGAACATGAGCCAGACTTATTAGCTTTCAGTCCTGGCTTTGTCACTTCCAGCAAGACATATAACCTCTTGGAGCCTCATCAGGGAAAACGGGGATAATAATACATACCTTTGGGGTTATTTTGAGACAAATGAGATAATCCATTTAAAGCACTTTGTACAGTGCCTGGCACACAGAATACTCTAGAACTGTTAACTCTTTTTTGTGTGTGTTGTTATGGCCTAAACATCTCTCTGGAAAAGAAGCTGTTTACCCACACTTGTTCTTTTGCTACAGGTTAAAGATGACAGTGGGTTGTAAGAAGCCCCAGTTCTACCTCAAAATGTGAAAGCCTGTTCACTCAACCACAGGGAAGTGGTCTTCAGGAAACTCACCACCATGCTCTGGGGTCGAGTCCAGCTCCCTGGGAAGAACTACTGTTTTCCCAGCCTGCCAACAATTTCCTAATTTTGGGTGGCCTGGGGCGTAGCACTGGGGCCTCATGGGCTGTTGAAAATTAGGACACAAGAAGTACAAGCTGTACCCAGGGATTAAACCTGTTCTTCCTTCACAGAGGTGTGACCTTGAAGGGGATCTCACAAGGACTGTGGAGGCAGGGCAACAGGTGGGAGTGGCTGCCCTCACATCCACCTTCTTTGCACACCTGTCAGCAGGGCTTGGCAGCCTAAATCCCAGACTGGCTATAGCAGAAACCTGGGGCCTGACAGGGGTGAATGGAGGCTCCGCAAAGAGCTGCCAACCTCATGGGACCAGAGGTGGGTCCTTAGAGCAGCCAGGCAGTTGGTCTCTATCCAGTTGGGCAGCAAGGATGTGGAATGTATTACACCTGGGCGTCTTAGCAAAGGAAATGCAGGGAGAGGTACTTCGTCCACTATGCTCCCCTGCCCCTTTGGTGTTAAGTGAAAGTATTTTCTCTCTCCCTCTCTACTCTCTCCTCTTCTATTCCAACCAAACATCATCTTTAGACTGTAAAAACAGTGTCAGGAAGACTTTTCACACCTTGGTGGGGACATGGAAAGATGATGGGTCACGTTATGAACCATGTAACCTAGTGACACTTCTGTTGCAAAACCTCCTGATGTTCTGGATGAACTGTCAGGCACAGCCTTTTAAGTGTAGATCTAAGGTCATAAGAAAGTAAAGGGGACAAAGGGAATTGCAAGATAGCGCATCAAGCATATGACTAAAGCAGTGACATCCCTGGGGATGGGGGTAGGATGTACAGGCTTCTTTTGTTAATATAGGCACTTGGGTTTGAAGGTTCATCCACAACATTTTGTGGTTTCCAGTTTGGGGATACTATGAACAGTGCTGCTTTGAACATTCTAGTACCTTAATTTTGGTTGTACATAAGACATTACTGTTGGACAAATATCTAAAAGAAAAATTATTGAATCTTAGATATTCATAAACTCAGATTTGAAGGACACTGTTATACAGTTTTTCAAAGTGCTTGACCATTTAAAATTCCCAGTGAATGAGCATTCTAGTTGCTCCATATTCTCCCCAACAATTGATATTGTCTTTTTTCTTCTCTGCCTCATTTGAGCCACTCTGGTTGGATTTGTGATTCCATGATGACTAATGAGAGTGAGCACTTTTTCATAAGTATTTTGGCAATTTGGCATATGCTTTTGTGAAATGTCTGTTCAAGTATTTTTTTCATTTTTCTGTTTTTTCTTACCTGATTTATAGTCTTTATATACTTAAAATATAGATCTTTGTCAGGTACCTGTATTGCAAATATCTTTTCCTATTCTGTAAGTTGCATTTTCATTAACCTAGTGATGTTTTTTGATGAATAGATGTCCTTGATTTTAATAAAGTCCAATTATCAGATTTTCTTCATAGTACTTGCTTTATGTGACCTATTTAAGAAATTATTGTTTTCTCCAAAATAATAAAGATATTCCTTATGTTTTCTTTTGGAAGCTTTATTGTTTTATCTTTCACATTTATATCTACAATCCATCTAGAATTCATTTTTTGTACATATAGATGTTTTTTGTATATGTAGAGGTTGATATTACTTTTTCACATCGAGTTATCCAATCGATCCCAACCATTTAATTAAAAAAAGAGTATTCTTTCCTCCCTTGTACTGCATTGTCACCTTTGTAATAAGTCAAGTGACCATATATGTATTGGTCAGTTTCTGGATTTTCTATTCTGTTCCGCTAGTCTGTTTGTTTACCCTTGTGACAATATCACATTTTATATCATTACCTAGCTTTATAATGAGTCTTGATAACAGGTGGAGAGAGTCCTTCAACTTCTTCAAGCTTGTCCTGGTTCTTCTATTATTTACTTATTTATTTTTCTTTACGGCTGCACCACACAGCATGTGGGATCTTAGTTCCCTGACCAGGGATCAAACCTGCACCCCCTGCATTGGAAGCACAGAGTCGTAACCACTGGACCACCAGGGAAGTCCCTGTCTTGGTTCTTCTTGATCCTTTGCATTCATGTATAAAGTTTAGAATCCACTTGTCAATTTCCAGGTATACTCACTAAACCTGCTGGGATTTTTTATTAAGATTACTTTGAACTAAATAACAAAGATATCACTGAAGAAATCAAAGGAAATCAAAAAATACCTAGAAACAAATGACAATGAAAACACAATGACCCACACCCTATGGGATGCAGCAAAAGCAGTTCTAAGAGGGAAGTTTATAGCAATACAATCCTACCTCAAAAAATAAGAAACATCTCAAATAAACAACCTAACCTTACATCTAAAGCAACTAGAGAAAGAAGAACAAAAAAATCCCATATTTAGCAGAAGGAAAGAAATCATAAAAATCATATGAGAAATAAATGAAAAAGAAATGAAGGAAACAATACCAAAGATGAATAAAATAAAAAGGTGGGTCTTTGAAAAGATAAACAAATTGATAAACCATTAGCCAGACTCATCAAGAAAAAAAGGGAGAAGACTCAAATCAATAGAATTAGAAGTGAAAAAGGAAAAGTAACAACTAACACTGCAGAAATAAAAAGGATAATGAGAGATTACTACAAGCAACTATATGCCAATAAAATGGACAACCTGGAAGAAATGGACAAATTCTAGAAAAGCACAACCTTCTGAGACTGAACCAGGAAGAAATAGAAAATATAAACAGACAAATCACAAGCATTGAAATTGAGACTGTGATTAACAATCTTACAACAAACAAAAGCCCAGACCAGATGGCTTCACAGGTGAATCCTATCAAACATTTAGAGAAGAGCTAACACCTATCCTTCTCAAACTCTTCCAAAATATAGCAGAGGGAGGAACACTCCCAAACTCATTCTACGAGGCCACCATCATCCGGATACCAAAACCAGACAAAGATATCACAAAAAAAGAAAACTACAGGCCAATATCACTGATGAACATAGATGTAAAAATCCTCAACAAAATACTAGCAAACAGAATCCAGCAGCACATTAAAATGATCATACACAATGATCAAGTGGGGTTTACCTGAGGAGTGCAAGGATTCTTCAATATATGCAAATCAATCAGTGTGATAAACCATATTAACAAATTGAAGGAGAAAAACCGTATGATCATCACAATAGATGGAGAGAAAGCTTTCGACAAAATTCAACACCCATTTATGATAAAAACACTCCAGAAAGTAGGCATAGAAGGAACTTACCTCAACATAATAAAGGCTATAAATGACAAACGCACAGGCAACATCATTATCAATGGTGAAAAACTGAAACCATTTCCACTACGATCAGGAACAGGACATGGTTGCCCACTCTCACCACTATTATTCAACATAGTTTTCAAAGTTTTAGGCACAGCAATCAGAGACGAAAAAGAAATGAAAGGAATCCAAATCGGAAAAGAAGAAGTAAAACTGTCACTGTTTGCAGATGACATGATACTATACCTAGAGAATCTTAAAGATGCTACCAGAAAACTACTAGAGCTAATCAATGAATTTGGTAAAGTAGCAGGATACAAAATTAATGCACAGAAATCTCTTGCATTCCTATACACTAATGATGGAAAATCTGAAAGAGCAATTAAGGGACCACTCCCATTTATCACTGCAACAAAAAAAATAAAATACCTAGGAATAAACCTACCTAAGGAGACAAAAGACCTGTATGCAGAAAACTATAAGACACTGATGAAAGAAATTAAAGATGATACAAACGGATGGAGAGATATACCATGTTCTTGGATTAGAAGAATCAACATTGTGAAAATAACTATACTACGCAAGGCAATCTACAGATTTAATGCAATCACTATCAAACTACAACTGGCATTTTTCACAAAACTAGAACAAAAAATTTCACAATTTGTATGGAAACACAAAAGACCCCGAATAGCCACAGCAATCTTGAGAAAGAAAAACAGAGCAGGAGGAATGAGGCTCCCTGACCTCAGACTATACTACAAGGCTACAGTAATCAAGAGAGTACAGTACTGGCACAAAAAAAGAAATATAAATCAATGGAACAGGATAGAAAGCCCAGAGATAAACCCATGCACATATGGTCACCTTATCTTTGATAAAGGAGGCAAGAATATACAGTGGAGAAAAGACAGTCTCTTCAATAAGTGGTGCTGGGAAAACTGGTCAGGTACATGTAGAAGAATGAAATTAGAACACTCCCTAACACCATACACAAAAATAAACTCAAAATGGATTAAAAACCTAAAGATAAGGCCAGACACTATAAAACTCTAGAGGAAAACATAGGCAAAATACCCTATGACATAAATCACAGCAAGATCCTTTTTGACCCACCTCCTGGAGAAATGGAAATAAAGACAAAAGTAAACAAATGGGACCTAATGAAACTTAAAAGCTTTTGCACAGCAAAGGAAACCATAAGCGAAACAAAAAGACAACCCTCAGAATGGGAGAAAATATTTGCAAATGAAGCAACTGACAAAGGATTAATCTCCAAAATTTATAAGCAGCTCATGCAGCTCAATATCAAAAAAACAAACAATCCAATCCAAAGATCGGCAGAAGACCTAAATAGACATTTCTCCAAAGAAGATATACAGATTGCCAACAAACACATGAAAGGATCCTCAACATCACTAATCATTAGAGAAATGCAAATCAAAACTACAATGAGGTATCACCTCACACCAGTCAGAATGGCCATCATCAAAAAATCTACAAACAATAAATGCTAGAGAGGGTGTGGAGAAAAGGGAACCCTCTAGTACTGTTGGTGGGAATGTAAATTTATACAGCCACTATGGAGAACAGTATGGAGTTTCCTTAAAAAACTAAAAATAGAACTACCATACGACCCAGCAATCCCACTACTGGGTATATACCCTGAGAAAACCATAATTCAAAAAGAGTCATGTACTACAATGTTCATTGCAGCTCTATTTACAACAGCCAGGACATGGAAGCAGCCTAAGTGTCCATCGAAAGATGAATGGATAAATAAGATGTGGCACATATGTACAATGGAATATCACTCAGCCAGAAAAAAAACGATTGAGTTATTTGTAGTGAGGTGGATAGACTTGGAGTCTGTCATATAGAGTGAAGTAAGTCAGAAAGAGAAAAACAAATACCATATGCTAACGCATATATATGGAATCTAAAAAAAAAAGGAAAGCCAAAAAGTGGTCTGAAGAACCTAGGGGCAGGACAGGAATAAAGACACAGATGTAGGGAATGGATTTGAGGACATGGGGAGGGGAAAGGGTAAGTTGGGACAAAGTGAGAGAGTGGCATGGACATATATTCACTACCAAATGTAAAATAGATAGCTAGTGGGAAGCAGCTGCATAGCACAGGGAGATCAGCTCGGTGCTTTGTGACCACCTAGAGGGGTGGGATAGGGAGGGTAAGAGGGAGAAGCAAGAGGGAGGGGATATGGGGACATATGTATACATATAGCTGATTCAGTTTGTTATACAGCAGAAACTAACACACCATTGTAAAGCAATTATACTCCAATAAAGATGTTAAAAATAAAAGATTACTTTGAAAACTCTAAATATATCAAATGGTAGAGTTTTTATATCTTTACAATTTTGAATCTTCCAATATATGAACATGGTAAAGCTCTTGTACAACTTCCATTACACGAATACCTAGGTATTTGATGTTTTATTGAAGCTACTGTAAATTCCTTATGTAGGTTCAAGGTTCAAATGTACACTACCCATTTGGTCTGGAAATTTCCAAGTTGAGAAGTTAATATAAAACTGTTCCCAAGCAGTGATAATATCCCTGCAATGCCTGTCAGAAGGAAATAAAGAACCTCCTTGGAGGGATATGCCCTCAATCCAGGGAGCTCAAGATTGCTAAAGTAGAAGCATACTAAATATGAGTTCACAAACCAACATTCCAAAACATGCAATGAACCAAAGTCCAGCATGAGCTGGAGTCAGCAGATAAGCAAGTGCGAGATTAGGTCCCAGCAACTTAAGATAATAGAACTATCAAATAAACTATAAAATAAATGTATTTAAAATAAGTACTTAAAAGACAGTATTAAACATATAAAGAGAATTAGGCATTATTAAAAAGAATGAGGCAGATCTGAAAGAGAATTTAATAATACTAATAAAAATGAAAACTATATAGTCATTAAATTAAAAAGTCAATGGGCAAGTTAGGCAAAGCTGAAGGAGAATTAGGAAATCAGAAGGTAGAGCAGAGGATATTTCACAGAAAGCAGCTCAGAGAGATTAAAAATGGGAAATATGAATGAGAGGTTAAGAGACAGGAGGACAGGATGAGATTTTCAATACAGGTATAATGGGATTTTCAGAAAGTAAAAAGATAGATAATGGGGAAGAAAAGAAGCAGTACTCAATGTGATAATGGCTCAACAAGTTTTAGAATTGATTAAAGACTTGAATCCTAAAAGCCAGGAAGCCCATTTAAGTCCTGAGCAGAATTAAAAAATATGTATCTGTAGTGTAGAGGGAAAGAAAAATCAAGAAAACTCAAACAATCCAATAGAAGGAGAAAAAGAGAAAAGAAAAGGTAGGGTAAGGAGAAAAGTACAAAATAAGGCAATAGTAATAAACCTAAATGTATGAGTAATCATAATAAGTATATATGTAGAATACATTATTCAAGAGTAAAACAGTAAGGTTGAAAATAAAATAATGAGAAAATATACACCAATAGAATACTAACCAAAAGAAAGTTAGTGTAGCTATAATAATATGAGACAAAATAGTCTTTAAGTATGAAAGCACTATTGGGGAGAAAAATAGTCACGACATATGATGAAAGGAACAGTTCATTAAGATGTGTCCACCTGGATTGCATCTAACAAGATCACCTTAAAATATATCTAGAAAAAACTTATGTAATTACAGGGAAATATTGGCAAATTCACGATCATGGTGGGAGATTTTAACATATCTTCCATAGTAATTGATAAGCCAGGAAGACAGACAGTAAGATTATAGGAGATTTGGACAACACAATGAATAAGCTTGAACAATAATCATACCCATAATTCTATACTCAGCAGTAGAGCATATATGTGCTTTCTAAGCAAGTATGGAAGATTTATAGAAGTTGACTAGATACTAGGCATTTACATTATGAGGCCATTTTATGTAATGTTTAAAAACTTGTAAAACTATACTATACAATATTTGTGAATATTACACATATTAAAAGTGTAAAACACATGGAAGCAGTAAGTCCCAAGTTCAGGCTGCTGTTTTTCTGGACACGAAAGGAGAAAAGGCGGATGAGAGAAGGACATATTAGGGTATAGCCAACAGTATCTGAAGTGCTTTTAAAAATAACTTAGAAAAGAAAAGATCAGCTCCCTGTCCTGGTACAGATGGAGTGTACCCTCTAAGCCTATCTCTCCCACTAATTATACCCAAAATGCAGGACAGAAGGAGTAGCTACGAGAGGACTCTCAGGTAATCACGATCAGACTGGGGAGGGAAGTAAAAACTTGAAGAATGACTCATTCAGGGGTGAGAGGCTCATTTTTCCCCCCTTTCATGTCTCAGCTTTGATCAGAAGGCAACTTAGTTGTGGGCAAAAATTCTGAGAGAAATCCTGTCTTCTGGCCAGAAGACTGAGAAAAGGGATGCGGAGCTAGAGAGTAGGAGAAATTCTGAAGAGGAGAGAGCCGGAGAAGGGGGTCCCCTAATTCTCTGTGTGAACCAACACAAATCCTGGGCTTGGTCCAGAGCTGCATATGCCCAGGGCAAACATAAAAGCAGTGCTGCAAAGGCTTTGACAACTGACCTGACAATGGAACCCCACAAACAGAAGACAAGACAGCACTTATGATCTGAACCCAACTGGATTGACTGCCTGCGTAAACAAAACAAAACAAAAGCCAACATTCTGTAGAGGTTTTTGGTTTGCTTTTGTTTTAAACAGGATCTAGAGTTTTACAGAATAATATTCAAAATGTACAGGATACGGTGCAAACTTACTTGACATACAAAGAACCAGGAAAATGACCATTTCTCCAAGGAAAAGGCAATTAATGATGCTAATCCTGAGATGGCCCAGATGTTGGAATCATCAGACAAATACTTTGTTATTAGAATCATGCCCATAAAGTAAAGGTAAACACTCTCAAATGGAAAGACATAAGTGGTCAGCAGATAACAGAAACCACAGAAAAAGAGTGCAAGAGAAGTTTTAGAAATGAAAATGATATCTGACATTAAAATATTCATTGAATGAATTCAGTAGCAGAGTGGAGGTGGCAAAGTCAGTGAACTTGAAGATAGATTTAAAAAATGATCAAATCTGAAGGATAGAGAGAAAAATGATTAAAAACAAATTTAACAATCTCAGGTAGCCTGTGGAATAAGATCAAAAGTTCTAATATTCTTGTTGGAGCACCAGGAGGAGAGAGGAAAGAGATTGGAGCGGAAACAAAATATGTGAAGAATTCATTGCTGAAACATCCCAAATTTGGTGAAAAACATATATTTGTAGATGCAGGAATCTCAACAAACCTCAAACAGGATAAACAAAAGGGAATCATGCCTAGATATATCATAATCAAACTGTTGAAAACCAAATACAATGGAAAATTCTGGAAAGCAGCCAGAGATAGGTAACGTATTGTATGTAGGGGAACAATGACTCATATGACTGAGGATTTGTCACCAGAAACTGTGGAGGCCAGAAGATAGTAGAATAGTAAAGTGCTTAAAGAAAAGAATTGTTAACCCAGAATTCTATATGAAGAGAAAATATCTTTCAGGAATAATGGTAAAATAAAGACATTCTCAGATTAAGGAAAAGTAAGAGAATTCTTTTCCATCAGACTTGCTTTAAAATAAATGCTAAAGAGAGCTCTATAGGCCAAAGGTAAATCATATCAGAGGGAAACTTGGAACTTCAGGTGTGAAGGAAAAGCAAAAGAAATGTAAACATCCGGGTAAATAAAATAAACTGTTTTTCTCCTCTTAAGCTCTTCAAGTATGTTAGAAAGCAAAAATTATAACATTAGTGGGGTTCTCAGTGTATTTAGAAATATTACATATGACAACAATTGCAGGAAGAGGGGAGAGAAAAAAAGATGTATATGGTTGTAAGGTGTCTACATTTTACTAGGAAGGGGTAAAATATCAACTTGAAGTAGATTATGAAAGGTTAGAAATGTATATTGTAATCCCTAGAACAGCTACTAAAAAAATAGATGAAAAGATATAGCCAAACAGTCAACAGATATATTAAAACAAAATAAAAAATTTCAAATAGTCTGAAATAAAATGGGTAAGAGGGAATGAGATGGAAAAACAGAAGGTACAAACAGAAAACAAATACTACAATGATAGACTTAAATCTAACCATACTGATAATTACATTAAATGTAAATGATCTAAACACACCAATTAAAAAACAGAGAATGTCAGATTGGATAACAAAGAAGACCCCAAAATAAGCTGTCAACAAAAAAACCCCAGTTTAAATGTAATGACCTAGGTTAAAAAAAAGGAAATGAGATAAAGCAAATAGGATAAAATAATAAAACCAGGTGGTAGGTACCTTTGAGTTAATTCTATTGTTATTATACTATAATGTGTGAAATATTTATAATAATAACAAAAGGAGTTTGGAAAAATAAATTTTCTCCAAACCCTTCCATGATTCCCCTTGCCTCTGAGATAAAATCATATATGATCTCAAGATGTCTGGCCCAAATCTGACCATCCCATCTCATTTCCCTGTAGTCCCCTATATAACTACACCAGTGTAGGGGCTAAGTGCCTAGGATTTAGAGTCAGGAAAACTTCTTGCTGGCTGAGCATGGACAAAGAACTCAACCTCTTTAAACCTCAGAAGGCTTCAACTGTATAATAGGTATACATTACCTAACCCTAAGTGTTTTATTTTGAGGAATAAATATAATATTGTACCAAAGTACCTGGCATAATGCTTGGCCCGTTGCTCAATACATATCAGCCATTATTAGCCAGATTGATTCACCTGCAAAAAATTGGAATAAAAATGATATAGAATAGAATAGAATGAGGTAGAATGGAATGGAATAGAACTGAATAGGCTAGAATAGAATAGAATTTTTAAAAAGTTGAACTGTGTGTAGTTAGGGTAATTATTGTTTCTGGGTATGGGTGTAAAATCTCTTTCTTACTGTGGGTTTTGGCCAAAAGGAGTTTGAGAAACACTGGTTTCCATGATCCCTTTGGCCTGGAATGATGAGCTCCTTGCCCCTCTCCAGTGGCTACTCCAAGACCCACTTAAGACCCACCTTCTCTGAGAAGTCTTCACATGATCCTCATTGCTGTGGGCTGCCAGTTCTGGAATGAGTTCTCAGCTCTGGACCGCCCCCCCCCACCCCACCCCACTACCGAGGAAGCCATTTGACATCTACCTGCAGTACAGCCTCAGCTCTGATTAGGGTCAAACCTGCTTTTGTTGACGGTAGTTTCTGAAGCTCTGTGAAGCAGTTCTGAGGATATAGAGTAAACCTCTGGCCTTATGTTCCAGACTTCTTAGTTAGGTTTCTGTAACTCTGCCCTCATCTCTGCTTTGACTTTAGTTAACAGGATTTATAGACCCCCAGCATTGAGCATGGGTGAGTGGGAGGCTCTCAGGGTAGTAGTGTGGCTACCAAATAGCGAATGCTTAGGCAGCTCTTTCCTGCTCGCTCCTGGGGTGGCCCTATGAAGGGTGGTCCTTGCCTTGCTCCTCTAGAAGAGAATTAGCGAATAACGCATCATTGCCCCAGCAGAAAATCAGGGTTAGGTTCCTGCAAGCCTCTGGTCACAACATTTTCATGGACACAACACCTAACCTTATTTTATGTGTGTTTCTGTTTAAAGACACCATGTATAATACACGTTGTTGACTCACTGACATTGAACTCATGCCCAACAGAAGACCACAAGCCTGAAGAAGCTCCTCTAACATACGTCTTTTCTCCATAAGGCCCATCCCAGCCTTCTTGTGTGTAGAGACAGTAGACAGCATCTCAGCTTGTGCTTGGGGGACACTTTAACAGTGAGGTCACCAACAGAAAGTACCAAATGTGAAAAGTGTGACAGTGAAGAGCCCGGGAAAGGGACACTTGTTTACAGCCTGAGAGCTGAAATAAGAACCAAGAGCCCTGCCTTGATCAGCCTCACCGGGAACATATGCAGAGGTGACACAAACTTTTCACCCGTCCTCTGTGCGTGACTGGTCATGAAACCACCACGAGTGTTGATTTGGGGGTTACAAATATATTTTAGCAAGTAGGAGAATTTCAAATATGGGATCCATGAATAATGAGGATCGACTTTAGATCCAGAGTCTGTTTGCCTAGCGCCCAGGGTAGGGGAGCTGATCAGACGGCAGTATATACAAGCATGGTCCTTCCCTCATGGGGCCTGTGGACCGCTGTGGGAGAATAAACACAAGCCAACAACAAACTAGTACATCTATCCTTTCAAACTGTGCAAAGTGCCGTAAGGGATATGGAAGGGTCCAGACCCCTCTGAAACCAGACGGGTTAGAGGAAGATGGTACAGAGAATGTTCTAGGCTGTGGGAACTGTACATGCAAAGGCCCCTAGATGGGAAAAAGCTTAGAGTCTCAAGCTTCAATTCAAGTCCTTCCTACTATATCCAGAATCGTTCACTTTTCACCACCTCCTTGGACCACCCTGCCCCCAGGAATCAAAGGAGAACAGTGTGGTCGCAGCACAGAAAGGAAGGGAAGTGGCCTGAGACGTTGGCAGGGGCCAGATCATGCAGGACTCGGGAAGCCCTGGAAAAGAGTTTGGCTGAACCTGAAATGCAGTGAGAAGCCATATAGATGTAGGTTTTAAACAAATGAGTGATGAGATGTGATTTATATGCTAAGACCAGGTAGTCTTGAGAAGAGGAAGCATCAGGGGCAAGTAACAGCAGAGGTGAGTTCTGTGGTTGTCCCTGGGGTGCTGGTAATGAAGAAGGAAAGGGACAGGTGGATTTGGAAGGTATTTCAGAGGTAGAAGGGACGGGACCTGATGGTGGCTACGAGGTAGTGGGTGAGCTGTCAGGGAGCAGCCCTGGGGCCCTCCGCACTTGGCCTCGTGGGCTCCGCTGGTCCTGTTCTTGGCCAGTCTGTCTGCTTTCCTCATCCTCAATCCTCCAGGCTTGGCCCTGGCCACTCCCCACATTCTGACACCTGACTTTGAACTCCTTTCAGATTTACTGTCTTTGTCTCTTTTCCATTCTCGTCACACAACGTCCAGTTCTGCTTGAAGCTTCTGTGTGTGTCTTATCTCCAGGTGGACCGAAGCTCTCAGAGGGTCCTTTCCTCTTGTGTCCCACATCACCTCTGAAGACGCCCACATAAGTATCTCCCTCCCCCAACTCCAAAATTCATATCTCCAGCTGCCCACTTGGTGCCTCTGTTGGAACAACTAAGAGGCATCTCAGACGTAACCTGTCCAAGACTGAGCTCCTAAGATGCTTCCAAACTGCTCCTCCCCACACACTTCTCTTCTCCGTTGATGGCAACTTTATTCTCATTATTCAGGCCAAGAAGCTTGGAGTCATCCTTGTTCCTCTCTGATGCCCTTTCCTTTGGGCTCTACCCTCCAAATGCATCTGCAGCCTGACCACTTCTCACCATCTGCCCGTCCCACCCTGCTTTTTTTTTTGGCTGCTTTGGGTCTTTGTTGCTGCGCGCAGGCTTTCTCTAGTTGTGGTGAGAGGGGGCTACCCTTTGTTTTGGTGCACGGGCTTCTCATTGCGGTCGCTTCTCTTTGTTGCGGAGCATGGGCTCTAGGCATGCAGGCTTCGGTAGCTGTGGCACGTGGGCTCAGTAGTTGTGGCTCGTGGGCTCTAGAGTGCAGGCTCAGTAGCTGTGGTACATGGGCTTAGTTACTCCATGGCATGTGGGATCTTCCCGGACCAGGGCTCGAACCCATGTCCCCTGCATTGGCAGGCAGATTCTTAACCACTGCACCACCAGAGAAGTCCCCACCCTGCTTTAAGCTACCACCATCTGTCACTTGGATAATGAGGATGGCCTCAGATGGAGTCCTTCAGATCCTTCTCTTCTCTGACGTCACCTGATGTTGCTCTGCCCTCCCTAACTCCCCTCCCGCCCCGTGCTCTTTGGCACAGTGGGCTGGCTCCCACTCAGAGCCTCTGTATCTGCTGTTCCCTCTGCCTGGAAGTCTTTCTGCCACATACCTGCACGGCGCATCCCTTGTCTCTTTGAGTCCTTATGCAAATCCCCCTTCTTGGTGAGCTCTTCCCTGATCATCCTAATGAAAATAGCAAATAACCCCCCTTTCCTGACCCCCTACCCCACCTTCCTGATCTATTTCCCCCATAGCACTTCTACTATTCTCTCTCTCTCTCTTTTATTATTTATTTTATTTACTGTCTACCTCTTCTTGCTGGAGTGTAAACCCCACGACGGTATAAATGTTTGTTTATTTTGTCACCGTTGTGTCCTTGGCTCCTAAAACACTGCCAGCAGAGCCAGCTTCATGGCCAGCCTGTGCAGGCATGTTGGTCTTGTGCTCACAGGGCCCTGCGCTTGGTTTAATGCTCTGTCGTCCATATCTTGAAATCCTTAATACGTTTTGAATAAACCCTCTCACCTATTTTCATTTCACATGGAAATTATGACGGCCAGGCACACAGTCTGCAGTCACTAAATAATTCACCCCTCTGCCAGGTGGAGTCCAGTTTTAAGTTATCTCTGAGGAATGAGAGGCCGTGCTCCACCAAGAAGGACTTTTAAACCTCAGGAAGCAAGTGGTGAGGCCCTGGGATAGGCAGGGACCCCAAAGCCCTGAAGTCGCCCCCAAATCTGTCCACACATCAGGCCAGGTCCCAGAGAATAGAAATGGAAAAATAGTCCTACTTTTGGCCACAAACTCTAGAAAGCCGTGAAAAGCTAGGGAAATCCATTTTGAGTGACACCTTTTAGAAAGAAGAGAAAATGAAAGAAGTTAATCATAGGATGAGTTTTGTTAGACAAAACTGGCAATTCAGGTAGAAACACACATTTAAAGACTCCTCAGTATGCACAGATGACATCTCATGGGGGTGGGGTTAAGCCAGAAGTTACCGTCTGCATCCTTGGTAACATACAAGCTAAAAATGGGGACCAGACTTAAGTTATGAAATACACAGAAGACCAATGCTACAGGAGCCAGAGGAAATATGGCAATTCCAAAGCTTTGACCTTGGCATTTGTCTTCGTGATTTCATTTGAAAATGGAGTATGCCTGAAATTCTCAGAATTTACAAAATTTATGAAATACATAAGAATATGATATAGAATATAAATATGATAATCATCAATAAAAGTATAAAAATATTCTCTACATAAGTATAAATACAATGAGTAATAATATGACATATAATATTATGTAAGGATATAACATATAAAGTAAGAAATAGGTATAAGAAATAGAAGTATTGAAATTGTGAGCTGGCTCTTTTCACTCAGACCCACTTCCCTATGGTATTAGGATGCTTTATTTGGCAAGTAAGAGAAAGTGAACCCAGCCTAGCTTAGGACAAAGGGGGATGTTACTTATTTATTTATTGCTTCTGCTCGGGAATGAGCAGGGTTGGGAGTCTGTCCACCTCCCCTTGGTCCCTGCAGCTTGGCTCTCCCAGGCATCATACCTTCCGGCTCTGTCTGCAGACCAGCGTCCTCTGACCAGAGAAACGTGATGCCTCACTCCCAGGTCGCTATGGCTTGATGCCCAGAGGAGCAAAGGAAGCATCTCTTTCTCCCAGCAGGGACATGTGAAATTGTGGACGAGCTGGACGGCCCTGCTTGGTCACATGCCTCTCCCTTGGCCTTCCAGGTTGGCAGGAGCCGAGGGGGCCCGTGATTGGCCAGACCTGCGCCATTGTCACTACCTTCTCAGGGGGCACTGAGGCTCAGCCCTGCAGAACCACATCAACTTGGGGAGAAGCAGCTCCTCAAAGGAACAGGGAAAGGAAACAACAATCATAATCTGAGCCTTTTTCCCCCATGCTAACAAAAGACATTTTCTCTCTGAGGCTGATACAAAGCACTGCTTCTTAAAGAATGTTTATAGAGCCCTTTCGCCTGGATGTTTCCACAATCCAGGTATTTTGCATTCCAGTCAAAGACTTGGATGAAAAATTCCCCAATCTAAAGATCAATTTATTTTTTTATTTGGGGAGCGGTTGATAAAATGTGAGCTCTGACATTAAACAAAAAACTTCTGCACAGCAAAGGAAACCATCAACAAAATGAGAAGGCAACCTACTGAATGGGAGAAAATGTTTGCAAATCATATATCTCATAAGGCGCTAATATCCAAAAAATATAAAGAACTCATACAACTCAATAGCAAAGAAACAATCAGAGGGGCAGAGGGGCTTCCCTGGTGGCGCAGTGGTTGAGAGTCCGCCTGCCGATGCAGGGGACATGGGTTCGTGCCCCGGTCCGGGAAGATCCCGCATGCCGCGGAGCGGCTGGGCCCGTGAGCCGTGGCCGCTGAGCCTGCGCGTCCGGAGCCTGTGCTCCGCAACGGAAGAGGCCGCAACAGTGTGAGGCCCGCGTACCTCAAAAAAAAAAAAAAAAAAAAACAATGGGCACAGGATCTGAAGAGACATTTTTTCAAAGAAGACATACAAATGGCTGAGATATACATGAAAAAATGCTCAACATCACTAATCATCAGGGAAATGCAGATCAAAACCACAGTGAGATATCACCTCATACCTGTTAGAATGGTTATTATCAAAAAGAAAAGAAATAACAAATGTTGGCCAGGATATGGAGAAAAGGGACACTCTTGCACTGTTGGTGGGAATGTAGATTGGTGCAGATACTGTGGAAAACAGTATGGTGGCTCCTCAAAAAACTAAAAATAAACCTACCATAAGATCCAGCAATTCCACTCCTGGGTATTTACCTGAAGAAAACGAAAACATTAATTTGAAAAGATATATGTGCTCCCATGTTCACTGCAGCATTATTTACAATTGCCAAGACATGGAAACAAAGTGTCCATCAACAGATGAATGGATAAAGAAAGTGATTTTATATATATATATGATCCCATGTTTTCTTTTTTAAATTTATTTATTATTTTTTAACATCTTTATTGGAGTATAATTGCTTTACAATGGTGTGTTAGTTTCTGCTTTATAACAAAGTGAATCAGTTATACATATACATATATGCCCATATCTCTTCCCTCTTGCGTCTCCCTCCCTCCCACCCTCCCTATCTCACCCCTCTAGGTGGTCACAAAGCACCGAGCTGATCTCCCTGCTTCCCACTAGCTATTGGTTTTACGTTTGGTAGTGTATATATGTCCATGCCACTCTCTCACCTTGTCCCAGCTTACCCTTCCCCCTCCCCATATCCTCAAGTCCATTCTCTAGTAGGTCTGCATCTTTATTCCCGTCTTGCCCCTAGGTTCTTCATGACCTTTCTCTTCTTTTTTTAGATTCCATATATATGTGTTAGCATACGGTATTTGTTTTTCTCTTTCTGACTTACTTCACTCTGTATGACAGACTCTAGGTTCATCCACCTCACTACAAATAACTCAGTTTCATTTCTTTTTACAACTGAGTAATATTCCATTGTGTATATGTGCCACATCTTCTTTATCCATTCATCTGTTGATGGACACTTAGGTTGCTTCCATGTCCTGGCTATTGTACATAGAGCTGCAATGAACATTGTGGTACATGACTCTTTTTGAATTATGGTTTTCTCAGGGTATATGCCCAGTAATGGGATTGCTGGGTCGTATGGTAGTTCTATTTTTAGTTTTTTAAGGAAACTCCATACTGTTCTCCATAGTGGCTGTATCAATTTACATTCCCCCCAACAGTGCAAGAGGGTTCCCTTTTCTCCACACCCTCTCTAGCATTTATTGTTTGTAGATTTTTTGATGATGGCCATTCTGACTGGTATGAGGTGATACCTCATTGTAGTTTTGATTTGCATGTCTCTAATGATTAGTGATGTTGAGGATCCTTTCATGTGTTTGTTGGCAACCTGTATATCTTCTTTGGAGACATGTCTGTTTAGGTCTTCTGCACATTTTTGGATTGGGTTGTTTGTTTTTTTGATATTGAGCTGCATGAGCTGCTTATAAACTTTGGAGATTAATCCTTTGTCAGTTGCTTCATTTGCAAATATTTTCTCCCATTCTGAGGGTTGTCTTTTGGTCTTGTTTATGGTTTCCTTTGCT
Source organism: Globicephala melas (assembly GCF_963455315.2). NCBI lineage: Eukaryota > Metazoa > Chordata > Mammalia > Artiodactyla > Delphinidae > Globicephala > Globicephala melas. The sequence goes on along the minus strand of NC_083317.1, from coordinate 11,116,407 downwards.
GTGCAAAAGCTTTAAGTTTCATTAGGTTCCATTTGTTTATTTTTGTTTTTATTTCCATTTCTCTAGGAGGTGGGTCAAAAAGGATCTTGCTGTGATTTATGTCATGGAGTGTTCTGCCTATGTGTTCCTCTAAGAGTTTAATAGTGTCTGGCCTTACACTTAGGTCTTTAAACCATTTTGAGATTATTTTTGTGTATGGTGTTAGGGAGTGTTCTAATTTCATTCTTTTACATGTACCTGTCCAGTTTTCCCAGCACCACTTATTGAAGAGGCTGTCTTTTCTCCACTGTATATTCTTGCCTCCTTTATCAAAGATAAGGTGACCACAAGTGCATGGGTTTATCTCTGGGCTTTCTATCCTGTTCCACTGATCTATATTTCTGTTTTTGTGCCAGTAGCATACTATCTTGATTACTGTAGCTTTGGAGTATAGTCTGAAGTCAGGGAGCCTCATTCCTCCAGGTCCATTTTTCTTTCTCAAGATTGCTTTGGCTATTCAGGGTCTTTTGTGTTTCCATACAAATTGTGGAATTTTTTGTCCTAGTTCTGTGAAGAAAGCCAGTGGTAGTTTAATAGGGATTGCATTGAATCTGTAGATTGCTTTGTGTAGTATAGTCATTTTCACAATGTTGATTCTTCCTATCCAAGAACATGGTATATCTCTCCATCTATTTGTATCATCTTTAATTTTTTTCATCAGTGTCTTATAATTTTCTGCATACAGGTCTTTTGTTTCCTTAGGTAGGTTTATTCCTAGATATTTTATTCTTTTTGTTGCAATGGTAAATGGGAGTGTTTCCTTAATTTCTCTTTCAGATTTTTCATCATTAGTGTATAGGAATGCAAGAGATTTCTGTGCATTAATTTTGTATCGTGCTACTTTACCAGATTCATTGATTAGCTCTAGTAGTTTTCTGGTAGCATCTTTAGGATTCTGTATGTATAGTATCATGTCATCTGCAAACAGTGACAGCTTTACTTCTTCTTTTCCGACTTGGATTCATTTTATTTCTTTTTCTTTGATTGCTGTGGCCAAAACTTCCAAAACTAAGTTGAATAATAGTGGTGAGAGTGGGCAACCTTGTCTTGATCCTGATCTTGGGGGAAATGGTTTCAGTTTTTTGCCATTGAGAAAGATGTTGCCTGTGGGTTTGTCATATATGGCCTTTATTATGTTGAGGTAAGTGCCCTCTATGACTACTTTCGGGAGGGTTTTATCATAAATGCATGTTGAATATTGTTGAAAGCTTTCTCTGCATCTATTGAGATGATCATATGGTTTTTCTCCTTCAATTTGTTAATATGGTGTATCACATTGATTGTTTTGCATATATTGAAGAATCCTTGCATCCTAGGATAAACCTCACTTGACCATGGTGTATGATCCTTTTAATGTGCTGTTGGATTCAGTTTGCTAGTATTCTGTTGAGGATTTTTGCATCTATGTTCATCAGTGATATTGGCCTGTAGTTTTCTTTCTGTGTGACATCTTTGTCTGGTTTTGGTATCAGGGTGATGGTGGCCTCGTAGAATGAGTTTGGGAGTGTTCTTCCCTCTGCTATATTTTGGAAGAGTTTGAGAAGGATAGGTCTTAGCTCTTCTCTAAATGTTTGATAGAATTTGCCTGTGAAGCCATCTGGTCCTGGGCCTTTGTTTGTTGAAAGATTTTTAATCACAGTTTCAATTTCAGTGCCTGTGATTGGTCTGTTCATATTTTCTATTTCTTCCTGGTTCAGTCTTGGAAGGTTGTGCTTTTCTAAGAATTTGTCCATTTCTTCCAGGTTTTCCATTTTATTGGCATATAGTTGCTTGCAGTAATCTCTCATGATACTTTGTATTTCTGCAGTGTCCGTTGTTACTACTCCTTTTCCGTTTCTAATTCTATTGATTTGAGTCTTCTCCCTTTTCTTCTTTATGAGTCTGGCTGATGGTTTATCAATTTTGTGTATCTTCTCAAAGAACCAGCTTTTAGTTTTATTGATCCTTGCTAAAGTTTCCTTCATTTCTTTCCATTTATTTCTTATCTGATCTCTATGATTTCTTTCCTTCTGCTACCTTTGGGGTTTTTTTTGTTCTTCTTTCTCTAATTGCTTTAGGTGAAAGGTTAGATTGTTTATTTGAGATATTTCTTGTGTCTTTTTTTTTTTTATAAATTTATTTATTTATTTTTGGCTGTGTTGGGTCTTCGTTTCTGTGCGAGGGCTTTCTCCAGTTGTGGAGAGCGGGGGCCACTCTTCATCGCGGTGTGCAGGTCTCTCACTGTCACGGCTTCTCCCATTGCAGAGCACAGGCTCCACACGCGTAGGCTCAGTAGTTGTGGCTCACGGGCTTAGTTGCTCTGCGGCATGTGGGATCTTCCCAGACCAGGGCTCGAACCCGTTTCCCCTGCATTGGCAGGCAGATTCTCAACCACTGCACCACCAGGGAAGCCCTGATATTTCTTGTTTCTTAACTTAGGATTGTATTGCTATAAACTTCCCTCTTAGAACTGCATTTGCTGCATCCTATAGGTTTTGGGTCGTCATGTTTTCATTGTCATTTTTTTCTAGGTATTTTAAAACTTCCTCTTTGATTTCTTCAGTGACCTCTTGGTTATTAAGTAGTGTATTTTTTAGCCTCCGTGTGTTGTTTTTTTTTTTTTTTTTTTACAGATTTTTCTCTGTAATGATATCTAGTCTCATAGCTTTGTGGTCGGAAAAGATACTTGATAGGATTTCAATTTTCTTAAATTTACCAAGGCTTGATTTGTGACCCAAGACATGATCTATCCTGGAGAATGTTCCATGAGCACTTGAGAGGAAACTGTACTCTGTTGTTTTTGGATGGAATGTCCTATAAATATCAATTAAGTCCATCTTGTTTAATGTATCATTTAAAGCTTGCGTTTCCTTATTTATTTTCATCTTGGATGATCTGTCCATTGGTGAAAGTGGGGTGTTAAAGTCCCCTACTATGATTGTGTTACTGTCAATTTCCCCTTTTATGCCTGTTAGCATTTGCCTTATGTATTGAGGTGCTCCTATGTTGGGTGCATAAATATTTACAATTGTTATATCTTCCTCTTTGATTGATCCCTTGATCATTATGTAGTGTCCTTCTTTGTCTCTTGTTATAGTCTTTGTTTTAGTCTATTTTGTCTGATATGCAAATTGCTACTCCTGCTTTCTTTCAATTTCCATTTGCATGGAATATCTTTTTCCATCCCCTTACTTTCAGTCTGTATTTGTCCCTAGGTCTGAAGTGGGCTGCTTGTAGACAGCATATATACCGGTCTTGCTTTTGTATCCATTCACCCAGTCTATGTCTTTTGGTTGGAGCATTTAATCCATTTACATTTAAGGTAATTATCGATATGAACGTTCCTATTACCATTTTCTTAACTGTTTTGGGTTTGTTATTGTAGGTCTTTTCCTTCTCTTGTGTTTCCTGCCTAGAGAAGTTCCTTTAGCATTTGTTGTAAAGCTGGTTTGGTGGTGCTGAATTCTCTTAGCTTTTGCTTGTCTGTAAAGCTTTTAATTTCTCCATCAAATCTGAATGAGATCCTTGCTGGGTAGAGTAATCTTGGTTATAGGTTTTTCCCCTTCATCACTTTAAATATGTCCTGCCACTCCCTTCTGGCTTGCAGAGTTTCTGCTGAAAGATCAGCTGTTAACCTTATGGGGATTCCCTTGTATGTTATTTGTTGTTTCTCCCTTGCTGCTTTTAATATTTTTTCTTTGTATTTAATTTTTGGTAGTTTGATTAATATGTATCTTGGCATGTTTCTCCTTGGATTTATCCTGTATGGGACTCTCTGTGCTTCCTGGACTTGATTAACTATTTCCTTTCCCATATTAGGGAAGTTTTCAACTATAATCTCTTCAAATATTTTCTCAGTCCCTTCTTTTTTCTCTTCTTCTTTTGGGACCCCTATATTTCAAATGTTGGTGCGTTTAATGTTGTTCCAGAAGTCTCTGAGATTGTCCTCAATTCTTTTCATTTTTTTCCCTTTATTCTGCTCTTAAGTAGTCATTTCCACTATTTTATCTTCCAAGTCACTTATCCGTTCTTCTGCCTCAGTTGTTCTGCTACTGATTCCTTCTAGAGAATTTTTAATTTCATTTATTGTGTTGTTCATCACTGTTTGTTTGCTCTGTAGTTCTCCTAGGTCCTTGTTAAACGTTTCTTGTATTTTCTCCATTCTATTTCCAAGATTTTGGATCATCTTTGCTATCATTACTCTGAATTCTCTTTCAGGTAGACTGCCTATTTCCTCTTCATTTGTTAGGTCTGGTGGGTTTTTATCTTGCTCCTTCAACTGCTGTGTGTTTCTCTGTATCCTCATTTTGCTTAACTTACTGTGTTTGGGGTCTCCTTTTTGCAGGCTGCAGGTTCATGGTTCCCATTGTTTTTGGTGTCTGCCCCCAGTGGCTAAGGTTGGTTCAGTGAGTTGTGTAGGCTTCCTGGTGGAGAGGACTAGTGCCTGTGTTCTGGTGGATGAGGCTGGATCTTGTCTTTCTGGTGGGCAGGTCCATGTCTGGTGGTGTGTTTTGGGGTGTCTGTGGCCGTATTATGATTTTAGGCAGTGTCTCTGCTAATGGGTGGGGTTGTGTTCCTGTCTTGCTAGTTGTTTGGCATGGGGTGTCCAGCACTGTAGCTTGCTGGTCGTTGAGTGGAGCTGGGTCTTGGTGTTGAGATGGATATCTCTGGGAGACTTTTGCCATTTGATATCACGTGAAGCTGGGAGGTCTCTTGTGGACCAGTGTCCTGAACTTTGCTCTGCCACCTCAGAGCCACAGCACTGATGCCTGGCTGGAGTACCAAGAGCCTGTCAACCACGTGGCTCAGAATAAAAAGGAGAAAAGAAGGAAAGAAAGAAAGAAGATAAAATAAAATAGTTATTAAAATAAAAAATAATTATTAAAAAATTTTTTAAAAAGTAATAAAAAAAGAAAAAAAAAAGAAAGAAGAGAGCAACCAAACCAAAAAGCAAATCCACCAGTGATAACAAGCTCTTAGAACTATACAAAAAACCCAGAAACATGGAGAGACAGAACCCTAGGACAAATGTTAAAAGCAAAGCTATACAGACAAAATGACACACAGAAGCATTCACATACACACTCACAAAAAGAGAAGAAGGGGAAAAATATATATATATATTGTTGCTCCCAAAGTCCACCTCGTCAATTTAGGATGATTCGGTGTCTGTTCAGGTATTCCACAGATGCAGAGTACATCATGTTGATTGTGGAGATTTAATCCGCTGCTCTTGAGGCTGCTGGGAGAGATGTCCATTTCTCTTCTTTGTTTGCACAGCTCCTGGGGTTCAGCTTTGGATTTGGACCCGCCTCTGCGTGTAGGTCGCCTGAGGGTGTCTGTTCCTGCCCAGACAGGACGGGGTTAAAGGAGCCACTGATTTGGGGGCTCCAGCTCACTCAGACCGGGGGGAGGGAGGGGTACAGATGCAGGGTGAGCCTGCGGTGGCAGAGGCCGGTGTGACGTTGCACCAGCCTGAGGCGCCATGCGTTTTCCCGGGGAAGTTGTCCCTGGATCCTGGGACCCTGGCAGTGGCGGGCTGCACAGGCTTCCGGGAGGGGAGGTGTGGATAGTGACCTGTGCTTGCACACAGGCTTATTGGTGGCGGCAGCAGCAGCCTTAGCGTCTCATGCCCATCTCTGGGGTCCGTGCTTTTAGCCGCGGCTCGTGCCCATCTCTGGAGCTCCTTTAAGCGGTGCTCTGAATCCCCTCTCCTCGCGCACCAGGAAACAAAGAGGGAAGAAAAAGTCTCTTGCCTCTTCAGCAGGTCCAGACTTTTCCCCGGACTCCCTCCAGACCAGCCGTGGTGCACTAACCCCCTGCAGGCTGTGTTCACGCCGCCAACCCCAGTCCTCTCCCTGCGCTCTGACCATCTCGAGCCTCAGCTCCCAGCCCTGCCCGCCCTGGCGGGTGAGCAGACAAGCCTCTCGGGCTGGTGAGTGCTGGTCGGCACCGATCCTCTGTGCGGAAATCTCTCCGCTTTGCCCACCGCACCCCTGTTGCTGTGCTCTCCTCCGCGGCTCCGAAGCTTCCCCCCTCCGCCACCCACATTCTCCGCCCTTGAAGGGGCTTCCTAGTGTGTGGAAACCTTTCCTCCTTCACGGCTCCCTCCCACTGGTGCAGGTCCCATCCCTATCCTTTTGTCTCTGTTTTTTCTTTTTTCTTTTGCCCTACCCAGGTACGTGGGGAGTTTCTTGCCTTTTGGGAGGTCTGAGGTCTTCTGCCAGCATTCAGTAGGTGTTCTGTAGGAGTGGTTCCACGTGTAGATGTATTTCTGATGTATCTGTGGGGAGGAGGGTGATCTCCGTGTCTTACTCTTCCGCCATCTTGAAGCTCCTCCAGCTCGCAGTCCCCAGGACTCCTCATGTTTTCTTTATAGATACATAATGGAATATTATTCAGCCAAAAAAAAAGAATGAAATACTGCCACTTGTGAAAGCATGAATGGACCTTGCGGGCATTATGCTGAGTGAAACAAGTCAGACAGAGAAAGACAAATATCATATGATCTCACTTTTATGTGGAATCTAAAAAAACAAACAAAAAATAGAACTCATAGATACAGAGAGCTGATTGGTGGTTGCCAGAGGCGGGGGAGGGGAGCAGCTGGGCAAAATGGCTGAAGGGGTCAAAAAGTACAAATTTCCAATTATAAAATAAGTAAGTCTTTGGGATATAATATACAGTACGATGACTATAGTTAATAATCCCATATCACATATTTGGATGTTGTTGTTAAGAGAGTAGGTCTTAAAAGTTCTCATTACAAGAAAAAAGTTTGTAACTGTGGATGGTGATGGATGTTAACTAGACTTATTGTGGTCATCATTTCACAATATATAAAAAATATTGAAACAAATATAATGTTATGTGTTAAATAGACCTCAGTTTAAAAAACAAAACAAAAAACAAGCAACAACAACAAGACATGGGCTCTGAAGTCAGACAAAACTAGATTTAAATCTTGCTTCTGCTGCAGAGTGTAGGAACTTGGGAACATTACTTAGGTTCTGTTGGCCTCACTTTCCTCCTCTGTAAAATGGGGATAAAATTATACCCCTCTTAGTTTTATGGTAAAGATTAGATAACATAACATGTATTACAAAATAGCACGGAGTCTCAGCAGATGTTCTTTTATTTACCTTCCCCTTCAAGTACCAAATGGGTAGTTCTTTACCCCTCGGGAAGCCTTAAAAAAACAAAATCTCACAGCTTGCAGTGATGCTCTACGCATCCTCTCATCACTTGTCGCATTCATTATACTAAAAGAATCCATTCAAGTCTTTTTCTTTCCCATTGGAAGGCAGGTCTCTTGAGACCCAGGGCCATGTGTTACCCATTTTTATGTCCCCAAACTCAGTGCCTGGAAAACAATAGGAATTCAATCAATGCAGAGCTGCTGAACTATTGAACCTCCAGGCAGAGATTCTGAGGGTGGCTGATCAATGGTGCCTTTAGAAAAGCGAGAGATGTGGGTTAGATGCACAGAGCAAATAGTTGACTATTTTCTGGACTTGTTTAACTTTGGGTATGTGTTTATTTGGACTCCAAAGGGAATGTTTATGTGAACATGTCATCTTACTGGTTAGAGGCAGCACAGGAAGGTGGAGTTACACTGCCTGGGTTTGAATCCTTATTCCATCACCTACTTGCCTGTGGGATCTTGGGCAAGTTTTTTGATATATTTGTACATCAGTTTCCTCATCTTTAAAATGGGACAGCAGTGGTACCAACCACATAGGGCTATTGGGAGAATTAAATGAGATAATGTAAAAAAACACTCATTACATAGAATGCACCCCATATTACATATGCTCAGGATAAAAACTACTGCCCCAATACATCAGATTTAGGCTGTGGGAAGGGGCTTGATCTGGGGCCACAGCGCTTGCTCAGTAGTTACTGTATTTGTAGGAGTACTGGCTTGGCTGCTGTAACAAAGACATTCCAAAGTGTGGTGACTTACCAAGATAGAAGTTGATGTTTTTCCCATGTACCAGTCAGCCATCCAGGGCTGTTGGGTCAGCTCTTCATCCTCTACGTGGAGAATGGCTACCTGGACCATTTTGTGCTCTGAGGAGTCTGCTCTAGTTCCTGTCATCTCTTTCCAGCAAAGGAAAGGGGGAAAGGGACTGGGAGTGGGGAGGGGATTATCCTTCCAATTCTTTGAGGGCAAGGTCAAGAAACGACCCTCATCGCTTCTGCCAACCTTACCTAGTCACGTGATCACGCCCACTGTTGGGGAGGCCGGGAAATGTGGTCTTTAGCCAGATGTCCACGTTGCCAGCTAAAAGGTTACATGGTGAAAGGAAAGGAGAACTGAAATTGGGGGACAATCAGCAGCCTGTCAGAGCCTCTCAGGCCCTCATTAAAAAGGCAAGAGTGATACATTTCAAGAGGGCTCTTTGCTGGATTACAGCAGCAGCAATACACTATACAACGCTCAAGTCCCCGCACACCGGGGGGAATTTAGGAAATGATTCAGGCTCCCTGGCTGACTCATACATTGAACATCCTGGAGAGAAAAGTAGCTGTACACCCATTTGAGGCTTGGGGTTTAGTTTATAATAATAATAATGACTTTGGCACAGAAAACTTCCTGAGGGTTAATGAATGACTGGCTTGGATTAATAGCCCAAATCGCTGCCTGAAGTGTATCAACTCCTTCCAGCTTCATTTAATCTACAGGAAATTCTTTGTACGCCCAGCTATTACTGCTTCAATCTCACAAAATAAAAATGAATGGATGCTTCATTGGAAGTTGGGGGAAAAAAAAAAAAAACTTGATCACCATTGTGTGTGGCCACCAGGCTATTTTTTTTTTTTTTCAGGCACATTTCCTGCATTTTCTTTCCTTCTCTTTCTGGCTTCCATTTGTTGCGGTGGCAGCAACAGCAGCAGCAGCTGGCCCTCTAGATTAGCTTTAACTCCCTTGCTATTTATAGCACACTCTGCAAAGCTCATCACACTTGTGATTCCCTATTTAAACGTGCCTTCCCAGCGAGATTGGGAGCTCTAGGAGGTCAGAGACGACCAGAAGACCCTGCGCTCGGCAGAGCCTGGCCACAGCACCGCTCAGTAACGATTTGTTGGATTTAACCAAATAGAGTAGCTGCTGAATTTTGAACAAGTGGCCATCAGTCCGGTGGATTCCTCAAAGCAAACCTGGGAATCTTTGCATTTAGCTGGATTTAAGATAGCACACTTTTAGCCCATAAGAATTTGATCAGAGTTTCCAAAGAGGGCAACTTGAAACAGAAAGGCAAGGTTGTAGAAGTCGTTGTAGAAGATGTTGTCTAATGCCATCAAGCTGTCAACTGTGGAGAGAAACCAGGGATGTGCCAAAGTAACTGGTGACTCTTCCTGCCTGTAGGGATGCCCACTGCTTCCCTGGCCTCGGATTCTCTGCCAGTAGATGTCATTGACAAAATAAGCATGTTTTCCTCGGCAAAGTCCTCTGGTTCAGGGAATTAGAATTTAGGGATGGCTCTAGATATCCTCCGCCATGCTATTTAAACTCCTGCCTTCTTGTCTGGTATGCGGTCAGCATCCGTGAGGAATTGCCAAGCGAAAGGTGCAGGCCCTGAGCAAAGATCTCCTCAGCAGATCTTGTGATTGTCGCTCATTGAGCCGACCTCGTCTCAGTTGAGGATGGCTACCCCAGCCATCAATAATCTACCTTGATTCCACACTGGTCCCCCAAGGTGGGCTTCAGACAGCTTCCCACCTCAACCCCCCTAATTAAAACAAGCCAAGTGGGTCCCAGCTACAGAAAATTCCTGGCAACAGAGATGGTGTTGGTGGCTTTTAAACCAGCGGTGGAGTTTGAGTTAAAGAAACAGGAAGCCAGGGCTTCCCTGGTGGTGCAGTGGTTGAGAGTCCACCTGCCGATGCAGGGGACATGGGTTCATGCCCCAGTCCGGGAAGATCCCACATGCCGCGGAGCGGCTGGGCCCGTGAGCCATGGCCACTGAGCCTGCACGTCCGGAGCCTGCGCTCCGCAACGGGAGAGGCCACAACAGTGAGAGGCCCGCGTACCGCCAAAAAAAAAAAAAAAAAAAAGAAAGAAACAGGAAGCCTGGCACAGTCAGCGAGGGAGGTTAGGTAGGCATAGGATTAAGTGTTTAGAAAATGCTTGTTTCCTTCTGTCGTCCTTATGAGAGCTGATAGGGGATTTCAGAGTTTGGGAGGTGGGGAACCCTGGAAAAGAATGAGAGAGTTTAATCAACTAGAGGGACCTACCCAACTTACATTTCTCAGTGTTTGTTACTTGGTATGTTTGCCCAAGTTAAAGGTGCCAAAAATAGAAATGAAAGCCCCTTCACATTAAGCTTTGACACGCTGTCATCTTCTGGCTAGGGGTCTTTCACTTTTATTTGTTCTCTTTAACCCAGGGCATGAAATGTGCTGTGATCCCTCCGATAATACTGTGGTATCATGTCCAAGTAGTATGTATCTAACCGGCCTTTATTTATACATAAACATATACATTATTAAAGCTAGGTGAGGTCAAAATTTCTGTATCAAAGGGAGTCGTTCGTGGAGAAGCTTTCATATGTAAAAGAATACTGACTAGCTCAGCAACAGACAGGCTTTCCTGATAAATTGTTTTCTCAGAAGATGAGACAAGGACAGATACTTGCAGTTCTTCCATTGAGAGCATCCAGAAAGTCAGAGGGGCTTCCCCCACTCCTTCTAGTGAGCCCTGGAGCCATCCTTACACCTCTCTGGGCCTCAGAGTCCTTGTTAAGTTAAATGAGGTACTTTCTCAGTCTACCATTCCTGGGGTTTTGGAGGAGCTAAAAATGAAAGAGAAAATTCAACACGAGTCAGGTGAACAGGCCTCAAGGATGGGCTCCGGCACAAAGGTGACCAGCGTCTATTCATGATGTGCCTGCCTTCTGATCAACTTCAGGAAAGGCAAACGTTGGAGTTCAAGACCTTCCAAATGAGAACCCTTGGTGGTATCCATCCTACTCACATTCTGTTATTTAGCAGGACTCTCAAGGGGCAGGACCTTTGCTTTCCTGCAAACCTTTCTTTAAGTCCACTGCTGGAGGTGGGCATGTGAGGTAGACAGGACCAACAAAGCACAACATTGAGCTCAATGATAGCTTTTAAAAATGACTCGTCCTAGTCAAGTTTTTATCTGGTGCTTCTCAGTTTTCCATTGGCTACGGTTTGAGGAATGAATGCCGTTCAATGATATGTTCTCTTTCTCATGCTTCTCTCTCCTCCTGCTAATAGCGTGTGTGTGCATGCGCAGGTGTGTGTGTGTGTACACATCCGCATGCTTACTTATCTGTTTCCCAATTATTGTATCGCAAACTGCAGCAGTCTCAGAAGCAACGTGGTGTAACACAAAGAATGTGAGGCTTAGGGTCAAAGGCCAGAGTGTGAAGTCTAGCTCCACTTACTTGCTGGGTGGCTTGAAGCGAGTCAGAGTAAATTTCCCTGTTTACTCATTTTATTAGTTTCCTATTGCCACTGTAATATATTACCGCAAACTTGTTGGCTTAAAATAATACTCATTTAGGGCTTCCCTGGTGGCGCAGTGGTTGGGAGTCCGCCTGCAGATGCAGGGGGCACGGGTTTGTGCCCCGGTCCGGGATGGTCCCACGTTCTGCGGAGCGGCTGGGCTCATGGGCCGTGACTGCTGGGCCTGCGCATCCGGGGCCTGTGCTCGCAGTGGGAGGGGCCACAACAATGAGAGGTCCAATTACCGCAAAAAAATAATAATAGTACTCATTTATTCTCTTAGAATTCTGGAGGTCAGAAGTCTGAAATCAAGTTCACTGGGCTAAAGTCATGTGTTGGCAAGGCCACGATCCTTCTGGGGGCTCCAGCAGGGAGTCCATTTCTTTGCCTTTTCCAGCTTCTAATGCCATATTCCCTGCATTTTGTGGTTCTTGTCTCCCTCCTCCATCTTCAAACAGCAAAACATCTTGCTTCAGTGGTCACACTGCCTTCTTTCCTGTCGAATCTCCCTCTACATCCCCCTTTTAAAAAAAAAAAAATTTATTTATTTTTGGCTGCATTGGGTCTTCATTGCTGTGTGCAGGCCTTCTCTAGTTGCGGTGAGCGGGGGCTACTCTTCGCTGTGGTGCGTGGGCTTCTCATTGCGGTGGCTTCTCTTGTTGTGGAGCTCGGGCTCTAGGCGCACGGGCTCAGTAGTTGTGGCGCACGGGCTCATGAGTTGTGGCACACGGGCTTAGTTGCTCCGTGGCATGTGGGATCTTCCCAGACCAGGGCTCGAACCTGTGTCCCCTGCATTGGCAAGTGGATTCTTAACCACTGTGCCACCACGGAAGCCCCTACTTCCCTTTTATAAGAACATTTGTGATTGCATTTAGTGCCCATCTGGATAATCCAGAATAATAGCTTCAAGACCTTAACTTAATCACGTCTGTAACAGCTCTTTTTCCATATAAGGTAATAGTCACAGATTCCAGGGATTAGGGCATGGACATCTTTGGGGGCCATTATTCAGCCTACCACACTCATTTATTAAGCAAAGATAGTAATTCCTATCCTAAAGGACACAAAAATTAAAAGAGGCAACATTTGTGAAAATATACATAGTGGAATTCAATAAATGTCACTGAGTCTGGAAGAGCGAGGAGTTGCCCTCCCATTGGCCAGTCTCTACCCCAGATGGACACAATAAAGAGTGACAGGGCCAGGACTGATGTGGGCTGGGGAATGTTCAGGGTCTGAGTTGGCTATAGGTGCCAGTGCCCTTGGCCATAGAATGACTCCAGGAGCAAAGTTCAAAGGAAGGCAGAAGATGCTTCAAGAAAGAGACCCAGGTGCTAATGACCAGAGAAGTCCAGGCTTTCTGACCTTGCTCGAGCATGACGACGATTCATTTCTCCCAAGTGGGAAGATTATTATTTTTTACTGCTTAGAGATCTGATAGTACCTGGTTACCTTGTAATGCCAGGAGGTGTCAGGTTGAACACCGCCATCAAGAGTCTTAATGCATTTGGGGCCCCAGCTCTAGCCACAGCGGCAAATACCTTCTTCCTTTTTCTTGAGCTGGATATTCACCAGGCAGTTATGATGTTATTATATAGGAAGAGAAGCCACACAAACGTCTTTTGTTTCCAGGAAGGCAGTGTGGTCACTGCCTATGGAACCCTGTGGGCTCTTGATCTTTACATAATCCCTCTTCCCCGTGGACCTTTATTATCCTGGGGAATGAGATTACTCCTCAGCATTCTTAGGGCAGGGGGGTTGGGGCCAGTGTGTGCAGCCACTCCCCTGGAATTGTCACCATCCTTCTGGCCTCTGGCGGAGAGCTGCCAGAGTGCTCAGAGATGGAAGTATGTTGGGAATTCCATGGGTGCAGCCAGCAAGAATGGGCTCACAGGCCCGTGGTCAGGAGAGGGGGCAAGGCCTGGAGAGGGGCTCTCCTAGGGAACACGTGGGTCCCCCAAGTCTAGTCACGGGATGAGGAATTACAGTTGGGCTTCTGCTCGATGCACCTGTGAATTCCTATCACAGGAGCTTTGATGCATTTGTCATCTGCTTAAGTGTCTGAGCCCGAATGATACTCTTTCGGTCCCTGGAAGGGAGGGAGATGAGGCAACCATCACCCCCTGCCCCCACGGCTCTTCTTGCCTTACCAGGAGCCTGCCGAGAGTCCCTCCTTTGACTCTCCTGGTAACTCAGGGGATGGGTGAGATGTAACATCAGAGGTCTTAGTCTCCACTCCACAGGAACCGGGCTCAGAGAGCTTGAGTGGCTTTTCAGAGACACGCAACACACGTGGCCAAGCCTGAGTCCAGGGCTCTGTTCATGACGCCAAGAACCAGGAACTTGCCTGTTTCTGACCCCTCTTATGGATTTATTCAGTTTGAAGACTGTATTTTATGTTCCTCAGAGCCATCTTGTTGAGGTATAGGGTGACCGGCCATCACCGTTTGCTCAGCACTAAGGGGTTTTCTGGTCTGTGAGGTTTTCAGTTCTAAAACTGAGCAAATTGAGACGACTTTGTCACCCTTTGTACGGCCTCCCATAAACACCCAATCCCCTGTGCAGAGGGGACTGGGGGGGAGAGTGCCTGCGTCTGACCTGCATTCTCCAGGAGCTGCACAGCCCTTGCGTCTGTCAAGGTCCGATTGGGGAAATAGGCCTTCTAAGTATTTAAACAAGGGAACATACATAATCCAGGAAATTGGTGGGAAAACTGAGAAGCCAAATAGGGAAGAGTCAGACAACTCAGAGACTAGCAACAACAGATGCCACAACCACCCCTAGGCTGCAGGAAGGAGGAAGGGCTACTGGACCTGGGGGTTGGGGTCACCCTTGGGTGCTAGAGCCAGGGTGGGCCTGGCACGTGGAAGCTGGAGTCACCAGAGACCCAGGCACCAGTGCAGACGCTGCTGCCGGGCCAGAGGGGGGCACACACGCTGGCAGCTCCCCACCTCTCGCCCTAACCCTCGGTCTCCCAGCAAGAGTTTCTCCTCTTTTGTGGAAGGGCCAGGGGTGGGGATGTAAGTTAAGCCTGGCTCATTGGCCATACAGGAGAACGTTCCCCATGCCTGGGTTTCCCGTCCGGGGGAGATGCAGGCTTCTTCACATGTCAGCTTCAGTGCTGACACACGCGTTTGGAATCAATCCCCCGTGACAATCGGCTACTTTAATCAAAGAAACTCAAAATCATCAAACATTTAAGCTGAAAGGCATCTCCAAGATCATCAGCTCAGATGGGGAACAGAAGCCCGGGCTGCTGATGGAGGGATGGTGGTGCCAGTGTCAGGACCAGAACGGGGTCCATCCGCTGCTCAGGCTGCGGCAACTTCCGCCACCGGCTGCCTCGGCCCTCAGGACCACGGGGGCAGGAGGCTGTGGTCCCACTGCGCAGGCGCTGATGGAGTGTGCCGACTCTAGCCCTTCACGGTGACAGTGGGGACATCGGCATGAGACTCCTGCCTCTAGGAGGCTAACAGCTGTAATTGCAAATGCTTACTTCAAGAGAAGGAAAACTTTTTCAGGAAAATAAGTCATGGCTAGATGTTCTGACTCCACCTTTATCCAGAACACAACAGGAGGGAGTACCAAAAAAGTTAATGCTTTGACTTCAGGGGATGATGGGATTTAGATGAGATAAAAAATTTTTTTCTTCTATTTTGTTCTCCAACAATATTATGTTGCTTCAATAAACTCTACATCTCACATATACGATATGTGTGTTTATTCAACAAATATTTATTGTGTTCCTACCATTCAGTCATTCCACAAACGTTCATTAGATGCTTAACATTGATTGAGGAATTGTGCCAGTGATGAGCGAAGCGGGCGTGTTTGGCGTTCTCTCCAAACTCACCATCTGTGTCCCAGGTACTGGCAAGGGCTCTCCCTCTGTCTTTGTCTTCTCCCTTCCCTCCTTTCTTTCTTTCCCAAGCCCCACCACCCTGGGAGGTACGATGCTATGCTGTGAATAGTAACCGATGGTGTTTCTTCCACGTTTGCCTGTGCCTGCTCTTGCAGAATCTCCAACCACTCTGCAAAGCCCACCTCCAAGAGTTTATTGATATATCACAGGAAGTATAACTTTAAAAAATTCTTCCCGGGCTTCCCTGGTGGCACAGTGGTTGAGAGTCCGCCTGCCCATGCAGGGGACACGGGTTCGTGCCCCGGTCTGGGAAGATCCCACATGCCACGGAGCGGCTGGGCCCATGAGCCATGGCTGCTGAGCCTGAGTGTCCGGAGCCTGTACTCCTCAACGGGAGAGGCCACAACAGTGAGAGGCCCGCGTACTGAAAAAAAAAAAAATCTTCCCTAGCTGAATTTTTTTTTTAATTACTACTATTTTATTTATTTAACGTTTTTTCTGCGTTTGAGTTTTCGTTGCTGTGCGAGGACTTTCTCTAGTTGAGGCGAGTGGGGGCTATTCTTCATTGTGGTGCATGGACTTCTCATTGCCGTGGCTTATCTTGTTGAGCAGCGAGGGGTCTAGGCACATGGGCTTCAGTAGTTGTGGTGCGTGGGCTCAGTAGTTGTGGCTTGCGGGCTCTAAAGCGCAGGCTCAGCAGTTGTGGCGCAGGGGCTTAGTTGCTCCGCGGCATGTGGGATCTTCCCAGACCGGGGCACAAACCCGTGTCCCCTGCATCGGCAGGCAGACTCTCAACCACTGTGCCACCAGGGAAGCCCTGGCAGGTGGATTCTTAACCACTGTGCCACCAGGAAAGTCCTTTCCCTAGCTGAATTTAACTCCTATCTTGAACCCCCACTTTGCCATGTCATGTTAGGGTTCCCATGTTTCCCCTGGGGATATATATGTTCCAGGGGGCTTTGATGGGCCAAGATATGTCTGGGAGTCCATCCAGTCCTTGCTGATTTCCGTGGAGTTGTCTATGGTCGTTGGTCCACACAGGTTGCCAGGATCCCTCCCCTGCTGCAAGCTCTGTTCAGTCCATCAGCTCTGTGTTTCCCATCCACACTTGGGTGCACGGTAACCTGCCACTGCTTCTGCCCTACAGTGGGGGCCAAGGTCATTTTACCTAGCAGTTTTTCCTCCTCTGGGGTCTAGGCCCTGCTTGTTGGGTGCTACCTGAGCAAAGAGGCCCAGGATTCCCCTGCTATCAGAGTCCACATGGAGGTTGGTCCAGCACTTGGCCTGGAGTGGGGATGGAGGGCTCTTCTCATTGGGACCCATCAGCACCTGTGGCCCATTGCTTCCATGTGGTCCTCTTTCTCCTCCCATCCAGAAGAGCTTTACTTAGACTGGAACACGTGTTCACTGGATGCTCTTCCCAACCTGTCACCTAGGGGTGATCTTGGTCCTTTCCATGTCCCTTGGAAACTCCAAAACTAGAAGATATGCTATTATCACATCCCTTCGCTGAGGCACTGGGCATCAAATGACTCAGCTGCTCCCTCTAAAGTTTGGAGGAAAGAAGAGAGGGCTAAGGGTACAAGGAAATTGTGGCTAAGATCTTTGTTTATTATTTCAATAATATTATCCTCCCGATGATACATATACTTACATGTGAATAACATAAAATTCTATAAATTTATATTTAGGTGGTTAGATCATTTATAGATGATATCTGTTCATAGACTACAGATGATTTTTATTTTCTTTCTAAAACTTATGTGTATTTTAAAATTGTACGCATTTTTGTTAGATGAATTTCATCCATATCCCAGGCTTTAAATACCATCTATAATGTGCTAATAATTCCAAGGTTTATGTCTGTAGCACAAACCCCTCCTCTGGGCTCCGACTGCAGAAGTGATGGTTCCACTCGGAGGTCTTACAGGTGTTATCACTTTAAAAGTCTACAATGGACAATTTGAATCTGCTTTCTCCTGTCCCAGAATTTAGAAATGTGCTCTTTTCTGTGTCTTTCTCATCTCCGTCAAAGGCACCCCCAGTCTCTCGTTAAGTTTTTTTGAGTAATCCTCGATCCCCACTGCAGATTTCCTATCCAGTCTGTTTGTAGGTGAGCTGCATTTCCCTCCAAAATACGTGTCCACTCCACTCCACCTGCACGGCCACCACTCTGCTCCAAGCCAATGTCATCTCCAACTTGCATGACCGTGCAGATTTTTACCCCTACTCTAGGTGTAGTTTTCTTCATGGATTACTAGGGAGACAGGGTGATCATTAACCAATGTTGAATAAAGAGACCCCTGAGGTTTCTCACCCTGGGGCACACGGAAGAGTGTCAGGAGAGAATCAGTGTTGCTGTCAACCATTAGCTGCCATAGCAAATGTCCTTGTGACCTTCCATTTCTCCCTCCTATTGGGAAACCTGGTTTGCTTTCTCTGAATCTTACTAGACACGGCATGCCTCTCCTGGTCAGTTGCCAGGTGGGTCCCGCTGGCTCAGCTTCAGCTGCCCTGGAGGATGGCTGCTGGCCTGATTCCTTTGAGGTCTGCCCAAGGCTCCCCAAAGTCAATGACTCACATGCCATGGAGCCCAAGCTTAGGTCGTTCCAAATACACTCCTGATTTGATGAAAATCTGGTCACTTTTTCCACATGAAGATATTCATCATTCTTTAATTCTCACTCCTTCTTTTACTTCTAACCTTCCATTTGGGGTAATTCTCCTTTTCGTTTTAGATGCTGATCTGCTGGTGGTGAATGCCCTTGGGATTTTGCATTTTATCTTGTCCCAAAATGTCTGCATTTAACCTTTATTCTTGAAGGATATTTCCCATGCCTAGAGGATCTGGGTTTTTCTTTTGGCAAATTGAAGACATCATTGCATAGTGTTCTGGCTTTCATTGTGGCTTTCGAGAAGTCAGCTGATTGTTTTTCTATGGCTTCTTTAAAGGCAATCTCTTTTTTCTCAGGCTGCTTTAAGATTTTCTTTTCCTCTCCCTCTCTTTCTGTCTCTGTCTCTTTTTCTCTTTTCTGAATATGAGTGTCTTTTTCATTGTCTTGCTTGGGATTCATTGGTCTCGATTCTGGGGATGAGTGTCATTAGTTCTCAATAATCATCCATCATCAGATATTCAAATATTTTTTTTCTGTGTCTTTTCCTCTTTTTACTCCATCTGATACATACATTAAATGTTTATTAGGTTTATTCATTGTATACTCTATTACCCTCTCTTCTGCCTTTATAATCTTTTTATCTTCCCATACTATAATCTTGATAGTTTCTTCTGCTTTAGTTTTGGTATACAAATTCTCTCTTCAGCTGTGTATAAAAGTGTGGTTAAAATCATCCACTAGGTCCTTAATTTTAGCTAACGTATTTTTCACACCTAGAAATTCTTTTTAACATCAATTATGACCCTTTTTATAGCTTCCAGTTCTTTGCTAAAATTTTCAAACTTGCTGATTATTTCTTTGACAGAATTGTTTGAGTCTGTGTCTAGTAATTCAAATATCTGAAATCTTGGTGTTTCTCTTGTCTGTTGGCTCTCACTCATGGTGTCGTGTTTTCTTGTATGTCTGGTTGTCTTTGAATATGACCAGCTCCAGTTTTTTCTGGGCATGCCGAGAGGGCACACATCAGGGATATAACCTGTCCACGATTCCCCAGCGTTCTGCTTGGTCTTCCTCTCCTGCCCTGGTAGCCCTCAGTCACGTTCAAGGAGAAGCCTCTGCCATCTGCAGAGTTGCGTGAAGTCACCTCATGTTTGCCTTCAGTGAAAGTTGCCTCCCGCAGGTCATTGCCTCTTCCACAGACAACCAATGTCACTCTTGCTTATTGTGCCAAAACACTAAGTGACGCTCAGAGGATCCGGGTGAGTCTGTATCCTCTGAGGTTCTCAGAAAGCTGCAGCCCCACAGCTATCTGTGCAACAGTGACACACGTGGGTGGCAGAGGCGGTGGTGGGTCCCTAAGCTGCTTGGGCCAGTTTTTAATATTTTGAGTAAAACAACTCCTTCCATATTCACTTGTAGTTCCTCTGGCTATAGCCCACGTGGACAATTCTGGTCACAGGGATCAGAGTAGACTGTAAATATAACAGCCCCTCCCATTTGCTGATAGTGGTTACGTTTTTTTCAGAGGGCAGTCAAGCTTTTCAAGCCTAACTTTCCCTTCCTTTCAGGTACTCACTTGAGCGACGCGGTGCATGCAGGTTAGCTTCTGGGGCGGGGGTGGGGGGCACCTCACACGCTGCCAGACATTCTCAGACACATGGAACCTGGGAGGGGGACGTGGGGGTGAGGATTCGGGTGGGAGGATTTGAATGGGGAGAGCCACAGAACCTGCTTTATAAATTACCGAACCTGACACACACACACACACACACACACACACACACACACACACATTCACTCACACCTGCTACTCATCTATTTTTGGCCTAAGTGCCTTGAGCTCTTCTTCGGGAAAGCACATGCACTCTTTCGAGTCCCCAGGTTCCACTTGGTAAATTTCCTACAGCCACACTCTGAAAGTCCCTGCCACCCTCCTCTCAGCCTCGGAGCTGGTGTGCCTGGGCATGCCTGCCTGCCCACTTCCTGTTTCACCTAAGTGGACTGGGAGTCAGCTGTGAGCTTGGGGAGAGGGGCACCCACAGTCCCCGCCCTCCTAATCCTGGACACTCTATGTCCAGTCCCAGGGACTGCTCCCAGAACAGTGTCACCCTCTGTGCTTGTCCCTTGGGACTCACTCCTGGACTCCCTAAAAGTGCAGTTTATTCCATTTTCATTGACAAGAGGGGACTCCAGCATCCTAATATCATATGAATGCCTGAGGAATCACATCTTACACCCTCATGAAAAACACAGCAGCTTGTCACGATGAACGATGTTACCGTGAATAATGCAGTTTTGAGCTGAAGCTCCTCTTATTCCAAGAATCAGTAAATTTCCCATTTCTCCTGTATTTCCTCCCCTCCCCCATTACATGTAGGTTTAACAAGTCATGAATCATTGAGGTTTTGCTCCTGGGTAGAATTGTTTTTTCTACTGTTATTGCATTGCCAACTGATGGAAGCATGCAAAAGGAATCGGATTAATTAGTAATTTGAGATGAACTTAAAATCTCAACAATCTTGCAGGGAGAATGAACTACAACTAATCAAAGATGCTAGAATCTTCAAGGAGAAAAGGACTCATGGGATACCAGCTTAGTCCTTTTACAGGACCAGAAAGAAAACTACGGTCCAGAGAGGAAACTGGCTTGCCCAAGCTCACAAAGCAGGTATCTGGTGGCACCAGTGCTAGAGTTCAGATGTCCTGACCCCCGACCAGCAGCCTTCTTGTGGTTGGAGAAAATGGAAAAACAGCTTATGTTTAAAATTTTAAATCATGCCAACACAAATATTTGTATTCTACAAACAACAAGCATTGTTGTGTGCTGCTTGTTACGCATTTCATAATTATTATCTCTAAGAGTTCACAGTATTTTACGTATAGGATTCCATTACTTACCATCTCAGCCTTTGAGGCATTTGAAGGGACCCCACTGTCCAGGGAGGAAATTGGATTTATTGATTAGTAGGTGGGTGGTTTGGGTGCCTGGGGACCCCTACCCTTGTCTTTTGATATAAGACTGCATTGTAGGGCCACATTCATTCTCTCACTAAGCCACCGTATTGAGTGAGCACCTACTGTGTGCCAGGAGCTGGAGAGAGAGTGGTGAGCAAAAAGGAAAAAGCCCCTGTGCACACAAAGAAGAGAGAAACAATAAAGAAGCAAACAATTGCACTTGTAACGTAACGCCAAGTGTGGGAAATGCCACAAAGAGAAAAAAAGCAAGGGAGGATGCCATTTTGGAAAGGGTAGTTAGGGGAGGTCTCCCCGAGCGCAGGCCTGCAGTGCTGGGAGGGTAAGTCCTGAGAATGTCTGGAGGAAAAACATCATTCCAGGTGGAAGGGAGGATGTCAACTGGAAGGCCAGGATGGCTAGAGATGAGGAGGAAGGGGGTGGGCTGGGAAATGAAGTCAGAGACAGAGGCTGCACCAGATCACATAAGGGTGCAAAGAACATGGAAGGAGTTGCCTTTTTAAAAAAATTGTGGTAAAACAAAAATAACGTAGCATTTACCATCTTAACCGTTTTAAAGTGTACATTCAGTGGTGTCAAGTGCAGTCACATTTTGCAACCAATCTCCAGAACTCTTTTCTCTTATAAAACTAAAACTCTGTACCCATTAAACAAAAATTCCCATTCCCCCTGCCCCCAGCCCTTGGTCACCACCATTCTACTTTCTGTCTCTATGAACTTGACTACACTAGGGACCTCATACAAATGGAATCATGCAGAATTTGTCCTTTGTTTCTGGCTTCTTTCACTTAGCATAATGTCCTCAAGCTTCATCCATGTTGTAGCGTGTGTTAGAATTTCTTTCCTCTTTGAGGCTGAATAATATTCCATTGTATGTATATATATCACATTTTGCTTTTTCATTCATCTGTTGTTGGACACCTGGGTTCTTTCTCTTGACTATTGTGAATAAAGTTGTTATGTATGAACATGGGTGTACAAATATCTCTTCCAGACCCTGCTTTCAAATCTTTTGGGTATGTACCCAGAATTACCAGATCATAAGGTAATTCTGTGTGTGTGTGTGTGTGTTTTTTTTTTTTTAGTGGAACCACCATACTGTTTTCTGTAGTTGCTTGACCATTTTATGTTCCCACCAACAGTACTCAAAGGTTCCAATTTCTCTCCAACGTACTCTCCAACAGTTATTTGCTAATTTTTTTTTTGATAGTAGCCATCCTAAGTGATGTGAGGTGGTATCTCATTGTGGTTTTGATTTGCAGGTGTTGGATTTTATTCTAAGGGCGGTAGGGAGCATTCAGTGGATGAGAGGCAGCCTTGAGGGTAGGAGAACAGGATGCTCAAATTCAAAAGGATCTCACTGGTCACTGTGTGGAGAATAGATGGTAGGAGACCCCGGAGATAAATTGGGAGGTGCTGGTAGCTTGGACAAGGATGAGAGCAGAGGAGGTGGGAAGTTGTCAGATCTGGGTGTACTGTGAAGGTAGAGTTGACAGATTTTGCAGATGGATTGAATACGGAGTTTGAGAAGAAGAAAGGAGTCAAGGATGATGACAGATTTTTGGCCTGATAGGGAATGGTAACACCATTAACTGAGACGGGGACCAGAGGGATGGGATAGGTTTCAAGTGGGTAGGGAAATCAAAAGTTGTGCTTAGAATGTTACATTTGGAAAGTCAAATACACATTAGACATCCAAGTGGACATGGCTGAGGTCTTTGAAGCTCAGAGAGAAGTCTGGGTAAAAGATAGGAATTTGATTTGTGGGGTTATCGTACAGATTTAGCATTTTTAGCCCTGGGGACCCAGTGAGATTGACGAGGGTCGGCAAGCTATTCCCCACGGGCCAAATCTAGCCTGCTGCCTCTTTTTGTATCAATGGTTTTTACATTTTTGAATGTTAGAAAAAAAATGTTTAAAAGAATAATATTTTGTGACTCATGAAAATTATGTGAAATTCAAATTTCGGTGTTCACAAATAAAGTTTTATAGGAACCCAACTACGCTCATTTGTTGAGGTATAGTCTTTTTAGTTTTTTGAAATTTTCAAGGAGACTTTGCTTTCTGTATAAATTTTAAAATAGGAACTCAGTTCATCATCGTCTGTGGCTGCTTTCTTGGCCTAGGGAATGAGTGAGGGAAGGAAGAAAGAGAAGAGATACAGGGGCTGAGGCCTGGGCAGGGCTTGTCAAGCGTCAGCCACTGTCCCTGTGAGGCCAGGGCACCAAGATGGTACCACCTTTATGAGCAACTGCGTCCAGGGGCCCAGCAAACCGGGCCAGCTTAGCATCTTCTGGACAGCTGAGGTCATAGCGGCGCATGACAGGCATATCCATTAGCTGGAAGCATGTGAAATGGCTGATGTCCAACCTTGTTTTCCTCACTGTATTAATTTCCTAAGGCTGCCATCACAAGTCACCACAAACTGGGTAACTTTAACATTTGTTCTCATAGTATTAGAAGGCGCACGTCTGAAATCAAGGTGTCAGCAGGGCCGTGCTCCTGACAAAGGCTCCGTGGAGGGATCCTTCCTTGCTTCTCCTCACCTTCTAATGCCCAGTCTTTGGCATCCCCCGGCTTATAGTTGGACCACTCCAATCTCTGCCTCTGTCCTCACATGCCTTCTTCCCTGTGTCTCTGTGTCCAAATTTCCCTCTTCTTATAAGGACACCGGTCATGGGGCTAGGGCCCACTCTCATTCAGTGTGACCTCGTCTTAACTTGATTACATCTTCAAAGACCTTATTTCCAAATAAGGTCCCAGTCACAAGTACCGGGGTTAAGACTTTAACATATCTTTTGGGGGACACAATTCTACCCACTATACTTGCAGACGCAGATGTCACATGGTTTAATCTAAGAGTGCTTGAGTTCTAGAGACGTTTTTTATAAGGACACAGCCAGGCGACTGATCTTGGGGAGGAAAAAACGAAAAAAAAATCCCTTTAATGGTTTTAAGATTCTCACCACTCCCCCACTGCCTTTGGGCAGACCAGCTGCCTCCCCATGGGCAGAATTTGGACAGAAGAATAACACAAGCTTCTCTGATGTCATCACCGAACTCAGGCAACCCGCTACGGAGTTTCCTGAGTTTCAGGCAGAGGTTTTCTGCCAGGGATTCCGAGGCTCGGGCCTGAGATGCCACGTAAAGAGGCAGCGAGGAGATCGTGGGAGAAGGAGCATTGAACCAGAGTCTAGGGGCTGCCACCGCGAGGCTGCGTGACCTTCAGCAAGTCCCTGCTCCTTGTTCCCATGATCCTCAGCTTCTCCTGCAGGAAGGAGATCACCACGGCTCTATCTCCCTCTTGGTGCTGCCATGAGGATGAGAGGAAATCTGAGGACTTGGACCCAGCAAGCACTCTGCAAACGTGATGCTGTTTCCAGATGAAGCAAACCTGACCTCATAGAATGACTGAAAGCTTGACACTTAGCATTTCGTCTGTCATGGATCAAGTTTCTTTTCAATGAATCAAATTTTTCGAACTGGAAAAATTTCTGGATAACTCTTTTTTCAGTCTTCTTTTGTCTCCCCTCCAGTTGTAGTAAAATACACACAACTGAAATTTTATCATTTTAACCATTTCAAAGTGTACCATTCAGTGGCATTAAGTGCATCCTACTTCCAGAATATTTTATCATCCCAAATAGAAGCCCCGTTCCTGTCAAGCAGTAACTCACCGTTTCTGCTCACCCGCCCCCCTGCCCCTGGCAACCACAAGTCTGCTTTCTGTATCTATGAATTTACCTATTCTGAACATTTCCTTTAAACGGATGCATAAAACGTGGCCTTTTATGTATGGCTTCTTTCACGTAGCATAACGTTTCCAAGGCTCATCCATGTTGTAGCCTGTGTCAGTATTTCATTTTTTATGGCTGAATAATATTCCATTGTGTAGATATGCTACATTTTGTTTATCTATTCATGCATTGGATGGACCTTTGTGTTGTGTCCACCTTTTGGCTATTATGAGTAGTGCTACGATAAACATTCGTGTATAAATTCTTGTTGGAACACCTGCTTTCAAGTTCTTTTGGGTACATACCCAGGAGTGGGATTGTCAGGTCATATGGTAACTCTATGTTTGAATTGTTGAGGAATTGCCTGACTGTTTTCCATGGTGGCTGCACCATTTTGCATTCCCATCAGCATGCATGAGGGTTCAGTTTCTCCTGGATAATGTCTGAACACTTGGTTTATTAAATGCAATAACCCCTCCTGGGCCAGCCAGCTGCTTGCTGTCTGTCTTTCCTGCTGTAGCCGGAGGCCCTGGGAGCAGCTAGCAGGTCACCCACTCTGGTCCACTCATTTGGGCAGGTCTTCCAGAACCACAGAGATGACCCTAGAGTGAGGATATGGGTGCAGCTGACCAGAACCTCTGCGGCAGTCATGGGGGCAGAGGACAGCTCTGTCCAGTGTGGGGACAGTCCCTGTGGTCCTGGACTTGATCTGAATCAAGTTCCTCTTCCTGGCTGCCTCCTGCCTGGCCCTGCTGGCTGAGGAGTCAAGTCGAGGGGATCTGTTCACCCCCAGCCCACATCTTCTGGCAACTCCTTACTCTGCTGCATTGGTCTGCTGGTCTCTTCGGGTTTTCTCTCTTTTTTTTTTTTTGCGGTACGCGGGCCTCTCACTGTTGTGGCCTCTCCCGTTGCGGAGCACAGGCTCCGGAAGCGCAGGCTCAGCGGCCATGGCTCACATGCCCAGCCGCTCCGCGGCATGTGGGACCTTCCCGGACCGGGGAACGAACCCGTGTCCCCTGCATCAGCAGTCGGACTCTCAACCACTGCACCACCAGGGAAGCCCCCTTCGGGTTTTCTCTTGTCCTGGACACTTTCTTCTACTGCCCTCCAGCTCTTTGATCCTCAAAGAACATTCCACAGTCTCTTAGGGGAGAAGAAGAGGCATCCCAGTTTACATTCAGACACGCGCCATGAGCTCACACAGAACCCACAGTAACCATTTATACACAACCAACCGGGCTGAGTTATGTAAGTACACGTATTGTTTACGCTATGTTCTAGAGTGATGGAAAGAACATGGGGTCAAAGGATCCCTCTGTCTGGTGGTGTGAACTTGGGCATTCATCTCCCCTTCTTCTTCTCTTATGTGGGGATAAAACCCCCACAGAACGATGCCTCCGGGTCACTGTGAGGAAGTAGATGAGAACACCTCTTTCATGTGGCAGCATTTTTATCCCCTGACAGAATGGAGCCATTTCTTACCATGCTTGCCTTGGATGACCAAACAGCCCACTGCATCTTCCTGCTGGGATGTATTTTGAAGAACATTCTGGAAGTGGAGGTCTGGCCCAAAGCAGCTTTGAGGCTGGGCGCCTGCCTCAGGAGGACGTAGAGGAGGTGGTAACATCTGAGGAGAATCTGATGAGAATCATCTCGGTCTGGGGAATGCGGCAGGAGACTGTTTCTGGCGCCTGGATGCATTCCATTTCGGTTTTTAGTTCTTCACGAGCTATTATGGGAAACGATGTTTTCAAAAACAAAGTTGTCCCTGGCCTGGTAGCACCGGGTCACTCCACGCAAACAATCCCCACCGGCCGAGGGAAGGTCCAAAATATGCAGGCACATGAGTGATACCGCTGAGCACATGAGGCCGCATAATTTTCGCGGGCCCCTGCCTCGGAGTTCTGGTGAGAGCCTGGCTGTCTGTTCAGGAATCAGCCTCCAGGTCTGGCTTTTGGCCTTTGCCTCACCTGTGGGGTCTGTGCGGGGCTCAGGATTCCAAAGGCAAAGGACACGTTGCTAGTACCGCTCACAGCCCCCAAACGTGTGTACTTCACTTCACGTGAAATCTGTCCCCATCTCCGAAGCTGTGCTGTAGGCCTGGCGTAGATTCCGCACAATATTTTATATTTGAAGATACTGGGGAATGGAAGGGACTTTAATAGTGGGAGGGTCCGTGTCATCTTCTGCTTTTATTTTGTGTGTGTGTGTGTGTGCTTTGGTCTTGCCAACTTTTTTCTTTTTCAGTCAAAGGAGACAGATGTCTGCTTTTTGCTGCAGGGCCCAGAACTGAACCGCTTGCTAAGAAAATGTCAGCTCACCTCAATTCTCCAGGTTGACACTTGGCACAGGGTTTTAGGGGCAGGAAGGAGAGGGAAAGGAAATGGAGAGGCATCTTGGAAGGTTAGTATTGCTTTCCTTCTGTCTCTTCCGTTCTCTGCTTCTAAGCTGATGGGAAGATGAATAAAAGTAGTTTGGCTTGACGGGCCCTGGGTGGAAGGCGAGTGGGGTAGAGAAGAGGCTTGAGGGAAGCCTTTTGTCCCTGAGCTTGCCTGCTACACGGCCTCCTTCCCTGCTCTGGCTCCCACTTACCCCCGAATGCACACCCCCTAAACAACCCCCCCCCCACACACAGTACCACCCCCAACACCACACACACACACACACACACACACAGACACACCCCCACACCACACCATACACACCCCCACACCCCGCACCCCCCCACCCCCACACACCACACCACACACACACACCCCCCACACCATACACACACCCACACCCCGCACCACACCCACACCCCCACACCACACCACACACACACACCCCCACACCATACACACACCCACACCCCGCACCACACCCACACACCACACCACACCCACACACCACACCACACACACACTCACCACACCACATACACACACACCACACCACACACACACACACTCACCACACCACACACACACACACCACACCACACACACACCACACCACACACACACACCACATACACCACACCACACACACACACTCACCACACCACACACACACACACCACACACACACCACACACACACACCACACACACACCACATACACCACACCACACACACACACACCCCACACACACATGCACCCCACACCACACACACACCACACCACACACACACTCACCACACCACACACACACACACCACACCACACACACACACCACACACACACCACACACACACACCACATACACCACACACACACACACACACACACCCCACACACACGCACACCACACCACACACACACACCACACACACACACACACACCACACCACACACACACCACACACAACCCCACACACACACCATACCACACACACACACCTCACACCACACACACCCACACACACTCACCACACCACATACACACACACCACACCACACACACACACCACACACACCACACACACACACACCACACACACACCACACCACACACAACCACACACACACCATACCACACACACACAACCACACACACACACCCCACACCATACACACACACACCACACCACACACACACACACACACCACACACACAACACACACACACACCACACACCACCACACACATACCCAACACCACACATTCCCTTATACCACCCACCCCCCTCCACACCACACATATAACCAATACCACACACATACCACCACACCACATGCACAGCACACACCACACACCACACAGACAGACAGACAGACACACACACACCACCACACACATACCCAGCACCACATATTCCCTTATACCACCCACCCCCCTCCACACCACCACATATAACCAATACCACACACATACTACCACACCACATGCACAGCACACACATACCCATACACACCACACAGACACAGACACACACACACACACGCCACATGTCCTGTGGGGTTGTGTAGGGAGCTCCTCAGGAGAGCTCATATTCCTGGAGAAACAAGCTAGATAATTGTTTCCTAGGGTTCCCGTCACCCAGCCAGCAGTTGCTTGTCTGGGAAATATGGCAAATCATTACTTGACAGGATTGCCAGGTGTATTGGTTTGCTAGGGCTGCAAAACAAAGTACCATGGACTGAGTGGCTGAAACAACAGAAATTGATTGTCTCTCAGTCCTGGAGGCCAGAAGTCTGAGATCAACGTGTGAGCAGGCTTGGCTCCTTCTGAGGCTGTGAGGGAGAAGCTGTCCCTGGCTCTGCCTCCAGCTTCTGATGGTTTGCTGGCCATTTCTGGAGTTCCCTGGCTTGTAAATGTATCACTCCGTCTCTGTCTTCATGGTCACATGGTGTTCTCCTCGTATGCATGTCTGTGTCCAAATTTCTCCTTTTTATAAGGATACTAGTCATTTTGGATTAGGGTTTACCCTACTCGGGTATGACCTTATCCTAATTAATTATATCTGCAATGATCTTATTTCCAAACAAGGTCACATTCTGAGGTCCTGGGGGTTAGGGGGTCAACACATGAATTTTGGGGGACACCGTTCAGTCCATCACACCAGGTATATGAGTGCCCAGCTGCTGGGGCTCATAGCCCTCTGGGGCTTTGGACTCTAGAGGCAAGACGTAGGGCTTCTTGACTATATACCTGGGGACCAAACAAGAGGCCCAGGATTTTGAGCAGGTTAGGTGCTTGGTATTATGAAAAATACAAAGGTAAGTAAAGACCTGTGTGTCCCTCGGTCCTCAAGAAACGTACAGTCTGGTCATAATAAAACTTGACAATTGCCTAACGCATCATAGCTGGGAAGGTATTTCCATGCTTATTATCCATTTGAGCCTCACATCTTGACAACCTTGAGAGGCAGGTCTGGCAAGAACTCTTATCCTCATATCCAGAGACAAGAAGTAACTTGTGCAAAAATCATGCTGTTGGTTGGAATCAGGACTTGGGTCCTCAGATTCTGCTTGGTCCTCTCAGGAGGTAGAGCCAGGTACATGGGGGTGAGAGTGCTTGGGGAGGTTCACCTTTGGGGGATCCAGAAAGGCTTCATGACGGAGGGGACATCTGAGGAAGTTCTTAAGAAAAATCTGAGGAAGAAGGGAGCTTTCTAATTACAGTTATGTGCAAAGGGCTGGAAGTGTCCCTGAGCTGCACAGTCCTTGGGCGACGTGGTTTTCTCACCAGATAGACATCATCCATCACTATAGTCTGAATGTTTGTGCTGACCCCACATTCATATGTTGAACTCTTAATGCCCAGTATGATGGTATTAGGAGGTGGAGTCTTTGTAAGGTGATTAGGTCATGAGGGTGGAGATCTCATGAAAGGGATTAGTGCCCTTATAATAGAGAGCACTAGTAGAGTGCCACAGGGAGTTTGCTGCCCCTTCGACCATGTGAGGACACAGTGCGAAGTCTGCAACCAAAAGGAGAGTCCTCACCTGACCATGCTAGCACCCTGAGCTTGGACTTCCACTTCCATAACTGAGAAAAAAAATTTCTGTTGTTTATAAGCTACCCTGTCTGTGGTATTTTGTTACAGCAGTCCAAACAGACTAAGATACCCACTTTCACCCATGCCTCCCCATTTACCCCAACTATTCAAAAATAGAAACTCTTACAACTTTCTCTCCATGGGGCTCATCCAGTCCTTGAGACCAACAGAACCGATCTTCCTTTAAATACTCCTCTAAATTTTCCTCCTTCAACAAGATTCTCCCAGCGGCCTTGGTGAGTGCCAATTAATGCAAATAAACACAGAGGATGACACCAAGTTGGATTTGGGGATCTGTTAGGGCACCCTCTGCTACCCCATTGCTCAACCCCCTTCTGGATCACAGCACGTCCAAGGCAAGATTCCCACCTACAATCCCTCCAACCCTGGGAGGAAAGTGACCTCAGCTGTGTCATGCTGGCTCTGGCCTCTAGGATCCTTCCCACAGCAGAGCCACACTCTTCTCTGCACACTGCCCAGGCCTCCAGCCCTCCCCACTCCCCCCACCCCACAAGCTAGGATGGGCCTTGGAGGATGGGCAGGACCTTGGCAGGCAGGAAAGTGGGGGAGAGGGGAGGCTGCAAACGGTTGAAGAGCTCAGTGCTATTCCCAGGTGCTTTCTGGTGCATTATCTTGTCTGCTTCCTTGAAGAGCTTCCTTGGCAGACTGGGCCAATCCTATTCTTGCCATTTTTAGAGCTGGGGAAAAGAGCCCTCTGTGACTTGCCCAAGGTCCCACAGTCAGCAAGCTTCGAGTGAGACTAAACTCATCTCTTCTGATTCAAGCTCAAGCCTCCTTTCCCAACATGACATGGCCTCTGGGTGGAGGCAGCTTCTTGACAGAGGATGCATCTGATATCCCTGCAGAAGAACCCTCCACAGAGACTGCTTGATTTGCAAAAGGATGGGGGTGGGGTGGGGTGGGTGCTGTTAAGAGCCTCAGAGTTCCCAGGAGGGTCTGCAATCCTCCCATGAGTCATTTTTCTGGGGGAAAAGATGGTGTCTACCAAGCTTGGAGGAGAGGCTTTGTGGATTGCATTTAAAACTAAGAAGAAAGGTAAGGCTTGTGGAAATGGGTAACTGATTCGGTTAAGGACACTTACCAGCTCTCCCTTCAGTCTCTTCTGGAACACATGCACTGTTTTGCCTAAGTTTAAAGCAAAGCCCTTTTGCTAATCACTTCTTCCCATTTAAGCGCAGGCTCAGGTGGCAGGTAAAACACTTCAGGTGGCTGAGGGCCCAGCCTGCTGACAAGTGAGTGTGTCTGCTGTGTGACATCTACAGGGGAGCAAGACGGAGTCTGGTTCCCAACAGCTGATGACCTCAAGATGGCCTCGGGCTGAGAGCATGGGGTCTGAGCCCAGAGACCCCAAGTGATCAGTGAGGAGCTGGGGACACACAGGATGACCAGACAGGCAGGCTGGGAAGAAGGCTGTTCCTCTCTCTGAAGCCTCCTTGGGGCAGCAGTCAGCTCAGATTTGGGGCCATCACCCTAGCCAGACACCAGGTCCCAGATGCTGGGTGTCAGACACTAGGTAGCTGAGGACATTGTAAGGGGTTGACCCAGGCTGTGCTGATGAGTTTCCCACTTCCTCAAATGCAAATTTCAAGTACAGGTGTTGTGATGATGAAATACCAATTTCAATGTTTTATTAACATACCCTCATTCAATAGATCCTCACTTAACATATGCTAACATTTAACATGTATTAAAGTATAATGAGGACAAGTTAAATTATTTGATACGGCTATGGGCTGAATTGTGTCCCCTCTCCAAATCCACATGTTGAAGCCATAACCCCCAGTAGCTCAGAATGTGACTGTGTTTGGAGATGGGGGCCTTTCAAAAGGTGATTAAGTTAAAATAAGGCCATAAGGGTGGGCCCTAATCCAACTGGACCGGTGTCCTTATGAAAAGAGAAGATTAGGACACAGAAAGGCACAGAGGAATGACCATCTGAGGACACAGCCAGAAGATGGCCATCCACAAGCCAAGGGGAGAGACCTCAGGAGAAACCAACCCTGCAGACACCTTGATCTTGGACTTCCAGCCTCCAGAACTGTGAGACTATAAATGTCTGTTGTTTAAGCTGTCTAGTCTATGGCAGCCCAAGCAGACCATTAAACGGGTTGTCCTGCTTGGAAAGGCTGTCTAGCACTTTCTCACTTTTGGCTACATGTGGAGTTAAGGAGTCACGTGGTGGAGGCTGGAGAGGCTCACTGGCTAGTCAGCTCCCCTCCACACCCAGGCACCCTCAGGACATACTTGGCATTGATACTCTCAGTGTGGAGATGCTTGGCCTTGGTGGGTAGACCCACTCTGATCACAAACCAAGCTCATAAAACAAACCAGAAGGCTGTGGACAGGACAGAGGAAGCCAAGACCACAGCCAGGACCCTAGCCGACCACTGCACACCCACCCTGGACACTGGCCCTCGGTTCTGTCCTGCAGCGTGGAGGCCTCTGTGGCTGCACTGGAACAACTTCCTGTGGGCTCTGCTTCTCACCATCACCGCTCCTGAGTCAGACTCTGGATGGGCTGAGCCCTGGCCATATGCTTAAGCCCTAATGGCAACATTGGCTGGGAAGGGGGGGTAGTTTGTGTTTTCAGCTTCTGTTCGAGGACATTCTTGACCTTGTCTCCCACCAGATGCATCCATAGGATGAAGCAGCCCCCAAATTCAGAGATGCCAGGCAACCAAAATAATCACAAATGCTCTCTGATGTTGGGATGAGTGTGTGCATGCACGCATGCAGAGAACGGGGCTGGTAATGACCTCAGATGAGTAGAGTAGCTAAGAGGGTGAGCTCTGGTATCACACAGATGTGTCTGAGTATCAGCAACCTCACTTAATAGCTTTTGATCCTGGCTTTTTACAACCTAAGCCTCAGTTTTCTCACCTGTAAAAGGGGAATAATAATGCCTACTTCATAAAATGGAAGCCATTATTTTTATCGTTGTTGATGTTATTATTAGAAATATCACGATAGCCATGTTGTGACACATCTGTCAGGGCCTAACTACAAGGTCTGATTAGATCAATCTTCCAGGTTTTTCACCTGTCTATCCGGATGCAGAAGGTCAAGTCATCTTTTTCACCTTAAAATGAGAGCCATCAAAATCCTTCGAAAACGATTAACTTAAGCTTGAAGCATAAGGTTTTTTTTTTTTTTAAATAAATTTATTTATTTTTATTTATTTATTTTTGGCTGTGTTGGGTCTTCCTTTCTGTGCGAGGGCTTTCTCTAGTTGTGGTGAGCAGGGGCCACTCTTCATCGCGGTGCGCGGGGCTCTCACTGTCGCGGCCTCTCTTGTTGGGGAGCACAGGCTCCAGAGGCGCAGGCTCAGTAGTTGTGGCTCACGGGCCCAGTTGCCCCGTGGCATGTGGGATCTTCCCAGACCAGGTCCCGAACCCGTGTCCCCTTCATTGGCAGGCAGATTCCCAACCACTGTGCCACCAGGGAAGCCCGAAGCATAAGGTTTTTACTGCTGTTTTATCCTGTGGTGCGTGGCCCTCAAGCACTGTTTTATAAAAATGATGGCTCGTTGGGTATACCAAAGTCCTCTGTAGCTCTAACTTTCAGAAAAATAAATAGAAGGGGAAGGAAATTGAAAGAGTAAGCTAAAGTAAAATAAATGAGTTTCCCACTAGAGTTCGCAAGAAGATGGAGTTTGGGAGTGCGAGAGCTGGAGGGGTAGGTCGCTGGCTGGTTTTATCAGCAAACAGGCCGGTACAAGAAGTCAGTGGAGTTTATTGACATGAAAGTGTTATACGGTGGGCACCGAGGCACAGACAGACCCAGAGCATGTGGAGGGGCAACGAGTACCCAGCTCACGCACGCAGCACCCTTTCAAGTGGGTCCTTTAACCACGGGACCTCTCCTCTGTACCTTTTGTAAACAGATAATGCCTCTCAGAGTGAACCTGGAGCCACGTAGGGGCCATGTAGATCCAGAGCAAAGAAAGTTCCGCTCGCTTTTGGTAGGTTTTTTACTGTGAAGTGTATTTCATTGTGTTCTAATTCTTGGAAACTTAGGGAGGAATGAATGATGTAAACAGCAATTCTCTATCCACCACAGTGTTTAACAGAGCAGAATACCCTGTTCTTCTGCCTACTCAGATATTTACCTGACTAATAATAATAACTAATAGTTACCTATAAAGTTTGCACAGCAGACTCTTTTTCTTTTCTCTCTTTTGTATCTAGGGAAAAATAAGTACATTGTCAATTTCTGGATTGTATCACAGTGGAAAAACTTTACCTAAACTCCAAACCAGTATATTTGCACCAAAATTCCAGATCAAGACAGAATGGTAGGATGAATAGAGATTTACAGAAGGTGGCTTTTCATTCTGGTACTTACCTTCGTCTTTACTTGAGCAGTAATCGAATAGATTATCAGATCATATCTGCTTTTGTGCAGGAAGCTCCTGAAATGATTGCTTTATCCAAGCATGGGTTTGCTTCTTCTGTCATGTTTGACTTAGTCACGCCATGGAGACGTGGAAGCAAGAGGAGAGCACTATTAGGGATAGTGCTGGGAGGGGATGGAGAGAACTGGTAGAGGAGGTGGATTTTGAGCAACAGGTTTAAAGGATTGATCCATATAGTTAACAGATAGCTCTTGAGCATCTACCATGTGCCAAGCACGGTCCTAGGTACTGGGGATACAACAGAGAACAGAATGGACACCATCCCTGCCCTCATGGTAGGTGTGTGGCTTTCAGGTTATTCTAAGCCAAAAGAATGAAAGTTGAGAAAGTTGGAGGAGAGAGTGAGTGTTGTGTAAATGAGCTGCATGTGGGCTTTTTTCATTTGTACTTTCTTTCCACTCCTCCAGCATTTACTGATCACCTGCCATAGACAGGTTTTGTGCAAGACACTGGGGATACAGTGATGAACCAAACCCCATTTCCAGCACTTGAAGAGTTCAAAGTCTGGGAGGATAGAGGTGTAGATATTCCAGGACAATATATCTGAGCTCTGGTCAAAGCAAGCTTGGAGGAAGAAGATGCAGACCCTGCTGGAGAGGGTGTAGAAGGCTTCCTAGAGAGGGAAGGGGGGTGTAGGTCTCCATCCTAAATGGAGAAGGAGAGCTTGCCAGATAGCGTAGGGAGGAGAAGATTCCAGGAAGAGGGAATGGAAGACATCCATTGCGGGAGGGGGACACAAGAAGTTTCTTAGGTAGGGGAAGGCTGATGGTGGAGAGCCTTGATCGGAAACCTGGTTTTAATTTAATTTGAGACATGATGGGGGCAACAGTCAAGTTCAACGAGTAACTCAATGTAAATGACACTTGAGGTTGAAGACGTCTGTGTGCTTGCTCAGGATCATGTCCTTAAACAGGGAATGCCTATTAGCAAGCTAATTAAGGCCCTTAATAAGTAGGACCATAATTGGTTGGGTTTTAGAAGACTTAGAGGCTGGGGAACAAATAATAAAAATACTGATTGAATTTTGGTTTGTCAAGAAATTCAAGAGTCTATACCTCACTAATAAAAATGAAGCAAAAATATTTTTTTGATAAGACTAACACTAAGGTAGTGATGACTATAATAAATCAGAAATCCTCTGTCCACAGACCAGTTTGGTTGACAATAAGAGATTAAACATTACCCTAATAGTAAGGAAATTATTAATAGCTGCTACTTATTTATAGCCATTTATTTCCAGTCTCTGGGGAGGGAGAGGAAGCAGAAAGGTACAGGTGCAGGTGGCTTTGAAGGGGGTCGGTAATACCTGGTCCTTCTCCTTTCTCTTCACCCCACTCCCTTTTCCGAATGAAAAAGCTGTACACCATGCCCAGGCGGGCTGGAAGATGAGTGAGGAAGGCAAGAACAACAGTTTGAATTCTTTCTGTAGTTCTCGGTATATCTTTACTCTCATTTTAACTTTCTACACCTGTGAGTTAGTGGAGCTGGAGCTCCAAAGTATCATCATCTCTCTGGATATTGCCTCCAGCCCTGGTTGTCAGTCTTGGCAGGCATCAGAATCCCTTAAACAAAAGGTTGGAAACTGCACACTGCCACCTCACCCCCTTTCCTGGGTGTTCTGTTTACCTAGATGAGCAGTGGAAATCCAAAATCTGTATTTTGTAAAGTTCCACGGGGATTCAGGTATCTCACCTGGGTTGAGGTATTGACTTGGAGGCTCATGGGTGCTCTTTGGCGTTCTCTTTTAAGTTGTAAATAGCCCTGGGGAGGTGGCGCTGCTCTGGACTTTACCCAGCTGCCTTCCCAGACACGCAGCGGGGTTCGAGTGGCTTTAGGGTGTGGGGTGTTGGGGGTTCAGAGGAGGGCTCCGAAAGAACGTTCTGGAAGGAGTTTGGACCATGGCAGCATTGGGCGTATTGGGGCAAGGAAGAAAGGGACAAGGTAGAGAAGGTCTAGGTGGTAGGAAAGGCTTCCAGAAGGAAGAAGAGAAGACACCAAAGACGCCTCCAGCTGCTGGGGATTTGCTGGGCATGCCCCGCCCCTGGACCTCCGAGAGGGCTCATTTCCAGCCTCGCCCCTTCCCTGTGGTGGGTGGAGCATGTCGGCCTGCTAAGGAAATTCCTGGAAGGAAACCCTGGCGCAACCACCTAAGGTCAGTACTTTTCCACTTCATGTGTTGATCTGTGCTTCTAGAACTCCTGGCACGTCCTCCCCTACGATGGCATAGAGGGCTGGGGCTCCACGCAGGGACTTTAAGCTTCGGCTGCCCCCTGTTCTGGTGATGCAATGAGTCTGTCGGCGTCACCACAGAAAGTTTTCCTCCTCTGAGTCATTCTCCATCATTGGTTCTCCTCAGTCTTGTGTCCGCCGAGCTTCAGCAATTTGTGATGAAAGGATGTGTTTTTCCACTGTGGCCTGCGCTTGCCACCTGCCTCCCAGTTTTCCTGTTGCTTTCAGAAACTAGTTAGTTTTTACAAAGGAGCACTCCTCCCTCCAATCCAATCTCAAAACAAGTATGGTTTTGGCATACTGAGCCTGACTACTCTAAGGTAACGGCTGCTCTCCTGTACCAGTTGCTGTCACTTCCTTCACGTGTGCGAAGCATGTGTTTCCTCCCTTTGTTCCTCTTTATTTCTCTGCCTTTCCCCCTCTGTGGGAATGAGGGTGGGTGGGACCCCTCCCATCAGGCCCTGCATATCTGATCGGTGTCCCAGAACTGACTGGTGGAAGATTCTGATCATGTTGAGCTCGTTCTTCAAAATCTCCACCAGCATCTAAGATTTTTGCTGCAAGACAAAGACTGGTTTCCTGTCTATCATCCTTATTAATGTCTTCTCTATCTGGGGTGAGTCTGGTGTGCATTGCTTTAGTTTTGTCAGTTCCAATACGTACTCTGTGCTAGGGGTCCTGAGGGAGACAAAACGGAAGGGGACTCATCTCACTTCAAGAAGAGATTTCAACATGATACAATTTTCTTTCTCATGAAATATCTTGAGAATAAGCAGTGAGCAACCCTTAGTGTCAGGACAGGAAACCCAGGCTCTTTCTGTCTTATTGCTCTGCCCCCTTTGCATGATCTAAGATACCTATCAACGGTTTCTTGATCCAGGCAGTAGGAGGCCCTTTAAGGGCCTGAGGGAGAAGTTAAATATATCACTTCTGTCATATCCCAGGTGCAAGCGGTTAGTCGCATTGCATGACCATACCTAGAGGCAAGTGAAGCTGGGAAATGTAGTCTTTTTCTGAGTGTCTGTGAACTCAACTAAAACCTCTATTAATTATTAGAAGATTTAAAAAAATAAATGTTTCATGCATATGTGAGAAGGCTGTGCATTTTCTAATTATTTGTTGCAGAATTCTGTATATGGTCATTAGGTCAAGCTTGTTAATTGTGTTGCTGGTTTTTGTCTGCCCAACTTTTCAATAATTGGGACCTACCAATAATTGAAATCTCCCTCTGTGTTGGTGGATTTGTCAATTTTCCTATGAACTTCTTTTTTTTTGTATTTTGAGGCTAGTTAATTAGATGCATTCATATTATGAATTGCTATGTCTTCTTGGAGAACTAACCCTGTCACTGCTATTGAGTGATCCTTTCAAGTCCTAATTATGCTTTTTCTCTTGAAGTATGTTTTATCTAATATTGACATATGTCTGCTATCTTTTTTCATTTTTAACTTTCTCATGTTTTTAATGCTTTTGATCTATCTTACAAATAGTACATAGATGGATTTTGTTTTTAAAATCTAATCTGAAAACTTTGATTTTTTAATTGGAAAATTTAGGTCATTTATATTTATTTAATTTTTGATGTATTTAAATTTTTTTCTGTCTTCTTAATTTTAATTTCAGTAAAAGATTAAAAATTCCTGTTTCAGTTATTTAGAAAATTTCATACCAATATCTTTTATATAGCTTTAGCATGCTTTCATACCCTCTGAACATATCTTCCCCATGTTAATATCCACAGCAACAACAAAAATTCCAAGATGTGTGATCCCTTTCATTTTGTGTATTTCTTGCAGTTTCTTTTGGATTTTTTTTTCTTTTTTTTGAGTATCACATCTTCAAAAAGTTTTAATGTGAGTCTTAGCATGGCTGATTTCCTCAAGCCTTGTATGTTGGAGAATATTTTTTATTACATTCTCTTATTTGAATGACAACCTTAATGGGAATGGAATTCTAGGTTCAAAGCACTTTTTCCAGTGCTTTAAAACTAATACTCTGGTATCTTTTTGCATTCAGCATTGTGGTTAAAAAATGTGATTCTTTATCCTTTGTGTGATGTGCTCTTTTGGACAGTTTTCAGAAGTTTCTCTTTGAGTTTGGTGTTCTTAAATTTCATTCAAATGTGTGTAAGTGTTGGATTTTCCTTATTTCTCCTTTTGGAATGCTATGCACCCTTTCAATTTGAAGTTATTTTTCTTCTTTAATTTGGGGGAATTTGTCTCCATTAATTCTTAGAATGTGTCCTTCTCTCCATTTCTATTTTATTTTATTTTTTCTATTCCATTACTCCTATTTTCTGGATGCTTCTACAAATTACATTTTTCATTTCTGAATCTTCCCCTATATTCTTTCTGGAGATATATATACTCTCATCTGGTTTTCCAACTCACTAATTTATTCTTCAGCTGTATTCATTTAACCATGTAGCAGACTTAATTGTGTTATTTATTCCCATTATATAATTTTCATACCTTGTATTTCTCCCTATCTTTGTTTTATATACCTTTGTTGTCATGAACAAGGAGAGAAACAGGGGAAGCCCAGGGAAAAGCCCCAAATAGGACACCCCCATTTGGTATCATCCAGCAAGCAACTCTTGAGACCAAGTCTTCTTCTTCAGATTGTGAGGGGGAAGCAGCTCTGGGAAGAGAAACTCACAGATTATCATTGACCAACCCTGGGTTGGGGGAGCAGGGAATGCAGAGGCTATTCAGCCTTCACTTGTGTTCAGAAACATTTTACTGGAACGTGACTTCTGAGCTGCTCCAGTTTTGCTCCTAAACCAGCAGTCTGGGCTATTACTATTACTTTCTAAAGGGGAGGGGGAAACTATTGATAGTCCCAAGGCAGTGGTAGGGAAGAAGAGCAGAACTCAAGCTGCTTTTTCTACTTTATCCTCCTAGAGTGGCAACAGCTGCTGTCCCTGTCCCAGGCTACCACACCCCTCTCCCACCTAACACTCATATATATAGCAGTCGTTTTCCAGAGTTCTCATAGTTTTTCCTTTGTTTCTTGGATTTTGGGTTTCCTATCTCAGTTGAGTTGACTCTGAAGGAGACAGGTGTGAATTCTCCATTGTGGCATGTGTGGTATGTGTGAATTCTCCACTGTGGCAGGAATTGGAACCTCAACAGAGCACTCTGCAACCATGCTCTATTAATCAGGCCAGAGAAAGGATATATGTATCCTTAAGATTTATATGTATATATAGAATAAGGAATTATAAGATACAGGGTATGTAAGGATATATGTTATATTAATATTTATATATATAATAAGGAATTATAAGATTTATATAAGTTAAAATAAAGTATAGATATGTCTTATTTATATAGGATACATTTACATATCTTATATAAGATTTATTTAAATCTTATATAAAATATACATATATGTATATATTTATATTTATTATAAGGAATTTTTATAAGATTTATTATAAAGAATTGGCTCATGTGATTATGGAGACTGGGAAGTCCAAAATCTTCAGGGTGTGTTGGTAAGCTGGAGATCCAGGGGACCCAGGAGAGCCAGTGTTCCAGTTTGAGTCCAAAGGCAGTCTGCTGGGGAATTCTCTCTTGATTGGGGGAGGTTGGTCTCTTTTCAATTCAGGCCTTCAACTGATTGGGTAAGGCTCACCCATATTATGGAGGGAAATCTGCTTACTCAAAGTCCACCAATTTAAATGTTAATCCCATCCCGAAACACTCTCACATCCAGAATACATTTTTGGCCAAATATCTGGGCACCCCACGGCCCAGCCAAGTAGATACATAAAATCAAGCATTATACCTGTTATTTAAAGTATAGTCCAAGGAGCAGTGTTGGCCTCCCCTAGGAACTTGTTAGAAATGCAGAGTCTTGGGGCCCACCATGGAACCTACATTTTTAAAAAATGCCTGTATTTTAGCAAGACATAAATCTCAATTTATTGAGCCTGAGCTTCACATCTGTAAGATAAGGACTTTGGATTACATCAGAGGTTCTCCTGGACATGCAAGGACATTTAAAAAAATATGAACACTATCTGGGCTCACCCGAGACCAGTTGAAACTGAATCTTTAGAGCAGGCCACAAGCATCTGTATAGTATTTTAAAAAACTGTGTTGGTGATTTTGCTACCCATTGAAGGTTGAGAACATCTAGAGCAGTGTTTTGAAAAGTGAAATATGCACACAAATCACCTGGTGACCTTATGAAAATGCAGATTGTGGTTCATGGGATCATGAGGCTGGAGATTGCATCTGCAGTATGCTCCTGTCATACTGATGCTGCTGCTGTAGGACCACTCTTTGAGTCTGGAGATGCTAGACCGGATGGTGAGCGAGGTCCTGTGCAGTTCTGAACTGCTCTGATCCCTGCAAATTGGGAGGGCTTCACAGTTTCACCAAAGTGAGCTCCACCCAGGATGTGTCTTAGTAACCAACCAGCAAATAAGGCCTTGCCCTTTGTGGTTTCCAGCATCTTTTGAATTCCCCATGTCAAAAAATCAGATGTCTTCCTGTTGCTATTACCCACATGGAAGTGACTGTACTGTTCCTATGGAAAGATTGGCTCTATACCCCATGACCAGGGTATAAGGCTGTAGAAGACAGCAATTATGCCCCCCACGGGGCTGGGGAGATTGAGAATGGTTATTTGGTATCAGACTAAACTCATGTGGAGACTGAGAAATTCAAGTCAATGGGAGACAAAACTCAAGATGTGTTCTGGACTTCCCTGGTGGTTCAGTGGGTAAGACTCAGTGCTCCCAATGCAGGAGGCCCAGGTTTGATCCCTGGTCAGGGAACTAGATCCCACATGCTGCAACTAAGGAGTCTGCATGCCACAACTAAGAGTTTGCATGCCACAATGAAGATCCCATGTGCTGCAACTAAAGACCTGGTGCAGCCTAAATAAATAAATAAAACACATATTTAAAAAAAAAAAAGATGTGTTCTACCTGCAGGCTCAGGCTTGGCCCCTGCTGCAGCTCCGTTGAATCCTCCCATTTCCTCAGCTGGAATAGCTTTTTCTCACTGGCTGTTTTCTCAGCCTCTAATTTAAAGCTCTGTTGTAAAACTTAACTGGAGCACTCTGACCTGAGTTCTAGGGATTTTGGGTTTGCTCCTTCTCTAAATCGAGATGTCCTTCAGGGAAGCCACCACAGCCCTTTGCTTCCCTTCTGGCCCTTCCACCACCCATCCCCAGTGGCAGCTGAGGTGGACCTCAGAAAGCCCAAATGAGCTCAGATCACTTCCTGTGCTTGGTGCCCTCCAATGGCTTTGCTTGTTGCTTTGAGTAGAATCCATACTCATCACCATGGGGCCCTGATGACCTCCCAATGTTGTTCATTACCACTTTCCCCCTTGCTCGCCACGCTCTGGCCATGTTGGCCTCTCCCAGCGCTCCGAGCTCACTCCTGCCTTGGCTGTTCCTTCTGCTCAACACACCCTTCCCCAGGTCTTCCTGTGGCTGGCTGCCCCTTGTCATTCATTCCACAGCCCCTGTGTCACCTCTTCTGAAAAGCTTTCCCAGACCACCCTTCTAAGTGGCCTTCCCCATCCCAGTGTGTTTCTGTGCCCCATGACCCTGTTTTGGTGTCTTCATAGCACGTATGACCATTAGAATGATCTTATTTATGGATTTGTCTTCTTATCTACTGTCTGCCCCATCCCCACTAGATTGTAAACTTCACAAGGGACTCTGTGGTTTAATCACCTTGTTCTCTCTAGTGCCTGAAACTCTGACATTCAGGAACAGGAGGTATTCAATTATTAACGGAATGAATCGTGACTCTTTCACTGCACTTAGCTCAGTTTGTTCATTTAACAAAGCTTTAAAAAATTATTATTTCAACCAAAATGTGGATATGATTTTGGGTGTTTTCCAGAAAAACTAGTTCATGGAGAAACGTTGCAAAAATAAGGCACATTTGACAGGAATAGTATGGGACTCAGTTGGATCGCATTTTGCGTTTGTAGGGGCACATGTGGGGTCCTGAGTTATGGCATGTTTGCCTGTCTGATTTAAGGAGCTCATGCAAAGTTCAGAATAAGCTTTTGCTTGTACCCCGCACTCTAAATTCCTCTTTCGTGCCCAGTGGCAAGCTGGCAAGAAGCAGCTGATGAGGATGTGTGGCAGACAGGGTCAGTCCTGGAGCTCTGCCTTTGCTCTGATACCCCAACAACTCTGGCAAGATAGCAGCTCTCAGCACCTGGCCCGGGGTCTCAGGGAAACCTTGGCACAGTAACCCAAAATGCCAGGCTGCTGCACAGGCAGGAAAGGCACCTTCAGTGAAGGAGGCTGGAGCTGACAGGGACATCAAAGTGAGCCAGGGGCCAGCTGGAGATTGTGCCGGGAGTGGCTGGGAATAGGCTTGTGTCTCCACCAAGGTTTCAAGCCGCCCTCTGACATCGCTTGTCAGGGGTTTTACCAATCTCCCAGGTCTGTGTGATTCAACCCAGCCCGCCTGGCAAGGTGGAGGGGCAATGAGGTGTTTCCCTGGTGCTGTAGCTTCACCAGGCTCCTGTGGTGGTCCCTGGGCTTCTCTAGGTGGTCTTGGGTAGGTGGAAATTGGCATCCAAATCACAAGTCAGACTGAATCTACTTTCTTTTTTTAATTTTTATTTTATATTGGAGTATACTTGATTTACAATGTTGTGTTAGTTTCAGGTGTACAGCAAAGTGATTTAGTTATACATATACATATATCTATTCTTTTTCAGATTCTTTTCCCATATACGTTATTATGGAGTATTGAGTAGAGATCCCTGTGCTATACAGTAGGTCCTTGTTGATTATCTATTTTATATTTAGGAGTGTGTATGTTAATCCCAACCTCCTAATTTATCCCTCCCCCACACCTTTCCCCTTGGAAACCATAAATTTGTTTTTGAAGTCTCTGAGTCTGTTTCTGTTTTGTAAATAAGTTCATTTGTATCTTTTTTTAGATTCCACATATAAGTGATATCATATGATATTTGTCTTTCTCTGTCTGACTTACTTCAATTAATATAATCTCTAGTTGCATCCATGTTGCTGCAAATGGCATTATTTCATTCTTTTTATGGCTGAGTAGTATTCCATTGTATATGTATATATATATACCACATCTTTATCCATTCGTCTGTCAATGGACATTTAGGTTGCTTCCATGTCTTGGCTATTTTAAATAGTGCTGCAATGAACATTGGGGTGCATGGATCTTTTTTAATAAATGTATTTATATACTTGTTATTTATTTTTGGCTGCATTGGGTCTTTGTTGCTGCATGCAGGCTTTCTCTAGTTGTGGTGAGCGGGGGCTGTTCTTCGTTGCAGTACACGAGCTTCTCATTGCAGTGGCTTCTCTTGTTGTGGAGCACAGGCTCTAGGTGCGCAGGCTTCAGTAGTTGTGGCACACGGGCTCAGTAGTTGTGGCTCACGGGCTCTAGAGAGCAGGCTCAGTAGTTGTGGTGTGCAGGCTTAGTTGCTCTGCAGCATGTGGGATCCTCCTGGACCAAGGCTCGAACCCGTGTCCCCTGCATTGGCAGGTGGATTCTTAACCACTGCGCCACCAGGGAAGCCTGCATGTATCTTTTCAAAGTATGGTTTTTCTCTGGATACATACTCAGGAGTGGGATTGCTGGATCATATGGTAGGTCTATTTTTAGTTTTTTAAGGAACTTTGAAACTACTTTGGAGGTGTTTTTCCCACTAGAGATGTAAATTTCCATTAAAAAATGCAATGTGAGCATGAAAACAGAGCCACAATGAAGGTTATTTGTCCAGAAAAAA
The DNA here is from genome assembly GCF_963455315.2 of Globicephala melas. Taxonomy (NCBI): domain Eukaryota; kingdom Metazoa; phylum Chordata; class Mammalia; order Artiodactyla; family Delphinidae; genus Globicephala; species Globicephala melas. The sequence continues at coordinate 11,071,820 of NC_083317.1, read as the reverse complement.
ATCCCTAATCTATATTTTGTGTGTTGGGGACTAAAGGGGCATCAAAGGGTGAACAAAGGCAACTCAGGACTTCAGCATGTAGGTGGTTTTTGTGGTTTTGGCTTCACCGAAAGGTCCCAGAGATGGAGTGGATTGGGTGATAACTATGAGGGGTCTGGTATGGATGACTCTTTTGGTTCAGCTGAATTTAATTCAAGTAAGAACCACGTGCCTGCTCTGTGCCAGGTACTGTGGACAGGAGGCCTATCAGTTCCCACCCTCTTGAACCTTATTATGCCGCGGGAGATGCAAACAAACGTTGCTCCCGTAGCAGTGTGACGGCAGACAGAGGCAGCTGCCTCTTCCTCAGGGAGGCCCCGGGATTTAGAATCCCAAGCCTCAGTTCAAGTTCCTAACTCACCAACCTCTAGTTCTTTGACTTTGGGCCAATTATTTAATATTTTTAAACTAAAAAATGAGGAAATTACATCTGCTTGCCCTGTCCATGTCATGGGCTGTTATGAGGATCTGATGAGATCATTTATTTGAAAGCCCTTTTGAACTCATAAGGAGAAATCTGAGTTGTTATTGAGACTACCAAGAACTCAGTTTTGGAGTTTTCAGTGATAATCTCTTGCTGATCACTGCCACATTGTGACACTCTCTGTTAGCAATGGGATGTGAAAATCTGAAGAAAGGTATAGAGATGCCCTGTCCAGTATGGGAGCCACTAGCCACAGGGGACTGTTGGACACCTGAAATAGAGCTAGTCTGAACTGAGATGCACACTAGGATGTGAACTTTGTAAAAAAAATTAAAAGCAAAGAAAGAAAGAAAAGTTGTAGAATATTTCACTAACGATCTTTTAAAATATTGGTGATATGTTCCAGTGATAATATTTTGGATATATTGGGTTAAATAAAATATATTAGAATTGATTTAAAACATGGCCATTAGAAAATTTTAAATGACGTGTATGGCTCACATTATATTTTCATTGGAAGTACAGCTATAGAGATTCTCTTTGGAAATGTTCTTTTGTACACAGTACACGTAAACATTCATATAATTTCAGAGGTATTACAGACCCCTTGAAATCCCAGCTATGGAACTCCAAAATGACTATTTTAAAGGTTGTTTTCCATTTACACTCAAAATACGCACAAAATGTGTTCCTGTGAAATTAGATCACTTTAGTGAGAAGAATTACTGTGCTCCTCTAGGCAGGAAATGGCTTCATCATCATGATCGTCAAAGAGGCTGCACGGAAGGCCCCCTGTAGAGTGCGTGCAGTGCACTCAGATCTAGATGGACAGAACTCTGCAGAAAGGCGGCTGAAGCATCACTACAGCTGTGTGGTTAGAGTGAAGACACGCCAAAGCTTCAGTAAGGAAGAGATTTTCCAAGTACCAAGTGAACAACCTCAGTTTCCTCCCACCTTCGAATCTTTTTCCCTCTCATGGAAAAAAGACAAAACAGAAAGAAAGACCCATCCTTTAGTGCTCTTTTATGTTCCCTCGCTCACGGAATTCACCCCCAAATCTTTTGAGGTATTATCCGTGCTGATTTTATCAGTTGAGGAAAGGAGAACAGCCCAGAACAGCTCAGAAACTTGCCAGCGGTCATGTGGGTAGAAGGAGAACTGGAATGCAAACGCTTTCCAGGGTCAGTCTGTTTCTGCCACTAGCTGCTGCCAGAGGAAGAGGGAGGAAAGTACAAAGTGGGGAGGCAGAGGCAGACATTGGCCACACCCACCCCCTGACCTTTATTCTGAGAAGGAAACCATGACGTTTGATGGTAAGAGAAGATCAACCACGGGCCAGGTCTAGGGGATTCCTTGTAGTTCTTGGGGAACCATCTTTTCTTTTCTTGGCTTTATATTAATTTTGTTCTGTTTGTTCTTGTTTTTTTATTTTTTTAAATTGAAGTACAGTTGATTTCCAATGTTGTGTTAATGTCTGGGGTACAGGAAAGAGATTCAGTTATACATATATACATTCTTTTTTTTATATTCTTTTCCGTTATGGTTTATCATAGGATACTGAATATAGTTCTCTGTGCTGTACGGGGGAGCCATCTTTTCATGGCTTCCTTTCAGAGGAAAACTCCTGTTAGATGCGTAACAGCAAAAACAAAGCCGCAAACAAAAGACCAGTCTATAGAATTTACACAGCTTGGGTTAGTCGTGGTTCCCTGTCTAGAGAAGCCAGGGAAACAACCCATGTCCATCCATCAAAGATGGGCTTGGAATGCTGTCAACCCTTAAACACGACACTGCTGAGGGCTTCTGAGTTGACTGTGATCTAATGAAACGCTGGTGTCAGTCAACTCCTGGAGGAGTTTGCTGGCTGGCCTGGTCCCCAAGCAGAAGCAGCAGATCACTGCCCAAGTTCTACGAGTGGGATGACCAGTGGCAATATAAAGGGCAAAAAGACAAGAGAGTCTTTCTTTCTGAGAATGTTTCCACTGCAGTTAGGTTAGAAAATGATCCAGGGAAGATATAAACTAGCCCTTTCATTTAGCAAAATAAAATGTCTATCCATTTGGTAATCTGCACAGTAGACATCCCGGCCAGAATCTTGTTTTTAAAGGTTGTATTTAATTTGCACCACCCCCGCACTGCCCAGCATCAGCCTGGACAGGAAGAGAGGGGACAGTGGCCTGGCAGATGCTGCCACGTGGTATGTCCTTGTAGAATAGCTTCCATGGCATTTGTATTAAATAACCACCAGAAAAAGGTGAAGTGTTGATGATAGGAGGTGTCTGGGGTTTCCTGGGGTTTTGTTCCAGTTTTAATGAATATGGATAATGCATGGAACGTCTCAATTTTCAGAGCTGTGTTTTTTCATTAAACACTGTCACTCTTCACGGGGAAGGAACTAGACATTCCTGACATGATTTGGCCGGTCTCAATCACAAATGCTCCAAAATTGGCTTTCAGAAACCCATTCCAGATTTGGCCCAGACTGTCAAATCTTGTCCAAGCATCAGTTGGGAGAGGACTGGCCAGAGGGGCCTGATCAGAAGGCCATGCTCTAAAAAGTACTTGCTGAGTCTCCCCAGGGAGTTCGGTTGAGGAGGGCCAGTGATTTGCTCTTCAAATGACCTTTCCTTCCTTGGAAAAGAACACATGGAATGAAAGTGCACAAGGTGTTCCTGGTGTCCCCACAAGAGTTTCACACAAGTGAAGGCATCAAGGACCCTCCATGCATGGACCAAGTGAAGAACGTTTTGTCCCATCTCTAGGATACCTGTCCTCATCAGCTAATTAACTACAGTACAGTTGGTGACACCTGTCCAATGAAAATTGAAATTGCCCTTAAGGTAAAAATGCATTATGTTCAAGGTTGGGGCTGTGTCTTCTTCTGAGTTGTGCCTCATCCAGCATTTCTCAAAACATGATCTTGAGACATTCCTGCATCAGAGCCATGGGATCTGTTTCAATAGCAGATTTGGAGTCTCCTAATCACCAAATATGTGAGAGCGGGAGCCCAAAGTTTGCATTGCACCAACCCCCAGGCAATCCTGATATACCCCAAGGTTTGTGAGCCACTGGATATGAAAAGAATGAGATTGGTTTCTTTTTGAACTTGTTTAATTGTATGTCTGTTGGAAGGAAAGTTTGAACCACAAAAGACAGGGATCACTCTAAGCCTGTGTTTTTGCTGACTGATACGTGTATCTTGTGCCTTCCCAGTTAGGGGTCATCATCTGCCCAAGAACAGTATTTCTAAGAGGTTGTTTCTGTGTATCTTCTGGAAAGAATTTGTCCTTCAATATATGTGATTGCAACATGTTGATAAAAGCAAGAGAAAAACAATAAAACTTTTGTCGAGTTTCTCATTTTTCTGAAGCAAACAGTTTTTAAGTGATAAAAAAGCAATTCAGTGAAACTTACTGTTCACGAGTTTACACGACAGAATGGATATGTACTTGTGTATTCATATACTGATCCCTGCACACATGATCACCCAAGAGTCTGAGTTGCCTGGTCCTCAAAAAACATGCTTTTTCAAATTTACACCATACTCAAGTCTAGAATGATGTTTGTTGCTTAAAGGACACTGATGTCTGATCAACGTAGCAAGAAGTCAAAAAGTGCATTGACCATTTCTGGATAAATTTCGGTGGATCTGAATTGCTTATGTTAGGACACATTTAGTTTTAATTTTAAACTATCTGGTTACCTTAGGCAAAGTTTATTACATTAGAGAGCAATGAAAACGAATGGCAACCCCTCCCCCGCAAAGTAACAAGTGGATCTTCAACCAAATAGTCCTTAATTACTGCAAAACAACTCTAGTTCTCTAAAATACCCCAAGCCATGACACCTAGGGACCGGCCACATGAAGTCAATAAGACAAAATGAAGACCCCAACATTAAACCAAAGGTACGACATTTCTTCTTATGGACAGAGGACTCTTTTAGCCATCAAGGAAGCTCTTTGTAGTTTGTCTAGTTAACCTAGAAATACCAGGGTGGTGCCCTGAGACTTCCGAGTGAGAAAGAAGAATGTTGCCTCCTTCACTGTGTGACCATGGAGAGTTTTGCAAGTGTGTAGCGAACAAATTTGTTAGTTTCAGATGAGATACACTGAATGTTTTTGCTGGGGTTGTTGATCCAGGAGGTCCTGTAAAGTCCAGCCATGCTTCTCTAGACCGTTCTCTCAGGTCCTCTTATTACTTGATCATAGTGATGGGGATCCACCTTGTTCAGCTCCCATATTCCAATATACTCTAACCATTATGATATGAAATGAGGAGGACAGGTGAAAAGTGATTTCAAAATGTATGTGTTTCCTTTTCTCCATCTGGATGAAAACGAAAAAAATCAGGTCTTAAGGCATTGCAGAGTTTAATCAGGAAATGAGAATCCACTCAGTATTTTAAATAGAGGATATTTAATACAGGGAATTGGTTAAGCAGGTGATGAAAGTTCTGAGAAGCCAAACAAAGGGCCAGTGAAGGAATCCAAAAGCAGGAGGCCGCCAGTCCCCTAGGCTGGGGAATCAGAGGAAGGAGGGGTGTTAGCAGAGCTAGGAGCTGGGTCATCCAGCACCCATGGTGGGCATGTCTGGTGGGAGCTGGAGCCATGCCAGAGATTGCAGCAGCAGCTGCTGAGACAGCCCATGAGGCAAAGAGAGAAGGAGAGCGACTCCCTGGCTTCTCCCTTCTTTCTATTCCTCAATCTTTTTCCATTGCTGTCCTTCAGCCAGACTCACCAGGAAGCCTGGAAAACACAATTGGCAGGGGTTAGTTTCCATGTGATCAGCTCATGGGAAGGAGGAGGGATGGATTTAACCAGCACATCACCCCATTGGGAATACGGCAGGACTCACTCCTTGCTGTCAAACATGGAAGTCATTGAACTATGGAACTCTGGCCCAGCATCTTGACCACGCCCTGTAGGGCAACTTTTCTTCTGAACCGTTTATTTGCTTGAGTGGGATATGCCATGATCATCAATACAGATAAGGCAAATGCAGACCTTTATCCTTGTGCTGGATAACCGCTATCCTTGGTGTCTACATGCTGTGGCTGGCTGGGCCAGTGTGGTGGTTCTGAAAAAGGTTAGAAATGGAACTAGAAGTCCTTCGAGGGCCGCTAGGAAGAGGACCACAACTTTCAGAGATCCTTTTCAGGAATGGGCTGTGAATCTGGGATGGAGGCTCTTTATTAAGCCAAACTGGTTTTTTCCAAGGAAAAGTATATCCCTTTGGATAGTTGTACTGACTTATACTATTTAACTAAAATATAGCAATTATTAGAACAACAATCCACCTATAAAATGCATCCTTCCTGGGAAAAAATTCATGTTGAGAACTGTAAATGCTTTCCATTTTCTGCACTGATCCCCTCCTCCCCATGTCACCCCAAAACTGGGTTCACCTCTTAGTGGGTGTTGAGCCAAAAGACATAACCAAGCCAAAGATCAGGAGAGAGAAGGATTTACTACTTGCAGCAAAAGTAAGGAGAACACCGGGGATCTTTCCCAAATCAGCGTCTCCCTAAACAGCAAAACTGGGGAAGTTTTAAGCTAAGGACATATGTATGAACAGGCTTGGGCTGGTGACAGAGTCCAAGCTTTAGTTGATTGAAGTCACGAGGGTCAGAAAAGGGCAACGTCCTCCTCCCTTAGTTTCCAGTCGATCTGGTGGTTGAGCTTCAGGCTAATCTTCACCATTGAAACAGAACTGGGAGTCTTTACAACTGATACTTTATCTTTGCTATTGTTGGTTCTCTTGTCTGGAACCAGTCGTTCGTTTCTGTATTCTTTTGTTCCTTTAAGATCAGTAATTACTCAGATCTGTTCAAGGACGAGCACTGTGGCCAGGCTCAGATCACAAAATGTCTTAAGCCAAAATGGCTTCTCTTCTGTCAAGAAAGCCATGCTTGGTTCTCTTTCTCCGGGGACACACTACCCTGTCTGCTTACACTTCCTTTCTGGTACTACATCCTGTATCAGGCTCATCTTGTATATTTCCTGCTCCAGACCTAGAATCAACCATTTCTCTAAGGAGACCTGGATCCTTATTTTGGAGAACAGTTTTAGAAACCAAGATCTAGCTGCTACATGTGCTCAGTTTGGCCCACTTTTAATCTATCCATCCATTTCCTAAACGCACACCTTTCCCAGTGTCAACTTTGGGCAAGACTCTGGAACAGATGAGACAAATGAAGTGCAGGTAATTCTATTACTCCATGGTCCAAGAGAAGCACTGCCCACAGGGTATGAATAGAGCTCCATGATAACTGGAAGGAGATTTCCAATTGGAGATCCATATCACAGAAGTCTTTGTTCTTGATTCTAGACTTTACCTCCTATCTTCCAGGGCCATATCTTAGTAGCTTGGCTCGTAACTACCCTTCCACATGACAGTCTATAATATCAGCCTGACCTGAGTTTAATTTCTGGTTCTGCCACTTATTAGCTATGTGACCTGGAGCCAGTGTCTTAACTGCACTGTACCTCGGTTTCTTCATCTGTAAATTGGGGATGGTGATGCCAAAAGGACCCACCTTTAGAGGGCTTTGGGAAGATTAAGCCGAAGGCATGTGGAATGCCTGGCACAGTGTCCGGTGTAGTCAGGCACAACAAATGCTGGGAAGCAGAATGGCAATGAAAGCTGGTGTCCTTCTTGAAGCAACGTGTCTTGAGTGTCATCTCATTCTTAGGGATGCAGAAGAGGCTGTAATTAACACAGTTTGTAAAGGCAGAGCCAAAAGACGTGGCTGTGGAACAGGCTGACTCCTGGGGTCACAGTCAGGTCTGTCCTGCAGATGACATTGTTTTTGAGAAGTAAACCGTAAACGATAGAGGTCTTGGGGTCACCTGGCATTTGGTGGCTCAGCACAAAATTTAGCACCAGGAGGTGAGGCATCTGCTGCCACCCCCCCACCGCCGCCACCCACCCCCCCCCCCCCCCGCCACCCGCCACCTGTGATTCATGCTTATCAAAATGCATTAGCATAGCCTCCAATGTCAACATATGCTTGACATTCCAGAAGGGAGTTTCATGCTAGGGTTCTCCACCCCAGAGCTGCTCCCCCCAGACGGTGATGATGAGCCTAACAAATGTTTCCTGTTCCGGAAGGAAAACAGTATTTAAACTAAGTGTTTCAGAGAGTCTTAAGACCTTTTAGGAGCAGGTGAAGCATAGATGTCATGAACTTTCCCTGGAGTTAGGTGTGTCCCCAAAGTCTTAAAATCGAGCTTAATATAGAGGTTGTGGTGGTTCCATTTGGTGTTTTTCTTTAACCTGAGAAGCATCTAGAACAGTGATGCTCAAGGTGTGGCTCCTAGACCAGCAGTATCATCAGCCTCTAGGAACTTGGTAGAAATATAAATTCTTGGGTCCCATCCCAGACCTACTGAATCAGAAATTCTGGAGGTGAGCCCTGCCTCTCTCCCCTGCCTATTACAATGTATGTTTTAACAAGCCCTCCAAGTGATTCAGATGCCAGATATAGTTTAGGAACCATTGATCAAAAGGATACAGGACTTTCCCAAACTTTCAACCTTAAAACTAAAGGCGTTTTGAACTCTAAGAACCTTAAGAGACTGACTCTCTCTGATGTATGACACTAAATAGGTACACATTAAATATTTATTGAATGGATGAATTAAAAAATACTGAAGTGGTTAAAATTCAAGACACTGACAGCAGCAAGGGCTGGTGAGGATATGGAACAAAGGAACTCTAATTCATTGTTGATGGGAACGCAAAATGGTACAGCCACTTTGGAAGTCAGTTTGACGGTTTCTTACAAAACTAAACATACTCTTACCATACAATCCAGCAATCCCACTTTTTGATACTTACCGAAAGGAGTTGAAAACTTATGTCCACACAAAAACCTGCACAGGTATGTTTATAGCAGCTTTAGTCATAATTGCCAAAAAGTGGAATCAACCATGAAGTCTGTCAGTAGGTGAATGGATAAATAATGTGGTACATCCAGACAATAGAATATTTTTCAGCAATTAGAAGAAATGAGCTATCAAACCATGAAAAGATATAGAGGAAACTTAAATGCATATCACTAAGTGAAAGAAGTCAATCTGAAAAGGCTACATGCTGTATGATTCCAATGATATGACGTTCTGGAAAAGGCAGAACTATGGAGACGGTAAAAAGGTCTGTGGTGTTCAGGGGCTGGGGGAAGGGAGGAATAAAAGGGTGGAGAACAGAGGATTTTTAGGGCAGTGAAATTTCTCTGTATGATACTACAATGGGCAATATGTATCATTATACATTTGTTCAAATCCATAGAATGTACACACAAAGAATGAGCCCTAACGTAAACTATGAAATTCAGTTAATAATGACGTATCAATATTGGCTCATCAATTGAAATAAATGGACCACACGAATGCAAGATGCTATCATTAAGCCTTAAACACACTGGGGTCAACCCATCAGGTACATATGTAACTGGTTTAAGAGCATCCTGTTTCCTTGGAAGCATAAATTCTTCTCAGTCTCTTATCCAAAGAGGGGGGGTCTTCTTTCCAAGAAAGAGAAAGAAGAGGGATCTTTCTAGCTGCTAAGTGTAGTGGTGCAGTGAGCCCTGGATGAATTATGCCTGTCCCCTTTTTGAAACCCGAGATCCTTAGGAAATGCACTGGGAAATTGGTGCATGAATTTTGATAGTTGGGCTGTTCTGGTCGATAAAGGTCTTGGATTCTGCTCCTCATGGGGAGAATCAGTCATTCTGAAGAAGTTCAGTATTTCCTTAAGATGATAAGTGGGAGCTTCTCTGTGACATGACCGCACTTCACGTGCATAGAAATGTTCCAGCAATACACTGTGGCTCTTTTAATCTTAAAGAATGATATTGCCTCAGCAATGCTGGCAAAGGGGTTTGCTAGAGAAACAATGGAAGCTGCAGCAGAACATCATTTTTCTTTAAGGTTGGACCCAGCAAAAATTCTATACTTTTAGCCAGAGAGGGCCCTGTGGCAGCTCCAGCCAATGAGATATAAGCAGATGTTGTGTGGATGGGGCTTCCAGGTGAACTCTTTAAAAGAGGACAGAAAAAAAGGTGGAGTGGTGGGGGTGGAATAAATTGACATGAACATTTTGTCCTCTGTCTTTTTCTTTCTTCTGCCTGGAATGCTGATGCAATGCTGGAGGTAGAGTTGCCACCTTGTAGCCATGAGGTGGCCATGAGTGCAACGTCCACAAACTAAGGATAGGAATGCAGAAAGATAGAAGAAACATCATTTCTAGAGGGTGTTGTGCAGCTGCCGTACCAGTCCTGAACTACTTACCACTGAATTTTTTTACATGAGAAAAAAAAACAACAACCCTAATTTGTTTAAGTTGATATTTTGGGAGTTTCTGTAACTTGCGGTCAAATCCAACATCTAACTGCATGAGAGGTATTTTTAGTCTATGCTCATGGATGAGAGTACAGACTTTGAGGTCTGACAGACCTAGTGATGTGTTCTGCTACATGACTTTGAACATACTCAACTTTGGATACTTCATCTATAAAATGGACTCAATAGCAGTTCTGACCACTGTATCGTTTTAAGGATGACTTGAACGAACATATTTTAACTGCTATTAGCACAGTGCCTTGCACATATTAAGGACAGAATAGGTGGTACAAAACTGGAGTTGCCTCCCATTACAGATATAGGGTGTGTCATCATTTGCAAGAACTTAAAAAACAGAGGAGGATCTGGCAGCATTGTGTCTTGGATACTCTGAATATTATATAATGTCTGGATTTCGTTGTCATGTGCTAAATCAAGGTCTGATCCACTGATGCCAAGTGGATCTTCCCAGGCTTAACTCGAGACTGTTATTCACTCCCTCACCCACTTCTAGGGCTTGATGCCTACAGATCCCTCTAGGGAAATGACCCCTCCCCGCCCCCACCCCCCCCACCCCCCGACTCAAAACACAGCCACTTATGGAGCAAGACAGTTATGCAGAGAGAAGAGGCTGTGATTCATGCCCCAAGGCCATTGCCTCAGACTCAGCTGATTGCACCGGAAGTAGACTTCCAACCAGAAGGGGCACACTCTGTAGGCTGGCCAGAGGCCTAGCAAGGGTCCTAGTGAGACAGTTCTTCCCACAAGGGACAATAGCTAGAGAAAGACACAGCTCTGCTGGCTTGTCACCCCCTATGAGGGACCTCAGTGCTGCCTGGCAAGCTGGTTCCATGTCATGGATCCATACAGTCTCCTACCCTCTGAGATGGCCATTTTGAGTGTTTTTATCTCCCCTCAGAACTTCTTCCCCTCCCCATTCTCATCTGATGATTTTAGTGAAAAAAGAGAAGCAATCGGAAGGAACTGTTTCTGAGTCCTTTGCACTGCCTTCCCTCCTATTACCTGGGATGAGCTGTGCCTGCCCCTCGCAGAGGTCAGCCCTCACCTGGGTTCTGGGGCCTGTGTCCTCTCGCCACCCTAGAACATCACTCCAGAACAACGCTCTTTTCTCTCTCCTGTGTCATAATGTTCAACTGTCCCTCTGTCCTGGATCATGCTCTATGCAAACGTGTGCTAAGATTCTCATCTTGAAACAATGACAAAATCCTCCTTGAGCCTGAACCCTCTCTACCTTCCACCTCACTCCTGTGCTCCCCTTTTACAGCCCACTTCTGCCCTGTCCTCACTGTTTCCAGTTCATCACCTCTTGATTTCACTTGAGTCAGGTTTCTGTTCCTACCGTTCCAGGGAAACTGCCCTTGTCACCCAATGGCTTCTTCCTTGTCAAATCTGATGGCCAATTCTCAGTCCTCACCTTACTCAAGCTTTTAGTAGCATCTCCCACAAATGATTATTCCTTTTTGGAAAAAGTGTCTTCACTTGGTCTCTTCGGTGTGGGAAATAGACAATAACAAATGCCTTTATGATATGATGAGGGCTCTGTTAGGGCAAGGACTTTATTTCATTTACAACAATATCCCCAGTACCTGGGATGGTGCCTGTTATGTATGAGACACAGAGTATCTGTTTGTTGACTGGATGAGTCTAGATCAGGGGTAGTAAAGTACAGCTCACAGGCTAAATCCGGCCCACTGCCTGTTTTTGTAAATAAAGTTTTATTAGAATACAACCATGCTCATTTGTTTACAGATTGTCTAAGGCTGCTTTCACACACTTCACAAGTTGAATAGTTGTGACAGAGACCGTATGTCTGACAAAGCCAAAAATATCTACTATTTGACCCTTTACAGAAAAAGTCTGTGGACTCCTGATTTAAATAATTATTTCAGTTTCCACTATGCGCTGGGTGTGTAAGACCCTGACCACAGATGATCAAAGAGAGAAAGTTCACGTAAAGAAATCACAGTGCCCTTTCTCATCCAAAGGTATCATCAGGGTTTGTCTGTGGCTCGGGGCTGAGAAGGACTCTCCGTGGTGAATAATTCAGTGGTGATGGGAGAGTGGGGGAGATGGAAGTGAAAGAAAAAAGAATATTAACCTTATTTTTTAAATTAATTTTTATTGGAGTATAGTTGCTTTACAATGTTGTTAGTTTCTGCTGTACAGCAAAGTGAGTCAGCTATACGTATACATATATCCCCTCTTTTTTGGATTTCCTTCCAATTAACCTTATTAATCGGAAAACATTCCCTGAGTAATCATTTTATACCATGCACTTTGCATATTTTATTTCATTTCATCCTCATATAATCCTGTGAGGCAGCCACTACCATCTCCATTTTATAGATGAGAAAACCGAAGCACTTGAAGGCTAAATGTTTTGTGAAAAGTCACACAGAGCTGTGAAGTATCGGGAAGGGGATACCGATGCCAGTACCTGAGGTGGACCCTGGCCCAGATGACAGTGATGATAACAACAACAAACACACGTGGGGCCTCTGATGACATACAGGTACTGTTCTCAGTCCATCCCATCAACCTCAGGACACTAAGGCATGAGAAGAGTGACTGACTTGCCCAAGGTCACCTGGCCCCGGTCAAGGGCAGGGCCAGGACTTGACCTGGTAGTTCAGCTTCGTCTCTGTTCCCTTCCACTTTACTATAAAGTGTAATAGGTCCTCCACGAATAGTCATCGAGCTAATGGATTTGAACTGGAATTTTCTAAATCCCAGCCCAGTGCCTTTGCCACTGTCTGGCAGCATCTACCCTTTTAAGGTTCAAAGGGCTGTGCAACATTTTGCTTAGAGTGGAGCTGGAGGCCATCTAACTTGTTTCTGCAGAAATTACCAGAACATTTCAGAGTTTACTCATCCTCTATCTACATTCTTATCTCTCTTGGGGCACTGCCCACTCCCTTGGGAAACTACAATTTCAATAACTGATGATAACATCTGTCTTCAGAAATCGTCTGCAGAAACGTACATCAGCAAGAACTAAGCCTCCTAGTTTTAAGGAGGTTTCTTATGAAAGTCATTGGGAGGAGCTTTCTTATTCAGTCCTGCTGAAAGGTTTGAATCGGGCAGCAAAGTATATTCTCCAGTTGACGGTTGTGCACGTTATGGCTCTCCAGTGGGAGGTGAACTTTTTCCCCCATGTGAAAGTTACTTAACCTAAAAAAATGGGATTTGATGTATTTATCTTCCAAAATCAGATAAAACTGTTCGAATTTTATGCACGTTTGGCCATCCCTCAAGACTAGGACAGGGTTATTCAAGAAAGGAGGCATTCTGTGTTCATTAAGGCACATTTTCAATTTTTTGCTGGTGGGGAAAGAAAAGTGACATCTTTCCTTCTGTCTTAGTCATTTCACATTCCCATAAAAAAGTACCACAGTCTGGGTGCCTTAAACAGTAGACATTTATTATCAGTTCTGGAGGCTGGGAAGTCCAAGAGTAAGGTGCTGGCCAGTTTGGACCCTGGTGAGAGTTGTCTTCCTCGCTTGCACGTGGTCGCCTTCTTGCTTTGTCCTCAAATGGCCTTTCCTCAGTGCCTGCATTTGGGGAAAGAGATCTCCCTCTCTTCTTCTTAGAAGGCCACCAATCCTGTGAGATTAGGACCCCACCTTTATGACCTCACGTAACCTTAATTAGCTCCTAAAAGCTCTGACTCCAAATACAATCACTTGGGGGTTAGGACTTCAGCATATGAGCTTTGAGAGGACAAAATTTGGTCTATAGCACTTTCTTCCCATCTCTGAGGACCTCTCCATGTGACCTGACATGATGAAAGTTTGTTAGTTGATTTTGCAAATATGATTTAGTCTGGTTTTGTGTCCACGCTAAACATGCTTCCATATGAGAATACCTCCAACAATTTGCTTTAGCTTCAAGTCCTGTACACATGAGGAAAAGTCATGTGTGCCAGTGGCAGTGAATCATTTTTCTGGCTATTCCATATGCAAGTAATAATGGTGGTTTTCTTTTAACAATTCCTTAAAAGGTACCAGGTGCCATCCTACGCAGTTAGTATCTCTAAGCATTTTGTCTTATCTTTTCATCTTCTTGACAACCTATGATGGATGGGGCTGTATTATTTTTACTTCCATTTTATAGATGAGGGCACTCAGGTTAGAGAAGCCAAGTAACTTGCTCAAGAAGACACAGTTAGGAAATGACTCAGGCCGGATTTGAACCGAGTACAAACTCCAAGGCATTCTCCTAACCATACTCCCTGTTTCCCAGAGCACTTTACTTCCAGAGACTTCAGTCTACAGTCACCAAGAATGATGGTTCAGCACAACCCTTTAGACCAATCTCTAGCTGAGAAGGAAGCTGATTCATTTGGATGGAGTTCTTGCTTTCGTTCAGATTTATCTTATTCGTTTTTGTTAGTCATAATTGAGGCAAAGGGACACCTTTCTGAAAAGGCACTCATGACTTAAAAACATTTGGCTTTTTATTAGATGTCTAGAAATTTCTGGAAAAAGCCACTTCTGAAAAGAAGCAGTAGAGGATCATAATGGTGCCGTTTCTCATTCTGTAATTTCTTTTCGTAGCTGTCTTCTCTCATCTATGTGGAGTGCATCCTGAGACAGTTTTATGGTTTTTTTTTTAAATGAAAATTTCCCTCACTTTTCAAAAGCGCAAAGGAAAAACCATCACAGAAAATGTTTTTCTTTTCCCTCTCAATTCTGGGCTGCAAGTAATGTGTTTTTGTCATTTATTAAAGGAGTCATTTTTTCAGAGGAGTCCAGCTGTTTGAACGCTCTGAGTCGGAAGCGTGGAGAGGAATGGAAGAGTTGCTTCTTCCTTCTTGAAAGCTAACGTGCGCAGAATATGGTCTGCACAGGCCTTAGAGATGAACTGTGATGGCAGTGAGAACATATGAGCCAATAGGTTATCCTTAGTTACTGGAATTAGGGAGCTTATCTCTTTCTTTCCCCCTAAATGTTTATACTCACGGGAGAATTTTTCAGCTCCCTAAGAAAACACATTTTTTCCAAGAAAGATAAGAGTGCTTATTCTTTGCAGTGTCTATTCAACTGTAAAGAAGTCTTGCAGGTGGAAATAAACCCTTCGATTACAAAGCAGCCCACTTCAAAGCATCCACGCTTGCTTTATAGTCTGTGCCCACTCATCCTATAAACTGGCCATCAAAGAGTTAACTCTCCCCTGCTGCCCACCAGCCTGGAGGATGGGAGGATGGAAGGAAACCACCAGTACAAAATCCTGTGGCAACAACGACAACCATTTGGCCTGTTTAGAGGTGCTTAAGCAAAAAGAAGCACAAGAAAACAAAGGGGGAAGGGTATGTGAACTTCTAACTCTCTTCCCCACATGCCAGTGGGGTAGTGGGTGGCATGAGCAAGCGTTCAAGTTCCCTGAAGTGGGCGTTTTTATGGGGCCAAGTGACAAAGAACCAAAGAGGGTAAGGACTTGTGAGCAGCAAGTGGAAAACTACCAAGACCTGGTCAACCCTGCCTGCAACTTAAGTCACTTCACTGAAGTGAGGGCAGCTCAGGTTCACTTCCCCACTCTGCGGTCCTTCGAGGCCCAGCTGCTCTAAGGGGCAGAGATTTTGCCAAACACTGAGTTTTCTTGCCCAGCCCCCTTCTCAGTTCCTCTTGTCCAAATGGAGTAACACTTTGTCAGCTGGTGGGCAGACGGGGGGGGGGGTAGTAATTATTGCTAAATGACGCCTGTTTGCGATTCTGCCTGTAGCTTTTTATGAACCCCACATGTTTTAATTAACACATCGCAAAGGCAACATCAGCTCAAAAGTGCCAGTGATGACAGTACTTGAATTGATCCCCACTCTGTGGTTGTCTGAATGGATCCACTAAAAGTTTACTCAGAGGAAGGCAGTAAACATTCGGTTAAATAATGTGAAAACTTAGGCAGGCCACGCAGTGGCCACATCAAGGAATCCCAGAAGGCTTACCTTTGGGTTTGCACATTGGCTTTAGCATTTGGAGATGGGAATACGGGAACCCGGGGGAAAGTGGACGTCCTTTCATGATAAAAATTGAATAGACCTTGGCTGTGGATGGCGAATGCACTTGAGTTGGTGGTTTGTGTTTTTACAGAACATGATTCAGGAAGACAGTGGGATTTTTCTGGAAAGCATGTTGGTTCTGGAGACATGAGAGGTGGGATTGAGCTGGAATTTCCTCTTACTGTGACACTCTGGGCAAGAAACCTAACCTTTCTGAGAGTCTGCTAAAAGCGGATAATGCTACCTGTCTGTCTCACATGAGGCAGAGGGTGCGAGAGTGCCTTGTAAAACACAGCATTACCATAAACGTTATATAAATTATCTGTAGGACTTATAAGCTCTTGCTTCATTTGTTGGTTCAACAAACATAACGAACATCTACAAGGAGTTGGTGATATACAATAAATAACAGACTCATTTCCTGTCCCCCAAAGTTTACAGTTGACACAAGTAAACAGAAAAATACTCTGTAGCATGTAAAGGGCTATGATGGGGAGATAGAGACTGCCTGGAAGTTCATAAATATGGCACTGAACCCGGACTTGGAAAATTTCCAGAAGGCTTCTAGGAGGAAGTAATGTCCAAGCTGAGCTTAAATGTTATCTTTTTGGTGGGGACGCTCATGCTCACCTTATTTAAAAACTTAGACCAGCCTCTTGTACACCCTATCCCGCTTCCAGCTTTACTTCCCTTTATAGCACTTATTGCCATCTAACACACTCTACGTGTCTACTTATTTATGCTTTGTGTCTATCTCCCTCATCCAATATATAAGCTCATAAATTTAGATATTTTTCTTTTGTTCCCTACTGTATCCTCAGTGGCTAGAATAGTTCATAGCACATAGTAGGCACTCAGAAGACACTTGTTGAAAGAATGAATGGGAAATGTATGTATTACATGAACAGGAAAGAATATTCCAGGTGAGGAATAAGCATAGCAAGGGCCAAGAGGCAGAGTGCAGGTGGTTTTGTGTCTTGGTCTGTATGAGCTACTGTAACAGGATATCATAAACTGGGGGGCTTATAAACAACATTCATCTCTACGGTTCTGGTGGCTGGGAGTCCAAGGCCAAGTTGTTAGCACATTTGGTGTGTGGTAAAGGCCCTCTTCCTGGTTCACAGCTGGCCATCTTCTCGCTGTGTCCTCACACAGTAGAAGGGGCAGCGAGCTCTCTGGGGTCTCTATTATAAGGGCACTAATCCCATTCACGAGGGCTCCACCCTCATGACCTAATCACCTTACAAAGACTCCACCTCCTAATACCATCACACTGAGCATTAAGAGTTCAACATATGAATGTGGGGGTAACACAAACATTCAGACTATAGTGATGGATGATGCCTATCCGGTGAGAAAACCACGTCGCCCAAGGACTGTGCAGCTCAGGGACACCTCCAGTTGACAGCCCTTTGCACATAACTGTAATTAGAAAGCTCCCTTCTTCCTCAGATTTTTCTTAAGGACTTCCTCAGATGTCCCCTCCGTCATGAAGCCTTTCTGGATCCCCCAAAGGTGAACCTCCCCAAGCACCCTCACCTCCGTGTACCTGGCTCTACCTCCTGAGAGGGCCAAGCAGAATCTGAGGACCCAAGTCCTGATTCCAACCAACAGCATGATTTTTGCACAAGTTACTTCTTGTCTCTGGATATGAGGATAAGAGTTCTTGCCAGACCTGCCTCTCAAGGTTGTTAGGGCCCAACCTCCAAACACCATCACATTGGGGATTAGGTTTAAACATAAGAATTGGGTGGGGGGGGGACACAATCATTCAGCCTATAGCATTTGGTTTAGCTGGAGTATTAACATATGAGGGTGGAATATGAAGAGATGAGACTAGAGGGTACATAGCGCCAGATCATGAAGGGCCCTGTAAACCAAATTAAAGAGTTTGGATTTTCTTCTGAGGGTAATAAAGACAATCAAAGCATGAAGTGTGAAAGTGACTCTGAGATTTGGGTTTCCGCAGCTGGGAACTATGAGAAACTCCTACAATGGCCTGGGAGCAAGATGGTGATGATGTAAACTAGGACCATTGCAGTTTAGGGAGAGGTATTTGGGAGGTAGAGTCGATAAACCTTGATGCTCAGATGGCAGGGGAATGAGGGAGAGGGAAGACCCAGGAATCAGGAGTGGAGGCAGGAGATTTGTGCGGGGCTGGGGGCGGGGTGCCGTTCACTGAGATGGAGGAGATAGTGGGAGAGCAGGTTTGGGGTGAAGATGATGAATTTTCTGCGTGGGCTTTTCAGTGGAATATGCTGTGATGTTTTGAGCATTTTCTGCACAGAGGTCAGTCAATAAATAGTAACTGAAGCCATAAGAGTGGTTGGAATTTTCCAGATAAGTGAGAAAAGGAGGCGGCCTGCCCAAAACCCTGAGAGACACTAACCATATAAGGATGGACAGAGGGAATGAAGGCCAAGGAGGAAAGTGAGAAAAAGATTTCAGAGAGGCCCAGAGAAGACCGGAATAGATGGTGTCCCAAGGAGGGAAGGAATGTTGCCATGTCAAGTTTAGATATGAAAGTGTTATGGGTTTGAACTCTGTCTCTCCCACCTCCCCATCCCCACAAAGTATGTTGCAGTCCTAACCCCAGTATCTGTGCGTGTGACCTTATTTGGAAGTAGATACAATCTACATTGCAGATACAATCAGGTTAAGATGAGGTCATACCAGATTTTAGGGCGGGCCCTCATCCAATGACTAGTGTCCTTAAAAGAAGAGGTAAGTTTGTACACGGAGACACACAGGGAAGAAGGCCATGTGAAGATGAAGGCAAAGATAGGAGTGATGCAGCTCTAAGCGAAAAGCCAAGGATTCACAGCAGCCACCAGAAGCTAGAAGAGACAAGGACAGTTCATGGTCCTGCCCACACCTTGATTTCAGACTTTGAGCCTCCAGCACTGAGAGAGAAGAAGTTCCTACTGTTTTAAGCCACTTGTATTTGTGGTAATTTGTTACAGCAGTCCTAAGAAACTAATACAGGAAGGGAAAGTGTCCATCAGATTTCACAACGAGGAAGTTATAAGAAACCTCGGTGAGAGCAGCATGAGTGTAGCAGTGAGGGGCCCTTGACTTCAGAGGACAGTGGAGCTAATGACGGGAGAAATGGAGACCACGCACAGGTGACTCTCAAAAAATCGGGCTATATAAGGAAACAGAGGGCAATAGCTAGAAGGTGTTGAGATTTTATTTTTAATATGAGGATCTGATCATATTTAAATGCTAATGGAAAGAGCCATTAGGGAGGAAAACATTTTCTGAAAATACAGGAAAGGGAAGAATTTGTCACAAGCAAAGTCTCTTAAAGGGGTAGGGATGGGCTCCAGAGTGGAGGCTCGTGAGCTCAGGTGAAGACACTGGTAGGTCTGGAGGTTTGGCTGCAGGAAGCCAAGTGATTTGACCGGACAGCTCTCCAGGGCCTGCAATACAAGGCTGTCCTGAGGGCAGGCAGGGTAGGGCCATTTGGAGGTTTGAGAAGTGAGAACAAGGTTGGCCACAGCCTATGGGCAGAGCGAGAGGGCTGACAGGGGACATAGTGGGTTGCTAGACAGCATGGAATGTGGGCTCAAGCAGAGGTGTGGTTGCCACTCCCACCCACCCCCTTATCCTTGTTGACTGAGCCCCTGTGTCAGGGAAGATGCCCTAAATAAGCATTTGTTGAATAAAATTTGATCTGATTTCTCTGGTAGAGTTGAAAACATGTGGGTTTCAGCTTCAGACAGTGCTGGAATGGAATCTTGACTTTGATACTGTAATTGGGTGACCTTGGGAAAGTTACTTAATCTGGCCGAGCCTCAGATTCCTACTTATTGGGGATAAAAATCCCTGAAGGAGCATATGTAAAGTGTCTGGTTTATTGCCTGGCACCAAACAGGCACATTGTAAATAGCTGTTCTTCTCTACGTTCTAGCACGATATAGAACAAGCCACGTGCTAAGCTCCAATTGATGAATATTCTAGAAACCCAAGTTTTGTGGTAAACATAATTAAGAAGGTGAATCTGCTGCCGGGAAATTATGTAAAGCACTTGCAAATTATTTTTGCATTTGTTTCTACTTTGTATGATCTACGACAGGGTTTCCTGCTATTAGTCCAGTGAATTGAGAGCCATCAATCTTTCATGTTAACACCCACATGCTCAGAGGATCTCCCAGACACACAAAGGCAAAGAAAAATATCTTCTCTCCATTTTTCAGATGAAGTATTTCCCTTTCAAGCTGAGCTAAAGGATAGCTTAAATTCTAATCTTATGCTAACATTATAGTCTCTGATCAACTGTTCTTTTTTTAATTAATTAACTAAAAATTTTTTGTTTTGGCCATGCCATGCAGCATGCAGAATCTTAGTTCCCTGACCAGGGATCGAACCCATGCTCCCTGCAGTGGAAGTGTGGAGTCTTAACCACTGGACCACCAGGGAAGTCCCTAATTAATTAATTTTTAATTGAAGTATAGTTGGTTTACAATGTTTCAGATGTACAGCAAAGTGATTCAGTTTTACATATATATATATATATTTCCATTCTTATTACAAGATACTGAATGTAGTTCCTTGTACTATACAGTAGATCCTTGTTTTTAATCTATTTTATATATAGTAGTGTGTATCTGTTAACCAACTGTTCTTTTTAGTTGTTATTTCTCTCACAATTGACCTGGGAGACACAACTGTAAGACAAGGTTAGATGGGAGAAATTCGTCCCTGCTGGTGCTTGCTGTGCAGGCAAAGCAGAGAGCATAGCTTGTCCTTATATTGTTTGAATTAAACTTAGGGCTTCTGAGCTTGGGTCTCAGCTCTGTGACTTAGCTGAGACCCAAGCTAAGTCTCACTTCAAATATGCCCTGGCCTTGGTTTCCGCTTCTGTAAAATTAGGGTTTTAGACCAGATAATTCTGGAGGTTCCTCAAGCTCTGAATTCTGTGCCACAGGTTTCTTTGACGCTTCCTTCTCCTCTTCTTGATTTCTTATTTCAATATTCATTTCTTAAATAATTCAAAAGAAGAACAAAGTCAACCAGAGCTCCCTTATTTTTCCACAGCGGGAAGAGAAAAAAGAAATAGCGTAATGTCCAATAAAAAGGAAAAGGCTAAGTGAATTGTGATGTCAATCACCTCACTGAAATATTACCCAATGATCAAAGGGGGTGTTTATGAAGACTCTCTAGTGAAACAGGAACATGTTTTTGTATGGTGTTAAATGAAAAAGGCAGACGATAAATTATCCCTCTGTCATGATAACAACAATCTAGAAAATATACAGGAATATATAAAAATTCTAGAAGGGAGTACCAAAAGTACAAACAGTTGATATGTAAAAAATATGGTTATTCTCTCACTTCTTGTGAGAGGAGGGAGGTTTCCAATATATTTAAGGCTTTGCATTGGGTGTCTTGTAAGTTTACCTGAGGTAGACCAACGGCTTCAGGTGCCTGAAATGCTAGAAGCTGCTGGAGGATGACTGACCTCAAATGGGTGAGATTCCAGGCCCTCCTACCTCTGTGTCCAAGCTCCTTCCACGCCAGGGAGTTTGTCTTGGTGATAGGGAGGAAAATGTGTCCTAAGTACATTGGGCTTTGCTTTACTCTGCCTGTCCTCCTCCTTCTTTTTTCCCTTGTTGTTATTTACTCCCTGCCCACCATACTCTTTTTTCCATTAAGGAACAATTTAGACACAATTAAATGCACAGATATGGAGTGTATAGTTCCATGAGTTCTGATAAATGCACACATTCATGTATACTCACCAGTCAAGATACAGAACATTTTTATCCCCAAGAAAGTTCTCTGCGTCCCTTTCCAGAAATCCCCTTACCTCCGGGCGATCACTGTTCCGATTTCTATCAGCATAGATTAGTATTGCCTGTTCTAGATCTTCATATAAATGCAATCATACAGATGTTCTCTTTTTTTGGTCTGCCCTCCTTTGCTCAATATACTGTTTGCAAGATTCATTCCCTTTGCATGTATTAGCAGCTCGTTCTCTTCATCCTCTGGGTAGTATATTCTTGTGGTTGACTGAATAATGGCTTCAAAGATATCCAGGTCCTAATCCTTGGAACCTTTGAATCATATTTTATGTTGCAAAAGGGACTTTGCTGGTGTGGTCAAGCAAAGGAATTTGAGATGGGAAGATTAGCTTGGATTATCCAGGTTGGTCCTAAATGTAATCACAAATACATAGGAGGAAGGAGGAGGTTTCACTACAAATGAGGAGAAGGCAATGTGATGTGACCAGAGTCACAGATTAAATTGATGCACTTTGAAAGGGCCATAAGCCAAGAAACACAGGAGGCCACTAGATGCTGGAAAAGGCAAGGAATCAAGATCCTCTCCTGGAGGCTCCAGAAAGAACCAGCCGTGCCCACATCTTGATTTTTAACCTAGTGAAAGTGATTCCAGATTTCTGACCCCCAGAACTATTGGCAAATAAATTTCTGTTGTTTTAAGCCTCTCAGTTTGTGGGAATTTGTTACAACAGCAACAGGAAATCATTATTTTTCCATTGTATGGATACACCACAATTTGTTGATCCATTCACTTCTTGATACATTTGAATTGTTTGCTATTTGAGGCTCTTCTGAATTAAGCTGCCAGGAATATTCTTATACAGGGCCTTGTGTGGACCTATGTTTTCATTTCTCTTGAGTACATATACTTTGGAATGGAATTGCTGGGGCATAGAACAAGTGTGTGTTTAACTTTATAAAAAACTTCCAGTTTTCACAGTGATTATACCATTTTACATGTCCACCAACAAAGCATGTTACCTGGTCCTCTTTTTAAAAACCAACACAAATAAGAAGGCTGAGATCGTTCACCCCAAAAAGTAAGGGATTGGTGGGAGTCAATTCCTGGTTCTTTTCTGGATGATTCCAGAACCTGCTTGTACTTCCAGGGTCCTCAGCATGAGCTCCAGGATAGATTTATGCCTGGATTTTTTTCCCCCTTTATTTTCTTTTCTTGAAAAAGAAATAATTCACCTGCCTAATTGCCCCCACCCTCTTTTCTCTTCCCTCTGTCCCTGTGGGCACTCCATTAGCATGCACTGTACTTTCTCTGTAGATGAGAGTCACACCCCCAGAGACCTGGACGACCCAGGGAACAGGAGCCAGCAAGTCTAGACCTCGGGGTCCTGACAGTGACACAGAAAGCATGAATGCAGCACTCTGAATGCCTTTCCTGTTGGGGCAGTCAACCATATTATTCTTCAGTTAATGGAATTTTCTTGCTCCTCTAAGTAGAAAAACACCAGTAGCCCAGATGCCTCCCACGAACAGTAGTTGATAAAACACTCAAAGAAAAGGGACCAGAAAAAGAGAGGGGAAAATCCTGCCAGATCTATTGGTGTTTTTTCTTGTTATTGTTATTCTTGCTTTGGTTTTTTTCACCTAAAGAAAATGTTCCAGGGCCACTTCCAATCCTGATCCCTCTAGATTCCAGAAGTCTTCTGAGGTTAAGCTCAAGAACAAAGAGGCAGTTGTTTTCCAGATGCAACCTTGGTGAGCCAAGTTTTGACACCTGAAAGAGGATCTGGAATTTGGGGGTCAGCTGGTTTATTCCCCCATGATTCTCAAACCTGCTCAGATCACTAATCTTTAAAAAATGGTCCATCAGCTTGCTAAAACACTTCTCCCATCCCTTCCCATTTATAATATCCACGTAGTAGTAGCTGCATAGCATGTAACCTTCCAAGCACGCACCTTCCGTGTGAGCACGTGTTAAATTCTGGTACATCATTTGACACTTCTGAGTTTACATCTGTATACACCCTGGTATATTTCCATGGTCTGCTGGCCATACTGATAAGCTTGGGAACTCAAGATCCTGGCTGTCATTTGGGACCCTTTGGGCCCAAGGAGAGTCTTGTACAATATCAGGGGGACTGGACCCGTCCTGATTGTTAGTCCTGGAACTCAGGGATGGTCCCTTGGCAGTGACTGAATGGGGCTCCCTTGCTGGGCCTGGCCAGATGTCCATCTGGGAGACCTCTTTGCACATGATGGGACAAGTCCTCTCTCTGCTGTGCAGTCATAAAAGCTGTGGAATGGGAGCACAGCGTGTGGTACGAGCATGAGCTTGCACAAAAGTGGAAGCCTCCTGGGAGGCAGGGTACATGGCCTTGCGGAGGAAGGTATTTGGATAGAGGCCCCAGGCTTGACCCTGAGTGAGGGGTGCAACTGCTCGGATAACTCTCCTTGGCATGGAAAGTGCTGTGCAAGGTTTACATGAGACTTTCCTCCCAGAGCATATTCTAGGTTGAATTCGTAACAATGCCAGCCATTTGTTGTACCAGGCTTGACAATACATGCTTGACCTATCATCATCTCTTTGTCTTCTCACCTTATCTGGAAGGGAGGTAGGGAAACAGTAGGGCAACTCCTTTCAGGCACACACACCTCTCCATCTCTTCCCAAGCCAGGCACCCTGAGAGCTGGCACCCTGTGGTTCTGGAATGTGAGAGCAGCGTGGGGTATGGGCACATGCCTGTCCTCTTCAGGTGGAGCAAATGAGCACAAAAGTCTACACTCCGTGGGAGCCATGATGCTGCAGAGCACCGTGAAAAGAACAGGAGACCAGGGTCCGGAGATGAGGACGTGAATGCATTTTACTCTTGCTGAGTTCTCACTTCCTCATCTGTGAAATGGAGGATGCTACTCTCACTTCCTCCCAAGGCGATGGGGGAGGGGCAAAGGAGACCTTGTGAATGAACGTACTTGGTCAACTGTCAAGGCCACATAGAGGCGGGTGATTTTTGTTCTTGGTTGGGGGCAATACGCATTCAGGCAGCATGAGAGAGGACTTGTCCTTGGTGGGAAATAGCACCCAGCGAGATTAGCACCCAGAGAAGGGGTGGGAGCCAGGGAGGAGGTTAGTACTCAGGGAAGAGTGTGTATTGGTCAGAAGGATGGTACCCAACGAGACGGCTTTTACTCGGAGAGGAGGATGATGGCTGGTGAGGAGATTTGGACTCAGTGTGGAGGTGAGACCTTGGCGAGGCTTGTCAGGTGATTTGACCCATAAAGGGGTCTAATAACCAAGGTCGGATGAGTCGGAAAGAGACGGCTGGCGCAGTTCTTCAATTTAAATAAAAAGCAGCAGTAGGTCCTAAACCTTTAGTGCTCTGCCCACGGTGAGGTGTTTTAGAACATCCATTTGTCCACAATGGTTTTAGATTTCTGCCCAAGGAACACTAGTTAAAATTAAAGTCAACATTACTGTGATCAAACTGATCTCATATTTCTCCCGCCTGGAAATACCTACAATTCCTGAAAAACAATGTTTCAATTTACCACAAGTCCGGAGGAATTTTAAAGTGTAATAACCGCCCTCCCCTTTCCTTTTCCTGCCTCCCACTCCTGGTCTTTTGGAGACGGCAGCGCACACGCGGACTTTCCATCAAGAGGAGACTGTTCATCCTTTATTTGGGCACCTCTATCTTTGCTGAAGTGCATGACAAACCTACAGATGCTGGTGACTCAGGTTGGATCATGGGGAGCAAGTGGGCGAGTCATAAGTGAACGACGTGCGTGTGCTTTCCTATCCATCTGACATGTTCCAGAGCTTAAGTCAGAAGGGTCATTAAGGCACTTTGGACTTGGGGCCACTCAATCACCCAGTAAGCTTAATCGACCTGCCCTCCCTTCATGTGCCTGCATTTGCACCTGTGGTCAGGGCTGATATTTGGCACGTACAGCTCAGTCTATTAAAATATTGCGCTACTTTCACGTTTGTTGCCAAATAACCATTGACTGGACACTTTGCAACATCCCCAAGGGTCTGTGTCCATGCTAATTGATCAATGCCTGTTACCACACTGATCGTTAAATAGTTGTCATCCCAGCTTATGGACAATTAAAACAAATTTCCATCCACATAGGTGGTGGGAGGTACCATGCATTCCCTTGCTTGGAAAAGTCTCCATGGTTCTTTCAGGATGAAAGGAGCCCCTAACCATTATCTTTGTTTAGGTGATTGAGAAAACTCAGTTGAGAGAAGACCCTTCATTGCCAAGGACCAGAATTAATATTGGCTATTTTTTTTCTTTGGTAGTAAGAAAGTCACTGAAATAATTCAATCAGATAAAATAAGCAGACATGTGGCCTAAAAAATATGAGGTTTGTACAGTGAGACAGATGCCATCTGGCCCAGTAGGAATTCAATGAAAATGGGATCATTTTCTTTAATGTCATAACTATCCAGATCATTGTCTATTTGTAGAGTCTTGGGGCACGTTGGAGGCAAAATTCGGAAAGCAATTCTAAGTTGAAGCTTTTTAATCCTGAACCACAGTTGATCACCATAGGGTATGCCTGTACTGGAAACCTCTCGTTAATTTCCATATGTTCACCCGTAATATATGATCATTGTAAAAAAAATTAGAATAGCTGAAAGCACGTATTTTTCCCCATGCCATTCACTGCCAACACTTTCTTTAGCCCTCCCCAAAGAGCCTCTGCTAGTGATTTGCCTGTATACAAACATATATTTTAATACTTAACACATGAACCACAGTATCTAAAATCTGCTTCTTTTCACTTAATGTATAGCAGAGAACTTCCATAGTGGAAGTATGGTGTGCTCCCTAGATCCTACTTCCGAGTGGAGACACTCATTTCCCCAGCTGTCTGGAAGTTGATTGGTGACAGATCACAGCTAAGTCCTTCCCCTGGAATTGCCCCTGGCCAAAATAACACCTTCTCCCAGGGGACAGCTCATATCCAGGGGCTGGTCAGTGCAGGGTATAAAGGCTCAGCCTTCACTCTGAAAAGCCTTCCCAGCCAGCTCCAGAGTCTCCTGTGGGATCAGCTGAGACCCCTGTTCCAACTGCATCTCAGTTTAACTCCTCCTTTTGTGCCCTCCTACTGCCTTCACGCCTGTACAGGTGTTGTCCCTGAGGGCATTTCCCAGTAAAAGTCTGGCCTGCCAACCTCCGTCTCAGAGTCTATGTCCCAGGAGCCAGTCACGACAATGCCCGTCTTTTCAATATCTGCAGAGTATTCCATCATACAGAATCTAACAAATATGTTTAGTCTCATTCCTATAATCATGTTTTACATTTTCTGTTTAGTATTCTTTCTTGCTGTTTCCTTCTAATTTTTAATAGATTTTATTTTGTTTTATTTTACCAGATTAGTATTTTCCTTTGTACTTTCTTCATTCTAGACAAACACTAATAGAAATATAGTTAGAGCCACATATGCAATTTAAAATTTTCTAGCAGTCACAAAGGCACGACTCATTGGGGATCATCTTAGAATTCTGACTACCACACACATTAGAAAAGATTTTCAAAAAATGAAATTAATTTTAATAATATGTGTTATTTAATCGAAGATAATCAATATATTATCATTTCAACATATATTCAAAGTAAAAATTATTAAGAAGAATTTAAAATTCTTTTTTTATTGTGTTGGCTTTGAAATCCAGTATGTATTTTATATTTACAACACATCTCAATTTGCACTAGCCACATTCAAGGGTTCACTAGCCTCATGTGGCTAATGGCTACCTAGAGAGCACACTTCTAGAGGTTTGAAAGTCTCCATCAAAATTATATTCTAGGATGTCAGCAAAAATGATGAAGTAAGGACCTCCAAAAATTCTCTCCTCCATAAAAGCAACAAGAACACTGGCAAAAATGTTAGAATCAACATTTTTGGAACTCTGGAAATCAACCAAAAGCTTGCAGCAATCTGGGAGCATTTATTCAAGAAAAATAGCTGAATCCTGGTAAGAACAATGAGCTTTGTGTCATTTTCTCTTGCTGTATTCCCTTACTCCCTCCCCAGCACCACAGCAGCCCAGCAGCCTCAGGAGGGGGCAGAATGGGGTTGGAGCTCCTTCAAAGCCCCATCCTTAGAGAACTGTCATAATTTGACCTGGCTGATGGTTCTTTGGAAGACCCCCCTTGCAATGCTGTCTTTATTTTATCCCACTCAGAGCTCATCTAGTGCAAGCAGCCTTTTCCCCAGGGGTGTGTGTTGAAAATATCAGAGGCAGTTATTGAACATCATGGCAGCCTGAGATAGTGGAATAAGAGTTGGGACAAACAATAGGCTAAACAAAAAGCTTAAAAGGAAAATCTGGGGAATGGATACCCATAGGGGACTTTGAAAATCTCCACCATATTCCTGGGAGTCTAGAAGTTCATGCAAAAGTAGGGTTGTGTGCATGCCCGGGGCTGTGTGTGTGTGTGTGTGTGTGTGTGTGTGTGTGTGTGTTTAGGAAAGACCTGAGGAGGTCCTAGTTCTCACCCCTGCTTAAGATGGAGTTGTAAAGTGCTTGACTGAATGTTGATGGTGTCCCCCAAAACACCCACAGAACTTCCTGGCGAAAACTGGGAGCTTTGTTCGTTCCAATCATCTAAGGAAGTGTCTGTTGAATCATTAACTGATCACTAATCAGAGACTTCGGTGTTCTCATACAACAAGCAATATACAATTTACAGAATTACTTCAGAAAAGTCAACAAACAAACAAACATACAACAAACAACAACAAAACCTGGGATGGAATCTGATTTCCAGAGTTGCTACATTATATTATTTTAAATGTCTGGTCTTCAACAAAAAATTATGAGACATACAAAGAAGCAAGGAAGTATGTCCCACACGCAGGAAAGAAAAACAGTCAATAGAAACAGTCTCTAAGGAAGCACAGGCATTGGATTTACCATGCAAAGTAAGTCAGCTACGTTAAATATGTTGTTAAAAACTGAAGGAAACCATGGCTAAAGAACAAAAGGAAAAAAAGTCCTGTATATAGAAAATCCTAAAGAATCCACAAAAAATACAGGATCAGTATACAAAAATCAATTGTATTTCTATACAATAGCAATGAACATTCCAAAAATGAAATTAAGAAAACAATTTCAATTACAATAGCATCCATAAAATACTTAAAAATAGATTTAACAAAAGAAGTACCAAACTTGTACACTGAAAACTACAAAACATTGGTGAAAGAAACTGAGGAAGACCCATATAAATAGAAAGACACCTATGTTTATGGATTGGAAGATGGCAATACTTCCCAAATAGATTTTCATGTTCAATACAATCTCTATCACAATTCCAGATGCTGCTTTTTGAAGAAATTGACAAGATGATCCTAAAATTCGTATGAAAGTACAAGGGATCCATAATAGACAAAACAATCTTGAGAAAGAAGAAAAAAGTTGGAGAATTCACATTTTCCAATTTCAAAACTTAAGCTGCAGTGGTCAAGATTGTGTGGTACTGGCATTAAGGATAGACACATAGAGAGTGGAATAGAATTTAGAGTCCAGAAATAAACCCATATATTTGCAGTCGATTGATTTTCAACAACACTGCAGAGACAATTCACTGGGGGAAAATAATCTTTTCAACAAATTGTGCTGGGACAACTAGGTATCCACACGTGTAAAAGAATGAAATTGTGTCTCTTACATCACACCATCTTCAAAATTTAACTCAAGATGGATCAAAGACTTAAGTGTGAGAGCTAAAACTATAGAACTCTTAGAAAAAAACATAGGTGTAAATCTTCATGACTTGGAATAGGCAACTTTTTCTTAGATATGACACCAAAACCACAAGCAATTAAAGGAAAAATAGATAAGTTGGATTTCATCAAAAATTTAAAAAATCTGTGCTTCAAAGTACACTACCAAGAAAGTGAAAAGACAAGCCACAATATGGCAGAAAATATTTGCAAATCATGTACTTGATAAAGGTCTAGCACCCAGAATATAAAATGACTATTGCAATTTAACAATAAAAAAGACAAATAACCCAATTTAAAAATGGGAAAGGAATTGAGTAGACATTTCTCCAGTGAAGATGTACAAATGGCTAATAAGCACATGGAAATATGCTCAATATCTTTAACCATTAGGGAAATGCAAAAAAAACCACAGTGAGATACTATTTCATACCCATTAGAATGGCTGTAATCAAAGACAGACAATAACAAGTGTTGACAGGGATGTGGAGAAATTGAACTCCTCATACATTACTGATAGGAATATAAAATTGGCAGTTGCTCTGGAAGAGTTTAACATTTCCCCAAAGAGTTAAACATAGTTTCCATATGACCCAGAAATTCCTCTCTCAGATACATAATCAAGAGAAATGACAACACATGTTCACACAAAACCTTGTACGTGAACTTCATAGCAGCATTATTCATAGTATCCAGAAAGTGAAAACAACCCAAATGCCCATCAAAAGATGAACAAACAAAATGTGTTATATCTATATAATGGAATATTATTCAGCTATTAAAAAGAATGAAGTACTGATTCATGATACAACATGGATGAATCTTAAAAACATCACGCTAAATGAAAGAAGTCAGACATCAAAAAACACAAGTTGTATGGTTCCATTAATATAAAACATCCAGAATAAGCAAATCCATACAGACAAAAAGTAGATTTGTGGTTGCCAGGGGCAGTGGGGGGAGGGAAAATGGGGCATGATTGCTAATGGGTATGTAGTTTCCTTTTAGTGGTGATTAAAATACAATAATGGTAATGGTTGCACAACTTTGTGAATATACTAAAATATACTAAATTGTACACTTTAAAAAAGATGAATTTTATGGTACATAAATTATATCTCAATTTAAAAAAATTTTTTAAAGGAATTTAAAAAAAGAGATTGGAGAAAATTTTTTACTACTAGATACTCTTAAATTTTTAACAAACCTATTTTAACCTACATTTATCTATCAACATCAAGAATGAAATAGCCTTTATAAATCAATTTCCATTCTATTATCCCCACAATCTGAGAATTAAACATATTCTTACTCTCCCTACTCACCTCTCTACAACCTAAATTCTTTTGTTAATAATGATAGTGGAAATAATAATACACTTACTACTTGTTGAGTGCTAACTGCCAAGTACCTTGTTTGTTTTATACACACTGTCTCATTTTTCCTTAGCTCTTAACTACCATCTCAAACTACTCCTCAGACTGTTTAGGGATTTTTGAAAAACACTGTCTTCTATTTTAAGCCTCCATCAAACAATTTAAAATTAAGTATGTAACAACACTATTGATGATTTTTTCTATTGATTTCTTAAAGCCACTTTCCTTCTGTGGCTTCTTTGACACCACAGAATCCCAGTGTTCTCTCACTTCTAGGAGACTTCCTATCATTCTCTTTTGCTTGATTCTCCTCTTCTTCCTAACTTCTAAATATTGCAGTGCCCCAAGACTGAGTCTTGAGACCTCTCCTGTCTTCATTTACCTCACACTTTAGGTGACCTCACCCAGTCCCATGGCTTTAAACACCATCTTTCACAGATAATTCTCAAGTTTGTATCTCCAATCCTGACCTTTTTCCTAAACTCCACCTGCCAATTTGACATCTCCACTTGGATGTTCAAAAAGCATCTCAAACTTAGCATGTCCAAAACCATACCCAGACTTGGTCTTCCTCTGATATTCTCCATCTCTGTGAATGGCACCGTATTAATCCAGTTACTTAGGTCAAAAACTTAAGAATCAAACTTGAATTCTCTCTTTCTCTCATACTCTACAAATTCAATCCAATAGTAAATTCTGTTTTTTCTATCTTCAATGTAAATCTCCACTTCCTCTACTAATATCATCCTGGTCCAAAACAATGTCACATATCTTCTGGATTATCACAATAGACTCTTACCTATCTTGATTCATTTCCTCTTGCCTCCCTACACTCTTGTCCCCAAACCCAAGACAGAGTGAGCCTTTCTATTGTTTCCCATCACACTAAAGTATAATCCAAATTCCTTCCTATGGTCTGAAGACCTTAGGTGATCTGCTTTCTTAATACCTCTCTCCTTCCCCTCCCACTGCTCTCCTTGACTTCACTTGACCCCAGCCACACTCACCTTCTTATTGTTTCTTCAGTTTTCTGAGACCATCTGTGCCTTATGATGCTTGGAACACTTGCCCCCCATAGCCTCATCGTAGCCTCCCTCACCTCATTTGGGTCTTTGCTTCAGTGTCAACTTCAGAGAAGCCCTCTCTGACCAACACCCCTGTCTATAACAGCAGCTCCTTCCACTCACTCTCTTTACCCTACATTGTTTTCCTTTATAGAACATGTATGTTTGTTGACTTTATGTCCAGAAGCATGCAGATATGATACATATTTTGTTTTATTTCCTCTTGTAACTGTATCACCTAGAAAAATCGAACAAATGGTTTCCATCCATGTTCATCATTGAGTAAAGAGACGGGTAAGAGCATTGGTTGTGTAGCCAACTTCTTGGGTCCAAAGAACCAGCTCTGCCACCCTTCTGGCTGTTTAACCTTGGACAAATTATTCTTATTCCTTCATCTGTGTAATGGGGAAAATAATAGTTCATACCTATAGTGATATTGGGAAAATTAAATGAGATATTAAATGTAAAGTTGTTTAGAATAGTGGTGCTTTCATCAGTGTAAGCCTTCAATAAATGTTGACTATCACTATTATTACTATTACATACTAGACTTTTTTCTTGATTCAGATTCTTTTTTATTATTTGGGTACAGTATATTCTTAAGTAATTTTCTCAGAAAGGGTAAGGGCATGTGAATGCTCTATTTTCCTGCATTCCAAAAGTCTCTCCCTTTGATTATCATGTTTGATAATAGTCAGTGCTCAATAAATTTTACCTATTATATTTAGTATATACAAAATCTTCCCTTTCTTGTCATCTTTATTCTGATCTGTTTTCATTGGTTTAGAGAACTTCTTCAAGTAAAACCTTCAGAAAGTACACGGGTGGTACGTAATTTGAATCTTTGTATGTCCGAGCCCATCTTCCTTTTATTATCACACATGAATCATGGTTTGGCTCTAGAATTCCCACAGAATTCTGTCAATGTTGTTTCACTCTCCTAGCATTTGAAAACTGCAGATGAGAATTTCAATGTCAGTCCTCAATACACGGTCTTCTATTTTTGTTTGGAAGTGTGTAGGATTCCCTCTTCACGTGACATTTCTCTTCGTGTCTCCTTTGTGACAATGTGGATGAACCTGGAGGACATTATGCTAAGTGAAATGAGCCAGATACATAAAGACAAATAGTGTGTGATCTCACATATATGTGGAATTTTTAAAAGTTAAACTCATAGAAACAGAGAGTAGAGTGGTGTTTGATGGGCTGGGAGGTAGGGAAAACGGGGCATGTTGGTTAAAGGGTACAAACTTTCAGTTATAAGATGACTAAGTTCTAGGGATCTAATACACAGCATGTTGACTATACTGTTAATAACAATTAATACAGTTAACAGTACTGTATTGTATATGTGTAATTTGCTAAGAGAATAGATCTTGTGTTCTCACCAAAAACAAACAAGAAAAGGTAACTATGTGAGGTGATGGATGTGTTAATTAGGTTGATTGTGGTAATTATTTCACAATGTACACATCTATCAAATCATTACTTTATATACCTTACATATGTATAATTTTTATTTGTTAATTATACCTCAGTAAAACTGGGGAAAATAAAAGACATTTCACCATAGCAGTTTTGGTTGACTGTCTTCTATTTAGTATTCCTGCCTAGTGTTTGTTGGTTTCTTTTGATGTGAAGCTCCAAGTCTTTCTTTTAGCATAGGAGAATTTTCTCTTATTACTAATTGGATTATGAGTTCTCTTCCAAGTGAATTATTGTCTATTGGAATTGATTTAAGTGGCTGACTCTCTTAGATCTTTCCTCATATTTCATATCTTAGTCTTAAAATGTCTATTTCTTTGGTCTTTGTTTTTTGAAAAAATTTTTAGTTATTCATGTATTGAATTTCATAAATGTTCTTTTTACTATTCAGCATCCCCATTGAAGTTTTTTGATGTACTTTTTTTTAAACTTCCAAGGTATCTTTTCTATTGTTGTGGTAGCTTGATTTGTGAATGTAAACTTTGCCATAGACTGAATATTTGTGTCCCCCCAAAATTCATATGTTGAAACCTAATCCCCAATGTGATATACTGGGAGGTGGGGCCTTTGGGAGATGATTAGTTCGTGATGGTGGAACCCTTGTGAATATGGTTAGTGTTTTATAAAAAAGACCCTAGAGAACTTGCATGATGACTCAGCAAGAAGACAGCTTTATGAGCCAGAAAGAGTGCCCTCCTCAGACACTGACTCTCCTGGTACCTTGATTTTGAATTTCTCAACCTCCAGTGTCATGAGAAATAAATTCCTTCTGTTATAAGCCACCTAGTCAATGGTATTTTTGTTATAGCAGCCTGAACAGACTAAGACAAGGATGAAAACAAGATGTTTTTTGGAAGTTTCTTCATGTTTTCTGTAGTATTTCCAATGACTTCATGTTTTTCCTTCTCCAATGGCTCTCCAAATGGGTTTACCTGTTCCAGTGCACTAGGTCCATACACTGTGGAACTGTGTAGTGACTCCTGGAGTTCTCTTTCAATTTAATCCACATTATATCTGGATAATATTCTTCAGAGTTTGTAATAAAACGTTGGGGTTTTTCTTAGTTCCAGTTAGAATTATTCTTCTCTATTTTAGTTTCATTTTGCTTATTTCCTCCCCTACAGTTTTTTTAAATGAACTGTAAAGTTAACATTTTACTACGTAAGCTTATTCAATTCATACCTTAATTTTTTTTTTTTTTTTTTGCCGTACGTGGGCCTCTCACTGCTGTGGCCTCTCCCGTTGCGGAGCACAGGCTCCGGACGCGCAGGCTCAGCGGCCATGTCTCACGGGCCCAGCTGCTCTGCGGCATGCGGGATCTTCCCGGACCGGGGCACGAACCCGTGTCCCCTGCATCGTAAGGCGGACTCTCAACCACTGTGCTACCAGGGAAGTCCGAACAAAAATTCTTAGTTTTAATAAAGTACAATTTATCAATCTTTATTTTAATGGTTAATGCATTATGTGTCCTGTTTAAGAAGGCTTTTTCTACCCCAAAGTAGGAAAAGATTATACTTATTATCAAAGTAGGAAAAGAGTATACTATATTATCAAAGGTAGAAGGTTGGTTTTACCTTTCACATTTAGATCTAGAATCCATCTGAAACTGAATTTTATGTATGGTGTGAGATATAGGTTGAGTTTCTTTTTTTTTTTTTTTTCCATGTAGATATCCATTGTCCTGTATCATTTATTGAAGAGAGCTGTGTCAAATACCCAGGGTCCAAATATGCATGAGTCTGTTTCTAGATTTCTCTGTTTTATACCATTGAAACAACTGTCTATCCATCCACTAATACACATTATTTTAATTAGTGTGATTTTATAACTTGATATCCAGTAGAGCAAATCCTTCTGCCTATTACTCTTCTTAAGAGTGCTTTGCAGTTCTTGGCCCTTTGCATTTCAATACCTGTAGGTTTTTGACACATACTATGACACTGTTTATAAATAATGAGAGTTTTATATTCTCTTTTCTAATTTGTATATCTTTCATTTCCTTATCTTGTTTTTCTACACTGGCTAGGAGTTCCAGCACAACGTTGAATGGGAATAAGAGTGGACATTTGTGTCTTATTCCCATTTTCAAAGGGTAAACTTGCAACATTTCATCCAATAAGTATGATGTTTGCTATTGCTATAGTTTTTTTTTCTAGATAACTTTTACCACATTAAGTTCTCTTCTATTCTCAATTTTCTAAAAAAAAACTTTTATGGATGATATATTTTATCAAAAGATTTTTCCGAATCTCTGGGATAGTCATAGTTTATTGTTAATGAGGCAAATTACATTGATTATTTTCTAATGTTATTCTCAGAACAAATTTAATCATGATATTATCTTTTCATAATGCTGGATTTGGTTGGTCAGTGTTTGGGATTTTTGCTTGTGAGTTCTAGAGTATGATTGACTTGAATTTTCCTTTCTTGTAATGCCCTTGTCAAGTTTTGACATCAAGGTTTTGCTTTCCTCATATAACAAGTTTTGGAAAATTCCCCCTTTTCTATTTTCTGGGACCATAGGTATAAGACTGATGTTATTTCTTCTCTAAATGTTTCTTTAAATTCACCATTGAAGACTTCAGGGAACAGAGTTTGACTGTGGGAAAAAGTGTTAAACAACAGATTCAGTTTCTCTAACAGTTATTCAGGTAATGTTTTCTTGAATCTATTTTGATACTTGGATTTTTTTTTTTTTGATGCCTATAGGATCTGTAGTGATGTCTCTCTTTTAATTTCTGACTCTGGTCTACTTTAAATATAATCAGGCCTGAATCTTTACTGTCTCACAAACACCATTTCCATTGTTGTTTCTCTCATCTGAAAAGCCAGACTTCACTTCTCTCCTTTTCAAATGACACTCATCCATTAAGCTTCCATACAAGTTTCTTGGTCTTGTTTGATGATTATCTCATTCTGCACTAATTTCTTTCTTCTCTGGATATCTATATATTTTTATCTTTATACCTCAATTTGTCCTTAATTATATGCTTTTTCTGTTTTATTATTTTGTGCCCTCTAATCAAACTATACATTCTGCAGGTAGTGACAAAGACTTGTCAAGCTTCCCATAGAACTCAGATGGTGATAATTATACAGAAGGGCTCAGTTTAAAAACTACTGATTGAGAGATAATAGATTAATCCTATAGTCTATATAAACTCACAACTATAGAAACGTCACAAAAATAATATAAGAAGATATTTTGTTGATAAGACAGTAAAATAACATCCTAAGATAGGAAAAATTAAAGCACAACAAAAACTGTTCATATATCAACTCTTGTATAGTAAAGGAGTATCACCCTTTTACACTAGCCTCCATTGTAGTTTCTATTGACATAAAAATTAAGGTATGGGTTTCCCTGGTGGGAAGCCTGCTTACCGCAAAAAAAAAAAAAAAAAAAAAAAAAGAATGTTTGTTCAACAAAAGATACCATTAACATAGTGAAAGGGCAACAACTATTTGGAATTTTTTAAAAAGCAACTCTTACAAACCAGTAAGAAAAAGACACTAGAAGAAAAAGAGGCAAGCCACTTGAACGGGCAACTCACAAAAAACGTTATCCAAGTGGCCAATATACCTATAAATCAGAAAAGTGCAAATCAAAACCACAGTGAGAATCAACAGATTCATCAGAATTGCTACAATTAAAAAGACTGATAATACTAAGTGTTGATGAAGATATAAAGCAAAAAGAACTCTCATACACAGCTAGTTAGAGAATAAATATTGCAACCACTTTGAAAAACAGTTTAGCATTACCTATTAAGTTTGAAAACACACACACATTATGCTCCTACAGTTCCACTCCTATATCTATGCCCAATAGAAATGCATGTACACGTGTATGCACAAGAATGTCCAGTGAAAGTTCCCAGGAGCCTCAAACTTTAAACAGTCAAAATGTCCTATAGCAGTAGGATGGATAAATTAATGGTAACATATTCATAAAATAAAATAAGGTAAGCAATAAAAATGAATGAACTTCAGCTGTATGGAACAACATGGATTAATCTTGTAAACATAACTTTGAAGGAAAGAAACAAAATGCAAAAGAATGTATACTGCAAGATTCCATTTATATGAAATTCAAAAATCGAGTAAAACTAAACAATAATGTTTAGGGATATAAGCTTAGGAGGTAAAAAAAGTTTTTTTTAATTCGAAGTGGCTTCCATAAAAATCAGGATAATGGCCACCTTTATCAGAGAAGAATGATGATTGAGATATTGAGAAGACTTCTAGGCTGCTGGTAATATTCTATTTTTTGAACTGGTTATATAGATGTTCACTCAAACGATTAAACTATACATTTTTGTTTTCTCCCTTTTCTGTATTTGGGTTCTTTCTCTCCTCTCTCTCTGTCTCTCTCTCTCTTACACACACACACACACACACACACACACACAATCTCACACACACAATTACAAAAAGAAAAAAGAATGATTAACTACATTAAGATACATGTAAATTATGGTGTGCTGAGATGATGAGTAGCAGTTTAACAAAATGAGGTAGATTTATACATAGCAACATTGGAGAGTTTTTGAAGACATATTACTACCATTATTAAATTGCAGAATGATGCACACAATGTGATACATTTATATCAAAACAAACAATACTATATATTTTTGTATATACCTTCATACATGCACTTCTATAGTACATACATACAAATATACCTACATATACTTCTTCATTACATAGAAATAATTGCAGAAGCATCTATGCAAATCTAAAAACAGTGGTTACTTCTAGGGAGAGGCCTGTGTGCATGCCGGGGTGGGCGTGGCTGTATGTATGACTTGCATAACTAAAAATAAACAAACAAAGAAGGAAAGGAGGGAGGGAGGAAGGAAAGACCAAGCCCAGAATTTTGAGCCAAGCCACCCAAGATCACAATGGAGGTAGTCTAGAGCAGCTTCACTTAGAATATTCCCTAGATGTTTCTTTCTTCCATCCACACTTGGGGGTGCCATTAGTCAAGAATTCGTTCATTCATTCATTCAACAAACATACGTATTATTGTGTTCCCTGAAGTAGACCTGTTTGTAATTTTCATGTTTCAGTCCAGCCATTGAATGGACAAGTATTTGATAATATCAAGCCAATCTCGCCTTCATGACATTCAAAAACTTCACCATTAACAGGTGGCAGGTAGATCAGGTTTATAAGAAACATGTGCATTTCTGAGTGTTTAGTTACGTAATCTAAGAATTGCACACATTCTTCTTTATTTGGTTCATCAAATCTTTAAAAGCCTTAAAAGTGTAACAGTGGCAGAGGAGCTTCTAGGAACTCTGGGAAACTCTAGGGGGGATGTTGAAACTTTAAGCGTTCAAATACGTAGACACAGTGACGAGTGTGAAACCCCAAGGAGACAAGAAAGGAATTAGAGACACAATCACACCGGAGAACCAGATGTGAACATCTGCCTAGATGTGATCCCTACAGAACTTGACACAGGACAGCTGTGTGATTCCTCTGAGATGCAGGAAACACGGACATGTTCTCAACATCCCATCAGGCACAGACATGCTCTTCATACCCAGCAGAAAATTTTCTAACTCTCCTATATAGTGGGGAGTGTCAGTAAATCACAGGGATACTTGGGATCAGAAGCTTCATCTTGCCATCACAATAGCCTCTTGTGTGGACTCCCTGCTGCCCTTTCTGGTCTTGCAATTGATTCCCTACCTGCAGTTGAGTATTCCTTTCAGAGAGAAAATTAGATCACCTCTCTCCCTGATTTAA
Organism: Globicephala melas; assembly: GCF_963455315.2. Lineage (NCBI taxonomy): Eukaryota > Metazoa > Chordata > Mammalia > Artiodactyla > Delphinidae > Globicephala > Globicephala melas. The sequence continues at coordinate 11,032,827 of NC_083317.1, read as the reverse complement.
AACCCTGCAATGATGACACTTTTTATGAAATGTCAGTGCTGCTTCCATATATTCTAATGCAATCCTTCAAGCATCCTTGGAGCTGTTCTTAAGATTCCCACCTCACAGTTGAGGAAGTTGAGATAAAGAGAGGTCTTCCCAAATCCCTCTAGCTAATTTGGAGTGCCCCTCCGCCGTCTCCACCCAAATGCTCTCTCCCATTTTTCTTGGGTTTTCTTCACAGCACTTATTACTCTCTGAGATTTCTATTTGCCTATGTGTTTATAGTCCATCTTTCCCCACTAGACTACAAGCTCCAGGAGGACAGGGACTTTGTCTAACTTTGCCATATCCCAAATGCCAGAATGATGCCTGACACATGGTAGACACTCAAGAAAACTTTGTTCACTAGGCACTGAACAGGTGAGCTTAAAGCTAGTCCCTCCGGGGTTTATGAAATGTTACATCCAAAGTGTCCAAGATAGTTACTTGCATTTATAATGAATCATATAAATAAGTACAGTTTGAACTTTTAAAAGCACTGGGGTTAGGGGCACTGATCCCCTGCTCAGTTGAAAATCTGTGTATAACTTTTGACTCCCCCAAAACTTAAATACTAATAGCCTTGTTTATCAGAAGCCTTGCCGATAACATAAACAGTCAGTTAACATATATTTTGTATGTTGTATGTACACCTACATATATTTTATGCATTCATGACAGACCTAACTTTTCCTTAATTTTTAAGATATTTCTAGGCTGGCTACACAGTTTGTGAGTTTTTTCAAACTGTCTCAAATCTCCCCCAAATATTTAATATATTTAGTGAAAAAAATTGTGTATAAGTGGACCCCCACAGTTCAAGCCTGTGTTATTCAAGGCTCAACTGTACATTAAATATGATATTAACTCAACAACAAGAATGATGTATGTTATCTGTATATAGTTCATTTACCAAATGCTGACTATGTACCATGCATTGTTGGGTATGGGTGATAAAAATTACCCTTAACTTAAGGAGCTTATAAGTGTGTGTGTGTGTGTGTGTGTGTGTGTGTGTGCAGGGTGTGGGTGGGAAAGAGGATACAGGCAAGTAAACAATGTCACCATACTGTGTAGTAAATGCAATTATAGAGGTAAACAGATGCTGATGGCATAGAGGAAGGGGAGGTGAATACAAAGGGGGATTGCGGTGGAGTGTTAGGGAAAACTTTCAAGGGGAGCTGAGAAAGCAGCTGAGTTAGGAAGAACATAATAATTACCCAGATAAGTGGGGAAGCCTATACAAGGCACCGACTTATTAAAGGCAAGGAAGTGGGTACTTTTAGGGAACTGTATGGTACAAGGCAGGGATGCATTGAGAGATTAAACTGGATATGTATGGGAGAGCCATTCACAGATGACCTTGAATTTCACTGAATTTTATATCACCATGTCTGCTCTATTTCCCACTGTATATCCACTGCTGGATACTTCCCACTGTATATCCACAGTGCCTGTCAGATGGTAGGACCTCCGTAAATATTTGCTGAATGAGTGAATGGATTTGGAATGCTACCCCAGAGCAACCCTTGCTCCAGGAGCCAATTAGAGTTTTAAATAAGGAGGGGACCTGATCAGATTGACTTTTGAGATAGACCACTCTGAAAGCAGAAGAAGGAAGATTCAAGTCAGTGAGGGGTGATCGGGAGTGAATTTAAGGATCCTGGAGTGAGGTAGGTCAGAAGGATAAGATGGATTTGAGAGTTACTTGATGACTGGTTGCATGGGAAGTAAGAAGTAAGATCAAGGCTAGGAAGGTTGCAGATTTCTGGCATAAGACCTGGGTGTTTGCTGGTGCCACTCACAGGACATGGGACCCAAAGGGGAGCTACTGGATTCAGCTGGACCCCTGAATCTGAGCTGTATTTGGAACATCCTGGTAGAGACGTTAATAGTCAGCCAAAATGTGGGCCTGGAACCCAAAAGAGAGGTCTGGGCTGAAAGAAGACGTGGACACCAGCAGGGTCTAGGTAATGCATGGAACCTGACAGCGTGAGGAGGGAGCCCAGGGAGGGAGCTCTCCAGGGAGGGGGCTGCAGGGGTCCTGGAGGCAGGTGAAAGGACAAAGCAGAGAGGTGACCCAAAACTACCTCAGAGGTGGTGGTGGACCAAGAATCATGGTTTGAAGGAACCAATGTCAGAGGCAAAAGGATTTTGCCATTAAACACAATTGAAGCATGAAAGAATGACCAATAAGACTGAAAGCTGAAAGGATAAAATCCAGGATGGAGTGAGGTGGGAGGAATGGACCAAGGCAGGCAGCCTGGAACAAGCAGGGATGGGACAGTTTCTGTCTTTTCGTAACTTTCAATGCCATCTCCCAGGAGGTTAGAGCTTCTCTAAAAATTATGCCCCTGGGATGGTGGCCTTCTCCTGTACTTCTCCTGTACTTCTCCGCCACCCAGCCTCTGCTGTACAGCACGTGAGCCATCAGCTGTTTGAGGTGGTGCAGCCAGAGGGGGGTCCAGGTGCACCATCTGCACGTGGGCAATTACATGTCTAGACTTATTACTCACATTCTCTGGCACAGATTTTCACATAAATCAGGCATCTCCAGCCATTCCCAGTTCCTCTTCCTAGATCCCCTGACCTCTTCCGCTTCCTTGTTCTGGGGAAGTTTGGTTGCAGTTTGTCGGGGACTGAGAACATAGGATCCTTGCCGTTTGGGGCTCAGTTTCCCCAAGTTCTGGTTCTAATCTGAGGCCTGTTCTCTTTGGGAAAACAGTGTGGCTGTAGACCATAAACGATTTGGGAAATTCTTCTTTGAGAGGCCAAGTGAAGGAGGCATTCCGGAGGCATTCCTAAAGGCAGAAAAATCCGATGCACAAAGACATTCATCTTGGGATTGGTTTGAAGAATGAAGAATGAAAAATTGTGAAGTGAAATGGCCCAAAGCAGAGGAATGATTAAGAGGACAATGGCATTTCCTTGGGTGGAATATAACACCACAGTTTTAATACTAGTTACGAAGATTAGTTAAGAACGTGGAAATGCTGCTGATTAGATATCAAGGAAAGGAATAGAATACAAAATGATGTGTATAGTATGATTAAAACTATGTAAATAAAAACACACAAGAAGTCTAGAAAGAACCTCTAAAGTCTCAACAGTGGCTGTGTTTAGATTGTGGGATTATGGGCATTTCTTTCCTGTTTCCCAGTTTTTCCGCAATGAGGTTATATTGATCTTACAATGGAAAAATACATATAACAAAAATAACTTTTTAAAACCCTGAAATCTCATTTGACAGCTACCTTCTCTTCTCAGGCTTTTCAAGAACCAGGCTGTCCTGGTCCTCCCTCTGACTGCCTCTGTCCTCTGTGGCCTGGGGTTCATCTGTTGATCTGTCTAGGCAGGGCCTCGCCTGGAAACTAGACCTCCTCCTTGGTGTGGGGCAGATAGGGTGCCGTCCTGAGATGTGGGCACTTAAAGTGTGCAAAACCTATTAAACACAAGTTTTAAAGAGTAGCACACGAAGGCTTCCCTGATGGCGCAGTGGTTGGGAGTCTGCCTGCCGATGCAGGGGATGCAGGTTCGTGTCCTGGTCCGGGAGGATCTCACATGCCGCGGAGCGGCTGGGCCCGTGAGACATGGCCGCTGAGCCTGCGCGTCCAGAGTCTGTGCTCCGCAACGGGAGAGGCCACAACAGTGAGAGGCCCGCGTACCGCAAAAAAAAAAAAAAAAAAAAAAAAAGAGTAGCACACGGTGAGCAGGGGAAGCTTCCGGAAAGTTCTTGAGAGCCACTCTCGCAGCCTGTCCCTGACCCTAGTCATGAAGCCCCCAGTAGGTAGGGTCATGAGGGTGGGGCACTCAGCCTCCTGTGGCCACTTTAGTTAATGTCCCACCCTGGTGTACCAAGAGTAGACTCCCAGGCCATAGGGAAATAACTCCATCCAAGGCAGGGGGATGGTGTCATGGGGTAGGGGCAGGTCCCCTCTGGGAGACTCCGGAGAGGCAAGCCAGCTGACAGCTGGCCCAGGAAGGCACACCAGCGGTGGCAGAGACCAGTCTCTGGTACCTGAGAGGTACAGATGGGAGTAGAGGGAGGTGAGGGAGGGGGTAATGGATGGTGCAGTAAAATAAGGGCTGGACTACAGGAACAGGACAGCCAGCCTGTGTTATAGCTGACTCTCTGCGGGATGAATTATTAGGGAGATAAAACACCAATGATGTTGCAGTGCTGTTGTTTTGCACAACTGTGGACCCAGGAAAGGAGAATGTCACCCTTTTCCACCCGACACTAGGATGGAGAGGCCAGCATTTATCCTAAGGTTTGAACTGCCTTTGAGTTCCTCCTAGAATGTTTTTGATTCAGGCCCCCTGAGGGGAATGATGCTGAAGGGACTCCCTAGGGGGAGGGTACATGGGGGCAGAAATGGCAGAGACCTGTGTCCCAAATGGAACCCAAGGCCCCAAGTTTGAGGCTCTTCTTTTTTCTCTAGTCTCCGTCCCTGGGGGCCCCCCTGAGCTAAAGGCTTGGGTACCACCCATACAGGGACTCACAGGTTGATACCCAAAGTCCACCCCGTCAACGAAACCCTACCTTGTACTGCCAACAAATATTTATTGAGTGCCCTCTTTGTGTCAGGCGTTGTCTCAAGGACCAGGAGCAACCCCTGCTCTGGAGAGCCTGCATCCTGCTGATGTCTCAAAGGCACCACAAACCCATTATGTACTACACGCTTACAGAGCCAGGCACCCTTTTAGATGCTTTACGTGTATAACCTAATTTCATCTTCACAACAGTACTTTCCTCATTTTCAGAGAGGAAACCTGATAAAGAGGTCAAGGGGCTTGCCTGATGTGCAGCTGGTGAGCGGAGAGCTGGGCCGGAACCCGGGCAGCCTGATTCTGTACACTACCAAATGTCCTGTTTCCTGCCCTAAACAAAAATTGTGATTTCCCTCTCACATCATCACCCTAAATGTCACCAGTACCCATCCAATGACAGAGAACCACAGCCCAGAAGGCACTGCTGACACCTTCTTCTGCTCCCCCCTCCACAGCCACTCAAGCAACAAGCCTCACTGATTTTACCTGTTAAGTTTTTCAAGAGGCAGAAAGGTGTGTGGTTTCGGTTGCCATTGTGTCCAGTCCCCAGCAAGTATAGTGACCACTCCACGGTGAGTCCATCAGTGAACCCCACACTCGTGCTTGGCCTGGAGGGACGGAGTCCCCTATCTTTGGATGCATCACTTTGTTCTAGATGGAGAACGAACATCCCAGGGGGCAAATCATGACTGAAATGGAATCTCTTGTCAGGTTTGGTACGTGGGAGCCAAACCAGAAGATCTGATTTAGATAGATATATATATATAGATAAATTAATGAATGAATGCAATAACTCTAGCACCTGAGGTGGGGAGAAAGTTCATGCAACCTCCATCTGTTTACTTGTCTGTTTTTTCAATCAGAATACACAGCAAACAGTTGTTAAACACTTCCCACATGGCAGGCAGGTTTCCTCATGCTTTCCACGTACTACCGTGTAACCCATAGGACCACAGTCCTATGCCTTAGGTATGATTATGTTACAGATGGAGAAATTGAGGCCCAGAGAATTCAGTTACTGCGTCAAGGTCACGAAGTCATTAAGCCATGGGACCATGGGTTTGGATCCAGGCAGTCTGGCTTTGGCTCTGTACCGTTTACCAGCAAGCTCTACTGCCCCGAAACAGCCACCTTTGGTGAGATCTCCTCTGAGGACAACTCTTCCCTGAGAACCAAGCATTTGTCCTTCATGGCCACACTCTCTTGGATTCAGGGTGGATGCACCTTCTAAGGTGGATCTCAAGTGAGATTCCTTCTTCAGACCAAAGGTGATGGTCAATGTCAGCAGTCACTTGAACTCAGCACATGTGTCCTCAGGACAGTCAGGCTATGGGCCAGCCATCTTCCACAGTGGGGGTGGAGAAGCAGAGAGACAAGATACTTCTAGAGCAGAGCAGAGACAGATACACGTAGTTCCGGAGACACCAAAATTGTCACATCTATTTCTTCAGGAGCCTCGGCCTCACATCCTGTCCCAGATTATATTCCAGGATATACTCTGGAATCCTTTAGTAAGTTCCTGTTTTTTGCTTTTTCATTGTAATAACTACAAAATGATGGCCGTTGAGATAGGCAAAGTCATAAAAAGAGTGTTGCAGACAGCATTCAATTAACCCTAATTTTACAGATAAGAGATTAGCTGCAATCTGCTGTGTGTGGGTTTGAGCCTGCATGTATTTATAGGGTGTGTCTACTCAAATCAGGTGATAGAAGGTTGAAAGAGCCTTCAATTAAAATAGTTTAAAGGAGAAACTTGGAAGCCACCTAGAAAACACATGAGGCAGTGTTATTAAATGAAATTCCAGGTGAAGAGTATAGGCAGAGATTCCTCTTGACACAGGAGATAGATTCCAGCTCTAGTTTCCCAAACCCAGTATTCACAGCTGCCCAGGCAGGATCATTCTGGAAGTACCGTGCACCCACATCCACTTCCAGTCTTCACTTCTCTATCAAGAACTGGAATCTGTAACTACTTCAGGATCCTGAATCTCTCACAGATAGACCAAGTTGGCCCAAGATAGCAAATATCCTCCTCTTGGCTGTTGGGTAAGTAACTTTGAAACCCCAGGAAAATGTGGAGATCAGAACAGAAAATGAGCTAAGTCAAGACCAGAGTATTGCTATATTTTATCGATTTTAACATCTTGCAAATTGTAGTGCATTGTACAATCAATGGTGTCATACAACTATAAAGGGTGGTACTTCTTCTTTAACGATATTATAAAATAATGATGAATCTTATAACTGAAGATATCTTAGATCCCATGAAATACTGTTGACCTTGAACAACACAGGTTTGAACTGTGCTGGTCCACTTATATGCAGGTTTTTTTTCAATAAATTGATTGGAAAATTTTTTTGAGATTTGCAACAATTTGAAAAAACTCACAGACAAATTGCGTAGCCTAGAAATATAAAAAAGAAAGAAAGAAAGAAAAAGGTAAGTCATGAATGCACAAAATATACATAGATGCTAGTCCATTTTATCATTTATTACCATAAAATAAACACAAGTCTATTATAAAAGTTAAATTTATCAAAATATGCACACAAACACTTACAGACCATACATCGTGCCATTTACTGCTGAGAGAAATGTAAACAAATGTAAAGATGCATTAAAGATGTATTAAATCATAACAGCATAAAGTTAACTGTAATACATACTGCGCTACTGTAACAATTTGTAGCCACCTTCCGTTGTTTGGCAGTGTTTCAAGTGTTGTGATATCCACTTAAAAACGCAGTGTGATGCTCATCATTTCCAAGTGAGCAGTTCCTCTCTCCAGTAAATTGTGTTTCAAAGTAAAAAGTGACCTCTCACGGTTCTTGCTTACTTTTCATTGTGTTTAGTGCAATACCATAAACCTTGAATAACACCCTGGGACCCATACGAAGTGCCACTAGTGATGCTGGAAGTGCTCCCAAGAAGCAGAAAAAAGCCATGACATTAACAAGAAAAAGTTGAATTGCTTGACATGTGCCACAGAGGAGGCAGTTGCCCACCATTTCAAGATAAATGAATCCAATGTAAGGACCACTGTAAAAAAAGAAAAAGAAATTCATGTAGGCATTGCTACAGCTACTCCAATGGATGTGAAAACCTTGAGCTTCTGTGAAGTACCTTTTTATCTCGTATTGAAAATGCAGCTATTGTGTGGGGGCAGGATTGCTATAAGAATGGCATGCCTACAGACTCTAATGTGATTTGAGGAAAAGCACAGTCATTATATGACAACTTAAAGCAAAAGGAAAGTGAAAGATCTAAAATAGGAGAATTTAATGCCAGCAAAGGATGGTTTGATACTTTTAGAAAGAGATTTGGCTCAAAAAAGTTCAAGATAGCAGGAGAAGCAGCTTCTGCTGACCAAGAGGCAGATGAGTTCCCAGTTGCCATTAAGAAAATCATTGAGGAGAAAGAAACTTGCCCAAACAGGTTTTAAATGCAGGTGAAAAGGCCCCATTCTGGGAAAAAAAAAAGCCACAAAGGACATACGTTAGTAAGGAAGAGAAGTGAGCACCAAGATCTAAGGCAGGAAGTGACAGGCTAGCTCTACTGTTCTGTGCAAATGCAGCTGGGTTTATGATCAGGACTGCTGGTTGTACAAGAAGGCTTGAACAACAACAACCCTTTTTCTGGATTGGTTCATCGATGCATTATCCCTAAAGTCAGGAAGTACCTTGCCAGTAAGGGACTGCCTTTTTAAATTCTTTTGTTATTGGACAATGCTCCCGGCCACCCAGAACCCCATGAGTTCAACACCGAAGGCACTGAAGTGGTCTACCTACCCCCAAACACAATATTTCTAATTCAGCCTGTAGATCATAAGAACCTTTAAGAATCATTATACCTTGTACTCTACGGAAAAGATTGTCAATGTTATGAGAGAGAACCCCAATAGAGAGAACATCATGAAGGATGTCTGGAAGGATCACATCATTGAAGATGCCATTGTTTTTGTAGAAAAGCTGTGACAGCCATCAAGCCTGAAACAATGAATTCCTGCTGGAGAACACTGTGTCCAGATGTTGAGCATGACTTCACAAGATTTACAATGGAGCCAATCAAGGAAATCATGAAAGAGATTGTGGACATGGAAAAAAAAAAGTGAGGGTGAAGGGTTTCAAGATATGGGCCTTGGAGAAGTTCAAGAGCTAATAGACACCACACCAGAGTAATTAACAGAAGATGACTTGATCGAGATGAGCGCTTCCAAACCAGTGCCAGATGATGAAGAAGAAGATGTAGAAAAGACAGTGCCAGAAAACAAATTGACATCAGACAATCTGGAGGAAGAGTTCCGGGCTTCCCAGGTAGCGCAGTGGTTGAGAATCTGCCTGCTAATGCAGAGGACATGGGTCCGAGCCCTGGTCTGGGAGGATCCCACATGCCATGGAACAACTGGGCCCGTGAGCCACAGCTACTGAGCCTGCGCGTCTGGAGCCTGTGCTCTACAACAACAGAGGCCGCGATAGTGAGAGGCCCGCGCACCGCGATGAAGAGTGGCCCCCGCTTGCCACAACTAGAGAAAGCCCTCGCACAGCAACGAAGACCCAACACAGCAAAAAAAAATAAATTAAAAAAAAAAAAGGAGTTCCGATTATTCAAGACTGCTTTTTTTTTTTTTTCTTTTTGCGGTACGCGGGCCTCTCACTGTTGTAGCCCTCGCGTTGCGGAGCACAGGCTCCAGACGCGCAGGCCCAGCTGCCATGGCTCACGGGCTCAGCCGCTCCGTGGCATGTGGGATCTTCCTGGACTGGGGTACGAACCCGTGTCCCCTGCATCAGCAGGCGGACTCTCAACCACTGCGCCACCAGGGAAGCTCTCAAGACTGCTTTTGACTTCTTTAACAACATGGACCCTTTTATGATATGGACACTGAAACTAAAGCAAACAGTGGAAGAATGATTGGTACCATGTAGAAATACTTATAGAGAAATGAAAAAGCAAAGAAGTCAGACAGAAGTTATGATATATTTTTGTAAAGTTACACAAAGTGTGCCTGCTCCTCCTGCCTCCCCTTCCCCCTCCTCCCCCTCTTCCACCTCTGCCATCCGGAGACAGCAGGACCAACCCTCCCCTTCCTCCTCTGCCTATTCAACATGAAGATGATGAGGATGAAGACCTTTATGACGACCCACTTCCACTTAATGAATAGTAAATAATCACCAAGCCATACAGTTCATAAACATATCTTCTGTGTATGTGTGAGTGGCTTTGTGTAAAAATATGATAACTGTGCATCAAGAACTGTGTGAGATGTTTTTGTACCATCATCATGGAAGTATTCGTCATGTAGAACATCGTGGGCAAGACTTGCATTGAAGTGGGTAGTGTATCCTTACATCAGCATAAGGTGAGTCATAGTGAATGTAAAGTTAATAATACATTAGTTTTCTTACTGCCTTACAACTTTGCTTCCAAAGAATTACATTACCATATAGTATGCCTCTCTCCCTTGTAATTGGAGAAAGTGCATATCAGCCTATCATCACAGGAAAGTGTTTTTTTAAATGTAACAATGTTTCTATTTTCTTTTTTTTTTAATATTTATTTATTTTGGCTGCAGCAGGTCTTAGATGTGGCATCTCCGTTGCGGCATGTGGGATCTTTTTAGTTACAGCATGAAGACTTCTTGGTCGCAGCATGCACGTGGGATCTAGTTCCCTGACCAGGGATCGAACCTGGGCCCCCTGCATTGGGATCTCAGAGACTTAACCACTGGACTACCAGGGAAGTCTCTGTAACAATGTTTCTAATACTGTATTATGAACATTGTTATAATACTGTATGCCATAGATATTTTATAACAATTCGTGCATTAGTGTGTAAGATAGGCTACCATGAGGCAATCTCATATCGATTACACTAGGCTATGATAAGTCAATCATATTGTTGCGTCTTTGTTATCAATGCATACCTGTAAATAAATATGAATTTTTGTTTCACATTATCTTTTCATTTTTGATGTCTAGTTTTAGTAATACATATAACATCTATAGTGTTTTGTATCATTGAAGACGCTACTGATGACAAACAATTCATTTTGTAAACAGACAATGTAAATTTATGGTACCGTAAATGCAATACAGTACTGTAAATGTATTTTCTTTTCCTTATGATTTTCTTAATAAAATTTTCTTTTCTTTAGGTTACTTTATTGTAATAATATGGTATATAGTACATATACAAAATATGTGTATCAACAATTTCTTATGTTATCAGTAAGTCTTCTAGTCAATAGTAGGCTATTAGTAGTTAAGTCCTGGGGGAGTCAAGTTATACATGATTTTTCAACTACAAGAGGGATCAGTGCCCCTAACCCCTGTATTGTTCAGGGGTCAACTGTATAGCATTCCTTTTGCAGTAAGGTTAGAAATAAGCTTTTAATCATCATAATCTGTGTGTTATTTAAAGAACCTTGAAACATTTAAGAAAATCTAACATATTAGAAAACCTGGCATATTAGACTTGTGATTTTAATTTGAAACGTTTAAGAGTATATAGTTAATTAAGCTTAGGGACAGTCTTTGGAAATTGTATTATCAGGGTACAATCTAACCCAAAACTACAATGGCTCAAAGATGATAGGAGTTTACTTCATGCTCCTGTAACAGTCAAGTGGTGAGTGGTCCAGAGCTGTGGGCCAAGCAGCTTTGCTATGTGAGGTCTTCTAGGGAATTGGCTCCTTCTCTACTTTGGCTCTGCCATGGCCTAAGGTGTTATCTTCATCAGCCTGGATGATGTTGGCACACCACCACATCCAAGGGAAGTAAGACAGAAGAGAGTCCAGGGCAAGTGTCTTAAAGAAGCACACATCATATCTGCTTATATCCTATTGGCCCAGCTTAGTCACATGGCCACAACTAGCTGTAAAACATAGCCTACTGTTGGGTGGACATGTGTCCAGCTAAAACTCAGGGGTTTTAGCTAAAGGGAAAAAATGGGAGAATTAACACTAGAAAATATTTGGCAGTCATCCACCTTGAGTCTTAAGAAACTTCACTCACTAGATTTATTAAATTTCAGTAATTGATTAAAGGCTTAGAAAGATTTCACTTGTCAGTTTTATAAGTTTGCCATGGCAGGTGTGTGAAGTGTTTTAGAGAAACAGATATATTTTAATTTTAAATGCACTTAAAATGTTTCAAGAAACTAGATAATAAGTTTATAAATAGGGTTAATTATTTAGGAAGACTTACTATGTTAAACTTAAGAGTCAATTCAACATTAATCAGAGAAAATGAAAGCAATTAATATTATTTTTATATAAAAACTACTGCACATAATTAAGAATAAGATTGTGAGTTAAACATAAAGGGTTACAAAAACCCTAGGTTTTAAAATGTTAAAACTTTCCAGATTGACTTCTTATACTTAGTAACATATATTTAAGTTTCCTCTGTGTCTTTTCATGGCTTGATAGCCCATTTATTTTTATTTTATTTTATTTTATTAGCCCATTTATTTTTTATTGCTGAATAATATCAAATTGTTTGGATGTACCATAGTTTTGTCAACTAAGTAAACTTAAGAGGCAATAATCAAGCAAAAGGCCTTTATTTGGGATTGAAGAATTGCAATTCGGGACACACAAATTCAGGTAGCAACCCAAACAGTCTCCCACTATGGAATAAAAGTCAGGGGCTTTTAAGGACAAAGAAGAAAGGTTTGCATTACAAAGAATTTTAATTAGAGTTGCAGGCAGAAACTAGTCCTGGCTAAGCAAGATTGACTGCTAAGTCTATCGCTAGAGAGAAGAAAAAGTTCATTACTGTGACAAGTTGCAGGGGCTCTTGCAAAGTGCTTTGAATCCACCTGGGGAGGATGTATATGTTTGCTCTTCTTAATGTTCTCTCTGCTCCATTTTAAAACCCTTTGACATAAGCGACTCTATTTTATTTCACATTTCGTAGTTTCTTCATTCGTTCACCTGCTGAAGGATACCTTGGTTGCTCCAAGTTTTGGCAATTATGAATAAAGCTGCTATAAATATCCATGTGCAGGTTTTTGTGTGGACGTAAGTTTTTAACTCCTTTGGGTAAATACCAAGGAGTATGACTACTGGATCGTATGTTAAGAGTATGTTTAGTTTTGTAAGAAATCACCAGACTGTCTTCCATACTGGCTGTACCATTTTGCATTCCCACCAGTAATGATAGTTCCTGTTGCTCTGTATCCTCACCAACATTTGGTGTTGTCAGTGTTCTGGATTTTGACCATTCTAATATGTGTGTTTTGATATCTTACTATTGTTTTAATTTGCATTTTCCTGATGACTATGATGTGCAGCATGTTTTCATATGCTTATTTGCCATGTGTATATCTTCTTTGGTGGTGTGTCTGTTAAGGTTTTGGGCCTGTTTTACCGTTGAGTTGTTCTTTCTTTCATAGATTGTGCCTTTAGCATTGTATTTAAAGAGGCTACATACTATATTATTTCAATTGCATGACATTCTGGAAAAGGTAAAATTATGGGGACAGTAAAAAGATCAATGATTGCCAGGGGTTAGGGAGGAGGAAAGGATGAATAGGCGGACCATAGAGGGTTTTTAGAGAAGTGAAAATAATCTGTATGATACTACAACAGTGAAAACATGTCATTATACATTTGTCCAAACCCATAGAACGTACAATACCAGGAGTGAACTCTAATGTACACTATGGACTTTGGGTGATGATGTGTCATTGTAGATTCATCAATTGTAACAAATGTACTACTCTGCTGGGGGATGTTGGCTGTGGTGGAGGCTGTGTATGTGTGGAGGCAAGGAGTGCATGAAAAATCTCTATACCTTCTGTTCAATTTTCCTGTGAATCTAAAATAGCTCTAAAGAAATAATCTTTATAAAAATATTACCGGTGAAGTCATCTGGCCCTGAACTTTTGTTGTTTGGAGTTTTAAAAATCACTGATTCGGGCTTCCCTGGTGGCGCAGTAGTTGAGAGTCTGCCTGCCGATGCAGGGGACACGGGTTCGTGCCCCGGTCCGGGAAGATCCCACATGCCATGGTGCAGCTGGGCCCGTGAGCCATGGCCGCTGAGCCTGTGCGTCCGGAGCCTGTGCTCTTAACGGGAGAGGCCACAACAGTGAGAGGCCCGCGTACCGCAAAAAAAAAAAAAAAATTAAAAATCACTGATTCAATTTCATTACTGGTAATTAGTCTGTTCATATTTTCTATTTCTTCCTGGTTCAGTCCTGGGAGATTGTACATTTCTAGGAATTTGTCCATTTCTTTTAGGAGGTCCATTTTTATTGACATATAATTGTTTGTAGTAATCTCTTGATCCTTTGTGTCAGTTGTAACTTTTCTTTTTTCATTTTATTGATTTGGGCCCTCTCTTTTTTTCTTGAAGAGTCTGGCTAAAGGTTTATCAATTTTGTTTATCGTTTTGAAGAACTGGCTCTTAGTTTCATTGATCTTTTCTATTGTTTTTTAGTCTCTATTTTATTAATTTCTGCTCTGATCTTTATGATTTCTTTCCTTCTACTAACTTTGTTTTTTGTTTGTTCTTTTTTTTTCTAGTTCCTTTAGGTGTAAGGTTAAGTTATTTATTTGGGATTTTTATTGTTCTCTGAGGTAGGCTGGTATTGCTACAAACTTCCCTCTTAGAACTGCTTTTGCTGCATCCCCTAGATTTTGGATCATTGTGTTTTTATTTTCATTTCTCTCCAGGCATTTTCAATTTTTTTTCTTTGATTTCTTCAGTGAACCATTGCTTGTTTAGTAGCATATTGTTTAGTCTCCAGCTGTTTTTGTTTTGCATTTTTTTTCTTATAGTTTGTTTCTAGTCTCACAGTGTTGTGCTTGGAAAAGATGCTTGATATGATTTCAATTTTCTTAAAAATTACTGAGACTTGTTTTGTGGCCTAGCATGTGATCTATCCTAGAGAATATTCCACTAGCATGTGAAAAGAATGTGTATTCTGCTGCCCTTGGATGGAATGTTCTGTATATCTCTATTAAGGCTATTTGATCTAATGTGTTGTTTAAAGCCAGTGCTTCCTTATTGATTTTTCTGCCTGGATGATATGTCCATTGATGTAAGTAGGGTGTTAAAGTCCTGTATTATTATTATGTTACTGTCATTTCCTTGCTTTATGTCTTTTAATATTTGCTTTATGATTTTAAGTGCTCCTATGTTGGGTGCATATATATTTACAACTGTTATATCTTTTTCTTGGATTGCTCCCTTGATGATTATGTAATGTCTTTTTTTGTCTCTTGTTAGTCTTTGTTTTAAAATGTACTTTTTTTTTGGCTGCACTGTGAGGCATGCAGGACTTCAGTTTCCAGACCAGGGATTGAACCCGCATCCCCTGCAGTGGAAGTTCAGAGTCTTAACCACTGGACTGCCAGGGAGGTCCCTAAAGTGTATTTTGTTTGATACAAGTATTGCTACTCCAGCTTTCTTTTAACTTCCACTTGTATAGAACACCTTTTCCATCTTCTCACCTTCAGCCTGTGTCTATCTTTAGATCTGAAGTGAGTTTCTAGTAGGGAGCACATATATGGATTTTATTTTTCTATCCATTCAGCCACTCTATGTCTTTTGATTGGAGCATTTGACATTTAAATTAATTATTGATAGGCATGTACCTATTGCCATTTTGTTAAATGTTTTAGGGCTGTTTTTGTAGGTCTTTTTTGTTTCTTTCTTCTTCTTTTGCACTCTTCCCTGTGATTTATGATTATCTTTAGTGTTATGTTTGGATTCTTCTTTTTTGTGTGTGTATCTATTATAGAGTTTTGGTTTGTGGTTACCATAAGGTTTATATACGTAAAACTTTAAGTAATCATATATATGATTATTATATGACTATAATATGATCTCTTAAGTTCAAATGCATTTTGACAACCCTGCATTCCACCAAACATTTAGAGAAGTGTTAACACCTATCCTTCCGAAACTATTCCAAAAAATTGCAGAAGAAGGAACACTTTCAGACTCATTCTACAAGGCCACCATCACCCTGATACCAAAATCAGACAAGGACATCACCAAAAAAAAAAATTACAAGCCAATATTAGTGACGAAAATAGATGCAAAAATTCTCAATGAAATATTAGCAAACTGAATTCAACAATACATTAAAAAGATCATGCACAATGATCAAGTGGAATTTATCTCAGGGATGCAAGGATGGTTCAATGCCCACAAATCAATCAACATGGTACACTACATTAACAAATTGAAGAATAAAATCATATGATCATCTCAATAGACAGAGAAAAAGCTTTTGACAAAATTCAACACCCATTTATGAGAAAAACTCTCCAGAAAATGGCATAGAGGGAAACTACCTCAACATAATAAAGGCCATATATGACAAACTCACAGCAAGCATCATACTCAATGGTGAAAAACTGAAAGCATTTCCACTAAGATCAGGAATAAGACAAGGATGTCCACTCTCACCACTATTATTCAACATAGTTTTGGAAGTCCTAGCCACAGCAATCAGAGAAGAAAAAGAAATTAAAAAATACAAATTGGAAAAGAAGAAGTAAAACTGTCACTGTTTGCCAATGACATGATACTATACATAGAAAATCATAAAGATGCCACTAGAAAACTACTAGAAGTAATCAGTGAATTTGGTAAGGTTGCAGGATACAAAATCAATGCACAGAAATCTCTGGCATTCCTATACACCAACAACAAAAAATCAGAAAGAGAAATTAAGGAAACACTCCCATTTACCATTGCAACAAACAGAGTAAAATACCTAGGAATAAATGTGCCTAAGGAGGCAAAAGATTTGTACTCAGAAAACTATAAAACACTGATGAAAGAAATCAAAGATGACATCAACAGATGGAGAAATATACCACATTCTCGGATTAGAAGAATCAATATTGTGAAAATGACTATACTACCTAAAGCAATCTACAGACTCAATGTTATCCCTATCAAACTACCAATGGCATTCTTCACAGAATTAGAACAAAAAACTTTACAATTCGTATGGAAACACAAAAGACCCCGAATAGCCAAAGCAATCTTGAGGAAGAAAAAGGGATCTGGAGGAATCAGGCTCCCTGACTTCAGACTATACTACAAAGCTACAGTAATCAAGACAGTATGGTACTGGCACAAAAACAGAAATATAGATCAATGGTACAAGATAGAACTCCCAGAGATAAACCCACGCACATATTGGGCACCTAATTTATGACAAAGGAGGCAAGAACATACAATGGAGAAAAGAAAGCCTCTTCAATAAGTGGTGCTGGGAAAACTGGACAGCCACATGTAAAAGAATGAAACTAGAACACTCCCTAACACCATGCACAAAAATAAACTCCAAATGGATTAAAGACTTAAATATAAGACCAGACACCATAAAACTCTTAGAGGAAAACATAGGAAAAACACTCTTTGACATAAACCACAGCAAGATCTTTTTTGACCCACCTCCTAGAGTAATGAAAATAAAAACAAAAATAAATAAATGGGACTCAATAAGCTTAAAAGCTTTGCACAGCAAAGGAAACCATAAACAAGACAAAAAGACAGAATGGGAGAAAATATTTTCAAATGAAACAACAGACAAAAGATTAATCTCCAAAATATACAAATGACTCATGGAGCTCAATAGCAAAAAAACCAACAATTCAGTTAAAAAATGGGTGGAAGACCTAAATAGACATTTCACCAAGGAAGACATACAGATGGCAAAGAGGCATACGAAAAGATGCTCAACATCACTAATTATTAGAGAAATGCAAATCAAAACTACAGTGAGGTATCACCTCATGCCAGTCAGAGTGACCATTATCAAAAATCTAGAAACAATAAATGCTGGAAAGGGTGTGGTGAAAAGGGAACCCTCCTGCACTGTTGGTGGGAATGTAAATTGATACAGCCACTATGGAGAACAGTATGGATGTTCCTTAAAAAACTAAAAATAGAACTACCATATGACCCAGCAATCCCACAACTGGGCATATACCCTGAGGAAACCATAGTTCAAAAAGAGACATGCACCACAATGTTCATTGCAGCACTATTTACAATAGCCAGGACATGGAACCAACCTACATGTCCATCAACAGATGTATGGATAAAGAAGATGTGGCGCATTTATACAATGGAATATTACTCAGCCATAAAAAGAAACGAAATTGAGTTATTTGTAGTGAGGTGGATGGACCTAGAGTCTGTCACACAGAGTGAAGTAAGTCAGAAAGAGAAAAACAAATACTGTATGCTAACGCATATATATGGAATCTTTAAAAAAAATAATGGTACTGATGAACCCAGTTGCAGGGCAGGAATAAAGAGGTAGACATAGAAAATAGACTTGAGGATATGGGGTGGGAGTGCGAAGCTGGGGTGAAATGAGAGTAGCATCGACATATATACACTACGGAATGTAAAATAGTTGGCTGATGGGGAGAAGCAGCATAGCACAGGGAGATCGGCTTGGTGCTTTGCGATGACCTAGAGGGGTGAGATAGGAGGATGGGAGGGAGGCTCAAGAGGGAGGGGTTATGGGGACATGTGTATGCATATGGCTGATTCTCTTTGTTGTTCAACAGAAACTAACACAGTATTGTGAAGCAATTATATTCTAATAAAGATCTATTAAAAATTAAAAAGGATATATGCACCCCTATGTTCATTATAGCATTGTTTATAGCCAAGATATGGAAGCAAGCAAGCGCCCACCAATAGATGAATAGATAAAGAAGATATGGTGTAGGTATATATATATATATATATATATATATATGTATATATATGTATATATATATATATATTTCACTATATATATAGTGAAATATTACTCAGCCATAAAAAGAATGAAAGCTTGCATTTGTGACAACATGGATGGACCTAGAGGGTATTATGCTAAGTGAAATAAATCAAGCAGAGAAAGATAAATGCGGCATGATTTCACTTATATGTGGAATCTACAAAAACAAAGCAAATGAACAGACATAACAAAACAGAAACAGAGTTATGGAGAACAAACAGGTGGTTGCCAGAGGGGAGGGGGTGAGGGAGGAAAGAAATAGGTGAGAGGTACAAACTTCCAGTTGTGAAATAAATGAGTCACAGGTATAAAATGTACAGTGTGGAGAATAAAGTCAATAATCATGTAATATCTTTGTATGGTGACAGATCATAACTAGACTTATGGTGATTATTTTGAAATAGGTAGAAATATCAAATCACTGTGTTGTATAACAGGAAATAACATAGTTTTGTAGGTCAATTATACCTCAAAAACAAACAGACTCATAGACAAAAAGGTCAGACTTGTGGTTACCAGAGGTGAGTGTTGGGGGGAGTTGAACTGGATGAAGGTAGCCAAAAGGTACCAACTTCCAGTTACAAGATAAATAAGTACTAGGAATGTAAGATAAATAAGTACCAAGGATGTAAAAAAATATTACAACTTTAACAACTTGAATATTCATTAAAACAAGTAGCTATAGGTGATCCTCTGCACATAAAAGCCTTCAGATATGAAAACTCTCAAGTGCCGTGTTTATGAGCCTTTGGATGGGTTATGTTACTTACAACCAAAAAAGTATTGAGAAAGACTCAGTTTTTCCCCTAACCCCATTATATCATGTTTCTAGCCTGTCTCAGTGTCATAGATCACACAGCTATATTTCTAAATTTTGTTCTGCTTATGACAACCCTCCAAACACACATGGGTGGAGAAGATGCCTATTGGGATGCCTGTCCTCTTTGCTGCATACTGTTTCTCTGCACCCATGAACCTCCATATCTACAGGGTTCAGAGGTATCTTGCTGTTGTAATATGATTTGACCCACCATTTAGACTTGACTATTGGCCCATGGTAACCACTAACCCAAGCAAGGCTAATAAGAGTGCCAGTTGAAAGAGAGCCTCAGACTATATCTAGGTGGCTAGAAGGATCATATGTAGACCACAGAACTGGGAACAGCTATCCTCTACTTTTGGAGACTGGTGAGCAGAGAAAAACGGTCCTTTTAGAGAGAGAAGAATTAAGCTGATGGCAGATAAACAGAAACAAAAGATGGAGAGCATCGGGTTCTAGTCTGTTCCAGAAGCCCAGTCAGCTGCACATTGCCTTGAGGCTTGGGAGACATCTGGTACACTAATAATAATTCATCTCTCCCTTCTGAGCAAAACAGAGTCAGTTTCTATTATTTGTAGCCAAAAGAATACTATCTAATATGCCTGAAAAGATATTAAACTCTTCGTATGAAGCAAACTCATGGGTTTTATTTTAAAAAGAAATAGCTGCTTAGTTGTCTCAATTAGAGGAAATTTCCAGTGTAGTTCTGACTTCTGGATTTTAAGTACTGGTCCAAGCTATGTCCCCTGGTAAGTCCACAAAATCCAATTTACCTAAAACTCAACTCAGAGTAACTCTGGCCTGATAATCACTTGCAAAGTACCCAACACTGAGTATAAGAAAGTTACAGACAATTAACCACCTGTGACTCGTGTAGCATCTCATTATACTTAGTCTATTGGAAGATCTCCAAATTGCATTATATAGTCCATGGTTGAAACTATTAGTTTACCATTCTCTCCCAGCAAAAGCTACATTTCCCAGCCCCCCTTGAAGGCAAAGGAAGGCCATAAGACTAAGTTCTGACCCATAAAAAAGGAGTGGACATGATGGCGGCAACGTCCAGAACATTCCCTTAAAGGAACATCCCAAGTCTACTTTTCCCCTTCCTTCTGGAACGTGAACATAGACTGGCAGCAGGAATGGCCAGGCTAGACCACAAGATAGAAGTCATGTGCTGTAAATGGAAAGCAAAAGTCTAGAAAGAGCCTGGGTCTCCAGCCCTACTTATATTTAGACTTTTCCATGTGAGAGAAATAAGCCATCTTATTTAAGTCCCTGTTATTTTGACTTCTGTTTCAGTAGCTGAGCCAGCACCTTAACTATAACACAGTCTTTGCATGGAAAAAAACCAGAAATGAATGATTGTTTTCTACAGAAGGTAGTATAGCCAAAAGTAAAACTTTAAATTTGTGCAATTCACTCATTCAACAAATATTTATGAGTCACAGCCTATCACCTTTGGAAACAGTGTCCAGGCTGGTGAAGCAATCCAGCTCATGTGAAATGAGGAGTGCCCAAAGGAACATGGGGCATTTAGTCTATGGAGGGAAAAGGTTAGGATAGGTTGGAGAGCTGTCATCAGATTTAGGAAGAACTCATGTGGAAGAGAGGATAGACTTGCTCCATATGACCCCAGGGGGCTGAAGTAAGACCTATAGGGTATGCAGGGAATTGAACCCCTAAGATCCAGAGTTCCATGTCAGTTCTGGTTCTTGGCTTTAAGCAACAGAAGCAGACTCTAATGTCTTAGGCAAAAACAAAATTTGTTGGAATGATATTTCGGGGGGAAATCACAGAATTAACCGTATATCAGAGCACTGGCCAGGAATCAAGAGTATCCGGAAGGCTGGTTAGCAGGAAGCATAGCCACAGCCATGGAGCAGGCAGGGTCTAATCAGCATGATGGATGACTTCTAACTGGTCCTCACGTCTCTGAGCCATTCACTCAGGAGTCAGGATCATGGGAGAGAGAGTCTTATGGTTGCACCTAGATCATCTTCCATTCCCTGGCTGAACACGGGGTGGACGAGGGGAAAATAAGGTCCCTGTTGACTCTGACGAGGAAGTCAGGTACTCCCTCCAGGAGGAACCAAGATAGTATCAGACAACTATCCAGTGCTACTTCTAATGATTCTTTCAAAACCCATGAATCTGTGACCCGTGTCTTGGGATTGGGAGGAACTTGTCCATTCAGGGAAGTTATCTCCTTTCTATATTCCTCACATATGCTCATACACTCTCTGCCGAATGATTCCAACCATGAAAGGTTCACTACCTCGCAAGTTCCTTTTCATGTTAGGACGAAATAAAGGCTGGGGGCTTAGACTCTGCCTGATGCTCAAGACCCTCCAACTCTGGTCCCACTTTTGTAGGGGTAAGTCCTGTCATTCTTCTACAGAAACCTTTCTTCCCATCCAACTTATTCACTCAATGTCACCATCCTCTGACCTCATCAAAGCATCTTGTGTTTATTCTCTTTACTCCTCCTATCTATCTAAATGTTATCCATTCCAGCTCAAATCCCACATCCTACATGAAACATTCTTGAACCATCCCAGCCCAAAGTAACTCTTTGGAAATTTTTGCCTGTACTCTTCATTAGGCGGTTAGTCACTCTCTTTTTAAATGATTTCTATTTTTTTAGAATTGATACTTATACTTTATTAGATAATTTAATTTTAAACACACTTATATCTTCTCTCTCTACCTGGATTATAACTTCTTGAAGACATGAACTATTTCTTATCCAACTTTGCATCTCCTGTAGAACTTAACACAATTCTTTCCACATGGACTTTTTTTTTTTCCTTAATTGATATGAATACCAGAGGTGGAAATGGTCTTGACTCCTTATCCAGGAATTTGGGGAAGGGGAAACAGGGGAAGATGAGGGGAGAAGTAAGTCAGACAATGACTTAAAATAACTTTGCTCAGACTATAATAATGATGTGAATGATTTATTTTTTTATAGCATTTTGAGTTATAATTGGTATGAAAACTGCATATATTTGGTAAGTTTTGGCATATGTTTACATCCATGAAACTATTGCCCTAATCAAGATAATAAATATATCTACCACCTCCCAAAATTTGCCTTATGTCCCTTTGTAATCACTTTCATTCACTTCCACCTCAAGAAACTGCTGATTTGTTTTCTGTCGCTCCAGTTTGAACTTCTAGAATTTTATATAAATGGAACCATTCAGTATGTACTCTCTTTGTCTGGCTTCTTTCACTCAGCATAATTATTTTAAGATTCACCCATGTTGTTGAAGAGTTCACTCCTTTTTATTGCTGAGTAGTATTCCATTGCATGAACATATCACAATGTGTTTATCTGTTGATAGTCATTTGAGTTGTTTCCAGTTTTTGGCTTTTACAAATTAAGCTGCTATGAACACTTGTACAAGTCTTTGTGTGGATACATGATTTCATTTATCTTAGGTAAATACCTAGGAGTAGAATGGCTGAGCCATACGGTAGGTCTCTGTATAACATTTTAAGAAATTGCCAAAATGATTGCACCGTTTTTATTCCCACCAGCAGTGTAGGAGAGTCGCAGTTGCTCCATCTCCTCAGCAATATTTGCTCTTGTTTTTTAAATTGTGGCCATTACAACATAGTGGTAGCTCACTGTGGTTTCAATTTGCATTTTCCTAATGACTAATGATGAACATCTTTTCATGTGCTCATTTGTCATCTTCTTTGATGAAGTGTTTGTTCAGATCTGTTGTATATCTTTATTTTATTTTATTATTATTTTTTTTTGCGGTATGCGGGCCTCTCACTGTTGTGGCCTCTGCCGTTGCGGAGCACAGGCTCCGGACGCGCAGGCTCAGCGGCCATGGCTCACGGGCCCAGCCGCTCCGTGGCACGTGGGATCTTCCCGGACCGGGGCACAAACCCGTGTCCCCTGCACCGGCAGGCGGACTCTCAACCACTGTGCCGCCAGGGAAGCCCTGTTGTCCATTTTAAAAGTTGAGTTGTCTTACTGCTGAGTTTTGAGTTTCAATTTCTCTATATATTTGGACACGAATTCTTTATCATACATGTGATTTGTAAATATTTTCTCATGGTCTCTGGCTTGTTTCTTAACTATATCTTTTCAAGAGTAGAAGTTTTAAATTTTGATGAAGTCCAATTTATCAGTATTTTCTTTTATGAATTGTGCTTTTGGTGTTGCAACTAAGAAATCTTTAACTCAGGGTCACAAAGATTTTCTTCTTCTGGAAGTTTTATAACTTTATGTTTTACCTAAATAGGTTTATAATAAACTTTGAGTTAATTTTTGCATATGGTATGAGGTATTGATCAAGGTTCATTTCTGTGTGTGTGTAAAGACATTAAGTTGTTCCAGAATCATCTGTTGAAAAGACTATCCTCTCTCTGCTGGATTGCCTTTGCAACTTTGTTGAAAACCAGTTGACCATATGTGTGTGGATCTGTTTATGGACTCTATTCTGCTCTAATGATTGCTGTGTCTGTCTTTACACCAATATGTCACTGCATGATTTATATTCTTATAATGTCTTAGATAAAGTGCTTTCACTCACAGATATAGAGCTGTGTTCATGATGTGGACTCTGGAGCTAGATTACTGTGTGCAAATCCTGGCTCTAGCACTTACTGGCTGTATTACTTTGGGCAAATTCTTTAATATCTCTGTGCCTCAGTTGACTCATCTATAAAATGGGGATGAAGACAGTATCCACTCATCAGATTGCTGTGATCGGTTTGTGTTGATACAAATAAAATTCTGTAGAACAACACTCAATAAAAGTTTTCTCTTATATAACTTCCTGAATAAAACAGTCAGAGGATTATTGTATAGGTATAGGTATAGGTATTATTGTTCCCTGAAATGTCTTGGCCAGTGTCACACAGATAAAGACTACACTTAGGTCTTCTGGCTCTAAACCCAGGGTCTTTTCCACTCCATCTCTGAGACTATAATGGAAACCCCAGTCTTTTTATAATCTAATCTCCGAGGTTATTGTCTATCACTTCTGCTGTATTCAGTACTTTAGAAGCTAGTCTTTAAATCTGGCTCACACTCAAGGACAGGGAACTATATGAAGTATAATGCCAGTAGGTGGGGACCATAAGAGACCATCTGAGAAGCTACTTATGACAGGTCCCTTCACTTTTCTAAGATTCTCACAAGTCTGGTAGGAAGTGTTGTGGTCAGAGGCTTCTGAACTATGGAATGAGAAGCCAGGGAGAGTATTCCTGAGCCAATGACCTAATAGGAGTCTTTGCCTTCCCCGCATGGAAAGAAAGCGAATCTTAGCTGCTTCGTTCACTGTTGCACACTGGCCACACCTTTTAATTAGGAAGTACAGTCTGAGGCTATGCCTGTGGAAATAAAGGAGGTATCAAGTTTGGCCAAGCAGTTTTCTTCTGCCTTTCAGATGACACTAGAAATGTGTTCATACGAAGCACAGAAGTGGGAATCTCACTTATGAAATAAATAACTTATTGATTCACCAAGATTTACTCAGCACCTACCATGTGCTAGTCCCTCTATTAGGCACTGGGGGCACAAGAGTTTCTTTTTTCATAATTTTTCTGTTGATTGTTAAGGCCACAAAATCAAGAGGAAATTACATTGTGTTAATTTAGGTTCTCTAAAAGTGGATACCAGGATAGGATTAGACATGTAAGAGATTTCTTGGAGGAAATGCCTATGAAGGACAAAGGGAGGGAACCAGAGAAGGTGGGGGGAGCTTTCAGACTGCATTACCGGTCTGACATCTGTGCAAGGCTGGGGGAAGGAAGGAGGGGCGGGTAGGGAGAGTTTTGCACTGCAGTGCAATTCCAAGGAAGGATGTGCCGGGTCCCTGGGAAGTATCTGAGCCCAAGTCACCCATCAGAGGAGTCCTGTGTGTAACAGAAGTGAGCCTGGATTTGTATCTTCACTGTGCTCAGTCCTTGACTGGGAGCACCTAAGGGATATGTGGCCTCAGCTCTAGTGGAGCAGTCGGTCCAGAGGGACAGCAGCTAGGGATCTGAGCAGCTTCTTCTCACATCTGTCATGTGCATGTCACAAGGTATGACTAGTGTCATGATGAGGTGAGCATAGGTACTAAAGAAGTACAAAAGAGGTGCACCGAATCCAGACTTTCAGGGGTAGGGCAGGCTTTCTGCAGTGCAGTGGTCAAAACTGAGACCTGAGAAGAAAAGAGGAATTAGCAAACTCACACATACTGCTGATGCAGGTGCAAACTGGTACCACCCCTTGGGAAAACCATTGGTATTATGTAGAAAAGTTGAAGTTTTACATACTCTGCGAGGTAGCATTCCACTCCTAGGGACAGCAATTAGAGGAACTCTTTGCACGTGCACATATATGCACTGCTCTCTATGTAGAAGAATGTTCCCAGCAGTTTTATTTGTGATAGCCACCCACAAAGGAAACAACCCATGTCCGTCAGCAGAACAGATGAATTGTGGTACAATGGAGTAGTATCAGCAATGAAAATAAATAAATTTATAGCTACGTTAAATAACTTGGATCATAAACACAATGTTGAGGGGGAAAAATCAAGATACTCATACAATACTTAGAAAGCAGGCAGCAATAAGGTACGGCTTAGGGGATGCATACATTGATGGTAACGCCATAAAGAAAAGCAAGGAAAGTGGGGAGAGTTGGGGTTGTGTTGTGGAGACGCACAGAAGAGGATTCTGGGATGTGCTATTCTGGCGTGCTCGTTGAATAATTTTTCTTTAAATTCTCCATATGTGTTTCATGCAATCTCTGTCTGTATATTTCATAATTTAAAAAAGGGGGTGGATAGGAATAGACTGGGTGGAGGGAGTGGGATGTGTTCCAGGCAGAGGGCAAAGGACAGGGGGGAAGTGCATGCAGAGCTCAGGGACTTGCAAACACAATGGGGTGATGTGGTAAGGAGTGACGAGAGTGATGGAAGCAGACAGGAGGCCCCTACAGAAGGAGGGGCCTCATAAACCCCTGCTGAGGAGTTTGGACTTTACCCTGAGGGCAATAGGGAGCCACTAAGGTATTTAAGCTGTGGAGAGACTGAAGCAGATTTACATTTCCAGAAAGATCCTTCAGCCCCAGTGTAAGGATGTGCCTCACAGTATCCAGGTGAGTGACGATGAGGTGAGAAAAGGACGAGGGTTCCTGATCCTAGGTGTTGCTGGTGGCTGGTCTTCCTCACCATCGGAATAACTGCCCTGCTATGCTGCTGCATCTAGGGACTTGTAATTTCTAAACCACTGAATCATTAATAACAGGAGGAGAGTCTCCTATCTGCTTGCTCTCCAATGTCCATCGGTCATATTATTAATTGAGGTGAAAGTGTCATTCTGGGTCCAAAAGCCCATCTCATTAAGATGCTGAACATTTTGGTGCAGAGGAGAAAAGAAAAAAAGCGAAAGGATTTGTAAATAACTGATCATTCCAAAAGATAACCCTCTGTAGGAATCATTTAATAATAGCACTATAGGTAATGATTCTTTATCACTAAAATGACTTGTTCCATTTGCAGTGCTATTATAGATGAGCATGTGGTTAATATGGGAAAGTTTTCTTAATGATTATGTATTTAATGCTAAGGTCAGTTGTGGACTTCTTTATTCAAGTGAGGAACTAAATTCCCAAGACATTTCCTGCATGTTCTCTTAAGGCCTCAGTAAACCTAGGCTGAAAGTTCAAGATGATTTATTGTGGGAGGAACCACCTAATGGCTCCCAATTACCTTGTAATTTTAATTGCATGTGAGGAAAATTTTTTTCTTACTGGCAGCATGGATAGCTGCTATTGTTGCCATTGCGTTTATTTTTTAAAATATGGGCAATCTGAGAAAGTAGATACTCTCTAATATTGAAATAATATATCTAGATTTGATACTTTCTAAAGTATAAAGTCTTCCTCATAGCAGCTTTGGAGGAAGTTGGCTACCTACTAAATACCTTCTCCAGTGACAATAATCATTTACCTCCTGAATATGTTCTCTGTTGGAATTCCCTCTGCCTCCTACACCCTCTTGCCTAGCTGTCATCTTCCTTTGTCAAGGGAAAGTCAACGAAGTTCAGATCAAGGGCACAACTCTGTTTTGCCAAGGCAAACTTGACCCTGAGTCAACGGGGGCTGCACAGCTATTAGGCGTAATCTAGTGCCTATGGGCTTTGCTTCTTCTTTATTTTTTTTTCCCAGTATGCGGGCCTCTCACTGTTGTGGCCTCTCCCATTGCGGAGCACAGGCTCCAGACACGCAGGCTCAGCGGCCATGGCTCACGGGCCCAGCTGCTCCGCGGCATGTGGGATCCTCCCGGACTGGGGCACAAACCCATGTCCCCTGCATCAGCAGGCGGACTCTCAACCACTGCGCCACCAGGGAAGCCCATGGGCTTTGCTTCTTTTACTAAAGCTCTATTCAGTCCTGTCTGATGACAATGTGGGCATTCTTGCAAACGTGCCTCAACAGAGCCCCAGAAACACAAAGTGGGATAATCCTCACAGAGGGCTAGACTCTGAGATGGTACTTGAATGTATGACCTTCTTACCAGGAAGTGTTGACCGGTGGTGTCATGACACCCACCTTTCAACATTCCTTGGGTGGCCAGATCATTTAGGTGGTGCTTCTCCTGCAGGCTTCAGGACTGTCACTTTCCTTCTTTTGGTTAAACTCCTGAACAGGGAGACAATTTTGAGCAATAAAAAATATCACCTAGGTCCTCCAGAAGATTATAACATTGTTATGAAGATTTATGAAGGTAAGACAGTCAGAAAAAACACCAACACACTGAGTTGTAATATAAGCTTTATGAACCAGGAGCTGAGGAAACACCACATGGGGGTGTGACCAGAACTAAAGGAAATTCAGTCGAGAATGTTTGTTGCTATTGTTGACACGTGCCTCGCTAGCTGCCCCTCAGATAACTGATCAGTCTCCAAATCCTACAGATTCTATC
This sequence comes from Globicephala melas, assembly GCF_963455315.2. Classification (NCBI taxonomy): domain Eukaryota; kingdom Metazoa; phylum Chordata; class Mammalia; order Artiodactyla; family Delphinidae; genus Globicephala; species Globicephala melas. The sequence continues at coordinate 11,004,728 of NC_083317.1, read as the reverse complement.
CCTAATGCTCCTGCCTTCAACCTTCACAAGACTCCACCCCTTTTTTGGCCTGCACAATGCCCTCTGAGCTTGTCCCTGCTTGCACACGTGCTCACTTGCACACATGCCCCCTTTGAATCCTTTCATCCCTGATCACCTCCAGCCTCGAAACTCCTATGTGCTGAGCAGGGCAGGCCCATGCCCCTCTCAGGCCTCCCCTGAATGACTGCCCATCTAGCTTATTTTGCCGGGTGCTCCCACCTCTCCCAGAAAGCTTTGCCCCTCCAAGACCCCTGTAGAAGTGTTTCATCCACCCACAACCTTCTCCAGCTCCTGGCCTTTGTTTATTTTACTAAATCTCAAATCCTTCCACATGTTTTCTTCTGTATTTTGCACTTGTGGAGAAAGAACATAAAGCTTTTTAATATCTTCAATATTATTGCCATTTAACATTAAGAACACTTGTGGGAAGAGACCTTCAAGACGGCAGAGGACTGAGATGTGGAGATCACCTTCCTCCCCACAAATACATCAGAAATACAACGACACATGGAACAACTCCTACGGAACGCCTACTGAATGCTGGCAGAAGACCTCAGACCTCCCAAAAGGCAAGAAACTCCCCAGTGTCCATCGGTCATATTATTAATTGAGGTAAAAGTGTCATTCTGGGTCCCAAAGGCCATCTCATTAAGATGCTGAACATTTTGGTGCAGAGGAGAAAAGAAGAAAAGCAAGAGGATTTGTAAATAACTGATCATTCCAAAAGATAACCCTCTTTCTTTTGTACCTGGATAGGGCAAAAGGAAAAAGAAAAAACAAGAGACAAAAGAATGGGGACAGGACCTGCACCAGTGGGAGGGAGCCGTGAAGGAGGAAAGGTTTCCACACACTAGGAAGCCCCTTCGCAGGCGGAGACTGGGGGTGGCAGAGGGGGGAAGCTTCGGAGCCGCGGAGGAGAGCACAGCCACAGGGGTGCAGAGGGCAAAGTGGAGAGATTCCCGCACAGAGGATCAGTGCCGACCGGCACTCACCAGCCCGAGAGGCTTGTCTGCTCACCCGCCAGGGCGGGCGGGGCTGGGAGCTGAGGCTCGGGCTTCGGTCTGAGCGCAGGGAGAGGCGTGAACACAACCTGCAGGGGTTAGTGCACCACGGCTGGCCGGGAGGGAGTCCAGGAAAAGTCTGGACCTGCCGAAGAGGCAAGAGACTTTTTCTTCCCTCTTTGTTTCCTGGTGCGCGAGGAGAGGGGATTCAGAGCACCGCTTAAAGAAGCTCCAGAGACGGGCGCGAGCCGCGGCTAACAGCGCGGACCCCAGAGACGGGCATGAGACGCTAAGGCTGCTGCTGCCGCCACCAAGAAGCCTGTGTGCGAGCATAGGTCACTCTCCACACCTCTCCTCCCGGGAGCCTGTGCAGCCCGCCACCGCTAGAGTCCCGGGATCCAGGGACAACTTCCCCGGCAGAACGCACGGCACACCTCAGGCTGGTGCAACTTCACGCCAGCCTCTGCCGCCGCAGACTCGCCCTGCACTCCGTGCCCTTCCCTCCCCCCGGCCTGAGTGAGCCAGAGCCCCCGACTCAGCGGCTCCTTTAACCCCCTCCTGTCTGAGCGAAGAACAGACGCCCTCTGGCGACCTACACGCAGAGGCGGGGCCAAATCCAAAGCTGAACCCCGGGAGCTGTGAGAACAAAGAAGAGAAAGGGAAATCTCTCCTAGCAGTCTCAGGGGCAGCGGATTAAAGCTCCACGATCAACTTGATGTACCTGCATCTGTGGAATACCTGAATAGACAGCGAATCATCCCAAATTGAGGTGGACTTTGGGAGCAACAATATATATTTTTTCTTCCTTTTACTCTTTTTGTGAGTGTGTATGTGTATGCTTCGTTGTGTGATTTTTGTCTGTACAGCTTTGCTTTTACCATTTGTCCTAGAGTTTTGTCTGTCGGTTTTATTTTTATTTTTTTTCCATATAGTTTTTAGCGCTTGTTATCATTTGTGGATCGGTTTTTTTGGTTTGGTTGCTCTCTTCTTTCATTCTTTCTTTTTTTCTCCCTTTTCTTCTGAGCCGTGTGGCTGACAGGGTCTTGGTGCTCGGCCGGGTGTCAGGCCTGTGCCTCTGAGGTGGGAGAGCCGAGTTCAGGACATCAACCAGAGACCTCCCAGCTCCATGTAATATCAAACGGCAAAGGCTCTCCCAGAGATCTCCATCTCAACGCTAAGATCCAGATCCACTCAGCGACCAGCAAGCTACAGTGCTAGACGCCCTATGCCAAACAACTAGCAAGAGAGGAACACAACCCCACCCATTAGCAGAGAGCCTGCCTAAAATCATAATAAGGTCACAGACACCCCAAAACACAACACCGGACGTGGCCCTGCCCACCAGAAAGACAAGATCCAGCCTCATCCACCAGAACACAGGCACCAGTCCCCTCCACCAGGAAACCTACACAACCCACTGAACCAACCTTAGCCACTGGGGGCAGACACCAAAAACAACAGGAACTACAAACCTTCAGCCTGTGAAAAGGAGACCACAAACACAGTAAGTTAAGCAAAATGAGAAGACATAGAAACACACAGCAGATGAAGGAGCAAGGTAAAAACCCACCAGACCAAACAAATGAAGAGGAAATAGGCAGTCTACCTGAAAGAGAATTCAGAGTAATGATAGCAAAGATGATCCAAAATCTTGGAAATAGAATGGAGAAAATACAAGAAACGTTTAACAAGGACCTAGAAGAACTAAAGAGCAAACAAACAATGATGAACAACATAATAAATGAAATTAAAAATTCTCTAGAAGGAATCAATAGCAGAATAACAGACAGAAGAACGGATAAGTGACCAGGAAGATAAAATAGTGGAAATAACTACTGCAGAGCAGAAAAAAGACAAAAAAATGTAAAGAATTGAGGACAGTCTCAGAGACCTCTGGGACAACATTAAACACACCAATATTCGAATTATAGGGGTCCCAAAAGAAGACGAGAAAAAGGAAGGGACTGAGAAAATATTTGAAGAGATTATAGTTGAAAACTTCCCAAATATGGGAAAGGAAATAGTCAATCAAGTCCAGGAAGCACAGTGAGTCCTTACAGGATAAATCCAAGGAGAAATACGCCAAGACACATATTAATCACACTATCAAAAATTAAGCAAAAGAGAAATATTAAAAGCAGCAATGGAAAAGCAACAAATAATATACAAGGGTATCCCCATAAGGTTAACAGCTGATCTTTCAGCAGAAACTCTGCAAGCCAGAAGGGAGTGGCAGGACATATTTAAAGTGATGAAAGGGAAAAACCTATAAGCAAGATTACTATGCAGCAAGGATCTCATTCAGATTTGATGGAGAAATTAAAACCTTTACAGACAAGCAAAAGCTAAGAGAATTCAGCACCACCAAACCAGCTTTACAAAAAATGCTAAAGGAACTTCTCTAGGCAGGAACACAAGAGAAGGAAAAGACGTACAATAACAAACCCAAAACAACTAAGAAAATGGTAGTAGGAACATACATATTGATAATTACCTTAAATATAAATGGATTAAATGCTCCAACCAAAAGACATAGACTGGCTGAATGGATACAAAAACAAGACCCATATATATGCTGTCTACAAGAGACCAACTTCAGGCCTAGGGACACATACAGACTGAAAGTGAAGGGATGGAAAAAGATATTCCATGCAAATGGAAATCAAAAGAAAGCTGGAATAGCAACTCTCATATCAGACATAACAGACTTTAAAATAAAGACTATCACAAGAGACAAAGAAGGACACTACATAATGATCAAGGGATCAATCCAAGAAGAAGATATAACAAATGTAAATATTTATGCACCCAACAGAGGAGCACCTCAATACATAAGGCAAATGCTAACAGTCATAAAAGAGGAAATCGACAGTAACACAATCATAGTAGGGAAATATAACACCCCACTTTCACCAATGGACAGATCATCCAAAATGAAAATAAATAAGGAAACACAAGCTTTAAATGATACATTAAACCAGATGGACTTAATTGATATTTACAGGACATTCCATCCAAAAACAACAAAATACACTTTCTTCTTAAGTGCTCATGGAACATTCTCCAGGATAGATCATATCTTGGGTCACAAATCAAGCCTTGGTAAATTTAAGAAAATTGAAATGTTATCAAGTATCTTTTCTGATCACAATGCTATGAGGCTAGATATCAATTACAGGAAAAAAATCTGTAAAAAATACAAGCACATGGAGGCTAAACAATACACTACTAAATAACAAAGAGATCACTGAAGAAATCAAAGAGGAAATTAAAAAATTCCTAGAAACAAATGACAATGTAAACATGATGACCCAAAACCTATGGGATGCAGCAAAAGCAATTCTAAGAGGGAAGTTTATAGCAATACAATCCTACCTCAAGAAATAAGAAACGTCTCAAATTGAGGATTGAAATTGAAATTGAGACTGTGATTAAAAACCTTCCAACAAACAAAAGCCCAGGACCAGATGGAGTCACAGGCGAATTCTGTCAAACATTTAGCGAAGAGCTAACACCTTTCCTTCTTAAACCCTTCCAAAATATATCAGAGGGAGGAGCACTCCCCAACTCATTCTACGAAGCCACCATCACCCTGATACCAAAACCAGACAAAGATGTCACACAGAAAGAAAACTACAGGCCAATATCACTGATGAACATAGCTGTAAAAATCCTCAACAAAATACTAGCAAACAGAATCCAACAGCACATTAAAAGGATCATACACCATGATCAAGTGAGGTTTATCCCAGGAAGGCAAGGATTCTTCAATATATGTAAATCAATCAATGTGGTAAACCATATTAACAAATTGAAAGAGAAAAACCATATGATCATCTCAATAGATGCAAAAAAAGCTTTTGACAAAATTCAACACCGATTTATGATAAAAACCCTCCAGAAAGTAGGCATAGAGGGAACTTATCTCAACATAATAAAGGCCATATATGACAAAACCACAGCCAACAACGTTCTCAATGGTGAAGAACTGAAACCATTTCCTCTAAGATCAGGAACAAGACAAGGTTGCCCACGCTCACCACTATTATTCAACTTAGTTTTGGAAGTTTTAGCCACAGCAATCAGAGACAAAAAAGAAATAAAAGGAATACAAATCAGAAAAGAAGAAGTAAAGCTGTCACTGTTTGCAGATGATATGATACTATACATAGCAAATCCTAAAAATGCTACCAGAAGACTATGAGAGCTAATCAATGAATTTGGTAAAGTAGCAGCACACACAATTAATGCACAGAAATCTCTTGCATTTCTATACACTAATGATGAAAAATCTGAAAGAGAAATTAAGGAAACACTCCCATTAACCATTGCTCCAAAAAGAATAAAATACCTAGGAATAAACCTACCTAAGGAGACAAAAGACCTGTATGCAGAAAACTATAAGACACTGATGAAAGAAATGAAAGATGATACAAACGGATGGAGAGATATACCGTGTTCTTGGATTAGAAGAATCAACATTGTGAAAATGACTATATTACCCAAAACAACCTACAGATTCAATGCAATCCCTGTCAAACTATCAATGGCATTTTTCACAGAACTAGAACAAAGACTTTTACAATTTGTATGGAAACACAAAAGACCCGAATAGCTAAAGCAATCTTGAGAAAGAAAAATGGAGCTGGAGGAATCAGGCTTCTGGACTTCAGACTATACTCCAAAGCTACAGTAATCAAGACAGTATGGTACTGGCACAAAAACAGAAATATAGATCAATGGAACAGGATTGAAAGTTCAGAGATAAACCCACACGCATATGCTCACCTTATTTTTGATAAAGGAAGCAAGAATATACAATGGAGAAAAGCCACCCTCTTCAATAAGTGGTGCTGGGAAAACTGGACAGCTACATGTAAAGGAATGAAATTAGAACACTCCCTAACACCATACAGAAAAATAAACTCAAAATGTTTTTTTTGTTTGTTTCTGTTTTTGTTTTTGCGGTATGCGGGCCCCTCACTGCTGTGGCCTCTCCTGCTGTGGACCACAGGCTCCGGACGCACAGCCTCAGCGGCCATGGCTCATGGGCCCAGCCGCTCCGCAGCACGTGGGATCCTCCTAGACCGGAGCACGAACCCGTGTCCCCTGCATCGGCAGGCGGACTCTCAACCACTGCGCCACCAGGGAAGCCCTCAAAATGTTTTAAAGACCTAAATATAAAGCCAGACACTATAAAACTCTTAGAGGAAAACATAGGCAGAACACTCTATGACATAAATCACAGAAAGATCCTTTTGGACCTACCTCCTAGAGAAATGGAAATAATAACAAAAATAAACAAAAGGGACCTAATGAAACTTAAAAGCTTTTGCACAGCAAAGGACAACTTAAACAAGATGAAAAGACAACCCTCAGAATGGGAGAAAATATTTGCAAATGAAGCAACTGACAAAGGATTAAATATACAAGCAACTCATGCAGCTCAATATCCAACAGGCAAAAAACCCAGTCTAAAAATGGGCAGAAAGCCTAAATAGACGTTTCTCCAAAGAAGACATACAGATTGCCAACTAACACATGAAAGAATGCTCAACATTACTAATCATTAGAGAAATGCAAATCAAAACTACAATGAGGTATTACCTCACACTGGTCAGAACGGCCATCATCAAAAACTCTACAAACAGTAAATGCTGGAGAGGGTGTGGAGAAAAGGGAACCCTCTTACACTGTTGGTGGGAATGTAAATTGATACAGCCACTATGGAGAACAGTATGGATGTGCCTTAAAAAACTAAAAATAGCACTACCATATGACCCAGCAATCCCACTACTGGGCATATACCCTAAGAAAACCATAATTCAAAAAGAATTATGTACCACAATGTTCACTGCAACTCTATTTACAATAGCCAGGACATGGAAGCAACCTAAGTGTCCATCGACAGATGAATGGATAAAGAAGATGTGGCACATATATACAATGGAGTATTACTCAGCCATAAAAAGAAACGAAATTGAGTTATTTGTAGTGAGGTGGATGGATCTAGAGTGTGTCATACAGAGTGAAGTAAGTCAGAAAGAGAAAAACAAATACCGTATGCTAACACATGTATATGGAATCTAAAAAAAAAGAAGAAAAAAATGGTTCTGAAGAACCTATGGGCAGGACAGGAATAAAGACACAGATGTAGAGGATGGACTTGAGGATACAGGGAGGGTAAAGGGTAAGCTGGGACGATGTGAGAGAGGGCATGGACTTATATATACTACGAAATGTAAAATAGATAGCTAGTGGGAAGCATCTGCATAGCACAGGGAGATCTGCTCAGTAGTTTGTGACCACCTAAAGGGTGGGATATGGAGGGTGGGAGGGAGACGCAAGAGGGAGGAGATATGGGGATATATGTATATGTATAGCTGATTCACTTTGTTATAAAGCAGAAAGTAAAGCAATTATACTCCAATAAAGATGTTAAAAAAAAAAAAAAAGAACAATTCTGGGCCTGCAATAGGCAGTTGGGGATACTTCACAATAATGTTAGAAGAAAAACTAACTGCTTCAATAAGTGGAGATGCAGGAAGTATTTTGTCTTTTTAAAGTCATAAAGTTAAAAAATACATTAAGCATTTCTTTCCTAAAAAATAAGATATTGTGGTAAGGAGAACATCTCCCACAAACATCCCATAATTTATTTGCAGGCGAGAGTAGGCAAGGGTGCAAGTAAGAGAACATTCCATTTTAGGCAAACTTTGCTTTATCTTCTTTTTTTTCTTATAAGTGGAGCCCAAATTTGAGCTGCACCCCCCCACCCCCCAAAAAAACCCTTATTTTTTCAAGATTAAAAAAATAACTTGGGGGCTTCCCTGGTGGCGCAGTGGTTGAGAGTCCGCCTGCTGATGCAGGGCATACGGGTTCGTGCCGCGGTCTGGGAAGATCCCACATGCCGCGGAGCGGCTGGGCCCGTGAGCCATGGCGGCTGAGCCTGCGCGTCCAGAGCCTGTACTCCGCAACGGGACAGGCCCGCATACCGCAAAAAAACCAAACAAACAAAACTTGGAAATTGGGGAATTAAAAGAGAGGAAGATGTTTAGGGAACTCCTCAAATGCCTGACCTAACAACATACGTAGCACACAGGATTTCATTCTGCAAGGCACACAACCAATAGCACATGCAAGCTGACGGGGTGAGAGAGGTAAAGATTAGTCTAGATATTTCTTAGAGGCTTGCTGAGAAGACAGAAAGAATCACAGGCAAATCAACAAGGCTGAAAGGATCTAAAAGTGTGGGCAAGGCTGTGGGTAGGGGGTTTAGGAAATACCACCGGTATACTGGTAAATCATTTTAAAACAAAATAAGTGTGAAATGTTGTCACTTGGGTGTGGGCCATCGGATGAGGAACAAAGGTACGTACTGAGCAGCCAGGCAGAGAAACAGGATTTTACAGGTTCATGTTCTGGGAGCAATTAGCGATGGAACAATCTCAGGTCTTAGTGAAGTGAGATACAGGATGGGGAGCTCACATTTGCCAGAAATGGTGGCTCCCTTTCATCAGCAAGAAGATGATAGGCTGATGAGAGTGATGATTGACAGCCTTAAATATGACTTGATTCCACCGTGGGATTATTTTCTCCGTTGATTGAAAACATTCACATTTCTTCACTTTCTGAGGGTTGTATTTAGAGATACAGGACTCTTTGAGATATCTTTGAGAATTAATGATCTAGTGTGACTCAAGGTCAAGCCTCATTATACTGTAATATAAAATAAAAGGGTAAACGTGATTAAACTTATGTAGGGCATAAGCTGAGGTTACTTTTTTGAAATAGGATCAGATTTTGACTTCTTATTTTTTCTTTTCTATTCCCTCTCATAAAAACTTACTTGAAAATGTATTATAATTTCTGGCTAATCAAATCTTAAACGTATACCATATCATATCTTTAGGAGACTCTAAATTACAGAGTAATTTTTTTTTTCTTGTAGAACTGAAACTGTGTTCTTTGACTAACTAATACCTCCTCTTTCCCCTGCTTCTCCCAGGTCCTCCCAATCACCATTCTACTCTCTGCTTCTATGCGTTTAACTATTTTAGATGCCTCATATGAGTGGTATCATATAGTACTTGTCTTTCTGTGTCTGGATTATTTCACTTTCATAATGTCCTCCAGGTTCACCCATGTTGTCACAAATGGCAAAATCTCCTTCTTTTTAAAGGCTGAATAATGTCCCATTTACCACATCTTCTTTTATCCACTCATGGACATTTAGACTGCTTTCCTGTCTTGGCTGTTATGAATAATGCTACAATGAACATGGGAGTGCAGATATCTCATTAACATCTTGATTTCATTCCTTTAGATATATACTCAGAAGAAGGATTGCTGGATCATATGGGAGTTTTATTTTTAATCTCTTGAGGAGCCTCCATACCGTTTTCTATAGTGGCTGCACCAATTTACATTCTCACCAATAGTGTACAGGTTTCCCTTTTCTCCACACCCTCGCGATACCTGTTGTCTCTTGACTTTTCGGTAATAGTTATTCTAACGGGTGTGAGGTGATATCTCAATGCGGCTTTGATTTGCATTTCCTAGATGATTAGTGATGTCAAGCTCCTCTTCATGTACTTGTTGGTCATTTGCATGCCTTCTGCTGAGAAATGTCTGTTAAGTTCCTTTGCCCATTTTAAAATCAGGTTATTATTTATTTATTTAGTGCTGTGAATAGTATGAGTTTCTTATATATTTGGATATTAACACCTTATTAGATATATAGTTTGCAAATATTTGCTCCCATTCTGTAGGTTTCTTTTTCATTTTGTTGATTATTTCCTTTGCTGTGCAGAGGCTTTTTAGTTTAATGCAATCCCATTTGTCTATCTTTGCTCTTGGTGTCATATCCAAGAAATTATTACCAAGGCCAATGTCAAGGAGCTTCTTCCCTATGTTTTCTTCTAGGAGTTTTATGGTTTCAAGTCTTATATATACATCTTTAACCTATTTTGAGTTGATTTGTGTGTGTGTGTGTGTGTGTGTGTGTGGTGTAAGACAAGTCCAATTTTATTCTTTTGCAAGTGAATATCCTGTTTTTCTGGCACTATATGTTAAGAGACTATCCTTTTCCCATTGTGTATTTTTAGACCCTTGTTGAAAATCATCCATTGATCTCATATGTGTGGGTTTATTTCTGTGCTCTCTATTCTGTTCCATTGGTCTGTATGTCTGTTTTTATGCTAGTACCGTTTTGAGTACTATAACTTTGTAATACAGTTTGAAATCAGGAATTATAATGCCTCCAGCTTTGTTCTTCTTGCTCAAAATTGCTTTGGCTATTCAGCGTTTTTTTTGAAATTCCACATGAATTTTAGGATTCTTTTAAAGAAGTTCTCTAAAAATTGTCATTGAGATTTTGACAGGGATTGCACTGAATCTGTAGATTGCTTTGGGAACTATTGGCATTTTAACAATATTAATTCTTCCAACCCATGAACATGGATATCTTTCCATTTATTTGTGTCTGCTTTAATTTGTTTCATCAGTGTTTTGTAGTTTTCAGTATACAGACATTTCACCTTTTTGGTTAAGCTTATTCTTAAGCATCAGAGCAATCTTAAAATTTATACATGGATACTGAAGAAATATTTTATAATTCTAAATGATGACTATACATTGCACAAAAATCTTTTTTGGTGAATTTACATTTATAGTTACAGTAGGAAGACACTAAATTCGCAGCAGCATTCTCTATGATTTTATTATTATTTTAAAATGATCCCGCCAGCATTCTGCAGCTGTGCTTAAAAAAAAAAAAAAATTGAAGGGGTGTAAAGTTTATTAACAACAACAAAAGATGGAACAGTAAACAGCTACTGAACATGGGATACTTCCTTATTTACAAGTTTCGCTGCAGAAGGCCTGTTTTAATCAGCATTTCAAATAATCAAAGGAGTACAATGTTCCATTTTCTCCTTTTCAGAAGAAATGGAATGAGCCCTCAGGCAGCCACCAGCTTGGGAGAGTTGGGGGTGCTGACTGTGTTGGAAGCATTAGGCAATCAGGCTAATTTCCTTATGCTACTTCTCAGGTTAGAGGGAGGAGGAGAAGCAGCAGCCAGATTCTCACTCACCCCTGGGCACTGGAGGAAACTGTGGCGCTTCCTAGGTGGAATGCTAAAAGCTAAAGTCAGCTCTTGGTATTGCCCTGGTCTTTGGCTCAGCATATTCCTTTGGGGTCCACATGTTCTCATTCAAACGGGGACATATGATTGATAACAGGAGGGACAGTTGAAGTAGGGACCATCCTGGGAAACCTGTAACTCACTTCTGAAGGTCCAGAAAATTCCTTACTTCCTTATTTTATTTATTTACAATATTCTACTCTTTATATCCAAAGGCGAAATTACACTAACCAGGTAATTTGTATTAATACTTCTATGGTTTCTCTTTGGAAGAATATGTGTGGTGTAGTCCACGAAAGGAAAATGTTAAAATCCAGGTATCACAGAAGAGTTTGTGTTCAAACCATCCTTATCTCTGGTGATGGATGGGAGGTTGGGGATGAGAAATAGAAAGGTGTCTGGATAAGGTGACAAAGGGACTCGTTATTGGTTCACACAGAGCACGTCTACTGAATAAGAGTATGAGCTCAGTCTCCATAGTCTGGATGCAAACTTTGTCTCTGTTACTATCATAACCTTTGCGTGTCTGTAGTTCTAAATCCCTAAAGTGGGGTTAAGAATAGTTCTTGCCTCATTGCAATGTAAAAATCGTAGCGTGGTGCCTGATCCATAGTTAGTGCTCAGTAAGTTTTACCTATTATTAAAGCACTTAAAAGTTGACAAACATTTCGCCTACGGACCATTTTAATGGGGCAAGCATGGGCAGAGGCTACAGTTGCAGGGGACTCCGACTCTAAAGAGTGCAGCTGGAGACAAATGCATTTAGTACAACTCCTGCCAGGGAGAGTACTGCCAACGGATGGAGGGAGGTGACCTCTGCGTTCGTGCTTGAGGGGTAAGGGGTACACAGGATGAGGCTCCACTCCTTCCAGGGCACGCACGATCCTGGACAGTTACTAAGTGGCTTTCCAAGCATTCAGCTGGTTCTCTAAATGAACGCCCAGTAAACATTTGCGCCAAAGTCTTAGCCTATCCTTAGCAACAGCACGTGGGTCAGGCCGTGCTCATAGAATAACAAATGCCGGTCTGTGCACGCATCGTTCTCAGCGGTTTAAGAGCATCAACTCACTCAGAGGCATCACAGCCCTGGGAAGTAGGTGCCCTTCGCATCCCCTTTTTGTAGGAGCCTGCCCAAGGTCAGGCAGCCCGCGAGGGACGGGCACGATCCGAACCCGGCGGCCCACTGCCTGCGCCTGGCGCCCACTTCGCCGCAGAAGGGGCCCCGGGAAGCCGCGCCAGCAGCCGCACTGGAACGGAGAGCTGTGGGCAAGGGCGCGAGGGGTAGCCGGCCCCCCAGCCCCTGTATCCCCCGCGGAGTGCGGGTGGGGGACGCAGAGAGAAGCGGGAACGTTCCGGAACCCAGGTGCGCGGCCGGGGGCGGAGAGAGCCCCTGGTCCGGCCGAGATCCCGCACGGAGCAGCTCAGCCACGGAGCAGGCCCCTCACGCCGATAAGTCGCGGGGTAGGGGCGCGCGCACGGGCCAGACCGCACCGCAGCGCACGCGCACACGGGGGCGCAGGCTCGCCCGCCGCCCAGGATGAGACGGAAGGCATGGAAAGTTCCAGCTGGTTCGAGAACTGTACGTAGCAAGCGCGGCGGCAGCGGCGGCGGCAGGGTTGGAGGGGGCGTGCGGCTGGCGCTGGAGGTTCCCGGCCGAACCCGCGGTGCCTCCCCCCGCGCAGCACCTGCGGGGCCAGGGTGGGGGGGTCCGGCGGGGACCGCGGCTGTGGAGGGGGGCGGCGCAGCCGCCTTACAGAGGGGGCGTGGCTTGGCCTACGGGGGCGTGGCTCGCTGAGGGGGCGTGGCGCCCCGTCTGCGCAGCTGCCAGAGCCTTAAAGCCCGGGCTCGCTCGGCCGGAGTGTGCTTTCGCCGCCTGGGAGCCTTCCGGCCCAGCATCCTGTCCGGTCCGTGCGGTCCCCGCCCTCCTGCGTCCCGGGAGCCGGCTCGGTTCGGAGCCGAGAGCTGCGTGTTCGGGCATGCCCCGCTACGAGCTGGCTTTGATCCTGAAAGCCATGCAGCGGGTAAGTGACCTTCCCCTCAGAACCCGCCTTCCCGCGCGGGCGCCCTCGCAGCCGCTAGGCCGCCGCCCCCCGCCCTCCCCGCCCTCCCCGCGCGGCCGGAGGGGGCCGGGGCTGCGGGCGGCGGGCGTCCGCGCTGAGGGGGCGCGTGGGGCCGGCCGGCCCGGCGAGGCCGCGTGCGCGCGGCCGCGGGAGGGTGTGCCTCGCACGCGGCCGCCGGGCGGTCTGGCTGGCGGGCGGGCGGGCGGGGGACGGGGGGCGGGGCGGCCCGCGGGAGTCCAGTGGAAGGTCCGCGGGAGGACACGCGCCAGCGCCCGACCCCGGCCCGGGTCCCGCGCCCGCCGTCGCGAAGCTGCCTCGTCGTCGGCCCCGCCGCTGCCGCCCGCTCCGGCCCAGCTCCGCCGCCCACCCGCCTCCGCCTCGCCTCCGCCGGCCGCCCCGGAACTGTCCGCGCTCAATAAAACCTTCTCCAAAGCGTGTTTGTGCGATTGTCTGGACCACGGTCGCGTAGAACCGGCTCTCACGTCAAAAAAAAAATCTTTGACTTCTCGTTTTCTGACTTCAGCGACAGCCCTGCTCCGGGTGCCCTTAGCCCAGTTTCATTCATCCAAGTTGTGGCCTTTTTTGCGCCTTCCGGAAGAAATTTGGCTCCCTCTGCTTTTGATTGCTCTTGAGGTAGAGGATTTCAGGTTTGGAGGGATGTTAAGCGATCCTGCAGTCCGTTCACTCCAGGTAACGCTGTGGCCGAGGACAGGGACCCGCGGCCCGGAGGCAGCTCTTCGTTCTCTGTTCTGGGTCAGGTACTCCTCAAGCCGTCGCCGAAATCCCCATTCTTCCGTGAATTCGGTAACGTAGAGTGTGGTGTGTGCTTTTTTTCCTCCCCCCCTTCCCTTCCAGGTATAATAATAAAAATGATAATAATTCGATGTTCGAACTTTGGGAAGATAGCTTCCTACAGCGCCAGAGGCTTGGGCACATTCCATGTTTTGGGTCAGTTTTGAAAAGGAGCTGTTAGGAAGTTAAGCCTGGGGTCTTGGTCCAAGCGCTGTTGAAACGCTGCCAATCACAGAGCATTAGAAAATCGTTCCGTTCTTTGCACACTGTAAAGTGGAAAAGACACCAGTGTCTCTCGATCAGGTCTGGAGAGTCTGGTCAGGCATGCCATTGTGTCCCCAAGCTTGTTCTCCCTGAATTTGGGGGAGGGTAAGATTGCATTGTTTAGCCTCCTGAGTATTGCCCCTTTCTTGGCCCTCTTTTCTCTATACTGAAATACACTGCTTAAAGAGAATGGGAACAATGAAGAAAAGAAAAGCACAGTATTAAAAAGGAAACATTTAAAATTATGTGGCAGTTTAAGTCCTCCCTTTAAGTTATGCGTTTTAGGAGCTATCAGAACCTGGGAAATGGAGATACTGAAATTTCTTTTGTTTCACCTTGTTTTAGGGAGAAAACAAGTATCATTAAACAGTCAATGTATTTGAGTCAACGTATAGACATAGTATTTGTTCATTCCATAAACCTTTGGAATGAAAATTCGGAACTCTTCTTTGTCTTTAGCATAGCTGCCAAGTACTGTACATTTGTCAACAGAGCTTCAAGTATGTTAGTTAAATGTATTTCCTCTGTGTTCCTTTTTTTTTTTTGTATCCTGTAACAACCAGGATTCACAGTCTTTGGTGTGGATCATACATTTTTTACTCGCAGTTCAGATAAGCCACATAGTACAGTGTATTTAAAATAATAATTCAATTAACCTTCCTTGAAATCCTGGCGAGGTTGGGCAGGGGCCCTTTGCAAATAATCAAGGTGAACTCCTCCCTGGAGGCGGAGGCCTCCATGGCTACAGATAAGGACATTGTAACAATGATGAAGTTGTGTTGAAGAGATCCTTGACCTAAATAAAGTAAGATTAAACAACAAAAAATTTCTCTTTTTGTATTGTTCATAAAACCTGTTTTTGAGTAGGTTGTCAATGGGTAACAAACACAAAGACTTACTGGTTTTGAACAGTTTTGCTTGCTTTCCATTTGGGGAAATTGGATCCTAAAATAAGATCCATACTTTGGGGGAAATGAATGAAAAATGCCACCATGAGCTTGTATATCTCTGACAGGCTTTGGGGAAGCCTTCCTTCTAATATGCAGTGGTTTGCAGGTCCGCTTGCAGGTAGCCTATTCTATGTAACTCCTCAACTTTAAGACGCATATCTTTTATATTTTTAGATTCTGAAATGTATACCTCTTAGTGTACCCCTTGATGACTTATTTTCCTTTTCCACCTTCTTCAGATCATTTATGTATCTTGGAATTGAGGAAATATTCTAATGTTAGACAACTCTTGTAAAAGATGTGGAAGTTGCAGTCTTTTCTTGGATTCCCAGAGAGGTTTTCCTGTTTCTTTTTTGTGGTACTCTGTAGGCCTGAAGAGCATTCCTCCTCTCTTTATGGTGAAAACTGAGCATAGAAGAGATTTAAAATTTTAGATGCAGGTACTGTGTTGAGGCTCTCACAGCATTTCTTGTGTTAAAGACCCACTGCACTGTAGCACAGACTCTCGTGGGAGTCCCCATTGGAAGATTTCAGGGTGTAGTATATAGAATGAATCTTTATTGAACTACATACAATTGTGTGTTAGTCACTTAGAAGTTTCAGTTCTATCTTTTTCTCAGTTTGCAATTGGAAGTCCATTATAGTGAATCGCTGCTTGTGTTGCGCTTTCAAGTTTGTGTACTAACGAATGTAGATGCCAGCCCTCCCAAGAAGAAATTTATTTGCAGGTACCATTTAGCTTGAATTTTATTAAAACGTGTGTATGTAAAGTTGTCTTTCTGTATTCCCCCTGTTTTTAATTTAGCGTGAAAAGTAGATAAATGTGGTTAATTCTGAAAGTTGATGCGGTAGAGTAATGGATGTTGTGAAACCAGACTTTTAAAGGTGATGACTAAAGCCATTTGAAAAGGTGGTTGCTTAGACCAGTTGTAGATTGTTAGGTAGACGTGTCTCCAGAATAAAAAGGTATTGAAAAGTCTTGTCATCGGTCAGCATCGTAAGAGTTTTATTCCTTTCTGGCAAACACGGTTTTCAAGGCTGTAGTATGGAAGGACATAGCTGTAGAAGAAAGATCACAAGCTGCAGGGTTCCAGGCAGTCTCAATTCAGCATATGGAAAACCTTTTCTAACAACTGAAAAAGTAACGAATTGCCTGTGAGATGGTGAGTTTTCTCTCCACCTCTACCCTGACCTCTTGCAGTGGGAATGTTTAGGTAGATAGAGGAGGAGGGGTCATGCATTTGGTAGGTGAGATATGACACTGAGTTCTGAGGTCCCCTGAGAGTTTGAGAAATGGCTTGTCCTTTGATTTCACTTTGAAATTTGATTTAACACATTGGTATTTCATTTCAGCTAGGTAAAAGATAGATTGAAAAGACAATTTTTGAATTTTAAAGCCACACACTGTGTTGAAAAGCTGTGTGAACTTCGTAGAAAATTTTTACGTTTGGGATAGGCTCAGGAAGAGGAATTTTGAGGTTAAAAAAAGATCTATGCAGGACATTTATGTATTTTGGTTACTTAGTTTAGGAACACTTTATCATGTCTTAGCACGTTTGCCCAGAGGATGATCACAATTGGCATATTTAGAGTTGTGAAAGCCCTGGGAAAATATTTTTTCCTGAAGTTTTCTCATTTCTACTTAGGAATTTTTACATGAAGAATTAAAGGTTAATGGTTTAAATAATAATTAGTTTAATTCTAAGTGAATATAGGTATGTACAATAAAATAGCATTTATATATCCTCTGGCATAATTTTTCAAATAAGAATAAAAATAGATAGCTACTTTGGAAATCAAATTCTTTTTCATTAAAAGAGATTTCACAAGTTATTTTATGTTTAATATCCTTCATTTTTAATTTCATTGAAAATCAGATTATATTTTAAATTTTACGATAACATTGAATTAGTTCTTTGTAAGTAAAGAGTTTTACGATGTACTGAGTTTAATTTATGACTTGGGTTTTATAAGTTTAGAAATAGGAGTGTAGTGATATTCCTAAAACTGCAAAGCAGTAGGTTTTCTGATAATGCAGTGAAGAGTCTCTTCTATTTCTCCTCAGTCAAGCCTTTTGGGTTAGAAAACCTGGCAAAAGTTGTGTACTCTAGAGTTGTGTCCCAAGTTTAGGATCTTGTGAAAGTAATTGCTACAAAATGTTTGCATTTTAGATACTTTTTGTAGGCATAGGGTCTAATAATGAACTCAAGTATGGAACTGGTCAACCGTAGGTCATTGTAGCTTGACTTGCTTGGCAACATTTGATAACTAGGAGCTAGTGATACTTTTGTTGTCAGTTGGTGGCAGACAGAAGTTCAAATGGAAACATATTTGTTCTAGTTGTCAGATGGCTAAGTTAGTCTCTTTTTCCTTCTGTGAGCCCTCCCTTAACAGCTTAGCTTGTATCTTTAATAATCACCCTTTGTGTTTTGTCTACTTGAAATCGGGCAACTTAAAATAGTTATCCAGTAACGAAAGACTTGAGCCTTGTGGGCAATGTTGTACTTTCACTTGGTACTAAAGTTTTCTTGGGTTACAGCTTATTGCCGCAGCAAGTGATTGAAGAAGGAGTCCTGTTCCTGCCCCTGAGCTTACAGCTAAGGTACAAGGAGTGGCTTGGGGGTAAGGAATCCTTCCTCACCAGACATGGTTTGTATGTATGAAGACTGCCTGTCAGAAGTTTGACATTCTGCACTAAATTCTTTGGTTATTCGTGACTCACACATTCAGTACAGCTGTTTGTTGCTTTTTAGAATCTACATGTTTCAGATGCAGACTGCTGTTGAATCTTCTCACCTTTAGATTATAAAATCACTTTAAAGAAAACTGAGTGTGAAAGCATTGAGGAAATTCTGAAGTAATGTTTTTCATCTAGTACCTTCACTGTATTTGTAGTTCAGGTAGAATTTGTCTGTTCAAGATGAGGAATACATCTTTTTAGTGGAAGGCAGTTCTAAACCAACAAGAAATGTTACCAACACATGTAGTTAATCTCTTAGGGGAATCAAATTTAAGGAATTAGTCAGATTTAAAGAAATCATTCAAATTTAATGAATGTTTGGTAAGTT
This sequence comes from Globicephala melas, assembly GCF_963455315.2. Taxonomy (NCBI): domain Eukaryota; kingdom Metazoa; phylum Chordata; class Mammalia; order Artiodactyla; family Delphinidae; genus Globicephala; species Globicephala melas. The sequence goes on along the minus strand of NC_083317.1, from coordinate 10,986,428 downwards.
CTCAATTTATCTAAAGGAAAAACTACCCTCAGAAGTTCGGAAAAAGACAGTTAATCCAGTCCTGTTATCCTTGTTGTACTTAGAGCAGGAGTTGGCAAACTATATGGTTCACAGGCCAAATCCAACCTGTCACCTGCATTTGTATGGTCTGTGAGCTTAAGAAAGGATTTTACATTTTTAAATAGTTGGGAAAAAATTAAGAGTATTTTATGAAAGTTATATGAAGTTCAAATATCAGAGTCCATAAATGCAGGTGTTTTGGAACATAACCCTATTCATTTGTTTATATTTATTATCTGGTCCTTTACAAAAAAATTGCTGATCCCGTATTTACAGACACATGATTTCCTAGGTTCACCATTTCTCTTAGCTTCTTACAGTGCTGTTTTCTGAGATTTCTGCTTTGATTCCTTTCTTTCCCTCTTCTTTATATACTGTACCTTTGCCTTCATGTAGTTTGACCTTCATATGGTTTGCCTTTTTTTTGGTAACAAGTCAAGAACTCTGGCATTTTGTACTCTTCTGTGCTGGTTATAGCCTCCTGGATGTTCCCTTGGGTCTGCAAACTCAATGTGGTTCAAACTTAATGAGTTGCCTACCCCAAAACTTGTCTAACTTATTTCTGTTTGTAGCTTCTGTTTTCTATCACATGTGGCTGAACCAATCCAACTCTTTGTTCCTTCAGTCTCAATCCCATATAGTCTCTTCTCTGCCCTAGCTGAACTACTTACGTTTCTTGCTTGGATTCTTGCAGTTTCTTAGGTGGTCTCTCTAACATATTGCTGGGGGGAGGATAATCAATGCCTGTAAATATGCTTTTTGGAGTGCAAGAATATAAGTTCTTGAGATACTTTGAAAGAATTAAATTGGGATGCATTTTTAAGGAAATAACACAAATCATTGTCACAAAGCATTGTATAATGATGCCTTTTTGATTACATCATTACCGTCCCATATCAGTTGATTGTGTCAACACCATTGCCAAATTACAGCACATTCAGAAATGTGCTCTTTTTCAAAGATATTCCTAATGAAGTCTGGCATCCAAGGCCACCTGTGATATGACTCCAGTCTTTTTTTTTTTAACCTCATCTCTCAGTTTCTTTCATTCTCCATTTCGTATAGTACTAAGTAAAGAGAATTGCTGTAGATCCCTATAAATACCATTCCCTTTTATTTCCTTCGGTGCCTGTGTCACACTGCTTTTCTTGGAATGCCCTCCTGTATTACCCCATCATCTCCATGAAAACATGCTTCAAGTTCATTTAACTCATGTGGTACGTGAAACAAATATTGAGGACCTGCACTGTTATGAGTATAATATTTCCTTTGGACTTGCATGGTGTGTTTCTGTGTCTTATCACATGGACCACTTTCTACTTAGTATTACAGTTAATTGGTGAGTGTTTCATATCTCCTTTGGTAGGTTACATGTTCTTGAGGGTCAGGTCTGTTTCATTTCTGTCCTCTGCTCTGCTTTGCACACAAGGTTGATGTTCACTTAGCTGCCTTATGGGGAATCCTCTTCTATCTGTCTAAAACAGTTCTTGAATGTGAGATAGCATGCTGACCTCTTGTGCTAGTAAGTTGCTTTCAAGTCAGTACACTTTGCACTGAGAGAGTTGTATGCTTATCAGAAGTTGTGTTGGTTTCCAAGACTCTTTCATGGCAGGTAATCTTGCTTTTATAATAATTTAAATATGTAAACTGATGAAATGAATGCAAACTTTTTTTTTTTTCCTGAAAACCAAGTTGGATTCTTTGGAAAAACTTGATAAAGGTGAGTCACTAAAATAACGGCTATAGAATTAGATATGGCTGTAATACCAAAGTTTTGGAGGAAGAATAACAATAATCCAGGATGATTCTGTATGTAGACTGCTTTACAAGATTTCTTAAAGCTTTCCACTTTAATGAAACTGGAATGGAGATTGTAGATGATGCATTTATAGGTACAGTTTAGATCAAGCAGCAGAAACTTCGGTCAGCAAGGAGCTCCACATCATCAATCCCATTCTCCAAGTGCTTGATCCCATATTAAGATTGGCAAATACGTTTATGTGTTAAATGTAGATAAAATGTTATGTATGTATGATTTTTTGATTTCCTATTTTAGCCTTAATCCCTTTTTTACTTACTACTTTTGTATATGATTGTTTTGGATACAAAGGCTTTTGCTTCAATAAGTGCTCCGATTTTTGTTTTCTAAATGAATAGAAGAAATTAAGATCCGAAATGAAGATCCTGGTTGTGTTATGTTGGAATAAACAAAGAACTGACACTGGGACAGCAGAAAGAGCTTTAGAAACAATGAACCTGGTTTTGGTTCCTGGCACCTACACTAGGAGTCTTAACCCTCTTGGATATTCATTTCTGTCTGTAAGAAGGGAGTGATCCCTCAGTTGGAGCGTCTTTGAAGATAAAATGGTAACACGACCTTAGAGGTAGTAGGTGTTCAGTATGTCATTAAAGTAGCTTTGTGATCTCAGGCAAGTTATCAAACTTTATTGTGTAGTTTTCCATTATTCCCACTTTCTTAATGAAGCGACTCCAAAAGATAAATTTTGTTATGTGTAAGCTACCAGAATCCAAGACTGAATCAAACCTGGAATATAGTACTTGCTCAGAAATTTTTGTATTAGTGAACATGAGCCCTATTGCATAATAGCTTGCATGCTAATTAAGCAAGGTCTAGCTTCTGCATCCGTGAAACGTAGAATGTGTGTGTGAGGGAGCCCATGAATGAACTCCACTGCTTGGAACGGCCTCTCTGTCAGACAGATGTGCAGCGTTTATTCAGTAGCTACTGGCCTTTCCCAGTCTGAGTGCAGTGGGGTTCCTCATCAACAACTAAACTGTTTGCAAGTGGGCTTTGTGTTCATCTCTCTCATCTGACCTTGTATAACTAGTACTTAGGTTTAATGTGTTTTTTAAGTGAGAAGGTTGGGAAAAGTGAAGAACAGGGAACAATCTAAAGAAAAGAATTACTTTAGATAGGCTAAGTGTCCAGGTGATTTGAGGCAGGTGGATGGAAAACTTAGTATTTTAATCTTCAGTAAATGTTTGATTGCTAATTGCCAATTGCTAAATCTTTAGGGATGACCCTTTTTCAGTAAAATCAATACATGGAGCAGATAGATCATAGCCTAATTGATTTCTGCTGCTACGTGATATCTTCAGTTAGTATTTTACTTTTCATTTTTGATGGAGCTATGTATTATAAAACTACATCTTTCCTTTTAATTGTTGATTTTGAGAGATTTTTTTCCACTCCTATTGGTACAGATATTTTTCTTACAAAGGAATTAAAATACAACAGTATTATTTTATTTTTTAAACATAGCATATGTTGCTGGAATGTATATGTTTCATTAACATTAACATGTTAACATTCATTAACACGCTTGATTGATTTTTAAATAATTGTCTTGTAAGCCAGGGGTACCTGTGATCCAAGTCAAAAATAAGACCATTTACAAGAGAATGCACATATTGTATTGATGTGTACTTAACTGTCAGTTTTTTAAGTCCAACTTTGTTTCAGACTTAATTTGTGACTTTTTTTCTACCTGATTATTTTACTCTGAAGCTGCATAATGAAATATTGGGTGATGTAGGGTATTGGGTGCTGTATGAAGCAGGGTTGAGAAATATGTGTGTGTGTGAGTGTATAATAGTGGATGAAGAAACAAGAATGTGACCAAGAAGATCGAATAGTAATGCTGCTAACTTTGAAATCATTTTCATTGTGTTTGGAGATGGCAATGTGAAGTGTAAATATATTCATGAGTTAATGAAAGCTGTTTAACAAAGTTGCCTAAGAAATGGAAAGGTTATATGTTGAATTCTTTTGACTACGGTGTTTTAAAAACTGGGTAAGTATGAATCAGCCTTATTTTGTCATAGTTTGGAGTGTTGTAATTCAAGACTGAAAGGAGTTAGGTGGGCCCGTGGTAAAATGGTAGAGCTGCTAGGGGTGGGGGGAAGGTAGGGGTGTGTGTGTGTGTGTGTGTGTGTGTGTGTGTGTGTGTGTCTGTACGTGTGTGTGGGTGCACACATACTTGTGGTGCTGGTGCTTACCACTACAGTCTATTATTGCCATGGGGAGTGTGGGCCAGGTTTTGCCAGCTTGTCCTTTTCTATCCTATTCTTAGCCAGAAATCCAGATTTTACAGGAAGTCTGATTTTTAAGATGTCGCAACTAAAAATATTTAAGCACCATGGACCTAAGGAAATGTATCTGTTGGTCAGGTATGGCTGCCATCTTGTAATTTCTGATTTAGATGATGGGCTTGAGATGTTCTTTAAAGACATCCTTAATTGCCTTTAGAACTCTTTTAGCATTTAGGTTACAAAAATTGCTGCTCACACATTGACAGAAACCATCTAGTTAATTGGTCATTGATTTACAGTAGGACTTATAATTAGTAAATGGCAGACATGTTCATGTCTTAAAAGTAGTATCAGTTTCTAGTTCTGGACTCGTGGATTATGTATGCCCATTTAGGCTAAGTGTACGTACAGACTTCAGAGAGCTGTACAAAGACTGAGGCGTTGACTTAGTATGAACTGTCAGAAATTGGTATTCATAGTCCACTTTTTCTTTAGATGTCTGGGTGATTGCTTATTTTAAGCATGGTTTACACCCACTGTACTAAAGCCTTACAGGTTTGAAATACTGCTTCCTGGAAAAGACTGCTTTATCTAGAAAATGACATTTTTTTGCTCAGGGTATATCTGTGAAATTCACATTAGCTTATATGACACATGATCCTTGGAATATAGTATTACTATGAAAAAAATTAGGTGCTCTTCTAGTCAGAGGATAGAACAAGGGGATGATACAATATTATAATTTTTGGTCAGGCTTCATGTTTCCATGGAATGGAAGCCAAGTCATTACCTTGACTGACTTGCCCTTTTTGTCTTTATTACTTCCCCACTCTCACTCCAGATACATAACAGCAAAAGTGCAAATAAACTCAGGTCCAGTTTGTTCTTCCCTACCTTTCAAGTCCAGGATACAGTTGATTTGTTCCCATCCCTCTCCCCCATCATTTTTATTATGATTACAGTGCCCTAGTTAAGGGAATCCTTACCCACTTTGGGAACATTTCAGTAGAGGTTGATGTGGATGAGAGCTTAAAAATGGAATTGCAAGTGAAAGTAGGGACTTAAAACCTCGACCTGGAGCTCCCAGTGCTCATAAAGTGGCATTTCCCTGCTTCTGTCCTAGCATCAAGAATTCCTGGTTCTGAATTCCCTGGCAGTCCAGTGGTTAGGACTCCGTGCTTTCACTGCTGAGGGCGAGGGTTCGATCCCTGGTCGGGGAACTAAGTAAGATCCCACAAGCCATGTGGCGTGGCCAAAAAAAAAAAAAAAATCCTGGTTTTGTCTTTGTTTAGACTTCAGTGTCTCCTTGACACCTACCTTGCCTATTATAACGCTTTAATTTTGTCAGGTGTAGAAACCCAAGTGCAGCTATAACAGCCAGATTGCTGTGGATATACTTCAGTATGAGAACACATTGACTGTGTGGTGGTCAGGTCATAGCTGAGCTTGGATTTCAGGTGCTGGGAAGGTCCTCGTGTGGGGACCCATGTGTAGTCTTTGCTTGTATTAGAAGGATGGAGGACCAAAGTCCCAGATACCTGTCCTGTTTTCAGTTGCTCAGGTGTCCTGTGTGCAAATTATGAATATAAGACATTGTTCAGTACTGGTTTTGATTCGGATTCAAGGTGAGTTTCTGCTGCTGAATAAAAAGCGAAATTTTGCGGTAAGGTCTTCGCCGGGCGTATGTTGCAGGGAAGGTGTACTTAAGTGTCCTTTTAAAAAAATTGCTTCATCCATTATTAAGTAAATATATGACCCAGTAGTAGGTTGTTTTGATTGTCATTCTTTTGTGCTGGTATACTGCTTGCCTTCTGTTTTGTTGGCAGTTACATGAGAAAGCAGTTTTGTGAAGTATACTACCTTGAAAACCTTAGACACTGAGTTTCCATCAGGGATGATCTTTAGTCCACCAGACTAGTAGCGTGATTGGTCTCAGGAATGCCATTCTTATGTATAGACTGAGGGCCAGGAGATTAAAGTGAAGAAAAGAAATTCCTTCTAATATCATTTCCTTTATTAAATATTTTATCTGATTAGGATGAAATAATTGGAAGCTACTTATAATTTCAACATCTCCTACCTTCTGACATCCAAGGAAAGCACTTCTGATCTTACTTTTCTGGATTTTTATACCAGTCTACTAGTTCTGTCTTTGAAATGTAAGAGAAAAATCCAGCTGCGTTTGTAATCTACAAAACCATGCCTCAGTTTTATGTTCACTTCTTAGGTTCAGTTCAGGGCATAATTTCTTCCAGTCCTTCCAAATTCTGTTAAAGTTATCCTGTTCGTGGTCCTATTGTTTACTTCTTGAAAATCCTGTATTCCCTAAACCTTGGAGAAGATGAGAAGGTTTTAAAATTTTCTAACCAAAAGTATCTGCCTGAGGAAACATCCCAATTTCAGGATCTTCTATTTTATGACTTGGCCTCCTGGGAGAATTAGAATCTGGTCTACCAGGAAGACTCTTGTGTTTACATTTTCTGGCCTCAGTCTCATGGAAAAATGAGAAACTTCTTGGCCTCTGTTCTTCTAGGAACATAAAATTGGAGCCAAGTAGGATGAGAACAGAAAACATGACGGTAAACCACCAAGTTGACCTGGTTGGATGTCCGAGATCTGTAAATCTTACGGTTTGTAATACCTAATTCTTAGTGGCTGGTTTAAGCAGGGTGTGTGTGTGTGTGTGTATTCCCTCCACCCCTTGAATATTCAGCCATCTTAAGGGTTAGATAGTGTGATCTCCATTTTACACATGAAAAAACTGAAGCAGAAAGGTACCCGGGACCACACAGCTCAGTAAGGGGCCAAGTCAGGATCCTAAAGGCAGTCTCAAACTAGAAGCTATACTTCTGATCACTGCATCTGTAGAAAACAGTGTACACTGTACTGTTATTAGAGCTATAAAGTCCCTTTAGACTGAAGGATACCTGTTTTGAGTGCCTAGTAGGTGCCAGCACTACCATGTGTTTGGGGAACAGAGGGTTAAACTGTAGGACAAAGTTCCAGCTTTCATAGGGCTTACATTCTAATGAGGGAGACAAACTAGCAAATGCTGTGAAGAGAAACAGCAGGATAAGGGGACAAATGTGGCCTTATATTTTCGTTATAGTGCTCAGGCAAGGCTGAGACTAAAGTGAGGGAGCGAGCCATGGCCATTAACTGGGGGCAGAAGAGCAGGGATGAGTGCAGAGGTCTTGGAGTGGTTATATTAACATGGCATTCAATTCAGCAGGCTTTTATTTTATAGGTCGTCTTCAAGCTTTCCTGAAAGAATTGACAGCATATGACAGTTTAATGCTTACTTTTTTTCCACAGGACTTTTATCTAGTAATCTATCTTGATGAATTTGGCTTGAGGTACATGTTTTTCTCATTTTATAGAAGTGAGAATTAAGATGTGGACTCGAGCATACGTAAAGGTGACTCGTTTAACGAATCTCCATATTGTACCCATCACCCAGTTTCAGCAGTTATCACCATTTACCACTCTTGCTTTATCTCCACCACCCCTTCCCTTTATTTATTTATTTTTTTTGCTGGAGTATTTTATATTTATCTTAAAATTTTAAACCTTTAGAAGAGTTACCAGTATAAGAACCATTCAGTTAACACCTGTATGCTTTTCACCTAGATCACTAATTTGCCATATTGGCTCTTTTTTTATCATTTGAGAGTTTCAGGCATTGTTGACATGCCTTTCTTAGGAATAAGGACTTTCTTCCTAACCATAGCATGACCATTACACTCAGATTTGACATCAGTACAATACAGTTATAGAATGTTCAATTTGTGTTCTAATTTACCTTGTTATTCCAGTGTTATCCTTTAGTTCTTCAGTCCGTTATTCAGTCAAGGCTCATGTATTTGGTTGTTGTTTAGTCTTTTTGATCTAGAGCAGTTCTCAAGCCTTTGTCATTAAGGACAGTGTCACTTTGAAGAGTCCAGGCCCTTTGGTCGGGAGAATCCCTCAATTTGAATTTGTCTAGCTGCTTTCTCATGATTAGAGATTAGGTTAAACATTGTTGGCAGGAATGTTACATAGGGATGTCAGTTTGTCCCACTGTTGGGGATGTCAAACAATTATTTGGTTTAGGTGATATCCACCAGATTGCTCCATTATAAATGTACCTTTTTTCCTTTAGTAATTATTAAGTGATTTATGGAGTGACAAACTTGATTGAGACTCAATATTCTTTTCTCCAGCAGTCTTCCACTGGATTTAGCATTTATTGATGATTCAGAATCAGTTATTGCTGGAGTACTGCAGCAAATGCAAATGCAGATATAAAATTTCTCCTATAAATATTTATCATGTATCTAAAAGGTAAGGGCTTAAAAAACAAAAACAAAAAACCACAGTGCCTTTATGCTACCTCACTACAATTCCTTAACATGTAATATCCATATTCAGATGCCCTGAATTGTCTCAGTTGCTTCTCTACAGTTGATTTGCTTGAATCTGAATCCAAGCATCCACAGGTTGTATTTACTTGATGTTTTTGCAAGTGTTCCTGGGTATAGCATTCATGTCTGCCTTTAGAGATAAGATTAATTCTTGATGGGTGTAGGTGTTGACAGCTTCATGCATCCATTCTGAAGTTCCCATCAAACTTTCTTTCACCTAAGCGTTCTAGCATGCATTGTAATCATTGCCTAGGGACATTACTTCATTAGGGATTACGAAAGGTGATTCTCAGATTGCATCATTCCTTCTGTATCGATGAGCAGATTTTTTTCTGACCTGTGTTTATTTCCACTTTTTTATGTATACCTTCCTGGGGAGAGTTGTAAAAGGATACATTCTTCATCTTTACAGAGGATGGTTCTGGACTTCCTTAGTAATTCTGTAATATGTCCTCAATTTTCTCATATGTAAATTTGGGGGTAATTATGCCTACCTCTTGGGGATTTTGTGAGGATTAAATGGTCTGGTACATGTAGCTTAAAAATGGCGCCTGGCACTCATGTTGGGGTAAGCGCTAGTTATTAAAGTAACTTTTTCATTTAATTCTTCAAGTGTAATGGAGAGGCAGAGATGGGAGAGGTTCTTCATGTGTTGACATCAGCAGGATGCTTGAATTTGTATAGAGTGAGCTGAGCGAAGTGCTGCTTGCCCACACCAGGCTGTCCTTTTTGACTGCATGGAAACAACCATAATACACGAAGCATATATCACTGCACACTGTGAAATGGATATTGACAATTGAAGAGGTAAAATCTGGAACACATTCTGAAATGGAGTTAGTACAGTGAAGGGAAGTAGGTAGGTAGGGAGGATGAGATGGTGGCTCCAGGTACAGGTTTTTACTATGTCACGGCCCTTTGAGATTTTTATCTGAACAAAGGGCAGCATGCTTGCCTAGTCTGATTTGTCTTGTTATCATTCTACACTCAACTAGAGCTGTTTCAGATTGCAAATCACTTTGGTAGGGGAGGAAATGCTTTACTTCTTCTTGGCCTTTTAATCTACCTTCTCTTTCTGCTTTAAAAAAATCCCACTGTTGATAATTGTATAGAGTGTTGGAAGTTTAGCACTCTTTTTTTTTTTTGCGGTACGCGGACCTGTCACTGTTGTGGCCTCTCACTGTTGTGGCCTCTCCCGTTGCGGAGCACAGGCTCCGGACGCGCAGGCTCAGCGGCCGTGGCTCACGGGCCTAGCCTCTCCACGGCACGTGGGATCCTCCCGGACTGGGGCACGAACCCATGTCCCCTGCATCAGCAGGTGGACTCTCAACCACTGCGCCACCAGGGAAGCCCAGTTTAACACTCTTGATCAGGTGTTTAGTCATTAATATTTGATTCATTTATTTAAACATTTGAGCACCTGCAGTGTGCAAGATACTGTTCTAGACACAGACCCACATCAGTGAGCATCAGAGACTAGGGTCTCTACCCTCATGGAATTTACATTTTGGTAATGAGGTGACAGTAAATATGAGGAAGTTGTATAGTATGTTAGAAGGTGTTGAGTCCTGTGGAAAAAAATAAAGCAGGATAAAGAGAGATTGAGATGGTTAGGAAGTTACTTTTAAGCAAAGACAATGAGAGGAGAGCAAGTCTTGTGAAAATCTGGGGGTGCACAGTGTGTCCTGCATAGGGAACAGCTAGTGTCAAGGTCCCGAGGCATGTTTGGTACATTGTGCATTGTGAGTGAAGAGGTGACTGCTTGCTGTGTTAATGCCCTGTAGTGGGCCAAGGGCCAGAGCTTGGAGACAGGTTAAGAGGCTAGGGCAGTTAACTGGATGAGATGGAATGGTGATTTGGGGCAGGGTGCTAGTGGTTGAGATTCTGAGTGGTCTGATTCTGGATATAGTTTTTGAGAGAAAGCTAACAGATTTTGCTAATGGATTGATTATGAGTGGGTTGAGAGAGAAAGTGAGCAAACCTTCAGGGATGACTGATAATTTTTGGCTTGAGCAATAGTAAGGATGGAGTCGCCATTTTCTGAGGTGAGGAAGATTGAGAATGGAACAGCTTTAAGGGGGTGAGCCAAATTATTCACACTCCCAAGGAAAAGGGTAGGTGGTTACAAACTCTTCATTCAGTAAGGACAGTGGTCCATAGATTTTGCTATGAGAACTCATATCTATAGATCATATAGCCAGTTCTTTTAACCTAATGTCTTAAGGATGTAAGAGTTAGCAGATGAAGGAAGGCTGAGATTCATATAGCCTGTGGTAACAAGGTCAGATGTAGAATAGACTTTGAGACTTAATTTTTTAATTCTAACACTGAAAAAGAGAATGGAGGCAAAAGCCTTGGACTTGGAGAGTGAGAAGCTGGTTGAGCCTTGATCTTCTAGCCGAATTTCTTGCTCTGTGTGTTTTTACTTATATGAGAAGCCTGTGCCTGGGACTACTTTTTGTTTTGAATCTCTTCGTTTTCTTCATACATATATTCATCACAAATGATCATACATAAATACTTCAGTTGGATTTTATCCTGTACACTCTTTGCAGTCACTTTCGTTAACATTTGTTATATATACATCTCAGTTGTTTTCTCTGCAAACTCAAAATTTTTAAACATGGGTGATATTGAATGATCTTTTATTAATATTGTTTGTTTCTATTAATAAATGTCCTTTTCATGAAAGATAGTATTGCATAGTGATTAAGGGAAGAAGCAATTTAAACCTAGATGGGAGTGCAAATCCAGATGTAAACACAAATAACTGTATCCTGGGGTGTTATACTACTTCATTGGTTTCAGTTTTGTGTGTAAAATGATCATAATAATTGTACTTATCCCATAATTGTTGTAAGGATTAAAGTAATGCATACAGCACTCTAGGTACAGTACCTACAAGGTGTTAGGACTTAGTGCCAGGTAGTTATTTTTTATCTCCATTATTTATAACTCATTTATGATAACTAGTCGTTTGCAAGCAAATAGTGCTGAGCCTCTTGAATTCTTCCCATAAAAAGTTAACACAAAATGCTTAGTCATTGGGATTACATGATATGGTATCATAGGCTCTTCTACTCCGTTACTTTACATTTTCATTTCTCTCAAAAAATATAGGTTATTGGAGTTTGCTCCATACACATGTTCTGGTATCATCCACATAAATATTGAAACCAGTGGTAGTTTCAAATTTACTCCCATACCCAAAAGGTCTTCATTGCTGAGACTTCTTTCGAAAAATAAACAAAACCAAAAAGACCCCTGGTGAGCCACACTTCTACATTCTTCGAAGCAAATTAAAATGACTGTATCTTGGGGGATGTGTGTATATGGATGAAATGATAAATCTAGTGATTTATGAACTTTTCTAGGTGAATAAGATTTTATTTGAAGAAATGGCTTACTTACATGGGAAACCATCCCTCCTAACCCCCCACCCCCAATAATTTGCTAAAAGTAGAGCCGTTCTGGTTGGTAGAGGGTTGCTGGAGGGGGGCTTAAATCCCTGTTCACTCTGCCTCACCTCCCACCCCTGTGATGGGACACCCCCATGTCCCATCTAGGAACCCTCAATATAGTTTGAATGCCATTTGAGTTCAATCACGGTTTCATACATTTCTTACATACTTCCAAAAACTTGAATAGCAAGATTGTAGGTATAGTAGAAATGTTTTGCCAAAGAAATTTAAGGGCAAGCTCCTTAAATGTTTTAGGGACTATTATATGATTACATGTCTTCAGCTCCACTTGTAATTTAAAATTGGCTGGAATTCATATCTGTTGTATTAGAAACACTCATTTTCCTTTTGGTGTCACTGATAAACTGCTATCATAGCCAAGCTCTACAATTTTAAAGTTAAGCAAGGGTTGAGGAAGGCCCTGTTATGAGTATGTATATACCAAGCACCAGTAACCTATTCCACTAGAGGAGTTTGCTTTGCTGGACTTTGAATCAAGATAACAGAAGTGAAAATGTGTCTGAAAAGTCCATAAGTAGAATTTTATATAAATTTAGTGAGTTTTTTTGTATTTAACTTGAATGAAGTGATGTAGATAGGAGCTAATAGTTGAGGTGGTTGGGAGCCTGTTTAAAATATTTGTGAGAGAACTGCATATTTAATACATTATTTTATTTAGTTCTTTTTATCTATAAACTTTTATGAGGCTTTTAAAACACCTGGGGTATCGTTGACAGTTTAATTTGAAAGGCGCCGATATCACCACTTCCAGTCTATGCAAGTTGTAGACAGTGAAGTGACGTTTACTGAGCACCTGCCTGTGTCACTGGGCAGCACACTTTCTAGGTGTTACTTATTCCTTATTAAACCATTAGGAGCTGCATGGTGCTTTCATTTTACAGATGAGACAGTTGAGGCTCATAGAGATTGTTACTTGCCTAAGATCCTGCAGTTAGGAAGTGACAGAGCTTGGACCCCCAGCCCTTCAAAGCTCGTCTGCTTGCTTGACTATGCCACCTACACATGTAAGTTTTCAGATGTGTTGGTGTATTCTGTACCCCTTAAATTACTAGTTAGTAAAGGGAATATTTTCCATTGGATCAAAATGAGCAAGACTTGGCAAGCCTGCTGTTGACAGTAGTGGGCTCTGCCTATTCAGATTGTCCTTTTGAATGTTTGGTTTTTAAATCGACCCCAAAGATAAAAAGGTTGTGGTTTGGTCACTTTGAGGGTCACTTTGTTCTACTCTTTGGTAGTTCACTAGCCTCATTGAGTTTATTATGACTTGCAGCCCTGATGGCTTTAAGGTTTGTTTTTCTTGTTCTTTGTTTGGTTTTTATGGCAGATGACTTTCTTTTAAGAGTGACCATACATCCTGGATTTTACAGAATGTCCCAGAATAGTTTCCTAGTTTGGAAGATAAACTATGTTTTTCCTAGATAATAGAAGAGAGATGTTAGATTTGGTCATAACTAATTATGTTTTGATTATATTACCTGAAGGGGTTTAATAGCTGATTTAAATTTGGTCTTAACCTATTTTACTCTTTCTAGTTCAAACACAGCAAATATTTGTGTACACTTCTTTATTTGGATTAATTCTTTAACTGTAATTTAATTCATCCAAGTAAATGAAATAGTACTTTCATGTACCAAGATTGTATTTTAATTTTGTGCGGAACTATCAACAAAACACTGCTTTCTGAGACAGAAGCCCCCTCCTGTTGGGGAGAGTCTCTCAGTTTCACAACACCCTTGTGTTTGATTGAAATCAGCTAAATTTCTTACACTGGCCATCATAACTAGGGGACCGTTTCTTTATACATTCTACGTCTATTACTCTCATTATAGAAATAATCATTTTCTTAAAAATGCACTACCAAGGAGCCAACCCACATACTTATCATTACTATACCTACTTTTATTACTTGTCCCACCTTTCTCACTTACGGGATTTATCTGAACCGTAAACCAGCTTAGTCCTAGAAATATAAAAACATAAATTAAAAAATTTCATTTTAGCTGGAGAAAAAATTTTTCCATGTATATTCTTTCTAACAATAAAGGAACTCTGGATAGTGTTCGTTATATTTTTGTTGTAGAAATGTTTACTTCTTTAAAAGAGTGAGAAAAAATATGCAAAACTTGTATATTTTATTTGGAACCATTTTTTAAGAATTGCACAGTTTATCTCCTGAAAGCCTGTGACAGTCTCTCTTAATGACTAGAATGTGAAATTTGGCTGCATTGTATTATATTATTTTCTATCTTTCTGTAAACTAATTTGATCTGTTTTTGTTTTTGTTTCCTTTTCCAGTCTTTACTAGGTGCTGGTCTCTGGATGTTTTTTGTTTAAGTTGGAAAAATCTTAAATCTGTCCAGACTGATATGGTATCCAGTGAGATGGGGACTGTTGGCAGTGGCTTTTGAAGGATCTGAGGGGGCAGAAATAGTTGAGAACTCGGCCTTGAGCTAGTGTTTGGCGTCGTCCTGCTGCCTCTCCTGTGGGCCCAACGTTTTTTCTCTCTAGCTTACCTGCCAGCTGTTCTAGGGAAGTTAGGGGTTAGACCAGTGTAAGCATTCATCAGGGAGCAGAATATGTCTTGGATATCTTACTTGCATCCTATTTGACAATGGGAAACAGTGTTGTTTATTTTAGCAGTGCTTCCTGGTGATCGGAGAAGGAAGGGCTTGTTTTGTTTCTGAGCACTCTGTTCTTTGAACAAATAGGCTGCTGCAGCAGCCACTACAACACATACCCGCTTCCACCTTCCCTCCAAACAAAAATAAAAACACTCTGGGTGTTTGTCCCTTCTTGAGGAGACAGATAGTCAAGTATTGCTGTTGAGAAGAGAGACACTTGAAATGGCCGTTCTGACCAGTAAGCTAGGCTTATCTGTGTGTAAGTTGGAACAAAATGGCAAGGGTATGGCTTGGATGTTGGATGGCAGTGGGAGCTCTGTTGGAGGCAGGGATCTCCTAATTGCCAACTACAGTTTTCTTTGTAACTGAGGACCTAACCCTTATACTGAAATGTTACAGGTACCCTTTTAAATAATTAATATTTATTAGTCACCTGATTAGATTTTATTAAAAATTTAGGTAATTCTTCCTAAATAATGTCCAAGTATTTTTTTTAATAACTTGAACATTTGGGGGTCAGAGAAAGTAGTCATAGAAATACAAGCAGCTTCAGGTTTTGGCAAGTATGAAGTGATACAAATACCAACTTTTAGTGTATTTTATGTTTTTGTGTGTGGCAGTTTTACTCATGCCAGTCATTATTGACACTGGCTTTTAGGAGGAAAGATTTTAGTCAGTTTTTTTTTGGTGTAATTGTTGTAGTGCTTTATGCTTAAAAAGGCATAAAGATGGGTTTAAGACATTTCTACGTGGCAGCATTATTAATTAGACCTAATAACCTAATTCGGTAGCATGTTTATCTTTAAGCATTATTTCCAGCTCTTTTCCTTACCAGTAAGAGGTTTGTTGTTAAGTGTTTAGTACTGTGGTCTATTTGGAAAAGAGGTGGCTTTTAGTATCATTTATAGGACTTAATGATTTTTAAAGGAAGGTATCTAGATTCATCAAAAAGCATCTGCTTTGTCAAGCATAAAAAAAATTACACTCTGAGGTTGCCTTATCTCGAAAGGAGAAATCACTTTAGGAGTTAACATGTGGAAGGCATTAGGTTGAATAACAAAATGTTTTTCATATTGGTCTTTCAGCTCCAATTATAATAACTTTGAAGATTCAGAATTTGTCTCTTTTTCCAGGAGAAAACCCGTCATATTCATAAACTCAATTTTAGGTAAATTTAAATGTCTGTTTTTCAATGATTTTCTTAATCCAGGACTGAAAAGATCTGATTGACTTATTGAAGACAATTTATTATCTAATGGTTTATAGATGTCTGTTTTGTTTAGGTTTGGAAGATATAATAATAATAATAATGACGTTATTTTTCAGTCTTCCAGAAAAATTTTCTATTTCTTCCTCCTCTCCTTGCTCTGTATACCCTTCAACAAGAAAGCATTAAAAGGAAAAATTATTCAGCAAAATCAAACCTTGAGTCAGTGCCTTTATCATCTCAGAGGTTCTCTTGGAAATAATGCCTGATGAAATGGAAGGGAAGGAAATGACTTTCTGTAACATTAAAAAAATCTTTTTTTCGATGTCTTCCTTCTAGCTAGCAGAGTAAAATTTTAGGGTTGTTTAGGTATGTTCCTAGTTTTTTTGTGTGGAACATCTTGTTTCCCCTTAGGGCAGGAGTCATGTCACAATTTCTAGGTTAATGTATGATGACTAGCACAGATGTACATTTGTAGTAGGAATTTAGGAAAATTTTGTAACAGTAGTCTGCACAGACTAAGCAGTACTTGGTATTGTGTTTGGGGGTAGATGATAATACTTAGTAAATACCTGTTCTGTCCAGGACCCTAACTGGCTATAAAATACATTACTCTCAGGATTCACAGTATTTGAAGATTCATTTTGGTGTCCTTATTTATTATGAATAATTAGTGTCATCCCCCCGCCCCCAAAGTGCTTTAAGACCTTGGTGCCTTTCCAATCTGAGACTACCACACTAAGACAAGAAAGGGCAGTGTCATGGTGGGCATTTCTTAGTTGCCAGAGAAGTTAAGCCACTTAGTTAGGAGGTCAATTAATTTTTGTTCTTACTTCAAAATGATAAATATTCTCCCTGACTTTAAGTATCAGATGTGATAGTATGGATCGCTCTTCCCTGTGGAACTAAAGTACATATATTTTAAAAGTTTTTTTTTTCTTTTTATAATGTCTTGTTGCGCCGTTTTGCTAGACTGAAAGTTTCCTCATCGCTTGGTGAGCCCCTCCTCTAATTCAATCTTTGTCTTTTGTCTTTGCTGCCTTGCAGGGTTGGTACAGTAGGCTTCACTAGACTTAGCTGCAACTCAGAATTTCTCCTCCAGCACCTGAGTAAATGCTGATGGTCTTGTGGAGAGTGGATTAAGAGTACGAGCTAAGTTCTCAATCCCAATTAAGAAGCGGAGGAAAATTTAAACTGTCTCCTTCAAAGTTTATCACAACCGCCACCATCAAGACAGCAAACCAAAGGACAAAGACTTTGACCTGCTGTGTTGCTCTGTGTAGTCCAGTTCACGTACGGTTTACAGACTTGGCTGGGGTTACTAATGAGTAAATAAAAAGTTGGACACTTCTGTCATTGGACACTTTTATTCACAAAGTTACCAAAATGAGGGCTGTGCTGGAGACAGCAGACATTGCCATAGTGGCCCTGTATTTTATCCTGGTCATGGGCATTGGTTTTTTTGCCATGTGGAAATCTAATAGAAGCACTGTAAGTGGATACTTCCTGGCGGGGCGCTCTATGACCTGGGTAGCAATTGGTGCCTCTCTGTTTGTGAGCAATATTGGGAGTGAGCACTTCATTGGGCTGGCAGGATCTGGAGCTGCAAGTGGATTTGCAGTGGGCGCATGGGAATTCAATGCCTTACTGCTTTTGCAACTTCTGGGATGGGTTTTCATCCCGATTTACATCCGGTCAGGGGTATACACCATGCCTGAATACTTGTCCAAGCGATTTGGTGGCCATAGGATTCAGGTCTATTTTGCAGCGTTGTCTCTGATTCTCTATATCTTCACCAAGCTCTCAGTGGATCTGTATTCGGGTGCCCTCTTTATCCAGGAGTCTTTGGGTTGGAACCTTTATGTGTCTGTCATCCTCCTCATTGGCATGACTGCTTTGCTGACTGTCACCGGAGGCCTTGTTGCAGTGATCTACACAGACACTCTACAGGCTCTGCTCATGATCGTTGGGGCACTCACACTTATGATTATTAGCATGATGGAGATTGGCGGGTTTGAGGAAGTTAAGAGAAGGTACATGTTGGCCTCACCCAATGTCACTTCCATCTTGTTGACATACAACCTTTCCAACACAAATTCTTGTAATGTCCACCCTAAGAAAGATGCACTGAAAATGTTGCGGAATCCAACAGATGAAGATGTTCCTTGGCCTGGATTCATTCTTGGGCAGACCCCAGCTTCGGTGTGGTACTGGTGTGCTGACCAAGTCATCGTGCAGAGGGTCCTAGCGGCTAAAAACATTGCTCATGCCAAAGGCTCTACTCTGATGGCTGGCTTCTTGAAGCTTCTGCCAATGTTTATCATAGTTGTCCCAGGAATGATTTCCAGGATACTGTTTGCTGATGATATAGCTTGCATCAACCCAGAGCACTGCATGCAAGTGTGTGGAAGCAGAGCTGGGTGCTCTAATATTGCGTACCCACGCCTGGTGATGAAGCTGGTTCCTGTGGGCCTCCGGGGCTTAATGATGGCAGTGATGATTGCAGCTCTGATGAGTGACTTGGACTCTATCTTTAACAGTGCCAGTACCATATTCACCCTCGATGTGTACAAACTCATCCGCAAGAGTGCAAGCTCCCGGGAGCTAATGATTGTGGGGAGGATATTTGTGGCTTTTATGGTAGTGATCAGCATTGCGTGGGTGCCCATCATCGTGGAGATGCAAGGAGGCCAGATGTACCTTTACATTCAGGAGGTAGCAGATTACCTGACGCCCCCAGTTGCAGCCCTATTCCTTCTGGCAATTTTCTGGAAGCGCTGCAATGAACAAGGGGCTTTCTATGGTGGAATGGCTGGCTTTGTTCTTGGAGCAGTCCGTTTGACACTGGCCTTTGCCTACCGTGCCCCAGAATGTGACCAACCTGATAACAGGCCAGGCTTCATCAAAGACATCCATTACATGTACGTGGCCACAGCGTTGTTTTGGGTCACAGGACTCATTACTGTAATTGTTAGCCTTCTCACGCCACCTCCTACGAAGGAACAGATTCGTACCACCACCTTTTGGTCTAAGAAGAGCCTGGTGGTAAAGGAGAGCTGCTCCCCAAAAGAAGAACCGTACAAAATGCAAGAGAAGAGCATCCTGAGATGCAGTGAGAATAGTGAGGCCATCAACCACGTCATTCCCAATGGGAAATCTGAAGATAGCATTAAGGGCCTGCAGCCTGAAGATGTTAATCTGTTGGTGACCTGCAGAGAGGAGGGCAACCCAGTGGCTTCTTTAGGTCATTCAGAGGCAGAAACACCTGTAGATGCTTATTCCAATGGGCAAGCAGCTCTCATGGGTGAGAAAGAGAGAAAGAAGGAAACAGAGGATGGAGGCCGGTACTGGAAGTTCATAGATTGGTTCTGTGGCTTTAAAAGTAAGAGCCTCAGCAAGAGGAGTCTCAGAGACCTGATGGAGGAGGAGGCTGTTTGTTTACAAATGTTGGAAGAAACTCCACAAGTAAAACTAATACTAAATATTGGACTTTTTGCTGTGTGTTCACTTGGAATTTTCATGTTTGTTTATTTCTCCTTATGAACTTTTAAGGATATGATGAGACACTAACTTAAGAAAATACTGGTCTTTGAAAAAAACAAAAAAACAAAACACTTATGTAACTGTTGCATCTCTCAGGCATTGTTTACGCTGTAGGTTTTAGCCAAATTTTACTTAGCAGAAAAATCATCTATTTGCAAGACTTTATTTTCCCAGCGATGGATGAAAGTAAAATTTCAATCTAAATGAAGTAAAACTTGTTTAACAGACTGAATTGTGCAAATGTGGTTTAAAATTTTCCATACCAAAGTAAGGAGAGACCAATTATTCTCATAGAGCACTTAGAGCAGAATATATGCTAAGATATCATGAATAAGATATACTGTCTGCACTGCCAAATCTTGGTAGGCCTTCTTACCCTGAAGTAGAAGACTTGCTCATTTTAAAGTTTTTTCTCTCTCTGTAATCCCTACTTCCATTTTAAAAAACTGAATTTGTAGACATTGTATAATCAATTATGTACTGAAAATCGCTAACATGTGCTTGTTTCAGGGCAAGTTCGTTTGCCAGGTTCGTTTTGTTAGCATGAGCCTATGGATTCTGAACGCTGAAAGAAAGGAAGAAGAATGTTTTCCTGTAGCTATTCTTGTACCGCCAGTATATGGAATGTTGGGAAAAAGTTTGTTCCAGTTGCATTTTTCTTTTTTTCCTACTTTGAAGTTTAAGTGAACCATACTCAAACGACCACCAAGTCTGTCTTTATAAAGTTGTATGTCATGATTGTATTGTACATGATTATGGGGGAGAAAATGAAGTAAACATTGCTGATGATCCCCAGATTTACTGACCAAATTAAGATCATTTATATAGTTTGGAAATTAGCATCCCCTAAGCAGCATTTGATCGACTAAGCTGAACAGGTGATAGTCTAATACTAAATATTGGACTTTTTGCCGTGTGATCACTTGGAATTTTCATGTTTTCATACTTCATTAATTCTCTAACTTTGTTCTTGTCATTTGGTAATATTCTTTATTAGCCAGGTACCTTCCCAAGTGGATCCATTTGGAAGATATGTCCGGAAATTTGAAGAAGAATTAACTCTGCCTTTGTGCTGGGTTGCCCTACTTGATTAGATTGTGAGATATTGCAGTTGAGTTTTTAGAGTGAAAATTTAATTCTCAGATCATATTGTATCCTTGATAAGTCTTTTTTTTCCCCGATTTACTTTTTTTTCAAAAGACTTGCCATGTGTACACAGCCTCTACATTTTTGTTTAAAAAGTTAACAGTGACTTAGAGTGTGATGATATTTTGTTGCAAACTGACCATCAGTAACAGAAAACTCAAGAGTGCATGCTTTGCCATTGGTGGATTGTCAGTATAGTTTTTCTGTAGAATGGATAGCATGTTCAAGAGGTGCCATGAACAAGAACTTCTACGGGTTTCGTAGTGTGTCTTGTAGAGGAGATTACAGGACTTGCGTTAATTGTAGGACCCTCTATCTTGACATGGCTTCATACCCAGTTACAGCCTTCCTGGAAGAGAATCCATTTTTCACAGAGTGATTCCCTTCATGAGGACAGGGTACAAAAGACGTCTGAGAAGAGCTCTACAGATTAGGTAGTTCTTTGTCCTGTCCTTTTTCCTCCATGACAGATGAAGGAAACTAATTGTGTATCTACTTTGACTTTTCTGTAATCTCTGATATTTTTTAAATTGCATGATTTTATTAACCTTTATTCTTCAGGGGAAAATTATTACTTTTTTTAGATATTTTTGTAGATTTTGAATCAAAACTCAGTCCTAATGACTTTAAATTTTTTTGTATTTATAAACTAGTTTCATTATGATGGATTTGATTAGTTCAAAGTTGATTTTAGAAATTGTCAGGTAGCATAATGTCTTCCCATCTCCAGGGGGCTTTCTGAAGGACTGAGTCTGTAGATGAAAAAAATAATTCATGTACGAATAGTATGATTTCTGAGAGCTTATTAGAGTGCCTTGTGGAATTTTGTTCTCAATTTCATTCTTAAGGTTTATAAGCTGGGGGCCAAATAAAAATAAGGACCATCCTTTTCTTGTGTGGAGGCTGAGGCTGTGACATGTCCAAGGTTACAAAGTCTGTTGGGAAGAACAGAAAACCAGGTGTCCAAATCTGGATTCATGGTTTGTCCTCTTCTTTTTTCAAAGGAACTGTTCTTCCTTTGAGACAGCCTTTTGATATTTGGGGAAATAACAGGATCTTAGATTTTTCAAATTGACATTAAGTTGTAGGAATTAAAATTTTTCTTTGACTCTGAACACCTTGCTGTGTAACTCAGCAGTGAGGACTGACATATTGGCTGAGCAGCCTTCTTACCCCTTCTATTAAAAGCATAAATGAATAGGTGGTATTTAAGTGGATTTTTCCCCCCTTTATTTAATGTTGACTCCTAATAGTTTGGGATATTAGCATCCCCCTACCTTCTCTCTGCTGTTGTCTTAGTATGATACATAAAATACATCATCTTGTGTCTATTCATGTGTATATAGCAGTAGGTCAAGTTTAGAGTACTAATGTTTGTAAATAAGGAATGATTATTAGCATATCCATTAGGATTGTTTATTCTTGCCAGTATAAACATTTTATTTAGACTGAAGTCCCTGAAGCTTGCCCTTCTTATTGCCTCCCAGTAATAGATAATGTGCTTGAATAAGTATGTGAATTCCTGATTGCAACTTCATTTCAGGGGACCATTCTTCAGTCTGTATTTCATTAGAATGATTGTTCATGGAATGATACATGGTCTGTCTTAAAGCTAGCAAAATAGTCATACTTTACACTAACTAAATGGGTCCTAAATGATGACATTGATACCTAGACATTAACATGTATATGTTTTCATATTGGCTCAAGCTGAGGTTCAGAATTGGCTAAGAGTGATTGACTACAGTAGTTAGCTACGAGTCAGAATGAAGCGAGGACACTGGTCTTCAAAGGTGGAGAAAAATATTGTCTTATCTGCTGTTAATGGTATCTCCAGTTCTTAGATTTTTGTCCTCTCAGGCAATCTTAGTCTCCAGATCTGATGAGAAGAGCTTATTACCCTGACATGCAGAATGATTATTGGTTCCTTTGTGGTACCTCTAATTTCCCTGTTCATCTCAGAATATTTTGTCCTCCCACCCAAGACAGTAAGCGGCTTTTGAAACAGCTGAGCCAGTCTTTTCCCCCAGCCTTTCTTTCCTGGTGAGGTTATCACTCTTATCTTTTGGTTAGCGAAGCATCAAGCAGTAGCAATGGCGCTGTGTCCTTTGGCCTAAATCCAGCAGATCTGATCTCCCAAGGCTTCTTTTTCACTTGGCTCAAAGGATCCATTGTCTGTTTGCGCAAAGAGGCTGGCCTGGGTCACAAAGCCCTAGCTCTTGGGGATGGCAAGTCAAGTAATTAGTGGGGGCCCATCACTTCATGAAACTTCACATTTTAAGAACTGAGTGGGAAGGTTGTTACTCAGTTCTCTAACCTGAGACTAAGTGGGGGCTTGAAAGTCTTGTCCAGGGTGATTAGAACCTTTAAGTCTCTACATTTCTCAGTCCATTGCTGTCTTCCCTATATTGGGTGTGTGGATCTTCCCCTCTCTTTAGATATCATTTAATGTAGCTTATGGGTTATTCTCATTCTTTACCACCCTATAGAGCTGCTATATTATTAGCTATTAAAAGGTTAGACCCATCAATGTTCCCACTTGGCAGTATTCGGCTTACTTGCTTTTCTTATACTTTACTCCCATACGTCATTTTCTTCTGAGGTATGATGGCTGAAAATGACCACATGGGTATCTAGTAGTGACACCTCAGCATTTCCTGAGTTTGGGTTGAGAGATGTATAAAGACCATTGTTGTTAAATTCCGTGAGTACGGAGACTTGCCAGGACAAAATTTTCTTAAGAAGTCAGAAACACTATTAAGTGAGATGCTGAGAAGTACCTGGGTGATGCAGACTTAACAGAAGACAAAATTAGCTTAACATGTGTTAGATGTAGAATCATATTCATTGAACTCTAGAACTTGAGGTATCTTTGCTATCAGCTAGTTTAAACCCCTCCGCATATAGATTAGGGTACAGTGAATAAGATCAAGCTTGTTAAACCCTGGTTTGATGTTAAATATCGTAAAGTATGAGTTCATTAACATATTTGAGGTTAAAATGACTGATATTTCATAATGATACTTTAGTAGAAAAAATACTTTTAGGTTTCAGTATTCATAAGATTTATCATTAGCCAGGTGTTAAATTGTTTAAGTCATTTTAATGTTGACATTAGCCTGAGCAGACTTTACAAATGGGATATATTCCTATTTGTGTGTATGCCTACCTACCATTCAGAGAGACTGGTTTCCCCCTTTGTCTTCCCTCACATTGCTTTAATTATTCACCTATTCTTGCAACACTTAACAGATTCCTATTTTGATCTTTTGTCAGCTTAATTCACTTTGTTTCAGGCTTATTGTCATGGTGTGCAGAAGTGCTGCTTTGCCCCATATTTGAAGGTCTGGATCCAAATAGTGATTCACTAAATATAGTTGTGTTTAAATATACTAAATTTCTATTAGCTTAAACTGTTCTCAAGAATTGTTTTCTTAGACTTTGTGTTCACTAATAATAAAAACCCTTAATAATTCATCAGTATTTTATTCTCGAAACTCAGTTTTCAAAAATTAGGAGGCAAGAATAGTTAAATTCACACCAGTCCCTTTGAAATGATGGTGTCACAATGTAGAGAGGAATGGAGTTTGTTTTGATGCCGAAAAGCCTTGTTCTTGCAGTAATTAAAGGTAAAAAGTTGGAACTAGTCAGTTGGCATATAGAGAAACCCTTTTGTACTAGTTAGGTATGAAGCTGGATTACAAAAGAAGTAATCTTTTGATCACTACATTTGGTTTTCTTGGTTGACTTAACTCAGGGCTGCAAATCCCTTTTCCTCCATTAAGCTAACTTCTCTTAATTTGGTATGCTTTTTGTCAAACTCTCACCTCTGTTGGAAGAGTAGATAGATACTCAACTACTTTGACTCCAGAACAGAATTTAGCTAAGGTTCAAAATAATTGATGGGCTTTGCCAGCACTGAGTCCCACACCATTATTCATGTTGTCATATAAATGTTTTTATTTAAACTTCTCTCCAGTGCTGGGAATAAGGCTTTAAACTACTGATTCACCTTTAAAGGAATGTTAAGAGAATTGATATAATTTATGTTTGTTTCCATCTCAAATCCTTTATAAAAGATAGGATTTAGCTTATTGTTTTGGGTTAAGCACCCCATTTATCTGATAACCAACAGGCTTAACCATTGGCATATAGTCTTTTACTCAGAAGTAAACAGAAAAGGTTTGATGTATCTGTATCATTACTCATCTCGTGCACTTTACTTTTTCGGGGAGAACCATAATCTGAGACTTGACTTAAACCAATAACCTTAATTTATGTAATGACTTTTAAAAGTTTGGTTTGGTTACCTGGATACATAGTGTGTTTGCAGAGAGGGATGCTAGAATAAATAAGTCAAGACAAAGCACAGTGGTCTCAGATTCTTGTTAGTGTAGGAGCAGTGCTTTGCTCTCCTCAGAGAAGCACTGTATTATAATTGTTGCCCAGGATAATGGAGCCCCCCACCCCAGTTCAAGACAGTTTACAGTAAGTGAACTCTGTCATTGAGGGAAATACATTTTCCAGTGATTTCGGCAACAGCACAAGTTGACAGTAGGTAACCACACCTTTGTTGGAGACTTATATTGGAAATTCACCTTGTACCCTAGTGCTGCTGGATAAAGGAGTGTTTACTTTTTTTATTGCCTCTGGACAAACTACTCTGGATAATTTTCCAATATATCAGTGTAGCCTATACCTCTATAAGTGGAATGTTCCTTAATAACTCACTTTTTTGTTACACTAGTTGGAAACTGAAATTAAGCTCATTGCTATCTATATTATTGAAACCCCCAACTGGCAAAGGCCATTCTGTAGGGTATATTCCATAATATAATCATCTTCTGAAATTTACGTTTTGATTAGTGCCTTCTGGCTGCCAATACTGAATCTGCTAGTTCACACCTTGCCCTTTCTTGATAGATAACTCTTATTTGTTACAGTTCCTCTTTTTAAATATCGTTATAGCTAGTGAAGAAAATACATTTATATTTACATACTTTATATGCAGCCTCTGTTAAAGTTCAAAGAACCAGGTAAGTCTGGTTTGTGTTGCAGTTTAAATGTTATTTATTCATCTGAATTTGTTTCTTTTATATCCTTAATTAAAAATTTAAGGTTACTTATTCTGTGGGTATATTTTAACTTTATCATTTTCCAGTGTAGGTTGGATAGGCATATCTGAGAACATATATGTGACAACCGTTTCACATTCCATGATAAGGAAAAAGCTGAAAGTAAGTGTCCATAGAAAGCACAAAACCATGTTCCCTCATATTTGTAACTCCACATGTAGAAAGCACAAGACTAACAGTATTCTCA
Source organism: Globicephala melas (assembly GCF_963455315.2). NCBI lineage: Eukaryota > Metazoa > Chordata > Mammalia > Artiodactyla > Delphinidae > Globicephala > Globicephala melas. The sequence continues at coordinate 10,960,591 of NC_083317.1, read as the reverse complement.
TTGTCCCACAAGTGCCAGGCATAAAAAGCCCACCATGGGTTTGTCTCGAGTTGTCAGGATGAGGACCGCAGTACTGAAAGCCCTAGACAGTGAGGTACCTAAGATAGGGGTCCTAAATCATAAGGGATTCAGTGTTCTAATCTGAGTACGTTTGTACTGCTTTGGTGGAGGAGAGAATACCAATGTCAAGAATGCTGCAATTGTATTGGGGGGTTACTAGCTAAAATGGGGTCTGTGGGCTCTTTCCTACAATCTGGAACTTGAGAAACAGGGACAGACTTCTAGGTTTTTGGTGGGTGGAACATTTTGACAAACTTCTGCTTTAAGCTGTAGAGCCATTGGATTTTTTTTTTTTTTAATCATACATCTTTAGGAAATTTTACCTCCCGTCAATAGTACCTTGAAAACATGGAGAAATCTCACATTTTAATAGGGCAAATACTAATCTTTAATCTTTGCGTAAATTTAATCTAAACTTAATGAAGTTATTTTTTCATATGCTTCACTGCACTTCATTTTAATAGAGCAGAATTTGATCCAAGTGTTACGAGCATCAAACTAACAGACAGATCTGCCAAATGAAGTGCTTTGCTTTTCACAATGGTTGTAAGAGTCTAAAGGATTCTTTTGCCTGTCTCATTACCCGCTTCAAGACTAGATTAGATGAAATCTGTGAATATGCATGCAAAAGAAGAAAATAATGTGTTTTCTTGAACTCGACATTATCCTTATTTTACTCCTCACTTTCTACACCTGAATAGTCCCTGTTTGTAAACAATGAATAAATACATTTGTGTCTTGGATTTTGCCTGTATGTCAAAAGATGGAAGGACTCTCAGGATGGAGAGAAGTGACCAGCTTTGTTCCCACTCTCCTCTATTTTCTGTGTTTATCTTCTTAGGGATAATCATCTTTAATAATATATGGAATGAAGATTAAAGCTGGTATAGACTAATGGAACATGTTTTAGAAGAATTAACCTGAGCACTTTGAGGGAGAGACTTACGCCCTCTAGCCAAAAGTTGCCAGGTTGTGGACCTGCAGCATTTTTTAAGAATGTAAAACCTCAGGCTTCGGTGGGGTTACTGGAGAGGAATACCAGAAATGCAGGAGAAAGGAGAGGTTTGAGGAACATCTTTGGCTTAGCAATATGTGATAAGGCAAAGCAGTAATAACCTGTTAGTCCTGTGTAGAATGTGTTCTGTACCTTTAAATTTTGTTTTTAAATTTAAAATAGTTTTTAAGAACTTAAAGGATGCTTTTGAAGATTCCTTTGGCAGAATATCTTTCACCTGTAATTCCATGGAAAATTGCTTTAATTAGTCTAGGTGAAAGTAGTCCTAGCAGTGTAAATATGTATAAATAGAATTTTCTAATTTCACTGTGAGATCTCTAACTTTTGAGTGGCAAACAGATCAACAGGTCTTTTGCTCATGGACTTTTCTGTGGGGTTGTTAAAATGCAAAAGCTTTATTTTTTAAATAATGACATATTACATTAGTGTCAGATGATGGTATGGTATCTGTTGCCCTGCTTTCCCCCACCAATAATGCTTCAGTTTATAGATTGCCAACAGAGTTCCAAAATAAAGCGAGGATTTACCCATTCTTTGCTTGGACATCCCATTTTCTGTTGCCTGGACCTATGTTGGCAATCACATATGAACTATGTTATGCTTCTCAGTGCTTCTTCTTCTCCTTTTTTTTTTTGATAAGGTGGATATCAAAAATAGTTGCTGTGCAAAAGTTAGTAGTCTTCTTCAAGAAGAAAACCAATTCCTTTTCTAATATCCTGTGAAATTGCTTCATTCATTCCTTTATTTTTAAGCCAAATGTCAGCAGAGTACTGCTGCTTTTATCTAGTAATTTTGATATGTAAGTATTAATGCATTTTTAAAAGATGTCTACATTGAAAAATGTTTTTCCCAGTGTCCTGCCTCTTAAGCTTTGTTCAAATGTTCTGTGAGAGACCAGTCTGTGCACTGGGGTTGTGTATTGTATACATGGATTGTTTTGTCAGTTATGCATTGTAGACCAAATGTGATTTTAAATGAAGTTGTTGGGTTATTGGTGAGTTTTTTGAATTGTAAACTGATTTCCAGGGTACCTTCATTGTCCACAGCATTTTTTTTTTTTTTAAGGCTTGACTGATCAGGTCCATCTCACTGTACAATGTTTTAGTTGCAAGCAGAAAGTAGAATTTGATATAAACCAGGTTACTTCCATATTGAAAGGAATACAATTAAAATTGTAGATTTAGGATTGTTAACCATACATGACAATTCTAACTTTGACTTATTCTAACCTATTGTATACAATCTTATTTTTTAAATTGTAGACATGTATGATCTTGGTTTAATGTGTTTTTAAAAGTGTTAACTGTTTAAAAATGAAAAAAATGAAGCAAATCTGCTAAAGAGCTGTCAGTTTTCGTTACTGACTCTGTAAAATACACTGTTCTTTGTGTACTATGTGTTATTTTGCCAGCTGCTGCATTAGCCTTTAAAAGTATTTGGAAACTTAAGATGAACTACATTTCTTGCAAAGTATATTCCTTTCTGTGGTATTTTGTCCTGTAACTGAAGTATAGTAATTATTTTATGGAAATGTTAGCACTTCTGTACCAACTTTGAATAAAATGAAAAATTTACACTTCTGTGACTAAGTATTTTCAATATGAACACATGTCTACCCTCAAAAGGTTGTATCTCAGTTCCTTTTCTCTTGGCTCATGAAGAGTTCCGGTGGGTTTCCCCCACCAATTATTGCCATTCTTTACCTTGGAAAACATGGACTTGCAAATACTGACTGAGAATTGAGTTGTATATAAAACATTGAATAAATAAAAATATTCTTGGTTTTTTCATTTCTAATTTTGAGATAATTCCAAATTATAGGAAAGTTGCAAGAATAGGTTGAAGAACCCAGGAATCATTTTCATCCAGTTTCATAGAGGTTAACATTTTGCCACAGTTGCTTTGTCATTCTCTCATCAGACACTTTCCTGAACGGTTTGAAAACAAGTCACAGACATCATTCCCCTTTACCTTCTAAGTACTTAGGGATATATTTCTTAAGACAAGGATAATCACAATATAATCAAAATCTGGAAAGTAACTGGTACGATATTTTAATCTAAAGTCTTTATTCAAATGTTGCTGTTTCAATAATGTTCTTTTATAGCAACTTTTTTTTTTAAGTTTGGAAACCAGTTCATTGCATTTAGCTCTTATGTCTATCTCCTTTAGTCTGAAATAGTTCCTCAGCTGTTCTTTTTGTCTTTTATGGTATTGATATTTTTGAAGTGTAGAGGCCAGTCATTTTGTGAATGCCACCCCTATTTAGGGTTGTTTCCTCATGATTTGATTCACACTATGCATTTTTGGCAGGACTACAACGTAAGCAATAATATGTCCTCAAAGCCTCACACTGAGAGGCATGTGTTGTGTTGTCTCATTATTATTGACATTAACTTTTGATACTTGATTGGGGTGGTACCTACCAGGTCTCTCCACTGTCTAGTTAATGTTTTCCCCTTTGGTAGTAAGTAAATTGTGGGGAGATAATTAGAGTTTATGTAAATAACTTATTCCTCATCAAACTTGAATCCCTAGTTTTAGCATCCATTGATAATTCTTTTTTTTTAAAATAAATTTATTTATTTTTGGCTGTGTTGGGTCTTCGTTGCTGGGCATGGGCTTTCTCTAGTTGTGGTGAGCAGGGGCTACTCTTCGTTGAGGTGCTCAGGCTTCTCATTGCAGTGGCTTCTCGTTGTGGAGCACGGGCTCTAGGCGCATGGGCTTCAGTAGTTGTGGCTTGTGGGCTCTAGAGCACAGGCTCAGTAGTTGTGGCACATGGGCTTAGTTGCTCTGTGGCATGTGGGATCTTCCCAGACCAGGGCTCGAACCTGTATCCCCTGCATTGGCAGGAGGATTCTTAACCACTGTGCCACCAGGGAAGCCCCAGTGATAATTCTTGCCTGAGTAAGTTATTACTGTGGTGGTGTGAAACAGTGATTTTTCTAACTTTTTTTTTTTTACTATACTGAAATCAAGAGTTTCCCCTTTTCCCCATTTATTTATCAGTTTGAACTCATGTATTATTTAGTGGGTTATAATTCATTACTGTCATTTTGCTCAGATGTTTCCAGATTTAGCTAGCAGGTCTCCCTTCAGGCTAGTTTGTGTCCTGTGGCACGTTCCATCGTTTTTTGAGTACTTCCTTGTTTTCCAGCACAACAAAGTGTTACAGGCTCATCTTGTACTTTCCCTGACCCATTCAGGATCAGGCATTTAGTAGGGTATGGTATTTAGAAACTAAGGTCTGGGTGTGCTCATTCTTACAGAGGTAAACATGGTCAGTGTACAGAACTAGGAAGTTCGCGTACACATCTCCTGATGTCTCCAGTTGTAAACCAGCACCAGAGGTTTCTTTTTAGCCTCCCCTTTCTATGTTTGTATCTCCCTTCTCCAACAGCAAGAATCTGATAATACTGACACATTTACTTATTTTTTTTCAATTTTACAGTGCCTTAGAATTAAAATTTTTGCATGTCTAAAAGTGTTTTTATTCTACTCATTTGTCTGAAAGTTTGGCTGAATATAGAATTCTGGATTGGGAAGTAGTTTCCTTCAGAAATGTGTAAACATAAGGCCATTCTTTTCTAGCTTCTAATCCCTGTGTTTTAAAATTTCATGATCATGTGGCTTGAAGAAAGCTTTTCTTTCACTTGTACTGGCCCTCAGTGGCCTCTTTCAATTTGTCAACCCCGTGTCCTTCAGTTTGGGGGTAATTTTTCTCCTCTTTTGGAACTTTTGTTCTTGTCTTGGATCTTCTGGACTGGTACACTTGGTTTCATACAGTCTTTTAATTTTCACCTTTGTCTTTTTGGTCTTTCTAGAGGTGTATCTAAACTTTATCTTCCAACCCTTATGTTAAAAAAGAATTTCTTTTAAATTTCTGTCAGGTTTTTAATTTTTAAGAGATCCTTTGTTCCCCAAATCTTTCTTTTTTATAGCCTTGTTCTTTTTTCATGTATGCTGTATTTTCTCATCTTTGAAGATGCTTAAGTTTTCTCCTTCTGCATTGTTTCCTCCAGTTTTTATTTTGTTTGTGTTGGTCTCACATGTTAAAGGCTTTTCACAAATGTGTTCTGATCTTTGGTGGTTTGCTTATGTTTAACGGGGTGGACTAAAAAATGCTCTGAGTGTGTGGGTGGAGTTTGTCGGCCTCATTGTTGGGCCTTCAGGGCCTGGCTGTTGGTTGAATGACTACTGCAGTCTCTTTAGAACAGGTCAGATTCCCCACAGAAAGTTCTTTGAATGATAAAAGGCCTTGGGCCATCATTCTGGAAGCCAGTCGGGAGGAAGAGCACAGGGGTCTTCAGCATGCAGTGTGCCTTTTTTTCTTAATTCCTTTTTGGTATAATGTCTCCTCTTACAGCTGTGCCTGTGTCCTGCAGTCCATGTACTTCTCTGTTTTACCCACTGCAGAGAATCAACCTCCAAACATGCATCTAGAGGTCCAACCAACTTTCATAAACTTTCAACCAACTTTATTTTAGTCCCCCACTCACCCCTATTTTCCGAGGTGTACTCAGTGTTACCAATTCCCAGATCTTTTGGGGAATTCTACAGTGTAAATATGGTTGACTCTTGGTTTTCCCCATTGCTGCTTTTCTCCATCTGCTTTTTTTCTAAAATTGAATTGCTGTTTTCCCCTCATTCTTGCAAAGTTGTACGTTAAAAAAACAAACAAAAAAACCACTCCTTTACAGTAGTTCTAGTAGGTTTTCAGGAGGGAGCATAACATGCTTATGTTGAATACTCCAACTTACTGGGAAATCCTGGTATCCACTCTTCACTTAGCATTTGAAGCTTAAAATTTCAGAGCCTGTTGCCAGTTTCTGCCTTATCCTAAAAGAACATGTTGTCAACCAGAAGCACAGTGGGAGTTTAAAAATTCTGCTTATCTTAGGAGTTATATGTGACCTCCAAGTTTGAATGCAGTACTCCAGGGTAGATGCTGCTGATTTTAGACTGGAGGGAGAAATAAACACAACAAAATGGGGGCTATCGTTACTTTGGGTTTTACTCTCCTTCCAATTCTAATTTGAAATTTTATTGTCATGCCCTATGGCAGATTCTCTGTAAAATATTATTGTCTCTACATAAGGCTTGCTGACTAAGTTACCAGATTTCATAGGTTTTTGGAGGCTGAGTTTTGTTGTAATATTCTCTGGTACACTCTAGGAGTCTAATGTCCATTGGTTTTATTAGTAGTCCCAAGAATCTTCAGAAGTTTGGAGGCACCTTTACGTGTCTCTCACTATGGTTTTTCTTTTTGTTTTTGTTTGTTTTTTTTTTGCGGTACGCGGGCCTCTCACTGTTGTGGCCTCTCTCGTTGCGGAGCGCAGGCTCAGCGGCCATGGCTCATGGGCCTAGCCGCTCCGCGGCATGTGGGATCTTCCCGGACCGTGGCACGAACCCGCGTCCCCTGCATCGGCAGGCGGACTCTCAACCACTGCGCCACCAGGGAAGCCCCTTTTTTAAAATTAATTTATTTTTGGCTGTATTGGGTCTTCGTTGCTGCGCACGGGCTTTTCTGTAGTTGCTTCGAGCGGGGGCTACTCTTCGTTGCGGTGCGTGGGCTTCTCATTGCGATGGCTTCTCTTGTTAAAGAGCACGGGCTCTGGGTGCATGGGCTTCAGCAGCTGTGGCTCATGGGCTCTAGAGCGCAGGCTCAGTAGTTGTGACGCACGGGCTTAGTTGTTCCGCGGCACGTGGGATCTTCCCGGACCAGGGTTCGAACCCGGGTCCTCTGCATTGGCAGGTGGATTCTTAACCACTGTGCCACCAGGGAATTCCCGCCCACTATGTCTTTATTTCCACCTTCCACCTGTTTGTTCCTAGTTCCTTGACCATATACATCTCTGTTTTTGACTAACAGGATATGCTTAACTTTATTATGTATCTCTGCCTTTATATATATATATATACACATTATATATATGCATTTTATATATATATATGCTGTTTTTGTTTTTGCAATGAAGATCTTATTTCTCCTTGAATTTTATTTCATTTTTTGGTTTAATCCTTTCTTCCTTTCTAGTTGAATTAAGTACAGTTAGTAACTTGCATCTCTCATCTGTCTTTCCATTTATTCTTTGATGTACGTATTCATCAAACATTTATCGAATGCATCCTGTGTGCCAGGTTCTTTGCATCTCCAGCATCTAGTAAAGATGAATAGGAAGCAACCTTGAAGAGGCTTTGTTAGGGAAGGACATGTACTTCTAAATAATTACACTTGCAAGATAGGATTAGGGGAGGAAAGGCACACTTTTCCTAGGAAGTAGCTGAATCTCGAAGGGTGTTTTGATCCCTTCAGTTCCTCTGTGCTTTTATGCCCTTTCTCCTCCCTGCTCTTTGGAGCAGTGTAGTCCCGTAAGTACCTTCCTCCCACCACTTGAGTTAACACACACCACTGCAGTGGCTTAGTTGGTGATGACACTTTTGGTGTGTTGTTCAGCAAGGTATGCAAATCTGACTGTCTTGCCAAAGCCCAAGGTTCTGATTATTTCGAGGCATATTTTAAAAAAATTTCTCCTAACCCAGTCAGACTGATATTTTTGCTAAACCCATACGCTGATGCTTAGAAGATTCACAGAATCTCAATTGGCTTTTCTCATAACCCTTTTGTCTCTACTGTCAATATCCTTTGCTGATTCTTACCTCCTTGGTCTCCCTGTCATTCCAGTGCTGTCCCCCTTCTACTCTCTGAACAGGATGAAATATAAGGCGGAGGCAGTGAACTGAATTGTGCATGAAGGAGAGCAATCAACAAGACAGGTACAGCTCCATGATGTCTACCTGATGCCTGCTCTCACTATCAGTTTCATGAGCTGTGGCATTTCATTTACTTGCTGCCATAGTAACCAGGACTCCTGCCAATCTTCTTGTTTCCCATCTTTTATTCATCTGTAAGTGCATCTGGAGGGGAATGAGGAGGAAAGAAATGGAAATCTCTCAGTAAAAGGATTGTGGATTTTGGAATGTTCTCAGAGTAGCAAACATGGGTACCTTAATTTTGGCATTTTCCCAGCTGTTCAGGCAGTATTAACCACAAGTAGTCACCTGTTGTGATTGTCATTTCACATTCAGGGAGGGCTCCATTATTACTGTGAGAAAAGTGGAGCATTTATGTTCCTTAAATTAGAGTTGAAGGAGATCATTGCTGAAAATCCTTTATAAACTACAGTTCAGCCAGAATCATTCATCTTTGGAGTGGTGAGAGGCTAGCCAGCTTCCTACTAGAATGTGGTTTTTACCTTTGTCCACACCTGGGGAGCTTTGAAAAATCCTAGTGCCCAAGATTTTTGAATCCCCAATAGACCAATAGAATCGAAATATCTGAGGATGAGACATAGGCATCTCATTTTAAAAGCGCCCCAGATGATTCTAATGTGCTCTAGAGGAATGCCTTGGTAATTTTGCCCTTTTCCTTTGACTTACCCGAATCACAAAGGGAATGGTTGGTTATATGCAAATGAGCCCCCACTTTTGGCCTTAAATGGCCTCTGAATGGCATGCTTTGAGTTGAGACCTTGGAAAGAAGTGGGTTTATTAAGGAACAAAACTGCATTATGGTTGAACTACTCATGTTTACTGATAACCTAGGCACATAAGTAATTGACAACTAGTAAATTCACGTGAAGTTGGATCTCATGTAATCACGACTTCCTTCTTTCTCTCTGTGTTAGTTCTTTAACTTTATTCATTTATAGCCTTTTGATACCAATGCCGGTATTTATGTCTCTATGTGGACTAGCTGCAGGGGTCCCTTGGATGCCCATTGCATTTAAGGTAAGTCCAGTTTATGATTTAAAGACATTCTGCCTACCTTGCAGCTGAAGTTACTTTACCGATCATCCTATTATTATTTTTTTTATTTATTTATTTTTTGCGGTACGCGGGCCTCTCACTGCTGTGGCCTCTCCCGTTGCGGAGCACAGGCTCCGGACGCGCAGGCTCAGCGGCCGTGGCTCACGGGCCTAGCCGTTCCGCGGCATGGCATGTGGGATCTTCCTGGACCGGGGCACGAACCCGTGTCCCCTGCATCGGCAGGCGGACTCTCAACCACTGCGCCACCAGGAAAGCCCCATCCTATTATTTTTATATTTGCAAATTCAGCCATGCTAAGAACTGTGACTCTACTTCATTTGCACTTTGCTGTTGGCACGGCATTAATCTATGCTGAATCTGGCAGTCGTTGGACCCTTATTCCTCTGATTTTTTTCTTCCATTCTTCCCTGGGTTCTTTTTATTTTCATCATATCATCCAAAGAATACATTTTTGTGTCAGATTTCCCAGGTCTCAAGAATCTGAGTCTTGGCTGCATGGCAATAGAATGGGCAGGCTCCTCTTATTTTTCACATCATCTTGCTTTCATTGGCTGTTGTGTTTTCAAGGCCACAGTTGGCCTTTTCCCATCACATCTCTTTGGTCTGCTCTGATTCTAGAATCAGAGATCAGAGATCTCTGGGCTCCTGACTTCGAGATTCCAGTTTTTCCTCTGATTCCCAAGAGACAGAGCAGCCAGTTGTAAGAGCTCATGATGCTGGAAGTATAGCTTACAAGGCGCTTTCAGTAACCGCTGAAAAGCTGCCCATCTATACCTCCCTGATTATTAATTTTTTAAAACGTATATGGGTATGGAATCAGTATGGATATGGCGTGAGTTCTAAATGTTGAGGCATAGTTTCAGGGCTTTGACACAGAATTCACAAACTGTGGCATCTAGTAAGATAGCAATTGGCATAGACTCAGGGGAAGAAATTCTTCTTAAAACAGAACAAAACTGAATTCGCTCCCACCCCCACCCCAAAAGTTTTTAAATCACCTTTTCATTGCTCATTGTGAGAGAAATCAGGTAATAAAGTGCAGAAGGAAGAGAATAGAATACTCCTCTCATCTTACTACCTAAGGAAAACTGGTATCATTTAGCTGTATATTCATCCAGACTTTTAAAATATATGTATCTTAGTACTTTTTTTCTTTTGGAAAAAACTGGACTGACCCTACATGCTGGGTTTTTTTCTTTATTATTATAATATTTTCATGTCAGTATGTAAGGATCAGCATTCCTTTTGTTTTAATGGCTGCATAGTACTTGTTCAATCAGTAAAAATAATTTATTGAACCAGACTCCTATTAATGAAGAACTACATTTCCATTTATTCACTATCCTAATAATTTTGTGGTATTTTCATAGCTAAATCCTTGTGCCTGGGTATGACAGTTTTCATAGAGCAATTTCCTAGAAGTGGCTGTAGCATTGAAGGCATACATATTTTAAACTAATATATATTGCCAAATTGTCCTCCAGAAAGTTTACGTTTTTACCAAAAGTGTGTTTGAAGAAACTAAATCTTAACGTTCTGGGCAAAAAAAATATTGCCGCGAGTGGAAAAAAGCAATGGCTTCTACCTGTACCGAGTACAGTGTCCACATTGATTCTACCCCAAATATAAATTCCATCAGAACCTTCTTAATCCAGACCTGCTCTGAGAGGACCCTAATAACGCTCCTTCTACCTCTTGAAGAGGTGTTCTTCAGCCTTTAGAGTCTGGCTCAGGTCTGCCATCTCCAAACCACCAGTCAGAAGTGTTTCACCCTCCCTTTATTAGTTACTTATGTGTGTCCGCATATCTACATCACAGACTTCTAAAGGGCAGGGACTTTGTATTTCATATCCCCGTGGCTATCCTTTTGGAGGTGGATTTCACAGTGAGCAACTTGGAAATACCTGTCTTGAGGGAGACACTTTGAGAGGACTGTTTGTGGATAGCTATTAGGTTGAGCCTTAAGAAATGGTCAGTATTTGGACTGTTCTTGATCCTCCCAAATGGCAGTTTCGTAAGGTTCAACTTATAGTTCTGATACTCACAGAGTTTGATATATTTATAAGAAGTCATCCAGTTTGTACTCACTCCATTTCCAGATGTGGATGTATACACCTTCTCTTTTACAGCTGATTTATGCCATTAAGATTATTTTAAAATTGTTCTGCAATGGAGAGTTCTAGATGCCCCCGCATACTTGTTTCTCATGAATATGAGTGTGTATATTGAATATCATATTCATGAGTGCTTTTCACTTAGTACATGCTTCAGCAACTCCTAGGGCTCTATTGCTTTAACGGTTAAATGACCACTTGATATGTCTGAACTGTGAATTTGCAGTATTTAACATTATTTTAAAATTTTGAGATATTTTCGGTTTGCAGAGTACACAACAGTGGCTTATAAAAAGAAACAGGTTTTCACCTCATTAGAGTATTTGTTACTTTCCCAGTACACTTGATGTGTATTGGTTCCCGTCTCTTCTCCTGTCCTCTCCCCCGCTTTTTAAAGTCTGTTAAGTCTTTTTTCGTAGTTATTTTATATTTTTTTAAATAAATGGTTTAATGATTCATGGGCAAAGTAGTAGAGCAGTTAAAAGATCTCAAGTGTTTTCTATCGTTGACCTTTAAAAAATCTTTAAGAGTTACTTTTCTAGTCACTTACCTACAAGTTATAATAATGTATAATAGTTCATTATAGGTAAGTATAATCATGTTCCAGCATGTATTTATGTATCTTTACTTTTTTTAGTGTTCTAGACTTGCCCTTACTGAATTTTATTCTAATTTTTAAAATAGCTTCTGTGCTTAGTAATTTTTATCCTTAATTACTGGGAGGACTGCAGCTCTTGATTCAATAAATTGTGGGGCAAAGAGGTTCTACTGAGTCATAAAAATATTTGATAAAACAGTTCCCATGGAATCATTCCCAAAGTTGGGCTCTGTAGATGTTAGGCAGGGCTGGCACCTCACACATTTTGAGGTAGGTGGTGTCCATTCTCTGCTTCCAACTGAGGTCTGCTAGTGGCAGAGCTTTCCCTGGAAGCTGGTTCTTCTGTTGAAAGCTGTGCTCACAGATTTTCTTTTTCAAATTGCTGTGAGACTCTCAATGTAGAATTTCCAGGTACATTCTCTCTATTTGGAAATGTAAATTTCAAGGAAATTTTCTTAAGGAGATTAACCTTGGAATTAAGATGCAGCGTTGGTTGGGAAAGGCTTTTACATTTACATTTTCACAGGTTTTGACAGTTTTCTGACCTGGCTCCACCTTCCCTAAATCCTACTTGCTCCTGGGAGTTGCACTACTCTTTGTAGAGTGAGAAGGGTGAGGTGTAGGTAGATGCTTCACGCCATTAAATGTTGTGGATTCTATGTGGTTTTCATTTCCTGGTGGGCCGTGAGGGTGTTGTAGTGATAGCTGGGTGCACCCGAAGGCCACTGGTTCAAAACTGTCTTTGCCAGAGAGTCTAATTTACAAGATAATTTTGTTGAAAAGCTTCTCTTCTGGGATGAAAATAAGTTTAATTAGATTAAACACTGGTCGTTGACCGATGGTGTTTATGATAGTCCCATGAATTCTTAGCTTATAAATAACCTTACTGAATGGGGGTTTTATTTGAGGGGCAAGTAGAGATGGCCTTCCTTTTGTTTTCCTCATCTCCTTGCTCTTTATTCTTTTTTACAGAAACTTTGTCCATTAGAATCCCTAGAACTGCAGTTTGCAAAATGTGATCTGAGGAGCCTTGGACTTCCCAGAGACCTTTTCAGGGGGTCACTGCAAAAGCAATAGTGGGTAAAACAGCTGGTGCCTTCACATAAATCTAGGCACCACCACCAAACTTTACTAGTAGTGTGTTCCTCACCACCACGCAATTGTAGTGTTTGTAAAAAGGCGGCTGCACTTCAGAATGTCCTTCAGAATGATGAGTGGTGTCAGAATAGTATTGGAATTTAATCTCAGCAGGGCCTTTAGAAGTCGAAAAGTCTAACTTCCCACCTGGTGCAAAGATTGAAATGACGGTCATCCCATATCTTTGCATTTCGAGTGATGGGAAGGTCAGTTCTTCACAAGGCAGCCTATTTCACTCTCATATAGCTGTAATTTTCAGAAATGTGTTCTTGTTTATACATCAGTGCTCTGTTTCTCTGTAATTTTTACCTTTTGATTCCAGTTTCTCAGTGTCCAATCCAAATAAAACATACCTATCTTTTACATAGTAGCCCTGAAAATATTTGAAGTTAGCTGTTGGGTTTTCCCAAAGCCTTCTTTTGTAGCCTGAACACGCGTAGGTCCAGTAATTAATAATAATAATATCAAAATTTGGTTTTAATTTTGTCTAGGATGAACTTTCTTTAAGTATTGTTTAGTGTAAATTCTTTGGATAGTATTATATCTTATCACAGATAATTAGAACAATCCAGGTTTAACATTTATGTTTATGTATGTTAGTACTTTATATTTCTGAAATACATGAAATATTTAGTTTCACTTCTATTAGATGAATTCTGGATTCTTTTAAACCGTAGTATTGGTATTAACAGCGTTTTGGCACTACATGAAATAAACAGAAAAACGCTAGTACTGTAATGTTGCTTCAGTATTATGGTCACTACCCTGATAGTGAGGTATGTTGTATATGAAAAGTGGCTTCAAATTGTATTAGAGAAACGAGGAAACTTCCAGTCCCTCAGGGGGGAAAATGAGAGTAAGTAAGCAAGAGACCCTGTTGGAGAGGTACATTTGATAACACTAATTTATTCAACCACCATTTCTAGCGCCCGCTCCAGACTCTTGTATATTTGGGGAGTACAGTTTTGTGTACAAGATAGACAAAAGTGCTTGCTCTCCTGAAGCTTACATTCCCGTGATGAAAGGATATTCATAAATTGCTGTGTAGAAGTAAATGAGAATGACATAAAGAGTCCCTGAGATGGGTGGGGCACTCTGGGGTGATGAGGATATCAGAAGAAAAGAGAGACTTTTTAAAAACTTTGTGCCCCCAGGATATTTTGAGAATTGTGACATAAATGTTGTTTGTGAGAGGCTTATAGAGACAGAAAATTTGTTGAGAACCACTAATTTAGCACATGAGGAAACTGAGGCACAACTTTAAAATGGATACATTTTAATAATTTATTATTAAATTTAATAATTTAAAGAGTGGCATAGCATTAGTGAAGGAGCTGCGACTGGAGTCCAGGTTTCCTAGTTCCCGTTCACATTTCATTCACTGTTTCTTTTCCATACTTTTTTTGTCCAAGTGAACGTTTTTGGCTCTCCAATCTGTGCTGTAACAGAATTGTGTTTCATTGACATATGGTGGGTTGGAGGAAAGTCTTAAGGAGCTGCTTTCAGATGGGGTGAGAGAAGCCCGTAAGGAGCACATGCGCACAACCTCTCTTAGAATAGTTGGAATTAAAGGGTTCAGAGACCTTGTAAATGAGAATTACGCCAGCAAGATCGTGTGCTTCCTGTAGACCATATGTTTTTACAAATTGAACATTGTGCTGTGTTGAGCAGAGCTTTTTTTTTTTCTTTTGGAAGCCTAAAATTTTTATTTTAATAGACTTAGAAGTTTCACCAATAAGGGAAGTTGAAAGCCTGGATTGATTAGATTAGGAGCTTGGTGGGTGGAATGGTGATTTTGTAGAATCCCTTCTGAATCCTGTGGTGATTTGAACAGTCAGGCTGATGTTCCTTATTAGGTTGGCGCCCTGTGTTTCTGCCTGCGGACCCATCCCATGGGGAACTCACTGTCTGTAGCTCAGTGGCCCAGGCTCATGGTATTATCTGTGGTACATTTTAGGGTGAGTGGATTGAGGCCTTGCCAGCTTCCCTCAGTCCATTACACTGTAGAGCAGAGGTTGGCCAGATAGTAACTAGTTTAGACTTTGAGGGTCATATAGTCTCTGCTGTAATTTCAAGTCTGCTTTTAGCATGAAAGCAGCCATGGACACTATGTAAATGCATGAGCTGGCTGTGTTCCAGTATAACTTTATTTGCGAAAGGAGGTAGTGAGCTAGATTTGGCCCACAGGCCCTGGATTGCTGACCCTTGACTTAAGAGTGACGAGGTAGGTATATGGGACTAGTTGAGCAGCTCCCTTAATAAACAGGAAGTCTTTTAACCCCTCCTTCATCTTTTTAACTTTTGGGTAATTTGAATTACAGTGAAATGAATGTGGCCATTCAAACAGTCTGCAATTTGACCTTGACATGCCGAAGTTAAAATGTGTTTTGATATTTTCCCAAGTTACATTCTTGTTAGGTGGCCTTTCCCCTTTTTTGGACAGAAGCAAATCTTATTATACAAGCTCTTACTTCACAAGAGGATGCTCCATGTTTCATACTGTAAACTCTTCAGTTGGAATTTAAACAAGAGGCATTGAGATATATTCCTTTTTAATCAGGCAACACTGAATTAAAATTTATGATTTGGGTAGCTAATCAGAAGACTGTAATCAAAGTGTGGTGTGTGTGTGTGTGTGTGTGTGTGTGTTTGTTTGTGTTCTCCCTTACCCATTCTTTATTTGGATAGACTGTTCATCTACTTATCATAATTTAATTGATGCAATATCGAGTCAAGAAATAGCATTTTTAATGAAATGAAATATTACCCTGCTGTTAGTAATGAGGTTTCTGCAAAATACTGAAACGTCTGTGAACTAATGAAATGTGAGAAGAATTTAGGCTCTGTTTGATTTAGAACTATATAAAAATATTTGTTTACAATCGTAAGGAGAAATTGCCATAGACTTTTTACCTAGTTCGCGTTAATGCAGAGATTTTGGCCCTTATTTTTGTTTTCAGGAAGTTTCTGTTTATCATAAGGCTGCTTAAATATATAAATACACATAATTTTCAGTAGGAATTTAAAAAATCCCTAGTAGACTACAATATGAAATAAAAGTAGAAATTTTATTTCTACACCTTAAAACTAATACTTAGTGCATTCACAGCATTTTAGCAGTATTTGTCAGAAAGAAAATATACAGGTATGTAGGGGATTTTCTTCAGTTACTAGAGTGTACACTTAAAATTGTTCTGCAGTTTTCTTTTCATTTGATCCAAAATGAGCCACTGGAAGGTAGCCTTTTCTTAAGTTCACTCCTGCATTGAAGATTTCTCTGCTTGCATTTCTTCACTTATGTCTGAGGAGAAGTACTCTTTTCCTTGCCAGGGTGTCCTCTGGCCTCCTCCCCCGATTTGACTTTTGTCAGTGTTCCTTTTCTTTGCATCAGGCTCTTTCACTTGTTAACTGCCATGTAATCTCAAAGTCATGACATCTCTCAGAGGCCCAGTTTCCAAATCTATCAACCTTCTTGGCTCCTTTTTTTGTGTGTGGTGAAGATTAAATATGTACCAATAAAACACTAGATCTGTGTTGATCACGTAGCAGTTACGCAGCAAATCATATTGGCCATCGATGATGATGTTTAAAACATCCGACATTTTATCCTTCGACTGGTTCATTCCCCTTTAACTGCTAACTTCCTTGTGTTTTCTCTCTCCTCAAAGTTGACTCAAATTTGTTTGCCCCTCAGGCTCTAGAGCTTTCTCTTTCTGTCACCTCTACCTTTGCAATCTAGCTTTTAGCCCCATCTTGCTAAGTGACCATGCAGTCACTGTGCTGTGGTTTTTTTCTTCATCTGCATCCTGTCATTCTGGAGGCTGCCTCTTCCCTTAGTTTCTGTGACAAGGGAGGTCTGGTTTTCCTTTTGCTGTTTGCTTCTCTGGCTTTGAGGCCTCTTGTCAGCCCCCAAATGTTTGCACTCCCCCCGCACCCTGTTCTGTTGTTGGTCTCTTTTCTTCTCTCCCCACCCCCTCCCTCAGTGCCCTCACTCCTCCCAGGGTTTCAGATAGCCTTTCTCTGCAGATGACTGTTAAATGTGTAATTCTAGCCTGCCCTGTTGTTTTGAGCTTAAGGTTTACATCTTGAGAGGTCAGCCTGGAGGAACTGTGGGCATCTCAGACTCGGCATGTCCTAAACCAGAGTCATCTTTTGTGTCCCCAGCCAGCTTGTCCAGATTTCCCTTTAGCTGTTAATAATAACCCCATTCTCCCAGCCACCATGTTTGGTGCCCCTCTTTTGCCACGCCTCTCCCTCATTTTCCACATTCCGTTAGTTGTGTCTTCTCAAGTTTACCCCTATAAATTGTCTGTTCTTCCAAAAGTTTTTGGTGTATACATGTGCATAGAGGGCTATCTGGAAGGAAATTCACCAAAATATTTGAAGTCCTTTATCTCTGGATGATGGGATTTTATATTGTTTCAATTTTGGTTTTTAGTAACAGGTATTGATTGTTTATATACTTGGACCCAACCTACGATCTTAACTTCTCAGTCCTCCTTGTCCTGTACTTCATCAGATGGGACTCCTAGCTGTTTCCTCAATACTTTCTTGTCTCTGCTCTTTTACTCAATGCCTGGTTTGTTTGTTCTTTGCATCTCCCGTTGTCATTTTCCAGGGCTCCCCTCCAGACCGCTTTCTTTAATGGAACCCTTCTTCCAACTGAATGTGCTTTCTCTTTTCATGAGCTCTCTGGTCCCTATGTCACTTCCGGTGTTCTGCCTTCTTACATGGGTTTTTGAGTTCATGTCTTTCTTAGATTGTAAGCTCCATGCGGGCAGAGATTGGGTCTTACTCATCCTTTCTCCCTTTTGGTTACAATCTCTCAGTTTTTCTTTGGGAGACAACCCCTTTTCCCACTGGCTGTCTATGGTTTTGGTGAGATGGTCAAAGTGTCCTGCCAAGAGGATGCTCTTTCCCTGGAATTTGAATTTTGAATCATGGGCTACAAGGACTGACAGTGATTGGCGCTGATTCATCCTGGCCAAGGTGCTCTGAAGACAACACTCATTAGTTCCTGCCTCCCAGATCCCTGGAGCTGCTCTGGTCCCTGAACTCTCCAAGGCCTGCTGCTTCAGATTTTCCTTCGTATCTGTGAGCTATCTCATATCCTTATGATAAATGTGTCTTTCTCTCTCTTTTTTTTTTTTTTAAACTTTGTTAGCCAAAAGTAGTTTCTGTTGCTTTTACCCAAAGATCCCTACCAATAGAGCTGTTATGATTGGAACTGACCACACTTGATCATTTCTAGTTCTTACATTGATTCTGATGTGTTTTTTTCTTCTTTTTAAAAACAAAAACCAGCCAGAGACCGCTGCTGCTTTGAAGCGTACACTTGAAACCCTGATGGACAGAGGGGCTGTGGTGAGGAACTTGGAGAACCTGGGCGAGCGTGCGCTTCCTTATAGGATCTCCGCCCACAGTCAGCAGCACACCAGGGGAGGGTAAGTCCTTCGTGAGTCACTGGACACGTGCCTTTGGTGGGCTCCGTAAGGTGCGCTGTGTAATTCATCTCAGGAGTTATTAGACGCTCATAGTCAGATCCCCACTGCGCCAGGTGGTGTGCAGTTACGTGCCCCAGCAATGTTGTGTTGCAGATGGGATGCATTTATGCTGACCCACAGTAAGCTAATCAGAGCTCCCAAAGAGGTCATGCCAGCAGTAATACATTTGTAAGCTTTTGATTGTGGGAAACTTTTCTCGTCAACTTAAGCACTGTTTTCCCCTGGCATTTCTTTAACTTTCGCCTTTAAAACACCTCATTGAGCAATGTGTTGTCCACCTACTCAGTGCATCCTTTGTAAATATGAAGGTTGCAGATAACAAGCAAAATGTACTTATTACTAATGTGTATAACCAGAGCCTAAAATCCCCAATAGGAACATGGCATGGTTTTACCTATTCCAGCCAATTTTAATCACAATTTTCTGTAATGGGACCTTTTTCTCACATAGTATATAGCGAGTTCCTCAAACATGTCAAGGATTTGATTTTATAGTGATACCTATCCTTGTAGAAATTCTTCAAGGTCAGTTTGTTGGGTTGGTTTGCCGCTTCTCTAAACTCATGCCCAAGGTTTCTGGTTTGGAGGAAGAATCTTATTTTGTTGGGTTTCCTAGAAGTAGGTGATAGAGAAACGGGAATCAGTTTTTAGCGGAGCAGGGAAAGTCCAGGACTAGAAGACTTGATTCTCCTTCTGGGGCTCCCAGCTGTGTGGCCTAGACCAAGTCACTTGGCTTCCTTGGATACTGAACTCAGGTGGTCGTTCTCCCATCCACTTTGTCACAGTGGTCAAATGAAATAACCTCTGAAGATGTGCTCTGTGGACAGTACTGGGTGTTGTATGATGCTGCTTTTAGTCATGTGGGGCGAGCAGCCTTGTGCAGGTTTGCTACACGTGATGGGCCCGAGTAAAGTCACACCTGACGCCGGGCTTTCTTACTGCTTGTAAACCTTCTGCCGAGATGTGGCACAGACTGCACGTTTCTTTTGATTGCTTCACCTTGTTTTGTGCTAGCGTTCAGCTTCTTGAGAGCACCTCTGAAGAGTGTGCCTGAGGCGTTGCTAGGCAACCTGAAATGCTGGGTGGCTTATTCCTCTCCACAATCATAACAACAGTAAGCAATGGAGACTGTGTGTATAACATTTTTTTTAAACTTAAACCAAACAAAGGGGTTTGGTTTTAATAGCAAGGCTATGAATCCTTTTGCCTTTTTTTTTTTTTTTTTAAGAGAAGCATATAAAATTTGGCCAAGAGTTATTAGTCAGGTTCTGTTATGTATGGAAGGCACTGAACAGGGAGAGAAGTCAGTTTCCTCATTATGTGCTTTCAGGGATGTACAGTAGGAATGCTCTCTTCTGCTCCCTTTCCAAGTAGAGGATTTGACCTTGTTGAGGGCTAGTGTGACCAGCATCCTGGAATTTGCATTTCTCACAGTGCGTGGGTAGCGCTGCTGCTGCTACTGTGAGGACCACGCTTTGAGAACTGCCGCATTAATTCATCTAGTTTTCAGGCCTCTGTGTGCGGTGCTGGGGTAGGGTGGTACTCTTTCTCCTTTATGGATAGAATAAACTCAGATCTGGGAAGAGCTCACCTGGAATCAAGCCAGAGCTGCTGACAACCCCAGACCTACATTCCAGATTCCTCACAAGGTGCCGGTGCCCCACCAAGGGCTGTGTTGCCGTCACTTAGTTCATTTATAGTTAAGGATTTTACTTCTGGGTGGTTTTTCTGTTGGTTTGTTTTTTTACTTTCAGACTCCTCAGAGAAGAAGCAGCAGCATCCTTAAAATATACCATACTGTGTCTATTATACATCAACATAAAAAGGTGGTGCCTAGCCCCAGTGGGGGAGGTTCATGTTTTAAGTTTGCTTTTCTGAGGCTAAATCAGTATCTGGTATTTATTTTCTTGAGGTAGTATTTTCCAAAGTGTGGTCTCTGAAATGCTAGTGATACAGATATGCTCCACCAAAAATGGAGGGTGTGTGTGATCAGTCAGATGTGGGAAGCCTTAAAAAAAAAAAAAAAAAAGTGAAAAAAAGTGACTTCCCTGGCAGTCCACTGTTAAGACTCTGAGCTTCCGCTGCAGGGGGCGCGGGTTTGATCCCTGGGCGGGGAACTAAGATCCCACATGCCGCGCATACCGCGCAGCGCGGCCAAAAAAAAAAAAAAAAGGTGTGGGAAGCCTTGCATGATCTAATCCTGGAAATTCACAGCACACCTTAGCGTATAAATGGTGAGAAGCCCTTCCATAAGATGCCCTAGTTTGTCAATTTTACTTGACCATGTTACTTTGTTTTTGTAACACTCACTAATGTTCTTCACAGTGGCTTTTGGTAAATGAGACGAGGGGCTAGTGTAGTTGGGAGTTCCCTGGTTTGAAGATTTAAAATTGAGTGGCGTGTCAGATGGCTGCATTGTGGAGCTTAAGCTTAGTCTGATATTCCCTTAGCTGCAGCCAGTCCTCCCATAGTCACTAACCCCAGTGACGTTTGTAGTAGGCATTTTGTTCACTTGTCAAGTTCTTTTTGTGCACTGACATAGCCACAGAAGGCATTACAAGCATGTACGAAGGAGACTATGTGCCAGGGTGTGTTAGGTGCTGGGAAGGTTCACTTTTATGAAGTGGTTGAGAAGAAACAGGGTGGACTTGTGTGTTATGCATTTATTAGCATTCAGAAGTTTTTGGCTCTTTTCAAACAGCCCTGGAGGCCGTGAAACGTATCTGTAATTTTGGTGGGGCACTGGTTTGACTCCTGAGGTTGATATGTTGAGAGCCGGTTTTTTAACTGGCTAACGAGTGAGCCCTAGATGCCCTCCATGAATCCACATTGCATTGTGGTCCTGTTGGTTTTAAGTGTTTGTTGCTTTTACATTTTGTGGGAAGAAATGGTATATCCTAGTGGCATTCCTAGGTCTCAGGGTGGTTCTTAGGATCGTTGTGGTTCTTGATCTCAAGGAGTTTTCACTTGAATTAAAGACATGACTGCATATGGCTAACCTAGGCACCAGCCAAGGGGCTGTAAACACAGGGGCCCAGTACAGAACCGTCCCTCTGACCGAGGCTGACAGCCAGGCGTCTCTCTTGCAGTTACTTCCATCATGTTGAGTGATTGCCTCCCATCTCACCTCCTTCCCCCAAATGCATACCCCTGCTACACACATGCCAAGTAGGCCTGCCCGAAAGAAGAATGGACTGAGAGGTGCTTAGGTAGGAGAGATAGTGCTACTTTAGGGTTATTTGGGAAGCTTTCCAAAAGGAGGAGGTGGTACCTTGAAAGTGGTACCTGGTGTTTATTATTATATCAAGCCTATTACCAGTTTATGCCAAAAAAAATAATCATTATATTCCAAATATTAATGTAGTCAGTCCTGACTTTGGGAACAGGTTACATTCTAGGAATTTGTCTGTAAGTTTATTGTTTATAACTGGGAACCTACTTTCCCATTGGAACAACTTGATGGTTAAGTTCCCAGGCTGATCCACAGAAACTTACTTAAACGCATAATCTCTGAGGGTCAATAGAATTGGACGAGTCATTTATGTCCCCTAGTGACAGGGAAGAGTTGACCGGATGCCCTCTTGCTGTTTGGGCCAGGTTGGGATGGTTGGGAAGTTGGGGTCTTCGGACCGTTTTTCCCCACAGAGGCTTCTGGCCTCACTCACCACCCATTTCACGAGGCAGTGTCTGGAAACCACTGGAGCATGATTAAGAGCTGGGGGTAGAGTGGGGGGTCGGGGGGGGGATGGTCTTAGAGGGGCTGGAATTTATTCTCAGCTCTGGATTTGCTTTGGTCTCCTGGGGGCACCCCCAGATTATCTTTCCTTTGTGCTTTCACATGCTCACCTTCGTACCCTCATCAACTGTCTGAGAAAGGCAAGGTGGTTGTTGTGGAAAATTCTTTCTGTATTCCTTGGTGTCTAAAAGGGGACAGTGTTACACAGGCAGAAGGGAGTAAGTGCTCATTTAGACCCTTGCTCAGAAGAGGCAGGTTTTTACTGAATCATAGTATCAGTCACCCTCTGCCAGAACTGCCTTAGCATCTTCCTCCAGGGCTGCACAGACTGGTTTAAGGCTCTCTTTCCACTAGATGGGGCTGGACTGAGACTAAGAGGGATTTCCAGTGCAGGAGAGGGAACCTTAGAAGAAACCGTAGTCTATAATGCAGCGATGGGCTTGTGCCTGTTTGTAAAAGGATGCCCCAGATTGCTTTGACTGTTTTTACCACCTCTGCTTTCACTGCAGTGCGATTGGGCTGACTTCAGAATGTGTGTGTATGAGAACTCTTAAGTAGTGAAGGAGGTTTTTCTTGCCTGTTTTGTCCCTCCTTTGTCTGTTCTCATGTGTTTAAAATGTGAATAGGTGCTTATAGCAAAGATCTGCGGGCCTACATATAAGACGCCCTTCTGTTTACGGGTAAGCAGAATGATAAAAATAACTGGCTCTATGGTGAATCAGTGGAATTTTACTGACTTGCTCTCCAAATGTGTCTGCAGCTAACTCCAAGAGTGCTGGCACCCTCTCTAGAGGAGATTGATTCTCCTCTGTAGTTTTCCCGTTAGCTAACGTTTCTATGTTCTTGTGCTCTCCTGCCAGCGTTAAGTCCAGGCCAGCATCCTGACCCCATTCTTGTGTGTAGGTGCTTCACGATGGGGTTTCAGGGCAGGGCTGCTGTGGCCTTGGAGGTTTCTTTTTAGTGGCAGTGTCCCAAGATTTGTAAGAATTCTGCAGCAGGTTTGGTAGTTTTTAAAATGTATGAGACCCAACGGATTTTAAAAAAGGAATGGGGCTTTTCCATGCAGAGGCTGTCTTGCTTTTAAGGAGAATAATTCACTGCTTCAGTGAAGCCTGAATCCAGCAAGGTTTAACGGATACAGTCTAGGAACTGGCATTCAAACGGATCTGTTTCCTATGTTCCAAAAGGCTTGAAGAGGCTTCCTGGCTGCAAATTCCTCTCCTCTCCCTCCCCCACCCCACTCACGGGGAGCCACTGAGCGCTTCAGTGGAAATTTCCACTCATCTGCGAGGGGGAGGGCGAGGCTGTGAGTGAGTGTGTGACTGAGAGAGACAGACAAAGAAAACTCACATTCAAGCAGGCACTTTCTATGGACAACTTGTAACTGTAGGGTGAAGACGGAAGTGAAATAAAAACCAAATAGAACCTTTAGTGTTTAGGTGCGTTGCAAGAAGCCACTCGGGTGGGTGAGGTCTGGCAGGCTGCAGAGCATTGTGTCAGGAGGCCACTGAGTGGCTTGCTGGTCTTGTTGCCTAGAGAGGAGGGCAGAAAGGACGCTGAGGGCTGCTGGCTCCCTCGAGAAGCTGAGCTGGGGATGGAGTATGCTTGGTGGCACTGGGCTCAGTCTGTCCTGGGCAAGCCCTTTCTCTGGGTCTTCTCAGATCTCTGTGGGGTTTCAGTCATGTAGTGGAGAGTTTTGTAGTGCGTGTCTTAAGAAATATAGAAAGGGTTAACTGTTACCTTCAAGACCGCGTGGGCAGTTCTGCCTACGAGATGGTTCCCTGTTCCTCCAACTTTTGAACATGGGACTGTGATGAGAAAGGCACTAGTGTACTAAACCTTTTTTTGTCCTTTCTCTCCTTGCCGGTATCCATCATTTCCTTGCTTCTACTTCTGCAGCGTTGGTGCCACCTAAAATCCAAGTGCTTTTCTATAGAAAAGAGAGAAGCTGATGTCTACCTTGCGGATGAAGTGATTCTATAATGAGAACCACATGTGGGACAATATACCTTGAAATGTCAACACCACTGGGATTTGTGTTGAAGGCGAGAGCAGTGCTACCCTGGCTACCTGGTGTGCAGAACCATTTCACTGGTGCTACTGAACATGTAGTTGGAGGTGCTGGGAATGTAGACTGTATTTAGATTTGAGATTGCTAAACTGGATTTTTCCAAAATGATTGGTTCATATATTGATTTAATCGCCGATTAGAGTAAATGTGGAGAATGGAAAACTGGCTATTTGGAGAACTTGATTTTTTTTTTTTTTCCTTATTGGAATGTCAGCTTTTGGGCATGTCTAGGCAGTTGTAATTATAGTCATAATTGTAAACTACCTTGAGTGAGGAGCTTATCCCGAGAATGGAGATGCGATTCTACATGTTAGACGTGTTACGACGTTTGGTCTTGTGTTTTGATTCTGCGTAGCTAGGTTAGGGGAAGAAGCAAATATTGTTATCTCATTGTGGGATAAAGGTGGAGCAGATTCCTCTGGAGATACCGAGCCCCTCTTTTGGCCCCCTTCCTTGAACAGCAGCTCGTCTGTATTTCAGAATGGCTTCTCCATGGCAGATTTCAGTGGGATGTAGGGAGTTCCGAGGTTGTTTTGTCAACCTAATTCCTGTTTTTACAGGTCTGTTATGGACCTGTGTTGTCATGGGAAGGGGATCCTTGTAGGCATCAGAAGCTGCCCAGACCTACAACTCCAAGTAGGCTGTTTCTGGGCTTCACTTCTCATTGTCATTCCTTAGGTCACCTGTGGTTAGAAAACCCCACTAATATGTATAAAATAGGTAACTAACATTAGAACCTGCTGTATAAAAAAATAAATAAAATGAAATTCAAAAATTCAAAAAAGAAAAGAAAAACCCAGTAGCTAGGAGTGAGGTGTCCATGACCGCCGCGTCATTTCCACAGTCTCCTGCGGGACTGGGAGATGTGTGCAGGTCTTGGAAGCCTGGGTTTCTGCTAACACGGTGGCCCTTGTGACTTCTCTCCCCAGCTGGACTCAGTGTTCCAGGGGGTCAAGGCCATGTGTACCTCATCTTTTTAGTCTCCTGAGGTTTGCCCATAGTAGATGTTCATTGATGGTTAAGTTTGTCCAAGATAAATCAGTGAGAAGAAGAATATATCCTGGCAGTAACCAAGAATTGGTCAGTGCATCTCTGTGTGGGAAAGCCTTAAAGAACTATTGACCTGTGTGCTTGGGCCGCTAAGGCAGATAGAGGTTGTCCTGGACTCCTGCTTGTTTCCCTCACAGTGGGGAGGGACAGCTTGGTTCCCTGGAGGGAGATGTGGAGGTAAGAGGTTAGCTATTTTTTTAAATTAAATTAATTTATTTTATTTTATTTGTTTTATTTTTGGCTGCATTGGATCTTTGTTGCTACACCCGGGCTTTTCTCTAGTTGCAGCAAGCAGGGGCTAGTCTTCGTTGTGGTGCGCGGGCTTCTCATTGCGGTGGCTTCTCTCGTTGTGGAGCACAGGCTCTAGGCATGTGGGCTTCAGTAGTTGTGGCACACGGGCTCAGTAGTTGTGGCACACGGGCTCAGTAGTTGTGGCTCGCGGGCTCAGTAGTTGTGGCTCACGGGCTTTAGAACACAGGCTCAGTAGTTGTGGGCTTAGTTGCTCAGCAGCATGTGGGATCTTCCTGCACCAGGGCTCAAACCCGTGTCCCCTGCATTGGCGGGTAGATTCTTAACCACTGCGCCACCAGGGAAGTCCAAGAGGTTAGCTTTCAACTGTGAATGTAAGGTTAGCTTTCAACTCTGAATACAGTAAGATCTGCCCATCTCTGAGCCACTCCTAGCCCCTTCTCTGTCTTGGTGGTGTTTCCTTTTTGTGGAAATTTCCACAGTGCAATAAGGAGCATGGGAGTAGAAGCAGTCTTGCCCACATGCGCCCCAGGCGTAGATCAACAGTGTGATAAGCATGAAGTGACTGTCACAGCTGTGGCTGTGGGCACTAACCCATTTGCATCTTGGCCAGTGCTTTTGTTTGGGTTTGGTTGCTGGATGAGTGTCCTGACTGGTAGAGGGAAGGCAGAGTAGCTAAAAGAAGGTAAAGGCTGGAGGGGTTTTGGTAGTAACAGAGCCTCCTGAAGCCAAGCTTAGGGTTCTCAGACCTTTTTCTAGTGCTTTTCTTTATCCTTGAGAAACCTTCAGAATGCCAGTTGCTGGCTAGCAAGAGATGTAGTTGACAGAGTGGGAGCTGAGGGGTCTGGAGTCTGGATCCTGCCTCTCCCTTTGTGACCTGGTGCAGATCAGTTCCCTTGAAAGCAGCGGAAGGGGTTGGACTGCGTCGTCTTCATGGTCCTCTCCCCATTCACTGGGGTTCTGTAACCCAGTGATCCCAAAGTTCTCTGTGGCTTCTTATGTCCTGGAGTCAAAAGACATACTCTTAGAATCCTGGCTGAGGCCGCTTAGTAGCTGAGTGACCTTGAACTAACGACTTAATCATTATAAAATTCAAAGGAGATAATGTGTAGGAAACCACTTTGAACAGTGCTAGTTGTTGCTGGGGAGAAGGCTGCTGGGCCCACACCAGCACCCAGCACCACTTCCTCTTGCACTTCCTGAGTTGCCACATGGAGTGGAGCTTCCACTTCCTCCTCCTCTCCCTCAGGAACTGTGTAAAAGAAAGTTCTATCTAAGACACTTGCCTTTACATTTCTGAAATAATATCTGGCCTCTAGTTTCCATCCTTGGGTATTCTTTTTACCCTTATCACAAAATGGTATCCAAAAAGCTTTGGGTTATTTCTTAGCATTATTTGGTGAGTGCCAGTGTATGGAGGATACTGCTCAGGAAGACTGCACGATAACTGATTTGTGGGCAGATGAGTTGCTTGTTGGCTATCGTAAACACACTCTCTCTTAGAAACATGTTTAGACTCAGAGGCTAGCCCATAAAAATACCTCTGTGGTGTAGAAGAATGGAAAATGGAAGAAGACAATGCTTGCTGAACCCCTGATATGGTATCTGAGTAACTTGAATACTTGACCGTAAAGACGGGCAGGCTTAACTCACTAGAGCAAGAGACACCTGTGTACTCTCTGGTGGGGGGATGTGGAGCATTTACAGGGCTGGCAGTGGTAACTGTGCCCAGAGCATGTCAGGCCCTCGCTAAGCATTTCCCTCCGTATGTTACCCTGTGTAATAGATGGCATTTCACAGTGCACTGCCTCCGGCTATCAGGGCTTTAAGTGGAGTAAAGCAAAAGAGGAAGACACTTCTAGGGAAACTAGACGAAAAGCAAGGAAAGAGGAGGGAGCTCAGAGAGGACGTATATGTGTTTAAAGAAAAACTGCCGCTATAGAACGAAGTATTGTGGGATGTTAACAGACAGAGGGTGAGGTCATAACTTGTCCATGGTAGCTAGGCAAGACATTTTGATGTATACTGGATGAAAGAACAGATGGATAAAAAAAGGGAAGAGAGATGCTGGAGGGCATGTTGAATGAGAGTGTTCCCAGCCCTGGCCACCAGGCGGCCATAATTATTGGGGGTTGGAGGAGTGGGAAAAGTGCTGAGAGTTGACAAGGAGAAGGTAATTTAAGGTCGATTACACTTTTTTTTTTTTTAACATCTTTATTGGAGTATAGTTGCTTTACAATGGTGTGTTATTTTCTGCTTTGTAACAAAGTGAATCAGTTATACATATACATATGTTCCCATATCTCTTCCCTCTTGCATCTCCCTCCCTCCCACCCTCCCTATCCCACCCCTCCAGGTGGTCACAGAGCACCGAGCTGATCTCCTTGTGCTATGCGGCTGCTTCCCACTAGCTATCTATTTTACGTTTGGTAGTGTATATATGTCCATGCCACTCTCTCACTTTGTCACAGCTTACCCTTCCCCCTCCGCATATCCTCAAGTCCATGCTCTAGTAGGTCTGTGTCTTTATTCCCATCTTACCCCTAGGTACTTCATACACTTATTTTTTAAGCTCTAATTCAGAGCCTTACTCAAGGTAAGTAATCAATAATTAACCATTGAACAAATGAGCAGTTCTTAAGTTGGGTGATTGCAACCATAGTGCCTGCTTTGTGGAGTAGAAATAAACAAGTAGAATTAAACCTTGGAAGATTTGGCCAGGTTGGTGTGTAATTTTCAGAGTAAGCCCAAATGGTGGTCTCATTGTTGAGCACACGTGCAAGTCGGTGATCAAGAAGTTTGCCAGGTCGTGGAGGAATTGGCATTTTTATTTCATTTCTTCGTTGTTTTTTTCTTGCGGTACGCGGGCCTCTCACTGTTGTGGCCTCTCCCGTTGCGGAGCACAGGCTCTGGACGTGCAGGCTCAGCGGCCATGGCTCATGGGCCTAGCCGCTCCGCGGCATGTGGGATCCTCCCGGACCGGGGCACGAACCCGTGTCCCCTGCATCGGCAGGTGGACTCCCAACCATTGCGCCACCAGGGAAGTCCTTTATTTCATTTCTTGAAAAACCCTCGGCGTCTTCATCAGCTGTAGTTACTCCTCATCACCACCATTCTATATCGAGTCATTGACCAAGTCCTGCTCATTCAACTTCTACATACCATTTTAAAATCAGCAGCTTTGTAGAGGTATAAATGACACATAATAAACTGCACATATATGTCAACCCATGAAATCACCACGATCAAGATGATAAATTGGTCACCCTAAAGTTTCCTCCTGCCTCTTGTGATCCTTCCTTCCACTTATCCACCATCTGATCTCCTTTCTTTCACTATAGATTAGCTTATATTTTCTAAAATCTTATTTAGATGGAATCAGACAGTATGTACTCTTTTTTACTCTAGTTTCTTTTACTCAGCGAAATTATTATGAGATTCATCAGTGGTATGTATTAATAGTTTATCCCTTTTTATTGCTGAGTAGTATGCCATTTTATGGATATACTACAGTTTGCTTATCAGTTTACATGTTAATGGATATTTGTGTTATTTCCAGTTTCGGGTTGTTACAAGTAAAGCTGCTATGAACATCGATGTAGAAGTTGTTCTGTGGGCATATGCTTTAATTTTCTTGGGTAAACCTAGGAATGGAATGGCTTGATCATAATGGCAGGTGTATGTTTAACTTTTTAAGAGAATGCCACACTGGTTTCCAAAGTTGGTTGTATCATTTTGCATTCCCACTAGCAGTGTATGAGAGTGTCAGTTCCTCTACATGCTCACCACACTTGGTATGGTCATTTTTTAGCCATTCTAGTAGGTAACTCTTTGTGGTTTTAGTTTGCATTTCTCTAACGACTAGTGGTATTAAGCATCTTTTCATATGCTTCTTCGCCATTGTATATCTTCAGTGAAATGCCTTTTGAAATTTTATGTCCATTTTTAAAAATTGTTTTTTTAATTAAACTTTGAGAGTTTTTAATATTCTAGAAATAAGTCCTTTATCAAATATGAGTTTGCAAGTCCCAGTGCATGGCTTGTCTTCTTATTATCTTAAGAGTGTCTTTCAAAGAGCAGTTTTTAATTTTGATGAAGTCTAAAATATCGAATTTTTCTTTTATGGATTGTGCTTTTGGTGTCATGTCTAAGGAATCTTTGCTTAACCCAAGGTCACAAGCATTTTCTCCTGTGTTTTCTTCTAGTTTTCTAGCTTTGTGTTTTATGTTTAGATTCGGGTTCTAGTTTGAGTTAATTTTTGTATATGGTACAAGCATGGATCAAAGAGCTCATTTTTTTGCCTATGGATATCAAATTGTTCCAGCACCTTTTGTTGAAAGGACTCTCCTTTCTTTACTGAATTGCCTTTGCACTTTTGTCACAAATCAGTTGTGCATTTGGATCTATTTCTGAACTCCCTATTCTATTGATCTATTTGTTTATCTTTATATAAATGCCATACTGTCTTGA
Source organism: Globicephala melas (assembly GCF_963455315.2). Lineage (NCBI taxonomy): Eukaryota > Metazoa > Chordata > Mammalia > Artiodactyla > Delphinidae > Globicephala > Globicephala melas. The sequence continues at coordinate 10,930,758 of NC_083317.1, read as the reverse complement.
TTACCATAGCTTTATAGTGAGTCTTGAAATCAGGTAGTGTTAGTCCTTCAACTTCATTCTTTATCAAAGTTGTTTTGGCTGTTCTTGGTCTTTCGAATTTCCATGTGAACTTAAGAATCAGTTGTCAATTTCTAACAAAAAAGCCTTAGGATTTTGACTGGGATTCTTTTTTTTTTTTTTTGCGGTACGCGGGCCTCTCACTGTTGTGGCCTCTCCCGTCGCGGAGCACAGGCTCCGGACGCGCAGGCTCAGCCGCCATGGCTCACGGGCCTAGCCGCTCTGCAGCATGTGGGATCCTTCCGGACCGGGGCACGAACCCACGCCCCCTGCATCGGCAGGCAGACTCTCAACCACTGCGCCACCAGGGAAGCCCCTGATTGGGATTCTTTTGACTCTTTATGTCAGTTTGGGAAAACAGACAACTAAACAAGTTGAATCTTCCTACCCACGAACAAAGTATACCTCTCTATTTACGTATGTTTTCTTTAACTTCTTTCAGCAATGTTTTATAGTTTTAATTTACAAGTCTTGCACATCTTCTGTCAGATTTATCACTAAATATTTAATTTCAAGGTCTGATTATTTGTTGCTAGTATATAGAAATACAGTTGATTTTTGTTTTATTGATCTTGTATCTTGCAACCTTGTTAAACTTACAGTCTGGTATCTTTTCCATAAGCTTCTTCAGATTTTTCTGTATACACGTTCGTGACATCTGCAAATAAAGACAGTTTTACTTTTTCCTTATCAACCTGGATGGTTTTTTGTTTGTTTGTTTGTTTGTTTGTTTTTCGCGGTACATGGACCTCTCAGTGTTGTGGCCTCTCCCACTGCAGAGCACAGGCTCCGGACGCGCAGGCTCAGCGGCCATGGCTCACAGGCCCAGCCGCTCCGTGGCATGTGGGATCTTCCCGGACCGGGGCACAAACCCGTGTCCCCTGCATCAGCAGGCGGACTCTCAACCACTGCACCACCAGGGAAGCCCAACCTGGATGTTTTTTACTTCTTTTTTTTCTTGCTTATTGCACTGGCAGGGCACTTCAGTAAAATGTAGATAGAAGTAATGAGAGTAGACGTTCTTGTTTGTTCCCACTCTTAGGGGGAAAGCATTCAGACTTTGACCAGTTAGTATGATGTTAGCTGTAGGTTTTTCAAAGATGCTTTTTATAAGGTTGTAGAAGATTCCTTCTTTCCTGAGCTTGCTGAGAGTTTTTATCAGGAATGGATATGGGATTTTGCTAAATGCTGTTTTCTGCATCTATTGGAATGATCACATGGTTTTTCTTTTTTAGTTTGTTAATATGGTGATTTTCATTGACTTTCAAATGTTAAGCCAATCTTGCATTCTTGGACTAACTCCTACTTGGTCAGGATATATTGTCCTTTTTATATATTTTAGTAGTCAATTTGCTAAAATTTTGTTTAAAATCTTTTCATTTATGTTTATGAGGGATGTTGGTCTGGTTTTTTCTTTTCTTTCAGTGTCTTTGTGTGGTCTTGGTACCAGGGTAATGCTGACTTCATAGGACAAGTTCAAAAGTGTTGTCCTACTTTCCAGACCAATTTGTATCAGAATTGGTACTTTTTTCTTAAACATTTGGTAGAGTTTGCCAGTGAAACCATTTGTGCCTATAGTTATCCTTGTGGGAAGGTTTTTAACTACAAATTTAATTTCTTTGATAGATATAGGGCTATTCAGGTCATCTGTTCCTTTTTGAGTGAGTTTTGATAGTTTGTATTTTTCAAGGAATTTCAGTTAGGTTGTCAATTTATTGCAAACGTTTTTTTATGATATTCCCTTACCATTCTTTTAATATCTGTAAACTTTGTAGTCGTTTCACCTTTCTCATTCCTAAATATCGGTAATTTGTATCTTCTCTCTTTTTACTGATCAATCCGATTGGAATTGTATCAGTTTTATTGATCTCAGGGAACTAGTATTTGGTTTCACTGATGTTCTCTATTGTTTTTCCTGCTTCATCATAAAAAATCATAAAAATCATAAAAAAATGATTTTTATTATTTTCTTTTTTGGTCTTACTTTGCATTTAATTTGCTCTTCTTTTCCTAGTTTCTTAAGGTGGAGGCTGAGGTCATTGATTTGAGGCCCTTCTTCTAGTCTTACATAGATGTTTAGTGCTGTAAGTTTACTGCGAAGTACTGCTTTAGTGGCATTCTCCAGATTTGATGTGTTGTTTTCATTTTCATTCAATTCAAAGTATTTTGTGATTTCCCTTTTGATTTCTTCTTTGACCCATAGGTTATTTAGATGTATGTTTAGTTTCCAAGTATTTGGGGATTTTCTCAAGATTTTTCTGTATGACTCGAATCCCTTTAGATGTATTGAAAATGAGCCCATATTCTGGGCTCATTTTATGGCCAGAATATGGTCGTCCTTGGTAAATGTTTTGTATGCCCTTGAGAACCAATATGTATCTTGCTGTTGTTGGGTGGAGGGGTCTATAAATGTCAGATCCAGTTGGTTGAGGGTGGTGTTTGCTTCTTCTCTAACCTTGCTGGTTTTCTGTATACTAGGTCTGTTGATTACTGAGAGGAATGTTAAAAGTTTCCACCTATAATTGTGGATTTGTCTCTTTCTCTTTTCAGTTCTGTTAGTTTTTACTTTCTGTATGTTGTAACTCTGTTATCTTTAAGTACACATTTAGGAATTTTGCGTCTTCTTGGTGAACCCGTTGTTAAGTATTGTCTCTTTTTTCCCCTGATAATTTTTTTTTGCTCAGAAGTCTCCTTTGTCTGATATTACTGTAGCCACTTCAACTCTCTTTTGGTTAGTGTTTTTGCATGATATATATTTTTCTGTGCTTTAACTTTTAATTATTTTTACTTGAATAACTTTCCCACTAGGCTTGTGAATGGTCACATGGGAAGTTGGGAATTTTTCATATGAGTTTTGAACCCTCTCCTTGTGTAGAACTACACAAAATGCCATACTTTTTCTAATAACGTTCTTCCTTGCTGAATTTGTTCATTTTTACTTTGGTCTTTCCTGCTTTCTGTGAGAATTCCACCTTTCATGCCAACACACCACTGTGAAATATTTACTGTGGACCTGATGTACGTTAGCCTATGCTCAAGGTGCTGGGGATGTAGCAACAAAGTCCTTCTTCCTAGGGCAGTTACGTTTCAGTGGAGTGAGACGGACTGTAAACAAATATACACTGTGTTAGTGGTGATGAAGTGGTCTGGGGGAAAAACAAAGCATTAAGAAAGGGAGGTAAGAGGGATGAGGCTGGGTGGGTGGGGCAGAAGGGCTGTCTGACAAGGTGACTTTTGGACAAGACGTGATGGAAGTGAGGGATGAACTGTGTGGAACTAGGGTGAAGAATATTTCTGGTAGAGGCACAAAGAGTGCAAAGACCTAGGATGGGAATATGCTTGGGAGAAGAGTGTGGCTGGAACCAAATAAGTGGTGTCAAAGGTCATCTGAACCAGCTGGAACATTGTAGAATTCTGAAATACTGCACTGAAAACTGTCCTTTAACAGCACCGTGGTCCAAACCAAACAGTACAAGTGAGGCTTCAACTTTTGCAACAGAGCATGGGTGGGGTGGGCAGGGAATAGGGACACTTATTCCTTTGCATCGGCATACAGCCAACTACTGATAAAGTTATTAAGACTGAAGACCAGTGAGCTGTATGAGATGTCTGCCTGTATTAGTCTGGTCTGAGTAGATGAATGTTAAATTCTTTCTGTCACCCAAGATTCAAGTACTTTTCTTTTGTTCCTTGTCAGTTCTTGAATGTGCTGGATAGTCTTAGATGAGTCCCAGGCCTTTCTTAACCTTTTTCTAGTTTGTGAAGTATGGCTGATACTTACTGTATCTCTTAGGTGCGTTAAGTCACTTGTAAAATCCTTTGGAAAATTAGAAGACTCATAGAGTTTTCACAAAAATCATCAACTAATGGATTGAAAAATTCAGTGGAGTGTAATGGGAAAGGCCGTAGGAAAAGGGAGGTCGGGCACAGCACTACACTTCGGTTCAGCTGGTCAGCTCGCAGTTTCTCTTTTGACAAAGATGTGTATGTGTGTTTGTAGGTAGTTGATGTCTGTATGTGGAGAGGAGTAAAACAAAAACATAGACCAAAATAGTGAGATTACTGTATTTCACAATGCAGCACATTCACAAATTTTTATTTTATTGCAGGTATTTCTTGGTGGATTTTTACGCACCGACAACAACTGTTGAAGGCATAATGGAGCATTTGTCTCGAGACATTGATGTGATTAGACCAAATATTGTAAAACACCCTCTGACCCAGGAAGTGAAAGAGTGTGAAGGGATCGTCCCAGTCCCACTTGAAGAAAAGCTGTATTCCACCAAGAAGAGGAAGTGAGAAGATTCACCAGATTTTAGCCTTCAGTTTAATTCTCTCACTTTTGAGCACCATGGATTAATAACTGACCAGCCTGATCTTTATGTAAGAGGGTGCTTTCAGTGCCCTTTGATTTTTCTAAGGTACTTTTAGTTCTTGATCCCCTTTGCTGTGAAAAGTCGGGGAATGGCCTCCTTAGAGCCACATTGTAATATATGGCATCAGCGCTCCCTGCTCGATTGCGTTTCACGAATGTAATTTGTCAGTGAGGACTTTGCCCTACAGCAGCACTAACACTGCTTTGAAGAGCAAAGATTATAAAAACCACTTTGGATTACACGCTAGTCATTCAGACTGTATACCACCATGCAAAATAAAAATTTAAGACCATCGTATTATATGAGTAACTTTTGATCAGAGTGAAAGTCTGTGATTTTAAAGAACTTTTGCCTCGTCACCTCCCCCAGCACTGTGCCCCATCCAAAGCCTCACAGCTCCGGTCTGCCCAGAATGCTGGCAGCATGTCGGCGGGGCTCCCGGTTACCAGCGCAGGTTCAAGACTGGGAGAAGCCACGGTGAGGGCAGGTGGGATGTGTCTGTCCCTTGACTCCTGGGCAGTCACTTTTCCTTTCCTCTCACAATTAACTTGTCCTTGTGGTGGGTGCTGCTCTTGGTAGAGGGGCGTGTGTGTTCTGTGGCAGTTGGTGGTGGCACTGCTTCCTGTCATTCCTCTGCCAGTAGCACTGCTTCCTCACTGTCCCCCGGGCCTGCAGACCTCTTTGGGGAAGTGGCCACCTGTGAACTCTGCACCTCCTCCCTTCTGCCCGTTACCCTGATGAGTCGGAAGCCAATTGCTGTTGAGTTGGGGATGCCCAGAGAGCTAGCTGGCGCCATGCCTGTGGCTAGTGGCATGCTGAGCTCTTAAGTTAGGGGGACTTGTAAGAAGATCCATCTTTTTTGTTGTTGTTTTTATTTGATACTCATAGACATATTTTTAAAAACATGTCCTGGAAATAAAAAGACAGGTTTTGCTTTGAGAGATTTTTGTTAGCAGGGGAAAAGTTGGGTTTGAAATGTTGTTGTACTTTGAGACTAAGAAGCAGCTAGTCTTTGCTTAAAATTGATTTAAGTAGGGTTATCATATTTAGCAAATAAAAATGCAGGATGGCCAATTAAATTTGAATTTCGGGTAAATAACGAGTCAGCTTCCACATAAGTATGCTCCAAATGTTGCAAGGAAGTACACTTACAGCAAAAAATGATGCATTGTCTACTTGACGTTCAGATTGACGTGGGTGTCCTGTATTTTATGTGGTAACCTTGGTATAACTCACATAAAGGAATAATCAATACCAAGCCAGAGACAGCAAAGCTGAGAAGAAAATAAAGTCAACATCCAGCATCCTGGCTTCAGCTGACCACACTGGCAACGAGGCAAGTTACGGAAGAGAACCCGGTGGGTGTGCCTTAATGTGCCCCAAACCCTTGTGCCCTCAACCTACCAGAAAACTGATCTAGAAACCAACTGAAATTTCATTTCTGGTCAGTGCCAGATAATCTGTTCTGTGAGCCTGAATTTACACCACAGTCTGAGAATTCTCCTTTAAAAAGTTCCATATGTGGTCTCTGCCCCAGGCCTGGGACGCTGAGGACCTGGGGTCCGTGGCAGTGGGCTGGCTTCTGTGGTGGGTGAGGATGAGGCTTTTTGCTGGAACAGTCACTGGCATCTCCTCCTCAGTCTCCTCAGAGCTGGTGAATTGGAAGAAATTGACTGGCCTATCCATCTTCCCACAGCGGGGCCCTGCACAGGGCGTCCATCAGCAGCCCAAATGGCAAAGCTTCTGCACACAAGTTGTTGGGGGAGGTGCCAGTTACTAAGTCGAATCTCTGGTTGTACTAATTACACAGTCAGATCATATTGAAGCCGGAGGGAGCCCAGAGATCTGGCCTCTGTCTGTTTTTAATGGTGAGACTGAAGCACAGACAGATGTGCAAGAGAGGTGCCCCAAGAGCCAGGAGGAGCCCAGCTCCAAACTAGTCCAAGGCCTCCTCCCTCCGGGATGCTGCCTGTCTCTGCCCTGGACGATCAGATTCCGCCCTTTGCTTATTCTTAAGAGCCCGGGCAGCATCCAGCTTCAACTTCCTTCAGAAGCAAAACTATTAAGAAGTCTCTTTGAAGAGCAATAGTTCAGTCAAGAGGGTCATTAAGAACTGTACACTGGAAATAAAAGGGATAAAGTGGAGATTATCGGGGAAAATATGCTTCTTCCTGTTCATTAGGGATTTCCTGAAAGCGCAGGCTCTCAGCCAGGGCTCGAGGGATCACAAGCTCCTCCACCAAATGGCTTGAGTCTCCATGTACTGTCACTCAGGTGCTATCTGAGGTGCGTCTTGCGTTTTCCGTACGGTGTATTATGTGCGTGCTGCGTGCCATATGCTGTGCTGCTGCACACACTTAATCTGTTACCTCATTTAGCCCTTTCAGCAGCTCTGTGAGGGAGTGGTGTTACCCCTGTTTTCTGGATGAGAAAACAGACTCCAAGAGATTTGAACTTGACCCCACCAGTACCAAGTGACAGCTGGGATCTTGAGCTGGGGACCCTGACGCCATGGAGTCTTTTCCATCCGGTAGCACTGAGGTTGTCATTGTTCTCTCTGGTTAAACCAGGCCCCTGGGTGTCAGGGGTGAGCTAGTGTCACTCAGATAGTAGCAGTTGTCCTCGTGTCCTGAGTGTGGTGCTGACACTTTCTTCTCCTGCACTTGCTAGCCCCTAGGAAATCGACGGACCCCGTTGGGCATTCCAGGTCATCGAGTGTTCGGAATCCTGTGGCACAGTTTAGAGCGGCTTAGGAAGGAGGCTGGCTAAGTAGGACAGCTGTGCTGTGTGCCAGTTCCCCTCCAAAAGGAAGCTCCAAAATGAAGCCACTGTCCCTTCCCCCTGAGGCGCTGATTCATAGCTGGACCTTCAGCCGCTAAGGGGCCCTTGCCCCCTTGCAGCCTGTTGGGATGCCAGGGTTTGAGCAGGGCCTATGTGCAGGTCACCTCCGGGCTGCTTCTTTGCCCTGGGTCCTCTTGCCCAGGTTGGCGGCAGGCAGAGGCACTGTTTGGGTGGTTTGCCCCTTCAGTGGACGGTTATCAGTGAAGTGCTGGGAGTAGAGCGTGGGCAAAGACAGGCTGATAGCTGGGAAGGCAGAGCGGTGTGGGTGTTGCCACATGGGGGGCGCTGCAAAGGGCAAGAGCAGAGGACGTGGTCGGGAGGGGACAGGGAAGCCGAGACCTGCAGGATGCGGAGCCAGTCCCATGATGTGATGGTGTCGGCAGATGGCACAGCACGTGCAGATGCCTCGAGGTCGTGAGCTGGAGACCAGAGGGTGGAGCGGGCAGGATGAGGAATTGGGGGGCCAGATCTGGGAGACTGGATGGAAACTCCTGAGAGTAAACACGAAGGGATAGGAGTCTGCTGAAGTGAAAGGAGACGCAGAAGCATAAGAGGCCAGGTGTCGGGGTGAAGCAGCAACTCCAGAGTGCTCCCTTTGGGGGCCTCTTCCTCAGATTTGTTACCCTATTTGTGGTCCACTTGGAACAGGGTTGAGCTTCCAGAAATCCTTTTTTTTTTTTTTTTTTTTCCTGCATAAGGTGGGCTCAGGAAGGTGGAGAAAGATGGAGGCTGTGGACCCAAGAAGCTAGTCCCAGGGGTGCCTTGGAAGCTGCTTCCTGGAGACGTTGTCAGGTCACGGAAGCATCTGAACCCGAGACGATGAAGTCCTGTCCCATGGAATGTCCACAAGGAAGGACCACTAGGCCCAAGTGAGCCTTTTGCTGAAAGACCAGGTTTGTGTTGATTGAGATGAAATACCAGTTAAAAGATAGAGGAGCACTGAAAGCATGAGCTGCGTGTCCATGCTTCTGGTTGAGTCTAGAAGAGTAGTTATCCACCCTGACACACCTGAGGGATACCACACACACCTTCAGCAAAAGCTCAACATGGACATTATACCTTTCCCCTCCTCACAACTCCCTGAGGCCAGTGTTATACCCGTTTTACAAATGGGGCACCCAAGTGCTAAGAGAAAATGAGTGACTCCTCCAAAGCTGCCAAGGGAGGAGTTGGGATTGGGAATTTGAATGTCCACTTTGGGCACACTGCACCCTTCTAGAGGTGGCCCCTGCCAGTCCCTGCAGCCCGGGCCACGCTGACTGACGTGGTACCCTGTGCCCTTCCTGTCCCACACCTGGACCAAGACCCCGGGCTTCATCACTATAGGAGGGGAGACAGTGGATCTGGGACTCCTTGGGAGTGCTTTTAATCTCAGGTCTTCAAAGGGAAGTCCTGAGAACACTGGAAGAAAAGTTAGCATACCCTGGAGATCAGGCCTCCTTTTGTCATGTTTTTCCAAACTGCTCCATAATTTCCCACAGAGCTTTTTTCTCTCCACATTTCCCCAGGGGTGTGTTTATAGGACACACACATGGCAGGTGCTGCCCTGGGCAGGATACAAAGACGAATGGGCTGTGTCCCTGACCCCAAGTCTCTCACAGATGGGGGAGGTGGAAATATTCAGCCATCTGAAGACAGGCCATAATAAAAACAATCACTGAGGTTCATACCAAGTGCTGTGGAAACGGAGAACCGGATTCGTTAGTACTTGGAGTGGGGGGAGGTGGGGAGTTTTCCAGCAGAGATGGCGTTTAAGCTGGCATGGGAGCAACTAGTGTGGAGCATGGGTGGTGGGAGATGGGAGGTGGCTAAGGTGTGTTTTGGAAACACCTGGGAACGGGCAGGTATGGTGTGATGGCGGGAAAGGGCTTGGGGTGCAGGAGAGCCTGGAAATTCAGGGAGGGTCCAAGTTGCCATCTGTTGGTGAAGAGACATTTTGTGGCTGCTAAGGGTTTCTTGAAGTGAAGGGACCATTTTGAAGAACCAAGAATGAGTGCTATGCATATTAACTTGTTCTGAAAGGTGTCTCCTAATTGACCAACCCCCCATGCTGCCCACATGTTCGTGAGAACGAAATGATTATACAGACTCATCATGGAGAAGTACAAAGAGGGCTGAGGCCAGGTTTTCAGATGTCCCCCAGCAGTAGACAGAGTGGACTAGACAGTGTAGTGCTTGCCCCGTGGCCCCTACCTGACCTGGGGGCGCTCTGAAATGGCGTGAGGGAGCATTTGGAAAGTATGCAGCATCCTCTCCTTGTGGCCTGGAGGGCTCAGTGAGAGATGACTGCACCTGGCATCCACCCGGAAGGCCACCTGCCACCCCCTGCCCTGTTTTCTGCACCCGGAAACAGGCCAGTGTGGTGCTGATAGTGGGGAGTTTCCAGGGCAATTTGTGAGATTCTCAGTCACCTTGAAAAAAGCGTAGTAGTGGGATGAGTGTAGAACTTTGGGTCAGAGACCTCCTCAATGGACCACGTGATCATGGACCGTTTCTTATCTTCTCTCAGCCTCCAGTGCACAAGCTGGTCTCAAAGAGCCTTCCCAAGCCTATCAGGCGCTGGACCAGGTCCACTGTCCCCCCAGTTTGGTGGGGTTTTGGGTGGAGGGTTATTCAGTCATCCTGCTGGTTGGCAGGATAAGGAGATGGGGAAGGGTTAAGAGAATTTCTCAGAGGCTTTGCACACTCTTCATCTTCTGGTAAGGATAGCTGTTTCCACAGCCTGCCAGGGGGTTCTGTGAGGCTATTACTCTAATTCTAAACAGAATAGGCGCTGTACTTGATCACAAGAAAACAGCAAAGGGAGCTCCAGAGGCCAGCATGGTCATTTGCTGGGCTTGAATTGCCAGCATTCTTTTTGCTCTGAGAACAGAGTTTTAAGGCATCTGGACTTAGACCCAAACATAGGCACAAGGCATCCTGTGAGTCCACAGGAGGAAAACGGTGTGGTGACCAGGAAGTTCTTGGGTGGTGGTGAGGTCTGGTTTTTGGAGAGCTGCGCCATGACCCCAAAAATCAGCCCCTAAGTTTATAGTAACAGCAGCAATACCTAGATAACCTTGCACACTCCCAGCTACCCGCAACCCAACAGGGAGATTAACAAAAGTCAAACTCCTGAAGCCAGACCGAGTGTCCAAAGTGCTCAAGACCTTTGGGTTGCTGCCAAGGGGCAGAATTGTATGCGTACTGCAACTGAACCCTTTTCTCCAGAACACCTGGGGCTAAGCTGTGTCTCCTCTGGGGGAAGGAAATGTGATTTCACTTCATTTCCCAGAGATTTGCCCCGAGATGATTGCATTGTGAGTGAAGACAAGGATACATTGTTCAGCGGATAATGCCAGAAGTCAGGATTGTGCAAAATGGGCTCTTGACCTCTCCATTCCAAATAAGTGGGTGACTCCGTTGTTTCCATAAACTTGTATTGAGCTAAATGATGTGACTTGGATGTAGCACTGTTCGTCCATGTGGATCCCCAAATGTGAGCACCTCTTTGTGGAAGATTAGATTTTGCTTTTTGGACAGAGATTAACTGGTACAGCCAATGCTCATTATTCAAAGATTCTGTTTTTGTGAATTTGCCTACTCGCAAAAATTTATCTGTAGCCCCCAAATCAATACGGTGTCTTTGTGGTCATTCACAGATACAGTGGCAAAATTTTGAGTCTCCGGTGAATCTGTTCACAGCCAAGGATGAGCAAGTCTTAACACTGTAGACAAGTGTCTTTTTCTCGGTCAGTTTAGTGTTGTGTGTTTTGCATTTGCGTGCTTTTTGTTGGTGATTTTACTGCTTAAAATGCCCCTACCCGTGTGCCCCGCCCACTGTGTAATGCTGAAATGCTGTCTGTTGTCCCTAAGCACAAAAAGGCTGGGATGTGTCTTACGTAAAAGATACATGTGTTAGGTTAGCTTTGTTTTGGCCCAAGTTATGGTGCTGTAGGCCTTGTTCAATGTTAATGGATCAACAATATATATTAAGTAAGGGGTCATTAGAAAGAAACACACAGATAAAGCAAGATTATGTATTGACGGGTTGACACAGATGTCGTGCCCAGAGGCTCGCAGGAGCCTAACCCTGTATTTCCTCTAGGAGCAGTGGTTTTATTGTTCTCTAAATCAGCATTCGCAGCAACTGTATATGACAGAAGTATCAGGCATGACGAGAACTGACTGTATTTGACGTGGGTTTTGTGCTTTGTTTTTCTGCTGAGCACCTCTTTGACATCTTCCAATAATTCTCCAACTTTTATTTGCAACAGAGATTTTTATTCCCACCACTGTTCTTATTCTGCTTGTCTGGTTTGTCTTTCACCATCCTGCCTCCCCCACCATCATCACTTTCATTCTCCTCCACCAGCTCCCATCCACTAGAGAGCCACATGTCTGCATGAGCCAGGGGCCTTCTCTTTGAGGGGAGCACAAAGAACCTTGACAGAAAGGTTTGGTGATGTGGCCAGAAAGAGCCTGGACACTGTCCACTTGTCTCCCAGCCTTAGAAGCAGGCGATTCAGTGGGTTTAGTTAAGGGACAATTAGATTAGCAGTGGAGCAACCCCTTCCCAGGACTCTGTGATATCTCAAGGGTTTTCATAACACTCTTCAAATCAAATACTTTCTTTTTTAAAGATAGCATTTTAAAAATTATTTACTTATTGGCTATGCGGCATCTTTTTTTGTTTTTATAAATTTATTTCTTTATTTATTTTTGCCTGCATTGGGTCTTCATTGCTGCATGCAGGCTTTCTCTAGTTGTGGCGAGCAGGGGCTACTCTTCGTTGCAGTGCGCGGGCTTCTCATTGCTGTGGCTTCTCTTGTTGCGGGGCATGGGCTCTAGGCACGCAGGCTTCAGTAGTTGTGGCATGCAGGCTCAGTAGTTGTGGTTCGCAATCTCTAGAGTGCAGGCTCAGCAGTTGTGGCGCATGGGCTCAGTTGCTCCGCAGCACGTGGGATCTTCCTGGACCAGGGTCCCAAACCCGTGTCCCCTGCATTGGCAGGCAGATTCTTAACTACTGCACCACCAGGAAAGTCCCCGGCATGTAGATCTTTGTTCCCTGACCAGGGATCAAACCCGTGCCCCCTGCATTGGAAGCAGAGAGTCTTAACCACTGGACCGCCCGGGAAGTCCCAATCAAATACATTTTAATTACCTTTAAAACAACAGCAAAAAGTTGTTCACAAAGCAGAATCACAAGGAATTAAAGATGCTGATTTTATGAAGTAGGCAGTTATGGCCAATGTTTTGAAAGCTTGTTCCTCTTCCATTTATCTCTTACCAGATCTAAATATAATAATATGGAATAAGTTACTTAGTGTGGTTAAGCAAAATGTTAAAGGAATCTCTGTTTGCTCAATACTCCCTTATCCCTCCTAATCCTGAAATGGTTCTCGGTTAAATCTCTATTGTGATGAAACGTGATTGCTCTAACAACTGTGGTCCTCACCTTACAGCACTATTCACACTCTGCTTGCTTTCTTAAAACCTTCACATGGATTGATACACTAGAAACATCCTACTTTAAAAAGAACTCAAACATCCCTAAAAGAACAGAAGATACTATAACAAACTTGAGGTCCTTATCACTCAGATTGAACAGATATTGTATTTTTGCTGTATTTCTTTTAGTTATTTTAAAGAAATGAAATGTTAGATATAGTTGAAGTCCTTTTTTTGTCTCTCTTCTCATCTATTCCTTCCTTTCCTTCCCAAGAGGTAGCCATCATTCTCAAGTCAGTGTGCATCATTTATATCCATCTTTTATGTTTTATTATGTACATATTTGGTCATAATTCATGATAGTGCTTTGTGGATTTTTTTTTTTTCGGTACGTGGGCCTCTCACTGTGTGGCCTCTCCCGCTGCGGAGCACAGGCTCCAGACATGCAGGCCCAGCAGCCACAGCCCATGGGCCCAGCCACCCCGCGGCATGTGGGATCCTCCCGGACTGGGGCACGAACCCGCGTCCCCTGCATCGGCAGGCGGACTCTCAACCACTGTGCCACCAGGGAAGCCCAGCTTTGTGGATTTTTAATGAAGTAACTGGATTTTTAATGAACTAACTGGATGTGGAGGCTTCAGCAACGTGCTTGTTTTCATTCAACACTATCATCTTGAGATCTATCATGTAGATCTAGTTCATTGATCTCTGATGTTCTATAAGGTACCATGTGTGACTACAACACACTTTAGTCACTTGCCTCTTTTTTTTTGTTTGTTTTTTGGCTACTTTGGGTCTTCATTGCTGCTTGCGGGCTTTCTCTAGTTGTGGCGAGCAGGGGCTTCTCTTTGTTGCAGTGCGCAGGCTTCTCATTCTGGTGGCTTCTCTTGTTGCAGAGCATGGGCTCTAGGCTTGCGGGCTTCAGTAGTTGCGGCATGCAGACTCAGTAGTTGTGGCTTGCGGGCTTTAAAGCGCAGGCTCAGTAGTTGTGGTGCATGGGCTGATTTGCTCTGCGGCATGTGGGATCTTCCCCGACCAGGGATCGCACTCGCATCCCCTGCATTGGCAGGTGGACTCTTAACCACTGCGCTACCAGGGAAGTCCAGCCACTTGCCTCTTAATGGGCATGTCTAAGTTTACAGTGTTTCAAGCAAAGCTCTAGTGAACCTGCTGGCAGATATCTCCTAGGGCATACATGTGAGTGTTTCACTAGACATTGAATTGCTGACTCATTGGGTATTTCCATTTTCATCCTTACTAGTTATTGAAAAATTTCTCTCCAAAGTCATTGTACCAGTTGACACACCCAACAGCCAGATTTGAGAGACCCTGTTTTCTTTTTTTGTTTTTCTTTCTTTTTTTAGTCATTATTATTTTTTTACATCTTTATTGGAGTATAATTGCTTTACAATGGTGTGTTAGTTTCTGCTTTACAACAAAATGAATCAGTTATACATATACATATGTTTCCATAACTCCTCCCTCTTGCATCTCCCTCCCTCCCACCCTCCCTACCCCACCCCTCCAGGGGGTCACAAAGCACCGAGCTGATCTCCCTGTGCTATGCGACTGCTTCCCACCAGCTATCTATTTTACATTTGGTAGTGTATATGTGTCCATGCCACTCTCTCACTTTGTCACAGCTTACCCTTCCCCCTCCCCATATCCTCAAGTCCATTCTCTAGTAGGTCTGTGTCTTTATTCCTGAAGAGACCCTGTTTTCTAACATCCCCCAATACATGGTATTGATCATGTTATTTAAAAAAACCCACAAAAACCAAAAAAACTTTACCAATCAAGTGTCGAGAGCTGTCTCTCTTTTAAACTTACATTTTTCCCTATTATTAATAAGCATGAGCTTATTTTCACGCTGATGGTCATTCTGTTTTTTCCCTTGTTAATTGCCTTTTCATATACTTCGTTAATTTCCTTCCTGGATTTTTCGTCATTTTTCTAACCTAAGAAACCAAAGGCAATGCTTTCTATACAAGTGCAGTTCAAAAGAAGGCCTAAGACCCCACCCTGGCTTCACCCCACCACTGGCAGGAATGAAGAAGGGCGTCCCAGATCCCAGATTCTACATGCTTCTGGCAACACCCGCATTCATTCTTGCCTTCCCCCTTCCTCCCCTCCCCCCAGCCGGGCTCTGCTACTGCCGTGAGAATTTGGGACTAATATTACGATGCCCTTTATTCTGGTTTATGAGAGTCGCCACGAGCAGGCTAGGATTTCCAGATCGTCCCTCACTCTCGGCAACCCAGTCCACATTTAGCTCAGGACGTACCGTCTTTCACCTCTCTCCCTCCACTCTCAAAACCTATTCTCTGTGCCCCTGGGACTCACAGTCATCAGTCAGATCTCTTATCTCTTCAGCTTGTTCTAAAACATCTCTTTCTTCTTGTTGCCCCAGCTGAAACTGGGATCGCCCCTGAGCCCCTGCTTCCCCTGGAGCCCTCTCAATTGTGACTGTTTTCTCTCCCATCACCCCTTTCCCACTTGGCCTAGAGGCAGAGCAGCCATCCTCCTTGGCTCTCTGCCTCATCCAGACCATTGCCCGTCCTGTCCTAAACTCCCTAGACTTCTGTCATCTGAGGACCCCAGGCTACACCCTCTTGTTCCTTGATGACTTCAGCTCCTGGCTCACTGTTACTCTTTCCACCCAATTTCATATGATTCTGGGTGATTTCAGTATCCACTTAGGTGATCCTCTCTGATACGCTGGCCTCTCCATTACCTGATCATCTCCTCTGCTCCAGTGGTCATACCATCCATCTTCCCTTTGTCACCTGCTCCCTGGTTATACCTTAGACCTTGTCATTACCAATAGCTACATCACCCAACATCTCAATTTCCCTTTCTTACCTTTCTAGGTCACTCCCTCTTGAACTCCAGCTCCCACAATCCATTCTGTCAACCCCTCCGGGACCTACCGATCCTACCATCTTTCCTTTGTGTCTCGTCTCCCTCACGCCATCACTTTCCTCCCTACTCCAGCTTAAATTCCATCGCTGTGGTCACCGCTCAAGTCTCTAGATCCTCTCTTGCTGATTACAGTCAAATGCTTCACCCATTCTGTGCCTGCACCTGTGCAGCTGAATGTGGCTGGAGAAAAACCCATCTCTGCTGACCGGTCTCAGAGACCTGGCACAGCGCCACACCCCTAGTCCGTTGACTGCACCCCCAGGCAGATATTTCCTTCCTTCCCTTGTCAGACTTCCAGTATCCTTTTGGCCCAATTTCACTCTCAGCTGATGACCTCACTCCCTATTTTACTGAAAAAATTAAGGCAGTTAGAAGAAAAGTTCCACAAATGCTCAAACCACACCTACTGTCCTCCTGGCATCTGTAACCACATCCTCCAACCCCTGTCCTGGGTGGACGGCCCGTGATGCTACAGAGGACTCACGCCTTCCCTGTGCCCAGAGTTCTGTCCTCTCGCACCTGCCGAGGCATCACCCAGCAAATTTCCCCCCTCCCTCCTGCATCATCAGATTTCTCGGTCTTCTGGTCATTCCCATCAGCAAAAACATGCTGTTAATTCTCTCTGAAAAAAACTTCTCAAAAGAGTTATCCACGTTCGTCCTTTCTTCTCAGTCTCAATGAAGATAATGGTGAAAGGAGCAAAAAGAAGCCCAGCCTTTTGTATTCAAGTACATCCCCCGCCCCAACCCCTTGAACTCGCTTTTGCCCCCTGCCTCACTCACTGCTCCTCTCAGCCCCATTTCACTCTCCCATCAGAGGCACTGGCACAGTTGCTCACTCCCTCCCCCTTGAAAAGCCTTCCTCACTTGGTTTCTAAGGCATCACAGACTCCGCTTCTCCTGACTCTGTTCTCCTCCGAGGGCACTTTGCTGGTTCCTCCTCAACTTCCCTGACTCAGCGTCAGGCTGTTCCAGGTTCAGGCCAGACCTCTCCTCCAGCTGCTCTCACGCCCACACTTCCAGGGTGATGTCACCACGCTTCTGGTTTTAAATATATATTCATCTCTATACCTTGGAAACATCCTGTACTCCTCACTTTCCTCCACATCCCCTATCCAGTCCCCATCCTGTTTTCTCACCTTCAAAACGTATCTGGAGTCCAACCAGTTCTCATGTCCTCCATAGCCGCCTCCAGGGTCCAGACCACATCATCTCCCCGCTAGACCACAGCAAGCAATTCCTTTATTCTTTTCCTGGGGCTGCTGTAACAAAGTACCACAATCTGGGTGACTTAAAACAATGGAAATTTAGTCTCACAATTCTGGAGGCTGGAAGTATGAAATCAAGGTTTGCAGCTATTTTATTGACAAGTATACATCTAGCACAAGGAAATAAACACCGATACATGGAAGCCTAATTAACAACCGTGTAGCAATATGTATCATTTTGATGATTACATTATTTTAAACAACAAACTGCCCTGAAAACGAATGCGATAAAATGTTTGGTCATAATGTTATTAAGAAATAATATTAAGAAATATTGTTAAGAAATTATATATTGGTTTCAATATATAAATTGAAAATATGATTGCTTAAAATGTGACTCCCTCCAAAGGCTCTAGAGGAGGATCCTTCCTCGATGCTCCCAGCGTCAAGTGGTTCCCGACGTCCCTTGTCTGTAGCTGCATCTCTCCCATCCCTGCCTCTGTCTTCATGGGGCCTCCTTCCCCGTGTGTGTCTGTGTCCCCTCCCCTCCTCTTAGGATACCGGATTTTGACTTAGAGCCCACCATTTAGTCTAGGGTGATCACACCTAAAGATCCTTAACTACATCTGCAAAGACGATTTCCAAATAAGGCCACATTCTGAGGTTCCGGGGGACGTGAATTTGGGGAGACACTGTTCAATCCACTCCACCTCGTCTCAGGTGCCCTCGTCCTACTCAGCACCTCCTGCTCTGACTTGCAGCCCACAGCCTGGGCACATGGCTCCTCGGCTTAAACCCTCCAGAGGCTCCTGTTTCACCCGAGTAAAGGCCAGTGTCCTTCTAATGGTCTAAAACCCGACCTCCTTCTCTTCCCCTCCCCCACTCCGCTTTAGCTACACCAGCTCCCAGGCCTTGGCTTCCGGCAGTGCCCTCTGCCTGCCTGGCCCTTCCTCGAATCTTCCTATTTAGCAGACACGCATGTAACATTTATTATAGGCCAGGCCCAGTTCTAAGTATTTTATGAACATTAACTTAGTTAATTCTTCTTGTTCTCTGAACATCCCTCTGCCACGGGGGCTGACACCCCTCGTTTTACAGTGGAGGAAACCCAGGTACAGAGGAGTTAAACTGCTCTCTCAAGGCCACACAGCTTGTGTGAACGATCAGAGTGCATGATCTTGAGGGGGGCACAGCACCACCTCTCTTTGAGGGGTTGGCCAAGTATCACCTTCCCAGCGGGGCCTTTCCTGACCACCCTGCTTTGAAATGCAGCGCACCTCCTTCCTCTGCTGTATGTTTCACCACTGCACGTGTTTTGCCATCTGATACGTGTGTTATTTACTTGTATCTATAGTGTCTGTCTCCTCCCAGGTGGAATGTAAGCTCTGTTGGGGTATGAATTTTATCTGGCTGGTTCATGGATGCATGAATAGTGCCTGAGGTGGTGCCTGGCACATTGCTGTTGGATGAACGAAGAGGACTTTTCCAAGAGAACATGATAGATCTAAAGTTAGTGTCCTAGACTTTGAAACCTCCCGTCCTAAGAGAGCCAACGTCAGTGGCCCTGTCTTCCATGTGTCCCAAGGGGCAGAATGGATTGGTCAAAAACTGGATAAAGATGAATAAGGATGAGTACAGCAAAATACCTGTGGATGTAAAATGACAAACTACCAAGAGTAAGTTGGCAGCAGGTAACGAAAACCACCAAAAAATGCATGGCCTGTGGCCCAGCAATTCCACTTGTGGGCATTTGCCTTGAATCATGATTGGCGCACAGAGTTAAGGTATGAGCATGGTCACCACATTGTTCTTTGATAAAATCAAAAAGTTGAAAAATCACCTAAATGTTCTGCAGTAGGCGACTATTGAAATAAATTGTGTGTGGACATACTGGGCCACCATTAAAAGAATCAACATATAACAGCATGAGAAAATATTTATGACATATCCATGGGAGTAAAGTGAAATGGTATCTTAGATACATAAGCTTAATATGAAAATAAAACAGATTTGCCCCAAAAAAGAGAACCAGATTGACAAAGATAGGAAAAAATACATAGATGGGTCAATATAATATCAATGAGAGCTCACGGATATAGTAGAAAATCGGTGTCTGGTCTAATTTTGAGCACAGAAACAGCATGAGGTTGGCAACCAAATTGGAAGAAAAGCAACCAGCCTGAGGGTCACCCACAAGGAAGGACTGGGTAGCAAGCTAGTCTAGGACGACAGCCAACCCTTCAGCAGCAAGGATCCACTGGTGCTCACGCGAGGGCCCTTATGGAGCAGCCCGGTAAACCCACTGTGGGGACCAGAGTGCCCCGGAGAAGGTCCCTCGTGTAAACCTGGGTGGACTCAGAAGATGGAACAAATGAGAGGTTTTGGTTTGAATAAATATCTCAGCCCAAGTCTTCTCAAGTGCTTGTTGGTGTTTCCCTCCATGTACTGGGCTGGTTCCTCTTCTGGTTAAATAAATCAGCATTGGTAGATTCATTTCATTTTGCCTCCTAAGCCAATCTGGACTGCTGCTAGGACTGATTCTGAGACTAGGAGGTGCTTTTGTGTTGAAGCGGGTTGTAGTGATGGTGACCCAACAGCCGGGAAAGAGTGAGATGGCTCTGAGCAGGGGGACAGCGTGGGACCCCGTCCGTTATTGGATGAAAAAAGTAGCTTGAGAGCAGTCCAGTCCAGTCTGATCTCTTCTTAAAAAAAGAAAAAACTCAGGATAAAAGACCGAAGTGCTGAGTACCACCCTACCAACAGTAGTCTCTGAGAAGTGTCATGATGGTGTTTTTGATTTTCTTTTTTTTGTTAACTATCATTGCTAATTTTTAAAAAACGATGGCTATGTGCTGAAGAACACAGTAGAAATATTTGCAAGAACAACGAAGAAATACTGAGCAAGCAAAACAGCACGAGAAACAACCTGAAGGGTCATCACAGCAACTTTCCTACTCTGCAAATATGATTCAGAGAAAGCTCATATGGCACGGAGGATAGTAGAACTGGTTTGTGAAGTCATCGTCTCTGGGGGCTTTATTAAACTCTTCCTGGTCTTAGGAGAGACCCAAGAGGGCTCAGCAAACACAACTAATAATAGAATTAAGAAGATGATAACAGTTTGGATTATTTAGCATAAAAGAAATTGGGGCTTAAAAATTGTGTGTAAAGAGGTTTTAGATGAAGACACTGATCAATTATGAATCATTTTCACAGAGGACAGAAGAGGAAATGGCCTTAAATTGATTAAGAGAGAGCTTGAAGAAGAGATCCTTGCTAGGGAGGCTGTTGAGAGCCTGGCATGGGCTGACCTGACCGTGGGCTTTCTCAGTCCTGGGAGGACTAAATATAGGAAACACCATCTGTCCTAGAAAATCCAGGGAGACTTTCCAGAAGGTTCCTTAAAGTTCCAATCCTATGATGTCTCAATGAAGGTATAAGCTCACCCAATCCATTCTTGAACATCCTATCCTGGAACTCGACGTGTCTGTGTCCTTGGCTAGGACTGGTCTTGGGAGAGCTGGTGGCGATCTCATCTATGTGATGAGAAGGCTGCCAGAACACCAGTCCTCCCACTGAGTCATGCTGTCTGAAGTTCTACCAGGTGACAATCATTCTTCTGTCATCAAGAGCCCAATGGAGTGTGAGTGATGCACTTAGGGTTTTCTTTGTTTCTATTCTTAGGTTCGAGAAGGAATAAATGTGGAGATTTTGAGATAACTAGTTTAGAATTTCTTTTAGGGATTGTTAAGAAAAATTATCCCAAACTATTTGCCTAGAAATAAGGCAAAAGGGCATGTCCTCTCCATGTCACACAGAGGCATTGTTAAACAGGCTCACCCAAGGATTACTTAATTCTTGAGGAGAATGTACCTGTGTTTGACTTTACTATTTACTAGTTGACAAGCCCAGACACAGTAAAGTTGCATGTTAACTTGTCAATTTCTGTCCCTTAGAAAAGATAACCACGAAGGTTATGGTTTCATTCTCACATAGGGCATTAACCAGTTTTGTATCTAACAAATGATCCAGCCATCATTCTGTTTTTAAAGGTCAGTAAGTTCCACAAATGCTCTTTGAACCATCTTTCCTGTCCTACTGGTTGGCTCATTTTCACGAGTTAAATAAATCTTGGACACGTGTTCATTCTATGTCTTTATGGGAGTCATGGGCTTAACTTTTTGAAAATCAATACTTGGATAGGAAGGAGGAGAGCTAACATTAGGAGAATAGCTTTAAGAGCATGACACTGGTTCTCATCTGTATAGATGTTTCTGTGGTCATTCTTGGAAGGAAAAGGATTCGTCAGTTCCGTGTAATCCATGATGAGACAACCCTTGGTGAGCAAGAGGTGACTGGATTTTTTCCAGCCTTGACAGCTAGCTGAGAATGCGGTCTGCAGGATTGGGTGTGGGGGATTCTGCGCAGTAGAACGGTTAGGGGTCTGAAATGAAAACCCTGGTGGATGCAGACGTCAAACTGGAGAATAAGATTTCAAAGGCAGAGGGATTCAGGGGAGGTCAAGGTCCTGATGTGAGTGTGGGAGAAGGTGGCTGAAGTGGGGACTGAAATTCACCGGAATCAAGGAGTTCAGGCGGAAGGTGGCCTGGAGCCAAAGGAGCCACGTGTGGGGATGTTGAACTCCTCTCTGATGGTGACAGACCCTGGCAGTGGCAACAGGAGCACTGACCCTGGGATGCTGGAAGGGAGTGGGGTACCTGGAGGAGGGCCAGGCCTCAGCCATGGTCAGAAGGTGGAGGGACTCAGGGGGGCCGAGGATGACAAGGAAAGGCCCCTTTAAACAGAATGGGGGCGGGGATGCTGCAGAGCTGTGTAGGGGGATCGAGGGGCCAGTAGAGAACTGGCGACCCGAGGAATAACAATTCGGGCCGTACCAGCAGCTTCCGGGGTGAGGGCGGGAGGGGAGGAAGTCCGCCATGAGCGGCCCAAGCATCGTAAAAACTGTGTGGGTGACACAGCGGGGCTGAGTGTCCGAGTGAGGTCGCTGCCGGCCCTGCCCCAAGGCACAGACGCAGGTAAACCTCAGACACCTCCTTGTACGGTGTTGACATCTCCTTCTAGGCCTTTTTCAGAAAACAGCCTCCTTCGCCTCACAAGGGTCTACGGCTGGGGAAAGCTGAGGAGGCGCTGGCCCACGCTTTCAGGCCTTAGAAGGCAGCACACAGCAGCTGAAAGCTTTGGACCTGCAGGGCTGGGTTTCACTCTGGGCTGGCAGTTTCTAGACTCTGTGCCCCGCCCCC
Organism: Globicephala melas; assembly: GCF_963455315.2. NCBI lineage: Eukaryota > Metazoa > Chordata > Mammalia > Artiodactyla > Delphinidae > Globicephala > Globicephala melas. The sequence continues at coordinate 10,908,664 of NC_083317.1, read as the reverse complement.
CATGCTGGGGCTGCTCATCTGGTCCCTGCCTGAGGCTCAGATGCCACATCACACAGCAGGTCTCAACTGTGGAGTGTCTGGGGCCCTGGCTCCAGGGATCGGAGCCCCTCATAGGCATCTCCCGAATAAAACAAAACACCACACTTCTGCGCGTTCATTGTGTGTGGCCTGTTTCACCCCATGGGCGTCTCTCTTCACAGCTGCAAATTCCAGGTTTATCTCTGTTCTGTTTTTGAACCTGTTTGCTTTTGATTACGATTCGGGTTTGAAAGGGAAGAGGCACACACTCTCCAGCTCCCTGTTTTCTTTCTTGGATGGAATAACACAGCTTATTTATAGTGGGATTATTTTTTCCATTATGGCATATGTACTTTTATTACTCTACCACCTTATGTTTTGAATTGCATGGGGAAAGAAACGCATCAAAGAATACTCCATTGTGTGTGTGTGTGTGTGTGTGTTTTCCTCCTGTAGTTGATAGTGGAAAAAAGTGTAGCATCCAATTAGTCATCCTGTACCATGATGGTTTTTTGCCCCGACCAGCAGAATTACATTTTACGCTCAAAAGAATTCTCTGTAGGAACCCTTTCGATTCAACATGGGAGGAGATAAGATTCAACATATGGCCAACCCCATGCATCACACCCAAAGTCCATTTCTTCTATGGTTTAAAAACAAATTTTTTTAAAAAAATTAATTAATTTGTCTGCCTTGGGTCTTAGTTGTGGTGCACAGGCTTCTCTCTAGTTGTGGCGCTTGGGCTCCAGAGGCACGGGCTCAGTACTCATGGTGCACAGGCTTAGTCGCCCGCGGCATGTGGGATGTGAGTTCCCCAACCAGGGATCGAACCCGCATCCCCTTCATTGGAAGGCAGATTTTTAACCACTGGACCACCAGGGAAGTTCCTCTTCTGTGGCTGATGATGCTCTCCAAGGATGCAGTGCGCTGTAGAGCATGAAGGTTTAGGCTTCTGCAGAGAAGTCTGGGCATGCTATTCCTTTTTTCTTTTTTCTGTTCAAACCTGTTGAAGACATTACTTAACTAAGCATTTTGCTACTGCCCTTTGCTTATAGCCACCTTGGCTCTCCAGGTCACTTCTCCATCACCCTGGTCTTTGCTTTCTTAGGCCTGGAAGGAGGATAAGAAAAACATCTCTCCTTGGAATCAAGGAGGTTCCTTCATTGCTCAAGCAGGCTTGCAAAAGATCTGTTTGTATATCACGTGAAGCCTTGTTACATGTTATAAATCTTAGGTTTCAATCCTACCATGTTTTCTACCTATTTTGGACTGAATAGGTACCTTCATGAGATGCTTCTGCGTCTGTCTGCATTTCTAGAAGAGAAAATGGAATCACAGGGGAGGGTGCTTGCCTTGCCTGGAATCCCCACAATTTAGGAGAAAGACTTTGAACTTTACTATTTCTGTTTCAATTTATACAAATAAAAGGGAAGCAGATCTTTACCAACTTGTGATGCTCTCCAGGAAAGAGGTGGGGATGCTGAATATCCCATTTTCCTGTAGTTCATTTGCTCTCTGGTTACTTTAAAAAGCATCCTACTGACATGGAGAAATTGGAACCCTCATATACTGCTGGTGGGAATGTAAACTGGTGCAGCTGCTTTGGAAAACAGTCGCAGTTCCTCAAAAAGTTAGACGTACAATTACCATATAACTCAGCAATCCTAGTCATAAGATTCTACCCAAGAGAACTGAAAAACTTATATCCACACAAACACTTGTACACAGATATTATAGCAGCATTATTCATAATAGCCGAAAAGTAGAAACAGCCCAAATGTCCTTCAACTGATGAATGAATAAATAACATGTGATATATTCATACAATGGAATATTATTTGGCAATAAAAAAGAATTTTTGCAAGCTATGTAAACCAAAAATAAAAATAAATCATTGGGGCAATTTAACTTCAGATCAAGGAACCTATTTATACCTAAACACCTAACAATAATAATGATAATAAGAATAATACTCATTTGTTTACTATACTTACTATTCTACATATTTGATTCTCATGATAACCTTCAAAAATACATATTATCATTCCCATTTTCAGACGAGGAAACTGAGGTTCCAAGAATACTTTCTGCAGCCCGCAGCACTTTCATCTCCAAAGCCTGCCCTTCTTAGAGTTTCTGAAATGTCTGTCACCTGCCACAGAAGTGGCACCAATGGTGGCATTTTCAGAAATGTGACATCTCCTGCAGGATGCATTTGACCTCGGGCGGGCAGAGCAGTATGGAGGTAATGATGAAAAGAACGAGTTACAGTGTGGTTTCATGTTTTCCAACAAATATTTCTTGGGGTGAAGAAGCAAGACACACAGACACATGCAGTTTCTGTAGTTCTGATGGGTACAGTTCCAGTTGGTAATTAGGTAAAAGACTCAGGCACCAGGAAGTAGTTTTGCACCTGCACCCCAATAATGAATGTGGGAGCAGTTCTGAATTCATGGACAGGAGGAAACTTTGTAGCATATTCATTCATTCACTCCAATTACCCATGGGTCACTGTTTTCCCATCCCTGGCTTGGTCTGGCTCTGAGGCAAGCTTCCTGGATCCATGGGTAGAGAGTTCTCTCGTTTGGTTTCTGGAGACAAGTCACTCTTGGTAACTCCTGGCTTCATGCTGGCGGCTCATTCAGCTCCCCACCTCTCCTGACACGGCAGCCTGGGCTCCTCTTCCAGTATGGTCCCCCAATCCCACCCCAGATGTCCAGGCCTATGTTTGACTCTGGGAGGCCTTGGACTGTTTTCAATACTTTTGCTATCGCTCACTGCTTTATGTCACCCCCTTTTTTTCTGGTCTCTCTCTGTTTGGTTTTGAGCTCAGCACTGTAACAAAATTCTGTTATATTTCCATCCATTTGGAGCAGGGCATTCTTTCTCATCATCTCAGGCTTCCACATTGAACAGAATGTTTATATCTATTTTTACCTTTTCCTTTGTGGCCTAATTGTTATGAACTGAATGTTTGTTTTCCCCCAAAGTTCATATATTGAAGCCCTAATCCCTGGTGTGATGGTATTAGGAGGTGGGGCCTTTGGGAGGTGATTAGACCATAAGAACAGAGCCTTCTTGAATGGAATTTGTGCCCTTATAAGAAGAGACAAAAGACCTCTGTCTCTCTTTCTCTCTTTCTTCCTCTCCTACAATGAGGAGACAGCCCTCACCAAGAACCTGACTGTCTGGCCCTTGATCTTGGACTTCAGCCTCTAGGACTGTGAGAAATGAATGCTTGTTGTTTAAGCTGCCCAGTTTGTGGTATTCTGTTAGAGCAGCCTGAAATCATTTATGAGTGTTTGAAGAGAATTTGTTTTCTAAATTTAGTCTGAAGTTCTACGCAGATGGCATTTGGCTTATTGGGTATTCAGTGTCTCCACGTCTTCACTTCTTGTTTGACAACTTGATCTGGTAATTTCAAAGAGAGCTGTTACCCTACAAGGACTGCGGATTCATCCGTTTCTTTTATCTTGGAAAAGTTTTGCCCTATGTATTTAGAAATAATGTCATACGGAATATATAATGGTTCATGACTCTTTCTATTTGGAGTTGTACCTATTATCATTATAAAATACTGCTTTTTGTCCTATTTAAAGCTGTTGGTCTTAAATTCCACTTTATCTGATCTTCATGTTGCCTCCATTCTTTTGTTTACTCTTGCCCAGTATATTTTCCTATCTCTTTCTTTTCAGGCTTTTTTTAGAATTTTGTTTGGCTCTTTCTCATAAATAGCATATAACCAATAGTGCTTTAAAGCTCTATTTCAGAATATTTTTCATTCAACGGAGGAATTTAATCTAGTCACATTGAGATGTCTAATATCTTTGGTCATTTTTTCATCTTACCTCTTTTTTTAACGATTTATTAAAGTTTCTTCTTGTGTCTTATTTTTACTTTCCTTATTTTTCCTGGAGTAGTCAAGGTTTTTGTTTTTAGATTTTAATTCTTCCTACCCATCTTGTCGCCATGCTCATTGGTAATTGGAAGTTCAACTGTGTATCTTCTTTTATGATTTGATTTTTCCTAATCCCATGTACTCCTAGTCTTTTCTTAAAAATGGAACATGGGTAGAAATTTTTAAGTCCTTGCAAAGTGCCAAAGTGTCTTTCCCTGGCCTCCTGTATGCATGATATTAGCCAGGCAGAGGGATCTTGGACCAGAGCCTTATCTCTCAAAAGCTGTAAGTCTGGCTCCACTGCTTGGGGGCTCTAGCTACTTCCAGTGAGGATCTGGTGCCATTCAAATTTCCTTCCCTATGTAAATATTTGCTTTTGTTCTCTAGCAGCTGGAGTTTGGGAATTCACCAGACTTTGTCCGGGTGTGAGTTTTTTTTTTCTTCAAATTATTCTTATTTATCTTGCTTGGTGCTTGGAGTGTATTTACATTCGGTCCAAAAATTGGTCTTTATTCAGTTAAGGGGTGTTTTCTTCTATTTACTTTTCAAGTTTGCTTCTTCATATCATTCTTCTTTCCTTTTCTGAAACTCCCAATATTCAATAGCCAATATTCTCTCAGTTTGCAATATTATTGAAGATGTACTCACCAGCTCTCCTATTTTATTCATGATTTTCATTTTATTGAATTTGTACTCTATGTTCTGGGGTCAATCATATCATTGATCATTCAGATCAAGTTGTTTACTGGCACTATCATGAGGAAGTGGAAGGCTGAGGGATGGATAGAAACTGTTAACACTTTTTTTGTTTTGTTTTTTTTGCGGTACGCGGGCCTCTCACTGTTGTGGCCTCTCCCGCTGCGGAGCACAGGCTCCGGACGCGCAGGCCGTGGCTCACGGGCCCAGCCATTCTGCGGCATGTGGGATCTTCCCGGACCGGGGCAGGAACCCGTGTCCCTTGCATCGGCAGGCAGACTCTCACCCACTGCGCCACCAGGGAAGCCCTGTTAGCACTTTTTATACTAATTGCTTGGGGATGGTTTATACCTGGAAGGCAGGAGGATCCAAAACCCCTTGATGGGAAGACTACATCAGCAAGGGGGCAGCTTCAGATTCAGATGTCGTCTTCAGTCTGACCAAACCCAGGATGAATCCAGTTTCTAGAGAAAGTATCAGTGTTGACAATTTTGAAGTTGAGTTTATCCTTAGAGCTTCTTAATTATTTCCTGGAATCAAGTCATTTCTCCCTCTGTGCTCTGGTATGGGCCCATAAGCTTGCTTATCACCCCACCCTGAGTTCTGAGTATTGCTATCCTTTGTTCCTGTGTCAGCTTCCTCCTGAGCCAATGTCCTCTGTTCACCTCCCACCTGTATTAGTCAGCTCAAGCTGCCACGACAAAGTACCACAAACTGGGTGGCTTAAACAAAAGAAATTTATATCTCACAGTTCTGGAGCCTGGAAGTCCAAGGTCAGGTGTTGGCAGGGTTGGGGTTTGGCGGGCCTCTCTCCTTGGCTTGCAGATGGCTATCTTCTTGTTGTGTCCTCACAGGGTCTTTCCTCCTCACATGGTCTTTCCTCTATGTGTGCATGTTCCTGGTGTGTCTTTTTGTGTCCAAATTTCCTCTTCTTTTAAGGAACCAGTCAGATTGGATTAGGGCCCACCCTAATGACCTCATTTAACCTTATTTACCTCTTTAAAGGCCCAAACACAGTCCCATTCTGAGGTATTAAATATTAAGGCTACAACATATAAGTTTGGGGGACACAATTCAGTCCTTAACACACCCCTGGACCTTAGTGCAGGCTCGGTCTGTAGTAGATGCTCAGTAAAGTTTTGTTTATTGCTTAAATGAAAGTCTCCCAGTGTGTTCTCTTTCCCTATTTTGATTTTCAAGCAGGTTGTTATGCATGAAATGGCAAATGCTTTCTTAAGATAAATTAAATGAACTACCTCTTTATTGTCTATTTTATCCGTAGGCAGTCATATTTTATGTAAAAAAAACCTCTATAGTGGTGTGAATATACAGTCCTTTCTTTATTTTTTCTTCTTTTCCCCAAAATATCCTGCTGTTGCATGGTAATGAAATGAGCTCTATGCCTGAGGTCAGATTCAGCCCATAGTCTCTGTGGCAAAGCCACTGAATTTCTCACAGCAGGCCTGTGTTTGTCTGTGGGGATTTGAATCTGTGTTATTGCATGCTGGATTTACCTGCCTTGGGAATTTAGTTCCTTTTTTATTTCTTGGCATACTATCTCTGTTTCATCGTATTTATTTCCATTTTCTGCCCCCAGCTCTGACAAATCTGAATTTTTCAAAAAGCACAGAGAAATGTATTATACTGATTGTGTCAGTTATTTGTGGTTGTTCTTTGAGTTTATAATAATGAAAAGATGGAATTTAAATTTTTTCCTTTGGCTATTTTATTCTTTTGCATTCTTAATTTTTGTATTTTGCTTTCAGTCTCCTTACTGAATTTTTGATCTCTGAAAGAGCAATTTAAAATAGCCATCCAATGGTATATGTATACACAACAGAGGTTGTTGCCAAGCATACAAAATGAATGGATTCCTTATTGAAATGTGAAATGCCTACACAGCAGAGTCTATGTATAGAACTGAGATGGAGATTTGGAGTTGGATCCTACCATGGATATCATCAGGATGACAGCTTCCAATGGGCTTAGAATTTCATTGAATTTAATAGTCTACCAATGCTGTCTAATGAAGCAATGTGATTTTCTTCTGCCATGGTCTCAAAAGCCAAGAAGAGTTCATGTCCTGGCCATTCTAAACTACTCGCTATGATCCACACTTTCCACACTCTGGTTCTTTTCTGGCTCATGAGCATGACTTTCCATTTGCTGAGAACACTCTTCCTCCCCTGCTCACTGGGCAGCCTTTCCTAATCCCAAACTAGCCTACATGCTCTCCAAGGGCTCCCAAAGGTCCTAGCCGCTCCTCCTGAGCATATATAATGCTGATTCGAAAGTCGTTGCTGACATGTCTGTCTCTCCCTTTTGACTAAAAATCCTACCTATGCCAGGCACCACTTTGGAAGCTGATGTGGCCTATGGATCTTACCTCAAAATTATGTTTTAAGTGCATGAAATAAAACACATTGGGGAGGGCAAGATGATTCAGGGCAAGATGGAGTAAGCACATTCCAACCTGTCTGAAAAGCAAATGGTAGTTTGCAAACTGGTGAAGAAGACAGAATCTGAAGAATCCCCAAACTTGTGGTGAGTTACCATTTTTTCCCCTCCAGAACCCCCCAGCCTAAAGTAAGTACAGCTCTAAACCCAGAAATGGGCACTGGTGCCTATAGAGAGAGTCCCACTCAGGTCCTTCCATAGGGAGCAGGAAGGAGGTCTCCTAATACTGAGAAGTGGTGGAGAAATCCCCTGTTTTGTTTTCCTTTTCTCCATTCTCTTGTGCCCCAGACTCCAAGCCATCCTGTGGTGTCAGGGGCATGAGAGCTTGTAGGATCCTAAAACTGAGGGAGGATAATCATCCCTCTGATCAGAAGAGCTGTGGTCCCAAGAGCATAGGGCAAACTCCCAATGCTTTTTTTCTTTTTTTCCCCTTTCTGCTACCACTACTGTCCCTGGACACAGATGCAGTTGTGGAAAATGCATGGAAGAGCAGGCTAAGTAAAGCCCCAGCTTTTTGGCCAGGGGACCAAAAAGTTGAGCCCCTGGGAACTGGAAACTACCATAGGGAAGGAGGAGCTAGGGAAAGCAACCCCAGAAAGTTGTTGATGAACTTCTGGGCTCACCCCTGAGCTGCACAAGAATAGACCTGACCTCAAATAGCACACCATACATTTTGAGAACAGAACTACAAAATAGACCACTGCCTAGGTTTCAGACTGGCTACTGAATATTGTACACAGGCTGAAATCTTGTAAAATATTTCAGATCTGAAATCTTGTAAAACAGGACTTATATTAGAATCATAACCCATGGAAGACTGGTTGGAACTCAACCTGGTAGACTCTGATGAAAAAAAAAAAAATCAACATTCTCCATAGGATCTAGATAAAATCTAGAGTCTTGTAACATAATCATCCAAATGTCCAGGAAACAATTAAAAATTACTCAGCACATATGAAGAATTGGGAAAATCTCAATTTGTATGGGAAAAGACAGTCAACAGAAGCCAATACTTAGATGACACAGAATTTAAAGCAACTATTATAAAAACACTCCAACATGTAAGAACAAACATTCTTAAAATGAATGAGGGATTAAAAGTCTCAGAAAAGAAAAAAAACATATAAAGAAGAACCAAAAGGAAACTTTAGGATGGAAAAATACTACAACCAATATAAAAACCTCACTGGATAGGGCTCAATAGCAGAATGGAGATGACAGAAGAAAGAGTCAGTGAACTTTAATGTTTATCAATAGAAATTATAAAATCTGAACAATACAGAGAAAAAAGATTAAAAGTAAAAAAGAACAGAGTATCATCAACTGGTGGGAAAGTGTCAAATATTCTAACGATCTTATCCTAGGAGTCCTAGGAAGAAAGGATATGGTGCATAGAAAATGTATGAAGAAACAATGGCTAAAAACTTGCCAAATTTGTAGAAAGGCATAAATCTACTTGCCAAATTTGTAGAAAGGCATAAATCTAAAGACTCAAGAAGTCTAAGAAATCCCAAAGAAGATAAACCCAAAGAAATCCATGCCCAGATATATCATTACCAAACTGTTAAAAACTAAAGAAGAAAAAACAACATGTAAAGCAACCAGAAAAAAACAACACTTCACTTATAGAATAACATGATTCAAATAGCCATAGATTTCTCCAGAAGGAAATGGAACATTTTTAAAGAATATTTTAAAAGAACTGTCAACCAACAATTCTATATGCAGTAAAAATATCCTTCAGAAATGAAGATGAAATAAAGACATTCTTAGGTGAAAGACACGGAAGAGAGACTTCATTGTCACCAGCTCTATTGCTTCAGGATGAGAAATGACACCAGATGGAAGCTGGAACATCAAAAATGAAGGAAGAACAACAGAAGTGGCACATACCTGGGTAAATATGACAGACGGTTCTTCTCTTGAGTTCTTTAAATGTGTTTGATGGTTAAAAACCAAAATTATAACATTGTCTAGTAGGATTTCAGTGTATGTTAAGGTAACAAATACGACAATGGCAACATAAAGGAGGGAGGGTAATGGTGCCTACACAGTGGTAATATATCGCTTGAAGTGGTAAATATTGATTCTACAAAGACTATGAAAAGTTGAGTATGTATATTTTAATCCCTAGAACAGCAGCTTAAAACTTACACAAAAGAGTGGTACATGGCCCCAGCCATTTTGAATTGCAGTGTCTCCACAGCACTTCTGTGAGCTGAGGTATCGGGCATAGCTATTCGCTGAAGGATCTTTGGTTTGAAGCTGAGGGCAAGACCTCTGTATGCGGTACCCTATGAGCAAGTGAAACTGGACTAAATGCAATTGAGAAGAAAAAAAAGGAACTCATGTTCCCTTCTTCCTGCTGGTGTTCCCTTCTTCTGTCTGCGGTACTACAGTATCTGGTGCTACAACAAGTCAGTCGCTGAGCTCTCATTGGCTGCCAGCAGCCAAAGTACCAGTTTACCCATCAGCACACTAACTCAGGAGGACCTTCAAGATGGCGGAGGAGTAAGACGTGGAGATCACCTTCCTCCCCACAAATACATCAAAAATACATCTAAATGTGGAACAACTCCTACAGAACACCTACTGAATGCTGACAGAACTCATACATCCCAGAAGGCAAGAAACTCCCCACGTACCTGGCCGTATGGCTGACAGGGTCTTGGTGCTCTGGCCGGGTGTCAGGCCTGAGCCTCTGAGGTGGGAGAGCCGAGTTCAGAACATTGGACCACCAGAGACCTCCAGGACCCAAATAATATCAATTGGCGAGAGCTTTCCCAGAGATCTCCATCTCAACGCTAAGACCCAGCTCCACTCAAAAACCAGAAAGATCCATAAAGACTGAAAATGAAGGGATGGAAAAAGATATTCCATGCATAAAGGAAACCAAAAGAAAGCTGGAGTAGCAATTCTCATATCAGACAAAATAGACTTTAAAATAAAGACTATTACAAGGGACAAAGAAGGATACTACATAATGATCAAGGGGTCAATCCAGGAAGAAGATATAACAATTGTAAATATTTATGCACCCAATGTAGGAGCACCTCAATACATAAGGCAAATGCTAACAGCCATAAAAGGGGAAATCGACAGTAACACAATCATAGTAGGGGACTTTAACACCCTACTTTCACCAGTGGACAGATCAACCAAAATGAAAATAAATAAGGAAACACAAACTTTATATGATACATTAAACAAGATGGACTTAATTGATATTTATAGGACATTCCATCCAAAACAACAGAATACACTTTCTTCTCAAGTGCTCATGGAGCATTCTGCAGGATAGTTCATATATTGGGGCACAAATCAAGCCTTGGTAAATTTAAGAAAATTAAAATAATATCAAGTATCTTTTCCGAGCACAACACTATGAGAATAGATATCAATTACAGGAAAAAAAACATAAAAAATACAAACACAAGGAGGCTAAACAATACGCTAATAAATAACCAAGATATCACTGAAGAAATCAAAGAGGAAATAAAAGAATACCTAGAAACAAATGACAATGGAAACATGATGGCCCAAAACCTATGAGATAGAGCAAAAGCATTTCTAAGAGGGAAGTTTACAGCAATGCAATCCTACCTCAAGAAACAAGAAACATCTCAAATAAACAACGTAACCTTACACCTAAAGCAATTAGAGAAAGAAGAACAAAAAAACCCCAAAGTGAACAGAAGGAAAAAATCATAAAGATCAGATCAGAAATAAATGAAAAAGAAATGAAGGAAACAGTAGCAAAGATCAATAAAACTAAAAGCTGGTTCTTTGAGAAGCTAAACAGAAATGATAAACAATTAGCCAGACTCATCAAGAAAACAAGAGAGAAGACTCAAATCAACAGAAATAGAAATGAGAAAGGAGAAGTAACAACTGACACTGCAGAAATACAAAGGATCATGAGAGATTACTACAAGCAACAATATGCTAATAAAATGGACAACCTGGAAGAAATGGGCAAATTCTTAGAAAAACACAACTTCCCGAGACTGAACCAGGAAGAAATAGAAAATATAAAGAGACCAATCACGAGCACTTAAATTGAGACTGTGATTAAAAATCTTCCAACAAACAAAAGCCCAGGACCAGATGGCTTCACAGGCGAATTCTATCAAACATTTAGAAAAGAGCTAACACCTATCCTTCTCAAACTCTTCCAAAGTAAAGCAGAGGGATGAACATTCCCAAGCTCATTCTGTGAGGCCACTGTCACCCTGATAACAAAACCAGACAAAGATGTCACAAAAAAAAGAACACTACAAGCCAATATCACTGATGACCATAGAGGCAAAAATCCTCAACAAAATACTAACAAACAGAATCCAACAGCACATTAAAAGGGTCATACACCATGATCAAGTGGGATTTATCCCAGGAATGCAAGGATTCTTCAATATATACAAATCAATCAATGTGATACACCATATTAACAAACTGAAGGAGAAAAACCATATGATCATCTCAATAGATGCAGAAAAAGCTTTTGACAAAATTCAACATCCATTTATGACAAAAGCTCTCTAGAAAATAGGCATAGAGGGAACTTACCTCAACACAATAAAGGCCATATATGACAAACCCACAGCCAACATCGTTCTCAATGGTGAAAAACTAAAACCATTTCCACTAAGATAAGGACCAAGACAAGGTTGTCCAGTCTCACCACTATTATTCAACATAGTTTTGGAAGTTTTAGCCACAGCAATCAGAGACAAAAAAGAAATAAAAGGAATACAAATCAGAAAAGAAGAAGTAAAATTGTCACTGTTTGCAGATGACATGATACTATACATAGAGAATCCTAAAGATGCTACCAGAAAACGATTAGAGCTAATCAATAAATTTGGTAAAGTAGCAGGATACAAAATTAATGCACAGAAATGTCTTGCATTCCTATATACTAATGATGAAAAATCTGAAAGTGAAATTAAGGGAACACTTCCATTTACCACTGCAACAAAAAAATAAAAATCCTAGGAATAAACCTACCTAAGGAGACAAAAGACCTGTATGCAGAAAATTATAAGACACTGATGAAAGAAATTAAAGATGATACAAACAGATGGAGAGATATACCACGTTCTTGGATTGGAAGAATCAAGATTGTGAAAATGACTATACTACCCAAAGCAATCTACAGATTCAATGCAATCCCTATCAAACTACGAATGGCATTTTTCACAGAGCTAGAACAAAACATTTCAAAATTTGTATGGAAACACAAAAGATCCCAAATAGCCAAAGCAGTCTTGAGGAAGAAAAAGGAATCTGGAGGAATCAGGCTCCCTGACTTCAGACTGTACTACAAAGCTACAATAATCAAGACAGTTTGGTACTGGCACAGAAACAGAAATATAGATCAATGGAACAGGATAGAAAGTCCAGAGATAAACCCACGCACATATGGTCACCTTATCTTTGATAAAGGAGACAAGAATATACAATGGAGAAAAGACAGCCTCTTCAATAAGTGGTGCTGGGAAAACTGGACAGCTACACGTAAAAGAATGAAATTAGAACTCCCTAACGCCATACACAAAAATAAACTCAGAACGTTTTGAAGACCTAAATGTAAGGCCAGACACTATATAACTCTTAGAGGAAAACATAGGCAGAACACTCTATGACATAAATCACAGCAAGATCCTTTTAGACCCACCTCCTAGAGAAATGGAAATAAAAACAAATATAAACAAATGGGACCTAATGAAACTTAAAAGATTTTGCAAAGCAAAGGAAGCCATAAACAAGATGAAAAGACAACCCTTAGAATGGGAGAAAATATTTGCAAATGAAGCAACTGACAAAGGATTAATCTCCAAAATATACAAGCAGCTCATGCAGCTCAATATCAAAAAAAAAACCCAATCCAAAAATGGGCAGAAGACCTAAATAGACATTTCTCCAAAGAAGATACACAGATTGCCAACAAACATATGAAAGGATGCTCAATATCACTAATCATTAGAGAAATGCAAATCAAAACTATGTGGTATCACCTCACACTGGTCAGAATGGCCATCATCAAAAAATCTACAAACAATAAGTGCTGGAGAGGGTGTGGAGAAAAGGGAACCCTCTTGAACTCTTGGTGGGAATATAAATTGATACAGCCACTATGGAGAACAGTTTGGAGGTTCCTTAAAAAACTAAAAATACAACTACCATATGACCCAGCAATCCCATTACTGGGCATATACCCTGAGAAAACCATAATTCAAAAAGAGTCATGTAGCACAATGTTCATTGCAGCTCTATTTACAATAGCCAGGACATGGAAACAACCTAAGTGTCCATTGACAGATGAATGGATAAAGAAGAGGTGGTACATATATACAATGGAATATTACTCAGCCTTCAAAAGAAAGGAAATTGAGTTATTTGTAGTGAGATGGATGGAGCTAGATTCTGTCATACAAGTGAAGTAAGTCAGGAAGAGAAAAACAAATACTATATGCTAACACATATGTATGGATTCTAAAAAAAAAAAAGATGGTTCTGAAGAACCGAGGGGCAGGACAGGAATAAAGACACAGACGTAGAGAATGGAGTTGAGGACATGGGGAGGGGGAAGGGTAAGCTGGGACGAGGTGAGAGAGTGGCATTGACATATATACACTACCAAGTGTAAGATAGATAGCTAGTGGAAAGTAGCCGCATAGTACAATGAGATCAGGTCAGTGCTTTGTGATCACCTAGAGGAATGGGATAGGGAGGGTGGGAGGGAGACACAAGAGGGAGGGTATATGGGGATATATGTATACATATAGCTGATTTTTTTTGTTATACAGCAGAAACTAACACAACAGTGTAAAGCAATTATACTCCAATTAAGATGTTTAAAAAAATAAAAAATATAAAAATGAAAATGAAAAAAATTACACAAAATAGTAAAAATGCAACAGATAAATTAAAATAGAAAACTAAACAATGTTTAAATAACCTAAAAGAAAGGAAGAAAAAGGGAAATACAGAAACTAAAAATAGAGAGACGCAGAGGAAACAAATAATAAAACGTTAGACCTAAATACCAATAATGACATAAAATGTAAATGAACTGAACACACTAACTAAAAGACGTGTTGTCAGAACAGATTTCAAAAATGACTCAATTATATACTGTTTATTAGAAACTCATTTCAAATATAGTGACTTAGCTAGGTTACAAGTAAAAGATGGAAATATATATATTTCACTATTCCGAAGAAATCTGGAGTGGCTAGAGTAACATCGGAGAAATCAGATTTCAGAGCAAAGATAATTACCAGGGATAAAAAGGGACAGTACATGGTGATAAAGGGGTAAATTCACACAAGAAGTCACGCAATCCTAAATGGATGTGTACCAAGTAAACGAGCTTGAAAATGTATGAAACAAAAACTAACCGAGCTGAAACAAGAAACAGACAAATCTACAGTAATAACTGGAGACTTCAACATTCCTCTCTCAGTAATCAATGGAACTGGCAGACAGAAAACCAGCAAGTATATAGTATACAAAACTGAGCAATACTATAAACAACTGGTTCTAATTGACATTTATAGAACACTCCAGCCCAAAACAGCAGTACATACATTCTTCTCAGGTGTACATGGAACCTTTACCAATATAAACCATATCTTGTGTCATAAGATAATTTTTTTTTAAATTTAAAAAGTTGGAATCATACAAAGTATGTTCTCTGACTATAACGGAATTAGACTAGAAATCAATAACAGAATGACTGGGAAAATTCCAAACCCTTGGAAATTAAACAACACACTTCTAAATAATCCATGAGTCAAAGAGGAAGTCTCAGGGAAATTAGAAAAATATTTTGAACTGAATGAATATCCAAATATAACATATCAAAATTTGTAGGATGCAGGAAAAGCAGTGCTTAGAGTGAAAGTTATACAATTAAAATGTTTATATTAGAATAAAGAAAGGTATCAAACCAACAGCCTAAGCTGCTACCTTAAGAAGTTAGAAAAAGAAGAGTAAAATAAACCCAAAACAAGCAAAAGGAAGGGAATAATAGAAGTAAGAGTATAAAGCAATGAAACTGAATAAAATTTAATACACAATAGAGAGAAATCAGTGAAATTAAAACTTGGTTCTTTGAGAAGTTCAATATTATTGATAAATCTATACAGAGACTGCAGAGAAAGAGAGTGCAAAAATTACCAGTATTAGGAATGAAAGAGGAGTTATCACTACAGACCCTGGTCATAAACTTGACAATTTAGATTAAATGGACAAATTCTGCCCAAAACACAAACTACCAAAACTCACTCAAGGTGAAATATAGATCAGTTGAATAGCCCTAAAATTATTTTGAAGACTGAATTTGTAATTTAAAACCTTCTGTAAAAGAAAACCCTGGACCCAGACAATTTCACTAGCAAATTCTATCAAATATTTAGAGAGGAAATACAATGCATTCTATACAGTCTCTTCTAGAAAATGGAATAGGAGGGAACACTCCCCAACTCATTTTATGAGGCCAGCATTACTTTGATGCCAAAACCAGAGAAATATGGTACAATAAAAGAAAGCATATGGAACAATATCTCTCATGAACACAGATGCAAAAATTCTCAACAAAATATTGGCAAATATCCAGCAGTACATAAGCCTATGAAGAGATGCTCAGTATCATTGACCATTAGAGAAATGCAAATTAAATCCTGAAGAGATATAACTACATACCTAGAATGGCAAAATAGAATGGTGAAAATTAAAAACTACAGGCAATACCAAGTGCTCAGGATGATGCAAACCAATTGGGACTCTCATACGTCGCCAGTTTGGAAGGGCAAATTGCACAACTACTCTGCGAAACCACTTGGCAGTTTCTTATAAAGCTAAACACACACTTAGCTTATGACCCAACAATCATACTTCTAGGGAATTACCCAAGTGAACGGAAAATGTATGTTCACACAAAAACCTGTACATGAATGTTTATAGCAGCTCTACTCATAATCATAAATACCTAGAAACAATCCAAATGTCTTTCAATGGATAAATGGGTAAATAAACTGTGGTACATCCCTATGGAATACTACTCAATTTAGCAATAAAAAAGAATGAGCTACTGACACCTAACAACTTGGATGAATCTTGAAGTTGTTATGGCGAGGGAAAGAAGCCAATCTCAAAAGTTCTACATACTGCATGATTCCATTTAAATGAAATTCTATGAAGAATTTTATATGAAAAATTAAAGTGATAGTGATGGAGACAAATCAGTGTTTTCCAGCAGTCAGAGGTTAGTGAAGACAATGTTGTAACTTTTTTCCCATCCAAGTTCATGAACCACTTTGGGAGAGGGTCTGTGGGCTCTAGGTTAAAAACCATTCTGTGCTATATACTGTGTAGAAAAGTGTCTCTTTTTTTTTTATCCTTCTATGCCCTGAGCCTAGTAGAGTGGACTGGCATACAGTAGGCATTCAGTTATTTGGAGAATAAAAGAATAAATGAATGAATGAACTACGAAATGACTTATTAAACATAAAACGATGCATTGAGAGACTCTAATGACTTTAAGAAAAATGGACATATTTTGTTTAACCCAACATATGCTCACTTTTGATAACTATGCCCTGGACCCTCTCCACTGACTCTCCTGTCTTGTGTTGTGGTACCTGCATTGTTTCTGAGCATCTCCTTCTTCCATCCTGTAGAGGGACCATAGTTAAATATACAAATCGTTTCTCCAGAATTATGCAGCTGTTGTCATCAAAATGGTAAATAACTGTCCAAAAAAGGTACACATGGGAACTTCCCTGGTGGCGCAGTGGTTAAGAATCCGCCTGCCAATTCAGGGGACACGGGTTCGAGCCCTGGTCCAGGAAGATCCCACATACCACGGAGCAACTAAACCCATGCGCCACAACTACTGAGCCTGCGCTGTAGAGCCCGTGAGCCACAACTACTGAAGCCCGTGTGCCTAGAGCCCGTGCTCTGCAACAAGAGAAGCCGCTGCAATGAGTAGCCCACACACCGCAACGGAGAGTAGCCCCCGCTCGCTGCAACTAGAGAAAGCCCACGTGCAGCAACGAAGACCCAACACTGCCAAAAATAAGTAAGTAAATAAATTAGTTAATTTTTTAAAAAGTACACATGGAAATTGGTGTTTGAGATTTCTCATGCCCTGTAGGGCAAGACTTGGTAGATGCAGTGTTGAGACAATAATGCAAACGGGAATCATTCAGGCTTAACAGGGAGTCTTGGGTGAGGGGCAGAACTGAGCAAGCACACATGGTACTTTGCATGGGGGGTTCCAATGGGAAATTTATGGAGACCTGAAAGCTAAAGTTGGAATTGGAACTGGAGAGCCCTTCTGCTCAGCCAGTAGCAGGGGCTGGTAGAGAACTCAATCACCAGAAGGTTCTGGAAAAGTTGCACAGACTGGATGAGTTGCTACACTTCACTGACCCTATCATGTACCAACACTCTCCTTGGTGATCCATAGACCTGAATAAAAGATTGGAAGAGGCTAATACCTCATTTCATTAAGTCAAGTCTAAGATGCCCTTGATTGTAAGCTCTACCATCATTTTATGCACCAATAAGAAAGGAAAATCACTTCCAATAGACTATGACAGGTGCCTTTAACAACAGTCCCGAGAGACATATGAATCAATCATATCAGATTCCTTTGAAATTAATTTTCATCTCTTCTGAAGGATTTGGCAATGAAGCAAATATTTTGATAATAGAAAGTAACACAGCTTCCCTGACTTTGTGGGTATCTTCCTTCCTGCGGATTCTAAGGTACTTGGTTGTTCCTTTACAAGAAAATGTGGACTTATGATCATTCCTCTATGACAAGTACTCTTCACTAATATCACATTGACATCCTACTGCTTGGCTTCTGTGCCTTTCTGAGTACAAAATAGCTTGTCATTTCAATGCTGAATCATAGTGAAAATTTTTTTGACGACATTCTGAGTGACAGTTAAGTGCACAAGTTAACAGATGCACATACCTCAGCTGAAGTGAGGACAGTGTAAACAGCTATGACCAAGTGAATGCATACACAAAGGCCATGGCCTCCATGTCATGACCGCCAGGTGGCTGATGGCTTTTGAAAGGCACCATTGACTCAGATGCACCGGATTCCAGAGATGTTAAATTTTGCAAAACTGTATATCTTAGAATCAGTAGAATACAGCAATTTTGTTAGATTCCATGATCTGGGAGAGTTCTGCCCCTAAGACATGTTTCTTTTTTATAAATTTATTTTTTTGAAGTACAGTTGATTTACAATGCTGTGTTAATTTCTACTGTACAGCAAAGTGATTCAGTTATATATATATATATATATATTCTTTTTCATATTCTTTTCCATTATGGTTTATCACAGGATATTGAACATAGTTCCCTGTGCTATACAGTAGGACCTTGTTGTTTATCCATTCTGTATATAATAGTTTGCATCTGCTAATCCCAAACTCCCAAACCATCCCTCCCCCACCCTCCCTCCCCCTTGGCAACCACGAGTTTATTTTCTATGTCTGTGAGATTGTTTCTGTTTTGTAGATAAGTTCATTTGTGTCATATTTTAGATTCCACATATAAGTGAGATCATATGATATTTATCTTTCTCTTTCTGACTGACTTAGTAAGATAATGTCTAGGTCCATTCATATTGCTGCAAATGACATTATTTCATTCTTTTTATGGCTGAGTAATATTCCATTTTTTATATATATATATATATATATATACACACACACCATATCTTCTTTATCCATTCATCTGTCGATGGACATTTAGGTTGTTTCCATGTAAGACACATTTCTTGAATGTCCTCTGCCAGGAAATGTTCTAGGGCTACAGTGGAAGACAGGCTAGAGGACTCCCTTGACCACATGGAGCTCACATTAAGTAGGGAGAGCAGACAATAAATGAATAAACAGAAAAACAATCACATTTTTAAAGTGCAACGAAGGAAATAAACGGGAGTGGGTTGAGATGGAGACTCACGGTGGGGTGTGGGTAGGGTGTATCGTGCATTTGTGATGAGCTCTCTGAGATCTTGCTGAGTTCCAACTAAGTCAACATTTGAATTTTGGTCTCTGAGAGTCATTGATAGCCTGCAGGGTGATCAACTGTTTCGAGGTTTGCCTGGGACTGGGTGGTCTCCTGGGACGTGGGAATTTCAGTCCTAGAGCGAGCATTCCCAGGCACACTGGCAAGGCTGCTCACCCGATAGAACCCAATAGGGGTTCTAACTCTGTTTCCTTTTAGTTTAATATTTGCATTACTATTTCCATGTCTAAATTTGATACTAAACCTTCAACTGTGGCTTTTATTTTCTTTCACTTCCATCTCTCCTATTTTCTTTGAAAGAGGTTAATTTGACAAACATGACTTAAATCTTATAGTTACTAAATCCATTCAATTCAGTCACTCAACAACACTGATTAAGTTCCTACTTAAAGCCCTGTAGGGGGCTACAATGACAGGTCAAGGTGGCTGCCAGGGATGAGAAGACCTGTCCACAAATGGCTAGAGGAAGATAAGGTGGTAGCCTAAGAGAGCATCCACCACAGTCTCCAGAGGTTCAGAGAAGGTGGGTGGCTGGTAGAGCAGAGATGAGGAGGACAGGGAAAGCTGCTTTCATTTTGTAATTTTATTTTACTTTGGATAAACAATGAAAACCAACATCTCTGAAGAAAAGTAATTTTCTTTGCCTTTGAAATGAGTTAATGGCAAAAACAACTCCATTCTTTCATGTTAGGAATCATTTTGGTGTAGCCTTCTGTTTTTCAGTTAAAAGGCTAGCTGAACTCTGGATTGCAAATGCTTTCATGAGTATTGGAAATATATATATATATTATTTTTTTCTTTATAAAACAATGAAACGTATATTCTTGGCTTTCCCTTCCAGCAAGGGGCCCTCACATGGAGAAGTCATTTTCGTGTCTGTATACAAATGGGGTGATTAGGTTGTCAGCGATATTACAATCCTTATTAGTTTTCACAAACCCTCAGTGAACTTCATGTTTGATCTCTGCCTTCAGTTCAGGGTTGACATGTAATGACTCACACACCTGCTGGAATATTCCAAAACTACTGTATGGGTCCTTTGCTTCCCTCTTACCCCTCTGCAGCTCGTTTTCCCATCATAGCTCATAAACATACTCTTTAACGACTCATTGCCTCGAATGCCATGACCAGACTTAGAAGCGTTTTAGTCTGAATGAAGCAATCAAACTCTCCACTCCTGTTTATTGTTATTTTTTTAAAGATGAAAGTTGTCAGATGGAAATGGGGGTGTTAATTCCTTATCCTATTCTAAAACTTTTGCTCAGATATGCCAAGAAAAGAGAATGTAAGTGTGAGAGTGTGTGTGTGCGCTTGAAGCAATAGCTTAGAGGAGACCAAAAAACCTTAAAGTAAAATTTGGAAGCAACATTTAAATTAGGTATGCTTTACAGGCTGATGTTATTTGAAATCCGAAAGCTGATGTCAAAAATAGATTTCCCTTTCTTTCCAGAGTGTGGCAAAAAATAACCACATGCCTTCTTGGACTCCTGACTCTCACCCCAAAGAGTTTTCTTGTATAGGAACCAACAATTCCTTGGATGGAAACACTGGATAGGCTAGTCATTATTTTGAGATTCAGAAGATTGCAGATTCTTGGCAGACCTCGGTTGTTTTTCTAGTAGTAGGCAAGTGGTTGGACAAAAAGCAAGAAACGGATCCATGTTGCTGGCTTTGGGTTCTTTGAACAAATGAGACAGGTGAGTAGCGCCTTGCTCATCCCCCCTCTTTGTTTGGAGAGGAAAGGTCGTGGTGGCTCCGATCCTGCCGTGGGCTTTTGGTTTCCTGGAAACAATGGGTCCCTTCCCCTTTGCCTTTGGGGTTACCGGCCACTTGAGGAAGACCTAAGCGATGTCTGCCTTTGCCAGCACAGCTCATGGAGGGGTTAGAAATAGTAGGATTGCTTGTGGAGGGAGAACAATCACTCCATTGTCAGATTTTTTTTTTTTTTCTCTTCATCCAAAAGCTGGGTTGCTTTGTAGCGCAGTTGGAGATACTGTGTTGAGAAGCCTTTGCTCATGGCAACGTTTCCTCGTTTCGTTTTCTGCTGCTTCTTGCATTGGAAAATTCCATGCTTTAACACTGGGATTATATGTCACCATTGCTGAAATCATAGACAGAGAGAGTCCACTTAATTGGCTGCAAGCATGAGAGATAGCCAGAAAGAATGGGAGACGCAGAGCGTTCCCTTGTATAAAGAGAGGATTGAACGAGGTCAGTGAACCAAAGAACCAGCAGGTCACAAACCCTCAGGGGGTCATGAAAATCTTCCCGGGTTTCCTGTCTTTAGAAGCAAAAATGATGCCTGTTAAAATTTTTTAAAAAAGAAAACGTATTTAAGGTTGCCCATAATCGAGGTGGGTGAGGTATTTGAGGACCCATTATTCTAATACTTTGTATATTTTTGAAAATTTCAGTGAGAGAAAGTTTTTAGAAAGTATGTAAATACTTCTATTTTTCATCTCAGAACGATCTCAGAGCCCGCGGGTGGGTATCATGTACACATGCGCGGCAGGGAGGGGGGCTCGACTGAGCATGCTCGCTCTGGAGTGGCCTCGGCCGATTTCACGGGGAGCTGAATCCCCCGCTCCCACCACAAGGCTTCTAACGGAGGTATTGATACGGTTTCCAATGGCCTTTATTCTTCGCCATATGTTCTTTGGTCCATATCCTGAATGGATCATTTGTTAAAGACTAGAAGCATTAGCAACACAGATGCTGAAATTCATGTTAATAATTCAGTAAATTGCCTGACGATAATGTTCACTTTATCTAAAGATGGTCTTTTTTGCGTCAAAATCTGTCCCTCTGAAGAGGCCCCTGGACCTCAGCAACAGTGTTACAGAAAGAAAAGACAGTGACAATTATGTCTAAATTTGGTTTTCACTTAATCAAGAACAAACGATCATACAGAAGTGATTATAAATAGCGACTAGTTGATTTTTTAAGCACAAAATATAAGAATTTCAGACATGAGGTCATGAAAGCAAGTTTTGATGCTCCAAACCTATATTTTAATGTGAGTGCCAAACAGCTAACACAAAGTAACTCTTTTATTCACTTCCTCCTTGTATCTGATGGCCTTGATGGTGGTGATCAGAAAACGTACTGTTTAGTCAGTGTTTCCTAGTGACACTGGGTGCAGAAATGGTACAAGTTTCTAGAAATAGGGCATGTAGGCACACTGGAAGGTTTCTGGGTTTTAGACACACTCCTGAAATCCAATGTTAATCCTCTCATTTAATTAAATGTTTAAATATGCTGAATATTAAAGATTATACTAATATGAGATTTATAATATATGTGGATAAAATATAAACATGTTTTTTTACTCCTAGTTTCTTCTTTTTGATAGTACACCATCTTGGACATCTTCTGTGCATGTCTCTCACCTTCTGGCCCACCTTTGATGCCAGCTGTTGCTGGGGAACCAGCTTTGTGCAGGTGCAACCCGATGGTGCCTTGTTTCAGCTGCACCCTGTGTCTCCCTTTCAGCCCTGGCCTTCTCTGGGACGGTATGCTGATATACATGTGTGTGCAACCTGGAAGTTGTGAGGGTGTCAGCACTTCATGTGACAACGCTCCGAAAGGGAATAGGAGTCTATGGGTTAAAGCTTCTCTTTTTCTTCCATCAGGCTGAAAATTCTGATGTGCATTCTACACAGCTTCTTAGAGGGTCCTTGCCAGAGACATGATAGACCACATGGCCACCTTATCTCCCCCCTTCCCCCCTTCACTCCCTCCTGCCCTTGACTCCTGTCTGCTGGGACCACTCTCCAAAATAACCTTCCTTTACAAAAGCTCTGCTTTCTGTAGGGAACACAGGGTATAGTAAGATGCTAGGATACACTAGAATGAAGACAGAAGACGAATTGCTAAGGGATTGGTTGGGTTCTGTATGTCTGTGAATGGGGTTCAAAGAGAAGTCTGGGAAACCCTGGACCAGATGGCCATTGGAATCATGGCATGTAAAATTAGAATTGTCAGGTCCCCATCCAGCTCTAACAGGTTCATGAGTGCCTGAGTCTTACACGAAGAACAGTAGGAGAAGATCCCCAAGCCTTGTCAAGCCTGTTGAACAGCTGTGAGTACGTGTGACATCGAGGAGAAGCAGAGAACAAAACCAAACAGTGCAGAAACATTCAGAAATCCCACTACCCTGGTAGACTTCTGCACTATTACTAGATCTAATTATAAAACTGCAAGTGATGCTGGCCTATTAGAAGGAAATTGTTGATCTCACTCTAGGCATGGTGTCTGTCTACAAGTAAAAGTGGAGGAGACCCAGTCAGGGAGGGCTTCTTTGCCTCTGTCATGATCCATTCCAGGGAAGCGTGGCCTTTGCATCAGCCAGGTTGTTGGCTGGACACTCGGGATTCTGAAAATCTAGTTACCTCCCTGTACCTGTATGATCTAATACAGTACTTCTGACCCCTGGATGAGACCATCTTTTTCTGAAGGCACATTTCCACATGAGGGAGGTTAAAAATTCCACTTCTTGGATCCCACCCCAGATCTTGAGGAATCTGTTCTGATAAGCCTTCCAAGTGATTCTGATGCCGGCTCAAGTTTGAAAACCATGGCCCCGGGGCTTTCCCTTCACACCCTGGCTATCGAGCTTTGGTGGTCTTCAATATTGATTTCACACTCCTTCCCCGAGAATGGGCTTAGGGAACAAAAGATTACTTGATTAGCCAAGAGATCAGAAAGGGGCTAGGACTGTGTAGGCAGCTACCCAACTTACAGATTATGCTCTGGACTTTGGAAGTCAGCTGCTTGGAATATGAGCTGTCTTCCTGGGAGTGATAGATATGTTCCCATGCCAGCGTATTTAATCCTGGATCCAGCTGAAATATTGCTGCATCACAATGAAATAGGGCAGATCACGATGCACCTGTAGCATTAGAAACCAATCAAAACAGAATAGGGCAATAAATGAAACAGGGATAGTATTTTCTTTATGCTAATATTGGTGGTGGAAGGAAAGGTTGATTTGGAGGTGGATGAAGAGGTAAATGGGGATTTGTCAAGATTATAACGGAGTGGCTGGCCTTTCTCTTTAGAATGTCATGAGACTAATTCCTTTCATTAGATTTGTCTTAAACGTGGTTCTGGACCGTTAATTTATCTTTTTCTGAAGTCAAATTTCTCACTAGGAGGGAGGTAAAGAATGCCGAGACAAGTTGGCAAGAGTTGAAAAGGAGAGGAGAAAGAGTGAGGGAATCAAAGAGAATGTGGGCTTGCTTTTTATTAACACGAGCATCAACGGAGACAAAATTAACTTGTGAGCAGTGAGAGATGGATGGGCAGAGAGAAGACAGAAAGCAGACCAACTGACCACACAGTTTGGGAGCTCCTGTTCTGGAAGTGTTCCCTCCCGTCATATTGTCCTTAGAATTGGCCCTTAATAGTCACATTTCATGTCATCTTGTTCCGTCTCTGGCCACAGATGGGCGGCTGACCAGAGGCCTTGACAATGACTACTGATATGGTGCAAGAAGATGAGCTGGACCAATCCGATGTCCCCCTTTTTCCTTCTGGGCATTCGAACTCAGAAATAGCCAGAATGTTTGTCCAATCCTTGATGGAAAGAAGTACATGGCTGGCTGTGAGCACTTTACATGTTCTCAAATCAAATGCTTCTAGCTAGGTTTCCTGTGGTGGCTAAAATACTTTCTTTGGGGGTTCAATATCCATTTATTAACCATTCTATTTTTGTACCATACAAATTATCCTTGCTGATGGTTGAATGGCTGGATTTGGGGAAGTATGGTAGCCCTAATAGAATTAATTAATTGAATAATATTGCCTGACAAATGACTCTGTATACCAAAGAGGGATTGAGACTTAATTACTGATGTCATTTATCTCTCTATTTGCACCCCAACAATAAGTGACTCGTTTCTCATTAACGCTGGGTCATCTTCCAAAAGGAAGAAAAGAGGCCAAAATATCAGGGAGGGAAAGAAAAATCGATGTCTTTTTTCCCCCACCTCATTATCCCGATAAATCATAACAGACTCTGTTAATTAAATGGGCAGCTTTAACTGGCTGACTCCTGTCCAGCAATTACCTCAGAGAGAGGCACCACCGGGAGCGTTTCCTTCCCTTGGGAGGATATGAAAGGAAGTCTGTAACAAAGGAGGGGATCCTTCCCCGGCCATGCTGGGGGGATCACAGGTGTCAAGGCGAATTTCTGGACTGGAGGGCTGGAGCTGTTTCAGGGGTGTCCCATTATGGTGACGGTGGGATGTCTGACGCTGCCCTCCTAATCTAAGGCTTAGGTCAATGTCCCCGGTGCCTCCAACCCCCTGGGAAGATTAGAGCCTAATTAAACAGGGGAACAGGTGTAAGAGGGCCTGATTTAATCTGGCCAAATTAATTGCTGAGATTGGGCTTGCATTTGGTAACTGGAAACAGTGAATTAACTACAGCTGGAATACAGCTAATCCCTCAGTATTGCTGTGTCTGTGTATAAAACAGACTGGACTTGCTGGGAACACAAACAAAGAGGGATTTGAAGTGAAGGTACAGTGCATCCTGGCCTAGGAAAGGCCGGACAATGAACCTCGCCACAGACGGAGGCCATAAGTCTCAGACTGCACGCCTAGGACAGTCCTGGTTTATGCCCGTTGTCCCTGCAAAATTATTAATGGTACCCCCCTTTCATTCTTATAAAACATCCCAGTTTGGACTATAAATAAATAGTTACCATACTTCAATGTCAGTTTTAAGCTGCCTTTTATTTCTCTACCCGAAGAGTGATATTATAAGTTGAATTGTGTTCCCCCAAAAGATGTTGAAGTCCTAACCCTTGTACCTGTGAAAGTGACCTTATTGGGAAATTAGGGTCTTTGTAGATGACCAGCTTAAGATGAGGTCATCTGGGTGGACCCACATCCAATATGACTGGTGTCCTTATAAAATGGGGAAATTGGGACAGAGACAGACGTGCACACTGGGAGAATGCCATGTGACGACAGAGGCAGAGATTGGGGTGATCTTCTACAAGCAAGGGGTGCCAAAGATGGCCGGCAAACCTCCAGAAGCTAAGGGAGAGGCCTGGGGCAGCACTTTCCTTGTGGTCCTCAGAAGGAACCAACCTGGGGACACCTTGATCTCGGACTTCTGGCCTCCAGAGCTCTGAGCCAATCCATTTCTGCTGTTCTAAGCCATCCATCTGTGGTATGTTGTTACGGCAGCTCTTGCAAACGAATTCAAGTGGGTACTGGTTTCAAAGCATCTGAAAACCCTCTCATTGTTCTTAGTGTTTACAGTTCATAGACATGAGCTGTCTTGGTGTCAAAGGCTGGATGCAGCTCTAGGCTGAGGAGTTGGTCAGTGAACAAGCACCAATTTCTCAGGGCGAGGTGCTGGGGAGACGGTGAGGGAGACAGACCTGGTTCCTGGCCTCTGGGAGCCAGCAGTCTGGTGGGAAGGGAGGCAGCGCGGATGACCTTGTACTTGATTAGTTAACTATGAATTTCTATCGAGTGTGCTGAGGTGGGGAAAAGGCACGTCCCTGGGGGTGGCACCCCAACCTGGGCTGGAAAGAAAAAGGCTCCCTGAGAAAGGGACATCTGAGCTGACCTGTGAAGCAAGGTTACTTGGATAAAAAAATGGGGAGAGGGGAGCACACGTGAAGGCTCTTGGGCAAGAGGGAGCAAGAAATGTACCCCGCATGTCCAGAGAAATCCACCAGCAGCAGCAGAGAGAGGACCCGGGGGAGGGCTAAGCTGTTATTCATCTCAGCATTCACCACCTCATCCATCACAGATTTAAGGCACACTTACCTGTACCAGACCCCGAGCTAGGGGCTGGGGGGTTCCAATGGCAGAGCCCAACATGTGAACGGCCAACCAAGCAGTGGATGGCCCAGGGCTGGGGAAGAGGTGGGAACAGCCGGAGAGAACAAAGCCATGACTTCGGTCAGGAGAGCTCAGAGCAGTGGAGAAGGCTGCCTCTGAGATGAATCTTCAGGAAAAGCTTCGTGCAGTGGCTAGAAAAAGAGATGGGAGAAACCGAAAATGTTAATCCCGGGTTAAGAAGGGGAGGACCCTTTGGTCCTGGATCTCTCTGGCCAGTAGTTTTCAGGTGACTGAGCTTGGAGAGGTCACATGTCACGTCCAGAAACACTAATTCTTTCTAAGTGTAGAATTTGGGTCGCTGCTTGTCTAGGTTACATTCAGGTACATGGCAGGACATTTCAGAACATTCCACAGAACACCTTTGCGATGGTTCCTTATCCCTGAGGCTTCATGCCCCACATCCTTGGACCCGGATTCCCAGGATGTATGATGGGTGCCATCTTGAATTTAGGTTTTCGTCCCCTTGGCCAGAGTCTGAGGAAGTAATTGAATCTATAGACTCAGTCCACACTGTGCCTGTATGTTTGAGCTCTTAGCTTTGGCAGTTCTAGTGCAGTCCCATCAAAAGGGGTCATTGAGAGTGCCATTTTCAAGGTGGATTTCTAGATTGGATATTAGAGGCACCGTTTGTCTTCTCTAGTTGACTCCAATTATCTGTTTCTGGTGGGCCCAGGACAAAAAGTTTGGGTAAGGCAGAACTGGGCTTCAATTTTGTAGGCATGGCATTTATTATGTAAGCATACAGGTCTGCATTTCAAAATGAAAAAAACAATAATAATTAAAGTTTCTCTAGGCTTCTCGTGTCCAAACCACTCTTGCAAAACCACCTTTGGATGAGCTTTAAGTGTCAAAAATCAGAAACATGTGGATTTAATTTCCTTTGAAATACACCAGGGGGACAAGGGGCGGTGGAGTCTGGCAGCCAGCTTCTTAGGGTTTGCCAAACCCCAAACATCTCACACTCTGTGACAGCCATCCTGCTGGCCCCCAGCAGTCTCATCTGGCCGGTCCAGCCACTGCATTTCTTGCTGTACCATCTAGGTTTTCTCTAACCATTAGGCCGTTCTCTTGGTCCATTTTAGCTGCCAGAAGGATGCTGTTAACACCACCCACATGCTTAACAGGACTTTGGAAGAGGGACCAATCCTGCAATGAGGTGTCAGGTTGGCTCTGGTCTTATCTGGACCAACAGGCCATCTTTGCAGCCATTACTGTGATTTTAAACTCCAAACCAACTGTGAGAGAGGTTTTCCAGCTTGGTTTCTGGATGGGAAAATATTTTGCTTTTATGGAGGATGATGGTATCAGGTCCCAAATGTATTAGGTTTCCCTATCAACCAACACTTACGTATATCATGTAAAACATATACATACCCTGCAAAGACCACAGCCATCCTAACATTAGGCTCCATGGTAAATATGAGCCCACAAACCTCCTGGGGAAATAAAGAATTTTCCCTTCAGGGAGAGGAGCCCCACAGTCCAGTAGGTCTGATGTCTCCCTGAAACCCCCAGATCCTGGCCTACTAATTTAACAGTGAAGATGTGCTGACAAGGTCTGTGTTATTTTTCTTTCTTGATATTAATGCCTCTCTTTTTCCTCCTATCTATGTCCAACAGTCTCTTTCGCCTAAAATAATAATAAACGTTAAATGTAAGAGACAAATCGAACCTTTAAACAGTACCTTTTTGCATCCAAAACAACTAATGCTTTGGTGCCTGCCATGCGTCATGTACGTACATATGCTGACCCTTTCGTTACCCCCATCTTCCCAGAGAGGCATTGGCGGCAGCCCCGGAGAGACTCGAGTAACCTGCAAATCACACAGCCAGCTAGTGACAAAGCTAGAGCTTGGCCTTGGGCTGTTGGGCTCCAGAAACGGGCCTTCTTTCAGAACTCATGCTGCCTTTTGCTCCATTGTGATAGTTCATTTTATGCGTCAACGTGACTGGCCCACAGGGTGCCCAGACACTATTCTGAGTGTTTCTGAGAGGGTGTTTTTGCATGAGATCAACATTTAAATCGGTAGACTGAGTAAGAAGATTGCCCTCGCCAGTAGGAATGGACCTCATCCAATCAGTTGAAGGCCTGAATAGAACAAAGAGGCTGATCCTCCCCTGAATAAGAGAGACCCCCTCCTGCCCGACTGCTTGAGCTGGGACGTCAGCTCTGTCCTGCCTTTGGACTTGAACTGAAACATCAACTCTTCCTGGGTATTGACCCCACCGACCTTTAGGCTGGAACTTCACCAGTGGCTCTCCTGGTTCTTAGGCCTTTGGACTTACACTAGAGCTACACCATGGGCATTCTTGGGTCTCCAGCTTGCCAACTCAGCCTGCAGATCTTGGGACTTGTCAGCATCTATTATCACAGGAGTCAATTCCTTATAATAAGTCTCTCTCTCCCTCTCCACCTCTATCTCTATATCATCTTGGTTCTATTCTTCTGGAGGACCTGAATCTACTCATTTCTTATTTGATCTACCAAACGATCCTGTGAGGTGCGTGGGTCAGGTACTGTCACCTGGAAGGTGAACATGAGTGCATGCAGGTTCACACGTACGCGCACACACACGTACGCAACACACTTCACACGTACTTTGGGACACAGATCAGAATCCAGGTCTGCTCATGTCTTTTCAGTGCTTCATCCCCAAGGCATCCACCTAGCAGCCATGGGTGGCAAAGCTGGGTCACTTAGAGTCATTTATCTCCAGACTTGTGACATCAAGTCCTCTTTTATGCAGAAAGATCTGCCTCTGAGTACTGGCCCTACAAAGGAGCCACTGCAACTTTTTTGTTCTTCAAATTCCACATTGTAAATTCCGGCTACAGAAAGCAGTGCAACAGGGGAGGAATCATACTTCCCAACCTCCCACCTGGACACACACAGTAAATACAGGGAAGGGATGCTGGAGAATAAAATCACTCTCTGAAAAACTGAGTCCCAAGTGGGACATGGATATCTGACTAGTAGAACTTCTGTGTAGGCGAGGACAAACTCTCATTGTCTTTGTTAGTGGATGTAATCTCCAAGGCCGTTCAACGTATCATAGCCTTGATACCACTGGCACTTGGTGAGTACTCAGTCCCTTCTCTCTCAAGGCTTTCTGTGTTATCAAGCCACCCTTGTCTCAGAGTGAAGGAGAACTCGGGTTCTGCCCCCGCCCCCTCTTGCCTTTCCAATGTCCATGCTGGCAGTTGAGCTGTTAAACTTAGAAGATGTATCCTGACTCTTCATTGAAGGGAAGATTGGTGAAGGAGTGTTTAAACATCTTCAACTGCTCTTACCAAGTGGTCAAAAGTTCAGGAGGCGGCAGCTGTGGCCTTTGACTGCTGTTTCTAAGTAGCAGAGGAGAATTCTGTTCTGGGTTTCAGCAGCCACAAGATCCCCGCACAATCCTCTGACCCTCCCCCTTTCTCCAGCCTCCCATCCCAAGCGTGTTTGTGTTGACACTTCTGCAGGAAATGGATGGGGGAATGGTGCACCCCCGTGAGGCGTGCAACTCCCCTCACACACCTACCTCTGGTTCTGCAGGAGCCGAGAGGCTGGTGACAGAGAAGCGTGGCTGGGAAGGAAGGGCTGGGACGGATACTGCAAAGATGGGAGAGCAGGTGGGACCTGGTGCCTGCAAGCAGGGAGCTTTGGTTTGAATTCATGACATCTGGCAAGTTCGCACCTGGGGACAATGAATGCAGGAATCCCTGGACTGAATAAGTGGATGGGATTCAGTTTGGCCAAGAGGACAGAAGAAAGTTCTCATCCTTTGAAAACCTCTGTCTCTCCCAACCCCTTAGTCCTAGAACAGTATCATTTTCAAAAGGTCTGGTTTGGGCTTCATACCGGGAACTAGTTGCTGTGAGCAGCGAAGAAGAAAAGAGCAGTTTCCATTTAGAAAATGAGCCTCAAACTCTAGTTCTGCCTGAAGCCCAAAGCTCTTGACTTCCACCAGCTTCCCTCTAATGAATAATGGGTAGTTTTTCATACTTTGAAAATCGCTGCTTTTTTCTCTGCCAGTTTAGTAAGCTCTCGTAAGGGGGGTTGAACAAGAAACGCTGTCTCATGGAAGTGGTTTTATTTCCATGATACCCACATACAAGCTTGTTTTCAGAGTGACTCAAATGTGCTGGACAATGTACTCTGAATCGAGGGGGAAATGGAGACGACTGAAACATTTGCTTTGAGGGAAGAAACCAAGCAAAGAGATCTATTCATTCACATTGACCTTGGAGATAGATATCAAGTAATGCTGTTGTTCTGCACTAATTATTTGCTGAGGGGCAAGCAGGGCTCCTGTTCCATGCGTGGTAGCTGTGATCCTCTCCCACGGGGAGCCTCAATGTCAGATGCTGTTCCCAAGCCGGCCGGGACGGTCCTGGCACTGCCTGGTCACATTCCATCTCGGCAGAGTTGTCCTTCCAGCCAGCCAGCCCTGGTGTCATTGGGAACAGCACAGAATAACATATACCTGGCTGTATAAAATTGGTGGCTTTCTACCTGGTTCCCTTCTGGAATATTTGCAGCCTGCAAAGGGGTCTGATTGCACACTAGATGAACCTAGGTGGCCTTTAAAAATATTGATTCAAATTGAAATCACTAAAAGAAAATTCAGATGCCTAGCCCCACCTCAGATCCACGGAATAGAATCACCTGGGAATGGGGCCTGGGCGTGAGCATTTCAAAAATCTTCTCAGGTGGAGGCTTGTAAGGTGCCAGGGCCAAGAACTCCTGAGCTTGAGACATGGAAGCTGTCTCTCGACTGTGTTTCCTGGGATCCTGGGTCTGTTGTCTCTGCAGGTGGTGCTGTGATATTCGTCGGTGTGGCGTAAGGGCCACTAAAGCGTGCTCATGTCCCTGGGATGAGGCTTCACTGTTTTCAGGTCCTGTTAGGGAAACAGGCATTGTGAGGGCTAAGCCCACCTGGCAGGGGACACACACACACACACACACACAAACACACACACACACTCTTCCCAGGTTGAAAGGTCCCACATTGGTCACCTGGCTGGAAATGCAGGTTATCCAGTAACCATGGGAACTGCACTCTTGTGACCTCAACCTGTAATCTAGGGAATGTTTCTCACCCATATTCTGGTTTCTCTTTGATGAAAAGGGTACTTATGTACTCTGCAAACTCAAAGCATACATAGAGAGCTCGTGTGGCTATCTTAGGATCCAGCAAAGCAGGCTTCAGGATAAGGAGTATAGACAGAGGTAAGGCCCCCCGAAGCTCCCTTCCCATCCCCCTTCACCCACCCCACCCCACCCTCACCGCTTTGGCACTGGGTCCTTCAGACCCTGCAGTTCAGCTGCATCCACAGGGACAGGGATCTGGGTAGCGGTGCCTGGGGCCACCCCTCTGACTGCGCCCCCCAGGACCTCTGACGTGCCATCGCCTCCCCAGACCCCGCAGCTCCTGCTTGCACGGCCCCGCCACTCTGGATTCCTTCTTCCGCTTTTTCTCCCTCCTCTCATCCTCCAGGCCCTTGGCATCATCTCATCCAGGGGTTTAGCTTTTACAAAAGCAGGGAAGAATCTTTTCAGCTGGCCTGTATCCCCTAAGCCAGGAAGCGTGAAGCTTGGCTACCAGCTGGAAATGGGTGTGGGTGGGGAAGAAGGGAACCAGGCTCAAATTCGTATTTTAACAGCCGATCCTGCCGTATTGTCGTGCCACTATCCCCAGGTGCCCACCAGCAGCGCTCATGGTTTCTGCTCTGGGCTGTTCCAGTCTCTGGGTCTCTGTTTGTTTGGACAAGAACTGCAGAGGTGATTGAGTTTCTTATCCGCCCTGCCCTCTCCCACCCTGCCCCCAGCCCGCTCAGACTTTAACCTGTTTAAGGCAGCCCTCACTTTTCCTAGGGACCTCCCAGCTCACTCAGAAACCTCCTGTTGAATTGAGCAGAACTGAGTTATTCCTTCTGCAGCAGTGTATGGGTGTAGATTTGACTTGGGGACCAAATCCCCACTGGAGATGTTTGGTCCTGACCCTTCTCTGCTAAGGGAAGACAGCTGCTCTTACTCAACGGTACAGATGTATGCTGTCTTATGATGCAATTGCAATGCTGGGGCGACTAGGAACTCTACTCCAAGTGAGTTCTGTGGGCCAACAGCACTGCATCATCTGACAGCTTCTTAGTGATGCAGATTCTCAGCTGACCCCAACCTTGTCACATAAGAACCTGCATCTTAATAAGATCCCGGGTAATTTGTACACACATTAAAATGTAAGAAGCACTGCTCCAGAGCATTCAGGTCCCATTGATAAGAATGGAAACAAGATGCTTCCGTTGTTTAGAAACATTTTTCACAATTCGGAAAAACAATCATGAAGAAATTTTGCTTATTAAAGTAGCAAAGATTCAAAGTAGAAAGAAATTATACCAATGTCTTTGTCACTTTTGTTACCAACACCTTCACTGGGAAGTTTTAGGACAAACCACAGAATTGTTCTTTAAGGGGACAATTTCATTTCTGGGACTTGATCTTGTTAAAATTTAGGTTGTGACGTAGCTTCAAGGATATAGCAAAAAGGATTTTCAGACAATGGTTTAGTTGTTCCCATCTTCTTCCTTGGTAACAGAACCCCAGTTTTTGGGGGGAGGAGTGAGGTGCTTAGCTAAAAATGTTTTCTGGACTCTTTGCAAATAGAGGTGGACAATGAAGTGTAAGCAGACATCATTCAGAGGCATCTCCAGGAAAGCCCTTTATGAGGGGAATCAGCTCAGTTGCCAGCCCTCTTCTGACCTATGACTCTGCCCCCCTCCCCCCTTTTATCTTGATGGGATTTTGGAGACCCATTAGCCACTAACCTAATGTCAGCACTTCCTCCTTCCAGATTTGTCGTTACATGAGGAAAAAAAATCCTAGTTTGTTTAAGTTGTGGTGTCTCAGGAATGTGATATTTGCATCTGAACACAACTCCTAACTTACATGCAACCTAACTGTCCAAAAAGAGAGCTTTGGTTAATACATTATCATTTATCCACGCAATGAAGTACCATATGACAGAATCAGGTTGAACTGTGGTTTCAAATTATTTCTAGTAGTGGACACCTCCTCCTTCTAATAGTCAGTCTTTCATAGGATCCTAGTATACAGAACTGAGAAAAGTAGACTATTCTGGGTGAACCGAGGGTGGGAACTCATATCTTCTCTTCCACCTGCAAAATCTACTCTCCCTTCTGTGCGGCCCTGAAGCACCTTCACTAGTCCCTAGCATTTGAAAACCATTGTTATAGTTATCTCTTTATCTACATGAAAAAAATACGAGGTCTTGTTAAACAAAGAAAACAGTTTACCAATCAAATCATGGTATGATCCAATTTCATATTTAAAATATACTTTATATTTATATACTATATAAACACACACACACATATATATATATATAGTATATACATACACTAATTTTCCCAGGCTTCACCGGTCTTTGGAAAAAATGGAGTCACATTAATCATAATTACTCAGATTCCCCTGGCTGGTGACCTCATTTGCATAATGGTAGCACCTTCCTCCTCAGTCTCCCCCAGTTCTCTCTGAGCGGGCTTAGGGGCGTTTCCTACCTAGTAGGACCATGAGCCCTAAAATTCTCTCTCTGGCCTCTGGGTTTCCATCATGGACAGAGGTGCACGAGGACAGTCCCAGCCCTCGCTCTTGCAGCTGGTGCCTCAGAGAGGTCTGCCACAGGTGCATGCCTCACTCTGCTGCACGCACTTGCCTTGGTCCTGTGCAGGGTGGGTCAGCTGCGTTCTGCAGAGAAGGAGGCAGATGAACAGGGGCTGTTCCACAGGGCTGAGCTGTGGTTCTGGGCAGGCTGGGGACCGGTGGCCATGCCAGCAGTCACGCTGGCCTCGTTTTCTACATGCTGGCTGACCCCATGCCTCCATGCCTCTAGCACCAACCTCATAGCTCTCTCCACGCCCAGGTGAGCTCATGGGGGCGCCCAAGCTCATCCTTCTCTGTCGGTCCCCCATAAGCGTGAAAGTACACGTACATGCACGTGAGTATTATTAAAGCAATGTAAATTAGAATTTAAAATTTTAATGGTAATAATTCCCGAATGGCAGGGGCAGGGTGCTTCAATGTTTAAAAATTTTTTTTCTTGCTTACTTGTGTTTTTTGAATTTCTACAATAAACATGTATTACTTATATTGAAAAAATTAAGATGCACCTGAAATCAGTTATGACTCCAAATCACTGAATCCTCTTAATTGCTTAGTACGTTTAACTGTGAGTT
The DNA here is from genome assembly GCF_963455315.2 of Globicephala melas. NCBI lineage: Eukaryota > Metazoa > Chordata > Mammalia > Artiodactyla > Delphinidae > Globicephala > Globicephala melas. The sequence continues at coordinate 10,873,432 of NC_083317.1, read as the reverse complement.
TCCTGCCATCCCAGGCGAAGTACTTTCCCTGTGTCAATGTTAGAGGGCTGGGGTAGGATTGGGAAGGGAAGCGGGGGTGGCAGGGGGTGGCAGGGTGGCGCGAGGGGAGATATACAATGGGCATAAAAGAAACATGTAGAACTGTGATTTCAAGTTATTCCTAGTAGCAGACACCTCCCCTTTTTTACATTCTGTCTTTCATAGGCTCTCAGTATCTATATACTGTTAACAGTTAACTGTATTGTGTACCTATATCTTTTTTCTGGCTTTATTGAGATATAATTGACATACAACATTGTTTAAGTTTAAGGTGTGCACATGTATTGCATTGATACACTTGTTATCTCTATCTCTTATCTTTTTATCCATGTGTGGACAAAAAAAAAAAAAGTTGCCTGCCATTTCAGTAAACAACGACTATTGCCAGCCATCAAGCCATTAGCCACTGCAGTCACCCCAGTGGTACACCGTGAGGGGCATTCAGGTTGGAGAACAGGACACTGGCCCTAGATAGTTAACATGCATATCAAAGGAATAATTTTGATGAGCCCAGACTCTTGCATCTTCCCATACATAGAAAAGCACCAAAATTATTAACTTGGATGTCTGTTTGTGATTAACTGTACTCTTTTGATGTTCGACTACTTGTTTTCTCCAAGGATATAAAAACTCCTGTATATCCTGGCTCCTCCCTTACTTCTTCAGAACGGTTCCTCAGAACCATCTGAGAGGCTGTCTCATGGGCTATAGTTCTCAGTAAGCACCCCGAATAAACCACAACTCCCAACTTTTAGGTTGTGTGGTTTATTTTTATTTTCAGTTGACACATGAAAGGCTGAAGAAAGTCTGAAGACAATGCTTTCCAACAAAACCCAAACGTCACATACTTTGGGGGCTTGGTGACCTGTTTTCTCTGGAGCGCCGGTTCACTGGGTGCCCTGCCCTATAACTGGGGGGAACTGGGCTTTGGGGACACAGGCTGACCATGCTGTATTGCAGGCCAGTGCTTTCTTTGGGGCACCACTGGATTCTCACACTGACACATCACTGACGGGTGGGCCAGGCCAGGAGGCCTCCAGTTACAGTGAGGGAAGTAGGACATGAGGACCATGGCTGATATTACAGATGCTAAGTCAGTCACCATAGAAAACCAAAAAATGTTCTAATTCCCATTAAATTCTGCTCCATGCAACCCTCCCTTTTGCTGCTGAAGGCTGATTTGCAGAAAGATTCACTCTCATGATGAGACTTTCAACTCTGGTGGAAACAAGATGAGTTCAGGGACGCCTGCATGGCGGGACTCTACTGAGTTGAGTTCATTAGTGGTTTTCCTCTGAGGGAGCCTGTTTGGCACAGCTGATTCTGCTTGGAGAGCTGCACTTTCCCAGTTTCCTGTCGCAAGGGACAAAATTCCAGTCCCTCTCTCACTGTTAAAACAGAATAGCCAGTCCCCTGCCCTGTGGAGACGCCTGAGTTTCTGTGTCATCCCCACTTCTGAGCCGCTCCCAGTACTGACAACTCCTCCTTCCTTAATTTTCAGAATAATCCATTTGATGGTCGACTTCTCCTCTGCCTTCTTGACATTGTCCTGTCCCCCAATTTCCCCTACTCCTTTCCACCCGGCAGTGCTGCAAATTGCTTAAAGCAACTTCAAAAACAACTTCAAAACGCCCCCTTTTGCTTTAAGTGCTCCAAGTAACCCCTTGCCTGCCTCATCCCACCAGCCCCCCAACAGAGCCCACACGCCCAGTGTTTCTTGGTCATTGCTTACCTTTTCCTTGCTAACATTTGTTGAGCATATACTCTATTTCCAGCACATGTGTTAATTCGCTGACTTCTGACAGCAGCCCTATGCTGAAGGTACATCAATGAGCCCCACTGTTCAGATGAGGAAACTGACTCTTGGCAAAAGCCTTCCTTAGCTGGGGGTCCCACGCATGGGCAATGGGAGGGCTGGCAGCCCAGGCCACTAGACTCCCAGCCTCAGTGGTGAGACAGCCCCGGTTCTGTGGTTGTTCCTCTGAGGCACCTGTATGAAAAATTTTAAAGACTCCTATCCTATCATTCAGCATTCTCGTTGTTTTTTTTGTTTGTTTGTTTTTGTATTTGTTTTCTGAAGTATAGTTGTGCTAGTTTCAGGTGTGCAGCAAAGTGATTCAGTTATATATATTCTTTTTCAGGTTCTTTTCCATTATAGGTTATTACAAGATATTGAATATTGTTCCCTGTATATATGCAGTAGTACCTTGTTGATTATTTTATATACAGTAGTGTGTATCTATTAATCGCAACTCCTAATTTATCCCTCCCCTCCCTTTCCCCTTTGGTAAGTTTGTTTTGTCTGTGAGTCTGTTTCTGTTTTGTAAATAATAAGTTCATTTGTATCATTTTTTAGGTTCCACATATAAGTGATATCATATGATATTTGGCTTTCTCTGTCTGGCTTACTTCACTCAGTATGGCAATCTCTAGGTCCAACCACGTTGCTGCAAATGGCATTATTTCATTCTTTTTTATGGCTGCATAATATTCCATTGTATATTCCACTGTATATACGCACCACATCCTTTATCCATTCATCTGTCAATGGACATTTAGGTTGCTTCCATGTCTTGCCTATTGTAACTAGTGCTGCTATGAACACTGGGGTGCATGTATCTTATTGAATTATAGTTTTCTGAGTGGGATCACATGGAAACTCTATGTTTAGTTTTTTAAGGAACCTCCATACTGTTCTGCATAGTGGCTGCACCAGTTTACATTCCCACCAACAGTGCAGGTTCCCTTTTCTCCACACCCCCTCCAGCATTTATCACTTTTTCGGTGGTTTTCATGGTCCCTTGAGGCTTTCCTGCCTGCAAGACAGGCCATTGTGGAGCCTCCGGCGCTGGGGCTTAGATCAACACCATGAAGCCCCCTGTTCTCACGGATCCATGTGACCCAGGGCATAAGGTAGAGGGAATCAAAGAATAAGGTGTTTAACTTGCTCTAACATCTCTCCATAGATGTCACACTTAATCCTCAGTCAGGTTTTCTTACATTAGCCCCATTACATTTTTTGTATCGAAGTGAAATTCATGTAACATAAAACTAAACATTTGAAAGTGAACATTTCAGTGGCATTCAGTACATTCACAATGTCGTGCAACTGTCGACTGAAAAAACAAAAAAACCCACACAACCTAAGAGTTGTGAGTTTTGATTTATTCCAGGACCTTCCGAAGAACGGAAGACAGCCTCTCAGATGGCACTGAGCAACTGTTCTGAAGAGGCAAGGGAGAAGCCAGGAGACATAGGAGTTGGTGCTGAAAAAAACCCATGTAGTGGAACATCAAAAGATTACTGCTAATGAACAAAACCAGACATCTCAAGTTAATGATTTTAGTGCGTTTCTATATATGGGAAGATGCAAGAGTCTGGGCTCATTGAAATTACTCCTTTGATATGCATGTTAACTATCTAGGGCCAGTATCCTGTTTTTCTCCAAGCTGAATGCCCCTCAGGGTGCACCACTGGGGTGACTGCAATGGCTGATGGCTTGATGGCTGGCATCACTCCTTTACTAGAATAGCAGGCAACATCCTTTGTTTACTGAAATGGCAGGCAACATTTTTTTTTTTTGTCCATACAACCACCACCTTTACCTAGTTCCAGAACATTTTCATCACCCCCAACGGAAAATCCCATACTCTCATTAAGCAGTTATTCCCTATCCCTTGCTCCCAGCCCCTGGCAACCACTAACTGCTTTCTGTCTCTGGACTGACCTATTCTGAACATGTCATATACACGGAATCATACAGTAGGTGGCCTTTCATGTCTGTCTTCTTTCACTTAGCATAAAGTTTTCAAGGTTCATCCATGTGGTAGGGTATATCAGTACTTCATTCCTTTTTATGGCGGGGTACTATTTAATTGTTTGGACAGTCCTCCACATTTTATCTGTTTCATCCATCGATGGAAACACTTGGGTTGTTTCCACTTTTTGGCCATTGTGTGACTAATACTCCAATAAACATTCCTGTACAAGCACCTGTTTTGAGTACCTGTTTTCAATTCTTTTCAGTATATACCTAGAAGTGGAATAGCTGGGGCAAATGGTATTTCTCTACCTAACTTTTTGAGGAACCTATTAGCACCATTTTAAAAGCAAGGAATCTGAGGCTCAAAGAAATTGAGCTGCCTGAGGTCACACGACTAGTAACTAACACAACCCGCACTAGGACCCAGAAACTCATACTGCTGTCATTCTAAGGACCAGGACTGCAGGGAACATCATTCATTCACTCCCCAAACATCCATTGAGGGCCAGAGCTGGCCTTTGTGGCAGATTTAACAATAACTCTCAGAAGGAAGCTTCCTAATGCCAGACTTCAGGAGAAAACAAGGGGAGTATTTTTTTTTTTTAATTTTTTTTTTTTTCTTCTGCAGTGTGTGGGCCTCTCACTGTTGTGGCCTCTCCCATTGCGGAGCACAGGCTCCGGACATGCAGGCTCAGCGGCCATGGCTCACGGGCCCAGCTGCTCCGTGGCATGTGGGATCTTCCTGGACCGGGGCACGAACCCGTGTCCCCCGCATCGGCAGGCGGACTCCCAACCACTGCGCCACCAGGGAAGCCCAAGGGGAGTATTTTAATCATGAATCAACACAAGGATCTCACACATAAATCCCATTATGAGAACAATCTAACTGAGCACAGCGACAGTGTCTCAAGTCTTGCTGCACATTTTAATGTCAGTGTGGGGAGTTCATGCTGATTCTCCAGCAGACAGAAAGGAGTCACTCACTATTTCTGTCTTTCGCTGTCTTCATTTCTTGACTGACCCCCCGGGTGGGAGGGCGGGCGTTCGTGGAAACTGATTTGGTTCTCAAGTTTTTATTGGATGGGGGAGTCTGTGAAAGTCACTGTCCAAAGAGAATCTCTTGACGGCATTGCTGCTCAAAGGGTTAAATGCCAGGGCCAGACTGAGACTAAAGAGAGGGGCGGGGGCGAGGGATGGGGGAGGCGTCTGGACTTGGGCATCTGGGCATTTTCCAGTAGTTTCTAGGGGAATGTTACTATGAAGAGGCAAATTCTCATATCTACCCTCGACTGTTCCCGGCTCACTGGAGCATTTTCTGCGTAGAAAGGTGACATCCAAAGGCCGGAGCTTAGCTGGGTTTGAAAACAGACGCGGACTCCTCCCGCCTCCCACCCTCCCTCGGCTCCCCTCCCTGGCCCCGCCGACCTGATTAATCAGAACCTTGCCAAGCCCACTGAGGAGGGCTCCCAGGCTAATCTAATCTCCGTCCCCTTGCGGGGACAGACACCCCCGCTCGGCCAATGAGACGCAATTGTGCAAGCTCGGCTGGGCGGTGGAAAATTCCACACGCCGGGCGGGCGGCTGCGGCGGCCCCTGGCGGCGGCGCGCGCTCAGCATCCTGCAGCTCCGGGTCCCCAGGTGCCCGGGCCCGGCCCGCTGCTGTGGGGGCCCACCCTCCCCACAAAGCCGCCGCGTTTCGGGGCGCTGTCACACGAGTCACCGTCCAGGAGCTGTTTTTTCTCTTGTTCTCCCCACCTCCCTGCGAGAGATGCTTTGAGCAAATCAAAGAAAGTCTGGCGATGCCGGAATCATTGCGGGGTTAGGGGGGAGGGGGGCTCTGATGGCATTTTCCCCTCCAGTGTGTGTGTGTGTGTGTGTGTGTGTGTGTGTGTGTGTGTGTGTGTGTGTGTGTGTGTGTGTGTGTGTGTGTGTGTGTGTGTGTGTGTGTGTGTGTGTGTGCGCGCCTGTAAGTGTTATAAACCACAGCCCCCAGCACCCTCCTCGCCCACCCAAGCAGTGAGTCCTGTCCGCACTTGTCCCCCACCTCCGCCAGGCTTTGCAACCCAATAAGTGTGCGGAGAATGAATGAGCGGGGCTCCTTTCTAGATCTCTCCACCCGTGAACTACGGTGCCCTTTTAGAAGTGGCCGGTGGGTCCTAGAGAGCGAAGGGTTAGGAGTCTGCAAAGGTGTGTATTTAATGAAGGTGCGGAGGGAGACCCAGCTGCAACGGAACCCAGTACAACAGGATCAGTGCCCTGATCCAGAGACGCACAGAAAATTGCAGGGCCACAAAGGAGGGACGTCTTGCTCAGTCTGCCATTGCGGGGGAAGGGATGCAGGTCGGAGCTGGAAGGAGAGAAGTTAGCCAGACAGAGAAGGGGGAGGCGCCGGGAGCCTGTGTTCCAGCCCCCCGGAGTGAGGCTGCTGGACAGGCCTCTGCGTTTCCATGCAGCTGGACTGTGTTACGAGATCCCTTCCTTAACTCCACGTGAATTATTGCAATAAATCCCCATGATTTCAGGGGATCCAGGCCTGTTTCGGCTCCTCGCAATGTAAAAGAACCTAGTGAACAGAGTCCAAAAATTAGAATGCAACCTTGCCCAAGAGCGCCTCTGCCAGAAGACAATCACAAAGACTTCTTCTGGGATTGGAAGGGGGGAGGGGGATAACGGGCCCCAGCGATCTGGGAGGGGGAAAAGAGAAGGAAAGGAGAAAATGCTGGGTTTTCTTCTTAAGGGAGAGTATGAAGCTTTAGGAAGAACCCACAGAACAGAGAGGTAGGAAGGGGCCATCCTGGGTCCAAAAGCCTGAGGTAGGTGAGCCGAGCTGAGCTTCAGGAGATGGGAAACCAGCCGCCCCAGTTCTGCTAGTGACCAGCTGACGGTCCTGGAAAATCTCCTAACTTCCCTGAGTCTTAGTTTTTACCTCTGCAAAATCTGGATAATAATCCCTGAGACTAAAAGAAAATGAAATGATGTCTATAAAACCGTCAAGAAATCTATGCAAGTGTTTTTTATCCACATGCATAAACAATACGTATGTTTATCTAGTTGAATTAACTTTGATCAAGAGTCATGGTTAAATCAATCAATACATGTATTAATATAGTCGGTAAATACTTACTGAACATCTACTCTGTGTCCGGGGATACAGCACTGAAGAAAACACAACTAACCTGCTCTTGGGAAGCTTCCATTGTCATGGGGGAGACAGGTAAGAAAATAAATAAGAAAACAAAAGAGTATTTTTGATGCTGATAAGTGATATGGAGAAAACTACAGCAGGTAAGAGGGATGGGGGGTGATTTTGAATAGGGTGAGGGGGAAAGGCCTCACTGAGAAGGTGGTATATAAGCAGAGACCTGACAGGGAGGTGAGGGGGTGATTTCTATGGATTTCTGGGGGAAGAACATTCCAGGTTGGGGGGTGCCAGAGAGTGCAAAGGGCCTGAGATGGGACTGTGGTCCTCCCTGTTGGAGGAACAGGCACGGTCCCCAGAGGGGAGTGAATGATGGGACTGAGGTCACGGGCTGGCCGGGTGGAGGTGGGGTTAGGAAAGGCTCCTTGGGCTTTGAAGGTGGCCCTGCCTTTCACCATGAGGGTTCTGGTCAGTCATTGGAAAGCACTTCTGAGGGGCCACCTTGGGTCTTAACTGATTGCAATGCAACTTGATTTCTTTTTTTAAAGTTTTTAAAAATTAATTAATTAATTTACTATTTATTTATTTTGGCTGCACTGGGTCTTTGTTGTGGCACGCGGGACCTTCGTTGTGGCATGCAGGATCTTTAGTTGCAGCATGAGGACTTCTAAGTTGCAGCATGCATGCAGGATCTAGTTCCCCGATCAGGGCTTGAACCCAGGCCCGCTGCATTGGGAGCGCGGAGTCTCACCCACTGGACCACCAGGGAAGTCCCGCAACTTCTAATTTGGACACTGAGAAGCCACCAGCAAGCATTTATCAAAAGCTTTGTTGTGTTTGAGCGTGCTCTGGGGGTCTGGAGAACACAAGGAAGTAGAATGCAGAGGCATGCCTTAAGGAGGCCACAGTCCTGTCGGCAATATAGTTTAGCTGCAAAAAAAACCAACTAGTGGGCTTCCCTGGTGGTGCAGTGGTTGAGAGTCCGCCTGCCGATGCAGGGGACATGGGTTCGTGCCCTGGGACGGGAAGATCCCACATGCCGTGGAGTGGCTGGGCCCATGAGCCATGGCCACTGAGCCTGCGCATCCGGAGCCTGTGCTCCGCAATGGGAGAGGCCACAACAGTGAGAGGCCCGCATACCGCAAACCAACCCCCCCCAAAAAAACAATTAGTGATCAATACAGGACAGTTTCTCATACTTGCTAAATTGTGTGGAGGGACCCTGAAAACAGGAGGAAACTGGGAGCTTTGGGAACCCCAGGGGCACCCAGGGATTGTGCTGGGATCACAGTAGGTGCCCAATGATGGTTTGTGAACAGAGGGAATGCCTGAAGTTGAGAAACAGAGAGGTCTCCTCCTCTCCCACGTCGGGATGGCCTGCAGTCCCTGGCAGCCCCTGGCAGCCCCTCACACGCGGGCCAGTGTCGCCAGCCCACAGTCGAGGCTGCTTGGATGGTCCTCCAGCTACAGGGTGAGAAAAGGCCTTGACCTAAATGACCATGCTGGTAACTGGATGGAATCCCCCCAGGGAAATTACAAAACGGAATCAGGTGTCCAGGCTGCAGCCTCCCGTCTTTAAGTAGGCCAGTCCTGGGTCCTGGGCCAGGGGCCTGGGGGCAGCTGCATTCTGCTGACAGGCCTGTCTGCATTCCAGGTCTCTGACCCTCCTTGCTTTTGAGATTTTGTCCAAGGCCTCTTACCAGGAGAGGAGGGTGATCAGGGATAGAGAAATTTGATGAGGCCAGTTCAGAAAATCCCACAATGCCTTGCCACTCTTTGCAGAACCAGCCAACTGGCCCAATGCCCCCTCCCAGCAGTGGTGGTGGCCCCTCACAGGCGCTGGCCTCCTCGCCTGGGGGTCAGGGGCTCCATTCTGAAGTCACAAGATTCATCACTGCAGAGTGCCCCTGCCCAGTGCTTCTAACTCTAGCATCACCCTTGACCTCCCTGGACAGGCCTGAGCAAGTCCTACGTATAACCTTCAGAGACTCAGCTGCGTCCTCCGGGGCTGGCTTTGTGAAACCAAGACAAACATGCATATGCTCATTCCTCAGCTCAGCGGCAGCCCAGCTGCTCTGGGGTGGCAAGAGGAAGAGAGGGGGGCTATTGTCCTCTATCTCCTCATAGCTAAACGTTTTATTTATTTAACGTTTTGAATAAGTAATATAACATATGGTTCAGAAAATCAAGTTATAAAACATTACACAGTGGAAAGCATACTTTCCCATCTGCTCAGCTCTTATCTCTCTCAGCCCCCAACAAAGGTAGCCACTGTTATTAATTTGTTGTGTACCTTTCTAGAGATCCCCCTCCCCTCCCCCTCCCCTCCCCTCCCCCTCCCCTCCCCTCCCCCTCCCCTCCCCCTCCCCTCCCCCTCCCCTCCCCCCTCCCCCCTCCCCCTCCCCTCCCCTCCCCCTCCCTCACCCTCCCCTCCCCCTCCCTCGCCCTCCCCTCCCCTTCTCCCTCCCCCCTCCCCTCCCCTAGCCCTCCCCTCCCCTCCCCTCCCCTCCCCTCCCCTCCCCTCCCCTCCCCTCCCCCTCCCCTCCCCCCTCCCCTCCCCTCCCCTCCCCCTCCCCTCCCCCTCCCCTCCCCCCTCCCCCTCCCCTCCCCCTCCCCTCCCCTCCCCCCTCCCCTTCCCTCCCCTCCCCCCTCCCCCTCCCCTCCCCCTCCCCTCCCCTCCCCCTCCCCTCCCCTCCCTCCTCGCCCTCCCCTCCCCCTCCCTCGCCCTCCCCTCCCCCTTCTCCCTCCCCCCTCCCCTCCCCTAGCCCTCCCCTCCCCTCCCCCTCCTCTCCCCCTCCCCTCCCCCTCCCCTCCCCTCCCCCTCCCCCTCCCCTCCCCTCCTCTCCCCCTCCCCTCCCCCTCCCCTCCCCTCCCCCTCCCCTCCCCCTCCCCTCCCCTCCCTCCTCGCCCTCCCCTCCCCCTCCCTCGCCCTCCCCTCCCCCTTCTCCCTCCCCCCTCCCCTCCCCTAGCCCTCCCCCCCTCCCCTCCCCTCCTCTCCCCCTCCCCTCCCCTCCCCTCCTCTCCCCCTCCCCCTCCCCTCCTCTCCCCCTCCCCACCTCCCCTTCCCCTCTATTCCTTTTGCATACACAAGCAAATTGAATACATAGTCTTCCCCAACTCTCAACTCTTTTCCCACTTGCTTGGTAGTTCACAATCCAGCATTCTGTACCTTGTTGTTTTCGGTTAACAGTATGTCTTAGACATCTTTCCATCATGGTACGTAAATCGTGTCATCATTCCTCTTTTTTTTTTTTTTTTTTTTTTTGCGGTATGCAGGCCTCTCACTGTTTTGGCCTCTCCCGTTGTGGAGCACAGGCTCCGCACACACAGGCTCAGTGGCCATGGCTCATGGGCCTAGCTGCTCCGCGGCATGTGGGATCTTCCTGGACAGGGGCACGAACCCGTGTCCCCTGCATCGGCAGGCAGACTCTCAACCACTGCACCACCAGGGAAGCCCCATCGTTCCTCTTTACTGATGGTTACTATCCAAAGTGTGCCAAAACAATCTCCTATAGATGGACTTTAAAAGTTGTTGCAGTGTTTTGCTTTCAAACAGTGTTGCCATGGATAACTTCGTAGTTCTTCATGCAGCACATGATTATGTTTATGCAGAAGGTAAATTCCTAAAAGTGAAATTGCAGAGTCAAAGGGTAAATGCATCTCTAACATGGACAGATGTTGTCAAATTACTCTCTGCAGGGGGTATGCCAATTTCTGCTTCCAGTAGCAATGTAGGAGGGAGAATGCCTGTGTCTCCCAGCCCACCAAGAGAGTTTGTTTTCAAACTTTTGGATTTTTGCCCTTTCTAATAAATTTTTAAAAATCAATGTGTTTTTATTTTGTATATTTGTTGGTATGATTGACATCGAGCATGTTTTCATATGTTTAAAAAAACAGGTATATTTCCTGCAAACTGTCCTTACCCATGCTCATCATTCTATTGGTTTTTGGTCTTTTGTCTCATCATCTCATCAATTTGCAGGAGCTCTTTATATAGTATTGGGGAAATTAGCCCTTTGTGATATGAGTTACATATAGCTCTCATTTTGTCATTTACTTATTGACTTTGCTTTGAGTGTTTTTAAAACTTAGTTTGGTTCCTGCCATGCAGAAGGTTTTGATTTCCATGTAGTCAAAATTGTCAACCATTTATTTTGTGGCTTCTAGATTTTGAGTCATAGCAAGACCTTCCTCATCTCCCATTTCTGTTTTAGTATTTTTATGTTTTTTTCTGTTTATATTTAAATCTTCTATATAACTGAAATTTATTCTACTGTAGATGTAAAGTCTATCTAAAAAATGTTTGATATCACCACCACTTATTGAATAGTCCATCTTTTCCCCATGTATTTGAGATGCCACCTTTATCTTAAATGTCATTTCCATAAGTATTTGGGTATTTTTCAGGATTTTCAATTCTGTGCCATGTTAGTCTGGCAAATCATATTCTACTAGTACAAAGTTTTAATTATTGAATTAAATTGAATTAATTATTGAATTAATTATTGATTTTAAGTATATTTTAATATATGGTATAGCTATTCCTTCTCCTTTTCTTTATCAGAATTACCCAGGCTATCATTTGTTTTTCCATGTGAAAGTTAGAATCACCTTGTATAGATAAAAATTTCTTTTCTTATTTTTATTGGGATAATATTTATTAATTAACATTTTATGTTAAGGAAATTGACAAAAAGCTAAGTTTTCCTATCCAAGAACATGGTATGTCTTTTCATTTATTCATCTCTCTCTCTCTCTTTCTCTCTCTCTCTCTTTTTAATGAATGCTTAAAAGATTATGTAGGTCCTGTGTGTATCTTTTAAGCTTATTTTAATTATTTTATCTTTTTTATTGTAAATGAGGTATTTTCTTCCATTATATTGCCTAATTGGGTTTTGTTTGTATAAACAAAAGCTATGGATTTCTGTATATTAATTTTACATATCCTCTTAAATTCTGTTACTGATTGCAGTATTTTTCACACATTTTTCTTGGGGTTTCAAGCTATAAAACAAATCACCTGCAAATAGTGATAGTTTTACCTCTTTTGCTCAATTTTTATTTTGTTCCTTTTCTGGTACAAAATCAAATGATGTAATAGTGAGCAAACATTTGTCTCATTTCTGGCTTAAGGGTAGAAGCCTCTAGTATTTCTTAACTAAGCACACATTTGGTTTTGAGGTTCTATATATGGTTTAAATGTATCTGTCTATTCCTGTGTTATTGGCTTTCAAAAATCAAGAATAAATTGTCAAATATTGTCAAATACTGTTTGAACATGTATTGAGGTGACTGCATAATTTTCTCCTTAGAATTAAGTGGATTTCCTAATGCTGAATCATCTTTGCATTCTTGGAACAAGCCCCATTTGTTCATGATGTACATTATTATTTTTACCTGCTGACAAATTCTGTCTGCTAATATATTTGTTAGCATTTTTATTGATAGTAAAAGTGCACAAAACTTATGTGTACACAAATGTACAAATCTAAAGTGTATAAGTAGATGAATTTATATATGTATGTATATGCAATATATACATTAGAATCTGCATGCAAAAAATATACAATTAAAAAGCTAACTGGTGAGAAAAGTGGAATAGAAGAATGCATGATTAATCCTCAAAAAGCCAGAAAATGGAAAACAAAGGAATAGAACAGATGGAACAAATAGAAAATAAATAGCAGCATGGTAGAATTTAATGTAACTGTATCAGTATATATAGTATATATATATTTATAGTATATATATATATATGTATATGAAGTATAAATATGAAACACACAAAAAAGAATAAAGTAGTCCGACTAAATCAAAAGAATTGAGACCCAAGGGTATACTTTTACAGTGAGAATATATGAAATATAAGGATAAGGTTAAGGGGCTTCCCTGGTGGTACAGTGGTTAAGAATCTGCCTGCCAATGCAGGGGACACAGGTTCAAGCCCTGGTCTGGGAAGATCCCACATGCTGCGGAGCAACTAAGCCCATGTGCCACAACTACTGAGCCTGCGCTCTAGAGCCCGTGAGCCACAACTACTGAGCCCGTGCACCACAACTACTGAAGCCCACACGCCTAGAGCCCATGCTCCATGACAAGAGAAGCCACCGCAATGAGAAGCCCTCACACTGCAGCAAAGAGTAACCCCCACTCACTGCAACTAGAGAAAGCCTGCGTGCAGCGACAAAGACCCAATGCAGCCAAAAATAAATAAATAAAATAAATAAAAGTTTAAAAAAATTAAAAAAAATAAAAAGGATAAGGTTAGGATGAAAGCAAAAAGATGAAATGAGTTATACCATGCAATACTAGCAAAAAGAAATTTGGTTGGCTACCTTAATATCAGACTACACTTTAAGACAAGAAATATTACTAGAGGGAAAAGGACATGTTTTATTGAGATTATGATAACAGGGTCAATTCAACAAGAAAACCCAAGAATCTGAAATTTTATGCACCTAATAACATTGTTTAAAAATGGAAATTAACCGAATTAAAAGAAGAAATAAATTAACAATCATAGCTGAGAATCATGTATTTTCCTATTCCATTTTCTCAGCTATTAGCTTTTTACTTACACAATTTTTGTGTGTGATTGCCCTAAAGATTTCATTATGCATTTCTCACTTATTGCCTTCAACCTTCAATTGGTACTTTTCCCTTTTAAATAATAATGCAATAACCTTAAAACAGTTTAAGTCCATCTACTCCATCCCACACTTTAGGATATTGTTGTATAGTTTTACTTCTACGTGTGTTATCAAGTTCACAAGACATTATTATTTTGGCTTCAAACAGATAATATTCTTTTCTCTCTTCCCACATATTTATTCTTTTCAGTGCTTTTTTTTCCTTCCTGAAGTTCTGTGCTTTCATCTGGGTATATTTCCCTTTACTTGAAAAAATGCGCTTTAGTATTTCATGTAGTGCTTCTCCACTGGGGATGAATTATTTCAGGTTTTGTTTGTTTGTTTGTTTTGTCTGAAAATTTTTTATTTTGCCTTCATAGTTGAAGGACCTTTTGCTGGATATAGAATTCTAGTTTGATAGTGTGGTTTTGTTTTCTTTCAGAATTTTAATATATCACTCTATTGTCTTCTGGCTTTCACACATTTTTCTTCCTTGACAAGAAAATCCATAATCAGTTTTACTATTGTTTCATTGAAGATTGTGTACATTTTTAGAAAGATGCCTTTAAGATTTTCTCTTTGTCTTTGATCTTCAACTGTTTCAATAAGTTGTGCCTTGATACATTTTTCTTTTTATTTATTTTCCTTGAGGTTCACTGAGACGCTGGATTAAAGGGTTGATATCTTTCATAAGTATTGGAAAATTCTTGCCCATTATCTCTTGAAATATTGCTTCCACTCTTATCTGTTTGTCTTCTCTTTCTTGACTCCAATTATAAATATTTTAAATCTTTTGGCTGTGTCCAATATATCACTTATGCTCTATTCTGTTCTTTCCATTAATTTTTCTCTCTGTGCTTTGTATTGAGTATTTCTATTGATCTATTTTTGAGTTTACTAATCCAGTCCCCTGCTGTATAGAGTTTTCTTTTAAAAGTGATAAGTTCTTTTTTCTTTTATTGAGCTATTGAGATATAAGTGATACACAGCACTGTGTAAGTTTAAGGCGTGCATAATAATTTGACTTACATACATCATGAAATGATTATAACAGTAAGTTTAGTGAACATCCATCATCTCATATAGATGCAAAATTAAAGAAATAGAAAAAAACATTTTCCCTTGTGATGAGAACTCTGAGGATTTACTCTCTTAACAGCTTCCATATGTAACATACAGCAATGTTCAATTTACTTATCATGTTGTACATCATATCCCTAGCACTTATTTATCTTATAGCTAGAAGTTTGTACCTTTTGACTACCTCCATCCAATTCCCCCACCCACTGCTTCTGGTGACCACAAATCTGACCTCTTTTTCTTTGAATTTGTTTGCTTCTTTGTTTTTGAACTATAATTGCCCTGCAACACTATGTTAGTTCTTGTTACACACATAGTGATTCAAAATTTCTATACATTTCAAAATGATCGCATGATAAGTCTAGTTACAATCTATCACCGTACAAAGAGTTTACATAGTTGTAGACTATATTCCCCACACTCTGCATTTCATACCCATGACTTGTTTAATTTGTAATTGAAAGTTTGTACCTCTTAATCGTCCTCATGTATTTCTCTCCTCTCCTCTCATCTGGCAACCACCTGTTTGTTCTCTGTATCTATGACTCTGATTCTTTTTTGTTATTTTTGTTCATTTGTCTTGTTTTTTAGTTTCCACATGTAAGTGAAATTATACAGTATATGTCTTAATCTGTCTAACTTATTTCACTTAGCATAATGCCTTCCAAGTCCATCCATATTGTCACAAATGGCAAGATTTCATTCTTTTTGTGACTAAGAAGAAAATATAGGTAAAGAAGATATAGATAGATAGATAGATAAATAGATAGATAGATAGTTATCTACCTATAGACTCAGAAGAAGATATATATCTTTTTTAAACATTCATCTCTTAATGGACTCTTAGGTTACTTCCACATCTTGGCTATTATAAATAATGCTGCAGCGAACATGGGGGTGCATATATCTTTCTGAATTAGTGCTTTTGTTTTCTTTGGATAAATATCCAGGAGTGAAATTGCTGGGTCATATGGTAGTTCTATTTTTAAGTTTTTGAGGAATCTCCATACTGTTTTCCATAGTGCCTGCACCAATTTAGATTTCTACCAACAGTTCATGAGGGTTCTCGTCTCTCCACATCCTTGCCAACACTTGAATTTGTTGTCTTTTTTTTTTTTTTTTTTTGCAGTACGCGGGCCTCTCACTGTTGTGGCCTCTCCCGTTGCGGAGCACAGGCTCCGGACGTGCAGGCTCAGCAGCCATGGCTCACAGGCCCAGCCGTGTGGGATCTTCCCGGACTGGGGCACGAACCTGTGTCCCCTGCATCGGCAGGCAGACTCTCAACCACTGCGCCACCAGGGAAGCCCTTTGTTGTCTTTTTGATAATAGCCATTCTGACAGTTGTGAGGTAATATCTCATTGCTGTTTTGATTTTGATTTGCATTTCCCTGATGATTACTGACCTTGAGCATATTTTCACGTGCTTGTTGCCCATTTGTATGGCTTCTTTGGAAAAATGTCTACTTTGACCCTCTGCCCATTTTTTAACTGGGTTGTTTGTTTTTTGATGTTGAGTTATATGAGTTCTTTGTATATTTTGGCTATTAACTCCTTATTGGATAAATCTTTGCAAATATCTTTGCCCATCCAGTAGGCAGCCTTTTCTTTTTGTCGATGGTTTCCTTGGCTGTGTAAAAGTTCTTAAGTTTAATTAGGTCCCATTTGTTTATTTTTGTTTTGTTTCTTTTGCCTTAGGAGACAAACCCCAAAAATATTGTTACGATTTATGTCAAAGGGTGTTCTGCCTATGTTTTCCCCTATGAGTTTTATGGTATCCAGTCTTACATTTAAAGTCCATTTGGAATTTATTTTTGTGTGTGGTGTTAAAGAATGTTCTAATTTCATTCTTTTATATGTAGCTGTCCAGTTTTCCCAGCACACTTATTAAAGAGACTGTCTTTTCTCCATTGTATATTCTTGCCTCTTTTGTTAGAGATTAATTGCTCATATAAGTGTGGGTTTACTTCTGGGCTCTCTATTCTGTTCCATGATCTATGTGTCTATATTTGTGCCAGTGTCATACTATTTTGATTACTGTAGTATTGTAGTCTAAAGTCAGGGAGTGTGATACCTCCAGCTCTGTTCTTTCTTAAGATTGTTTTGGCTATTTGAGTTCTTTTGTGTTTCCATACAAAATTATAAATTATTTGTTCTAGTTCTGTGAAAAATGCCATAGGTATTGATAAGGATTGCATTGAATCTGTAGATTGCCTTGGGTTATATGGTCATTTTAACAATATTAATTCTTCCAATCCATACACATGGTATATCTTCTATATGTTTGTGTCTTCTTCAGTTTCTTTCATCAGTGTCTTATAGTTTTCCAAGTATAGGTCTATGACCTTCTTAGTTAGATTTATTCCTAGGTATTTTATTCTTTTTGATGCAATTGTAAGTGGGGTTGTTTTCCTAATTTCTCTTTTGGATAGTTCATTTTTAGTGTATAGAAATAGAACAGATTTCTGTATATTAATTTTGTATCCTGCAACTTTACCAAATTCATTGATGAGTTCTAGTAGTTTTTTTGGTAACATCTTTAGGATTTTCTATGTATAGTATCATGTCATCTGCAAACAGTGAGAGTTTTACTTCTTTCTTTCCAGTTTGGGTTCCTTTTATTTCTTTTTCTTATCTGATTGCTGTGGTTAGGACTTCCAATACTATGTTGAATAAAAGTGGCAAGATTGGGTATCCTCGCATTGCTCCTGATCTTAGAGAAATGCTTTCAGCTTTTCACCATTGAATATCATGTCAGCTGTGGGCTTATCATATATGGCCTTTATTATGTTGAAGTATGTTCCCTCTATACCCACTTTTTTTGAGAGATTTTATCATAAGTGGATGTTGAATTTTGTTGAAAACTTTCTCTGTATCTATTGAGATAATCAATTTGTTAATGTGGTGTATCATATTGATTGATTTGTGGCTACTGAACCACTTTTTTATCTCCGGGATAAATCCCACTTGATCATGGTGTATGATCCTTTTAATGCATTGTTGATTTCAGTTTGTTAATATTTTGTTGAGGATTTTTGCATCTATGTTCACCATTGATATTGACCTGTAATTTTCTTTTTTTGTGATATCTTTGTCTGGCTTTGGTACCTCATAGGATGAGTTTGGATGCTTTCCTTTCTCTGCAGATTTTTGAAATAGTTTGAGAAGGATAGGTGTTGACTCTTTTTTAAGTGTTTGGTAGAATTCACCTATGAAGCTTTCTAGTCCTGGACTTTTGTTGGTTGAGTTTATAAATTACTAATTCAATTTCATTACTGATAATCGTTCTGTTTATATTTTCTATTTCTTCCTGGTTCAGTCTTGGGAAATTGTGCCTTTCTAAGAATTTGTCCATTTCTTCTAGGTTGTCCCTTTTATTGGCATACCATTGTTCATAGTAGTCTCTTATGATATTTTGTATTTCTGTGGTGTTGATTATAACTTCTCCTTTTTCATTTCTGATTTTGTTGATTTGGGCCCTCTCTCTTTTCTTCTTGATGAGTCCGACTTAAAGGTTTATCAATTTTGTTGATCTTTTCAAAGAACAGCTCTTAATCTTCATTGATCTTTTCTTTTTTTGGTGGGTGGTCTCTATTTCATTTATTTCTTTCTGTTCTTTATGATTTCTTTCCTTCTATTAACTTTGGGTTTTGTGTGTTCTTCTTTTTCTAATTCCTTTAGGTGTAAGGTTAGGTTGCTTATTTGAGATTTTCCTTGTTTCCTGAGCTAGGCTTATATCACTGTAAACTTCCCTCAGAACTGCTTTTGCTGCATCCCATAAATTTTAAATCATTGTGTTTTTGTTTTTATTTGTTTCCAGGTATTTTCTAGAATTCCATCTTTGATTTCTTCTCTACCCATTGGTTGTTTAGTAGCATATTGTTTAGCCTCCACATGATTAGTTTTTTTGCCTGTAGTTAATTTTCTAGCCTAATAGCATTGTAGCTGGAAAAGATGCTTGATATGATTTCAGTCTTCTTAAATTTACTGAGACTTGTTTTGTGGCCTAGCCTGTGATCTATTCGGGAGAGCATTCCTTGTACAGTTGAAAAGAATGGGTATTCTGCTGCTTTTAGGTGGAATGTTATATATATATATATATATATATATATATATATATATATAGAGAGAGAGAGAGAGAGAGAGAGAGAGAGAGAGAGAGTCCATTTGGTCTAATGTATTGCTTAAGCCAGTGTTTTCTTATTAATTTTCTGTTTGAATGATCTGTCCATTGATGTAAGTGGGTTGTTAAAGTTCCTTATTATTATTGTGTTACTGTTAATTTATCCCTTTATATCTGTCAATATTTGTTTTGGGTATTTGATGCTCCTATGTTGGGTGCATATATATTTACAATTGTTATAAATTCTTGTTGGATTGATCCCTTGATCTTTATGTAATGTCCTTCTTTGTCTTTTGTTACAGTCTTTATTCTAAAGTTTATTTTGTCTGATATAAGTATTGTGGACACTTTGCTCCTTGGGGAGAACCACTGTAATTGTAAATATCTTCCTGTTTTTTGGTCACCCACTTGGGAGTATGGGTCCTGATTATACTGCTTCTCTGCCTCTCCCACCCATCTTATTGTGGTTCCTTCTTTAGATCTTTAGTTGTAGAAGATCTTTCTGCTAGGCTTCAGGTTGTTGTCATTAATAGTTGCTCTGTAAATAGTTGTAATTTTGGTGTGTCTGTGGGAGGAGGTGAGCTCAGGGTCTTCTTACTCCATCATCTCAAGCATTCCCTCAAAACCAATAAGTTCTTAATTTCAGGTATTGTATTTTCAGTTGTAGAATGTCCACTTGATTATCTTCATAGATTCTAATTATTTTCTTTAACACATTTATCATATTTTTTAAG